>NC_047527.1:11667777-12892499 GCF_012275295.1 Melopsittacus undulatus
TTATCTAGTTTGTTTTTCTAGCTTGTTTCTCCTTCCAATAATTCTGTGAAATAGAGGGATTGTATGTCTGACTTCATCAGCATCACTTTAACTCATACTATTTCATTCCCAGGCCTTGATCTTCTAATCCTTCAAAATTACAAGTAAGTAAGCCAACTAGTTCCTTCCAGAAAATATCCAGACAGGACAGTCCCAGAAGGACAAAACGATGCCAAGTTTCTCTCTCAGGGTAGTCCTTTAACCCTACCCAAAAGTCAGATCTCATTCATACAAATGCCTCTAAACATATTCATGTCACTCCTCAGGGGCTGCAATCTGCTCCCTCAGCATCACGCCACGAAAACATTACTCTGGCAGACTAAAGCACAGTTGTGTTATTATTTCCAGTTCTTTGAACTGACAAAACCACAAAAAATAATACTAATGTTTCAGTGCCACAAGAGAAGCAGGGCAATTGAGTGTTTTGCAGTGGACATGGCTACTTAGCTCCATAGGGTACCAGCCTGGAGCAGACAGATATGAGGCAGTCCACGTTCATTAGTCTCCCCTTGCAAAGCCCACAAAACACAATATGCACATAGCTGAATTTCAGATATAAGGTTCAGACCCACGAGGATTTTAGGCACCTAACTCCCAGTGATCTGTCCTGAACTTAAAATGACTTGATCTAATACAAGAAGACTAACAATGCAAAGAACTAAACCGAAGTATCCTGAACTCCAAGTGAATTTCCTAAGTGCTGGATCATCTTTCACTTCTTTACTAGTCAAAGGGCTAATGAGGGATTTTAGATAAATGAAAAGTGCATATCCCACATATGCCAGTGAACTGTCGTAACATCAATCCCACTTTCAGTTAGAATTTCCAACTTTTCTGCTGAAGTTGCTTTCCCATAATTAGTCAGTAATTTCAGGGATCTTAAATTACTATTTTATATTAAAAAAGACAAAGAAAAACACACTAATGCTATTTTTCAACTGATCCTCTGTCAACACAGCTTAAGTATAAAGATGAAAACAGACCAACTAAGAAGCTATGTAGAACCGAATAGGATGCCAGATCTGCAAATCAGTTATGTGACTCCACACATGTAACTTTAACTACTGACTGAAGTTTCACTTCTGTTATATGTTGAAGAATAAGATTAACTTGGCTCCATCAGTGTGATGTTGTGAGGATTAATTGGATGAAACTTTCCGAGCACTATACTACACAGGTTGCAGCTTGCTTTCTTACCCTTCTAAAAGCAAATCAAAGACTTCAGTCCTTCCTGCACCTCTAAATAGATTGTCATATAAATTTAAAGAGAATTCCTTTCACAGAGTAATTTTTTTCAATGAGTGCAGTTTTCTACACAAAATGCATCTAAAATAACATTTTTTAAATATCATTATTTCTGAGCATATGCATTACTTAAACTACACGTACCATCAATAGGGTATAATGGTGTGTACTTGAACACCGAATATTAAATCTTACAATCTTCTGCTTTCAAAATAATTCTTTTTGATAATGAATATGAATCTGTCCCAGCAAAATGTTAAAACATGATACATACATTTTACAATTTTCTTTCAAAACCTCTGTAACATTTTTCTTCAGTGGGCAGGACAAGGAAGACCTTTACAACTGCAATGCTTTCCAAATTACATTGCAATGACTGGTCGCCTATGACAAAAAAACCTGCCTAAACTACTACTGTGTCTCAAAATTATTTGTTCCCTATAAAAAAGAAACCCTTTCTACATTTGCCAAATTCACTCCTTCAATTGTTTGGCAAAGCCAGCAATATTGTCATTCACTCAAACCTTAACACTTCCTACAACATGACTACTGAACATGCATCTGCTGGGTGCTTGTACAGCCCGTAGTTATCAAGGATTCCAAAGTGCATGTTATCAGCTGCTATAAAAGGGCTATGAAACCTGCCATCCTTTGTGCACCAAATGTGAAACTAAATAACCTTCAGCAAACAGCAGTGGCAGCTAGGGTCACAAGAGGAGAGATTATACCTGCTGATTAGCTCTTTGCACAGAGCATCAGAAATTTAAACTGATACACAGAGATTAAAGGCAGATCTTACTTTCATTTTACGAAGGCAAAATTCTCATACTCTGTGCCAGAAGATGCCTTTGAGATATATATATATATATTCTATATATATTGGCATGGAATAAAAAGACTTGGTAATACAACTTTAAACAGAAGGTGGGATTTTAAATTTACAAAAGATACAAAATGCAAAGTTACAATTCCTGCAGTAATCATGACTTGGTTCCTATAGGCTCAGTCCTGCAAGGTTCTGTACTGTGGTTACACTCCCATAAGGAAGTGAAACATGCCAGCAATTTCACTCATTTCAAAGGTTCTACTCAAGCACTTTAATTTAAGCAACTTGCTCAAGCATTTCACTTAATCAAAAGGAGATCACAAAAGCACTTTACAGATCCAGGACCCTTACGTGTAAAGAGCGCATCAGTCATGCAGGGTCACAAAAATGTCTTCTTACAAACCACACATGTAATCATTTAGAATTTGCTGCTATCACCAGATTCAGTGAATATCTCTCCCAAGTGCTCTATTATTTGTAAAAGACAATGTGGCCATTATGGGGTACAAGAAATGGCTGAAAATATCATAAAAACATATTAATCAACACTTTTCCACTGCTTACATTCTAAGCAGGTTTGAGTCAAAAAATGAAAATGTTTTCCATTAAAAATAAGAAGTGGGAATTTAGGAATGTGAGATCGTTCTGAAAACAGACTTTAGGAAAAAAATCACTTGCTCTTCACACAAAACCTGTCTGACAGTGTTTTGACACATATCATCAGAGGTGGAGATTTCGCATCATTTTGCACAAATTCCAGCTAAAGGAGCTGCATAATAAAGCCTCACAGATTGAGGTAAAATGCCTGCAAACTGTCTGAAAGCTGAGCAGAACAGAAACTGCTCTGAGGCATGATATCATCTTTACTGTCACACAGATGCACTTTCCCAATTTCATTTCTTCACTTTAGCTGCTGCTAAAGCTCAAAGGGAAGAAAGCCTCCTTCCCACAGAGCTGCCTGGAGAAGAGGACAAACTGAAGGTAATACAGCGCTGCTCTCCTCCCTGAGAGTATCAGAGGTACCTACTATGCTTCATGTCACCTCTTAGGTGGCAGAGAACAACCACACCGCTCATTTTCATCACTGGGGCACCAAATATCAAGAGACAAAATGTATTAGCCTTCTGAATTTGCTGTTGAAATAAGGTTATATTCAACTGCTTCACACTCTGCACCATACCCAAAAAGAAAGTTTTTCTCCTTCAAACGCTAGCTAATTACTAACTAGCAAGACAATATAAGACTACAACATTTCCTTGTTCAGCTATTCTACAATAAAAATGTCAAACTCTGCATAAAAACTATGCAATAATTAATGGTAACCTATCATGAAAGGCAAATCATTTCAGCATCTACCCCATCTGCTCTTTAGATAGAAAAGGCTGGGACAAGAGAAAACTTCAGGAAAGCTCCTCTGAGAAAATTTGGCTGGAGTTTTTATATCTTATCTCATTTAGCAATAAAACCAAACCCCAGGAAAGAGCTAAAAACTGGATAACACTGTGTATGTGCGCTTGAAACAGGCAGGAGTCAGGCACTAAGCTGTGCCCAAAGACTAATACCTGAAAACAAAGTAGCAGCCGGGGAGTTGTAGATGAAGTTATTGATACATGTAACTCACATCAAGCAGCTTTACACATAAATCAAGTAGTGTCCCCAAAACTGCAGACACATAATATGCTGTATTATGGGACCAGTATTGTAGGACTCATGCTTTTGAAACCACAATGCATAAAGGAGAAGCTAATGAATACACAGATAACTTGACTAAAGCACACTGCTGACTACTTAACAGGATGACCTTAATGTTCTCCTGTATCTGAGCTCAGCTAGTACTGCAACCCAAAAGTCCCTGCTTTTGAGACCATTCTTTACAGTAACACTACTTTCTGCATGGTGTATGTGATATTTTAGATAGTGCTCAATTACACATCTCAGCATAGTAATTTACTCCATAGAGCCCAACAAGAATAGACTTTCTGTACCAGTATACACGTCGGCTTAGCTTCTCACAAAGACGTTAAGACCAGAGGCCCTGATCCTATGAGACTGTATCTGTCATTTTAAGCTTGTGAATGAATTTGTGACATTCAGTTGCTGAGGTCTTTTTAAAGATTATGTATGAGTGCCCAAAACACAGAAAAGGAGAGAAAGAGGATTAAGGGTAATGGCAAGAAGTTCACATAGCTACAACAGAGAAACTGACCAATCTTACTGGTTCCAGGACACTATATCATAAGAAGCAAATTTACATCTGTGAACACAGACTCCACTGATCTTCAGCCATCCATTATTACTCAAGAATTTCTGAGAGCCTTCCTTGTAAAAAAGCCTTTTGAAGAGGAAAGTAAAGTAGGAAAGTGACTTTGTGGTGGATCAACAGACTATTTAGGCGGAAGACACAATATTAATGCAAGCTTAAGGCAGCACTATTGTGCTTGCTTTGAAAAGCTTAACTTTGAATTTTCCACCTATTTCTATCTGCAGATCTGAGGTGGCATTTAGTTATCCATTTCAAAAGCAGGGGAGGATGCAACAGGTTCTTTATTTGAATGCATGCTCTTATACTGCACCCAAGTCATAGAATCATAGAATCACAGAATAGTTAGGGTTGGAAAGGACCTTAAGATCATCCAGTTCCCAACCACCCTGCCATGGGCAGGGACACCTCACACTAAACCATATCACCCAAGGCTCTGTCCAACCTGGCCTTGAACACTGCCAGGGATGGAGCATTCACAACCTCCCTGGGCAACCCATTCCAGCACCTCACCACCTGCCTGTGAACTAATAACTAAAAACTTTCCATTTAGCTTTTTAAATTGCATAAAATGCTGTAACAGGAGCAAATGTGATGGATTTACCTCACCCAAACCACCATGTGTTCTACAGAGCCAAAGTTGACCCATCTGACTGAAACAGTCTCAACACAGCAGTCCATCCAACATCACCATGCATTTCATACTGGACACAGTCTGACCTCTGTGCACAACTAAAACAGAAGTCCAAGTGGCTAATATGACATTCCTGGATTTCAGGGAGTATTAGCAGAATGATGGCTTTCAACAGGTATTCCAGTTAGCACTCAGTCCCACAACCTGAGCTCAATGTAGTACTAGGGCATACACCCCTTCCTCAGGCAATTACAGGGTGGAAAGTAAATCCAAAGTCAGTTATCAAGATTTTATCTTCTCAGTTACAAACACCTGGAAATTAGGAATTACAACATAATGGTGGGGCAGTAATAATTTTATGGTTATGCAGGGAGTGAAAATTACACTGTTCTGTGGTCTGCAACTTGGTTTATTCATTCTTAAGAATAGTGCCAAGAGCTCACTTGAACTCAGAGATCAATGCTAATACTCAAATCCAGAATCTCAGAAACCAAAAAGAAGGGAAACACATATATTAAGCCCTCAAGCTCTAATCCTATGGAGTTTTCAGATATCAGATCTAAAATTCACTTTGTCAAACATGTCTTCACACTTCATAAATCTCTACAGAGAACAGGGAAGTAATCCAAAGTCCAGTGAACTCAGCAGGAAAATTCTTTCCGCTAGTTTCAGTGGGTTTTGGATAGGGCTCCACAAAAACAAAACTCAAGGAGAGTGACAGAAATGTACCCAGAGTATCATTTTCTAATGGTATAAATCATTAATCTATAACTCCTGAGGTTCCTGAGATACCAGTTTATGTTGAAATCAAAATGCAGGGTGGGAGGGAATAGGTTCAGGGGTCAAGGGACAGCAAGCAGAATAATATGAGTTCAAAACATGATCACAACTGGGGAAGAGCAGCACAAATAGTGTTACAGCCTATGAACTTTCCCAGCAACAGTAATCAGAGATATTTTAATGGCTGCTATAATTTGCAGGGCAATAAAAGTGTACAGTTTTGTTGTGCTGCATAAATCCTAGAGCTGTTCACTCTCCAATTTTTCTGGTAATTCAAGCACAAATAACTTCATAATTTAACGCTTGATAAATCACATGAATTAAGAAAACCAGATTTTAATAAATTGCAGCGTTACGTGGCACGTGCACAGAAGCTGTAAACCTGAGAACACACACAGTAAGCATTTTCCAACAATATAGTTCTACCATTAAAGCAAAGGTCTTCTTAGAGTTGCAACACATCCTAAGTTGTGAAACAAGAGCAATTTGTTTAAGTGACAAATGAAAACAGCTTACCTAATCTTTTTAGATGATCCTATCAACTAAAAATAAAACTAATGAGAAAGGTTTCTAATGAAAAAGCCCACCTTCCACAGAAAAAGACATGAAGCAACATTTTCCAGGTATTTGTATTCAGACATAGCAGAAGCTGTGGGAGTCTAAATAAAACTACCAAGGTAATTACATTGGCTTCCTTCTGCACAGATAGCAATTTAAGTAAATTTTTAAATACAAACACCCACCTCAGCTTGAGCCATAACCAGCAACTCTATAGAGCAGTTAGTCACATCTTACCACTTAGCATTCAAAGAATCTATAGTTTTTAAAAGATAAGACTTACATTGTTTTCTCATCTGTTTAAGCTGATCCTTAAAATACACATATTTTTCATTCTTTTGCAAATCTGAGTCACTGTTCTCGCTCTCCATTGCAGTAAATTTTTCATGTACTAAAGCTTTTAAATCTGGTATGTTTTCTGGTTTTTCTCGTTTGATCTGTAAGGAATAAGAAATACAATGTTATTCATTATGACCTATTTTAATACAAAGAAGAAGACATCAAGCAAAAAGTTATGAACATAATCTCAGTTTCTTTCGCCTACATTTAGATTTCCTGCTCTGAAACCATAACCTCCAGGTATATATTTGTTCCAGCAAAAGTAACTATGATAAGTAGAGATTAACTTCTCAGTGTCATTTAACTCAGTTACTGTTGTACAGGTTATTTCTCACACTAACAACAGGTAAAACTGAACCCTGCAGTCAAATTTACATCCATGAGCGGTAAAGGTCAACATGTTAACAAGAGCCAGCAAACACTGAATGTGAATGAAAGCAAAGAGTACAGCTCTGTCCAGAAAGTGAGAAGATGACTGAAAGACAAATAATTTTTAAAGAGTTTTATAAAAACTTCCACTCTCTCCCCATTTTTGAATCAGCTTTCTGGAAGTTCATAATCTACCTGCATGAATACTGTGACAACTAAAACGGGGGAAGTTCAGGTTAGATATAAGGAATAAGTTCTTTACTGTGAGGGTAGTGAGGCACTGGCACAGCTTGGCCAAAGAAGTTGTGAATGCTCCATCCCTGGCAGTGCTTCAAGGCCAGGTTGGACAGAGCCTTGGGCAACATGGTTTAGTGTGAGGTGTCCCTGCCCATGCCAGGGATTCAGAACTAGATGATCTTTCCAGCCCAAACCATTCTATGACTCTATGGTAACAGCAGCAAAAGCAGTACAAATAGCTAATGTAAAAGGAAACCACCTCTATTTATTTCTGCTGTGTGAACAAGAAGCATTATGCCATACAGGCTGGCAAAAAGTTTCCTGAAAATCATTTGCTTACAACAATTGCATCTGAAATAATCTGGAGAACAAGTGACTAGAAACAAAAGGGAAGTCAATCATGTAGGAGATATTGAGATATTCCAAGCATGCAAAACCCACTTTATGAACCTCCAGAAAACAATGATTCGAGTCCTTCCTTTCCGATATGAAATTCTAGGGAATTGTACCTTTGACAGGTCTTCATAAGAACTAGCTTACAGGTGGTGGGGACTGTACTGTGCAATGATGATCAGCAACAGCACAGACTTTGAAAGAAGGTGGACATCTGTCAAATTCTTAATGCTAAGCATTTCCTGAATCAGACAAAAGCTATTTCTATCCCAAACATATGGCGAAACATGACATTCTGAAATAAAGGAGGTAAGCAGCATTTCTGCTGAGCCACTCTTCCCCTGCAACACATATGAAATTCTGCCCCTCACCAGACCATGGTACTGGTCATTGTGAAAGACAGGAAAAGAGCCTACTGAGACAAAAATGGTCCACTTCATCAAATCATTTACAGGCTCCAGAGTTTACAGAGACCTTGGAAATCCTATGGAATATATCTTATTTCAGTAGCCAAAGAAATAATAAATATACGTGTAAAAATGGACTTTGCAGATATGTAAACCACGAAAACTAAACTTTCCTTTTAATCCAAGCAAAGCAATCCATATAACTATTATTTCTTCCAAGCGTAAAGCAGTTTGGCACATTTACTTTAGGCACACACAAGTTGTGGCAAGAATTAAGAGAAAAGCATGCACTGCCAGGTGATAGCATGTAGTTTTCAAAGGCACCTGGAGATGAAAGATCACCTACCACAACATCCAGCTGTCAATGGGAGAGACGGGAATGCCTTGGTACCAAAGAAGTACAGTGACTCTGAAGACCAACAGCACAAATGCTCAGAGTGCTACATAAAGCCAAGCAGTAGCGTACAGTCCTTAGCCTATGAAACCTGACAAAAGGAGCAAAGGAAATAGGAGCATTCTGTGCTTAGGGCAATGAGGGCAATCACACGTACTCACACGTTGCCTCTGTGTGCTGGTTTTGGCTGGGGTACTTTTTTCCACAGTAGCCAATATGGGGCTGTGTTTTGGATTTGTGCTGGAAATGGTGGTGATACCAGAGAGGTGTTTTAGTCACGGCTGAGTAGATCTTACACAGAGCCAAGGCCTTTTCTGCTCCTCACACCACCCCACAGTGAGCAGGCTGGGGGTGCACAAGGAAGTGGAGGGGACACAGGAGGGACAGCTGACCCCAGCTGACCCAAGGGTTATTCCACACCATATGGCATCATGATCAGTGTATAGAGCCAAGGGAAGAACAGGAAGGGAGAGACATTCACAGTGATGGTGTTTGTCCTCCCAAGTAACCATTACACATGATGGAGCCCTGCTGGCCTGGAAATGGGCTAAGCTGGGATGGGAAGCAGTGAATTAATTCCTATGTTGCTCTGCTTGTGTGTGTGGCTTCTGCTTTACATACTGAACTGCCTTTATCTCAACCTATGAGTTTACTCATTTTTACTTTTTCTGAATCTCTCCTCCATCCTGTTGCAGAGGATTGAGTAAGTGGCTGTGTGGGACTTAGCTGCTGTCTGGGGCTGAACCACAACAAAGTGCTGCAAAAGAAGGCCTATCAGAACCAAAATCAACACTGTTCCATATTCAGCTGGAGAAGAAAACTGGCCATCAAGTGTACACAAGCACAAGAAAGCAGTTACTAAATCTAAATACACTGAAAATCCAGCACAATATGAAATAATTATTTGATCTGGACAACATGCAGTGCAAACATACTCCTTCCTGCAACAACTCCATCAGGCTGCTTTTACAGACATCTCTCTTTAACATAAAAATAGTGTATAAACAGAGGACCACACTCACAAGCATAGCCCAAATCACAACCCGTCACTAGGACCTGCCCTCAACATGAATGAGAGCACTGTGGTCAGATACCATATAGAAGATCCAGTTATGTATGCTAAAAAACACCAAGAAACCAAAGTGCTTCTAAGTTGCTGATATGCACACAAAGAGTAAAAGAAATTATATGGACATTCATCACAGACATCTATCTGTAGCAAAGAAAATGTCAATAGTCTTTTCCTCTCTATAGGGACTACGTTACACATTGGTATAGTTACATGGGGCTCTTTTAATCTTTTTCTTGACTCAGGAAAGATTTGAGTACCAAAATCCACCAACACAGCATCTTCAATCATACCCTTAGAGTGAGAGGTGAAGAGAAAGGTGCAGTCAATGTTAGTTCAGTGGTTTTCTCAACTCCAACTTCCAGAATTAAAGGACGTTACACATATGAGCAGAAAGAGAGAAGGGACTGTAACTTATACTGTCATGTTAGCAAAAAGGCCAGATCATAGAATCATAAAACAATTAGGGTTAGAAAGGACCTTAAGATCATATAGTGCCAATCCCCCTGTCGTGAGATGTTTGAGAAGCTGCTTTGTATACACGCAAACAAACCTTGCCCCTGCCACTCTGCAACTGCAGAAACTCACATGTCACTATCTGTACTAACCTTGAGGGAACAATTAATAAAACCCTTCCTTGGCTACAGAACTATCACACAGCTTGCTGCCATGTATCCACCAAATAAGAAATATAATGCTATTTGCTAAAGGCAACATGAGCAATTCCACCAGTTATCAAGAAAAAATTAAGTCTTTCACATCAGCTATATTCCCAATAGCAATATATTACATTGTGAGGATAGTTGGGCAGTGCAGTGCTACCGTATCAAATAAGCTCAGACAACCTTCTAGTACAGAAACCTAAAGAGTCAGACAAGAGATGCTCAAAGGATGCTCTTTCCTGTAGGTTAACATCTTTCATGTTTCCAATTTAAATTCAGTTTCTGTTCACCTCCAGAAAATTGCTTTTATTAAAATGATTATTAGAGACACCATTCCTGACCACACTCAATACTCTACCATCATGTATGCTATTACACATACTTCTATGCCAGGCAGACCTTCTGGAAGGTCAACATGTCACAGGTGAATAATAAGGCATGTCCACCCACACTAATAACAAGTAAATATGTTTGCTGTGCACAAGCAATTTCTCTTTGGTTTCTGCATATCCTATTCCATGAAGAGAACTGAGAACGGTCTAACCCAACAGCATAAATGAAAACAAATGAAAGAAAATGTGACATCAGTCCTAGTTCCTCATGGTGGGACAGAACATCGTACACACCCTTACAGGTATAGTACAGTTTTCTCCTTCACCACCCTTTCCCACTCTATAGATTCACAATGAATGTAGTGATGATGAGCATACCGAAATGTACAAGGACAAAACAAATTTAGGATATGGCTAAGGGACACAGGAAGATTACCAATCATCAGGGCAACATATTGGAGTCGTACTTCTTTTAAGTCTCAGCATGTCAGATAAATGCTTAGTAGCAAATCTGAAGCATGTTCAATTTCTCAGTAGAAGTTACTTCACGAAGGAACCATGAAAGACACATTAAGCAAACAACTGTTCATTTAGTAGCACTGTCAGCCAAAACCAGCATGCCAAGTAACACCTTACAGTCATTAGTCAATCCATTGAGACTTACATTGATTTTGAAATGGGGTGGAGGCATACACACCCTACAAAGCATCCTGAAATGACATATAACTATGAACTGGGAGTGTTCAGGACATATGGTGAAAAGAAGTATCAGTCACAACAGCTTGTTTACAGCAATAGAAAAAAGCAGAAGCATCTGCTGTGACAGTCCCGTAGCAGCGAGGAACCATGTGGGTATTTACATGGAAGCTCGGCAATAAGAGGGAGAACAGACATGTTATACATGATAATTAATGGTACTCCATACGTACTCTACCAGCAATGCTGACAGGAAAACACACTTAGAAACACTAAAAAAGTAATTGCTTAGAAATACATACCTGTCATTTACCTATCAAAGGACATTTCCTCATGGCCATACACCACAGCACCTGGTCTCAGCTCATTTGTGCTAAGAGGTTATTGAGTTTGATGGGCAATGCTTATGAAATGAGACAGTTCATGGCAGGTCTTTAACTTCTTCCCAGTATCTATCTCTAAGGATGAGCATTCTTTTTGTAGATTCTTCAACTCGTAGTGTGCCTACTGAATGCATAAACTGTTAAACTATGCCTCAAAAATCAGGCTTTTTGAAAGGCCAGCCTAAGATAACGGTAAACCTTTAGGGTATTCAAAGAGGCAGTATGGGGAATTACTATAACCACCAAACAGGAAATAAATTATTCTGTGCCAGACCAATCCAAGAACCAGTGAGGTTAAAGGTACCATAGACTAAAATTGCATCAGCTTGCAGTATTAGTCTACATACAGTAAAGGTTCAGTGTCTAAGAGGGCACTGATTAGCATAACTCTGCATGCAGCATTGCAGCATTTAGCAATTTGTCCTTCCCAGTATTATGTCCCAAAACACTTTACAAACATTAAAGAATTTAGCCTCAAATGCCCATTGTGACATCGGTACCATCAAGTGTACTTTACAAATGGGGAGACTGTGGCATGAAGAGAGAAATAACTTGGCCTAAGGTTGCACACAAGGAGACTGTGGCAGTACCAAGAATAAATAAACCCCAGTGCTGTGCTTTGAGCACAAAGCCATCCTTTCACCTTCTTCTTTAGCTGAGGGAAAGTTCAAATTAACACGTGCATTTGGTTCCCTCTCCACAAAGAGGCCTGAAACTGCTTGTGGCTGCTTGGCAAACTGTGATAGAAGAGCGGCATTCTGCGTACCACAAAAATGCTGCTTTGGGCTTCGCGTTGCAGTGGTTCACCATGTGATGCGCCACGGTTATTTTTTAGCCTTTTCCTTCTTCTCTAGCATAGAAGTCTTTCAGTTGCACATTTAAATCCTGTCGCTGTTCATAGGTATCCCTTCTCACAGCTGTCACTTTTGTCCCTTACCTTTGGAGAGTTTGCAAGGGCCCTCCACTTTATTCCTCTGATATTTCTTGCTGTATTTGAACCACGCTGAGGCTTCCTCAAACCTGCGACACGACCTGCAAAGGAGCTATCTTTCCACAGAATTCAGAACTCTCACCCTAATCTTTCAAACTACACATTATTTGCTCTCTGTAATTTAATCCCTACAAAATACAGACTTTTGAAGTTTAATTTATGGATATTACTGACATTTGGTAGTTGTGAGGTAAAGAACCATTGCTGCTTGTTACTGACCTTCTTAATGACAGAGTCAGATGAGATGGCAGTGTCTTCATTTTCCAGATTCTTTGTTGTTTCGTTTATGAAAGGAAGGGTGATTAGTCACCCAGTGCTAAGAAGCTCAGAGGTATGCAGTTACCTAGACATCCATATTCTTCTGGGGCAACCCAAAAAGGGATATGTTGATGTCTTCAACTAACTCTAAACTCATAGTAATTTAGACTGCATTTACACTACAGCCATGTGTCTGTACACATGCTTATGGAACACTGATAGCAGTTGCATCTTTGAGGGAAAATACAGTATCTTATAGCTCCTGTTGGAACCAAATTTCTTATCTCTGTGAATTGGTATCATTAAAGGAACTCAGTCAAGAGTTTTCAGACAGACAACTTCAGGTACTTCAGGGTTTGGGGTGCCTAGATTAAGACATTCTACAAAGACCCAGTTTTCAGAACCCAGGCATCTCACACTTTCTGAATTGCCATCACTTTAAAATGTCTGATCCAGACATGGACATATCTAAAACTACTTATTTCAGAGAACAAATGCCAAGAATTGGCTGGCTACAACAATAACTACAGACACTGTCAAAACAGCCTCTCTGAGCATCTCCATCAGATAAAAATAACTATTTTCCCTTTATTTACCTCTGCTATGCAACAAAACCAACCAAAAATGCATGTCACATTTCTTTCTTGTTTAACGATACTTATGTCCTATTATTTCATCCTTACCTCACTAAGTAATTTATTATTACAAATATGCAGCCTTTCAACACGCATATTATTTTACCTCGGGGTAAGTCAAAGTTTGCTGTGATTATTTATTATAACCATTTTTTTTTCACTGAGAAGGAAAATAACATGGGAGCTAAGTAAATTTGTGGGTTGAGTCACCCATACACTTTGTGAATCATGTGAGAACCAACTCTAAGTGAGTCACCACTGTAACTGAATCAGGCTGCAAAATTTCAGCTCAACCTAAACAGTCATTTATTATTCTTCAATGGCTGGATTCAAACCCTTAGCAAATATCAGATCATTTGTTGATGCACAAATAAAACGCAGCTCTTGGAAACATCTGCAAGGGCAGTCAAAAAGGATATCATCACTCAGCAGCGGGAGCTGCACTCACTCGAACACAGCTCTGCTGCAGTCAGAACTGCCTAAGGGCCCACATCTGATTCAGGAGATTCAACACCTCTATACATCATGACTGCAGGGCTGGGACTCTGGTTGAGCAACACCTTTGCAGACAATTGTGAAATGCCAAGAGAGGCATATTTATAAGGGCTGACCCATACTTATGACACACACTGCCTATTAAACCGGGCCAGCACAACAGAAAATGACTGTCAGCACGTTTCAAATATCCCAAGTCTTTGCCAGAGTCACAGCCTGGAGGTGAGGCCGGGTTGCCATGGTGCAAAAAGCAGCATGTCAGTGCAGTGGTTGTAACTAAGGTGTCCCCTCCAATGACATTGCCAGTATCTTCCACTGTTTGTTTTCCCTACTTTGAACGCAGCTGGAGGTGTTTAACCTTTATGAAGAAAGTAAGCACAGAGGGGCACACACTGCTTCCATGAACACTGGGGTATATCCAAAGGAACTCCTCACAAGTCATAGCATGTAGAGTTATTCTGGTAAAGCTAGAAATAGATTTGGGCCCACCCTGCTTTGCTTGCTTTCTCCCATTTAGAAAGGAACCATACATACAGAGTGGGATTAAAGGACATGAGCACCAGATGAAGAAGCAAAACTGCCTGGGCACAAATGCAAAGTTTACAGCCTGAACAGCAGTTCTTGTGGTTCCTATCTGTTAGAAGGCTCATCTCAAGCAAAATGCTTTACTAGGCACATGTTTTTAACAGAAAAGAAAATATCTTTATATCTTCCCCAGTTACCCACTATAGTGAAGACAAAACTGTGAGCATCTTTTTGTTTCTCTCCAAGACCCTTATGAGCTGCTTTGCAAAGCGCAAAGGGGTAAAAAGAAGCAATGAAAGGGGATCTCACTGAAATACCAGTACTGAAACTACTTGCTACCAATAGCGCAAAACTGGCTCATGAAGACAGCAACAAATGTGAGCATTAGAGGTGAGGTTTTCCCAAGGTACCAAAGTGAAGAAAGTTAATGGATATTTAGCACCTTAATCCCTTCAGCACTTCTGAAAGCCCAACTGCCTGCGGTTTGCTGTGAGGGTTGGACTGAATTTTCTTAATGATTTCAACCAAACAGAAGTCTGCATCTTGTTCCTTTGTAGTTTTTCAATATATGAAAGCAACAAAGAAAAAAAAATCCAGAGTATTTTGGAAACATTTATGAAAACACCTAAAAATATGGTTCAAGACACAGTGGAGAAGGAAGTATGCAAATTCACTAATCCCTTCTCCTTGTATATTAAAGTTCTGCCACAAACACAGTTTTGCATGGTAATTTTGGTGCACTAGAGATACACCACATCTTGATCTAAGCAATTTTGCCTGAGCACAGATTAAGGCCTGTAACAGCAAAAACCAGCTATTCTTATAAAATGTTCCTTTATTTTAACAGCATGTTAGAAACTGCGAGGCAGATGGTGCATCTGTTTTAGCAAGGTTGATTCAGCAAATGCATCAGGCTGTTGAACCAGTTTACCAAGCTGCTGATTAATTCACATATTTAGAAAATGCATTAACATGGATATTAGAGCTTTTTTATTATTATTTTAATATCCCACTCAAACTGAGGGGAATTTAGACATTGATTTCAATGGGAGCAGAAGGCCCTAAGGTGATTTCAGATTACAACCTGTTCACTCTTGTATGGCTCTGCTTGGTTGACTGAGATCTCTAAACCCCCTGTTTTCCATAGTGTGGAAATAGAGGGCTAAATCCTCAAACAAGTACAATTCAGTGTTACCTTCTCCGGCTCCTACAAAACACCGTTGCTTTATGCCAGCTGTTTAAATACAAAGCATGACTTACCCTTTGGAGACCTGCATACAGCACGTACTGTTAAAATCAGCTGGTTTTCCAGAGGGAGGTTTTCCATCTTCCTTGGATACACCTCCCTCGAAAAAGTCAAGCAGGCTTTTTCAGTTCTTATTCCTCTCAGGTTTTTTTCATTCATCTGATGAAATTCTTGTCCCCAAAAAGTTCTTCAGCACTGACAGCATTTCTGCTTCATACTCTCCAAAACAGCAGTGTGAGTCACTTTGTCATTTTTCATTAAGACTAAATGTAACCTTTACACTTTTGGGAAACAGCAGTAAGAATTCTTAAGTACAGACTCATGCTTTATTTGAATTGACTGTAGTTGAAAAACATATATCCTGGCTGACGCTTGGAGCCTCCATGCACCAAACTCATGTATCTATTTTAATATATGGATCAGGATGGCAATAATTCCCTCAGGGTTAGCTCCACCTTTAACACAGAACAGTGAACACACAGATGGTGCAGAGGTGCACTAAGCAGGAAAAAAACGAGTGCAGTGTGCCCCCCCAGTTTCCCACTGAGAGTACCTGCCCCACACTGCACTGGGTACTGGACACGTCACTTGTATGTGCCCAGTATGTGATCTGTGGCAAAACTGCCTTTTATTTTGCACTTTACTGAGCACGTCTTAGAGACAAGTCTCTCCCTTGAGCCTTTCCACATATCACATTCTTCAATCATTATTAGCATTATATTCTTTCCAGCTTCCTATTAGGAAAGCCCTCAATAGAGTTAATAGCCACTAAATCCCAGGCCTTGCTTCCATTGTCATCCTTCTTGACTTACCAGTTCTAGCTGACAGCTTGCACCTCTTTCCTTGTCTTGGCAAACACTCTGTGCTTTCCTAGTACATGCACCAGTAACTCTTTTCTGTTGTACAGGACCCTCTGGAATGCTAACGTACCCTTTCTGCTAGATAGGAGTCTGAGGGTATCTCATTTCCCTAGTTTTTGTAGGCTCTCTGCAGGCATAAGTGCACCTGACAGAAGGATATTTTCTACCTCAGTTCTTTTCCTCCTCTTTGCCTATAGGTCCCAGATTTGTTATTGAATCTTGAGCAAAGCCTCGGAAACAGAACTGTAGCAGAAAATTAGCATTCAAAGGGCCTTTGCTTCTAGTGTGCTAGACTAAGTTGGTTATATGTCCCTCTGCATTCACCAGGTTCTTTGCAAAGACATGTGCTGTGTAACAGCCCAGATTAATCTTGTCTACATTACTACCCTAACACATCCTTCCCATCGACTTTCCAAAGTCCCTGGAGCCTATACACACCTTTCCTGTTACCTATCAGAGCAGCAAGAGGCTGGTTCTTGCAAGTGGGAACTGACGATGTCAGTGCCTGTCATTCTATCTACTTGATTCTCAAAACAAATGCATTCAATACGTTCCCTCTCCTGGCCCTCCCACTGCGGGAAAGCTCCTCATAAATATTTGGGAATATCTCTTTAAATCCTTCTTCAAAACCCTTGTTTAAAACCATCTTCCTTTATTGTGATGCCCACAAACCCCTTCACAACTGTCTGTTTCTGTGCTATGACAGCTGTGCCCCCTGCACAACTGAGCCCAACATCCTGATTCCAGAGCATCTTTTTCCATATAGAACCTCGCAAAACTGGCTGCTGAAATGAAACCTGAACAGCTTTTTCATTACAGTTATTATACTAAATTCCCCATTTTAGCTCAAAACCAGCTTGTTTCATACTCTCCACACTAAAGGAAACCCAAAAAAACTGTGAGCAACATAGTAAGCTGTAATAAAACGCAATACTGGCAAGGGTAATACCTAACTGTAAGGTGGATACAGGATGCAATCTGATAGCTGACTGCAGAATATAAAGCACACAAGAAGAGGTATTTAAAAATCAGAAACATTTGGTTTGCAACTCTCTTGTAATATATATGCAATGCCTTTCTGTAAGTCTAAATGTAAAGTGTCAATCCAGGCTTAAAACTGTGACTAAAAATGAATTCCAACTCTCCAGCCCATATAGACTCCCCTATTACACATAAGCCCTTGATTGTTACATGTTGTTGGAAGCCATTAAAATCCAACTTTAATTTAAAACAGCTTAGAACAACTATTTCTGTAAACGAGACTGGTGTGTGACAGCTGTATTAGTTTACTCATGTCTGCAAAATGTGACAGCAGGGTGAGAAAAACATGGAAAAAAGGAGAGTCCTCAACTGCAGTTATAAGGCTGAAGAATGTGGTTCTGTGTGAGAGCTCCATCTTGGCTAACAAAACAGGTTTACGGAGTAGAAATCTTGTTTGTCTCCACAAGAACTTACACAGTAAGTCAAACCAGCATGAGTTTGGCTGTAATACTGAAAAGAACTCAGTATTTTTTTACTATCAAACCCATTCCTATTATGCTGGCTGACAATCCATGGAATTTGATGTTGTCCATGACTAGGAAACTGTGACTTACTGTGAGATTTAAAACATGGAAAAAAGAGTAATTTTCTTCTAAACTTATCATTCTGTGCATGCAAGTATTTCCTTTCTGATATTTGCAAACTCAATAAATACATTTGTTCCTTGTCCCTCAGTTTCTACAAAGCTATCAAATTTGTCTCCTCTCATTCTCTCAGTCTATGCCAGCTCTGATCGTATCTCCCCTTCCATCTGAACTCCTCCCTACATCTTCTTGAATAGAGCCCTAGCTCTTATACATAGTACTGGTTTTAAACTCATTCTCATCTTTCTCATACTACTTTGCTTTCTCCTTTTTAGCTTCTTTTGAAGCTCATCTCATCACAACTTTTCAGTAACGCACTTTTCTTCTTGTATCTCCATCAAGCATGCTTTTCCTTCTTTTCTCTGACTCACTCACTGTATATCACATGCTAAACTGATTTCTCTCTTATTACTTAGCCCTAATTATGGGATGCCTCCATTCTTCCTTTTATATATTACATTCTCACTGAACACCAGCTCCTGAGTCACTGGCTAAGGATTTAGGAAGCAGAAGGAGCGAATGCTTGCCTCACTGCCTCCCCTCCATGCACGGGTCAGCAGTCTCACAGGAATGGCAGGTTGTGCCAACCTCTTTATGGGGTATTGTAGTACATGTTGTCCCAGGTGCACCCACTGGTACCTAGGAATATTTTGTCCTGAGAGTGCTACCACTGTGCACCTTCCTCAACTGCCAGTGACCTTTCTAAGTTACCTCATTCTGAAGTGAAAATGCACCATCCCAGTGGAACAGTGTAGCTCACCCTGAGTAACTAAACCTTAGAATTCCATCTCACCCTTCAACAGGGATCTTCCCTGTATGTTGCAGCAAAATATTTTAATTTGACTTGACACTACTCTGTAGTTACTCACAATCAGATGAAATTTCAGCTGTTCCTCAGCCGATCACTTGCTATTTTGGCCAGTTCCTGTAAATGAACCATTATCAATCCCCAGCATGATTGTTTCCCTTTGGTTTTGTCTCCTGCCATGCAATATACAGACACATGATAATATTTCCTGCTTCATGACTTTCGGTTCTCCACCAGCCTCACCAGAGCGTTCTCTTTGCCCAGAGGATTTAGGTTTTGACAGCAGACACAGCTCATCTCTGCAACATACAGGGCACTGATACCTGCCCTCGTTTCTCAAGTTCATGACAGACTCCTGTGATGAGCAATGAGGAATCTCACCTACTTATATAAAATACTATATGCAAAAGAACCCAAGAACAGGACCAGCAACTCCCTAAGGAAGTTATGGATTACTATCAGTAAACAGATGGACCATTAACTGGTCAACTTGTTTCATTGCAGAATGAGACACACCTCCTGCAAAGCTGGGTAACTGAACTGAACAAAAAAGCACACTCAACTCACTGGCAGAAGAAAAAACCCCTCTTTTGCAGAGTCACTAACTCAAAATGGAATAATTAAACCTCCCACTTCAGAAGCTGCTGCTTTGAAGTGGAACTGCAGATCTCTATTTGCATATTAGGAACGCTTGTGTTGATTTCCATGCTCCATCTGGGCAAGAGATTGCAGATGAGGATGACTCTGAATTAGAACAAATCAAATGGATGCGGATCCTGCAGAGATAATTATGAGTCTCTCAAGATGATTTAATTAGTGTATTAGCATGGTTTCCTCCTTCAGCAGTAAATATATTTTAACAATGTCTTCATGTCTGCTATTTAATGTCAGCCCTGCTAGAAGTCCTTTGCACCCTTCTGTTTAGTGTGTTGGCACCATTCTAAGTCCCTAGTTTGTGACACACAACTAGATGAATCCAAAGATTCAAGTTGTAGCAAAGATGCAAATTGTATCATGTAAACTTTAGAAATCCTGCTACCTAATGCAACCTCCTCCCTTTTCATCAAATGCATGGAAAAACAAAAGTAAAAAAACCCAGACTCACCCAAGCCAGCTGTCTAAGCAAAGATAGTCTAAGAGACAGGGAGTCCCATTTCTCTAATGGCAACGGGTGCCTCCACCACAAACCCTTTCCTTGAGTCAGTTGTTTAAGCCAGGCAAATCCTTCCTCATAAACTATGATGAGAGAAATCCACATACTATCAGATTTAATATCTTAGTGGTTAAAAGAGTCATCAGTAGGGTGAGTGACCCATTTTCAAATCTCTGCTCATCCCATATTAGCTGTCCTAGCCCATAGGCTATTGGGTATTCAGGGGTAAGACATCTCCATCTCTCCTGTTTGAAGTTATTCCACTTTGTATAACTAATTAAAAGATAATTGAGGCAAGTACTTGAACCTGGCTCTCCCACATCCCAGGTTATTGCCCAACCATTCAGCTGTGGCTTCAGCTTCTCATTTTCTTTCTGCAGGGTTCTTACATCATGTAGGTACTTCTGAAAATCCCAGTCTCTGTATTTTACATATAAATATTCACAAAGCAGAAAGGCACAATCATTTCAGAATTACCACCACAAATACCCACCATTCTTCTCATATACACTACCAGCTCTCTTGCACAACAGTGAGGGCTAGGTGTTTTGTTTGTTTGCTTGTTGGGGTGGAGTTTCTTTTTCAAACCCTTTGTCACAATGTAACCTATTTGTGCAAGTACAAAACCAACCCTTTTCTGTGGTAGCTCTGATTCCTCGCTTAGGGAAGGCAAGAAGAAGCCTCAAACAGTATTCATAGCTAGAAGAATAAAGGGATATTGGTCTTTCAAAATGATTGATGATCATTCTTTGGAATCTAAAAATACGGTATAGGCTTCAGAAAGCACATGATGTGATGAACAGCTCTCTGCCCTAAAGAGCTCTCAGAATAAATGATGGACCTGGCACAGAAGCAAAGATGCAATATAAACCACACATCAGGAGAAACAGAGATTACAAATGCAGGATAATGAAGCACAAGTGAAAGCTTGTAAGGTATTTCAAAATAAGGACAGCCTGGTATAACAGGCATTTGCTCAAGGACTCTAAGGGCATCGTGAGCTGATAAAAGAAAGATAGCAGTCTAGGAAAGAAGTAGTTCAAGAAGTAGTACACATGACAAAGTAATTCAAGGAAGGCTGTTCAACTGGTCTACCCAAGCAATAAATGTTTATCTTTATTTTACAGTTATCCTGGTATAAAACTTGCAGATCCTTTTATTTCATTTCAGCTTCCATGTCCTACATGAGAGCTCAACAAAGTAAAACAATACAAAAGAAAACCCTACCAAAAGAAAGGACATGAAAAGCAAGAATGCAGGGCATAGGGAATACTGATACAGCTACTTTAGTTTTGTCACTGGCAGAACCTTCCCCATAAACACAGCCTTAATTTCCAAAGGTGAAGTGACTACAGTCTGTGAAGAGAGAAGGGAAAATCTTAGCAATGTTGGGGGAACAGTGCTTGGGAAAAATGAAGAGTCCAACAACTGTATTGTGAAATGTTAAATGCAACAACATTACACAGCAAGCAGGGGAAGATCTGATTCAAAAAACCCCAAATTCAGGATGTGCAAAAACACACTGGCTCATTTATGGTTTCCAGAAATGTTTTTCTGGTACAGCATTCTGTTAGTCTTCAGCTTACAGGAGTAAGCAGAAGGCTCATCACATAGCAGAGCCTTGTGGTGATATAATACAGGCACAAACCAAGCCCCAGGACAAAAGGTTAAAATCTTTTACAATATTTAATTTCTGTAGAGATTTAAACATTTAAATATGTCATTACAAAACAAAATGACTCACTATAGATCTAATTCAGATGTACCAAAATGCATTAGTCATTCAATAAAACAGGCACAGGATTTACTAAAAATACCTCACATAAAAAAATAACATATATTTACTTTACTGAATGGTCATTGTGGAAGCACATAGAACCAATCCCTGTATCAATCACCCTAAGTTGCCTATCCCGAAACTAGGACTGCTACTCCCAGTCCAAAAGCACACGGCTAACTCATGTCTACCTTTCAACCCTTGTTTTGAACAGCAGTGCAAGAGGAAGTCATGTGTGATGTGATCACAGGGCAAGCAAACAGGGCAAGGAGCTAACTATCTCACCAGCAGCACAAGGAGCTCCCAGCCAGGTGGGAGTCTCACTAGTGGCAGTTAACTTGCATCACCATCATACTCATCTAGAGATGAGATGGTGCACCCTAGGGAACACCAGCAACAATGAGCCCTACCATCAGGACACAAAAGCAGTTAATATGGCAGTTGGATAGCAGGGAGTGTAAAGAAATCCCAGAGATGTCACCAGCTGAAGATGCTCACAAAGGGTGATAATGGAGCACAGGTCACCAGTGCAGCTTTGCTGGTACTTCTGGCAACCTCAGCCTCTGAGGATGTGCTGAGGGTACGTTCTGGACTGCTCAGACACAGTGCTCCTCCCTGGGGCACAGAGCCGGGGAGGTGTGTTCTCATTATACCAGTGCTATGCTCAGTGAGGAGCTGCCAAGAGAGGTCAGGGGCCTTCCCTGCATCAGGGCTGCCACACAAGACACCAGCAGGACCTCAGAAGACATTTCTCCAAGACATAAGCCCTTAAGAAGGCATGAAAAGAAGAAAGGAATGACTGAAGGACCAGAGGACACAAACTTGCAGAGGGTGGAAACTGGAAGCCTGTGACTTTAGGTAACAGGAGAAGAGCTCTGATTCCTCCTACAGATGTCCATTTTCAGTAACAGTGGAGGATGTTTGAGGAGAAAATTCTGAGTGGGTATCTCAAGTCTTTGGATACTATACTAGTACTATAGAAAGCATTGGTTGTAGTGGCTAATGATGCTCTCCTGTATGAAACAGAAGAATCCATCCCTGTTTTCCATGTGAGTCTGTTGCTTGCCCAGAACCTAGATCACTCATATTGCACACAAATTGCCAACACTCACACAGCCTTCCAAATTCTGCTTCTTGCTGCTATCCCCTGCGGAAAAGAAGCAACAAGGAAAACTATGAGGAGCTCAAATGGAACAGAGAGCTCAGAGCAGTGTGAGAAGGCAGAAATCCCAGTAGTGCTCTCTTCAGCCCTTCTAGTCAATGGAGAGCCCTTGCTAGCAGATGTAACCAGTCTAGTGATGCCTGGTTTACAGTTGCTGTCACCAGCAGGACTTCGGTTTCTTTGATTACAATGCCTCCTCCAGTGAAGATGCACTGCTACAAGGATCTGGAAGCCACCTGACAAAGAGAGAAACATCTCTGTGAAGAGACCTCCTATCCTGGTGAGGACGGCTTTAAAATAAAATTCACTGAGGAATGGGTGCTTGGCCCAGACGGAAAGGAAGGGAGGAGAAAGTGTGAGAAAAGGCCACAAGGAAAGTTACACATTTCCACTTGGAGGGAGGGCGTGCAGAGGCTTACCTCAGGTGTCTGGGAACTAACACAGAGCTTGGCCAACAAACAAGAAGAACTGGAAGTCTGGCACAGTCAAAGAGTTCTGATGTGATCAGGATCACAAAGATGAAATGGGACAACATCCATGACTAGAAGAGTGCCACAGGGGGGTCTTCAAGGAGAACAGGCAGCGAAGAAGGGCAGTTGCACGCACTTACAAGGCATCCCTCTGCCTGTGCAGAGGTCCGGTGTGAAACCAGAGATGTATCTGACAAAAATCTTCCAGTCAAAAGTAAATACAAAAGCAACCTTGGCCAAACACTACCTGCCCAAGGGGCCAAAGTTGATAGGGCTGTCTACAAACTACTACCAAAAGCAACCCAGTTACCAGCCCTGGTCTTCTCTGGGGATTTTAACCACACGGGTACCATGGCATTGTGCAAACAATCCAGGATATTTCTAGACTGCATTATTGATAGCTTTTTAATGTAAATGCTAGAGACCAATCAAAGGTAATACTTTACGTGACCTCTGTGTACAAACAAGGAAGAACAAGTGGCAAATGTGGTCACAGAGAGTAGCTTGGGAGCAGTGATCAGATGACTGCAATCAGGATCCAGAAGACTGGGAAGGTAAGGAGATTTTATGCAAGTGGACTTTGGATTATTCAGGAGACAGCTCTGCAGAAATCTCCTGGGAAGTTGATGCAAAAGATGCTAGGATAGCTGGTAAGTGTTTATAGAAAACTTACTGGGAGTTCAGGAAGAGATAATCCTGCTGTACAAGATGACTGGAAATTTCAGTACAAGAGCCACTTGACTAAGCAAGGAGCTTCATAATGAACTGTAACGCAAATAGACAGCATACAGCAAACAAGAACAGGCAACAAAAAAAGGATAAGAAAAGCACTACTTTGGTACTTAGGAAATAAATGGGGAAACCAAAGCACATTTAGAATTAAAACAAATGAGGGATATAAACAGCAGCAAGAGGGAATTGTGTAAGTTCAGAGGAAACATGGGGATGTTACTGAATAGGAGAAACAACCTAGTGGTTGTGCACATAGCAAAGGCTGAAGTACTGAATGCATTTTTGCCTCAGTCTTCACAGACAAAGATTACTCCTAGATTTCCAGATGTAGTAGGCTGGTTTGGGAAGGAACAGGTTAGGAACAACAAGTTAGGAATAAGTTAGAGCAGCTGGCCATATTGAAAGCTATGAGGACAGACAAGATTCATCTGAAAGAGTTGGCTGATGTGACTCCAAGAATCCTGCCTGCTGCTTCCAAAAGAAGCACAATCATTGGAGCAGACCCCTGCAAACTGGAAAAAGCACTCTGCCTGTCTTTAGAAAGGCATGAGAAAAAGAACTTGGGAAACTCCAAGTCAGTTTCACCTCATCCCCTGGGAAGATTACATACCACATCCTTTTGGAATCCACCTCCAAACACGCAGAGAACAAAAAGGTAATCAGTAACAATCAACACGGACTTACAAAGGGCAGTTCATGCTTGATCAAACTGATTGCCTTATGTGATGAACTGACCTGAAAGGCAGATGTGGGGAGAGCGGTGGATGTAATCAAATGGTCTGGTAGGCAGACTGGAAATTACTGGGACAGCTGGGCTCAGAGGGTAACACAGTAAATATTAGTTTGATATCCAGGTGGTAGCCAGTACCAAGCAGAGTATTATAGTGGTGAACAGTAGGGCTAAAAATGTTCCATATCCTCACCAATGACCTGAGTGATGAAACACAATGCACTCCCAGCAACCTTCCAGCCAATACCTGAGGACCTCGAGGAAATACAGGACTGGAAATGTTGAGTTGAAGAAGAAAAGTTCTGCAGCTTTTCTAGAAGCAAGTAACCCCATGCATCAATGCATGCTAGGAACAGGCTGGCTTTGTACCAGCTCTGCTGAAAAGGACACAGAGGTTATGGAAGATGCCAAGGGAAATGTGAGGAAACACTCTCCCTGCTAATAAGACAAATTGGCTACTGGCTACATTATCTGCAGTGTGGCCAGCACAACAAAGGACATTACCTCCATAGGAAGGTCTGACTTGGTGATAGCTGAAACACAGCATGCAATATCAGACTCCCCAGTTCAAGAGGCATGTGGAGAAACCAGAGTCTGGGAAGGGGCCACAGGCTCATGACTATAGGAGCTGAAGCAGCTGTGGTTTTTTAGTCTGAGAAACAGGAGGCTGAGAGAAGCAAAACATGCTTAGAGAAGAGTTACCAAATGGTGGAGCCACAATGTCCTCAAGTGGGGAAAGTGCATGCAAAATAATGATCTTCTTTTTTTCTGACAGTGCTATTAAGCTTAGTTGACCACACATTTAAACCCAGCTGGACCATGTTTCTAGTTTATAACATTGTTAATGAGGATATAAAAGGTATTTTTATGTTCACTGATCCAGGTCTTAAAACTTTTAGATTCTCATCTATTAAAATGAGTAAAACACTTACACTGTATGGTACCTAAACATCTAGGGAAACATTTCATCATAGAATCATAGAACGGTTTGGGTTGGAAGTAACCTTAAAGCTCATTTAGTTCTAGCCCCCTGCCATGGGCAGAGACACCTTTCAAAGCCCTGTCCAACCTGGCCTTGAACACTGCCAGATACTTAAGTTGGAATTTCATCAAACTTATAAGGAGCTCCAGCAGCTACTAACCCAGAGCTGTAGTTCAGCTCCTCCTGTCAATATTACAAGTGAGATTTGGTATTCAGAACAAGTTACTAAGCTTTTCTTGGGCATTAAGGGAGAAAACTAGCTGCTAGACAAGGATCTAGCTGAAGATTCAACCCTTCCCTAGTCCAAGTGGGTGTAGCTCTGCTAACTTCAAGCTGGAATTTATCAGCTAGTACCTAATTATTAAACGGTTTGTGCGGTTTTATATGATAGAGATTTGAAATGAGCTTTGAGATTAAGAATTTTTCAATTATATAACAATGCCCAGAGCAGGAGCTGTTCATTTACTTAGTTTTTAAATCATCCACTATATGAGTAAGAACAGTGAGATAAATTATTAGATACCCTGAAGACGTTCCAAATATTAAAATGATGGAGGCAAAAGATAGCTTTAAGATAGAATTACATTCCAAAATAGGTTTGAAACGAAGTATAAAAGTTACTCATCTAAAGCTATGCAGCCAGTCAACATAAATTACAGGATGCAGTAGTGCATGTGGACTCTCTATTTTCTGTTGTATAAAGATGTGAGTACTGCATCAGACCAAAGATCCACACAGCGTATGCTCTTGTCTTTGACAACAGCAGAAGCAAAAAGCTGGAATAGGAGTATAACAAGAGCACCACACAGAAAGATCTTCCCCTGTTTCTCACAGTATACTTTCCCTACTTCTAGCAACTTGCAGTTTAGGGATTTCCCAAGACAGTGACTGTATTTGAATCTTTACATCTAACAGCTCTCAATGAGTTTTTCTTCCATTAATTTGTCTAGTAGCTTTTTGAACCCATTAATGCTTCTGGTCTCCATAACATCCTGTGGCAATTAATTCCACAATGTAATTATTCACTTTGTAAAAAGCTACTTCCTTTTGTTGGTTTAAAACCTGCTGCTGGATAATTTCATTAAATGACTCTTTGTTTTTATGTGACACAAGCACCTCTGTTCCATCCATGGCTATACACCCTACTATTAAAGTCACCTCTTATCTGAATTAACTGGCAGTTTCACCTTGAAGAGAAGCCACACCTGTGATCCTCTATCGGTGCTTTTTGCTTCAGCTGGATTTTCTCCTTAACATAAAACACTGTCCTTATATTAAAAAATTAACAGACAAATAACCATTGAAAATAACTATTACAAGGAGGGACTAATATAAGGAGTTGGGGTTTGAGTTTTGTGGGGTTTTGAAATGGCTGAGTATAAGTTCACTCTGAGCTGTAACACATGTTACAACTCTAGTTATCTATGCTGTGCATATTAACCTGGTTGATGGGATTTGTCTGATAGATGTTTATAAGCCTGATTGATGAAGGAGGCCAGTCATATACAAACCTGTGGTAGATTAAGGAGGAGGACTAGCTACAATCAGATCTAATTAGCTCATCGAGGGTTAGCAGAGACACATCGTTGTAACTGATGGGGCAGCTCTATGCAAATCCAACTCATGGATATATCTTCTCTTAAGACACTGTTCACAGATCTCCACTGCTCTTTCAGACTTTGTCTGCCGAGAGATATTATGCACTGTGTGAACGGGAGAAAAAGCAATGCTTCTGTAAATCTTCTCCAAGTGCCAGCAACTAATAACAGCCAACTCTAGCTTTGGTCAAAATAAGATGAGAAAAGGATTCTAAAGCCTAAGCAGGCTGTAAGAGGGGAAGGAAGCAAGAGGAGAGGAGGAGGAGTTGCCCACCAAACGAACATAATCAACACAACTCTATGGAAAAGAGGTAGTGATGAGGGCTGTGGCTCCAACAGTCAGCGAAACTGAGCAGACAGCAGTGGGAAGGTGGGATTGCCCTGCAGGGCGTAAGAGCACACAGTGGTGGTGTTCATAGCTAAGTCCAGGAACGCCCTGTTTCAACAGACAGTTTTACTAAACTGACTCGAGTGCAGCCCAGCCTTTACCTGTATCCCTTGATCACCTCCAACTAAGCATAAAAATATCCATAGAGAAACATTTCATCTTCAGCCCACACTTCATCATTAAAACAATTAGCACAGACCACAAAACCACACCCTGTAAGGCTTCCCTGCTCAAGTTGCCATCTCCCAACATTCCTTGTAAACTCACCATTGCATCCAAGTCTTTACTGTCCTCTCCTCTCCCCAAATAACAAACTGCTGAGGAAAAAACAGCATCACAACGGCTTTGACCAGAGGATGAGCATCTAGTTGAATAAACACTGTGAATTGTTCACAATGCAGTGAGGCATAAACATTTGAAAAGAGACAAAAGAGTTAAGAGAAGGAACAATACCCAGTTTTTCCTTTCTCTGGTTTTGTGGAATTTATCAGGTGTAGTATGTGTGAGTGCGCCATAACATGGGAAATTTACACTTTAAAAGGAAGTCTGGAGTGTATCTGATGTACACACTCATTTTCTTCCTTCGTTTTAAATATGTTTCATTCACTGTCGGTGTTAACACATGAGTCTAAGGATAAGAGAAATACTTCAGCTGGTTAAATCAGCTTACACGGGCAATGCACTTAGTTAAGTAAGATGAGAGCCCAGAAATGAGCCCAACTTGCCAACCTTTATTATCAAACAGTGTTTATAACTCACAGTAGGTTATCACCAATGGGGCCACATTTGGGAGATACCGTGACATCTGGTATTGATTTCTGGCAGGATTTTGGTCCTTTTTGAAACCTCTACTCAAGCTGGAAAGATAATAAAATGCATACATGCTATTAAGCAGTTTTTTTAATTATTATTTTAGTAAGCACTAAAATAGGCAGTTATATACTGCAGCAAATCACAAAGAAGTCATGCTGCTCCCTTGAAATCAAAGCACTACCTCCCATCAACAGGAGCAATATGAAAGGTGAGAAAGACAATTCAACATTTGCAGAGCAGGTGGAGCACATGTGTTAAAAATCATGAGAAATCCATTATATATTTCAACGAAATAAACATCAAAAAGCTGCTCTTAACTCCCAACATCAAAAACAAAAACAAAGGAATGTTCCACAAATCTTCAGTTCTTCCCATTTTAACAAAGGCCCTAAATATGCAGGTCTGTGAAAGTTAAAACATTCAGAACAACCCCATTATGAAGACTCAAGAATTTGGTATATTCTAAACTACATGTCACTTGTTGCATGCACACTCCTGCTTACGCCCAGTATTAGACGGCTCAGCGAAGTCCCAAGTAATCCATGAGGAAGTAAGGAGTGAGAGTAGCAACTTCTACTAACTCCTTCTCAGCTGAAATTGTTTAACATAAACAAATTCAGGGTAGTAGCAGCCACAAAAAAGTGTGATCTAGTTAATGCTGTAAGCAACATTTTATCTGCGATTCTTTATGATGCTGCCAAGAATTTTGCAGAGGGAAAATCTGTGTAACTGAGTATTTTTATTGATAAGGTCAGTTAAAAAACATACTAGAAGAAAGCGTAAATGGTTTTAAATGAGTGACCAAACATTTAAACTTTAGGGGGAGGAATATTAAAATACCCAACATATAATTTCTGGAAGCAATTACACTAATTAAAACAACACTGAACATTTGGAGCGAGACATTTTAGGGAAAGCATCCCAGGACTGCTTCCCCAAAGACACTGATCAACTTGGGTGTGTTCAATTAACAGGAGAAATTAATTCCAAGCCTAAACCCCTGCTGCTGAGCATCATCCCATCTTCAGCGCCCACCCCCCGCCCCTTGGCCCAGCATTTAAGTCCCTGGACTGTCAGCAGGAGCTTTCTAGATGAGTTGGTTTATTTGACAGACTGTTTTCACTACTGATGGACTGAAACTACAACTGCAGCGTTGCCAGTTATAAGCTTCATCAACAAAACAAATAATACTCCATGGCCTGAGATGCAGATGGCCTTTTAATTTACACTTTCATTCCATTTCATAATTTTATCTTCTTCCTCTTGGCTAAACTACACCAGACAGTGTTAACTCCTGATGACTCCGACATGCAGACATTGCCTAGAAAAGCAGGGATCCAAACCACAAAGACTTTCAGTTGCTCTTTGTTGTGACCTTCTGGAATTCCAGAAACAGTACAGACTGCCAAGTACAATCCCTAGTATTAAAATAAAATCATTAAAAAAACTGATTTCAAATTGCTTCAGATACAAAAAAAACAATCTCTTCCCAGACAGAGATAGGGGATGCTGTCCACATGACTGAGCTGGTGGTTGAGCTAGTCAGTAAATTCAGTTTCACTATGTCTAGTGCAAGATCAAAACCACCACAGCTGCATGACACACTGATTAAGTGCAACCCACCCTGCCAATGCTAATTTTACACTGAGTTCTGCTCCATCAGGTAGCGTCTGTCCTTCTGCAACCAGCACGCTGCCAGCATAAACATGGTATCATGTGATCTGGCTTATGTGATGAGAGTGTGCTACCAGGTGATTTGGTACTGTACAAAAGTGGTATTAATGAACATGGGAGCATAGCCCAGGGCACAGAGTAAAACAATTTGTCAAGGTCAACCACACAGGCTGCTATTAGAGCTCAATACAGTATCCAGTCCTCTTAAGGCCAAGCTAGTTTTGTTACCTTCTGGGCAGCACTGCTGCCCAGCATAACAAACACAGCTTTCCAACTACTCCAGGGTTCTGAGGATTTCTTTGGCATTGTGGTTCTAAATACTATCCCTGCTGCCAGTTTGCCTATGGAGCTCCCAGTTTCATGTAATGGCCCTAGGTCCAGAACATTTCTTCTCCCCCAAATCCTCACTCTGCTAACCAGCAGTGCTGCCCCTGCTGCCCCACTCCTCCCCACACAGGCCACGGGCCATTACAGCAACTGCAGTGTTGACACTGCAAATATTTAGGAGAATGTTTAGCTTGACAAAGTAACCACAGTGAAGACAAACAAACCTATGTTCTTGTGCAAGGGTTGCCAGGGTTTAGTCTCTAAAAAGCAGGACATGTTTTCATGCATGCTATGAGACACTCAGACATACTACTGAGGATGTGCTATATAACCCACATGAAATAAAACACTACTCCTACTTCTTTATATACTGCTCACTCAAACAATATTTTTATTGCAGCTCATCAATTGTGGACTCTGACATATTATTGCAATGAACTATACACACAGCTTACTAATTCTGGGAAAACAAAGAAGTGGCTTCCATCAAATGCTGAGCCCAACACATACAGAGACAGACACAAAAAAAGCAAAGTAAATATTATAAAGTAAATATTAGAAATGTGTTGAAATGCATCCTTGTCCCAGTTTCTGCAGGAAATGGAGAACATGCCTACAACAGGGCAATATTGTTTGAATTACTGTTTGGAGATGGCAGTAGGACAGAGCATTCTGAATTACATCAACGAACTTGCACTGAATAAACTTTAAAAAGTTAAAGAACTTCATAGCTAGCAAATTGCCTCTAAAAGTTTTAGTCAGTCCTATAGCATCACATATATGCGGAGGCATAACTATAGAGTGACATACTATTTTCCCCTATTAGCCTGTCTGAAAACTGACACAGATTTGATACAATGCCCATACTTTGCTTAGAAGTGGTAAATGCTCCATCCCTGGCAGCGCTCAAGGCCAGGTTGGACACTCCTGGTTGACATGGTCTAGTGTGAGGCACCCCTGCCCATGGCAGGGAGCTGGAACTAGATGATCTTAAGGTCCTTTCCAGCCCAAACCGTTTTATGATTCTAAAATTCTGTAAGATGAATTATCAGTCTGCAGTGGCTTCATTAGTAGCTAGCAAGTAAAAAAGCAGTAGAGAGCAATTCTAGTTATTCAAGGTACCAAAATAATGGCCAAGGAAACATGCATTGTTAACAAAAACTTTAAAGATAAGCAATTTCTCCAGAAATCTATATACTGTTCCATGGGAGAGAAGACATTGAGCAGACGTAATGCCTTTCACGAGGGGACTGACTCACTCCCATGAGTATGTTGTAAGTGAACTTTAAGATAGTTTCCTTCTACAATTATAGTCAGGATAAATGCAGTGAAAGATTAAAACAGCTCTTTCATCTTTCCTAACAGTCAAAGAAAAGATACATCCATTTCACTGAACTCCTTTTCATGGCAGCACACTCCACAAACATCTTCCTGAGCTATTTCTGTGCACCAGGACTTTTTTGATGAAAAGAGGGTCTCAAAATATTCATGGCTAGAACACAAGATTTCAGTCAAGCAGCACTGATGCCCTGCACGTATGAGAGCAAACACTCTGAACTCAGCTAGTACAGTAAAGGTCATAGTTGCAGATATGGGTATTGTCAGCAGATTTTGTCCTAAAACATGTTGTCATGACAGTGCAGCAAGAAGAAAAAGAAGAGCAAAGTGCTCATTAGGAAAGCATCAGCACCAAACAAGGCTGTTTGTGCTATGAAACTCGCAAGTCCCATGTCAAAAATTGTTTCACTGACAGTGCTGTAATGGGTATCACAGTGTCAGTCACTGTCAGAGTCCTGAACCAACTGAAGCACATGAATCCCATGGGACTCGGAGTCTGCCTGTTACTTAGCCCTAAAGAAAACTAAGTGTCAAACTGATTCTGAAGCACAGCCCTGTCTCTACAGGCAGCAGAGGTCACTGATGACACTGTCAGTATCTGCCACACAGACTGGACTGGGTCATCGCATTAGTTCTACCGCCACCAAGGAGAATGGGAGCTGGGTGGAATCACATGCCCTGGTTGACCTCGCTATTCCTTCCAAACCCGCACTGCACTACCACTACAGAAAGTGTTTTGTTGCTTTAGTTTGTTTTGTTGAAAGAGATGACCTGACTACACTGGCAGAACCTTCTCCACTAGGACCTGTGGCCAACACAGTTATGCTGGCAGAGGTCAGGTAATAAAGATACTATCTTTATTCCCTTTCATTTTTCTGAGACCAAGGAAGACTGTCCAAGCCACTACAGCATTACGTAATGAGTTTTAAGTGACAAAACAGGAATTCTTCTAAATAGCCTGCAAGTCAAACATAGCCCATGGACTTTGCTGTACAGCAGTTTCAAACAGGATTCGTTCCTTTTCTGCAGATGCTACTTAGATCACACACAAGCTGCACACTTGGAATGAATATGACCTACATCACTGAAGGGAACTGTTCCTCTGCAGGATTAGATCCTACACACTTGGCCATGAAGATAATACGTAATCTGCTCTAAATCACTGACAAAGTGAACAAGCACCCCCTCCTGTCCCCTGCCCAGTGAACTCATCTAAAGGGAACTATTATCAAAAATACAAAACAAATGTAAAAGTAGTTCCTGTATATTCTGTAGAGACAAAACTGCTCTCACACAAGGAACATGGTGCAAGGAACTCCTCCTCTTTGCCAAAGGAAGACTGATCACTTGACAAGGTGTGAAGTCACGCAGGCATGAATGACTAACACATCTATATATCAAACTCTATCAAGACATACACCTACATCAGTTGTATGTAGTTTTACAGATAAAACCCAACAAAGAACATGTTTAATCTCACTTCCCGTATTCCAACTATAATTACCTTTGATCTAATTTACAGTTATAATTGTCCAAATCAGTTTCCATGCAGGACAATCAGAAAACAAAGATGTCAGCAGCCACTGACATGTTGATAGAAATGACTCACCTAAAACAACATGGGAATGCTGTTCTGAGCAGAACAGGGATCAAACATAGCGCCAATACAGCTTTTAATATCCCCATCTTTTTGTTCCAGCAAAACACCACCTCTTTCCCAGCACTCTTTCAAACAGTCTCTTCCTCATCTCTCTATATGACCTCATGACTTCCTAAATCCATGTCCTTTACCTTTCCCCCTGCCTTTTCCCACTCTGTGCATCCTTAAACTGGCTCTTCAAATTCTTCTTAAACACATGCATGTTTTTCCTCCACCTTACTCAGCTTTAGATTTTACCCTCCCTCACAGCACCCAGGCTTAGCAAAAGGCAGACACAGTTCGAGCAAGACAAACTGATGTTTGGCAAAGCAGAAACTTGCAAGAGGAAATTCGACGCAATCTCTGCCAGAGATGCCACTGCCACACTGAGCACTTTGCTGTCACCTCCAACAGAAACAATACAGCCCAGGTTCTCCTTCCTTGCAGAAGAAGAGAGGCAGGAATAACGCAACATTGCAAAGTTTGCTATGCCTTCCTTGTTCTCTAGACCAGTGTGCAATAAATACATTGTGATTCCTTTCATTTAGAAAAGTCCATGGACTTCAGAAAATTTACTCCAGGTTTTACAGTCCCAAACAAGCCGAATGTTTGAAGAGCTGATACAGCGATCAGAGTTCACCACCAACACTCCTGCTAACCCAGAGAGCACAGTGGGAGTGAGAAAGCAGGCGCAATATGCTGGCACTCTGGCCACTTGAGAGCTCTCCCAGAGCTGGGGACACTTGAACTGGCTAAGTCAGCTTGGGTCCCGATCACTTGGGTCTTCTGCAAGAGTACAAAGAAGTCTCCAAGAGATCCTCCAGCTCCATCAGTCTTTTGTTGTTACACTAAACATAAAAGTGCTGTTGAGACCGCATGGAAAGGACCTAAATGTTGGGTAATTTATTGTAACATAACTGTTAAAAGTGAAAAAAAGAAGCAGCAGTAGGAGTCCAGTCATTACACAGGTATAAGAAAATCCAGTGGCACAGGGAGTTTCCCCAAACAAAGGATTTCCCACAGTCTATTGTTGGAAACAGGGTGATTCAACTGCTCATTTCTTGCTCAACAGGCTGCTGATTCTACCAGAAGAGGATGCTGGTGTGTTTCACCTTCTGCTTTCCACCTACTGCAGCCTCAATCAGCAAAAACCCTGGCTTTTAAAAACATGTGACTACTTCATGCTAGTTAATAGTTGTACTTCTGTGGTACAGTATCATCTTTTTGTCAATGGCATTTAAAGGTACACATAATAAATTAATAAAATAGGAATTTTAACTGCCTCTGTAGCCTTATCTTCCTACCATCCAGTTGGACGTTTCACTACAAGCAAGCAATCAGAAGGTGAAACACAGCATACAACACACTTTGAGATTCACTGCTGTACGAAGAAACTAAAGACCAGGAAAAATGACAACATACAAACTCACAAAATAATCACATAAAATAGGTTTTGCAGCTTCAGATAAATACTGTTAACACTGCATACAAAAAAAACACTGCTTGTGACAATGGATGACCTGCTGTGGCTCCCCAGAGAAAGCCCTCAGGTAAGGAATTCAGATGGAAGCAGGGAGCAAGCCAGTGGAGGTTATTTTAAACCAGAGCCTTTAAACATCTACCTCCAGGTGCAGCCCTAAATTCAGCAACGGTTTCTGTTTCCCAGAAGTGGATTTTAAGCTGCCTCTGACAGGTAGCTGGAGATACCCTGTGCAGTTCTAGAGGCATGGCACGTACCTATCCTCCCAAAACAAAGCACTAGCTGTTATTTTTCAGAGAACAGAATGTATCTGTTCTACTGCAGAAGTTTATTTCTCTTACTCTTACTCATAAAGGTTTGCTCAGGATCCTGGCAGTGGAAAGTACAGAGAATTCCCTAATGCAAGGTATGAAGCAGAGATAGGAGAAGTGTGGCTAGAGGCTAATAGATTAGCCATTACTAACTTTATAATCCACGTAGACTCTCAAATGTGTTAAATGTCTTGGAGCTGCATTTTTAAAACGTTAGGAATTAAAGAACTGGGAAGAAGCTTGTTTTAGCAAAGCAAGGAGGAGTGTCTGACACTTAAATGTCACATATAAATGAGCTACATTAGGGAAAAAGGGAGGAAAAATAAAATCCAACCCTTCCAGGACTTTACATTTTTTGCACACAGGTATAGATATGCACACAGCAGATACTGTTGAATCCAGTCCTAGAGGTCATGAACGTACCATTGCCCTACTTACACCCACAAAAATACCTTCAGCTAAACCTCTGCTTAACTTAAAAGATCCTGCGTGAACGCAACTGAAGTAAACAGGATTTGAGTGCTTTGATGGTGAAAGCATGGGCTTAATCTTTATATTCCTGAGGATGAAGAAAGTGTCTTGCTTACACACAGGAACAATAAAAGAAGTCACACTGTTGAAAATCACTTGAAACAATAACACGTCACTTAGTTAATAGCTTGCAATCAAAATATGAACCTATTAGGTTTCACTCAAGTCTGGATACACATCATTAATTTCTAATGATGTGAGGACTACGTTATGTTTTACTAGGAACGCTTTAAAAACCATGGATAATCCAAATAAAAGGAAAAAGTTCTGATTCATCCAGTTTCTGACAAATATAAACTTGGAAGTCTGCAATTATGGTGACATCTAAGTTTAAATGTGCATTTAAAGACTGCATGGGGAACACTGTACTTAATGCTGTCCGACATCTGCTGATGCAGACACAGGTTTTGACTCCTTTTAAACGTGTAATATTTAATTATCTGAATGAAGATTTTTCAGTTAAGTGTCTGACTCAGGGTGATTTAAAAGATTTATTAAAGGAAAACCTTTCCATGAAATAAATCCCACGCAGGCATTTCTCAGAGTAGAATTGCTGGAAAATGCATTGCTTTGCTCTCCTGATTTTGTTTTTAAAATAGCAAAAAAGCAAAAGCAAGACAGATTTAATTGAAAAGCTCAACCTACTTCAGAACACTGATTCCACATCTTCAAGGGAAATCAGGGGTTTGCCTTTTCAATATAAATCCATACAAAACTCACACCTGAAAGTCCATTTGCAGACACTAAAATCAGCCACTTTGAAACCTGCATTTTCCAAGCACGATGTGGCCCAAAAAAGCGAGTTGATCAAGTGCAGACTGCACCGAAACCGACTTTTTCAACCCCTGGATCTGCCGTGGAGCCTACACACCTCCAATACCTGCCTGCCAATGGCCAGGCTGCGACCGTCAGAAAGGAGCAAACTCAGGAGCCGTTTCCAGGGTGGTCAGGGAAGGACAGAGCAGCGGCCGCGCACTGGAATCGTGGTAACGGGGTTACAGAGCCGAGTCCGGCAGCTCGGGACCGGTAACGAAGGGGCTGACAGGAGGAGAGCCGTGAGGCACCACGAGGGGACGGCGGCGATGGAACGGCTGCCATGGTGGTGATGGGGGGATGCGTGCGGGCACCACAGAGTCGAGCACGCGGCAGAGCATCAGGCAGCCCAGCACCGCGCCGGACACCGCATAACGCGGCCCGCGGGGAGCGCAACCGCGGCGCCCCCTAGTGGCCAGTGCTGCGGCCACCCCTTTCCCCCCCCCCCCGGCGTCCCTGCCCTCGGGGTTTAGTTCGACGTCGCGTTCTGCCCGAGAACGGCAAAACGGGAGAAACGCGCTCCCCACGCTCCATGCACATTGCCCCGGCACCTGCTGCGCAACTGCCATCATGCTCAATGAGCCAGCAACCCCCAGACGTGTTGGAATGAGACAGCTCTTGCACACACGGGCTGTCAGGGAGCAAACGAGACTCTTGATGACTGAGCAAACGATTAACAAGCTCACCCTTTATTAAGAACCAGGGCATTCATACAGCAGGTAGGCTTTGGAAACCAGGCTCCGGAAACCAGGCTCCCACTGCCACAACCACTTTATTCCTGAAATCAGCTGCCTCATTCATTATGCAGCTTCCATCCTCCGCAGTACACGAAGCAGGTACCAGCTGAGACTATGGTGTCTTAACTACACATCCCCAGTCATCCCCGAAGCACTGCTTATCCCATATCCCAACAGGTACAGGAGATTTGTGGGGAGCAATTAGAAACTGCATCACAGAGCATGAGAGCTGGTTAGAAAAATGAACAGTTGTACTGGCAACTTCAGTACTTTATCACTGTCAAAGATTTCTCTTCCTGACTATGTAGTATTCCAATGTAATATTTGTATCTATTAAAAGATAATGTTTAAATGAGGACATGCTTTCATAACTTCAGCCTAAGTGTCAGTTTACCTGATTCACCGTTTCTTCAATTGCCCTTATATAATGATTAAGTTCTCTGTCCATTGTAGCAAATTCTATCATGACTTTTTCCATGCTGTTAACATCCTCTACATCATCTGCAAAACAAAATATATTGTACATGGATGATCAGTTATATTGTTTTCAAGCAGCATTTTTTTCTTTGCAGATATAGAGACAAGTATTAATGCCATGAATATCTAAAGCATCTATAAGGCACAGCAGGTGCTTTCAAACTCTTCGGCATATACTTTTTGCCTATTTTGCAACTGTGGACCTTGACATTTCTTGGGTAACTTGAACAAACAGCTTACTCAGAAAGACACTTCCCTGGTTTCATGTGAACAAGAGAGAATGTGTGTGATTTCATCTACCAACACCTAGTCATTAGGCAATCGGGATATTTTCTGCAAAAGTTGTATTTCATGACTCATCACACTGCCTCAGAAACAGTCAGAAGAGACTTAAATGCCCTCTCAGTACAGTATAGTTCAGAGCTATAATTAGACCCCTTATCCCCAATAAACATAGTTACTGCAAAATCAAAACAGAGCCAGCATTTTCTAACACAGGAAATAATGGGATACTGAATAGCACTGGTGAATCAAGCAGTAAAATTTTAATTGCCAGTGAAAATCAATGAATACCGGACATGTGCTTAGTAATTTACATCCACTTTTATTCTCTTCTGCATTCCTCCTAATCTCACTCCTTTCCTCTCTAACTACACCTCTGCTTTCCCATTCTAATGTTGCTGTGCATCTACTAGCTGGATAAGGACCCTTCACAGATGCTACAGGGCTGAACAGCCACAGCTGTATCTCCTGACACATGAATGTACCACACCAAACACTGCCAGGTGCAGGGAGACTGCCAGCCATGAGCCCCTTACCCTTAGAAGATAGAAACACAAATTTCCTCTCCTTCTGCTCCCATTATTCCTACCCTGCAGTTTCCAGGTAAAGAGAAAACAGCAGAAAGCAGCTGGAAGCTGTGAATGAGCCCCCGAATCTGCCATGCGGCAGTAGGGGTTGCCATTTCATGGAGTATTCTTCTTTAAAACGAGTTTAAGTAGCAAATCTGTGCCGTTAATTTGAGGCAGAAGATCATGGTATAGCTTTTTAAATTACTTTTGTTTGTGAAGAAAATGTCTTCTGATCTGGCAAGCTAGTGCGCTTCCTAAGCTGCTAACTATATTAATATGCTAGAGCACAGAAATCTCTCTCTGCAGAAAGCTGACATAAAGCATTGTATACGGCTGTCTCAGCTTGAGAGCAAAATCTGATGTGCTGCTGAAACACATCACCGAGGGACAGGAGCTTTTTACCATATGAAAAAAAGATGGATCCAGGAGACAGAAGGAAAAGCGCTAAGATGTATTTACACAAAAAAGTTACATAATAAGCCATACTATTTTGTGAACATGGCAATTAGAGTCGTGATGTTTCCCTTAATTAGATACAGGCTTGGTATGTATCCATTTTTCATTAAGTAGATGAATGGATGTTGCAGACACAATCTTGGCATTCCTGCAATTTTCTTCTGAATAATCAGCATTTCTCTCTCCCTTTTCCCTTCCCTTCCCTCCCACCCAATTTCCATATCCTATCTGGCAACTATGATCATGCGCTTTTTCCTTCCTGCTAGGAAGCATATAAAGTGCCTCCTTCAAGGCTGACACAAATGGCACCCCATGAATCACAGGAAAGGTTTGTGTAGCAAGTAACTGTCATTCTCCTCCCATGGCCAAAATGAATCATATCCACGACATAAGGAAAGTACTGTGGCCTAAACCTTTTATTTTTCAGGGGAAGAGAAGTGCATTGTTAAACACCAAGAGAGCTGTATTAATGCCCTCTTTCCTAAAAGTTACAAAAAGCTTTAGGTAAAGAATAATAATGTTACAACTTGAGAGATGCATTAAAATAAAGCTCAAAGGGGTGGAACAGAGCTCAGATATGAGGGATATTAGCTGTAAATACATCCTGCCCTACATTCTTCATGTACTGACCATTCCACCTATCCACTGGCTTGTTTTAAGTCCCTGTGGTGTTCAGTGCTGTTTCTCAGTTGCTATTCTTTCACGCACATGAAGTATGTCATATATACTGGACAAGTGCTGAATGTGTCACTAACACATGATCATAGCCTGCCCTTGAAGGTGTTATGGATATAAAGATAGATCAGAAGGACTATATACAGGTCAGTTGTTCTCCATTCCCTATTTCTGTTCTTTGACAGATACTAGAGTCCATTTTCTATCTGCAGTTCAATCCATAGTCCAAAGTGCTGAAAGCTAAGAGAAAATCTCTCATGTTGTTCCCAGCCACTCACCTCCCCATGTCCTAAACAGGATTTAAAAGAAAACTTATATTACAGGCTATTCTACTTGTCTTTAAAAACCTCTCATTGTCTCACATTACACAGTGCAGTAACTGGCTGAGCATGGCTGCCCTGCTCCCACCATGCTCTCCCTTCCCCTGATGAGCTCAGAGCACTTCTGCCCCTCCCTGGTAAGGAGCAGATGCAGAGCAGAGCTTGGGTGCACATGATGACAAGCTGTGGGTGACTGAGTGGGGATATAAAGTTTTACAGCTCATTGAGGCACGGATCCCAGCACCTTCAACATTTCCTTACAACAAACTCCACCACAGACTTATCAGAACACACCCGCTGACCTGATCTTAACAGGGAACAAGAAATGAGGGAAAAGGAAAAGTAATTAGATTAGATACAAGGGAAAAGCTCTTCCCTATGAAGGTGCTGAGGCACCGGCACAGGGTGCCCAGAGAAGCTGGGGCTGCCCCATCCCTGGAAGTGTTCAAGCCCAGATTGGACGGGGCTTGGAGCAACCTGCTCCAGTGGAAGATGTTCCTGCCCCTGGCAGCGGGTTGGAACTAGATGAGCTTTAATGTCCCTTCCAACTCAAACCATTCTATGATTCTATGATTCTAAAGATGCATCGCTCCTCTCCACTGTCCTACAACTCACTCTCCCAAATCCCACCAACCCGTTAGTTTAACAGCACTACAATATCAAGAAGCATCAAAATTTAATAATCATATAAAGCTTTTGAAAGATTCAACGGGCACTGTCCATTATACACTCTGCAAGCCCTCTGCTCTTTTATTTCAGTTGCAGGGAGGGCAGTAGAGATTGATGGAAAAGAGATTCAAAGCAATGTCTTCCAGCAGACTGCAACCACATTATCTGCTGAATAGCCTCCAGCCAGACTCCAGCTACAAAGCCAGCTAACTCTCCAAAGTACTCAGACCTCGCACTCTGCAGGCCAACAACCCAGCTCAACACCAAAATCAAAGGCTGGATCAGTGCCTTTCTGTTATCTGATCAAAATTTATCCTAATCTTGTTCCTAATTCGTATCTGAGGAATGCATTCCAAACCCTCTGCATATGCTTTTAGCTACTGCCACAAAATACCATCGAAGTTGCATACTATAGTTAAGTTTCCTTGTTATCTAGGCTAAATATGTTGAGTTTAGTAAGCATTTCTCCACAAGTCCTTACCCTCACCACCCAGAGATTATACATTTTGCAATATTACATCTTTTACTCACAGAAAGCCCAGTCCAAGGCCATAATTTTCATTTTCAAAGGCTCATGTGCATCATCTCAAAATTAGCTGGCTGAATATGCACGCTTCATGAATTCCAGCTTGCGGGACTTTATGATCCCTTTTCATCATGGAAACAAGGATACTATTCTGAAAAGTCTCCCTAGATATTAAATAACAAAATTACATAAAGAGACTAGCAAGAGTTCAATTCCTCATTTCCAATGAGACCAAACTGATCATGCTCAGGTGCTTTGTTGCTGATTCAAACTGAAATCAATCAGGGCTGGGTTACATATTATGAACCCTGCAGTGTTAAAACAGAAATTGCAATAACAGGATAGAGTCAAGTCAGTGCCGGTTTAATACTCCCCACATTAACACTCTCCCAAAATGCCAACCACTTTTCCAGAACTTGCATTTCCTTCTAACGTGTGAGTTCTTATTTACTTGAGTTCCCTGTATATATCCAAGTTAACACAAAATTTATCAGAAGTACCTCTTTTTCTCTGCAAAAGTTACAATTTCCATATTTGCTTATTTACGGTATTACAGCCATCCTGCAGCCAATACACAGCAATTCAAAGAAGCAGTCTGTGGTGGAAGTGAGTATCTCAAATACAAAATAGTCTGGAATACCATAAAATTACAGGAAAGATCTATGTCTAGAAATATAACAGTCCTTAAAGTGAATGCTTAAGAACAGACAACATGTATTAACATAAATACATCTCTATACACTCTCATATCTTTATAGTATTGGCTAACAAAAGTTAAACTTTCAATGTAAAGAAAACAGGACAAAGTCAGTTATGCCTCTTGCACTGCATATTAGATCAATTTGACTTTCAAAGCTACACACTGTTTTTTCTATCAGGCTCTCCCAGCACTCAAGGCAGAGGAGGAATGGTGTACCATTGCCCATAAATTTTGACAGTAGATTTCAGACTTTTAAAACACATGCAACACAAACATCTGTCACTTGAGCCAATAGCAACAGCAGTAGTAGGCAGTTGTCTTCATACGCACCAGGAGCAGATAAAATACACACTGTGCCAGCAGGTTTCACGTTACTGCTGACAGCAGAGGAACACAAGCTCCCCAACTCTTTGATTTAGTTCCATGCTCTGGAGGAGAACATACATTCTTAATTCAGGATACAGCTAAGCAATTTTGCTGTTGCTTTTAGCAAGTACTTTATTTTCAACACCAAAAGTGCAAAGACACCCTCTGTGCCCCCAGTTTTGGTCTATTCAAAACTGTCGGTAATTCAAGTTGGACAATGCATCTTGAGAAAAACCATCAACCAACCCACTCTCTTTAAGAATAGATTCACAAAACACTTTGAAAAGACAGCAGCAAGATATCCCTCTACTGTCTAGATGCTCAGTAAGTGAGAGGATACAGACCTACGTAGGAAATCACTGCATGTTTCCCTCCTCTCTCTAGATATACTTGAACCCTACCACGGTACTTCAGACTATACAGACCAAGAGAAACTTAAGGAGGAGACTGACTGCTCCTGCAGCACCAAGGGTGCATTTTCACTTCTCCTTCGGATCCAGAGACAGCTCTTCAGAAAACTCACACCAAAGGACGTTTCTTAGGAAATCTCATCTCCCTGACCTGTAACATATTTTATCTATTAGGCTGCAAAAAAAAAGAGCAGAATGCTACAACATAAAATTCTAAACTAAAAGAAATTAGAATTTATACAGAGGAACATAAATAGATCAGACAAAACAAATTTCACCTCCTCAATGCAGGTGTCCTCTTAAAACCAGAGAAACATCTGAAAGTAGAGTGCCCCAAAATCTCCATGGAGCCCTTTGGACAGGGCTGTTAATCGACTGCAATTCATAAGAGAAGAAAAATTATAGCTGACTGGAGTGCCAACAACCACATATAAAGTGTGCTTTCATACACCCAGAGTCAGGAGACCAAGCATGCACAAGTGATTTTTCAGACCAATACCTCCACCTAGATGCCCATGAAAAGTAGGTAAGTCTTCCAAATGAAATTACATCAATGAGAGAAAGAGAAACCTAATCTAGGTGGCCTTGCTTGAGCAGGGAGAGGTCCCTTCCAACCTCAACCAGCCTGTGATTCTGTGGTATTCTTCAATATCCAACAGCCTTATCTCTATTCTTCTGGAAGATGGTTGAATGTTAGTCCAAGTTCAAGTCCTCTCAAGCAAACAAGGAAACTGAATCAGAGCTTCCTATATTCTATCAATGAAAAAAATCTGAGTTGAAAGAATAAAAGTGAGATGAGTGTGGGACTTGTAAAGCAAAGACCAGCACAGAACACCACCATTACCTGACTGTGCCCACACCTGCACCAGAACTATCACTTGTGACTAAAGTTCCATCTTATTTTTCCATTTGGCTTCCATTAAGAAATTACAAATCAAACCACAATACTTGGATTCAGGTCAAGTATTTTGCTGTACCTGAGTTAAGTCTTCTGAGATTTTAGCTGGGAAAGCAAAATGCCACACTTTTAAGTCTGGATTTGTTTTTATTCAGCAAATGACTGGAAAATATGTTCAATTATACATTTCTCCCTGTTCTGGTTTATTTTTTTAAGTAAGATGAGCCAAGAGTGTGTGTTAGGTTACAGACTACACATGACAAAAAACACCCTCATCTTGTGTTACAAACAATTTCCCTCTAGGCTATGACAGTCTGAAATGGGAAGAGATAAGATTCAGTGACCTAGGAGGCTTCTGCCAATCCCATGGAAATGAAACCCAGGAACATTATATTGTAGAGACAGAACTTCAACAGGAACAGACGCAGGGTCTGAGTGCCCACCCGTCTTGGCTGCTGAATGCACTGTTTCAAACCTGTCAAGGGCCAGCATTTCCATCGAGTGGCTGCCACACAAATTCTGAAAACAGAGTCATCTCAGAGTGGGCACACAGAAGCTGAGGCACTCAGTATTACTAAGCCCTTGTGAAAATACTTTACTATATTATTCTATAACAATCATGAAACTTTTGCTCAACATGAAACTCTCTTAAACCCCATCGCCAGCCGAACTAGGCCAACAGTGCTTTTGAAAGCAACTTACTGTACTTCTTCTTAATTCGAGACTACCAGGGGAAAGCTAAAAAGTCATAATGATCCCACTTTGGACTTGAGAGCAGTAACAAAGATCTATCTTACCAGATATTTCTGCCACAACATCCAAACAGACTGCAACATAAAGAAGGGCAATACCTTCAAACACCTATTGACACTGTGGTAATTCCTAATGAAATAAACAGGGTTCTCATAGAGAGTTTGATTTAGCAAAACACTCCAACATGTGCTGACGTGCTTTGCTGTGTAAAATTCAAAGTAAAATATTATTTAACACCAATAGAGATGGTTTCATTTCAGCTGAGGTACTCAAATAATAAAGCCATCAACTAATCCCTCACAAATAAACAGTTTGCTATGGAAGAAAAAGAGAAAAAGGTCTTTGTATCATAGCTACGTATTTTTTGCTACTGTAACCTCTGTATTTGATGCCACACTTTTGGCACCCACACATGAATACAGGTAATGTCTACACACTTCCCCAAATGAAAATGGATGGATGATTGACTAAATAGCGAAGAAATTCTTTACTGTGAGGACAGCGACGCACTGGAAGAGGGTGCCCAGAGAAGCTATAGATGCCCCTTTCCTGGCAGTGTTCAAGGACAGGTTGAGCAGGGCCTTGAGCAACCTGGTCTAGTGGAAGGCAGGGTTGGATCCCCATGGCAGGGGGTTGGAACTAAATGATCTTGAAGGTCACTTTCAACCCAAACAATCCTATGATTCCATGATCAAAGCCCATACAATTCCTGGGCTATTTCCCTCCCTTTAGACAGAAGAGACCAGCACCTGACCAGCACCTCCTCTGCACTTACTGAATTCCAAGGTGACAGCAAGGTTAATCTTAATCTTACCAATTAGCACCTGCTTAATTTTGCAGAAAGACCAACTTGAAGTTAATAAAGACAGTGTGATAGTAAGCAGAAGCACTGAATGGAGGATATAGCATTTAGAAGATGCAACAGTTTTGAGAAGCAACTCAAGCTCTCCCTCCCCAGGCATTCATTCTTGCTGTTCCTCTGTTTCTGCTCTACTGCCCCTTAGCTAGTATAATACGACTTTTCATGGGATGGTATTATAGACTGCATTAATGACACAATCCAAGCTAAAAAGAGCATTCTGTCCTCCAAAACCAAACCAAACAAACCCAAACACATATAACTGAATCTGAGGTGTACATATACAAAGTTGTACCAGGACAGTTGAGGGGGTGGCAAACTGTAGCAGTGCAGGGTTGGGGGGTGGAATAACTTCTTGGTCCAACTTGTTCGCCAAGAAAAAGGTAGCGAAACCACACCTGTATTTTCTAAGCAAGTAAAAGGCACATGTTATCTTCACAGAGAAACCTGACAAATCTCTAACAAAACAAAGAACAAAACCCCCTCTGTTTTACTAACTATATATATATCTATATATACGTCTGCCTCTCAGTGGATTTCAATGTATGATGAAATCAAGGCTGAAAACAACATTCACTAATAATTTTAATGGGAAAGGATTTTCCTATGACTAAGAAGCTTCTCGCCTGTGGAGGCGTGGGCATGTCTACACCACACAGTGGAGCACAGTTCTGAGCCCTGAGCTGCTGCTGACCTTGCCTTCCTCAGAAGCAGGGATGGGAGGGCTGGGAGTATTTAAAAACAAGGGTCTGGTGCTGTCCTCCTTGTCCCCACACCCTCCTCTCAGAACCTGACATGGTAATATTAGAATCCGGTCAAAAATGTTCTTGATGTATTTTCCCCCCCAAGGAACAGTGAAATATTCGTTAAGATGTTGTAACTGTAACTCTCTGAGCGCTCAGAATGCTTTCTAAAACTACTATTTCACATTGTTTTATTTCAAGATGTTTAATGGGCATTTACAATTTCCATAAAAGATTCACAGGCTGCTTTATCACCGATTTCCACTGGAAAGGAATGCAGCAAAATAACTTTTTTATTATTTCTTACAATTACAACAAGTTAATTTCCAACTTGTCAGAATTTTCTTTATAAGAAGCACAATTTCTTCTGTATTAAACAAGATCTCTACTTGCACATTATTAATTCTGCAGAGATACACACTCCTTTTTTGTTTACAAGTCAACACTGTTAATGCTTTCTGTTGTCAATAGCCAATTCTTCCCTTATTTTAAATAGCATTGACAGGTGGATGATAAATATTTTAGTGTGCATTGCAAGTCTGTCTCTAATAAAAGGCACAGTTGTTATTATCCAGCAGTGAACAATACCATTAGGTTTTTCACAAAAAGTAACTGTGTTTGAGTTAATGAACCTATTACATTTCTCATCTCAGAGAAGCTCATTCAAAGTGCACCTTCATTACACTAAATGCAGGAGTTACTTGGAATTTCTACCATTTGAGGGAAAGAGGAAATGGGCTGGAAAGACATTTCAGTAAAAAAAGTCATTAAAGAAAGGAAAATAAACCCTTTCCATCCAAGACCTTCAAACTTCTCATAAACATTAGTTCTCTGTTCACAATTAGAAGCAGTCTAGCTCAGAGACCAAGGCAACAAGCCCTCATCAGAGCTTATTTAATCAGATATAATGTTTCAGTAAATACAACTATCTCAGGTCTGGGCTCAAGCTACCATAATATCCGAGTCTGGTGCAGATAGAGCCAATTCAAAATCTAATTGCATAGACTAGACATGCTGCATATGGCACCACAAGAAACAGGAGGCACATGCTGCATCATCAATGGCCTGGCCAGAAACCAGGGCCATGACGTAGGACTGTGGGTGCAGTTTCAGTACAGAGGCAGTCTCACTCTCGGTCCCTCGCTGCATACTCCCTTCATACTTCAGGTGTCAGTACTAGTGCTTGTGCACGAACTACTCAACAAACTGGTCCCACTAAAACAGAGCGAGCTGTTCTTTCTAATGCAAGCAAAGCCTGACAAGCAGCCTGCAGTGTGCATGAGCTCTAGGACAAGTTTAAGCAGTAGGACACATATCAAACAGGAAGGTAAAGAGCAAGATAATCCTTCACTTCAAGACAACCCAGCACTGAGTTATTTCAGCTCAGTTCAGTGGTCAGTTATTTCTATTTCCACACCAAAAATACCCACAGAACCCAAACTAAGTTTCCACAACCAACAGCAACAGCTTCATGCAGACACAAATGAACACTCTTCCAGCACTCAAAATCTAACATTATTGACCTAACATGAAACAGCTGAGGGAGGAAAAACGCCAAAATATGCCTGGTTTTTAAATGTCAAGTATTTTGATCAGATACTTCCAAACATAACTTCTTTTTTTCTCTGAACCCACACAGTCTTCCCTTCTAAGTTTTTATATTTCTGCTTCCACAACCCTTGGCACTACTGACTTAAGAATTTAAGAGAGCTAATGAGTAGCCACAGACAGAGCAAGGCTGGACTTCACCTAATAGCTGGAGCACTCGCTGTATTGCAGCTGCAGCAACAAGCTGCTCAGGGTGGAAAACCAACCCAGTTTTAGAGTCAGATTTTTAGACAAGTCTGGCTAGCAGGGAACTCCACATTCTACACCAGTGTGGGCTGAGCAGTGATGTGTCTTACAACAGACACTGATCCCCATACATAAAGGAATAAGCAGAAGATAAATCAGATTCAAAACATACAGCTAACAATGGAAAGTTTTGAATTTTTAGATCAGAAGCACTGGTCTGGTTAGGTTATTAGAATTGGGGAAGGTGAGCAGAAAGAGATGTAAATATCATCTCCAAAGTTTGTTGTAAAGATAAATACTTGCATATGCTTTGGATATTTTCCAGTTTCTGTTGAAGAGAGCTAACAGACAGAACACAAGGTTAAACTAAAGGAGTCTAGAAAACCAGTGTCTCATGCAAGCAAAGGTCAAGTGATGCTCCACAAACATCCAGTCCAGCATTAATCATCTATTGCTATGTACCTGAAGTGCTAACCAAGCAGCAGTAACAAAGCTAGGACTTACAGAGCCCATAATTCCTCAATATGAAAAAACAAACAAACAAAACCTAACACAAGAAAAGCAACCCACAACCTAATCCTCTTAACACAGACAAGGCAAAGACTGCACACAAACTGCAAGCATAATGAAAACCAGCAATTCATTCTGCCTCTAGCAGGCCTCCTTTGCATAAAACCTCTCTGTGAATTGGCAGATCTCCTCTTTTTGGCATGGATTACTGCTATGTGGCATTCATTCTGTTGCTTGCATACTGGTAAGTGACAGAGCTAAATCTTTCCATTGCTGGAATTTCATTTCCAACATACTTCATACAAAAATTTCTCCTGCTATGAGGAGCAGGAAGAAACATCATGTGGAAAATGCACATCTCGGTGCAAAATAGGCCAATGCAATTCTGCATTCCCCGGGTCTCTCACATATGCACAAATACTTGCAATTTTGAGAGGAAACAGGAATTTGTTTGATGGCTTACAGTACACCACAGATGATGGTCTCTCAGCATGTTTTTAGATAATGCGGTTATCTTTGTCTGTAGTAGGAAATAAGTAGATTTGTGGGGGCCTCATGGCATTTAAAGGGGTAGTTTTGAAAGAAAAAGGAATATAAATTGAAACAGAGTGTGGAAATGTTCTGTAACTAGATAGGAAAAAGTAGAAGGCTCCCTCTGTTCAGTGCTTAAACAGAACTGGTGAAGTATCACACAGCTATCAGACATTGTGTTATTAAAAGAAGTTAAATTCAGAACCATATGACTATGCTTGAGATTTGTGTAACTGACGTGTACTAGTTGAGAGAATTGTCTCCCCTTGATACCAATATGCTTTTGAATACTGCTCAATCTAAAATCTGGTTTTCTATAAAAGTGATTGGGCCAAATCTGTGCACTAAAATAAGTATGTTCAATGGAGAAGTCTTGATTGCCTTGAGACACCAAGGCACGCTACGTACCTCCAACAATGCATGGATAAGAGAGTCTATGATACTGAATGATATCTATGATAAGAGAATCTAAAGATACTGAAGAAATCCAGAGTGAGTTATGGCATACCTCATTCACTTAAAAAACAGCTGTGAATTACATCCACACCCACAGGTAATAAACTTAAAAAAATAAGTCTTATGAAAATGTCACATTAATCTACCCATCCAGTAAGAAGTCTCCTCACCCACTGCTTACTAAGATGATTAGTAAGGAAATCACAAGTTAAACTTTATTCATCTGCTTAAGAAAAATAGGAAAGAGGTTGCAAGGTTGATTTAACTCAGAAGATATTATTGTCACTTGACATTTACATGCAATGTATAATTCCATTCCCACTTACAGTCTGGGGAAAGCCTGTTAAAATACTTCCTTAATGTGTGAACACTTCTTTGAATTGTGTTCTTTTCATCTGCTACTTTCTCCTTAAGCCAGCTGGCTTCTTTTGTTAAGTATTTAGCAGTTTGAAATTGTCACCTTCTATTAAGTGCTATCGCACACACATATTTCAGAGCACTCTATGGCATTTGTTGATAATGCCAAAATAGTAAGAAGGTTCATATATTCTTATATCTTGAATAACTGTACTGTGTGATTAATCATAAAGACCATCTATTTCTTCTCATTTTCAGTCCATGAACCAGTCTTCCTTCTATTTATATGCCAGACTACCCTTCCCATTTGCAAAAGCTAACACCTTTGTGGAAACTACAGAAGTTGCTTAAATGGAAAAAAACATCATTAAGAAAGCATTTAAATCTTTTTTGTCATCTAGCGCATGATCAGCATACTGTCCTGATTAATCCTTTTGCTGTGGCTTTCTTATTCCTTACCTCTCCTCCTCTATTACACATGTTTCTTTACCACTTGCTCCTCTCCCCTTCTCTTCCACCTCAAACAGCTCCCCATTCCTGCTCTTTTTTTCCCCTGAGCACTTGCTAGTCTGGTTTTTGATTCTTTATCAGTGATATCTTCCAGTGATCATGGTCTTTGGGGACCACCTTCTACTTTCTCCCATCCTTTTATGTAATAGCAGCTATAACAGATTCATGATTGCTGATCTTCTTTTATTGGCATAAAGGTCCATTAACACACATAAAAAGCCCCAAACTGAAACTACAATAACACAGATTACATAAGCTCATTAACAGTAACTGCTATGTAGTGCAATTTGGGAACTAGCCTAATGCAAACACCTGAAAGAGTGACTGGGGAAGCAATGTGATAGATGGCAGGTTACCTGGCTATTACTGTATGCCCTACACAGACAGTTGTGCTGTATGGTGCTCAATGATGAGAGTCAGGCCCTTGTTTAACATCTAAACAGGGGCACAGGGATTGTTCTAAATTTGTTTTTTTTTTAAAGGGGGTGATTGTATGCTGACAATTTTGCAGATGAATCCCTATCTTCATATAGCACATAGTGTATGATTCAGACAAAGGCTCTTTCTAGACCAACAAGCATGAGACTAAATCCTGCTAATTGCATTCTCCCTCAATAAGCTCTTTTAGTATTTCAAAGGAAGTGATACACGGGTAACCAATGTACAGGGGGGTAATACAGAGAAATTGTACAAGGGGGTTAAAGGAATTCCTTTGCTTAAACAAAAGTATTGTCTGTCCTAAGTACTTGCCATTGCCATCTTGCCAAGGCATTGATTACTGCTGGAGGCGGAGAAGCAGATGATTGGTCCTGCTGATAAGCCGGGGAGAGGCAGACTGGGCACCGACCAAGCCCTAAGATCATGACAAAAGCACAGGTGTTTGGTCCTACTGAGAAGCAGGGGAGAAGCAGACTGGGCACCGACCAGACCCTAAGGCCATGTGTGAAGGTTAAAAGGTGTAAAGTTTAAGAAGAGGAAGACTCATTTACTTCATCTTGAAGACCCCTATCCACAAGAGGAAGACTCATTTACTTCATCCTGAGACCCCTGCCCATGACCAGAAGGGGCACTGCGCAGGTGCAAAGGACCTTCCGGCTCATTGTAATACGAAGCGGGGATAGATACTAAATATGTATAGGCAAATTGAGCAGCCTCATATCTATGTATACCTTAAGAGAATAAAAGTAAAGGGAGAACAACCCTGAGGTGTGCATGCTTTGGAGGAGCGATCCCCATGCACCTCAGCACTGAATAAAAGCATACCTACTTTACAACTTTAACTAGTTGTGGAGTCTATCCGCGCATCAAAAGAGCAACACAAATTACTCAATGTCTGGAAAGTGCGACTTGCATTGAGACCGACTAAAACAGCTCAACTTGCAAATCTGAAGTAAGAGATGCTAAAGCTGATTGCTCATGACCTACAAGCACCATCCTAAAGATTTATGAACATACTGGGCTCTCTGACTATCAGACAGAAATCTAACAGCCAGTGCTTGAAAACTGAAACAAAGCCAATGAAGAAAGAAAATACAAGGTTGAAGTGCTTATTCAGAGGTGGGATGGAGTCTCTGTCACTTTCACTGGACTGGGGCTTTCACTGTAAATTTTCTTTCCATGAGCAGTTTTAGTAGCACGTTTTTTGAATCCATGTAATATTTTCTCTCTTTACATAGTATTATTTTTTGACCCACAAACAGATGTCAGACTATCCTGCCATAGACATGGCTGCAGGATCCACTCATAAATTTCATCTAAGTAAGTGCACATCTTCACTTAGTCCGCTGTGTATACTTTAATAGTTCAAACCACTTTGTATCACCTGGTTCTTGGAAACGTGATATTTCTTATTTGTTAATTTACAAAAGGTAAGGATGCCATCCTTGCAAGGCTGTTGTTTCCTGCTGCTTCTTATTTCCCCTGCACACATATTTTTCCTGGCTACCTATATCCCACCTTTTCTATCTCCTACCTTTTCTTTTTTTTTTTACCTACCACCGTAACAGAAGACTCGTATTATTTCTAGACTCTTGCAACATAATTTCCACAACCAACAACAGAAGTTAGTATCTATGGAGGAGTTTGATATATTCAGAGGTTCCTACATCCTCTCAAAGCACTCCTGACACCTCTTTTTATAGAAGAGAAACTGACGCCTAGTGAACTTCAACGACTTGCCCAAGGCCACAGTGCAAATGCCAGCTTGAAAGCATAATTATTCCTAGCCTGAAGCAAAATCAGACTTGGAGCATCTCAGTTCCTTTATCTCTTTCCCGTAAGGCTATTACGAGTTCCTCCTTCTTGAGAGAAAATGGTGGGGGAGGGAGGGGACAAGGAATGAGAAAATAAGAAAAAAAATTAATCAACTAAAAGTACAATAAAAAATATTCTAACTCTACAATCTGGACAACCAACCTCTGCCTGTCTTCCAAAGGATGAAATTTTGTAGGTCTTAGTATCAGGAATCAAAAGGAACACACAAGCCTTCCATGTGATTCTGCCTGATAAAGCAAACATTCCCATTTAAATTCTTGGAATTTAATCAGTACATATTATAATCTTCATTCTTCACGAGAGTGTCAGCGGGCTGGATAATACTGGTGTAAATGCAAACATGTCATAAAACCTGGATTTTAGTCAAAGTGCATTTTTAAGGTATTTTTTTTTAATTATTTTCATCTGGAAGTATTTCAAACTTCTCAAAATTAATTCTATGGGCACTAACAAAAAAGTTATTTATTAAAAAAGAAAGGTAAAAAACAGTCATAAGTTCTTGAATTCTTGAAAAGAACAACAAAGAAGAGCAAGGAAAAGAAGGAGGGGAGGGAAGAGTGTCCTGTTTTTATTGATAAACATAAGGGATCAGGATGAAGGCTTCAGAATCATAGAATCACAGAATAGTTTGGGTCGGAAGGGACCTTCAAGTGTCATCTAGTCCAACCCCCCTGCAATGAGAAGGGACATCTCCAACTAGATGAGTTTGCCCAGAATGATCATGTCTACATGAGGGCTTCTTTCATGTTTTGACCAAACACTGAGAACATGTCAGCACAGTGCTTACTTACAACACAGGTATCTCTTTCCTTAATGGAAATAATCAAGAAAAGAAATACAATTGCTTTATATTCTTGATCTTTCTAAGTGCTGCCAACCCCAGGGCTTTTTCTACTTTTGTGGATTCCTCCTCCCTCCCCAGTTATTTCAGCACACAATTAGATCACTGAAAGCTAAATACTCATCTACTTAAATCAATAAAAATTAAAGCCTTCAGAGTGGGTTTTTCAAAGCCCACACGACTTTCTATATATACTGTATGCCTCTACATTTAAACAGGATTTAGCAGTATTTTCTTATTGCCACATTTCTGTGGCAGAAATATGGCGATAAGCAAATGACAGATTAATATACTACAGAGAATATTTTCATTGCATAAATTACTCAGATAAAATATTCCTCTCTGGCTTATGTTCAAAGAGGTTGATTTATCTTTGTGCTAAAGAGCCCACACAAGACCTCTGCAGTACTTCATAGTATTTTGAAGCTGGAACAGACCATTAGGATCATCTATTCTGATCTCATGCATAGTAGAGGCCAAAGAACCTCACCCAGCAATTTCAAGCCTATAACTTACAGCTGTAAGCTCACTCATTCTCTCAAGGTTAACATCACTAGCATGCAGAGGGTCTGCAAAAAGGTCTGTACAGCATTTAAATCCCACTTACAATCTATTTTGAAGACTGCTGAGAATTTATAAGGTCTACGACAGAGAGAAATTTATAGTGACTATGGGTATGTGAGGTAACCCACCAGGTGACTGCAAACCTCCCTCACTCATAATGACCTCTGGGAGAGAAAATTACCCAATTCCTTAGGAAACTAAGTAAGAAAAAAGAGTAAATATGCACATATATACATATGTATGAATGTATTTGAAACAGACACTATGTGAATACCACCTACCAAAACTCAAGAAGGAAATTATGCAGTTTTCATCTGAGCACTCACAAGAGTTCTGACAAAAACTGAGACTGTCCAGAGCACAGCCTCCTGTTCAGGTGTGAGCTGTCAGTACGTTTCCATGAGACTGCACCAAAAACAGTTATTCAGCAAGCTAGCTTGAAATCAAGACTGGATTTCACTCTGAATGATATTCTCTAGTTCAATCACAACATAACAGCTTCATGCAAGGGTAATTGTATGGAATGCAATGATCTGTATTATGCAGGAAGTCAAACCAGTACAGCCTTAAAAAAGTCTATGACCTAATGATATGAATTCTCTTTCTCCACTATGAATCTTAATCCTCCATTTATACTTTCGTGTTACTAAATGCAAGAGGACAGTGATAGGGAACCACCACCTCCAAATCCATTCTTGGAGTGAGTCAGGGTAGTACCAGCACAGCTGAGCACAGCAGGTGACAGAGTAAGGGCACAGGATGCAGGAAAAGGCTTTGCTGCCACCTCATGGGTCCTTTCTCCTTCCAGAACTGCAGTAGCAGAGGAACAAGGATGCTTGGATGCACTCGGCTTTCTGAGTGCCCACAACAAGAAAGAGCCAGCAGAAAAAAAGCATGCTGCTTAACATAGCTACCTTCCCCTCACTGCACTCTGTTCTTTCTGCAGTCAAAATTCTGGCTAGGAAATACGAACAATCCCACATATTTGTTTCTTCCCACTTTGTAACATTACAGACTATGGTCTGGGTGGTTTCTGGATAAATGTAAAAGAACACAAATCTTTCATTACAAGTAAATTTTTCCAGATTTTGAAACAAGGAATATTTCCAAATTCATATTTTTTCAGGCAGCTTCTTTGAAGAACAAAGCCTTCAGATTCCAGCAATGGGCTCATCCATGCTGGCTGTAAATGTTTTAAGTCATTTTTACACCATAAATATTGAAGATAGGACAAAACAGGACACCATAAATACTGAGATAGAACAAGCAAAAAAACGAATCCAACCCTCTCTTCTCAAAATGTTGGTATTAACTGAAGAGCATAATTCACAAAATGTAATTTTTTTCTCTTCAGAAAAGCTTCTCACAAGAACCAAACCAGTCATTTCTGTTTCAAGAAATAAAATTACCTGAAGCAGAAACATTTAAAGTGTGACACCATTTACCTACTTCAAGAAAACACAGGTATCCCCCTCACTGTTAGTTGAAAGGTGAAATACCTACAGAACAATCGAGGAAGCACAACATAATAAGAGGATAAGCATAAGTAACAACAAAAAAGAACATCTCTCCTAAAAGGCTGCAATCTTAAGTGAGGGATTGGAAGGAAAGAGAAGTTAGTATTCCTGAAAAAGGGAACCTGAAGCATTTTATCTCACATATCCCAAAATACACGTTTACTTTAAAAAACAGGAAAAGAACCTTCTCAAGAAGAAAGATGTCATTTTGATGCCTACACAGAGCTTGCACATGCCACCAATGAGTACCACAGATGCTGGTGTAGCAACAAACCAGACCAGTTAACAAACAGCTTCTGGCAGATAAATGTCTGGGGTTAGAAAGAAACTTCCTCTGTGAACAGCTTGGTTTGGCAAGGGAATTCTTGCAGCTTCACAGGAAGCATCTGGTAGAGGCTAACACAGAAAGGTTACTGAACTTCACGGATCACTGGTTTCTCTTCATTTTCTATAGTACCCTCTCTCATAGCTAGGAAACATTTTTGTATAGCAACCGTCAGTGAAAAGCCATATATCTCCAGGATGGACTCTGACATCCTACACTAACATGCTCTAACAAGAGAAAAAGAAAAAAATCCTGCAACCCTTACTTGGAATTTACTCAAACCTAAAGTCAAAGTAAATTCTGACACTGAGGCACACTCTTGGGGATTTCAAATCCAGGTAAGATTGTTCCCTCATGTCCATATAGAAGAAATGGATTGCTTAATTCTCATGCTATTCCTATACTGCATTTAAAACTGCTTGCTCTTTGTTTTCCAAGAGCAGCTTCACAGATATGTGGGATCACAAGGGAAAAACAAGATCAGATTCTTCATGCAGGGTCCCTACAACACAGGCCACAGCTTTGTGCATTATGAGGCCCCTGTGAGGTGGTGAGCAACCTAACAAAATCACAATTCATACACAAAAGTAGGATGCGCAAGCAAACGTCTTGACTTCTTACATGGACAAGAACAAGATAGCAAGTCACAATTTAGTCCTGATCATTTCCTCAGAAAGTGGATCTTCATACTGCCTCTTACTCCAGCAGGCTGCAAAGTGTCATTCCAGCCTCCATACTATACCCTATCTACAGGGCAAGTACCTTATGGTTTGATTATTTTTTATGAAGCACAATGATCTCTAACGCCATAGAAACTAACAGAGCATGAGACTGTCACAAGCATAGGTGTCAGCAGGTTTATTTCTGGATCCCGAAACAATCCCATCATGGTCATCTCATGCACAAGAACTTTGCCAATATTAAGATTCGTGTTATGCTACGGCACTGCAGGAATCCTGCATTTGAACTTTCAATGAAGAATATACTGGGAAAAAAAGGAACAAAGGAAACAAATCAACCAAACCATTTTCTATCCACAGTTCCATTCTTATAATGGAGTTTGCACTATCCAAGCAGGAGAAATTTCAGGTTAATGACAGAGAAACTTTCACCAAAATGTCTCTTCCTCTCCAATGTTTAAGTCTGACTGTTACAGGTTGCTGCAACCTGTCTAGAAAGCCACTGCTTGTAAGAATAATGTATATTCCATAGAAGCTCATGAACCAACTATTAAAAGGCTGCCAATAATTTCATAAAACTAGCCTAACCACCTTGTCTAGATTGTCTACACTCCTTCCTATGTCAACAAGGGTCAGCAATGTTCAGAGTGATGCTTGTTTAACACCATTTTAAGAGAGCAATGAGACAAATTAAAGTGTGGAGCTAAACCCACATGGAAAGAACAACCTATGTTACCACCTACAGTTTAGCTGATATTTAACAAGCATCATGATACAAGGGGATCCGAAGCAATCTGGAGAAAAGAAAGCAGTCATTAAAGGGAGGACACTACACATGTGAGATGCAGAGCAGCACACGAGGAAAAGCACAGACAGCTCTGCGGCAAGGGGAACAGACAAATGGGATAAGCAGCCGGAATTGAGGTAAGCTCTGCTGGCAGAGACAGCAGGTTATGCAAGAGGAAACGAGCCGACAAGCAGGAAAAGCCAGAGCTGTAAAGGACTAACTTATTCTGGGGAACATGCCAAAGAATGGTATCACTAACACTCTGTAAGACACATGGGCCTGCCCTGTTCATACTGGTGAGCAGAAGAATCCTTCAAAGTGTGGAGAAAGAGAGGAGGAAGTGTCAAGCAGCCCCTGATACTGCTACAGGAAGATCACTGCTGTGTAATACAGATGGCAAGCAGACAGAAGCAGCAGCTGGCCTTGACATTTTAGGGCAAGGTTTTGAAGAAAAAGCAAGGCAGCTCATTTTTTCCCCCAGAATGAAAATAGAGGTCAGGTGTAATAACTGCTTCCCACCCTACACTCCAAGGCCTCTACACTTCACAGTGGGAATGGGATATGTGGTTAGAAGAAAGTCCCAGACATCAAGGAAGCATCCTGCTCTCTACTGGAAAACATGACAAGTTAAATCTGTTAATGCTTTAAAATGATTTTTAGAAGTTCTACATTAAGACGTTCTTACCTCTTTGTCTGTAGTTAGCACAGTCTCCAGACCTCCAAGTTATTTCCCATTTGGACATTCCCCCCACAGTACCACACAGCTTTGGCTCCAGCCCATTCAAAAGCAACAGCCCCTCTGAAGAGCCAGCTGCTGGCCTGGGAGGCTGCAGGTAACCAGGAATTAGCCTTCTTCATCCCCAATATTACAATTAAGAGACATTGCCAAACAAGTACTGACTTAGTCAATTCTTTTTTCAATCACCAACTAAAGCTCAAGAACAGACTGAGGCTAAATTTAGGAAGATGCAAATTATAGTCAAACTTAGATGATTTTACTTGCATTATAACTGATTTTGAACAATGTCACCTTCAAATTCACATCTCCATTAGAACTCAAATCCAGCAAAGGACAGAAGCATGTGCTGAAGCTTTAAAATATACAGACAACTCTGAAAGTTTGTGTACTGCTCTGGAATGTCAATGCATCCTTTCCTCCAGCATTTTGCTAGGTTGGATAACAAAATATCCAAGAATGCTTTGTGCACAGGGAGGGTACACTGAAATCAACTGTGCACAGTCTGATTTTCTGGTTACATGGGTTTTTTTAATGTTTCCACACCATGATGGTGTTCTTGAAAGGAGAAAAATAAGACCTTTAGACAATGTCAGGATTTAAAGATGATCAGTAGAAAGACTGAGATGGACATATAAGTTATCTTTTTTAATTCATTAAATCAAATGAGCTTTTAAATTGGCTGTTTTCCCTCTGACATTCAGTTTGGTGAAACTAATTTTCACCTCTAGGTACAGATCCTTAACCCCTTACAGGATCTCTTTAAATTTTATCCCTTTGCCAGCACATGCTCACACCACCATGAACATGCTCAGTGATAAAAGTCTGCAGGTTCTCAATAGCCAGGGAGGTCTTAATCAACAATTCAACTTCATGGACATCAACAGAGTTACTTGAAAAACAAAGGGATTTCAGGATCAGATACCTTAAAATTATTCTTCACCTAAATTAACAGCAGTTAACACAAACTGCTTTATTTTGCTGAAGAGCATACATGTTCATAAATGAGCAATGCCTGACCTGAATACTGAACACCAGTAATTTCATAAATCCATACAGGACTAGAACAAAAGAGACATAAATGTGTTAGTGGAATAAGCAATAGGATCACTGATGAAATTGAAACTTGGTTAATTGCAATTGGCAATGAACCTTACAGTAGTCTCTCATCCTTATGGCACACTGTGAACAGTGGATTCCTTAGACAAAGAGACTTGGAAATCCCTGTGGTTAGAGCTAACTTAAGATTTATCTCCAAAGTGCAGAAGCAGCGAAGAACATGCTAGAAGGCACAAAAGAAAAGGGAGGTAGTACAAAGCTGGGAACAGATTCTGAGTGTTTGTATCATTAGAGGCTTCACAGACATTTCAGGCTGTTTTGATTCTGCTGTGAAGTATTTTTCCTTTTGACTTCTTCATGTGAGGTCTGTTCTTATTTACAATTCCAAGTAAAAATCCTTATTTCTATATTATCCCTCACTAGGATTCTCAAAACATCTGACAGCATTAAATAAAGCTTAAATGGATGGGAATAACTTTAAATTTACTATTGTGTACTGTAAACTTATGTCAAGAGAACTATCTGCGTAAGTAGAGATTAATGTGAATCTGCCTAGAAATATTATTAAATCTTTCCATTATTTATATGAAATAGGAATGTATTTTTTATTAGTATTATTATTTTGCAGACAGTAGTAAAACAAACTCATTCAAGGTCATGGAGAATTAGATTAATTGGTACATTCTGTCCTGTGTTTCAAAGTGTGGGACCATGTGATGAGAGGCTATAAATCTTTAGAGATCTTCAGTCATCTGAATTGCAATTCATGCTCATGAAACTTATTCCCTTGTTTTTCTGGATTTCTTTGACCACTATTTATTGCAATGCTACAATGTTTAATTATTTAATTGAACCCCTTTCCCCCCATCAGTTTCTCTAACCATTGTTTATACTGCTCAGAATAGCTGTGTCCAGTGAGATTACTTTATCTTTCCAGAACAGAAAGTCAAAAGCTATAAGGAAAAATACGAAGTTAATAGGAATTGAGCACAATTAATGTGTAGTGGAAGAAAAGGCAAAGAGCCCCAAACCTGATAACTGCATCTAAACTAAAACATCTGTCATTATTGACAGAAAGGAATGGCCTTAAGTACGTTAACAATGAACAAAGTGTTCATTTTTCAGAATATAATGCATAGATATATGTAGGGCCCTTAAGCCAGAATAAATTTAACTAAAGCAGCACAGTAGTGATCAGCAGGCACAGTAATCAATGGTAGCATCAGTACGTGCACTGGCTTGCAGCCATGCTACCTTTACCCAGGAACAGATTAATTCATTTAAGCAGAACTCAAGTGAGTCAGCAGGTAGACAGCAGCTTCCTAAAATACGGTGTGGAGGGAAAGGGTAGTCTCAAGTCAACAGGAGGCATTCTCCATATGAAATGACTGTTGAACTGAAAACCCAGTTTGCTTTAGTTCTGAAACTTTCAAACATTATGTCAAAATAGACTGTGGAAGGTCTACTGTGGTATTTACTCATGCGTAAGCAATCTAATCTGATGTCTCTGATGTCCAACCTCTATCTGTCTTCTCCAATAAAGTTTTCACAGTTGTTTCAGTAAGTAGCAGGAAATTTTATTTTTCTCTTTTTGATTATGATACAGTTATAATGTTTCCATATAGAAAACATTATTCACCCAAAAGAGTTTCATTTCAGTGGTGGTGAAGTAAGTAATCCCTGTAGCCATTATTTACATCTCAGAGACCTGAGAGGCTTAGCCAGTGTTTGCAGAGCATCCAAAATGTCTGAAGAAAGGGTACTACAGATTATGAGGTTATTAAAATTCATGGAATATCCCAAAGTGATTCCTGCCCACAAGTCTGGTACCTCTTCCTATCGGCAGCCCTCTGGTTTCGTGATCAAACAGGTAGTTTCATTCCCTCTTTTTTCTATGTAACACCACCACCATCTGCTTACAAAATCACTCTGAAAGGATTTTACAGATTCCATAACCAGCGTAAAAGACCTTCGGTCTCTGGATAGTTTAACTGGAGAGAACTTTAAGCTATACAGAGAGCATGGTCAAGGGACAGGTTAACAAGGCCAATTCCTTTTCAATGCTTTTTGTAACTTAAATGGAAGTACTGCTTACTTCCTATCTTCTTCTGCCCCCTAGTGAGCGTTGATTTTCACTCCATCTGAACAATTATATGGCTGCTTTATAATTTATGTGCGTATAGAAGTGCTGAAACACCAATCTGTCTTCTTTTTACAACGTTCAGAACCATTCTTCATATCGTACTCCACTTAAACAAGTCAGAAAGCAAAGAGCCTTTTCTAGACCTACAGTACTAATATGTAGGGAGTGATATTTACTGAACAGGGATATCATAAAATCCCTTTATGCATTGTCACAGAAAACTTGAATTTGTTAATTTCTATTTCTCTATTTTACTAGAGCTCTGAAGTTAGAAAAATCACACAAACATTCTCTCACAAATCACCGTTTAATTGTTCAAAAAATATAAAGAAAACAAAGAACGATGGTGTTTGCTGCCTAGAAAGCATCTCAAATACAGCATGAGAGCAAACCCACTACCCTACCTAAGAAAGGAAGGAAAAGTGATCCAGTTAGATCTTTTGATCTAACTTAGCATTAGGTACATTTCTAGGAAGCCCCTCCATGATAATGCATTAAGCAGTAGCCAGTCCAGCAAACACTATTGTGCTAGTTAACAAATATGCTTACCAGTATTGTTTTCAGGATTGGGCTTGTGGAGAATAGCAATGAAGAGAAGAAACAGACATCACTAACTTTGCCTGCCTTTTCAGTTATGTATCTTCAGATGTAAATTCAATTTCTCTCTACTTGCTATGAAAATTTTTGGTATTATTCCCAAAAACCAGCATTGTCCAATATGAAAGACCAAGGGAACAGAATACCTTCATAGGAATAATGCTTGTAAAATAAAATATCAGTCACAATAGAATTCTTTGCTTCTACAAAGCCTGGCAATGAAACCTGTCAGAAGCTGGACAGTTAAATTTTGTAAAGGAAATGAAAGCAAAACTGCAAATGGAATGAGAACAAGAATACAGAAACATTTTCTAATGCTGGCTCAAGCTTACATTAGTATTTTGCCTCAGAACATGAAGGCAAAGTAGGATAGATGAGTAACAATTCTAGAAATAGAAATCGCCACATATGAGTTGGAGGTAAAAGCTGAACAGTCAAGCCTGGCAGATGAGATAATGCTAACTCTAAAACATGGAAAGTATCTGTTTACTGAAAGTATGTTAAGCCACAGAAACCCTGTATCTTTTCTAATGGCACTGTGGAAGGAGCATAAGAACTTCAAGTCCCAGTAGTCAGAGGAGTGAAACAAAGGAAGGAGCTTCACTCATTTGTTCCTTGTACACACATACCTATATCTGCAAGGGAAAGCATAGGAGTGAAGACAACTATTATAAATAAAACATTCACTGTGAACACCAGATCAAAGAGGTACAAACTACAAATCCAGGTCTGGAATACCTTTTCTGTAGAGCAATGGGATGGATTATGTTAAAAGGTCATGCTTGGTAATACTATAACTATGATTCTACAGGAAAGTTGCCCCTGCTAAAGTAAAATCAGTCTTTTGGTCTAGGAGCTGTTTTCCAGCCACATGATATAACTTAACCGTAACAGTGACCATAGGTATTTCATCAAGAGGAATCTTTTCCTCTCAGGACATGGTCCTTTTGGCTACTAAATAAAATGGAAAATACAATTTCAAGATTGCAACTAATGATTAATGTGTCAGAAGTAGGTGAGGAAGGTAACAGCATTTCCTGGGAGTATAATGCACAGACATCCCAGCAGCAGAGCTGCACAATGGAGCTTTATCTGCTTTTCATCCCTCCAAAAGGGAATGCAACAGAGGCTTCTACTGAAGGGTGGAAATTATCCAAGCTTTGGGCTTTTGTACAAATAACTCATTTCTGGGGATCATTTTGCAGTCTTGGAACTGAAGGAATTCAGTACATTCAGTGTATTTCCATGTATTGCTAAGGCAAAGTAGAAGAGATAGTGACTGCAAAAGAAAAGAGGAAACAGAACTGGTTGTATCAATTCTACCTCAAAGGAAATCCCCTATTCAGACAAGCTTTCCATTCCTCTACCTCACTAGAAATGATATGTCATTTGTCTCTAACACCACTATGGATAAAAAGGTCAAAGGAGAGCTATCACACTAGACAGAGAGAAAAGCTTTCATTGTACATAAACCTTGGCTTAGTTGAGTGCAAGATTCATAACAAACAGCAAACACTTTGTTTCTCATTCTCTCTTCATAATTAGCAGTTTTGGAGCTTTAACGTTTTTATTGTTTTATTAGTGAAAACATTATTGCAGATTTAAGAAGACAGAGAAATGGGATGCCTAACGTTTGCCTTTGAAAAGTAGCTTTGTGAAGTACCTGTTATTGTGAAATAGCAATGATGAGTGTTAACAGTGATTATGGGTTTAAGGTACCCCACTTTGCAATGTCTAAACTGAAGCATCCTAAAAGGGCACGATTTTTGGCAGTGAAACAGGCAGCATCTAAAAAACAATCTATACCCTAACAGCTGTCTCATGCTCTGTACTCAAAGCTAGCAGCATGACTTTAATATATCTTGCCCTAAACATCAAATAAAACATACACAAAGCAGCAGTATTAGAATGAAAAGTGGTTCTGTTCACCCACTTAAGAGGCCTTCTCCATCTCTTTCAGCGATGTTAAAGATTTTACAAAGCTGTAAGGGCATCAAACACTGGAACACCATTAGTCCCTGGTGTTATAAAGCTGGGACAAAGTTTGACTAGTATTTACATTTTCACTGAATTTATCATTTAGGACAATAAAGTGACTGGAACGAAAACACTCTGGTCTAGCCAGAAGAGCTACAGTTCCTGTAATAAACACAAATATTGACAGTAACTAAGTCAAAATACATAGGCCTAGGAGTCATCTGTCAGATTTGGGATGCAATAGAAGAGAGAATATACTTACTGAAACTTTCCACAAGATCAAGGGCAACGCGAGTAGCAATATCCATTCCATCATTTATGTAAGACTGGCAGTTTTTCAAAGATGAAAGAGAGGAATCCACATTGTTGAACGAGATTCTCGCACCTCCTGGCATCTTGAAATCGTTACTCTAGAAATAACAGACACATTTTAATACATCTTACACCCAAAGAATTTGGGAGAGAAAACGTAAATAGAGATAGCTAACTGTAACGCAGGGCCAACAGAACCACTGAAACATCAGAGAGGAGGGATGAAACCTTAGCTCCCAAGATGTCAGTAATTTCAGTGGAAATGCAATTCACCAGAGGTTCTCAAATCACCTCCTATTCAATATTAAGCAGAGCTACACCACAAAAAACAACTTGCAGTTTTCATCTGTTCATTCCTATTACTAAACCACAATGAGGTTCAAATGCAGTGATTATGTTCACTTGAAAATTACTGCTCTATTTCAGATCCAAAAAAGCCCACATGCCTAAAAACTTGCCTGTGTTTTCTAGGCATATCATCAATTAGGCTAGAAAGAAATACAACTTCTCACATCCAACTCAGCCTCACTAATTAAACAGGCCTGTTTCAACAGTTGGCCCTTAGAATAAATAATCTGACAAAGGGCCACTCTTATAAGAATGTATTTAACAGTAAGGCATCTAGCACAACAACATTTAAGTAAAAGTCCACATTACAAACGTTGCCTTCTTCCTCCAAAGATGCTACAAACTGTAAGTACCAATGTTCCATTGGCACAGAACAGTCACACAGGAATCATGTTTATCTTCTTTACCACCATCTTCCTTTCCAATACAGACCCACAACCTACAGCAAGGGTTAACTGCTTCTCCTCTGTCACTAATACAGCCTTCAAATGGGTTTGCTTATGCTGTATCTGCGTGCACTGTTCACATCAGTTGGCTTGTTCTCAAAAATTCCAGCTTCTGTCTGCTCTTCTTTCTTCATGCTTTGCCATAAATTGCTCAGACATCTTGTATCTAATCTAAAAACCATGAACCCGGTGTGCAGAATAACAAAAGAAAAACAACCCAGAAGTCTTGGGTAGACAGAAATACTGCATTAGTCCGCACAGAGAATAATTGATATGTTCGAGGACTATACTGAGATCATATGGTGGAGGTAGAGAATGGAATCTACAGTCAAATTTGGGGTATACCAGAAGTTTTATCTGAATCATACACAAAACAAGGGAGCTGTTCTATCAACAGTAGCCTTTGACAGCCTATAATCCAACAGAAAACTGGAAAATATCTAAATAGAAAGAGGAGGACAAAGCTTTGTCTAGGCTTTGCATACCTAAGGCTGTATCTCCCTCTGTTACTTTCCCTGGGACTTCAGAACTGCATCTTATACTCACCCTAATTTGAACAACATTGCCACATTCCTCATGAATATTGTGCAGACTGAATACCTGTTGTCACGCTCTTTCCTCTCATACAATCATAGAACACCAGGTTGGAAGGGACCTCAAGGATCACCTGGCCCAACCTTTCTAGGATGAAAGACATGACATAGACTAGATGTCCCAGCACCCTGTCCAGATGATCTTGGAAGTGTCCATTGTCAGGGAATCCACCACTTTCAGCTGTTAAATTATTTAACTCTATTTAACTTTAAAGCATTCATTTGCCATCTTAGCAAGACTATTTGTATATAATATACAAGACTATTTGTATAGAACATCTGCAATCCAAAATTACACTATTAAATAGCCACATAAAATCCTGCTAGGAGCTTTATGTTTCTGAGCTCATCTAGTGTATCAAAGTTAACAGTGAGAACCCAATTCCCTTCTTGAGCTTGGTAAATCTCACTCACTGAGAAAGCCTACTTTCTTTTGGAAATTTCACAGATAAACACTGTGAAAGGTAGGAATCTGAAACAAAAACAACCAACCATGAAAAGTTAAAAAAGCTTTTTCATTGTCTTGGCATTTGTGGAAGCATAGAGCAAACTACACAGGAACTAATGTTTATAATATCAAATCATACCATTGCATGGATAGCGTCATCTTTTGGATGTCTTTTGGAAAGTAATTTGAGTACTTTTGGACACATTTTCCTTTTTTTTTATATAAAAGATTATTTCTTCTTAGAAACTGTTCATGTTCCTAAGCAGAGATTTCACTCTTGAATCTTCTAAGTGAATTCTTCAGCTTGCAACTGCAAATTCTCCCTTCAGAGGAACAGCCACACTCCTCACTGACTTGGGCCCACAGCAGTGTTTTTAAGGCACTCTGTTTGGCCTCGAAGGGCTTCAATGGGTGCATCAACGAAGCACTTAGAATTTGCAACTACCGAGGCCGGCTTCTTTCTTTCAACAAGTGATCAAATGGTGCAGGCCGGATTACAAAGCGGCAAACTTAAATTACAGTTCCTGTTCTGCCACTTAATTATTTGTGTAAATGTCCCGATTCCTCTACACTTCAACAGCCCAAACTATAGCGCAGAGATAAGAAGGAAATGTTACTTTTATAACACAAGATCTGTAGGTGACAAGTGCTCACTGACCACCAGGATTAACGTCTACCCCCTGGGCACACTCGGTGACCATCCATTACATGGAGACGCTACCAAGTGGGATAAGAACCCACCAAGCAGGAAACCCCGCTCCCACAGCGCTCCACCTTACCGTCCTACCCCATCTAGGGCAGCGAACCCAGCCCACCCTGCCCCTCGCCAGCCGTGCACGGAGGGCCCCAGCTCCGCTCCCCTCCCCTCCCCTCTCCTCTCCTCTCCGCCCGCCCTCAGCCCCCTCCGTGGGCCGGGACAGGGCCCAGGAAGGGGGAAGGCAGCCCAGCGCACCAGCAGCGGCCGCTGCTCACCTAATCCCCGCCGCCGCGGCCCGCACCAGCCCCACACCGACCCCCTCAGCGGCAACAGCGGTGCCCGGGGAGGCGGGACCGGCGGAACCGCCTCATCACCCTGCGCCTGTCCACAGGCCGGCGCCGTCATGTGATGGGCGGGCTCGGCCGTGCAGCACCGGGAGCCGCCGCCGCCTCCCCGGTTCCGCTGCTCCCCGCGGGTGCGGACGGAGCTGAGCACCCCCTCGATGCCGCTGCTTACCGCACCAACGGCAGGGCAGGGTGAGCCGGGAGGCCGCTGCCGGCCGGAGCGACGGGTGGGGGAACGGGTGCTGGCGGTTGCACGGTTCAAACCGTCAGGGAGGGCGCCGGCGGGAGGGAGGCGGGAGCGTTCCAACGGCCTGGGGACACGGAGGGAGTACCTCAGAGCCTGCGGAGGCTGGAGCCCCCCCGTGGGCCTGCGGAGGTAGCTGGGGGCAGCGCGATGTCCCGCACCTCGACCCCCGGTTCCCGTTTGGGGATGAGGGAAGCGCTGTCCTCTGGGTTGTTCGGTGAAAAAACAAACCAAATCGTAACTGCCAATAAATGTTCTCACTTGGAGTAATGTGTGTAGGTCTGGTGTCCCCAGCATAAGGACATGCAACCCCGTGCAATGCTACAGGCTTGGGGAAGAGTGGCTGGAAAGCTGCTTGGTGGAAAAGGACCTGGAGATGAGGGCTGATGGAGCTGAACATGAGCCAGCTTGTGCTCAGGCAGCCAAGAAGCCAACAACATCCAGGCCTGTGTCAGTAATAACATAGCCAGCAGAGCCAGGGCAGTGATCTTCCCCCTGTACTGGGCACTGGTGAGGCTGTACCTCAAATCCTGTGTTCAGTTCTGGGCCCCGCACTGCAAGAGAGACATTGAGGTGCTAGAGCCAGGCCAGAGAAGGGCAATGGAGCTGGTGAAGGGTGGGGAACGGCTGAGGGACCAGGGGGGTTCAGTCTGGAGAAGAGAAGGCTCAGAGGGGACCTTATCGCTCTCTACAACTGCCTGAGAGGAGGTTGTAGTGAGGGGGTTGGTGTCTTCTCCCAGTACCAAGTGATAGGAGAAGAAGAAATGGCCTCAAGCTGCACCAGGGGTGGTTTAGATTGGATATTAGGGACAATTTCTTCCCAGAGGGGGTGCTCAGGCATTGGAACAGGCTGCCCAGGGCAGTGGCACAATCATTGTCATTCGAAGCGTTCACAAACCATGTAGATGAGACCCTCACTGACATGGCTTAGTGGTGGTCTTGGCAGTGCTGGGGTAATGGTTGGACTTGATCTTAAAGGCCTTTTCCAGCCTAGCTAATCCTATGGAGCTGCTGGAGCAAATCCAGAGTAGGCCACAAGGATTATCTGGTTGGAGCACCTCTATGAAGACAGGCTGAGAAGGTTGGGGCTGTTCAGCCTGGAGAAGAGAAGGCTGCATGGAGACCTCATAGCAGCCTTCCAGTATCTGAAGGGGCCTACAGGGATGCTGGTGAGGGACTATTCATTAGGGACTGTAGTGACAGGACAAAGGGTAACGAGTTGAAACTTAAACAGGGGAAGTTTAGATTGGATAGAAGGAGGAAATTCTTTACTGTAAGGGTGGTGAGGCACAGAAATGGGTTGCCCCAGGAAGTTGTGAATGCTCCACCCCTGGCAGTGTTCAAGGCCAGGTCAGACAGAGCCTTGGGTGACATGCTCTAGGGTGAGGCATCCCTGCCCATGCAGGGGGGTTGGAACTGGATTATTTTAAGATATTTTCCAACCATTCTATGATAAACACAAAAGCTTTTTTTTTAGCAATGTGGTTCTCTCTATCTTGCAGGAAACATGTCAATAAATAAAACTGACAAAGAAATGCAACCACAGCATGGAAGCTGACCAGCAATATTATTCAGCAATAAGTAAAGAATGGAGCTGTATGGTTTCTACTTGCTATAGAAGTTTTCCTTGTTGCTAAAGCCTATTACAATCACTTTTGGTTGTAGCCACACAGTGGCAACTATAAGCACTCTGAATGTGTGTGGGTTTGTTTTCACAGGTTATTAATGGCGCAGCTAGTGTTGTCATCAGACTTTCTTCTTCAGATAACCTAAAGGCTAACAATCAGACTCCGACTGCAGGACTCCTGCTGCTCTGTCACGTCCAGCTCCACAATGGTTGATTTTCTAGCTGAAAACAATCTCTGTGGTCAGGCAATTCTTCGGATTGTCTCCTGTGGAAATGCCATCATTGCAGAACTTCTCAGACTTTCCGAATTTATTCCTGGTGTTTTCAGGCTAAAGGACAAAGCTGATCAACAGAAGTACGGGGATATCATATTTGATTTCAGTTATTTTAAGGTAAGTCCTTTTACTGCTAAACTTGACCTTAAAGCGTTGGTGTCCTGCATGAGGATGCTTCAGGTTATGAAACAGCCACTCCTTCCTATTGTGTTTATTAGAAGCATTCTTCAGAACTGACTATTACAACTTCCTACTTGCTCAGATTTACCAATAATTCACCAAAGCAAGATAGCAATTGGGATATGCTTGCATCTTAACATTCTGCTTCTGGGCTGTCTTGTATTTTATATCCTTCTGATCCTACTCAGCCTTATTTTGCTCATTTCAGTAAGCGGAACAGCTTAGGGAAGGTTCTGTGCTTGGAGCCATAGGCAGAATAAAAGTATAACTGGACCTACACTAAGAGTATCAGGGCAAGAAGGGAGTGGCAGTTGTAAGTGCATTCAAGAGTGGTCCCAGCTGCACCTTTCAAGATGTTTGATTAGTCACCCAGCCTGTGAACTTAAGTCAATACCAATTGTATAAAACTTGAGTATTGGATTCTGGGGGGTGGCAGTATTATTTTTATTATTGGTGTTTCCTGCAAAAATATTAACTTATACTTTCACCAGCAAGCTCTGAGCCTGTACAGTTGGTTGTTTTCTTTTGGAGCAGTACCATGGGCAGGATGCCATCTTCCTTTGGTTATCTGTAGCTTATTCTTTGCAGCCATGAAATCTGCTTCCCTGTTTTACAGTGCTGTGATTGTTCCTTCACTGGGCTTGTCACTTGTGCTGAATAAAGAAATAAATCAAAGAGCAGTGTCCATGAGAAACCCTTATTTCCCAAACAAAATTAAGCTTCTTGCAGTACCTGTTTCCCTCTGTCATTCTCCAGCATGAATACAAGGAAGTATGTAGGCTGACTTTATCTGGATTGTACAATACAAGAAATGTCAATAGTAAAGTGTGTGGTGGGGAGGTTGTGGGATATTTTGTCAAGAGTTGTAAATTTCAAGCACTGACTGCGAGCCTTGGACACTGAAAACTCAGAGCACAAAAGATTTCCCAGATAACATTAGATTGAAGTGCTTGTTAGAAGCCTTCTTTTTTCTTATGCAAATTACTTAAAAACTTAAAAGCAGATAGGTATAATTGGTGAGAAATACACTTATCCCTAAAATAGCAGGATTTTTACATGTTGAGGAAGCACAACAGTGCTGCTGCTTTTCAGGGTGAGCACCCCAAAAGCCCTAAATTATATACTTCTAAAGCAGAGTTTAGTGAATTTACATCTATTTGTATTGCAAATTATTCATTTTGGTATTCATGATTCTTAGACTTACCTAATGAAGAGAGATTTGAGATTTTGAATATTCAGGCCACTTACTTTGTCATTTGAACTTAATAGGCAATGTGGGGCCTGTTTTTATCCTTTGTTTTATGTAGGTATTTTGCACAAGAAGCAGAAGAGCATGTTTAGATCCACACAAAATTTTTCAGCTGGTTGTTAACCTTGATATTTTAACTCTTTAGCTATTTTTATGGAGTTTTTGTTGACTAAATCCCTTTAAGCAATGATCTCATACTGTCGTAAGTGGTCCGTGGAATGACATTAACAAGATTTTCAATGAAATGTTAACAATATTTCCAATTAAATGTTAGCAGTGTTTTCATTTCAGTGGCAACGGTAAGACCAAATGGTGGGTAGGAGAAATGTTGACAGTGGTAAATAGTTAGAAAACTTTGTGCCATTGCGTTAAGGAAGTCAGGCTTTTCATCCAACCCCTTTTCCCCCACATAGTTGTTAATGACATTAACATGTTTCTGTGTTAATTTGGAAGACTAGCACTAAGCAAGATCCAGAGTCTGTTAAAAACAGGTCTAATACTTTTAAGCAGTTAAATGTATAGGAAGGTACTAAGCTTTGTGGCCCTCAATGTGGGCCAAAATTTCTATCTGGGAAATCAATCAGATCAAATGTGTAAAGGAAAAAAAATCCAGCAGGGAGATTGTTTGCACTGCAAAAAGCACACAGTGGCTTCAGATATATTGTGACTTTACTAAAAACATTAACTATTCTTTCCCATTTGTTTACATGGGATAGATCTCATTTAAAATCATCGCAGGCTGTAAAAAAAGCAGAATTGTTGTTCAATCATAAAGTAGCTTGGAAAACTACAGATCCTTGTTTTAGTAAGAAATGCTCATTCTGCTGTTGGGTGCCCAGTGTTTGTATATATTCTCCGTTCTACTGAAGAGAAATCAAATAGAGGTCAAAATCAAATATTGGATCTAAAGATGAATTTCTTTTCTTAGGGGCCTGAGATATGTGAAGGCAAACTGGAAGCCAAACCTGAGTTACTGGATTTAGATGAAGAATTTCGTGAAAACAACATTGAAATTTTGACAAGATTTTATCTAGCTTTCCAGAGTATACATAAGTACATTGTAGATTTAAACAGGTACAGTATCTTAAATAAATGTGGCTTTTCTTAGACTAAATTACTATTTAGCCTTAATAATAAGAAGCTTTTTCCTTAGAGACTCAATACACTTGCAACTGGAAACCTGGATTGCTGGAGTGAACATTAACTTTTACTCCTGCTGTTGCTTACCAGCTTAAAATATGACTTGTAAACATTTCACCTCGCTACCTCATTTCCTCAACTGTAAGCAAGAGCTAGTTTTTCTTCTTTATTGGAGATTGTCTTGAAGATTCCTTAATAAAAGGAGACTCCATATTACTAAACTAAGGGGTTTTTGTGATCTTGCAAAACAGAATGTCAGGTAGGGTTGTTTTTCTTTTATTTTCATTGGCCTTATTTTCCTGAGCCTAAATTTTGCATTAGAGTTGCCATATTCTCAAATTTGCTATTCTTACTTGTAAAAAACAATGTGGAAGGTACATTAAATACTCTAAGAAAAATTTCCAAATAATCTTAAGCATAAGAATTGGCTTTGTTAATGATCTTGTATAATAAGGTTAATTAAAAAAATTAAATGTTTAAGAATATTTATTATTAAGTAGTGATACTGGAATATTCTTTAATAGGAAAAAATCTGTTAATCACAATGAACATACTCTATTTCTAGCTCTGCTTTCCAAATTGCAATTGAGATCAGTTGATGGTATTTCCAGGAGATATTTTTGAGGTAACTTGAAAATAGACAGTTTTACTAAATTTTGGAGTAGAAGCCTTTCAGTACCCTCTTCTCAGGCTGTTATTCACCCATAAGAAGATTATGAAGATATTAGCTGTAAGTTACAAAGTATACTCTAGCGTCTTTCACGTAAGTGGTCAGGTTATGGAAGGAGGTTTTTGCCAACTGGTTGACTAGCTGGGAGTTCCAGCCTCTCATTTTATACTAGAGTGCCTGTTTATCTAAAAAACTCTGTGCTGCTTGTACTAGGGAAATGGTCTAATGTACTGCTGACTTTCAGAGAAAATTGACCAATTGAGCTGTGAGGACACATGAGTTGAGAGCAGAATAGTCAATGACCAACTGTTTGTTATAATTCCTAGATATTTAGATGACCTCAATGAAGGAATTTACATCCAGCAAACATTAGAAACAGTCCTCCTTAATGAAGATGGCAAACAGCTTCTAGTAAGTATTGAACCCTTCTGTAATAGTAGAAAATGAACCAACTAGTTTAGTGCCAAATTATACAGATTTCAGCTTACCAAATGCATGGAAATGCTATGACTCACTTTAAGGAGGACAAAGACTAAAAATCTACAGCCATTTTTCATATTGCGTTAATGTATGTAGTTCACTTTGGGTTAGTTTGCCAATACATGTTTGTCTTTACTACAAAATTGTGTTTCTGTGATATCCTTCGTTCCTTCTTTCTTCTTCCAGTGTGAAGCACTCTATTTATATGGAGTCATGCTACTAGTCATTGATCAGAAGATTGAAGGAGAAGTTAGAGAACGAATGTTGGTTTCCTACTACAGATACAGGTAACATATATTGGTATGCAAAAGCCCTCAAGGCTGAAAGAATGTAACATGCAATATAATCAGTTACTTGGGTCATGGAATTGAGGTAAATGGAAATATCGGCACATTTTTGTTCGAATGACTATATACAGATAGACTGAGAACTCAGCAGATCTCTCTGAATATTAATAGAACTGCTTGCTTTAGCTCTGCTTACAGGTCTGGCTGCAAAACTGGAGCAACAGATTTTTCCTTCCGTCACAACAGAAGTTTGGTGTCCAGTGGCAAATAAACATTCAGCTAAAGCTTTAATGCTTTCCTTTAAAGCATCAGCTATGAAAATATCTTAGGTTCCCAAACTTGCAAGCAAATTTTGGTCAAAAGTCCTATCTAGCTGATAAACGTGTCACAGATCAGACTTGTAGTTACAGAGCTTGATTAGTCAAATCAAAGGGAGGTTGCCAGCATCATTGCATGACAAGGTCTCAGAAGGTATCAGCACAAATCCTTTCACACGTATAAAAAGGGGGACATACTGTTCTATGCTCCTTTGACTGTTTATGCCTCTTGGTGTATAAACTCTTCTGAATATAAAGCTACTTGTTTCTGTTCCTGAGTAAAGTTCATTTTTCTGTTTGTGTTTTCTGTGCTTATCTGGGATTCCAGTATGGACATCTATTAGTGTCCTCTTATAGTATGATGAGCATTATATTCATGGAGTAAACAACCACAAATCTCCCACACCTTAGTGTCTCATAATTTTCGTGGAAGAAAGACATGGTTACAAGGAGAGGGAGAGGAGGAAGTGGTTACATCCTACAGCTCAATTTTTGTTCCTTTCTTTTGTAAAACAGTGCAGCCCGTTCCTCTGCTGATTCCAATTTAGATGATATCTGTAAATTGCTCCGAAGCACTGGATACTCGAGCCAACCTGGAGCTAAAAGACCTCCAAACTACCCCGAGAGTTACTTCAGCAGGGTGCCCATAAGTGAAACATTCATTAGCATGGTTATTGGCCGCTTACGGTCAGATGACATTTATAACCAGGTAAGATACTGTGAGATAAATGAAGAATCTAAAGATGAATGGAAAATGGCTTCTCAGGTTAGTTATTCAACCGTGAAATCCAAAAAAAGAATAAAAATCAGAGAATTACAGTGGTTGGAAAGGACTTTTTGAGATCACCTCATCCAACCTCCTGCCTTAAGCAGGGTCAGCTAGAGCTGACTGCATCCAGTTGGGTTTTGAGCACCTCCAGAGATGCAGACTGCATGACCTTTCTGGTCAGCCTGCTTCAGTGTTTGGCCAACCTTGCAGTAAAAAAACCCTTTTTTTGTTTAATGTCTTTAAATCATAAATGACTGGCTGCTCTTAATAACTGATTCCTTCTGAGTTTCCAGTTCTTTTTGTTACTGCAAAGAGATTTATCACCCCTTAGTAGACAATCTGTTTAAAAAGGAGCACTAATATCACAGTTCTTAACTATGACAGTTGTTCAGCTTACATAGTATCCTCCTTGCCTCCTAGTATCTATATACTTTTTGATGCACCTCATAGTATGTTCAAGTGGTTTATGTTGCATTATAATATGTTCTGGTTCGTTTTGTTCCCTTTTTCTAGGTTTCAGCATACCCATTACCAGAACACCGCAGCACTGCTCTGGCAACTCAGGCTGCAATGCTCTATGTGATACTATATTTTGACCCTTCTATTCTTCACACTCAGCAAGCAAAAATGAGAGAGATAGTGGATAAATACTTTCCAGATAATTGGGTAAATATTAATTCTCTTTTAAATCTGTTCTCTGGATTTAATTTAATAGGAACAATTTACCGTATTTTTACAGTATACATTATAGAAAATAATCATGTCCTGGAACTAGAATAGATTCTTCAGTGTGGAAACTGTACTTTGTGCAGAGTGAAGTGGTCTGAGCCAAACCTTCTGGGTAAGCATAGAAGGCTATCTTTTGGAAGTACTGATTATCCTCTCAAATGCTTAAATAAACTACACTCTGATACCATCATGATAAATGAATCATAGAAAAATGAAGGCTGGAAAGTATTATAGGCATAGAATCATAGAATAGTTAGGGTTGGAAAGGACCTTAAGATCATCTAGTTCCAACCCCTCTGCCATGGGCAGGGATACCTCACACTAAAGCATGCCAGGCAAGGCTTCGTCCAACCTGGCTGTGCTTAGTCACTGTCATGGTGAAGAATTTCTTCCTTCTTTACAACTGGAATTTCCCTTGCTGTAGATTGTGTCTGTGCCCTCCTGTCTTTTCTCTCTGCCCCTCTGAGATAGGTCTGGCTCTGTCTGGTTCATAAGTTCCCTCTAGGTAGTAGAAGACCAGAGTAAGGTCCCATAGTCATCTTTCTTCCAGCTTAAGCAAACCAATCTCCTGTAGCCTCTACTTAGACAGTGGGTCCAACTAAGTGTCCTAGTGGACTTCTGTTTGATTCATTCCAGTTTGTCCATGTCTGTCCCATACTGAGGAGCCCAGATCTGAACACATGACTCTAAATGGGACCTTATGAGGGCTGACTAGATGGATATAATCACTTCCCTCAATCTGCTGAGAACAGTCGTGCTGACATAGCCTACTGTCTGATTGCTTTTTGTGATAATGAGGACTGCACGTCTGATCATGTTAAGTTTGTCCAGCAGGGTGCCTAGGTCCTCTCCTGAAGAATCCTTACACGGCCAGTTCCCAGATTGTGCCGTTGCAAGGGTTTGGTTTTGTCCCAAGTGCAGGACTTGTATTTATTATTCTTGGACTTCATGGGATTTCTGCTGGTGAATTCTACCAGCTTATCAGAGGACACTCTGGATGACAGTCTTTCTCTCCAATAAATCCCCCCACATTGATGTTATTGAAAACTTGTGTAAGGATTAGTTCTGTGCCATTCTCCAAATAACTTTAGAAGCAAAACCAGTCACTCTGTGCAATTCTATAGATCTTTTCAGATGCAGTGTTCAAAATGGAATTAACTGTTTGTTTCAGCATTGAGATGTAGGATTTCCAGAGGCCCTAGCCTGCAAAAAACTGTGTCCTGGGTTCAGCAGCAGCAGTCATTTTTTTCTCCTTCTTGGTAGCTGGTGCAGTGCTATGGTTTGACTTTCAGGCTAGGAACGGTTGTTGATAGCAAGTATGTTTTGAGTTACTGCTCAAATGTTTGGTTTGTCCAAGGACTGAGCCTCATGCTCTGCCAGGGAAGGAGGGGAGGCCGGGAGGAAGGTGGAGACAGGACACCTGACCCAGGCTAGCCAAAGAGGTATTCCATACCATAGCACATCATACCCAGGATGTAACGGGGAGAGCCCCGGAAGGGCTGGAGCTCTGGGGGGATGGAGGAGGTATTGGTCGGTGCTCAGTCAGGCAGGGCGGGGTGAGTTATGGGTCGGTGGCTGGTGAGATGTTGTTTTCTCTTCACTTGTTATTGGTTTTATCATTATTATTTGTAGTAGTAGTAGCAGTAGTGATTTGTGTTATGCCTTAGTTATTAAACTGTTCTTATCTCAACCCGTGGGGGCTTCATTCTTTGGATTCTCCTTCCCAACCCTCTGGGAGTTGGGGGAGTAAGGGGGGGGAGTGAGTGTACAAGCTGTGCAGCTTGGTTTTAAACCACAACAAACTGTTACTGAAATAGGCTGGCATCTAACAATAGAGTCCCTATGTAGTCTGTATCACAGGGAATCAGACTTACACAAATCAATTCATCGTTTCTTTAATCTCTGTCTGTTTCAAATTATATTCTTCTGGACCATAAGTGGAACAGTGAAGAAAGGAGGGAAGACAATGTCCCTTAGTTCTGAAATACTGCAGGCTTATTTAGAAAGCAGAACTTGACATCGTGTATGTTTTATTATTCCAGCATTTTTACTCACTTGACTTCATAGTACAAACTGTTACCTTAATACAGCACCTACTTTCTTGTGATGGGGTATGGATGAGCTGGCTGTATTGTACAGAATACTTGACTCTTAGGCTGGTTTCAAATGATTGTTAGCGGTTGAAGTGTAGCCTTTTGAGGAACTGTCATCTACAGGAAATAATGAGCTTCACTTCAACAATATGAGAGGGAACCTCCTTTCAGCAGATCAGTGTCCCATTTGCCTTTACTGGCTTCCTTTTTGACTCTGTCAAAAGAGCTCAAAAGCTGACATTGTTCTAGAAGTGAGCATTCCTGAATGGAGGAATATTGGAGCAATAGTGTGACAAAGCTTATAATGCCACAGATCTGTATATCCTTCATCTTTCAGAAACCCAAGGCTTCAATTTTTAATCAAGTATCTTACAAACACATATAAATCAATCACAATTCTTTATTTTTAATCACATTCATACTTGGGCTCATGGTCTGAAATCAGTTTTTTTTTTGCTCCTGAAACATCATAGCATGAAATCACAATTTCCTTCTCTTTGTGTTCACCAGAAAAGAAGCATTACATTACATCTCAATTTGGACCTTTGGGCATTTTCAGAGTAGGATTCTTTCAGATTATTTCCCCCCCATCATAGTCATTTCCCCAGTTGCTTTCACCCCATCTTCTGCATAGCATAAGAGAAATGAAAAAGAGGTCATAAGTTCAAGGGGAGGAAAAATAGAGGCCAAGGATCATAAATAGTGAGTGTGAAAGAACTATCAGTTTGTTTTCAGAGCCAAACCTCTAATTAACTGGGTGCCTTTTGCTTCAAAGCATTTTTACTCCTTGATTTCCAGAGGTGGTGGAGCAGAAAGTACAGCTACCCAAAAAGTTTAGGTACCTCATATTTATACCCAGAGCATACTGCTTTCTGCCTATAGTGCTAAATGAAAAGTATGTCTTTTCCTTAATATAAATGCAACTTCTTGTTTTCTGCTTCCAATCTTAGGTGATAAGCATTTACATGGGAATCACAGTAAATCTAGCAGAAGCATGGGAACCCTACAAAGCTGCTAAAACTGCCCTCAACTACACGCTGGATCTTTCAAATGTCAAAGAGCAGGTATATAAACCAGAGTTAAGTATTTTTAGCAAGATTCAACCTGTGTGGTCATCTCAAGTATATTAATATGACACTGATAATGCATGGCTCTTTGTTTATTGCCTACAGCTATTTGCATTACATTCATGTATAATGCTTTGAGTGTGTAATTTTTAACTTTGAGTGAAAGATACTTCAATGTTTCAAAATCTAGTTTTTCCAGCACTTCTTGTTTCATTTCCTCTTGCAGTGTTTGTTTCCCCTAAGTGTTTCTGGGTTCTGACTTGACTAAATAGATGTTAGCATTCATCAACATGTTGTTCAGTACTGGAGTGTCTTAAGCTGACTGTAGTGTTTGGTCTTTCATAGATAACAGTTTTTAGAAGTGACACGTTTCTGCTGACTAAGCATGGCACTCATCAGTTTTAAATAGGGCATCCCAAATGAAACAATAATCTGGAAAAAGGATCTGATTTAAAACAGTGACACCAGAATGTTATATGGTATAGTGCAGTCAGTTCTTTTTATGGGAAATAATTATTTCCATGCTTAAAAATCTGAATAATATTGTATACCAAATCAGCAGATTGGATAACTGATGAGAGCTAAATGCCTCCTTATAATCTGACCGAGTGCTCAGGAAAGAACACACAGAAGTGTCTAACTAGAAGAACTGTACTATGTATTGTGTAGCAAACTTAGGGAATACAAGTGGAAATATTTCCTTCATCTTTAGGAGAGAAGTTCACTAAGTAGAACTGACATTTAATTCATAACAATTTCCATTCTGGAACAGACTGTTGTTGTTCTTTCTGATTAGGCAATAAAATACTAAAAAATCATTTTTTAGGAATAAAATAAAAAAATAAATAAAAAATAATTTTTTAGGAATAATTTCTAGAGAGTAGATAAGGGAATACAGGAAGTTTACAAATTGCTTTTTTGAAACATGCTTCTTGCCTAGGCTCTTTGTTTTAAAATTTAGCTTGCATCCTATTACTACTAGTAGTAATGATAATTTTTGTAGCACTTTCTGGATCTATGTGCGTTTAAGTTCTCTGGGAAGCCACAGTGACATTGCACAATTAAGGCAAGGATTATATTGATGCGAGCTTTGTATATTTGAAGGCAAGCAGGTACGCTGCAGTCACTGAGCGAGTGCACACCCAGGTACAGCAGTTTCTCAAAGAGGGCTGTCTAAGAGAAGAGCTGGTGTTGGACAATATTCCCAAGCTGCTGAACTGCCTCCGGGACTGCAATGTCACCATCCGCTGGCTTATGCTTCACACTGCAGACACAGGTAAAGCTTTATGCACACCTTTCATTACAGAGCTGTCAATCCTGCTCTAGAGGTACTTCATGTTGATCCCGAGGGAAGTTCAGCGTGTGCTGCTGTAGAAGTCAGCAGAGTTTCATCTAGTGTTTTCAGGGGATTATTGAGCTGTTCTTTTGCTTTGCTTACAGTCTTCTAAAGCCTTTAGCTGCACCACCACACATTCATTGCCTGAATTCTTGTGAGCCAGACACAGATATAAAAAGTTATGATCCTGTCAAATAATACTCCATAGGAAAAATCTGGAAACTTTATCAGATATTCCTCTGCCTTATCACTTAAAGCATCATTCTGAAAGTTTTACGTAGCATCAGAATGAAAGCAGTAGCCAATTTCTTAATGTCTTAATAATTAATAGTTTAAAACCAAGTGTTTTATTCTGTTGAACTGAAATTCAGCTGAAACTGAGTAATGTCTCTCAGATGAGTTTGGGTTCATAAACTTACCTATTTAGACATTGTTGGTTGAATGCCTGTGCTATCTCTGAGGCTTCTTGGTATGTGAGAGGGCTTCTGTTACACCTCCATGTGTCAGGCGGAACAAATTCGCATTTAGTTTGCAGAAACCTGAAGAAGAGTTTTAAGGCTGAAGAACCACGGAAACCTTAATTCTTTCCTGTTCTAAGGAAGGGTCATACAAGGAAAGGCCATAAGATCCATGTAAATGAAGAACAAGTGGGGACTTAATATATCAGAGCAAAATGCTTTCAAGTTTTGATAAAAAGAGTCTATTTACAAAGATTAAAAAGCTTGAACAAATTCCATAACAGTGAAGAAATGCTGTCTTTCCATTTTCAGCTTGTGATCCAAATAACAAACGTCTCCGCCAGATAAAGGATCAAATTCTAACAGACTCAAGGTACAATCCCAGGATCCTCTTCCAGCTTCTTCTGGATACAGCTCAGTTTGAATTCATTTTGAAAGAGGTACTGTGCTGCTGCCTTCTTCAGCGCTTTCCCCTGGGTGGCAGAACAGAGCTGAAGACTTCAATAGCAGTTGTACATTTACTAAGCAGTCCACTTGCAAATCACAATAATAATTCTTTATGTTATTTGTGAGTTTTCTATAGAAGATTACAAATGACTGTTGCATGGAAGTGACTTTTGCAGTCTCCTCAGTAATGGGCAGTTTTCATTATTACCCAGAATTCTGTATGAACATCCTGGTAACAGATATAATAAAAACTGTAGAGGACTCTGCAGAAGCTTTTATCCTGTCATACCTCTCTTTTTCAGGCAGAAGCCTGAAAACAGACAGAAGCCTGTGTATGTTAAGGATATGCTGCTAAGGAAACTCTTAGATCTATGTATGAAGTTCTGCTATTTCAAAGATTCCACATTGATACTCTGGTGCTAACCTGGTAGAATTAAGAGTGTGATTAAGTTCACGTTTCTCTGCCTAGGCTGAGATGACTATGTGAAGTATAAGTCAGCCTTAGACCTAAGTTTTCTAGGCTCTCTAAGCTAAAAACATTAATGGATATTTTTGTAAGTGGCTAAAAATCAACAGTATCTGCATCATACTGTTTTTTAAAATTCAGATAATGTCCATCATAGAATCATAGAAAGGTTTGTGTTGGAAGGGAGCTTAAAGATCATTCACTTCTAACCCCCCCTGCCACGGACAGACACCTTTCACTAGACTGGGTTGCTCCAAGCCCTGTCCAACCTGGCCTTGACCACTGACAGGGATGGGGCAGCCACAGCTTCTCTGGGCAACCTGTGCCAGCGCCTCAGCACCCTCATAATAAAAAGCAGAGCTGGCATCACTGACAGGATGTCCATCACACTGGCTACATTTCTTAATAGTTTCAATTTGGTATTTAATATTCTGGCAAGATCTTGGAAGTTACGTAGTAATCGTCATAAGTGTGTTCCACCTGTTTTCAGAACTTATATTTCATGTATTGTAGTATGCCTGCTTTCCAGTTCTGTAAACCAAATTCTTCCTTTTGCAATAGATGTTCAAGCAGATGCTGTCAGAAAAACAAACAAAATGGGAGAACTATAAAAAAGAGGGATCTGAAAGGATGACTGAGCTTGCTGATGTCTTCTCAGGAGTTAAACCTCTTACTAGAGTGGAGAAAAATGGTAACTATTAAAAACTAAACTGGGGGGGAGGGGAGGAAATAACTTTGTTTATTTCTAAGCTGATACCAAAAGAAAGTATACGAGGCTAATACTGATAATAAGAAAAAAATTTCATGTTCCTCAGCTGCTCCAGAAGAGTCTTACATGTCATCTTGATTAGGTTTTCTGCATGCATCCCATATGCACAACAATACTTAGGTACCTAATCTTTAGATGGCCCTGTTTTTAGAAATGTTTTTAGTACTTTGTTTAGATACACTATCTAAGACTATGAAATGCCAGTTCCTTTTCCTGCGTTTAATGGAGTTCACATTACTCTGTTCTATGTACAAAGGACTGTGAAGATCATACACATTAAATATAGGGGTGATTTAATCTCCCCTCTCATTCTTTTACTTCTTGACTTCACTGAGTGGTGTTCTCCAGTGACTTAAAAGTGTTGAATCTGTATTTCTTTCCAAATTTCTTGCTTTGCTTTTTGAACTTTCTTTTGTTTTCCTTGACCTGGTTTAAGAATGAGACTTGTACATAGCTCTTATTTGACCTACATAGCTCTTATTTGAGCAGGAATACTGCTGAGGGTGTCCACATTAGGGCAATTTTTGCAATCAGTCCCAAACAACAGAGCTTAGAATACAGGCAATTTTGTCACTTGCTGCCACATAAAACCAGAATTACCTTACTGAAATATTTCCCTTTACCTTTTTGATGTTAGCAAACTTACAGCTTAAACATGTAAATTGCCTTAGCAGGTGTAATTTCTATTAAAATACAGTTCATAAAGCACAAATTCATGATTGAAAGGGCTTTATCTCTGTATAAATTTTATAATGCACATTTATGTTGGTAGTTGTTTCTTTTTAATGTTGTATGTAAAACTTCCCTGAATGTTTGCCGCTTTACAAGTCTGGATGTTGAAAGACTAGAAATGTAAAAGTAAGATGAAAACTTTTAAAATAACCTTTGTGTCTTTGTGGTTTATCACATATGCAAAGATTTTATTCACTTTATTTGTTCTCATACAGAAAATCTTCAGGCGTGGTTCAGAGAAATCTCCAAGCAAATAATGTCTCTAAACTATGATGATTCAACTGCAGCAGGCAGAAAAACTGTGCAGCTAATACAGGCATTGGAGGAGGTATGGCAAAGAGATTTTGACATAAATGACCTCAGCCTTTTGAAAAATAGCATTTGGTACCCGTGCACTGACTTCCAGTAGATGAGTTACAGATCTGCAGTTCAATAGTTGTGTAAGTCTTTAGATCTTTGTAACACCTGCTTATATACCTTGTGATTGTAAAATAAGAGATATCATGAAAATCATACCTGGAGCTGTGGCTCAGGAGGGTATTTCAAAGAAATGAGTTTAGTATTGAACATTTGGCAGCATTACTCTTTTTGTTAGAATTTCTGAAAAGAAATCCATTTGAAGCCAGAGAGGGTAATTTGAAAGGCAAAATAAAAATGTCCATATTTGTTTTGTGTTCAGATCTTCTACTTCCAGGATATAAAAGAATACTCAGGATGGTGTTACACAGTACACCTCCTCGAGTAGCTTTGCGATCTTTCTTATTCAACACACTCTAAAGTAGGCCAGGATTTGTTAAGTGTCTTACTGTAATAACGTCAGGAAGAAACATGTCAGTTTACTTAAGGATGGGGTTTGTTTTTTAAATACAGGTCCAAGAGTTTCACCAGCTGGAAGCTAACCTGCAGGTTTGCCAGTTTCTGGCTGACACCCGCAGGTTTCTCCACCAGATGATCCGGACTATCAACATTAAAGAAGAGGTCTTGATCACCATGCAGATTGTTGGTGATCTTTCATATGCTTGGCAATTAATTGACAGGTATCTTAGCAGGAGCTTCTTCCTCCAAGTCAGTCATCATGTGTGAAACTTGTGGGAAATAACCTCTATAAATAGTATTAATACTATAAAGTGTCCAGTTTAATAATGGTCTTGAAGCCTTGTTCTAAGAGTTGTTGAGTATAACTCTCATGGAGTTGAGTAAGAACATGCCAACAGCCATCTTTGCCATGTTGCTAGCTGCAGGTTAAGTGATACTGTAACTTTTTACTGTCTGTCCTGTTCTAACTATAACAATTTTCTAAGCTTCTATCTCCAGCTTTTAGTCTAGTTAAGTGTTCTCCAAAATGCTGGAGTTCCCCTTTCAACCAAAAACGAACAAGGAAAGTGTGATTTTGCTGAGCTGCTTGGCTATTAATGCTTCCAGATGCCCTCTCCTTTGCCCCACCTATCCCTTTATCATATAGGTTTTTCTAACCAATATCTCTAAAGACCAAAATCCCCCACTAGTGAAATTCTTCAGTGGTCTTCTGTGCCATTTCTAGATTACACTGGTGCTGATGACATATGATTTAACAGCTGAAAATAAGAGTTTCAAGGGAAGAAAACTGATTTGTTTTGTTTGTTTCCTACCCCAGCTTTACATCTATTATGCAGGAAAGCATAAGAGTCAGTCCATCTATGGTAACTAAACTCAGAGCCACTTTTCTAAAGGTAAGTGTGAACAACAGTTAATGTACCTGAGCACTGCAGGTCAACCAAAGCATTTGTTACATAGGCCTTAAGTCTGTGAAGTCATAAAAGAGTCAAAACTTCCTTTTGCAACATTGTCTACATCCATATTTTTTAGACTGTATTAAATTAACTCAAAGTTAGTTTTAAAGAAACTTAAGCCAAGTTACACATGGGTTTTTTTTAATGCAACCAGTTATATTGCTGTTGTTGGACAAGTAAGTCTCATCATCCAGCTTCTACCTATTAGAGTTATTTGCTGGAGTATTGGATGGGATCCCCTGCATATGTATCAGAGGAGGCTGAAGGAATTACAGAAGTTATGTTGGCTATGCCCTTTGTCTGTCATGGTGAAGATCTGGAAAAGTTTTCTGTAGAAAAAAGAATAGGAAACAGCCTGAGGGAAGGTGTAAAATTACAGTGACAAAATAGTAATAAGAGGAATTTAGCCTTATAGACCATTGGACCTTTTGTCTTTTAATTTTTTTTCTTCTGGTTTTGTTTTTTTATGTATTGGCAAACCTGATATAACTTTGCTCTGTAGGAAGAATCCAGTACTTTGAGTTGTCAGATAAGAGCCTGAGCAAGAGAATTCAAGCATGTTATTTACATTAGAAAAACAGACACGTGCAGTTAAAATGTTACCTTTATTTCTAGCTTGCTTCTGCTCTTGACTTGCCACTTCTCCGCATCAATCAAGCAAACAGCCCTGATCTTCTCAGTGTATCACAGTATTATTCTGGCGAGTTGGTTTCCTATGTAAGAAAGGTATGTGTTGGAAGAGGCAGAATTCTCTTGTTCTCTAATTACTTTTTCTTAATTAAAGGTTACTTGGTGATCTTTAAGGTCCGTTCCAACCCAAAGCATTCTATGATTTTTAATTATTTTTTTTTAATGAGAATGTGCTGACTCTGTTTCTTCTCTCATTTACAAAGGTTCTCCAGATAATTCCAGAAAGCATGTTTACATCTCTTCTCAAAATTATAAAGCTTCAGACTCACGATATTATTGAAGTGCCTACTCGGCTGGATAAGGACAAGCTGCGAGATTATGCTCAGCTTGGACCACGATACGAGGTGCAGTTAAAACAGGGAATTCCAATAAAGCATACCTTATAGATGGCCAGCTTCAGCATAAGTTTAAATAGGTACAGCTCTGCAGACTTATACTCCAACAGTGAACTTGGATTTGTTGACTGAGTAAGAAATAAAAATGACTAGTGTTGCTGTAAGTATACCTGAGGTGTCATGAGGACAGATGAGCCACTTCTGCTCTTTTATTTGTGAAAGTTTTAAATGTTGATCTTGCAGAAAAGGGAAAGAAAACCAAATGCAATTATAAATAAGCATAAAGATGTTGGGACATATTTTCAGGAGAGAGAACCCTAAAAGCCCAAGTCTGAAATGAAGCCCTCTGCTTCTGGAATGCTTGTTCCAGGGGAAGGTCTAAGACTGAATAAGCCAGCAGGGTTAAGCTCTTTGCTGCCTTCAAACATGAAGACAGGATGAAGGCACGTTAATTTGATCAGTTAAAGCTTTTTGCTCATCAGCATTTTGGCTGTGCATTTTTTCATGTGCTGTCAATTATACTATAACAAAGTATAGAACAAGGTGTAAAAACTGAAACTATATGAGTGCAAATTTAATCTAAAATAGGAAGCTACCCCTGGAAAGGAACTTTCATCTTTTTAGAGTAAATATTTGAATCTATCGCTTCACTTCAATAACTTGTATTTGTGTTTTCTCTTAAAGGTTGCCAAGCTAACCCATGCCATTTCCATCTTCACTGAAGGTATCCTCATGATGAAAACTACTTTAGTTGGTATCATCAAGGTAATGTTCCATTATTTTAAGTAGGAAAAAGTCATTTGGTGACAGCACTTTAGCACAGATGCTTCAGCGCATTAAGACCTTGAGGGAAGCTAAAAAGACAAGAAAAAGTCAGTTTGCATATGAATTTTCAGTGATGCCAACCTTGGCATGTGGGTAGGAGCCGTATTAAGAGTTAAGAACCCACAATCCTCATTGTAAATAGGTTCATCAGCTTTAATGGATGATCTTTGCTTTTTTTTCCCTTCTGGAAGGCTTTTCTGAAGACCTGTTTCTTCCATTGGCAAAGACTCCTTTTCCTACATTAAGATACCTCTTTCAGGACCATGAGCAAGGATTCTTGAAAAATACACACTTCTTAATGCATACTGGCTTCTTATAATTGTACAGCATTCCCAGTGGATTATGAGCCAAGGGCGAATATGGGAACTACAAACATTTGCTGCTGAGGTTCAAAATTTGCTGTCCATTAGAAGTATTTAAATATTTATTCTTTGGACAAGTGCTGATGGGAAAGTACTTCTGTTTGTAGTGCTTTCCAGTTCACTGTAAGCACCAAATATCTCAGTACAAGCTAAACCCTTTGTATGTGTTTTTATACCTTTCTGACTTGAAGAAAAAAATGTTTCCTCTACTTAGGTGGACCCAAAACAGTTACTAGAGGATGGAATAAGGAAGGAGCTGGTAAAACGGGTAGCCCTAGCTCTTCACAGGGGACTTATCTTTAATCCCAGAGCCAAGGTGGGTAACGGCTTGATTTGATTTTGTATTTTATGCATCTTGGGTTTGATGGGACCTCTTCTACTAGTTTCTAGAAAATAATTCTTACTTGAAAAAACCTGCAACTTTTGAACTTTTTAAAGGTTACTCGTAATGACTTACTTAATGTTGAAATGAGGTTTTAAGCTGCTAAGAATAGACAGAATTCAAAACACTTATTTTCATACCATTGCCAAGTGTCCTATCAATTCTGAGTTCACAGGTCTGTCGTTGTAACGAATGATGATAAAACGTGATATGTATAAGCCAGGTAAATGCAGAAAGGCAATGGTAAAATAAGGAGTGCGAGTCCTTGCTTTGATCCTGTCCAAATCTTTGAGTCTCATAGATGAATCAATAGTACCACTGAAGCCTAAAATAAGCATTGAAAGCAGGAAGGAAAAATACTAAGAATTATTTCAGATATCAAACAACCTTTGATAAATTTCTGAGTGCTTTTCAGCTCTGGCTGGAGCGTAGTGAAATCCTCCAGAGGTGGCTCTGTAAAGACATTTAGAAGCCTTTTACATTTTCTTTGTATTCTGCCTGTTCACAGTTTTGTTTTTATCTTTTTTGGTGTTTTTCCCATCTGTAGCCAAGTGAGCTTATGCCCAAGCTGAAAGAAATGGCAGCTACAATGGACGGGTTCCATCGCTCGTTTGAATATATCCAGGATTATGTCAACATATATGGTTTGAAAATTTGGCAAGAGGAAGTGTCTCGTATTATTAACTACAATGTGGAACAGGAGTGCAATAACTTCTTGAGAACAAAGGTGCTAGTTGAAAACAAGAACAAGTAAAAAGTTGATAAATGTCTTTATATTTGGATATTAAAGTTTGTGACTGATGGAGCTTATATACCCAATTGTGCACAGTTTATACTGTTGTGACTTCAACTAAATGTGCTAACTACTGTGTAAAACATCTGCCCCCAGCTTTTTTTCTGAATGATTTCAGCATCCCCACTCCATTAGTCATGCATAAGAAGAACAAAGTATCCTAAACAGGATATTTTAGTATCTCTTGCCACCAGGGAATAATATGGAATCATTGAATACCAGGTTGGAAGGAACCTCAGGGATCATCTGATCCAACGTTTCTAGGCAGAGCATGACCTAGACTGGGTGTCCCAGCACCCTGCCCCACTGAATCCTAACCAGTATTGGGAAATCCACCACTTCCCTGTGGAGATTATTCCAATGGCTGGTTGCTCACATTGTGAAAAATGTTCCTCTTATGTCAAGTCAAAATTTCTCCAGGAGTGACTTGTGCCCATTACCCCTCATCTTTTCCATGTGACTCCTTGTAAAAAGAGTAAAAACTCATTACTGAATCATGGTAGTCATCTCTGAATCTGTTGTTAACCATGAGAATGCAGATGGGAGAGACTGCAGTAGTTGCTGGCTCTACTTCACAAGTGGTGAAGTGAACAGATCTTAAATTTGGCTAACAAAAAGTTGGCTAGTCTTACTGCAGAAGGGAAGAGATGCAGTTCTCACCAGGCATGTAGGTAGTTCTCTACAACTCCACAGCTGCTTTCTGCTCACTCTTTGTCATAAGGCTCATTCTTTTTGATTTGTTTTTTAGAGTGTTTTGCTGTCTGTAATTTGAGCTACTGTTCTACAATGTAAACAAAAGGAATAATGTTTCTAAGCAAATTAAAACCATGCAATGGTAACGCTGCAAATTAAAACTTGTTTTTCAGATTCAAGACTGGCAAAGCATATACCAGTCTACTCATATTCCAATACCAAAATTCACACCTGTGGATGAATCTGTAACATTTATTGGTCGGCTTTGTAGAGAAATCCTGAGGATCACTGACCCAAAGTAAGTACTGTATGTCCACAAGCTTGTATTACAGCACCATGCATTGGATTGCTCCAATTCTACCATATACAAACAAGAAAATACGCAACAAATAGTTTTTTGTTAGCTATCATATCACCACTTTTACCTAAAACTAAATCTGCCCAGTCCTGTACATTTTAAATATTAGTCTAGGAAAGTTGTGATTTTAGCCCAAGAAGGAAAACTGTGTTACACAAATAGGGAAAACAGGGGTGACAGAATCCCTGTGGGGAGAGGAGTAACTAAACTTCACCTGAGATGCTTAGAGGCATAGAATCATAGAATGTTTCATGTTGGAAAGGATCTTAAGATCATCAAGTTCCAACCCCCTGCCATGGGCACGGACACCTCACCATAGACCATGTTACCCAGGGCTCTGTCCAGCCTGGCCTTGGACACTGCCAGGGATGGAGCATTCACCAGTTCTTTGGGCAAGCTGTGCCAGTGCCTCACCACCCTCACAAGTAAAGAGCTTTTTCCTCATATCTAACCTGAAAAGAGTCTTTCTAATCTCTGCCTGAATAACATATTACTCAGATTAGCACAGGAACTATCTGCAGGATATTGTTCTGAAGTAGTTGTTTATTTTTCCCTCAGAATCACGTGTTACATTGACCAAATGAATACTTGGTATGACATCAAAACTCATCAGGAAGTGACCAGTAGTCGTCTTTTCTCTGAGATCCAAGATACTTTAGGTACCTTTGGTCTCAATGGCTTGGACAGGCTGTTGTGTTTCATGATTGTAAAGGAGCTGCAGGTAATTTCTGAACTTTGATTTCTCAAGGTCATGATGCTTTTATTGTTGAATAGCTTCTAGGGGAATAAAAATATCTGTTCATGTTTGAGATGCTAAGTTGAAATCAAATGCATTTTGAAAATGTGTGTTCAAGCATGAAGGTAAGAATATACTTGAAGGTAAGAATTCAGTTTCAGATATAATCATGAAAGTCAGTACTCTTGAATAAATGCCGCTGTGTAACACCAGGTTGTGTGTTACATCAAGCACTGGATTGCAAGGAATGCCTTTTGGAGGTGTATACTTTGACCTGAGATCAACTTTTAAGTATGCACAACTTCTATTTTCTGTCTAGATATCAAAAAAAGGAATTAGATCATTTGGGTGATATAAATAATTATATGATCTAAATAGGGTGTCAATTCTATGTAATGACTTTTCCCCAATGCCTTTATGTGAACATATTGACGAAGGGGATCCATGAATTGTCCTAACAGTGATTAGCATGATTCAGAAAAGCACAGAGTCTAATTATGGAATTCCTCAACTCTTTGTCCATGGAGATACCGTACATGTGTGAGGATTTTACTTCTGTCTTTCCTTTATTTAGAATTTCCTCAGTATGTTTCAGAGAAATATATTGCGTGACAGGACAGTACAGGATACCTTAAAAGCACTTATGAATGCTGTCAGTCCTCTCAAAGGAATTATAGGTAAGTGCTTGCTGGTTAAGACAGAAGAAAGCCATTGTCTTTGTATACTTGTGTTTATTTCTCTCATCCTTTTTAATGCCTCACCCTTTTTTCTTTTCTCAGCAAATTCAAACAAGGTTTATTCCACAGCAATTGCAAAAACTCAGAAGATCTGGACAGCATATTTAGACTCCATAATGAAGGTAGGTTTTACCTGATCCCATTAACATGTCTCTTATCATCTCTCTGTAATGATATTTTGCAACCAATTTTTTTCGGAGCACTGTGAACATTTGTATATGTTACTGAAGAGGAAAGGTAAGGGAAAGAAGGGAAGGGCTGCCTGATGGTTTTTATCCCTGCCATTGCTGACCCTAAGGTCTAGGGAGAGATGGGGAAAAGAGTACAAGCATTTTCACTTACCAATGGAAAACAAGCAAGTAACTGAGGTTTTGTACCTGTTACCTTTACAGTACCCTCACACTGTCTGTATTTGCTACCATGAACTCTGTGTAAATCTTGAGCACTGTGACTACTCTTCTCCTTTGACCACACTCTGCAACTGGAGTCTGTCAGCTCTGACTGCTGGCCCTGTGACCAAACTAGGGAAGTTACTCCCACCACTGTGTATGTCCCTGCTTTGGGCAGCCCTACAAAGGGTGTTAGCTACAGAGAGTACTTTGTGTAATCTGTTTAACTGTAAATTGTTACTAAGCTTTTCCTTAGTTTGATTTTACTCTTCCTTCATTGCATTCAGTCTAACACCTCAGCCTTTTTATGTTTGCTTGATTCAACAGGTTGGTCAGATGCAGATTTTGAGACGCCAGATTACCAATGAATTGAACTATTCCTGCAGATTTGACTCCAAGCATTTGGCTGCTGCTTTGGAGAATCTCAATAAGTAAGAAGCCAAATGTGCTGAAGAGCTGCATGTATCACTGTGGTGTAACTGTTATCAATTCAGCAATCCTTAAAATCTAAATTATGGCAAAATGTGGAGTCTGAATGAAGTCAGATTTTTGTTGATGAGTATTTGCATTCAAACCCAACAAAAGCAGTAAAGATAAGTAACTTTTCAAGTAATCTGTTAAATTCTACCTGGATTTGAGGTCAGATTTGTGTGAGAAGAACAAACAGTGGGGATGTGTGGTGCTGATCTTGAAACAAATCTGACATTTGTAAAAAGATGCTCCAAAAAAGGTGGTTTACTCCTGCTTGTAACCATGTACAAGTTTTGTCCTTGAGGGTTTTACATTACTATGACATGTGGCATTGTGTAGGGTTTATCGATGATAATTTAAATAAGTATTTAATATAATCAGTTGGCTTTCCTTTTAGAGCAATACTGGCTGACATTGAAGCACATTATCAGAACCCATCACTACCTTATCCTAAAGAAGACAACACTCTTTTGTATGAAATCACAGCCTATCTGGAAGCAGCTGGCATTCACAATCCATTAAATAAGGTCAGTCTTACATTCCAGTGCTCAGTACAGTTTGCTTTTTCTGTTTTATTATTAACTTAGGAAAAAAAAAACCCATACCTGGAAGAACTGTGTTCCTCTTTTGTCTTTTCCCCTCAGATCTACATAACAACAAAACGTCTGCCGTATTTTCCCACTGTCAACTTCCTCTTTCTAATTTCCCAGTTCCCGAAACTTCAGTACCACAGAAATTTAGGTATTGTATAAGTTGTTGTTTGCCTAAATCTAGTGAAAACTGATGTGAAACCATCTGTAGAGAAGATAGTAAAATTATCTGCACAGAAATTCTAGCAATAGGATAAGGGATAATGGGTTCAAACTAGTACAGGGGAAGTTCAGGTTAGATCTAAGGAGGAAGTTCTTTACTGTGAGGGTGGTGAGGCACCGGAATGGGTTGCCCAAAGGAGTGGTAAATGCCCCATCCCTGGTGGTGTTCAAGGCCAGGTTGGACAGAGCCCTGGGTAACATGGTTTAGTGTGAGGTGTCCTTGTCCATGTCAGGGGGGTTGGAACGGGATCATCTTCAGGCCCTTTCCAACCCAAACCATTCTATGATTCTATGTCCAGGCAGATTTATTACAATATCGTAGCCAAATACAATGGAGTAGGAAGGTGGACTCCGAACTCCTGACTTTTTCATCCCATCCTATGCCTTAGTTAATACCATTAAACCATTTGCTATGGAAGGAATGCAGTTGTTACATTAGTTTTCAAGTTTTCTGTGTGGGCAAGCAGAAGGGGAGGTACAGCAAGAAAACCCTAGGGGACGATATTAGCTAATTTAGCCTCTGCTATGAAGAATATGCTCTGTTTTATAAACATGTGCTGTTTTGGGGTGGCTTTTGCATGCAGGAGTGGTGTGCAAGCGGCCTGCTGACCAGATTGACTGGCTGCCTCTAGTTCTGGGACTCCTTACCCTGTTGAAACAGTTTCACTCAAGATACACAGAACAATTTCTGGCTCTCATCGGTCAGTTTATTCGTTCAACAATGGAGCAGTGCACAAGGTATCCATGTTTTACTCTTTCCCTAAGGATCACCTCTGTGTAGTATTATCACTGCCTTTTTAGTATGTTTTTCTAGCAGAGTATATTTGACATAACAACAACAATATATTTGACTAAATACAAGATTAAAATACTATTTCTTTCTGTAATGGAATCACGTGGTACCTCATGGAGATGGTGTTGTTTGTAGTGTAATTTTATCCAAGTTTGTAATGTAATTTTATCCAAACAACTGATCAGCTAGTAAGTGTTTGCTCTTCACGGTGGTTGAATTTTAGCCAGAAGATACCAGAGATGCCTGCTGATGTAGTGGGTGCCCTCATGTTCCTGGAGGATTATATTCGCTACACCAAGCTACCAAGGAAGGTAAGAAACCCGTGTCTCCTGTATATAGCAGTGAGCAGGAGACCTGTTCAGGTGAGCTAGATCTTGGTTTATGCTGTGGTTATGTACTAGCAGTTTGATCACACGTATCTGCTCTGGAACCTGCATCATCTGTAAGCATATACCCAAAATAATGGACTTGCTGACTTTACCCAAGCAGTACTGACCCTTTCAGGTGTTCTATAAAAGACTGCCAGAAGGAAATAGAGGTGAAAAATCTGTTGCCTGATAGGACTGGCTCATAACAAATTCTTTTACCTTCTCGGAGCTACAGTTGTGTTACTTATGTACTTTGTGTAACTATTCCTGTATTATATCATTATGGAAAAACTATTTTCTAGAGAGGATACAAAATATGAAAGGATTTCTATTTTGTGCACATTTGAGGCTGTTCCATTTAGTCCTCAGAGAGCCTGTACATTGCTGGGGGCTTTTGGGAAAGGAAGAAATAAAATAGAAGTTCAGAGATGTTGCAGAAGTAAGTAATAATAAACAGCAGTATTATGAATGCAGGGCAAAAAAAGCTAAATAGCAACTTAAATTTTGGTGAACCACCATCTCCAGTCCTGGATCCCCTTCCCTTCCTGCCAATGGCTTCCCAGGCACCTTCTTATTTTCACATGCAAGGGAAGTTCTGAAAGTCTGGTCTTGTAGAGAGACTTTATTTTAGGGCTCAATGCAACTTGACTACATTTGAAGATCACAGAATCAACCAGGTTGGAAAAGACCTTTAAGATCACCAAGTCCAACCGTTACCCCAGCACTGCCAAGGCCACCATTAAGCCATGTCACTGAGGGGCCTCATCTACACAGTTTGTGAACACTTCCAGGGACGGTGATTGTTTGTGAACACTTCCCTGGGCAGCCTACTGCTGTGACTTATTTTTAATGCCCCATATGAATAATCCCATTGGCTACAGGGTGTACGTCGATGATTCAGGTCAGAACTGGTGCTTGGTTCATAGATCAGATGTGCTTGTTAATGGGTGACTCGAGCATACAATGAATAATGAAGAAAATACCTAACTGTGCCTTCCTGTTTACTCCAGGTTGTTGAAGCCCACGTGCCTAGCTTCATTTTTGATGAATTCAGAACTGTTCTATGAATATGGAGAAGGACCACATCTTTCCCCCAGACTTGAACAAGGAGTTAGGGATGGGGGATGAGACAAGAGCAGGTTTTCAGAACTGTGTCTTTTCTGTGCTTTAAGGTAGTTCCTACAACTATCCCTATGGACCGTAACTGTCAGCCCTACTCTGTGTAACTAGCACTTGTTTAAATCGTGACATGAGACACGGTTTGTATCTCATCCATGCAGTGTATATTTTGTACTGTGCATTATTAATGCTGTATGGAACTGTTTGTGTATAAATCATGTAGGTTGTTGTTCTGAAGAGCTGCCTGTGGAAGTTTGACTTTTATATCGCAAAGGAACAATGAAATTGGAAATAAAGGTGTTGTATAATTTACCAGGACTGATGATTTCCAGGTGTCAATTTTCCTGTTTAAAGAGCAATTAGTGTGAATGTGCATACAGTGAAAAGAGATTTGGTGCCTGCCTCTGTACTACACAATGTTGATTTTCCTCTGTAGAGGACAGAAAGAACTAACTAAACCTATGGCTGAAACATCCTGTTATGCTATTGAAAAGCACACATATTTCTTCTAGTGAAACTGTAACATAACTAATGTTGGGGGTGAGTATTCAGGAAAGTCTTGGTATGGAACGTTTTACACCTGGTGTAATCTTGATCAGGGCTGCTATAAGAAGGCCAGTGGGATGTTACTTCGTCATTGGGACAGCATGGTGGTTACCAGACCGGAAAGGAGGATGCAAATACAAGAGCTGAAGGGTTTTCTGAGAAGAGGTGTTCATGGTACTAAGAGAGGCTGAAGGAGTTAGATGGCAAATCACTCCTTATTGAAGAAAGGAAGAGCAAAGAAGGGGCAGAGTAAGGTGCAAAGGCCCAGGACACTGGTCCTGTCTGTGTCACCCTCTGGCTGCAGCAAAGATGTGTTGTCTTCACCTACGCAAGTACCCCAAGCTTCACCCTGGAAACAAGAGCAGGGACCATGTTCTCCTCCAGTACAGCTGATGCAAGGATCTGGCCCCACACCTTCCATCCCTGCTACAGTGCAGCCAGTATAGTAAATAACAGGTTTGGCCTCTGCTGGCTACTGCTTCAGGAGCAGCCCTAATTCATAGAAGTCAGTTGTTGCCCCAAGAATAAATAGAACAAGATTAATGAATGTGAGGGAAAGCAGTGGATCAAGGAGACTTTGTAATCTAGCAAGTACCAGGGTACCCAAAGCACCTGGATCAAGTGAGGATCATGGGAGCTCATGAACATATCACAGGGCATGATTTGTCAAACATGGAAAACAGAGGCAGCAAATGCAGCCAGTCATAAGGAAGGTGAAGCTTCACCTGCTAAACCTTAGCAGCAGGTTTTTCTGTATGATGCAATATAGGTGAGGGCTGTGTCTGTGCCATGCATTTCACACCAACAGTGCATGAAGCAGTTGTTGCTGGGCTCAGCACGGAGCTCAGGAAGCTGCACATGGACACATCCAGGATCTCAGTATTAACTCCAAACCCCATGAAACATGTCAGGACCCATCCTGTGACATAGGAACCACGTGGCCTGGCTCACACCTAAACCAGGGCAGCCTGATCCACCCGTGCTGGAAATGGTCCCTGCTCAGTGCTAATTGCCTTCCCTTCCACACCACAACCAGGAGGTGCCTGTGGTCCTGGTGTGTTTCCCACCATAGATAAAGCCTTTATGCTCAAGCCACTGCTCAGCTATAGACCCTCACCCTGCTGCAAGCTTCTCCTTTTCCTGCACCAAGAGAACCCACTCCTGCATCCTGGAGGAACCCATGAAGCCAAATCCTCACCAATGGTACTGCCAAAAGTAAGGAAGGTCTAAGGCCAGGTTCTAGAGTGCACTAACCTGGTCTAGTGCAAGGCATCCCTGCCTGTGGCAGGGAGGGTGGAACCAGATGATCTTTGAGATCCTTTCCAACCCAAACCATTCTGTGAGTCTATGAAGCATATAGGCAGCAGGTAGAGGAAGTTGATACTTAACGCATTCAATTCTATATACTTTTACAACCCAATGTATATTTTCAGGCCCATATATCTATCTATCAGCCCCTATATTGGAGCTACCAAAAACCACACCTGGGGAGACAGTGTTAAGATGCTGTAGCCTGAAAAACATGAATCTGCACCTAAAGCAAACGCAGCATTGCAGAAACCTGACAGAGCAGCAGCTGTGCAAGAGCAGCCCACAAGAAGCAAGGTGCTGAGCTGAGGAAAACCCAATGTTCCCATGCAAAAACAAATTACCCACTGTAACAGCAGAGGTGGAACCAGTTAAAATCATATATGAGAATGCAACACACCCCACCAAGTCATGTGGGTGCTTCTCCAGGATTGCTCACTACGGATGCGAGGCATTATAGATGTATGTCTTCACATGAACAAGAGCTTCAGGATTTGACCTGCTGTCCTGATGGTCGTGGTTGCCTGGCAACACATGTGTGGACCAGCTCTGAAACCCGGCTGTGATGCCACAAGCTGCTTCTTCCATGGCTCTCCACTACCTCTGCCATCTGAGAACAGGCAAGGGCCCAACACTTCACAGCTCCTCCAGCCCTGCCTGCATCATTCCCAGCTTCTGCTCTGCCAGACATCAGTCATTCAAAGGCTCACTTCATGTGGAGCTGTAGTTTTTCTCCTCTAGCCCTTCCCTAACAGTTCCCAACAGCCTGTTCACCTTTCCAACGGCTGCTGTGAGCCAGTGGTAGCTGGCAGAGGACCAGTCACAGTGAATCCAGGACACTCACAGCTGGGTTCCACCATCAGGCTTGTATTTCCCATTTATGCTACTTTGCTTATGCTGGCAATGGATTCCAGTCACGGAATACCCAGAATACCACCCAGCCAGCTTTTGTTTTCAGTGCCTTGAATAACTTTATCTCAGCAAACTCTGTCACGCTGCTGTTCAGTGCACAGCACAGCAGCTTGCACAGCTCTTTGGAGCTCCACAGGGAACAATTTAGGACCTGCTGACATTAGTGTCCATGCAGGAATGTCATGCTGAGCAAGCCAGAGTTGTATGATGGATAATTTATCAACTGCCCATGGTTGTTCTGGAGTTTGGTCTGGTCCAGAACACACAAGCTGGTTCCAGGAGCAGTGTGAGCACTGTGAGCCAGCCATTGATTCCTGCCCCACTGCCACAATGCAGGCAGTGTACAGCCACAGTGAATACCAGCTCTGGGGACACAGGAGCAGCCTGTGAAGTAGCTCAGGTCACAGCTTCCATATGGGAACCCAGTGCAGGAAACACATCCCATGCACCTTTCCCATCTCTAACCCGAGCCCTGTGCTGCAGCACGTTCAGGCTGCATGTGTAAAGCAAGGACCAGAAAACAGAGCAGGAGGAGGCAGAGGTCAAGTGTATGGCAAAAGGGAGAAAGACAAGACAGAACCTGTAATTACGAGGGAGTGAGTGATGTGTTTCCGTCACCCCCTTTTTCCCTATTTCCACAGATGTTTGGAAACCCCAGTGACAGCACCAGTGTTGCACGTACTCTGGAAGAGCTCGATGACAGCTCAAGTGTGGCTCTTCAAAACCAGATCACTGCACAGCTCAAACAGAACTTGGGCAACACGGATGAGGACAAGCGCAAGGCCCCTGTTACTGACTGGTGGCTGGTTTTCCCCTGCAGTGTCCTGCAGATCCAGTGGGACAGGTTTCGGTGTGAAGTCTTCCAAGCGCTGTTGAGACTCATTAACAAACCGTTTACAGCTACAGAGAACAGGCTTCTCTTTGTTCCCTTGCAGAGCAGGCTGTGCAAGCCCCTGTTCACACTGGCTCCCCAGAGAGGGCACCATAACCATGCCCAGGACTCCTCACACCACATTGCCCTGCCACTGCCTCAAAAGCACAATCAAGTCCTCAGTGACAAACCCCAGCAGCTGATCCAGGACTAACCAAGTGCTTCCTCTTTGTTCCAGGTGGTTAAAGGGAAGGTAGGAGGAAAACCACCACTGCTCTGCCTTGTGCTTGCACTGGAGCTGAGGGAGCACACGCAGAGCCCCAGCGAGCATTGCTCCTCACACAGAGCCCAGCACTGCAGGCCTGTTCTAGCACAGGTGTTATAGCCATGATGGAAGAACCAAATCTCTCATTGCCCCACAGATTTCCAGTAAAGAGCTTGTTAGAAACAAACCAAACTCCCAAAACCAGAGGACCAAGAACACCCAACCTACCGAGGGCCCAAATCTCTCCTATATTTGGGATGCTTTCACACATCAACCAACACCACGATGAACAAGCCTCCACACCACACACCAGTGCAGAGGGCATCCCCTGCCTCCTCCTTCCTCCCACCACCAGCAAGTTTTCATAGTCCTGCACCACGTCACCAACTACAAGCTCACCACCATGGAGCTGCTTGCTCCTTCTGCTCTCTCCGTTAGCTGCAGCCGCACCAGGGCTGGGGCACAGGGATGACCATGCAATGCCCAGAGAACTTCCCAAGGTGAGCTAAGGCACGGGGAAAGGGATGGAGCAACTGCCCTAGGAGGACAGAGTTGGGCTTGGTCAGCCTGGAGAAGAAAAGGCCCCAGAGAGACCTTAGGGCAGCTAAGGGGGCTACAAGAAGGCTGGAGAGGGGTTTTTTACAAGGCCATGTAGCAATGGGACAACAGGAATGGCTTAAATGGAAAGATTCAGACATTAGGAAGTTTACTGTGAGGGTGGTGAAGCACTGGCACAGGTTGCCCAGAGAAACTGTGGCTGCCCCATCCCTGGCAGTGTTCAAGCCCAGGTTGGACAGGGCTTGGAGTAACCTGGTCTGGTGGAAGGTGTCCCTGCTCGTGGCAGGGGGTTGGGACTGGATGAGCTTTGAGGTCCCTTCTGACCTAACCCAGACTGTGATTCCGATTCTCACTCTTACTTGGCTCAAGAGCTGCTTCTTTCATGACTTCTCCTCACCCCACAAGCTCTGACAAAACCACTGCAGCCAGGGCCAACAGACCACAGCCAGGAGCTCTGCCCTGTGCCTCAGCCCAGTGCTGCTGCTGGCACTGACCAGCCAGTGCTGCCAATACCACTGAACACCAACTCATCAGAACACCTTGTCCTCTGTCCTGGCTCAAGAACAAGGCCCATAACCATTCCAGGAGCTGTATTTTCAGGTTTCTCTTCCTTACACACCCACACAAGGTGTTTATCTCCCCCACAGTGATTTTCAACATCAAACACTTGAGCAGGTACTCAGGAAACTGAATTTAGGGAAATAGAAGAAAAAAGCACTTAAGCATACACATACATTTAAGCAGAGGTATTTCCTGATTAATCAGATCCAAAAACCCCTCATTAACCAGAGATACACAGCAAAAAAATATACAGATATCATAACCTTTTATTAGAGTGAGCTGAGGATGGGTATTTGGCTCAGGCCCTTTCTGTGCTGGACTTTGAGGAGACCGACTGCAAATCAAATTAAAAAAAAACCAGAAAATGTAAAATTAATATTTTCACAATTATCACCAATTTTGAACACACTTGTATAAACCCTGCAAACTTGGTGTTACCCTCCAAGGGGCAGCTCCTAGTTCCCATAGAGAATGCTATCAGAAAGTTTGAGTACTTTACTCTGAAGGTAAAGCACAGACATATTCATGGTGTGTGTGATTTCAATAGGGTAACGACAGTGTTAACGGTGAGAAAAACACCAATGCTTTTGCTTCTGGAAAAGAACATTTGGAATCATCTGCCCCATGAAACGCTAAAGAAGCCTCTCCCCAGACTTTTCCCCACAGTCCAACACAAACTGGATGCTTCGATGCAGTTGGTGCAATCTGTTGTTTTCCAGATGTTTCACCAGTACAGAAGCACGTTACTGCACTCTCAGCACTGCTGGGTGACTGCTCAGGGCAGCCGAAACAGCAGAGCCACACAGGGATACACAAAGCAACCATAAGAAAAATGAATGAGAAAGGTAAAGAAAACTGACAACGCAGAAGAACAGAGGGAAGCACACTGATAGTGATAACATGGAGAGGAAGAGTGACCAACAGTACAAGACGTAAGCTCTCCAGTAGCATGCAGTAATTTCTATAGGAAAAAATCCCCAAGGATTAAAGGACCCCAAGGATTAAAAGGACACTTTGTGCTACTTCTCATAAGTTTTTACAAGTAATATTAAAGGTTACTGTCTCTGGGAATAACCTGGCCTGAATCTGTTTCAGTGGATGCAGTCTGTTGCTGTGCTTCAGTCTGTGGCAGTGTTAAGCTTCAGCTGCACACCCTCCCCAGCAAAACCAACCCAAACCCCTCAGGTATGACAAGGGAGGGACATAGGAAAGAATGTTCCAGGACGTTTCCAGTACCCGAGTGCAATGCAGCAGCCACGTGACTACGGTTTGATTATTACTTGCTTAAATGACTTCTGGTGTAACTAATGATTTCAGAAGAGCAACATGGCACTTGCAACAGGGACTGAAGTTAAAGGTATGATGACACTTCAAGATCCGAAATCCTTCATAGTGTCCTTTTAAGTGTCTGTAGACCAGTATCTCAGCTGCAACTGGTATGGAAGAGACTGGATCCTAATGAAACAACCCAAATTAAGAATGTTACACTATCTCACAGTAAAGAAACAGTCTATAGAGAAGCATGAGAAGTCTGAAGAGAAGCAAGCATGGATAAAGCATGGAAGAAAGAAGGAAAATAGCAGCATATGGTTTACCATTTTCACTTTTCGGTTTATTAATATTAGTGGTGCACTCAGCAATGGCAAAAGCAAGGGATGAAATTCTGACAAAACTGGCAATTCTCTACCACGTGTCAACACATAATCAAGGTCCTTGTAAATAGCTATCTCCTTTCTGGACTGAAATTGCAAAGAAAAGAATATTTACATATAATATATATGTATATACCCACAAAACCAAAATTAAGTCAGATCCTTATCAAGGAAATCACATTTTGCAGAGAAGAAAACATAATGCACTATTAAATAGTAGAGCTCCAAAGACTTTGAAGGCATCGTGATTTTCATGTTTTCTTCCTCCAGTCATTTCCCCCTGGATTTTAGTAGACTAAATGCTTCATTTCAGAGTAAATAAGTGGAAATATTATCGAGCAACTCCGGTAAAGAACGGCTCCACTATTGACAAATGCTCGAGGCTTCATGATCCAGGACTCTGACTTGAAGCAAAAATAAACAGCATATAATGCTACAGCAAAGAAATGGCCGATCAGCACCATTGGCTTAGGAGATAACCTGTATTGAGAACAAAGAGATAGAACATGCCAATAAACAGTACTGGAAAACACTGACAGGAATTAAGTTTATACAAGTAGAGATCTGCACTCAGAATGATCCTCCCCCCAGCTTCTGATTTAGGCAGCTCTGGTGCTCGCATCTGAACTGAAAAATACACACTTTGTTGTCCTGGAGCTGCTCTATGCTCTGTGTTCCCCCCCACAATGCAGCTGCTGCACTCTCATTCCCAGCAGCCTGTGCCTGCCTCCATCAGCCCCCATGGGATTACTCTCAACAGGCTTTGAAATACAAATGCACACATTCTCACATGCTCGAAGCAGTACGAGTTATTATTGCACAGTCACTGGTTTCTGAGGGGTCAATCAGAACACCTTGACAGTTCCACCATTCCTTATGCTCTTTTATGGGAGACCTCATCCTTTGCTATTCCCAACTTGTCAAGCACGAAACACCTCCACCAGGTCCTCTGCCAGTCTGGACCACTCTACCTCATTCAAACTCCCATGCCACACACATTAGCCTCTCTGCAGCTCTTAGTGGCATGCTTTACAAAGAAAAAACCAAAACAGAGTCAGCTTTTAAAGACATCTAAAAAAGCTCCAACCTTTAGTATAATCCTAAAAACAGGCTCCTGTGGACTTGGACTACTGTCCCTGCTCAGAGCTGACTGACTGGGAGCAGAGCACAGAGGCTCACCACACTCTCCTGTTCACATTAGCCATTTCCAGCACCCTGAACTTACACAGACAGCAATCCAACAGGGCCTGAGACGCATTCTCCACCAAGCCTGAAGTAATGGAAACAGGCTTTCTTCAGGTGATGCAAGGAATCTACAAAATGAATTACAATGACTCAACAAATATATTCAACACATACTCAAAACTAACTCAGCATACACAATGGTGATATCAAATCCAAGACTTTTGGTACTTTGGTAGCTGTTCTGTTAAATTCAACTGGATTTTGAGCTAATTTTATTGAAGTAAAGGATAGTCTTATAGAACAGCCATAGAATATTCATGAATTAACTAACACAAGAACAAGTGTTTTCTGCTTGTTTCTTTGTGGGGTTTTTCTTTGGTTTTGCTTTTTGAAAGCGAAGTCCAGGCTTGCCTTCACATTGCGAAAACTCAGTTTACATACCACTAAAACTAAACCATTAGGCAGAGAATGCAAACTAACTCACTAAATTCCTTCCACAGATATGTATTTATGTATTTAATATATATATTAAATATATATATTTAGTATCTATCAATACACATATATATACACATGCAAGAACACATGGACATACATTCATACACACACACCCCCTTTCCCCAGGCATGTTTATTTATCAAGCTGTAATTAGTCAGGAGCTATCTTTATGATATATTTACCATCTGTGGCAGCAAAGAGTTCATACAGGGCCTGGGCAAGGACGTTCACTACAAAAGAATGAGACTTTTTTCTTGACCAGTAAAATGTCCTTTTGGCCTGAAAAGGAAAAACAAAAGACGTAAGTATTTCTGCCAGTAGATACAGAAGCATATTCAAAACATTCCCAAGCAGGCAGTTAGAGTCATACTCATGTGGAGTTGATCAGTGCGGAATCTTTGTCAGTAAGGAATTTTGGAAACTTGTTGAACCAGGCTTCTCTTACTAAATATAGAAAAGGCAGCACAGAAGGGTGTGCTTCACCTCAGCCTGTAGTGGCTGGTGCATGTCAGAAACTGGAAGTGTTATCTACTTCTTGCTGTTGACTGAGTGGAAGTAGGAAATAACTGGAAGTCTGAGGTGATGCTGAGATCTAGGTATCTGCGTGTGGTCAGGCAAGTCCTGTACTATCCTAACATGCAGAAGCCCTCTTAAGGGCTTTTCAATTCTCAAATACAGTTTCAAAATCCTTTATTTGTTATCTATAGCTATTCTAGCTGTAACTTAGCCAAGACAACATAAAATCATAGAATGGTTTGGGTTGGACGGACCTTAAGATCATCTGGTTCCAACCCCCCTGCCTAACCTGATTAAAAGCAGTGAAGAAATAAATAAGAAATCTTATTATTTACTTAGCAGAATTCTGGGCCAAAAATCTCACTGTAAAACAAAGCTGGCATCAACACTGATGGTGCTGATTGCTGGGAAAGAAGGAGGTTTCCTAACTTCCTACTGCAAGATTAATGCAGCAGGCAAAAGGTCAGCGGAGCATAGAGATGTGCCTGGAACAACTTGGTCCACATGCTCATTATTCCCTACTCCTACAACAGTAATGGCCAACCCCACCCCATTTACCATCAACCTGTGTTACAAGCACATTATTAACAGAGGCACATAACACACTAGCAAAGTGTGCTGACTAGACACAGGATGCCTGTCCCCTTCAGCACAACATGACAGATCAGCAAGCAGCGTTGATTCTGCCTTTTGCCACACAGCTACAGCACTCCCAGACCACAACTCCGTTGCCTGGTGAATACCTCATGTAGGATTTACTACCCAACAGTTTGGAGACTGCTGTGCCTGGCTAAAAACTTACACATGTCCCCAAGCTGCACAGAACTTAGAAAAGAGTCATCAAACTGCAGTGAAAGCTGCAAAGTAAAGATTCACCTGAAGAATTTCAGAGTCTTCATAAAGGTCTGGAATATCCTGGAGCAAATTCTTCCATATTTTAATATCATTTAAAATAACACTCATTCCTCCACCAGTCAGAGGGTGTCTTATATTATATGCATCTCCTAAAAGCAGAACACCTATGTGGAAGAGAAAAATTCATGGGATACTGCATGACCAAACCCTCTATTTTTTCTAATCAAACTTACTAAGAATTCATTCCCTTATATAAGATGGGAGGAAGGGAAGGAAGGAAGGATTTAATTTGAACAGGCTTAAAAAGGCTTAAAGATGAACAAACTCAGTATTTCTCCCCTACAGGTTCTTATGTGTGCATTTCAAAGAACACACACACTTAAGGTAATTTCTTCCCATTTTTAATCAAGTTTTCCTTAAAAAGACCAAGCTTGTATCAGCCTAAGCAACTGAGTGATTTAAACATAAAAATCAAGCAAGCCCTGATTTGAAGTCTTGTCAATATAAATATCCCAGCTGCACTCTGCCCAGGCTATAGTTTCAAACTTATCTCTCACAGAAGAATTGACAATTGTATTGAACACCAAATATACATCTATGGCAACAAAGCCCAACGTCCCCAGAGAAGTCCATAATGTCTTTACCCCTCTTATTCCATAACACACACCTTTTTTGTTTACAGCTGAAGGGGGCAGGAAGCTGGCAGGCATCGTCCTTAAGCGATCAGTCTGAACTGCTACTAAGAATGGCTCCTTCAAGTGATCTGCGATAACCAAATATTTCAGTTACACAACTTAGGAGTCTAAAATCATGTTCACACAGCCCATTTTAACCTGTTCTTACAGACAGGATCCTTCTGAATTGCTAGTCTCAGATGTGAGCTAAACAAAGTGCTGTGGGATGTGGAATCAAAGAAGGGTGAATGGGAACTGCATCAGTAACTGTGCCCATGGAAAAAGGCCACACGGTTCAGTGGATTCAGTGAGATGGGCCTTTCTGGCACATGTAACAGTGCCAGTTATGGAAGGAAATCTTCCTGCACTTACCAGGTAGCTGTGGATGAATGTTCTCAATCATGTATTCTTTTAAATTCTTTGGCATTTCCCCTCGAATATCAACAAGGACGCGAGTCTCAGTTGAAGAAATCTGATAGATAAGCACTGGACTGGGTTTAGCTAGCACAAGTTCAGCATAATTGGCTTTAAACTGTGGTGCATTCTTGAAGAGAAAAGAAGGGGAAGAAAGCTTGAGACCAACTAATGAAAGGATATTGAGCTTTAGAAATTCAAAAGCATTTTCTTAAGTACATTGAAATAAAATCCCATATCGCAGTGTGTTATTTACCTCTATGAACAAGTGTTTTCAAACAGAAAGTTCTTAACTTCAGTGTAGTTACAATTCTTTTCACAATACATTTAAACGTAGAAAATACGTTGTTACCCATTTCACTCAAACACCTCGCTAACATTTAAGACATGCCATTGAAAGCCTGCAATGTAATCACTGTAGTGGATTTTGTTAAGAGGATGTTCTCTTTTCATAAAGAAAGTGCTGGGAGGGAAAGAAATGCACTGTATTTCTTTCTGTACGTACAATCTCTGTATGCAACTATATGGAGATACCAACTGAGGAAGAATCACAGGGTTCTCTAACCAGGTCTTACATAGGTTTCCAAAGTAGAGAAACAGGAGGTCCTTGGGCAGTGGTAACTGGGTTTGGGACCCAAAAAGTGCTCAAGTTCCTCCAAGTTAGTGTTCCCAGTCCAGTGAAAATGTGGTAGTTTGGTGTCTTCTCCCTTCTTTCTTTTTGCTGTTAATACAATAGTCAGTGCAGCAGCCACAAAATGCAAGGCCCAGCCAGCATTTCTACCTGGGTTCTCCAACCACTCAGCTACCAACCTAGATTCCCACTTTTTCTTGAAGCATATAGATGCTGAAGGTAAGTTTGTACCTGTGTACAAGGCACCCCACCTTCAGGCAAAAGCATAGTTTGAAGATTCTTCTGGAGTATAAAACATGAGTGGTCTGACCCACAACCACCAGGATGATCTAAACTTCAAGATCTCGGCTCCCTGAACAAGTGTCATATGAGTACTGTGAAAAACAAGTGTCACCAGCTCAGCTACTGACACCTCAACACAAAAACCAGTCAAAGCACTTACAGCCACAGAAGTTAGCTTATAAATTGGGTTCTAGCTTTAAAATGGTGTCCTCTTCTAATGCAGGAATTATATGCTAATAGCATATATAGCACTACCTCATATGAGATGCTGAAACTATCCTTTGAGGAAAAAGAGTATCTGAGAACAGGTCTAGTATGCCCAGTGCTCAGTTAAAACTTCCTGTGTTGAATCCTAATCCAGTTTCTTTTAAACCTTCCCTTGTTGAACTTTATGCTTAGCATGGTACTCCACTCTTTAAACCAGAAATCTAACTTTTAAAGTTGCTTAGAAGTGGTTTAAGAGTCAAAAATCTGATCTGCAACTGTACTAGTTAACTGGGTATGCATCAATAATGTGAGAGTTAAAACATAGACTAAAATATCCAAGCAGTCCTCAAAGGAACACAAAAACTGATAAAAGAGCTGGTTAAGTATCTAAAAGCATAGTTCTAATTGATTCTTTCAGAAAAGATGCTGAACAACAACATATTCAGTGAAATTCAGCCCCACATTAAGAAGCAGTAGTATAATGACTTACATAATATTATATATAAACATTACCTTTAAAATGCAACCAACAAAATGGGATGAAACAGTAACTTTGTTGGAGACCAAGTGTTTTCTAAACTTGGAGAAAAGTCCATCAGCAACAACAGTGAGCGGTGCATGGAGTTCCTGCAGCACGAGGTAAAAAAAATATAGGACATTTTCAATTTTGGGAAACAAATCCCAAGCTCCCATTTGCGATTGTGCATTACATGTTCTACAAGCAATAGACAGGTAAGAGGATCACAGAAGGTATTTCTACTTTATGTATTTTTGCCTTCCTCATATCCATACTTATCACAGAATCATAGAATAGTTAGGGTTGGAAAGGACCTTAAGATTATCTCATTCCAACCCCCCCTGCCATGGCCAGGGACACCTCACATTAAACCATGTCACCCAAGGCTTTGTCCAGCCTGGCCTTGAACACTGCCAGGGATGAAGCATTCACAGCTTCCCTGGGCAACCCATTCCAGTACCTCACCACCCTTATGGTAAAGAACTTCTTCCTTATACCCAGTCTAAACCTCTGCTGTTTAAGTTTCAACCCATTAGCCCTTGTCCTATCACTACAGTCCCTAATGAAGAGTCCCTGTAGGCCCCCTTCAGATATTGGAAGGCTGCTATGAGGTCTCCACGCAGCCTTCCCTTCTTCAGGCTGAACAGACCCAACTTTCTCAGCCTTTCTTCACATGGGAGGTGCTCCAGACCCCTGATCATCCTCGTGGCCTCCTCTGGACTTGTTCTAATAGTTCTATGTCCTTTTTATGTTGAGGACACCAGAACTGCACACAATACTGCAGGTGAGGTCTCACAGGAGCAATACTTAACCCTATTTTCTCTAAAAGTTGATCTAACTATAAACTTCGGCTTTTTTAAACATGTCTTCAAACCCCATAGTTATGGCACTGTGTAGGAACTTGGATCAAAAAAAGACAAGAGAGTAATTGCTGCCTTCAGCATATAGAAGAAAAAAGAAAATCAAGAGAAGATTTTAAATTCCAGAGCTATGTGTAAGCAACTCAACAAAACCAAAGCACTACAAATTGAAAGGCAGTAAGATCTTTACAAGATCTTTACAAGAGCAAGCAGTGAACCCTGAGCAGTTCCTGGCATACTTGGGAACTATAGGAACAAACAGTGCACACACACAAAACACAAAATAGAACCTGAGTAAATTGATGAGGTTCAGCCCAAGTGTAGGCACATTCCTAATACTTACCACACACTCCAACATATACAAATCATTGCAATTACTCACATACCTTTTTAAGCAATCTATTGTACAGTAGTATAACAACGCCATTATACTATCATTATACGAGAAATAATTTAGAGGTAGATGTTTCCTTCTACCTACAGCTTTCTCAATGCCAGTCTATTCAGTGATGTAACTGCAAACAATGATAGATTTACACTGAGTATTGTTCCTTGGCCTTCAACAGTCTCACACATTTGGCACAAGCAGGAAAGCTTTCAGAAAGTAACAAGGCAAAAAAGCCTTAGTAGTCCAGAAAACATTTTATTATTGGATGGAAGCACCTGGTGGGCCAGTATGTGAGTGGGTTCCTCTATGGTTCCTCTGCGAGCAGTTCTCTCCTGCTTAGAAATGGAGGTGTGTCACACAGTCCTTACATCTTTTACTGTGTAATGGGACATTGGACAAAAATCAGATGAGAACAGAGCTGAGGAAAATAATAGAGGTTTATGGTTTCTGAGCTTATCAAAGTGAGCTCCTGAGCAGAGCTAATAAATCCTCTTTCCTATAGATTCCCACCTCAGAATACTGCAAGTTCTAATTGTTCCTGCAGTTAAAGCAAAGTCAACTCCACATAAGGGTTCCCTGGTGTCTCATCATCTGAACAGTCATGCTAGTTTTCCTACAGTTAACACACTAAGACCTTATTCAGTTGCCTGGTTTTCATAAAGTTGACTTGGAGCATACTGGCTAATTTGAACCTCACTGAAGAGAGTGAAAGTCTCACAAGGTGATGTGGAAGACAACAGGGAGGAAGAGAACAGGAGAACACAGTAATACAGTAGAGATCAGACTGCTTTCTTTATGAAAGGGGCTAAGGAATGCAAACAGGAAACAGGCTTTGGGTTTTGGTTTGGGTTCCCCAACTTGTTTCCCAGCTGTAAAATGTCACAAGTAGAGAAACACAGTTAAGAACACATGTTTAGTGGAAATTTCCTTCTCTAAAGTCAAAGGAGATCTAGGCCACCAAATGAAACAGCTCTTTCCAGTTACAGAACCTCAGCATAAACATGAATTTGTTTATCTGCATTATGCACACAGAAACTCAGAGCCTTAACAATATCCAGGCTCTCGGGACAGATGCAGGCTAAAACACTGGTCGCCCTGCTGGTGGTCAAATAAGTCACACTTAAAATTACAATAACAACATCCATACATGTGAAAACTTAAAAATCAATCTCAAAACAAAATATGCACTCTCTCCCTTTACCCCAAACAAAACCACTGCTGGATGATAAAGCCGATTGGATTTGTGGAAAATAACGCAAGCAACCAACAAACCACTCCATCCTCCAGAATCTCCTCCTCTCACAGTCCCTCCTTCTAGTACCCATGTGATTCAATGGTTTATTCTACTAGAGCGGACATCTTTACATGTTTTACTCGTTTTATGTAACATGCAAGACAGACCAAGGAACAGGACTTGGAACTCCTCCGTTCTCCAGCTACCTCAAGTGGGTTAAGGATAGTGCTTCCACTCAGCTCTCTTACAACTTACTTCTTATAGCACTTTGCCATCAAGCAGGCTGAAATACCATTTGCCTGAGGAGGCTCTAAACCCAACCAGCTTTCTTACATCCTGGGCAAGTACTTTTAAAAGGCTCTTTTACATACTGTTTTATACCACTGTTTCCATTTCTAAATGGCCTAAAGATGAGAGATTCCATTAGTAATGCTCAGAGCAGGAGCTTCCAGCTCCACAGGAACTTTCTCAATCTTGTATGGAGGGAAACACCCTGTCTCCATGACTTTAGGCAGCAAAGGAATTTTGAAGTCAACAATGGAGATTACAAACTTGGCTCTTCTAGAGAACAAGCAGTATATGCAGCACTTCAGCACATTGGTTCTACCCAGACTGGTCTTTCCTAAACTTTTAATTATGAGTTCACACAGTTTGATAGCAGTTTAGCACTGGTTGAGGCAAAGAATATTCATCAAATCAGTGATGCAATTGAAATAGGCCAGAACTCTGTGATCCAAGATATTATTGGACAAAACGCTCTCTCTAAATAGGCACCTATCTTATTTTCAGATACCTCAGCTGATGGTGGAAGCATATGTGGAAGTGTAAATCATTACACACAAGCAAAGCACAAATCTTAACATACTGTGCTTTCCCCCAGTAAACTCCAGATGTATGGATATTGAAATAATGAACTGAATTCTCCAGACACACTAAATGTACAAGCTGCACACAAAGTTATAACAAGAATTCCCATATGCTGGGACAGTATCTCTCTTTATTAAAGCTTTCACTTGCTTGATAATGCCATTATTTCTGTGCCAGTGCTCCAAAATAAAGGTTTTTTTAATTATTATATGTATGAACCAACCCTTGATTTTCTCAACAGTTTAACAAAGATTGTAACACAGAACTGTCCTACCTTGGTGTCTCCAGTTTCTTTGTCCTTATACTGAACACCCACGACACAGTCATCTTCCTCAAGCAATTCTACCACAGTTCCCTCAATGAATTTTGCACTGAAACAAAACAGAGGGTTTAAAACAGAATGGAAGATTACTGCTGCCAGCATTTCAAGGCACTAGACAAAGAAGGAAAACCAGATTTTCACTAATCCTGTCTCTGCCAAAACAAAGTGTTTGCTTCAATTGTACAAAGATGTGTTCTTGACCACTTTCAGAAGCCGCAGTAAACATCAAAAAGTGCTTGTCATTAATTTCATTTCAACACTACCATTTGGTTCAATACTTGAGAACAGACTAAAACTGGTGTGCTTATCTCAAACAGCAAACCACTTAGCAGAATCCCCATTTGTGCTTCAGGTACTCTATGGCCATGTAAGAGCTGCAGAGAGGAGTTTGACACCTACTAATGGTCAGAAACCAGGCAGCTGATCAAAACATCCCTGCTCAAGATGGGAAATGCTGACAGTGCAGGTGAGACCTGACTGCAAGCAGAATTCAGGAGCAAGATCTGAACCAGCAATTCTACACTAACATGTCCACAAAGAGAAATATAATGGTACCTAATTTCCAGAGTAGTCCAAAATAACCTAATCGGTTTAGGACAGGGTCATCTAGTTTCTCAATTCAGGAACTCAGGATACTCCTGTATTTCCCCCCCCCACCCCCATTTTCTTGCTATTTATGCTTTTCCAGTTCTGCTAATGCTTATGTTCACAGTTTGAACTAAGAATCCCTTACTTCCACCTCCCAAACAGAGCTATTTGGGGTAAACAAATTAAATCCCTGTACACCTATATCCCCTGCTGGGTCCAAGCTGTTAAACCTGATTGCAGAAGTTCAGACTTTTAGCTCAACACAGACACTCTTTCCCTCACAAATATTTGCATACCCAGATGGAATTCCACATCTTGGAGAAATTAACTAAAGGTCTACATGTGAATTCAAGAGCTTGGTATTTTGGGCTCTTGGAGGGAACACGAGCAATTGAATTCAAGTCTTCTCTACATGTCAGCCAGCACAGAAATTTCTGAGCTCCATTTGCCAGGCAACAGGCAGGTTGGCTGGACCAAAACATGAGTGGTTATGTGTTAGCACACTGATCGAAACTTCACCAGCAAGGGAGGGCAGCAACATGTCACACTAATAGCACGTGAATCAGAGTACAGTGGATCCCATTGGCTTTAAATTCCTTTTATAGTTGTCAATTCAGATGTCCAAGTGAGTACTCACTTCTTTTTCTGGTTCTCACCCACTATAATAATTAACTGATGAGGCCCTTCCTCTTTCCTCATCAAAATTCATTTTACTCATTTGAAATAAATTCATATTGCCTACTGCTTATAAAGAGGATATACTGACTAGTAATAATAATTATCCCCTACATTTTCACAAGCTTTGAGATGAAAAACAAAGCCTCGTGGAACTATTAAAGAGTTCTTGATCTCTCCCACACCTTAATCGAGAAGTAGTTTGCTACCATTATACTGAAAGCAAGTATACACAAAGTGAACATTACAGATGGTGTGGGAAAAGGGGACAGAATTGAATTCAAGTCATAAACATTAGCTTTTGTGAGTTTCTGCTTCAGAGACTGCATACAGCCACAGTTCTCCCTCCCTGCAGGCTGAGCAAAAAATTGCCTAAATTTCACTGAACTTGAAGCCTCAACAAGCTTTGATAGCTCCATGGCCCCCAGAAAAAGAGGACATGGGCCTGCTCGAGTCCAGAAGAGGCCATAAAGATGATCAGAACAGCTGAAGCATCTCTCCTATGGAGACAGGCTGAGAGAATTGGGGTTGTTCAGCCTGGAGAAGAGAAGGCTTGGAGCAGCCTTCCTGTACCTGAAAGGGCCTAAAAGAAAACTGGAGAGAGGCTTTTTACAAGACACATAGTGACAGGACAACAGGAATGGCTTTAAAGGGAAAGAGATTTAGATTAGATATTACAAATAAGTTCTTTCCTGTGAGGGTGCTGGCACAGGTTGCCCAGAGAAGCTGTGGCTGCCCCATCCCTGGCAGTGTTCAAGGCCAGGCTGGACAGACAACCTGGCCTAGCAGAAGGTGTCCCTGCCCACGGCAGCAGGTTGAAACCAGATGACTTTTAAGGTCCCTTCCAACCCAAAGCATTCTATGAAACATGGTTGTGGCTACTGTCTTTTAGTACTACTTTTAATAATTCATATGATACAATAGATATGACAGGAGAAAGCAATTTCCTATTCAGAAGAGGAATGTACAGTAAAAAGATAACGCCACATTTCCCTTGTAACTGTTATTCAGGGGAATAAAAACACAAAAAAAACATCCCACAGAATACAGCACCTAGAATCTATTCTGTTTCAATAAAAGATTTCCTATCATCTCCTGTGTAACAGAAATACCAATCATTAAGTTTTATTTCCTTAGGAAGAGAAGGTGTCTTCAAGATTCTCAAAACCAGAAGTTAATATCTAGAACAAGCTACTTTCATTTAGTGCTCCTGTCTAGTTAGCTTGACTTCCTGTTATCAGTAAAAGCAGAACATGCAAATGTCTAAGAAGTTCAAATTCTGGCATCATAGATAACACCAGTGGAAGAAATATATGTCCCTGCTCATTGCAGGAGGGCTGGACTGAACGCCCTTTAAAGGTCCTTTCTAACCATTCTGTAATTGTGAGACTACCACAGATTTGCCCCTTGTTTCTTGACCAAGGAGGCTCTACACATGACTTACTGACAAGAGGTCTCTACTCCTGGTAAAGTACCAAACCCAAGAATCAGTAGAAGAGAATTGACCCTTTAGTCTTGAACTGTTCTCTTACATGGATGGGCCAGTATCTTGCCTAAAACTTAACACCTATACTTCTGTAGATTAACTTGTCCCACAAAAGGTAATGTACGATGTACATCTAACTCATTAACGTATCTACAGAAAATAGAACAAGTAACTATAGTTGTTCCATTCTCTCAGTCTTGTTCATTGCAGCTCTCTGTGTTGGGACAGAGGGAAGTAGTTAAGGAATCTCACGGATGCTGGGAACAGTGGTTCCGAATCTCTAGATCACAACTGAGCAGTTCAGAAGACGACTCACTTGGGTTCTGCCATAGCTGCCTTTCGGAGACCCATGATGAACTGGCCATGATGAAAAGCTCTTCCACTGGCCACGCGCCCATCCTCAGATGTTGGATAAGGAATTTCAACCTCCGAGTTGCTCTCTATGTCATGAATTATGTAACCATTTACAGTTTGTGCGTCAATACCTTCTACCGCATCTGCAAAACAGAAACCAACAGATGAGCTAAAAGAAGTCTTTAAGGAAGCTTAATTATGTATTAAAAGTATTTCTTTATCTACAATCCAATTTTCTTAATCAAAACACACACTGAAGAATTATTATTTTCGAAATGGCATATTAGAAATACATAAGCGATTTTAATTCAAATATTAGGCGCAGATCATGTATTTGTTCTTTTTCCCAGTAGGCATGCTTCCTCTAAAACTATTGCATTGCAGATATATTTAGAGTCTTAAATGCACTCACCTTCAAGACCCAGGTCTCTAAGTGCTTTAAAACCTCCAGGTTGCAACAATTCTCCAACTATCCTGTCAGGTTCTTTCAGATCCCTCTCTATAACAGTCACCTTTCTTCCGTCTCTTGAGAGCACCGTGGCCAAGGAAGAACCCAGGACGCCTGATCCCACAATGATAATTTCTGGGTTGTATTGGGGTGATAATGTTGTATTTGGAGATGTCTCTGTCAGATACACCTCTGAGAAGTTTATGTCTCTTTTACCCTTTAAGAAACAAAGTCAACAAAGTTACATGTACCATAACCTTGCCAGAGAGCTGACTTTGGTCTAGTTTTACTTTGACCTGAGGGACTGAGAGCACAGTGGTAGCTGGAGAGCATCTCCAGTTGAGTTGTACTCGACAATGCAACAAAACCACAACAAGCAGAGAGAAGAAAAAACAACACCCTTCCTATCCCCCAAACAAAAATCAAAATACTTGCTTAAACTTGCCTTGCTGCCCAAAGACATTAACTCTCAGAGAGACTGAGAGTTCCTACGAAAAGCAGCAAGCCAAAGCTGTCCCGTATTCGTGGTCTATAAAGTAACATAAACCAGTGCCTTCATACCAGTGAGCCTCTACCACATGGAGTGTGCCTCAGGACTTTGGAAGGAAACAGATTCCCTGGAAAATGCATGTCTCTTTAATTTTACTGTAAGTGAACCTACCTACCAAAGTAACAGCTTATAATAATACTCAGCATGGAAAACTGTTAGCAGAAGCAGCTACCTGGGAAATGTTATGAAGAAGTGGTCCTGAAATGAAAATTCATCAGTCAAAAGTACAGGGAAAATTACCATTCACCTACATTTAAAGCTGCTAAGAACTGATACATATCAGATCAGGTATGAGTTAACATATAAACTGGTACCTAAAGACCAACTGTGTTATAAGAACTTCCAACAGCACCTAATAATACACTTCAATGTGAAAAAAAAAGTTGTAAGGGCAATTCCAGTGCAAACCAGCAAGTGATTTCTCCAGCTGTGGGAAAAGAGTCCAACTAACTCTTTCACAAATGCCTCAGCACTGCAGTGCTGACAATGGTAAAACAGGATTGCATCAGTGAAACAAATGCCCAGAACAACAGAATAGTGACACCATGTCATGTTTACATCTAGTGAAAAACTGAATTCAGATAACACAAGAAACTGGGGTAAACTCAGGCTTTAACAGAAAAACAATATAAAAATCCAGAACCTCTGCCTTGCAGCCAAAAATGGTTTCAAGCTCTTTTGTGCAAGGGGTCAGTGCTCAGCTGGAAATGCCTGAAGTGCACAGGGAAAGTGCTGAGCCACAGATATACTGAACATGCGTATCCAGTTGACAGTCCTCAATGGCAGGGCTCCAGCTAAGCTCCACTGTCTCACAGCAAGTCTCATGCTGAGCTCCGTGGAACAGACCAGCTATCCAAGCTCAGGTCGTGCAGCTATTGTACAAGCAATAGCTTAGATATAATTTCCAAGTTACCTGCAGTCATCTAGACAAATGTGTTTATCTATAAACATTAGGAAGCTGATCAGAGAGCCACAGAATAGCTGATGTTGGAAAGGACCTCCGGAGGTTAGCTGGTCCAAAGCAGGGTCAGAGCAGATGGGCCTGGACCATTTGTATCTGAGTTTTGAATACCTCCATGGACAGAGCCTTCAACACCCCTCCAGGCGATCAGTTCATGTGCTCAGCCACCCTCACAGGAAAAATAGTGCTCCCTGATGTTCAGAGCAAACCTCCTGTGTTTCAGTCTGTGCCCATAGCTTCTTGTCCCATCACCAAGCATCGCTGAAGAGATCCCAGTTCCATCTTCTTTGCACCCACACTTTAAGCATTTATACACTTTGATGAGATCCCCCTGAGCTTTTTCTTCTCCAGGCTGAAAAGCTGCAGCTCTCCAAGCCTTTCCTTTTCCTCCATTCCTTCATCTGTACAACAGACTGGCAGCTGAAGATACTCTTCTGCTAGCATATTAACTCTTCACTATGAATCTTTCTTCAAACACATTTGATTTGACTCTATAAAATAATTTCACTCTTCTGCCATCCAAAACGAACACAAAACACAAACAAATCAAGACATCCAGCATCTAAAGACAAACCCTCTCCAATCCTTTCTTAGGTCATTTCCCTCACCAGAGTAGAAAGTCAGAGGCCAGAGGGAATAGCACGAAGATACTGCACCCCACATACCCCATCTGCATTGAACCTACCTTTCTGGATTTGGGTTGTTCAACCTGTTGAGATCCCGCGGTGGGTTTGGCCCAGAAGAAGCCAACAAGTGGTAAAGTTGCAAGAACATCAGAGAGCATCCCCAGGTGGGTCTTTTGCTGCTGCTGCTTGGCCCCCCTGAAGCGGTACCTGTACGACAGCAGCAAGCCCAGGGAGAAAAACACTAACATGTAGAGCAGCACCTCCTTGTTAGCATAAGTCATGAGATCTCCACACTTTTTATACACGTAGATGAAGGAGGCGATACCCAGAAAGGTCCACATCGTGAGGGGACTGCTCGCTGCTCCTGGACGCTTCCTCCAAGGCTTTCCTGTTGATGGATACAGTCCAAAACGGGGTTTTGTGCAGAGAACCGAAAAAAATAGGCATACAAATGCAAAAGACTTCTTTTGCGATGGAAGGGAGGGAGGGAGATCCCAAGGAGGAACCAAGTAACAAGCTGCACCTCGCTGGGCTGTCTCGGGAGCCCCTCTGGGGATCCCGAAAGGGGCGTCCCGACCCTTCCGAAACCGCAGTAAAAAAAACAATTTAAACCGTCCTCTTCGGAACCACCGAGCTCAGCTCCGCTCCGCGCCCTGAGGAAACGCCCGACACCACTCGCGGTGCTCCGGGACCTGGAGCTCGGCCCACACCACCTCCACGATCCCCTCCGCCGTGCACAGCCCGCCGGGACCGAGGCTCCCCCGCTGGCGGCGGCGCGGCCGGAGCCTTCAGTCTGGGGAGGGACAGAAGCGGCTGCGCTGAGGGAGGGAGGAGCGGCCCCGGCCCGTGACACGCCCAGGCGGGCGGCTCAGGCTCACACCCCGGAGGGGGCGCGGCTGATGCTGCACCTGCTCGCCTCAGGGTCCCCGCACGGCAGCCTCATGGGCAGGGATGCAGGGTTATAGGGATACAGGGACACAGGGATGCAGGGATACAGGGATGCTGCTGCCGCCTCCGCCCGCCCTCCCGCGGCGCAACGCCCCACAGCGAGCACCTCACAGCGCGGGAGGGGCGGTGGTGGGAGTGAGGGGGGAGACTCGTCGGGGGCGGGGCTATGCTAATGAGCAGCAGCCTCCACCTCCTTGTACGTACCGCGCGCCCCGTGCCTCAGCGGTGTGTGGCCAATCAGCGCTGCTATGCCGAGATGGCGCTATGGCCAGGGGCCCAATCAGGGCGGGGGGTAGGCGGGGCTTGCGCACGCCGGGCTCCTAGGGCGATGTGACGCTAGGGAGGGTGGGGTGGAGCTGAGTGTTGGGGTTGTCATGGCTGCGCTGCGAGGCTCGTACCTCAGGAGGGGCGGACCGCGGGGTCCTGTGCTCGGCCCGCCTGGGACGGGAGGCTGAGGGCGAGCGGCTCAGCTGGCGATGGGCGGCAGCGGGGGTGCCTGCGCTGGTCAGTCCTGAGGGACGGCACCGGCCTGCTGCAGCCTTGGTTTTAGGGCCGCTGCACCGTCCTGCTGCAGCCTGAGGGGGTTTTAGGCCGCTCTCCAAGAGAAAGGCGTGAGGGTGCGGCTGCAGAACAGCTAGAGGGGCAGGGTGGACCCAGAAATGCAAAACCTGTGGAAGAACTAAGAGGTTAAATAAAGACCTGGGTGGGAAGGAGAATTCGGAGGTTTGCTCCTGGGGTGATTTGTACTGCTGGACAAACCGAACAAATCTGTTGTCAGCTTTGAGCTCCTCAGGGACACACACCTACCAGAGAGGGACTTTCCTAGGGCTATGTACTTGTCGCAGCACAGAACAGGTCTCTAGTGCAGTATTATAATGCTTAAAAGTGATGAAGCTATGAAACAAGTCAGGACCTCGCTCAAGGCAGAACTGGTGAAAGAATGAGCAAAACTTAGTGTGCAAATGGAACAAAAGGAGATGAGACCTTGCAGTGTTAAAATGGACTCGATTTCAAACGGGAAAAAACATTCAGTGGTTTCTCACCATTACCCCGGGACTGCCAAGATCACCACTAAACCATGTCACTGAGGGCCTCATCTACACAGTTTGTGAATGCTTCCAGGGATGGTGATTCCACCACTGTCCTGGGTAGCCTGTTCCAATGCCTGAGAACCCTCTCTGTGAAGACATTTTCCTTATATCCAATATAAACCTCCCCTGGTGCAGCTTGAGGCCATTTCCTCCTCTCCTATTACTCATTACTGGGAGAGGAGAACAACCCCCACTTCACTCAGTCCTCCTTTCAGGCAGTTGTAGAGAGTGATAAGGTCCCCTCTGAGCCTTCTCTTCTCCACACCAGACAACCCCAAGTCCCTCAGCCATTCCTTATCAGACTTGTGCTGCAGACCCTTCACCAGCTTTGTTGCCCTTCTCTGGACCTGCTCCAGCAACTCAATGTATTCTTGTAGTGAGTCAGTTCAGGCTAGAAGTAAAGATCCTGTGACGTAAAAGAGATTAAGACCAGGTTTTTCTATATGGTAAAGACATGGGTCTCATCCAAGAATGATGGTTATTCTTTCAATGATGAAATGAATTCAGGTGTAGCAGAGGCATCCATAACAGTTGGTACCTACCTGTAATAATATGCTCACAGCAGGAGCTGCTTTTCTCCAGTTTGCACTAGGGTTATTACAGCTGCCAGCAACTTTTATATTCAAACCATTTGAGACTGAATATCTTAAATACATCTGCACTTGATTTCTTATATTCAGTTAACTAATGTTCCTTGTACCTACTAAAAATGCCTTTTTTATGGATTGAGCTCCACAGTCCATATGAACACAGTCCACAGTCAGGATGTTGTATGACCGAATTGACCTTTCTGGCCATTTCATGCTAGAGACCAAGCACAGGAAGAATAGTCTTTAAGTTACTGAAACCAACACAAACCTTCTAAAGACTAAGAAATGTCAGTTGACATGTATGAACCCACAGCTAATACCAGAGCAATGCAAGTGCAAAGTCAGAACTGTGCCAAGGACCAGAACAAGCTGAAGTGGCTAACAGAAAGAAGGTATTTTAAGAAAACAGACTGAAGCAGAATTATGTGAATGAAGATAATAGTATGATGGTTGTAAGATTACTGTAAAATTTCATCTTCCACTTTACTGCAAACTACGCAAACCCAATCGTCACCCCCTGTGGATCCTGCTTTATGCAGCTGTAAGGTTGTGTCGACTTGGAGATAACACAGAAGTATGACTCACTACAGAACCATCAACTTTCTGTCTTGTGCGGGTTACCCTGAGCCAGAGCAGAGGGCAGTAGTACATGGCTGCTACAGGAAGGACTGAGTGTCGGTGATTCTAATTACAGCTGCAGGCTGTAATTAGATCTTATTAGATGACCAATGAAACTGCATGCTTGTTCTCCTTCCACCCCAAGAAATCACCTTCTGTTGATGAAATACTCATGCAAAATGTCTGTCAGGATTATGTGATTTATGAGTCATTTTTCTTGGTAGTTCTGTTCAGAGTGGTTAGTACTGGGAACTGAAGCAATTACAGAATTCTGTGTTTGAGAGCAGCCCTCATAGATCCATCTGTTCAAGCTCAGACGTTACCAGAATATTTCTGTATTTCCAGCCAAGACAACAAAAGTGGCTCTCCACTACCTCTTCATTTACTCTCACTGTCTTGGCAACAAGGAAGAGCTCAACATATTTGCATTTCTCTGTTCAGCATAAGAGCTGTCTTTATTGCTTGCATTACTGTAAATGAGAAGGGGTTGCTGTGGAGAGTTAGATAGAACTGATTTTTTGCTGTGGTCTTACTTTCCAGCTTTACAAAACAACCTGTTTTTCTCTGGTTTGCATTGTGTGTTCTTGAACTTTGTTAAGGATTTTGTTTGTAGAATAAGAAACATCTTGCTTCACTTGTAAAGCACTGTCAAGATGACTACTATGAAGCATTTTTTTCATAGAATCATAGAGTGGTTTGGATTGGAAGGGATCTTCAAAATCATTTAGTTCCAACCCATCTGTTGCAGGCAGGGACACCTTCCACTAGAACACATTTATGTTGCTTAAAGCCCCATTCAACCTGGCCTTGGACAATGCCAGGGATGGGGCATCCTCACCTTCCTTTGGCAGCCTGTTCCAATGTCTCACCACCGTTGCAGTAAGGAATTTCTTCCTAATATCTAATCTGAATCTCCCTTCTTTCAGTTTAAAGCTGTTCCCCTTGACCTGTACCTACAGGCCCTTGTTAAAAGTCCGTCTCCAGCTTTCTTGCAGTTCCGCTTTAGGCACTGGAAGCTACTCTAAGGTCTCCCTGGAGCTTCCTGTTCTCCAGGCTGAACAACCCCAACCCTTTTAATGATTTAAATCTGACAGTAGCAGATATGAACAAGAATTTCTGAAATTCCATAACAACTGCACAATGAGGAAAAGCACCAGAGAAGAATTTGGAGTTGAGCAAGCTTTGATCTTAGCCCTTCTCCAGAAGCAGCTTCACTCAGCAAGATGCTGACAACAGCAGCTGGCAGGGCAGTGATGGGATAATGGAATAACCAGAAATGGTTGGCTGAACTCCAGGGTATATAAAATAAACCACTTGGTGAAGGCTTTGCTGATTGTGCAGAAGCAGGTGTCACATGTGTGCCACTATAAGATGCAGACCCATAAAACACAAGAGATGCTCCTAGTTCATGGTCACAACTATCCTCACAGCATGTGCATCAAGACCAATATCTGAGGTATCAGACCTGTTGGTTGCATACCACATAACTGACCAGCATGTACTGCATGAGTGACCCTTGCTGTCCATGGACAGCACCAACCAAAACATCTGTGTGTTATCAGCATTGTCCTCAGACTAAGGCCAAAACACAGCACTGCACCAGCTACCAGGAAGAAAACTAGCTGTACCCCAGTCAAAACCAGGGCAATTGAGAAGGATGATTATATGAAACTGCAATTATTGAGAATTAGAGCTTTAATGCAAGAAGCCACTTGCATGAAAAGCTGTAATTGTTGTGCATATGTCAGTGGGTGTGTGAGGGAATACAACTGTTCTTCATGTGGGGATTTCATTATATTGAGGAGTTGGGTGGTTAATTCTGACAAAGTAGTGCAGTGAAGCTGGATGTTTTCAAGACTGGTCACAATGAAGAACTCTGCAGATGTTTTCCCTGTGTTTTTTATAGATGCTAAAAAAATAGCCTAATTTCAGAGCAACAGAAAAATATATAAAATATATATGTAATCCATGAATTGGAATTTCTCTATGGATCAAGAACCAAGAACAAGCTTAAGAACTTTAAAATATTATGCAGCACATCATGAAAGCTCATCCTGATGACACCCTGTATTTATTAACCATTCAAAGGGATGTTTAGCAATATTTTCTCTCAGCAGGAAGATTATAAAATAATTTGTTTCATTAATACATAATTAGGGAATGAAAGGCAGTAGCTATTATGTTCTTTGCAGTCTGATAGCAGAGTGTTTAAGAGGGCACCTCTCTGGAGGCAGAGCTCTAATGCCTGAGGATTACCAGTCTGTAAAGTTATTTGTCTTGAGGAATACAGGCAACATACAGGATTACATCCAGGAACACAGTGCATACAGAGGACTCAGTCTGCCCCAACAGCTACATCTATAAGCACTTGTCCCCTTCTTGGTTCTGTTTTCCTGTAAGGCTGGAATTATGTTGTCTATTTTCCTACCATTTTATTTCTTAGATAGAACACTGATTTTTTAATACATTATCAATAAGTTTGCCTCTTTTTCTTACTAGAGTGGGCAAGTGTTCAGTCAGTGATACCCATAATCACAAGTCAGCTGACTGTCACGGAAGGAAAGGGAAAGGCTAGCTTCATGTTTTTAAAATCCCAATTCTCACACCAGGAGTGAGGGAATTTTGTGTTTTTTTCTGATTTTGAAGATTTGTTCCTAGACATTTCCTACCCGTGCCTTGCTGAAGACAGCCAAATGCTTACCCAAGTGACTACAGGCACATATAGTCCTGAAGCTTGCAGTGTGAAGAGGTGGAGATGTAGGAGTACAGTTAATAGATAGCAGGCAGGCTGCAGGTACTGGGAAGGAAAGCAGAGGTTAAAGAACCAGAAAGCAGAGGTAGTGGGGAGAAGCATGTTGATGTTTCAGTGGCATTTATGAAAAGAATTAATCTTTCTTTGTGTACACTTACACAGCATTGAACAGGAAATCAGCCTCTCTAGTGTTTATATCCACAGGCAAACCAAACAGCTCCTTCTCTTCACAGCAGACTTACTATGGATCCCAGAGGCCGTTTCTCTGTCATTTGCTCTGTGAGCAGTTTGTTTCTACATAGCTGGAGCTTAGATTCATCCAGAAGGCAACAAACTCTTCAAGTTCACTATGGAGCAATTCTGAAGCAAGAGGTGCACTAACTCCATGAGCAGGAAAGCAGCTTGTGTTTATGAATTCCCATGAGGTGGAATTGCAGATTCCACATCAACAGTGTCCATGAGCTAGAATTTCAGAGCAAGTCAGCTCTCAAGGACAGATGGAAAAGACAAGCCAGGGAACCAGAAGGGAGCAGCAGAGAGAGCTTAGCAAATCATAGAATCATAGAATAGTTATGGTTGGGAAAGACCTTAAGATCATTGAGTTCCACCCCCCCTGCCATGGGCAGGGACACCTCAAACTAAACCATGTCACCCAAGGCTCTGTCCAGCCTGGCTTTGAACACTCGCCAGGGATGGAGCATTCACAGCTTCCCTGGGCAACATACAAAGACCCCAAAACAACTTACTATACATTAATTACTCCACATCAACTTTGCTATGAGCAAACTTTTCCTACGGCTGAGCAAACCCAAGAGTTAATTGCCACATACTGAATTCCACATGACTGCATAGCAAAAAACATTGCTTGCCAATAGAAGTGTTTATATGTAAGCCATTTGATGTCTATAAATGTCAAGGATAGGTAAAGTTTATGACTGAAAATTATGGGTTGGAAATATCAGTAAAACCAGGGAGAACCTTTAATTACAGCAAAACTTGGTGGAGAGAAGCCGCCCATTTGGCAAGTTCCATTTATCGGGTTGGTTGGTTTGTAAACCAAAGGTTGTCTCTTTACACTATAGGAGCATGTAATAAAAACTTCAGAATATTCATCTCAAGGTGCAGGTAAGTTTTTCCTCTCAGTTCTGTATATTTTCCCTGTCATCCATTTTCCAGGTTTCTTTTCTGTCTTTTCTGCATCTACCCTTAATTTTTCATTAGAAGGTGCAATTGCTTCTGAAACTTTAAAAACCAGAAGTACTCGCAGACAAATACTCTTTTGGATCGGAGAACTGAATATTTTCCTCTCAAGTCCAGTCTTAATCTAGGGGCACTTCTCAGCTCTCACTTCACCTCCTTGATGAAACTGGTCTTTACAGATACTCACCCTGACCAGATGAGGGTACCAGAGGCCACTTTGTTTGGGGAACTTTTACTGTCTAAGCAAAAACTCTTCAGGCTGGATAAACACAACTGGAAAGCAAAGCCCAAAAATTTCTCAGCCAAAACACATAGCAAATACAGAGCTAGGACTAGTAAACTGCTTGATTAAGCACATGCTCACTACCCTGGGTAAGATGCCCTGTGGCTCTTTGCTTTTCAGAAGAACATATTAGGTGGGGAGAGGCTGATCTCCATTGCTCTGTGGAGCAGAGACATAAATATTGCTGAGCTGCTGTCTTCTTGTTGTAGGCATATAGTGAAAAAATTGGAACTTATATTACTATGGAAAACCCTGAACAAATACAGAGACCTCCTAAAAGGTCAGGATGATCTGAAAACAACACTGATGAAGAGAACTGGTACCCATGGAGGAGGCTTGGGGCTTGTGTAGGCAGATTAAGAAACAGAGACAACAAATCTCTAATCAGGAGAGACTGTCCTTGAAGACTGGTACATCTTGAAAACACATGGACACCAGTCAGTAAGATATGACTTTGATGTGTCAGCACCACCTGATTAGGGAGTCCCATTATTAGGAAGTGTTTTCATTATAGCCTCATTCTAATGCTAAAAATCACGTGTAGAGGTCAAAAGACTCCTGCCTGAGTGAAAAAACTCTTCCCTGAGCATGCATGGGAACGAGTCCATGATGTAAACTTATTCAGTGAGCTGACCAGTCGTTAATGGTGGGAGGGTTACGGGGAGTTGCCAACCTGAACTGAACTGTGTATAAGTGTGAATTTTGCATGGGGTGATGTGCTAGCTTTGCAGGATACCACATAGCACACCCTTTTTTGTGCAGACTTGGAATAAACAAACACCTTGTCTCTGTGTGTGAATTGGCTGTTGCACACCTGGACAACATTCTGGCTTCCTGATTTGATTTTAGGATTTTACACTTTTTATATCAGAGCTATCCTCAAATCCTTATGATGCTTTACAACTTCAACAGTTTCACCTCTATTTGTTACTTTTCTCTCTTGGTGAGGCTTTAGCTCATGTGGTGAGGCACTGGAATGGGTTGCCCAGGGAGGTTGTGAATGCTCCATCTCTGGCAGTGTTCAAGGCCAGGTTGGGTGAAGCCTTGGGCAATAGGGTTTAGTGTGAGGTGTCCCTGCCCATGGCAGGGGGGTTGAAACTAGGTGATCTTAAGGTCCTTTCCAACCCTAACTATTCTATGATTCTATGTGGTTTATCACATCTTATTTTTTCTCGATTGAAGTGACTCAAATTCACTCAGCTGTTCTACATCAAACTTGCCCTTGGATGAGAGACGCCTGTGGCTCAAGCCTGCTGCACTGCTACAATTGCAAAGACAGCCACCTATTCCCACCGTTCTTCTCTACCTCAGCACCTCTAAATGGTGACTCATGAATGTCCTGCTCTAGCTTTATCTCTGCTCTAGCTTATTCCGTGTGTTTCTGTCAATGCCAAGTCCATATCCCATGGATCCTGACTCCTCTAGCTTAGGACAGGTCCTTGGTTCCCAAATTTGCTCTTGTGCATATAAGACCAGTCTGGTTTCCAAGAATGCCAGCCTCTTTCAGCTCAGTCAAGGCTGATGAGCAGAATCAAGCTCACAGATGGCCCTTCCTGGCCTATCTCTTCCTTGAGGGAGTGAGTGATGTGTGGGGCAGGCAATGGACACCCTCCATTCAGCCACTGAGGACAGGCTTTGTAGAGCTGCTGTCTGTATCCTTGCTGCCCAGAAAGTGACATAAACATGGGCACAGGGGACTAAGAGGACTCACACTTTGGGTAATCTCCCTTCCTTGACTCATTCACTGAAAGCAAGTTAAAAACCACAGTGATGAGCAGGTACACAACTGGTCAGATAAGCAGTGTCTCCATGAGCTCTGTACCCATGGTAGAGCATGGTCGTTATCTACATGTTCTAGAGCCCCATTGTCAAAGTGTAGATGAATATTCCTGCACGAAACCCTTTTAGGAAGCACTTTATCATAAATCTTAAAATGGTTTGGGTTGGAAGGGACCTCAAAGAACATTCAATTCCAACAACCTAAATGTGAAATCTCAGGGTGGTTTTTGTTAGCTAAAACTAGGGTGATTTTCAAGAGTGCTTGTTGCTTTCAGCTTCCATTAGTGCTGGAGAAATAGACACGTGCTAGATTGCCCAGAAAGGATTCCAACAGGGCCCTAAGATTGAGCTTTTTGTTCTGCAGATACAGAGATATCGCAGTGGCCTGATTATAGAAGTTCTTCTGTGCTAACCACTCTGTACTGAGAAAAAGACAATGGAGCTGTGTTGAAAATCAACACACAAAACAACTATTACAAGACTCAGGCTTTAGACTTACTTGTTTCAAACTCTCAGGCTTGGAAAAAAACCACACGAAGTCCTAAAAGGTAAGAAAAGGGGTTAAATATGGATTTAAGTATGATTTGATTAAGTTTTATGACTGACCTGTATGGTGCAGTCATGTGCACAATGCTGGCTCAAATGAGAGCTTAGTTTTGACTCAGTAACATTCCCTGTGAAAAAGAAATATCTGTCAGTTTTTTTCCTTTCTTTTAAAGGCATGGGCACAAATCCTACTGCTGTGTTGCCGTGTTTCTTTCCAAGTCAGCCTTTGTTTTCTATTGTCTCAAAAGCTGAAGTGACCAATAGAACATTGTCACTGTTTACTTCCATACATGTAGCTGTCATCTATTTTATACAGAAAGTATTTCGGCTACTTTTGAATCCTAAAACAGCTGAAGCAGGAATGCCTAAGCAGCGACCGCACTGGGGCTGGATCTCCACCTCCAGAAGTTCTAGGGTTTAAGTGAAGCTTCCCTGTAAACCCCATTGCAGACCAACCCGCTGGCGCTTGCCGAGCAGGCTTTACTTATGGCTCGTACCCCCCTCTTGTGGAGATGTCCTAAATTACAAGACAAAACTCCCTATTTCAACGGGCTCTGATGCACAGCTGTACAGCTGAACGGTCCAAAGCTAGACAGGAGTTGATTTCAGTAAAGGAATTTGACTTATTTTCAATTTAATCACTAGTTTCTGTTTATTGAGACTTCTCAGTCTGTGTCTTTAGCGTTTTATTCTGCATTTGAGTTTTAAGTACTTGATGCATAATTTCTGTAAAAGAACTAATGGATACTTGAGGCTCATCTCATGCTTTATGTATGTTTAGGGCCACAGGTCTTCGAAGCTCTCTGGACACTGTAGTCAATATAAAATGAGGGACTGTGTCATGGAAAGAAGCAATTGTGAAAATCACTAAATATGCATACCCTTGACAGTGCTGTAGCAAGAGGTATTAATGTGGTAATCATTGGATGTATAAATCAGCAGAGTGAGTAGGAAAAGTAAAATGATTTGACTGCTGTATATGGCATTTACTGACAGTGACACCAGAATGGTGCGTAGGAATTTGTGTTCTCAATGGCAAAAATCAACCTTAAAAATTGGAAAAAAAATGAGCAAAAGAGCACCACAGCTGACTTTTTACACTGGAGGAAATGCATTTCACTAGGAGATTTAAGAAATTCATTGCATTGAATTTGTCAAATAAATGAGTGAGAAATTACTAGATTATAGCAGAGAAAGACCTTTGGGTAAAAAATCCTGTGTGCCAATGGGTTTTTTAATCAAGCAGCAGTAGCTGCCAACTGATCCAGAGTCATCCAAATGAGGAATAAGGCCCAAATGTTTCATGCTGAGTGTGATTAATGCCTGGCACCAACTCTCAAGAGAGATCATAAAGCCATCTCTTTGTGTCTGTAAATCAGGTGTCACGTTGTATGTATTTTAGCCAACAACAGGCTATGCTTTTATTCAGCACAAGTAATTGGGTTAAATACAGAGGTAGCCAGTCAACACAAAATGGTTTGTATTATATGTGACAGTGTAAATGACTGTGTCCCCTCCTGGAACTTCATTCTATGAATTTGTATTCTCTCGTGGTTTCAAAACCAGCTGTTTACCAGTCAGACAGGGAAGTAGAGTTAATGAAGGAAGGAGTTCTCCTCATGCTCCTGAGATACCCTGTAGGCATCTATAAAATGCCAAGGGATATTAATTAATGAAATAGTATGAAAAATCCCAAATAGAAAACCTAAGTACTTGGCTGCAGCAGAGACACCTGTAAATGTCGGATTTGATGGTACAAGCAGAGTAGCAGGTGAGTGTAACAACATCCTATTTGAAAATGCTAGCTGGTGGCCTTTAAGCAAAAGGGAAAAATGAGCTGGTTGCTTCTTGATAGCTGACATAATGAAATGAAGATGAGTATGACTCTACCAGTGGAATGGCTGGGAAAAGGGAGGGACTGCTTTCTCCATGAGCAAATTCACTGAGCTTGTGAAGAGAGCTCCCAAACATACAGTAACTGCAGGATGAGAAAAACTAAGCAAATACATCAGATGGACAAAGCCAACAAAAAGGGGACCTCTTCCATTTTATTGTCTACAGCATTTTTCTTCTATTAACATCTCATTCCCATCTACTCTCTATTGTTACATTTTGAGCTTCAATGTCAAAAATCATAGAATGATTTGGGTTGGAAGGGACCTGTAAAGATCTAGTTCAAACCTCCCTGCCTGGATCAGATTGCTGAAAGTCCCATCCAGCCTGGCTCTGAACACTTCCAATGGTGGGGCACCCACAGCTTCTCTGGGCAACTAGTTCCAGCATCTCACCACCCTTGTAGTAAACCATTTCTGACTCATGGCTGATCTCAGTTTACCCTCATTTAGTTTAAAATCATTGCCCTTTGTCCTGTCACTACAGACCTAATAAAAAGTCTTTCACCAGCTTTCTTATAAGCCCCCTTCAAGTACTGAAAGGCCACAATAAGGTCTCCCTCTCTCCATGCTCAACCCCAACTCTCTCAGCCTTTCCTCATAGGAGAGGTGCTCCATCCCTCTGACCATGTTTGTGGCCCTCTTTTGGATCAAACAGGGCCATGTCTTTCTTGTACTGAGGACTCCAGAGCTGAACAATTACTTCAGGTGGGGTCTCACCAGATTGAGGTAGAGGGAGAGAATTACCTCCCTCAATCTGCTGGTCTGCCAGCATCCCTAAGTCATTCACTGCAGGGCTGCTCTCAATCCCTTCATCTCCCAGCCTATATCGATATGAGATTTCCCCAGGTCATGTGCAGGATCTTTCGTTTGGTCTTGTTGAACTTCATGAGGTTCACATGGGCTCACTCCTCAAGACTGCCAAAGTCACGAAGCTCAGTTGGGCTAGATGGTCATTGCAGGTCCCTTCCAAATGAAATATTCAATTCTTTTATTCTTTTCTTTTTAATATTTTGTTATCTACACCAGCTCTAGTCCCGCTGGCTGGGATGTTTCAAGAGAGAAAGCAACAATGTGTTGCTGGACAACAGCTTCTGTGCCAAAGCTGAAGTGCTTCTACTGAAAGCCATACGTGTCAGTGACATGAGCCTCATCCTTTGCTATTTACCAAAGGACCAAACACAGGCATCAAAAGGGACTGAGACAGGGGCTCAGGGTGCTCTGACAGGAGAGTCAGCAGCAGTAGGATTGGATAAGGAGGAATCACAGAGCCTGCCACTCAGGGGAGTGGATGCAGGATGCTCCCTGCTGCCTAAGCAGCTGATCCTCCTATGCAGAGTTCCTACTGCACTGCTGACCAAGCTTTCCCTGTGGTCTTGGTTGTTACTCACTCCTGCTGGGCCTTAATAAACTGCTTTACTCACAGCCTGAGCACAGGCCATGTTGTGGCATTTGAGGAATCCTGGTCTATAATTACCTAATGGGCTGTATCAATGCAAATATTCCTGGGAGATCTGGTCTGAGAAAACACTGCTGAGACTTTACTGAGAGGGTAACAAAGAGAAAACATGGTCATTAAGGTCAAGTCAAGGGAGGTCTGTGCATTAACTTCCCCAGCACAGGACACCAGCAGGCATCTTATTTGGAACCAGAACCAAAGAGGTGGTCCTGGAGAAGTCTCAATTTCATATTCAAAATGATGTAAGGATTGTAATGACAAGCAAACTGTGAGGAGTGTCTGAATTAGTGGGAAGTTCTGCTGTGGGTGAAGTAATTAGCTAAGGTTGGAATGGTTTCTGTGCTACGAAGAAGAGTTAGTTACATGAATAAGGGTATTTCTTGATGCCTTCACATCCTGTTCTCAAAATACAGGTGATGGGCTAAATATTGAAAGATAAATTAATACCTTTTACAGAACTGATCTCATCCACAAACTCCAGCTTTGCTGGCTCATGTTTTCTGTGTGTTTTTCCTCACAGGTCAAACTGAACATTTTTTCTTAGTTTTGTCTTGTCCTTTGAAATTTCTTGGCTGAAGTTTCCTCTTCTCTGGCAGCAGCAGAACTGTTCTTAATGCTTGAACACAATGTGATGCCAGATTACAATTGATGGCAGATTCAGCCCACCCCACATATGTGCCTCACCCTGCCGTGGGATGTGTAAATGGCAAGTGAAGCAGTTTTTGGACCACCACAGTTTTCAGGTTCCTGTGATATGGCAAGTTGTGTTTAGGGTTAGTGTGCTTTTGGATGTAAAACACTGTGCCATTAGCTCTGCCTCAGAGGTTTGGCAGACAGTCAGCGACAGTACAGTTTCAGCCAACCAGATTTAATCTGTCACTGCATATGTGTCAGAGACCTAAAGGAGAATCTGCAGCTGCAAGAAAATCCTGTTTTAATTTGATTTATTGTCATCTGTGAAAACTTTTTTCCTGAAGTAAGTGGATATTTAATTTTTTTGGCATCCTACAGTTTGAAATTTTCCACCTATAGGACCATAGAATGGTTCAGGTTAGAAGGGACCTTAAAGGCCACCCATTTTCAACCCCGTGCCATGGGCAGGGACACCTTCCACTACAGCAGGCTGCTTCAAGCCCTGTCCAACCTGGCCTTGAACACTGTCAGGAATGGGGCAACCACATCTTCTCTGGGCACCCTGTCCCAACTAGCTCTGTAGAAACTCCCTTTGTGTGAAGTCCTGCCCTTGCTGTAGCAGTGTCAAACGTGTTGGTGACTTCTAGTCCATTTTCAGACTTTCTGCTGATTCTCTCTTTCTTTCCTAAGCCTTTTCAGTTTCTTTGCTTGTCTGTTGTGCCCAGATTTGCCTGCTTTGAAGATCAATTTGAGCAATTCTCCTTTCAGTCTTGTGCCATTGTGCATAATCACACACATTGTTCTCCAGTCCTTGAGGAAAAACAGAAATGTATTTTGATGTTCTAGTTTACTCTGTGACTATTGCGGAGCAAAATGGTAACTGGAAGTCAACTCTTCAAAGTGTTTCAAGGTTATTGAAGAACTTTGTGTTTGAGATGTTATTACTTAGTATTGCCTTGTTACTCAAGTGGATCATCAAATGCAAGGTCTTGCACAGATATTTTTTTCTAATTGCATAAAAATCACTGATACAGATAAGGTGTGTTCTTAGTTCTTAGTCTAAGCTTGTTTAGTTAAAACAATCCTGCATAAATTCTGTTTCTGTGTAGGCAGAAGCACCAAACACTGGTAGCAAATTTAATCACCTATAAAAGTGGGGGTGTGTGACCACAGGACCTGGACCCAGAAAGGGCCAGCTTCTTCTCAAGATCACACCCACATGTATTTCCTTGGCTTACCTGTTGTTAGTGTTCATAGCTTGTGGGCCATACACCATCCTCTTTCTTTTGAACCTCTAAAACCTTTCTGAATTTATCTTCCTTAGCTCTGGCTACACACGTTCCCATTCAACTGAAAACAGATCTGGACTGAGGGGCTATTCCAGCTCATTTTCTCCAGGAGGTAGTCTAAATCTTCTGATGCTTTATATTCAAAACAGCATGGAGAAGACACTATTTGATATGAACTTAGTCATGTTATAATGACAAATTAATACTATTCAGAATCCTCCCTTTGTACCCACAGTTCTTTGGATAAATCTTATGTTGGGACCTCCAAATCTTTTGTTGGAGTTACAAAAATAATCAATGTACCTTTTGATAAACATTTCAGAAAGTCCATGGCTCTTATGTGAATCCAAAAGCTGCCACTGGAAAGACAACCTTTTATTCAGGCTTTTAGAGGCTTTTATGACTGGCAGTCTTTTCAGTCCTTCACTGCAAAATTAAAGCAAGTGTTTGAGCACTTCATGAGACAATAGAATAGCTGGCAGATCCCAAAAATTTCATCACCAATACATCAGATCAGAATAATGAAACCCACACAGTCAGTAAAGCTGTGCTGGCATGGGTGGTTCAAAGCAGAAAGCAAACCATGGGGAGGAAAATAAGCAGCAAATATAAAGAGAAATTAAGCATTCACAAAGTGTCACATCTCTAAGATCACTGATCTAATTTTGGGGCTTACAGAAAAAAACACAGATAGGGAAAAAACTTCAAGTGGTTCCAAAAACATCATGATCCTTTTTTTCCCAGCTGTCAAATTAACCCAGCTGCAAAAATGGCAACAGCCTCAGTATGGAAAGAGTAGGAACCAAAATCCAATTTTAAAGTTCCTGGAACATACTGAGTACCATTTTTTTTTGCAGCATAGAAACCACCTCAGCCTTTTCTTGCTGTGTAGAAGCAGCCTGAAAATTGCCAGAAGATGGCAGAGCCCTGCTGAACAAGGCCAGCTCCCACAAGCACGTCACTTGCCTTCGATTCTCACCCTCAACATGAATCAGATAAACAGCAGTGGGCAGAGCTGTAACAAGGTTGAATGCATCCTAAATAAAATATCAAGGTGCTGACCCTTCTCAGGAGTAGGAATATACCAATACTCTCTGCCTTTAATATATGTGATGGAGAGCAGTGTAAGTATGTGCCAAGAGACGTGCTTTTGTGAGCAGGAAGCACTTTGCTTCATGACGTGGTGGTGTTTCTGTGTGTAGGGCTGCTGCTCACCACATACCAGCTCTCCTGAAGACAACAGTGCAGCTTTGCCACTCTCTTTGCACGTTTGTGCTCTGAAGCTCTCTTCGCATTCCTGGAGACCTGAGGCAGGTATCTCCTGTGAGCCAATCTGCAGTGGTCCTCCAGTAAGTGATCCAGAGCTTTGAAGGATGCTGACTATTTGATTATATTGTTAGAGAAAGCCCTGCTACTTGCTACAGTCATGGCTGTCCTCAATCACTGCCATTTTCCTAGGAAGTCTGAGGCTTACTTTAGCAAAATTTGGGTGACCTTTCCTTGTGGTCAGAATTAAAGCACTCATTTTAGATAAGCTTTCAGCCTTTTATCTTGCTTACCTTTAACACTACCTGGCCAAACAGGACAGCTTCTTGACTTCAAAGCCAATTTTCCCCTGGATGAAACTCCAAAGAGCCACCCTTAAGTATGCCTTTTATACCTAATTATATCTACCCCATTTGCTCAAGTATTTCCTATCTCATGTTTTGTTAACTGCAGAGTTCCCTGCAGGCCCTGAGGCATGTGACTGAATTTGGCCCAGCTTTGATGGGGGAATTGAAGGAACCTGCCTCCAGAGGTCCTTCCAAACTAAATTATCCTATGACTAGGATTCTTACCTGCTGAAAAATCACTCGGTTGCATTTCTGTCACTTTTACTTCAGCAATTATGACCTCACCAGTGGAATTATCCTCTTATTCCATCTTAACCTTGCACTTGCTCATTGACATAAATTTCAGTCAACAAGGTGAGCTTAAGAAAAATACCATGGCAGTGTTTTCTTTGCTAATCAGCAAATAAGAGCATGATGACTTTCACAGATAATTGGGTCCCTTATGAATATTAATATGTGTTCAATAATTAATTTACATCAAGCAGTCTTTTCAGATTGAAACTTTCCTGCTTGTATTTCTGCAGAGCTTTTAAAGGACCATGAGGAAAACTCTCCAGTTAAGCAACAGAAGCAACAATGAAGTTCCCACTAAATTTAACAGGTTTCGGGTTATATTGTGAACAAAAACAGCAAGAAAATGATGCAATACAGAACAAGTCATAGGTAATTTCACAGCTAGATACTAATCTTGAGCTGTTGCTAGAAGAAACAATGAATTTTTGTATCTACCAAATTTACTACATAAAATTAATGTAATTTGCATTTTTAACTATCCCCTGCTAAATTTCTTGCTAGGTAGTTCTAAGGAGCTCAAAGGAGCTGGTTTTATCTACAGCTTTATAATAAGGCTTTCATGAACACAAAAAGGCTAGGGAAAAAGTGAAAAAGGAGACATTTTTTGCAGTCGTTCATAAAAGGTTATCTAGATAATCTATAATTATCTAGTTACAAGACTTTATTAATGGGAGCTTTACTGTATCTCCTGTGTTCTAACCATTTACACTTCTGATTTTGCACATACTGAGATGTATTTCTCCTCTTGGGCAGAACTCCTGTGAGATAGAATGAAAGTCATCAGCATTTTCAAAGGACAGCCAGGAGGTGACCATTTCCCTAAATGGTGAGGGTAATTATCCAGGCCTGGGTAAGGCTCCCAGGATGTGGGACACCAAAGTCCAAGTGCCATTATTCTGGGGAAGGTTTAAGTCCAGAGCTCCCTTCTCTTTCCTGCCACTTTGCCCAACTGCTGCAGGATATTCTGGTCCCCTCTGGAAGTCCTGCTTTGTATGGTATACCTGAATATTCAGCAGGGCAAGGAAAGCAAATGAGTGTGATACTACAGTATGGTCATTAGAGCAGTCAAAAAGTGGGTGTTGTGCCCAACTCTTATTAGTATTTAAGCATTTTATGGAAAACAGAGTTTAGAACTTCTCCCGTGAACAGCTGGGTGATTACAGCACTTTCCTAGCCACTTCCAGTGTCCTGGGATAATAAGTGGAGAAGAACTAGATCTAGGTGAATGCCTCACTTGTGAGCTACTATGGAAAAGAGGCAGACTCTTTCAGCCACAGCTGTAGGGAATCACATGTCCATATATACATCATATAGAATCCTGCAGGGGAAATAGGAGGGGCAAAAAAATTCATCGCTGTAATCTCAGTGGGGTTTCCATCTAAATTCAAAGTGTCTGGGTGCTGTGATGACACAGATGTTGATGTCAAGGCATGACAAACATCTTCATGTTTTGGCAACATCTAAGTAGCTGCCACTAATATTCTCTGTTTTAAAAAGGCACTTATTTGTTTATTACAACTGATAGGACCTGTGTTTTGGTCAAAAGCACCTACATTTACATAGAATCACTTGAATTCCAGTTGTGCAACTTCAACATTCTGTAATGTCTTTAAAGTTTGAATTGAGTTCTAATAAATCAGTTAATCATTTAATAGTAATAATTTCTCAGATCTTTCTCAAAAGAGAAATTAGGAACCTTAATAAAGAAGAATTCATAAGTAGTACATGAAAGTCACATTTGCACAACTCTGAAGTATTGAAGCTTCCTAAAAGAAGAAACCCAACCCCAAACTAAAATAAAGAACTTTGAATGTAGCTGAGAGAACTTAGGGTTTTTTTTCTTCTTAAACCAACACATTCAACAAGTGGAAATCTTTAGTCCAGTCTGCACTACCTGGCACAACTACTGTCAAATCTGGGAGCTAGAAGTACAGCATTCTCAGGCAGATAATACATCTGCCTCTGATACCACATTTCAGTCGTACTAATTATATATACTATAGAGCAGTGCAGCTGTGCAGTCCTACTGTCCTGTTACTAACATTCCTTTTTTCTCCCTTGTAATTCTATGAAAGAACCAGAAAAACACACATTAATTATCCAAGAAACCTGAAGATAAGCCATGAACAATCAAAGGCAGTTCTTGGCTAGGAGGTGTTTGTTGACACACAAACATACAAAGAGCAGAAAGAAGAGAGTGAAAAGAAGAAAATCATCTCTTTAGCCAGCTAGGACAGCACTGATGGTTTGTTCATCCCTACAGTTTTTTATTCACAGGAATGAATTCCTGGGAAGGTTGGAGCATAGCAAAGAGATGCCTGATGAATAGCTTTGGGAACAATATTGTAAGTACACTTCTGCCAAATGGTATCAGCAGTAAGAGAGAGCTAAATTTAAATATCAAAGCCATTAAAATTGACACACACACTGGCTGCTGGCCAGAGAGCTAAGGAAAGCTGTGTTGTTGGGTTTGTTTTTTAATGAGTTCCTTTTTTGGATCTCAGTGAGCTTGGTAGCAAGCTGTCTGTCAGGATGCAGCACTATGAAGGCAGTGAGATGCGAAACCCATGTGTGGAAGATCAGCAGCAGATAAGTATTTTAAATGTAGTTGGCACAGAGGTGATCATTACATCCACCTCAGCAGAAGAGGTCACCCAAGGACAGAGAACTGAGGGTAGAGGGGAAGGAGCAGCAGGAAGTTTTGAGGGGGCTGCTCTTTGAGGTGGGAGGAAAAGCTCTGGGGGGAGATGGTTGAGAGAAATTCCAGACTGAGAGAAAGGAACATTGAAAAGTCATAATATCCAATGTGACAAGGTATCAAAGGACAAACACTGAATAGCAGTGTCAAAGGCAACAGGTACATCAGAGGATGAGGATGATGTGCAGGCTCCCTTGGCTAGGAAGTAGACTTTCAGTGATATTACTAGGAGGATATCTGTGGATACATGAGACTGCAACTGAAATATAGATTACAGATCCATCTGTTTTATTTCCTTATTGCCATCACACTCCGTTTCTTCATCCCCTTCTATTTTGTAGTAGTCTTAGGCAGACAGAGCTCTAGGACAAGGTGTTTCTGTTTTATTTGTTTGAATAGCACCAAAGGCCAGAGATGTAAAGGGACACATAGCAGGCCAGGAGATGCTTTTTTTTTCCTAGGAAAAGATAAATCGGTGGGATAACTGAAGGGTTAATGCACTGAACAGGGGGATAGAGAAGAAATGGCACAGTCAGCAACATGGAAATGGAGAAAACAAAAGCCATTGATTATCATATTAACTTGAGGTTAGTGAGCCCAATTAACATTTGTTACCTTTGCTGGGTTTGTTTTTGAAATCCATAACATTACTACAGAAAGCTGCATGTTAATGTAAAAGAAATCAAGAAGCACAGATAATATCTTTTATTGCTAAAATCAAAGCAGTCACTTACTGGCTCATGTTGATAAGGCCTTGCTGGAGCAGGATGGCACCTTATCCACAGACAGCAAGCTGAAGAAACCTCTAAAGGAACCACTCCCTTAAGCATGCCTTCCTATGCCTTAGTTTATTTCGTTTGCATCTCATTTTCTAAGCACTTCTTAGTTGATTAACATCCTTCTAAAGACATTAGGGTATAGCTAATACTGGCTATGCAAATTCATTTAATCAAAGTACAACCTGAAGATCATCTGCAATACACTGAATTTAGGTTAGGTTTTGTAGCCCTGCCTTTCCCTGCTTGCACTGCTGCAAAGCTAACTTCAGCAGGAGGGAAGGACAGGGGACGAAATGATTTATAGGAACTCCTCATATACTTCCTAACAGGGTGCAGCACATTTTGTCTCACAGCTTTTGTCTCCTTCCTTAGGGCCAGCATCTCAAGAAATATCAGCAAGCACCAAACTGTTCAGGCAAGAAGAGTCAGACAAGAGCCCATACCAATAATACTGCTGAGAGACCTTGAACCTTCACCTGACTTAATTCTCAGTACTCTCTACTGCAAAATGGGCATAATTATACTAATCTGCTTTGCAAAACTGCGATGGTTTCATTAGCTAATAAGCCTCAAGTGTTTGGAGGTAACTCTTGGCTCACATAAATGGAGAGAATGTATATAAAAAGAGAACACAAAGGCAATAAAGATTTCAGAAGATCTATTCAGAACGAGAAGTTGCTCTCAAATTAAGTGGGTGAGGCTTGTTTACAAAGATATTGGGGGTATGAAAGATTGACACCCAGTCTTCTCTTTGTGCCTTGCAGGAGCTCATGCGGTAACCTCCAGGATTCAGGAACAAGCCAGCAGGTGGCTGTAGATGCCAGCAGCTGCCCTGACATGGGAGCCGTTCACCCTGCCAGAGGAGATCCGGAGCAGGCTTATTGAAGTGGTTAACACCAGGTACCTTTACCAGTAGCGTTATGGCAGAGTCCGGTCCTTAGCTATCTACGCCACAGATAGGCTCAGCCAAAATCAATTTCCCCTATTCCCACTCCATGCAGTGATTTGAATCACAGAATCGACTAGGTTGGAAAAGACCTTTAAGATCATCAAGTGCAACCATTACCCCAGGACTGCCAAGACCACCACTAAACCGTGTCACTGAGGGCCTTATCTACACAGAACATTTGTGAGCATTTCCAGGGATGGCGGTTCCACCACTGCCCTGGGCAGCCTGTTCCAATGCCTGAACACCCATTCAGCAAAGATATTTTTCCTAATACCCGATCTAAACCTCCCCTGGCACAGCTTGAGGCTAGTTCTGCTTGTCCTATAGCTTGTTACCTGGGAGAAGAGATCAGATGCTTCCTCACTCCGTTCTCCATCCTGAGTGGTTTGAAGTTCAATCCACACACACCAGGGAATTTCTACTTCAGAATTGCCTACTACCAAGTAAATGGTTGTTATGCACCAAGTAAAGGCCATGACAAATAATACTTATGTTTATGAAGCTCTTTCCCAACCCAAAGAGACAGTATATATGAATTCCTAACTAACCTGAACTCATTCACTTACACCACCCTCTAGTACTCTAATCTTGGCAGGCGCTGGATCAGAAATATTGATCTTGCACTCTACCAACCACACTTGCCTTGTTATGGCAATTGGGATTTCAAGAAGTGAACTAGCTTGCTAAGCATTCTTTCCAGTCTTGCTGAGTGGGTATCAAAAGGCAGGAATCTTGCAGATTTTCCTTAGAAAGTGATTGAGCAAGATTTTGCATTGGTGTGCCTGTTGGACTCTGTGCGCTGGGATTTCACAATGAAGTAGTGCTTTGGGGGGGTCTGTCTGCCAGAACTCTCCTGTCAAAGGGTGAAGAAATCACCAGGACCAGTGGAGGCATTAGAGAAGGGAACAGACTGGAGCTTTCCATAGCTGCACAAGCCAGCACTAAACTAAGAGAATTACACAAGCATTGCACAAGGGAGGCTTCACTGAAGTGTTGCCTCTGGCTCACATTCCTTTTAAGCTGTTATAAAACTTTAAATATAATTAATAAATAACCAGGCCTCTCAAGCAGAGATGAGTCCAAAGCTCTGCCCCCTGCATGAACCGAGCTTGTTATTTCAGCTCTTGATATAAAAGTACAGCCTATCACCACGAGACTCTCTGCTGTAGGCTTGCCAGTTGAGGTCAGCCAGACTGGCCAGGCTGCATTACTGCTGCTGCAGGGGAAATATAAACCCAGGCAGCTTGAACAGGTGGGGAAGGCTAAATCAGAGACCAGATTCCAAGGCAGGATGAAGGTACCTCCTGCAAACTGCTGTTTGGATACAGCGTGAAGAAGGATATATCTTCACTGGAATGAGTTGCCCAGGGAGGCTGTGAATGCTCCATCCCTTGCAGTGTTCAAGGCCAGGCTGCACAGAGCCTTGGGTGGCATGGTTTAGTGTGAGGTGTCCCTGCCCATGGCAGGGGGATTGGAACTAGATGATCTTAAGATCTTTTCCAACCCTAACTGTTCTATGATTCTACAATTCACCAATAGTGGTGTGCTTTCATCCTGCTCTCCCTTCCCCTTGCAACATCAGCAGTGACTGAAAGCTCTGTGCCCACAGGGCTGGGAGAGCAGTGTGGTACTTGCAGCCTTCATCTTGGTGTCCTGCAGCAACAGGAAGGAGGGCAAGGGTGGCCAAGGAAAGGCCAAGGAGTCACTGCAGTGAAGGAAGAGCCCCTGAACTCTAAGCTGCCTGGCAGGAAGGAGTGTTCACCTCTCCCACCATGTCCTCCAGGCATACTTTAAGGGAAAACTCTTTGACAGTAGTCTTCCCCCTCTTTCTTCCATTTATCAGCCTTTGAATCTTTTGGTTGGCTCTAGAATTAAAACAGTCTCAAATAAATTTTCTTAGAACCATGTTAGTGTTACAGTTTGGTATTTTTATCCCCTCACATGCATTTCTAAACTATGAGGCATCTGTTCTCTCAGACACTGGTTGCAATTCATTTATTGGTATGACCTGGGTTACGGTGTCTCCCTTTGGCCACTGCTGTGAAATATGAATCTCAAATTTAAGAACCACTTTTCTCATGTAACAGGCTGTTTAATGGGAGTGTCTGGGGCAGACTGGTTGTGTTTGAAGAGGTTTAAGCAGACACAAATACATGAGAGTCAATATATTGTTTCTCTTTGGTAATTAGGACTGCTAGTAATTAATCTTCACCGATTTCAGTTGGGAATTTATCGGGTTTTTTATGTTTCCAAAAATCAGTTTGCTTTTATCTAAGGATATAAATAATGGATTTAAGAGCGCAGCTTCTGACAGCTTTGAAAACATTAGCTATGGTTGCTGGTCTGTAGCTGAGACAACATTGACTCAACAATTCCCAGAGCTGGGAAAATCTCCGTGGGTGTCAAATACCACACAGAAGGTTAAAGAATGAATATCATAACTGCATGCTTTATATTGCAGTACTTTTCCTGGTTATTTCAGACTAACAAATTCAAAGCATGAGACAAAATAAGAACCAAGTACCAAATATTCAGCAGCCAGGTGCTTGCAGGTAGGGATGAAGAACAGGAATATTACTATAGCTTTATAAAATGTTTGGCTGCTATGAAGTAATAATTAATACCAGGTCTTGTTTAGATTTGTATATTAATGATGCATGACAAATTGCAGCTCAAAACTGACCCAGAGAGTGCATTAAAATTAGCTGTGAAATGTTTTCCAGGATTATCACTGAAGATAAAGCCCACAGAGTACATTAGGTGGCTCTTTTGTGACCTCTGGTTGATGATCCATGATTTCAAGACTAACTCTTGTAGCAATATGTTCTTTTAATAAATTAATTTAATATTGAACAGCGTGTAAAATGATGAAAGGCACCTTATAATCTCCTAAGAGCCTACTTGCAAACTTTGGCTTTGAATTTGGAAATGTGAGGATACTAAAATTTCAAATGTTACCTAAGAAGATAGATACAGTAAAAGTCAAGAACACTAGATGAAGAACAGTCAGAAACAGTAAGCAGGTTTTATACCAGGGATGATGGTGTAGTTACTCAGCTAATAGATTAACGTATCATGAGGCAATAGACTTGGTCATTGCAGATTTTCTTTGTCTTCATTACAGATGTGATTTAAGTGTCATTGTTGACTCATATCCTGCATCCGGTGAGCAGGCTGGGGGTATACAAGGGGTTGGGAGGGGACACAACTGGCACAGCTGACCCCAACTGACCCAAGGGATATTCCATGCCAGGTGGCATCATGCTCAGCATATAGAGCTGGGGAGAGAAGAAGGAAGGGGAGAACATTAGGAGTGATCGTATTTGTCTTCCCAAGTAAGCATTACACATGATGGAGCACAGCTGGCCTGGAGATGGCTGAACACTTCACTGCCGATGGCAAGTAGAGAATTAAATCCTTGTGTTGCTTTGCTTGTGTGCATGGCTTTTGCTTTACCTATTAAACTGCCTTTATCTCAACTCATGATTTTAGTCACTTTTACTCTTCTGATTTCCTCCCCCATCCTACAAGAGGGGCAGTAAATGAGGGGCTGTGTGAGGCTGAGTTGCTCACTGGGGTTAAATCACAGCAATAGTCCACAAGGGTTATTATTCTCTTGGTCTTTTTGCACTCTCTGTAATTTTGTATCTTAAAAAGAAGCACCATTAATCAGCAGCCTTCAGGGAATTGAGTCTGATCAGGGAATTGAGACACATGCATTTTCTTCCCACCACTCCCACTGACTTCTTGGCTGGCAGAGTGTTGTCTTCACTTCCCTGTCTATGAGCTTTCCAGTTGTTTTATAGAACTATAAAAAGGTTTGGGTTAGAATGGACCTTAAAGGCTGTCCAGTTCCAGCCCCCAGCCATGGGCAGGGACACCTTCCACTAGACCAGACTGCTCAAAACCCCATCCAACCTGGCCTTGGAACACTGCCAGGGGTGGAGCAGCTTCTCTGGGGACAACCTGTGCCAGAGCCTCAGCACCCTCATGGTAAAGAGCTTCCTTATATCTAATCAAAATCTCCCTCCTTTCAGTTTTAAGCCATTTCCCCTTGTCCTGTCACTCTTGTAAAAAGTCCTTCTCCAGCTTTCTTGCAGGCCCCAGTTAGGTACTCAGAGCCTTCTCTTCTCCAGAGCCTTCTCTTCTCCACCCCAACTTTCCCAGCCTGTCTTTACGACCCTTTGATGCATAGCAGCATTTAAGCTGAGCCCCAGATGGAGGTGACTTACTGGCTGGAGTGGCTGGAATTCCTTTGTTTTGCTCTTCAGATGCTCTCCTGATGATCTGCTATCCCTCCCCAGGCACTGGCATCAAATTGGTAGGAGTGGGATGTTTTGAGGTTCCCCTCTCCTGGCAACTTTAGTTGAAAGCCCTCTTCAGCAGCTTGGTAAGCCTGTGAGTGAAGATGCTCTTCCCCTTCTCTGACAGGTGGTCCCATAGCATTGATTTCCATTTAAGTGTTCTTTACGATCTGAGTGTACCAGTGGAAAACACTTCATAAGACCAAGATCTTATCACTTGATGACTCGTGATATCATTCATGTGTTTTAACTTTGGTGTCTATCCAAGCAGGTGTTTTATCTCTTTTATGAGCAACCTTCATGATTAGAATTAATTCATTATTTGCATGTCACTCGTAACAAGAAAAAAACTATGGAGTTAATATTCATACAGATACTACTATAAAATCAAGGAAGTCTTTTAAATCATCACAGACATAAAAACTGAGTTGTGCTACAGATCTATAGGTATTCTGCCTGATCAGACATAGAAATGTACTTCATGACAAAGGCTTCTTACCCCCTTACAAAGAAGAAATAATGTAATAAAACGTGAAGAGGTTTATCCACCTTATGTCGTACTTGGTATCAAAAAAAGCAGATGATGTAACCTCAGGCATTTTCACTCACACCTCAGCTGTTGATCAGTACCAAACACAGAAGACTGGCTTTGATACATCAGGAAGCCGAGCCAGTGCTGCAGTCTTTTATGAGAGCACCTCATCTCGCTGGCTAATTAGAGACACTCGAAATTGGATTCAGTCTGAAGGCCAACAGCAGCTGGTGTATTCAAACCTGCATGAAGCAGCTCTCATGTATGTAACTGCCACAACTGAGAGCTGACACACTCCATAACAAAATGAGTCTCTGAGGTGTGAGTGCTTTTTGAGCTGGTGCAGCAATGTGCTGGTTTAGGGGAGCCTCTGAGGGTTACTGGGAGTAATGAAAAAAGAGTAATGGCAGTTTATGCAGAAAGCATAACAATGAGAATTCAGTCCTTACAAGAGCGTGTTTTGCTCTGCAGCTACTCAGCAAAGCCATTTCTCTTCTGCATTGCCTTGCACCTTGTAGGCTGGACAAATTGTCAGCCTGCCTTTGGTATAAGGATGTCTTCTAGAAAAAACAAAGAAATACTTCATGTGTTCCTTCCACCCTCCTTCAGTGTCCATCCTGCCTGTGCAGGGTTACTGTGTAATCTTGTCTACTGCTGGTTATTTGGGTAATGTGGATATTTACAGTTTGTCATTACAGATGTATGAGATTAGGTATTATAAAGACATAACTTCTCTTACACTATCAAACACTGATTTGTAGCAGCCTTATTGTTTTCCACTCCGATTAGCTTTTGATGAGATGTGGTAGCAGTGCTGGGTTACACAACCAACCTGAATCCTCTTGCCTTTGCTTGGAGATTTGCCTGTGTTGTTGAGAGCAGAATTAGGCTGAATATTTATTAGCCTTCTAAATACAGTGTAGTTTCTCATGTCTTAGAACCGAAAGAAACAGCACAAGAAAATGTGAGATCTCTAAATCATTCAAATTTGCTCAAAGGCAAATCAATTTCCTTTCATTTGGGCTTGGGTTACTACTAGCTTTTGGTTTTTCTATCAGCCCAAAACACTGACTACTCCTGTGATATCATGTCTCTGTGAATGAAAAAGCTAAAAATCCACTAGTGTAACTGTGCTTGTAGTTAATAGTTAAGGGCACAAAGTCATTTACCTCAAAATATCTTTAGCCACTTTTATATTTATATCTATCTTAGAATGCAGCTGCTGTAACTATTAAGATATATGTACGAGTTCATAGTGAAGAGCTGTGTGAAGAGTATAATTATGTGTTCATCATTAATCCAGATCTTAACTCTAAGGAAAAAAGATTCCTTATATAAGAAATAGAGGAACAAAAAAGATTATTGGGTCTATTCTATTAAAGCTCAGTCTCCATTCAGAAAACATTTCCCTGTGGTCAGAATCTAATTGCTTTCTGAATAACCATTATGTATTCGCCTTTGCCCACTGGGCCATTCCTAACGTAACATTCTTCCGAGGGGAAAAAATGACATCCAGCTGTCTGGTTTGAATTTGTTTTTGCTAGCATATACCAGTATTTCATCCAAGAAGCTGAATTAGAAGAAAATTGAGGAACAAATGCAGTAACTGAAGCTAAGTGAAAGAATTAATGTTTGCCATGTTACCTTAGTTTATATTCGTTTCTGTGAGCCATGATGCAGGATTTCATTGCATGACCACATGCTGTATTTCCCATATGATGCTTGCTTTGTTCAGTGCAAAAGAGGGATGATGTCTGCTGAACAATCAGCTTAAACAGTTTCACTGTGCAGCTTCAGACCATGTTCCAGTGTGTTCTGTTCAATACTACATTGAAGTCACAAATGTTCATTTCCCCACAGGCTCCTCTGTGGTCCTCAAAGCTATTGCTAATATTACTGAATTAATTTTCAAACCTTTCTGGAGATGTGTATACATTGCTTTACTAAGGCAGAGCTGAAGCCCAGGTAAATGGACATCAAAGATCTCCAGTTGTTTTGGATTTCCATTCTGAGGCCACGAAAAAACTAAGTTTCTTTGCATTACTTCCCATCTGCTGTAGCTAACATATTGCCATGGACAGAAACTACAGATGAGCTGAAATGTGGTAAATTGCCCTTCCAGTACAGCCCCACCACAGTTGCTTTTCTTGACATAGTCCTATTCTGTCTGAACCCTTCCATCTGCCGTCCTCATCACATAAATACTGTTTTCCTTGACTGACAAGGCCAAACCATCCCACTGGTGTTCTGGCCTTCCTTCTGCTCAGTCTCCTCTAATTCAACATCCAAGGAGATGTCTGAAGTAATTGCCAGGAAAAACTATGCTACTAACAGTGGAGGGAAGGGAAGTATTCCCTTATCAAGACTGCAGTTGTGGCAGTCTGAAGATCCCAATGTTTATATGGTAGCTGGTATGATATGTACAGGAGGCATGAGAGAGACATGAAGCAGCAGCAGAAATAGCAAGTGTAAAGTGAAGAGGTGACTAGTGGTGTAGTCAGGCCAGGAGTGGTGCTGGAAGAAGGCAAGAACTGCAGTGTTTGGTTTGATTTGGTTTTGTACCCTTAGCCTAAGGCTCAGTGAAATAAAGGAGAGGAGGTATGCAGGTGATAACAGCAGCAGTCCCAATGGTATGCGGGTATAGCAGTAACTGTGTTGTGACCCTTGAGCCACACACAGCTTTCCGACAGCTCCTGTGTGACTCCTGTTGCGCAGTGGCTAGGGCCAGCACATCCTCACTGACCTCATCTGTGGGAGGAAGCAACCCTTCAGCTGCCGAGGGTGGTATCACCAAATCATCAGGAGGGCACCTGCGTACGTGACAGGTTGGTCTCAAGGAAGAGGTGAGGTCCTTGGAACCTCTGTTTTGTTTTCCAGGCAAAATCTGTTGGAGTTCCCCAACCTTTATCTATGGTAGTGTCTTCGTATTGCTGATGGAGATGATTTCTCAACAGACACCTGAGTGCGATCGGGAAGTTTGGGTTCCCTGGAACTGGATGGAAGACAGGCTGTGGTGGAGGTGGCTGTGTTTTTCATATTCACTCCTGAATGTCCAGCCATTGTACCCAATCTGATAGCTGCTGAGGTAATTTGGTTTTCATCTCCATGTATGTTCTAAGGCTGTGTTTCCCCACTTGCAAGTAGAACCTGCGCCCTGTTGGATGAGACTAGCATGTGGGCTCTGGGCGTGCTTCTGTTCACCTCGCAAAGGCTGCCAGGAAGAGGTTTATGCTGGTTTTGGCCAGCTACAGGAGAACAGACAGTGCACAATGCAACATACACAATGCAACGTACTGGTTACCACTGCAACATTCATCTACAAATGTGTTTGATAAGAAAGAACTGTCAAAGTGAGGGAGTTTTATTGAACCAGGGTATGTCATGATATGTGCATGATGCTTGAGATGTAATACCAGATGCAGTACAGACTTTAGCATCTCATCAAATTGTAGTCTGGGTTGCACTAAAGCACTAAGCTTAGCCTCAGAAGTACAGGTAAATAAATAAAAGTGCTATTTTATGATAGCATTTAGTGGCCTCCTTTCTTCCTCTTGAATTAAATGATATGTTCCTTTATAACAAATCTTTTCATCTGAAATGTAAGCAGTTGCAAGGATATGGTATGTAAAAATGTGAGCAGGAAATGGACCTTTTTGACACTTCTGAGTAACCGTGCTAACTTTAAATCTATTTTTTTGCTGAAAATATAGGTCTAAGTTTAAATACTGGCCCCGGGCAAAGTGTTTGAATTGTTCAGCTGTCTAAAAATATACTTAAAAGCTGCATGCGAGGAGACAAGAAGCTGATGTAGAAGGAAAGGAAGAGACAGAATGTCAGGGCCTTCGGGAAGCTGTAGCACAAAGACTTCACAGATGCTCTTTTCAAAGAGCCCCTCCTCTGCCTGCTCTTAGTGCAGATATTTGTGTGGAAGGAGCGTGCTGAAGTTACATAAAGAGAAGTGAGCTAAAAATACAACTTTATGACCAGGAGACCTAGAGGCAACAAAGACCAGAAAGATATCAAATATTAGAATTAGAGAAGGGATTTTCTTCCTTCAATATTTCTAGTAAGCAACTAGGGGCAAAATACCCCAGTGCTGTTTGACATAGCCTCTAAACACAGAAGACCTTGCAAGCTCTTTAGATTTTAACTTGCAAACATGAGATAGCAGACAGTAGCAAGACTTGTTTTCTGGAGTGCTGGGTCTGCCAGATAAGGAACTGAGGGAGATAAAGCAGAAGATTGCAGCAGTGACCGAAGGGGCAATGCTGATGAAATGGGCCCTTGAATTTTGTTCTCTGAGGCGAAGAAGATTTTGCAAGGCCGATCACCTGATTCCTTGCTCCATGCAATCCCTTTTCATTCAGTCACCGGAGGATGGAGATAGTTTATGTTTCTTTATAAATGGCTTAGAACAATTTCTGCTCTGCCTTTAATTGGGTTATCATCCTGTCTTCCCCTGCTGTTCTGCATGAAATGTTGCTTTGTGACATACATTTCCTCTTCCTTTCTGTACAAAAGCAAAAGATGAAGATCAAGCTATTTCTGTATAACAATGTCTAGACTCTATCACTGGACTCCATTCAAGAATGCTTAAAGAGGTCATAGCTTAAACTGATGTAAACTGGCACAGCTGCACTGGCTTTGTTCTAGTTATTCTGACTAACGCAGGTGAGTATGTAGCACATGTTAACCTGAGCCTTTCTTGGTCTTTCTGCTCTGACAAAGACTTCTCTGTGTTATACTCAGGCTTATTCATTTTGGGGCATACACAGTGATGGTTTAAAGTGAGGAATTATGCATAGGCTTTAAATGCATGACCCAGTGTCTAGACTACTGCTTGCACTGAGTCTTCTGTTTTTCATGTAGGCATTGTTTTTGTACCTTTTTTATTGCTTTACTCCTGTTCCTACCTGTGTCTTGGACTGTGTGCTCATCTCATGTGCAACTTAAGGAATGCACATAGGGGTGGCTCAGGATTGCAGAGAGATTGCTGCAAGTGCACTGCATTACTTCTTCTTTGTGTCTTCTGTATTCTTCCTTCTTCCTCCTCTCACCATCTTCAACAACCTTTGGTTTGGAGACAACAGCATCAACAGGAGTTATGAATCATCCAATCTGGGAAGAAGTACTTCAGTTGCTTTTCATAATCACTTATTCTCTCATCACTACCTACAGAAGAAACAAAATACTGTCAAGGTTTACCGCCACATGCTTGTAAACAATCTGATCTTGCTGTTTGTCTGCTGTTGAAATAATAAGGTACATATCAGGATGCAAAAGGATGGGCCCAGCCCCTTTGCCCTGAGTTTTACAATGACTCTTCTCATCTTAATACGTGCTCATTGCTGGCTCTGTGCAGGTCTCGGCATGCAGCACTTCATCACAACGTTGTTAACTCCACTTCAATCGAAGGAAGAAATCCTTTCCTTGTTGGCTTTGGAAAGATTTTGGGTTCTGTTTGAATGTATTTCATAATAAAACAAAAATATGAAGGGGGTGAGACAAAACTGTTGCTGACAGAGCTGAAAAGGCGTGTGTTATCTCAGGATACTTAAAGGCACTTTGTTCAGAAAGACACAAAATGCAGATTTCTTAATCCTGGTTATGTTCCAGATGATAACCCTGGTGAAGCAATTGAGTGTATTTTAACTCTGCAAATTGTTTGAAAATGCAGGAAATAAAGAGAAAAACCAACACGGTCCAGCAGTTGCCTTGATGCTTGGGGTATGAAGTGGGAAAGGCCCACTTTGAATTACTGCTTGGGAACTAGAAGCAGAACACTGCAGGGTGGCATGTGCGTCGTGCGGGGCTGTAGAAGTAGTCGTGTTGTCCACTTGCTGCTGGTCAGCACAGATGTGAAGCAGAGAAAGAGATGGTCAGATAACCATCACCTGGACAGTTTTGGTTAAGCAGGTTCCTCTCTCCTTTTAATGCCTGATTTAGCAAAACAGCTTCTGAGGAGCAAGGCCCCTCCAGAAAAGCTTGCCTCTGTATTAATGGCTTTAGGAGTTTTGCCATTTTACTACTTTAACTCTCTTAATGGAAGGAGAAATGTTGTTTGGAGAGTTAGTGATCATTTAGATAGTTTGAGTTAATACTTCTGATCCCAGACGAGCCTTGTGCAGGCAGGGAAATGATGGATCCCTCCCTCTATGCTTCCCTATAGCCTAATAGATAATGTGATGGAATCTGTGGGTGGTTTTTAAAAATGTCTATAAATGATAATGCCTGGAAAAGGGAATCTGAGACATGGTCTGAAGTTTAACTGCTGATACCTTTATAGCAAGGTATCTAAAAGATTCTGAGTCCACTGTGCTCCCCATCAACCACCACCGCTGCCAGATCACCCTCTTCTTGTCAAAGCACTAACTGTTAGAAGGTATTTGCTCTCAGACCATGATCCTGACTTGGCTTTTCTCTCCCTGCTGTATCTCGGGAGTGCTACTCTTCCCTACCACACAGTGTCTATAGGAGGCCAGAACCTGCATCTCTCTGTGCATCACCCTGTTCGAACTCTGTACCCTCACTGCAGCTGGGCCTGCCCAGTCTTGCTGCTGCCAGCCTACTCACCTTGCCTTTGTCCCAGTCCTCTCCTCCCCTATCTCTGAGCTTCTCCTGTCACGCATACACCTACTCAGGCACACTGACTGCAACACTGTGTTTTATAGTTGGGATGTTGAGACCTGGGTTTCTTCAGGGCTTTCCCAAAGGGGGAAAAATGGATGTATGGGACTTCCCAGTGACACGGGAGAAGCAGGAAGAAGGGCCTGGACCTTCTCCAAAAGGCAGAAGCCCTCTGCGCCCTGGCTGTCAGGGAAGGGCAACTCATGTGGCTGTGGTTCAGTGACTGCTGCACATTCCTTTGAGCCCACCAGCCTGCACACGGACAGGAACAAAACCAAAGGAAACCTCTGAATTGCTCTGCAGGCTATGATTTCTCGTGATGGTCCAGCTCACTTCTATCTTCAAGCAGCCCCTTGTCCTTTGGTACTAAAGGACCAGGGAGTGTCTTGCTCTAGCTGGATAAAAATCAAGCATGTGAGGGCATCTGTGGTATAATTCAAGCTATGGGTCCTGTCATATTTTTCACATAGTAACTCCATTAATTACTTATTGACTCTTACTTGGCAACCTGTGAGTTGTTCATGAGTAGATTTCATTTCTCAAACTTTGTTTTTGGGGGGTTTTGTTGGATTTTTTACGTTTTTATTAATTATTTTATCAAATCTCTCCTTGATGTTTGTGAAAAATAGATTACAAACATTTAGCAATCGACATTTGAGTTGTTCCCATTGAATATATAGAGCTACACAAGACTTCCTAACTTCCTAAATTCCACCTAATCCTGACCTAAACCACTTACATTTGAGTCTTTATTCAGGCTGTTCATGTGCCTTCAAATGTCAAGTGAACCTGAAAATCAACATTGAAAATGGTGGCATTAAGTTGTCTGGGAGCCCAGTTCAGTTGCTCCTGTTCATTCCCAGAGTCAAATACACTCAGATCTATGTCTAATGTACCTGGGTAGCAGTGTGATTTGGGGAAAAGGCCAAAGATTCTCCCCTTTAGTCTAATGGCAACCTGAAAGGGTACAAGCCCAGAGCTCCCTCTTCCTTGAAGAGTATCTTAACTATACACTGGGAACACCAATTTTCAGGCATTTCCTTTGGCAGGATGCTGGGTTTTGGTTTTGCACTATTCTGCAATATATAGAGAAAACTTTCTGTGGATGTTTCTGAGAAACAAATCCGTGTGCAAGAATATCCTTAGCAAATCAAAACATCTCCTATTGTGGAGACTGAGTGTTAAAGATGTGGTCAGAAATGACAGCGTTTAAGTGAGGCAGTTTCAAACAACTCTGTAGTTGTTCTCTGTAGTCAGGTCAAGCAAGGAGTATAATAAACTATCTAATAAGTACTATAATAAACTATTGGTCCATGTTTGTAGTTGAATACCAGCTGCTGGATTTACTTGGAAAAACAGAGCTTTTTCCTATGTGTTTTTAGTATTTGTCTGTTTCCTAGAGAGGCATTCCTTCACTGTGTTTTGTCATAATCTCAGATTAGGTTTGTGACTAGGAATAAGCATGTATGCTTTCACTGGTCACACATTCAAAGACCAAGCAGGATACCTGATTTGCATGCATGGTAGGTGTTTATGTGCTTACACCGGCTTATGGAGATGTGCTTGACTTAGAAAATTTCCTTTAGAAAAGGACAATCACCACTGGGTACTCAGTATTGTGGAGAGTGAGGTGAAGCAGGTCTCACAACTGCTTTCTTTATTCCTCCCAGGACTGGAAAGGGATCATTCTCTACCCAAGTGCAATGTGATTGTAAAAGCACTGTGTGCTCTGTTTGCCTCCCTGCTCTTGCAAGGGTCTTCCCTGGTTGCTCTCTAGTTCTTTCTACTCTTTCTGCAGGTCCTGACATAATGGGATGTGGGTCTGTAGTCAATACTCCAGGTCAATATGATACTATGTAGGTACCAAAGATGGATCTTATCATCATCCTGCATCAGGAATAGCTTGTTACTGCACTGGCACACTGTGTGTGTTGAGAGAGAGCTGGATCTGGGAAATAATTCTGTTGGGTGTTGAGTGAAATTGTACAAGAGTTTTATAGCAAAGTCTATAGAGTATAACAGAGAAAACAGAAACAGAAAAGCTGTATCCTGAGCTGACTGCTATAGTCTCAGTATATTTGTATGTTCTAGATAGAATTCTATATGGTTTGAAGTGTAATTCTTTTTGCTTCAGTTTCTTAAGCTTCATTTCTCCCTGTACTTTCTCAGCAAAGTAATTGCCTCAAACCTCTTCTAACACACATAGAAAATGTGATTTTATAGGCACTTCCCATTGCTAGCTAAAAGCCAGGGTGTGAAGGAGTGGTGCTTAGTGGGATTTTTGAAAGGTAACTTACACCAAATTGCCATGGAAATGGATAGGATTTAAACAATTGAATAATATCTCCCAATATCTGTCTCCCTTTGCAGTGAGCTCAATGCTTCTTAAAAACCTGGCCCATCACCTCTGTGCCATGCCATCATATTCTTCAATAAGGGTATTTCCCTTTCTGGCACAAAGGGGGTTGCTGGCCTCATCAAAGAGCAGTGCAGTAAGAGGGAGCTGCACTGCAACATCTGCACTGGATTGTGTTATTTCCAAGCTTCCAGTTTGGAGACATCGGTGGGATGAAAGGCATTGAAACCTCTCCCTGGCACTTACTCCCTGATTGCAGTGATAAGGTTTCTGCTTGCAAGGGAAGCAAGATGTTTTCTTGAGGGGAAATTGCAGAGGTTAATGCCTCCCACCCCTCTGCTCTCTGCAAGTTTGAGATTCTATGACTTCATACAATAGGAAGAAGATCCCATTCCCTCCAAGATAAGCCATCATGGTGGGCAGCACATGGGAGTAGGAGGTGAAGGTAAAGGTGCAGTTTTGGCTGGTGTCCTTTGGCAAGTATCTCTAGGAGACCTCCCACTGCAGCAGGCAAAGGCTGGAAATAACCCATTAGACCCTTGCCTGTGTTTCCACTCCTGCTGGAGTGCAAATTCCTTTTGCCCTGACCCAGGATAAACACACCTGTGTTCTCTTCTTGCCTTAGCATTTTATTTTGCACCAGTGAATAACAGCAAAACAGAAGAGCGAGCTTTGTGGTTCAGGAAGCTGACAGTTATTAAAAGTAAATTTCACAAGCAGGCAAGAGGGAGGAAGGGGAATTCTGACGAATCCCTGATATGTATGGAATGTTGTTTTTACAGGGGAATAAAGCAGAGTTCAGAGTTTCTTCAATTACATTCTAGGAGTTTTATTATTTGAAAATAATTGCCTGTAGTTGCTTTATTTCTCCCGAGCCAGGGCAGTTCTGATTGACGTGACTGGAACAAACAGGGTTGCATAAGTCTGCAGAGGTTTCCTGGTACGCTCGCCAGCTACAGACTTTGTACTGATGCTTATCGTAACTGTGCAATTCTCACCTGACATCAGTGTCACGGTCACACAGTGTCTCTGCAGTGATGCTAACATAAGTCATTCCTACAGAGTGATCTCCAGCACGTCACTGGAAGGATGACCTGCAGCCACCGGCAGCTTCTGCTGGCCCACAGACACAGCAACAAGGGAAACCTCACCTCTGAGTTAGCAAGAAGCATCAGAAAGGCCAGGTCAGCCTCAGGTCTACCACAAATGGTTCAATTTGGGTGGAATTTCTTTTATGTCACTTCAGAATTTCATCCTACCATCTTGTCATTTTGATATGGAAGCAGTGTGGGAAGATGGGGGTGAATGAAAAGAACAGCTCCATAGTTTTTTCCTATCTTTTTTAACATTACCTGTCATTGTACTCATAATTAACTAAACTTCTATTCACTGCTTTTGGGTGACTCTAGGGACTCATATCAGAAGAACCCTTTGGAGGACAAAACGCAATATTCTACTGGAGACAAGCTTAATACTTGAAATACTTGTTTGTGTATGAAAGAAAGCCTTCCTCTAAACCAGGTTTACAGAAACACATGATGAACTGACATCATGAGTGCTGGCAATAAGAACAAAAAGGGTATCTGTGTGTAAGATGTCCTGTGACTGTGGTGGCAATAATCCTTTGCAAACAATCGAGAGCTGCAGGAGATCTCCTAAGGAGGAGAATTTGTGGTGATAGAAACCTCCTGACATTGAGCCCGCAGTTGTCCCCTTGCAGGTAATATAAAAGCCCTTTGGGACACCAATTTGCATTTACAGGACAGGCCTACAAGGCTGGTTTTCAGCCTCTCTTATTTCTACCTGGATTGATGTTTAATGCAGGTCACAGAGCAATGGAGAGGGGAGGGCCTACACAGTTAAGCAGGATGGCCCCTGTCATATAACCTCTGAGCAAATCACTGTTCTGGCCTGATGGAGGCATCCAGCTGCTGTGTGTGTTCGTTTGGAGGGTGTAAATGACAGCAGATCTTTCCCAAAAAAAGGCTGGGCTTTTGGACAGTAGCTGTAGATTTGGGGTAGACTTCAAAACCAGCAAAGACCACTGTTTGCTGTATACTGACAAGGGGTGCTTTGGTCCTCCTGGTGTGTTTCACAGTGCCAGATTAGGTCCGATAAGCACTCTAGAAAAATAGCACTTTGGAGTTCTTGTTCCCTTTCTTATGAGTGAAACTCCAGATCCTGCCCCAGGTTCTCAAAAGTATTTGGGCATGTTGGATCCTATGGATCCTTGTGATCAGGTAACGGCTGCAGCTGCGTTGGAGACTCCAGCTCAAGGGCTTCCTGTCACTTGTGAGAAAAAAGATTTGCACTTTTAGGAATTTGACCCATAATTTATAGAAACAAAGGACCCTTTCAAAGAGAAGCTTCTCATTCTAAGGAATTAGACATGTTCTAATGGCATGGGGCCAGCTGTGTCACCCTTCCGTGGGGTGAAGGGCTGCTCTTGCTGTGCTGAGAGCAGCACTGAGTTCTGCTCTGCATGCCACTGGTGCTGAAGGCTCCTTCTACATCTGACCTGCAGCAGCCTCGAGTCAAGGTCAGACACTGGCACTGGAGTAGCCCTGCTGAAGGAGATAACCTGCCTGAGGTAACCACTGCTGTTTTTGTTCCTCATTCCTGCTTATTTAGAAAGCAGGCAAATCATGGTGAGCTTTAAAACAATTCCAAGCAGTTCACATGCACAAACAAACTGTGGGAACTCTGATTTAAATCCAGGTGGGGATTTTTTTCATAGTATGTATGGCTGTTTACACCAGGAAACTAACAATCATACTGATAACAACAGCCACCGGAGTATTTGAAGGGTAGTTTGTGACTTCCTCCAGCACCTGGATTCATCCCCTCTCTCTCCTGTTTATATCTGAGACAAAGGGCTCTGAAACAGCAAATGAAAGCCGTGTCTTTACTTTCAGAGTCTCAGGGCTTTTTATTCCATTCTTCTCTGTAAGATTGATATGAGCGTGTCACTGGCCCTCAGTGAAGAACCAACACACAGTAATAGCTTGTGTGGTGCCAAAAGTATATGACTGATATTAGTGTGAGCTTCCAAAGCTCTTGAGATACTTAGAAATGGGAGCCCCAATGTGCATGATCCAATAGATAGTAGTTCATGTTCTCTGATAGTACAAAATCCTGAAGTCCAAACATTATTTTGAAGGGGCTGTAGCTCAGTTAAAATACTAGTGGAAAGTACAGGCAATGATAGGACAGGTTAATGACTTCATGATCTGGACTCCTGCTGTGTAAGGAACACTTCACTTCTTTCCTCAGTTCCCTTTGGATGTCCTGTGATGTGATGGTTCCTTTCTTCTGAGAGCAACATTCAGATATGTTCTATTTAGAAGGTCCAAAGCCTCATGCTGCTTCTATAAAAAACACAGAACTGCTTTGTACACAGTAGACATAATGTAGTCTGATTTTGTCCTTTACTTGGGTTCCCATTTACTTGGGTCCTATAACTGGAGTTACAGCATCTAAGGTGGGTTGAGTATCTCCTGCATCCCGTTGGGTGTCTGTCCATCTAGCCCTCACCTATGGAGACACACATCCGTGAAAATATAGTAGGAACCTCAAGTGCTTGAAACAGACATTTCTCTAAACTCAGCTGGAAGATTCAGAAGTTATAACGGTGTGAGAGCATGTGAAAGAGCAATGGGAGTGCATGTAACGGTGCCTTGAGAGACCTGATAAGCCAGCTGAGAGCTTATGGGTCAGGATGTAAGTGGCTATGGTGGCTGTCCCCTACAGATAACCTCACTGGGAAGAAGCAGCAGACAACTGGAAGAAGCCTCTTGTTTGCAGGCGCTGGTTCTTGAGCCACCCTGGTATCTGCTGGTGTCTGCTGGGAGGACACCACAGTAGGGCACAAACAATCAAGGCTGGTTTTAGGGTGCATTGATCATAACCCACTTCTGACACAGGTGGTGGAGGAGCCAGTAGAGGGAAGAACTGTGCTCTACCTGGCCCTCAGCAACAGGGAAGAACTGGGCAGCAGAGTGAAGGCCAGGGGTAGCCTTTGTTGCTGTGATGATGAGATGAGGATGGGGCAGGGAAACTGGTGGAAAAGGACAAGAAAAAGGTCAAAGTAATCAGTGCCTTCTTTCCCTTGTTTTTTACTGGTAAGACTTGCCTGTGGGAATCCAGGTTCCTGAAACCAATGGGAAAGTCTGAAGCAAGGAATATCTAGTAGAAAATAAGTATTTGCCATGTCTTCAACATGGGCAAGGAGAACGTGAGGAACTGCAGGCTGGGCAGCCTCACCGTGATCCATAGGAAAGTGATGGAGCAAATAATCCCAAGTAGTTGAGAGTAGTCAGCATGAGCTTACAAAAGTCTGATCAACCCAATAGCTTCCTGCAATGAGGTGACTGGCTCAGTGGATGGAGGGAGGGCAGTGGATGTTGTTTAGCATGACTTTAACAAGGCTCTTGACATTGTCTGCCACAACATCCTCAAGAGAAAATGTTGAAGTACAGGCTAGATAAATGGACAGTGAGGGGAACTGAAAACTGGCTGAAGTGCTGGGCCCAGGGCTGTGATCAGCAGATCAAAGTCCAGCTGGAGGCCAGACACCATCAAGGGTGCTGATACTAGGGCTAGAACTGTTTAATCTCTACATTAGTGACATGAATATTGAGGCCAAATGCACCCTCAGCATGTTTGCAGATGATATAAACCTGGGAGCAGTGACACATAAGGCAGCAATGTGCCCTGGTGGCAAAGGTGGCCAACAACCTCCTGGGCTGCTTTAGGCAAAGCAGTGCCAGCAGGTCAAGGGAGGTGATGCTTCCACTCTGTTCAGCCCTGCTGAGGCAGACCTGGTGTGCTGTGACCTGTGCTGGACTCCCCACTACAACACAGACATGGGCATGCTGGAGTGAGTCCAGCAAAAGGCTGTGCAGGGTCATCCAAAAGGCTGAGAGATTATTCAGCCTGGAAAAGAGAAGGCTGCAGGGACCTTATCAATGTGTGTGAATACCTGACTGGAGGGGAGGGGGAGCAGAAGGAAGATGGGGCAGACACTTCTCAGTGTTGGTACCCAGTGACATGGCCAGAGAGGCAATGGACATAATCAGAAATACAGGGAATTCAGTGTGAACGTAAGAAGTAACTTGTTTACTGTTCAGAGGTCAAGCACTGGGGCAGGTTGCACAGAGAGGTTGTGGAGTCTCCATCCTTGGAGGTATAAAAAGCTAACTAGATGCAGCCCTGAGCAAGCTATTCTCATTGCCCCTGCTTTGACCAGAGCTTGGACCAGATGGTCCCCAAAGATGCCCTCGAAGCTCAACTGGCCTGTGATTCTGTGGAGTGTGCACATCTATGCATACATATACATGTGTGATCACACAGATAGCTTGACTGCATAAACACTTCAGAAAATGAGTTCTACAGAGATAAATTCTGTGACGCTTGTTTCAAGGAGAGTTAAAAAGTTTAGAGCTCATGTACAGAGCATTTTTAAATCAGTCTAGGTTTGGGTTTGAGTCTTCTGTGCAGTATGGGCCACAGCCCTTTTAGCATATAATATTTAGAAGTTTATTCAATGTATTTTGCCGCAAATCATACAAAACTAGTGGAGAAAGTACATTTAATACAACACCTTGTATGTCAGATAAGCCAGTCAGACTAGATTTTGGTTGCCATCTAGAGTCCCTCAGCAAGTTGTGGTGTTCTAGCACTTTGGGATCTTAGACCCCCCATTCTTCCTGGCCTGTGTTAATTCAGTATAGAGAACTGTACTTCCATACACTCAGAGCTGGCAGAGAAATATTGGGAAGAACATTCCTGCTTAACATTTATCCAGTACTATAAGTAAGTAAACCCCATCAAGTTGCAGTTTTTGTTCCTTCCTCTGGTGATGGTACCAGCATCTTGCATGCTTCCATTGCTTCTTCTCTGTGACAGTGTTTAAGCCCTTTTGAACAGCAGCCCATGGAAGGGGATGGGTGGACAGACTGTCTACTTAAAGAGGTAAGTCACTTATTGTGTGATGAATAATTCAACACAAATCAGGCAGTCCAGATAGACTGTTACTTTGAATGTCTTTAAATCTACACATCCTGTATTTTGTTTTTTCAGTCAGCTGCAAAGATGGTGCAGAACAGAAGCAGAACAGGATCAAAGGCTGTGTATTATGTCGCTGTGTAAGTCTGTAATGGAGGCTCTTCAGTTTATCATGTCATTTTATGTCAAGGATTGTAAATGAAGGCTCTTGTTGCTGAGCAAAAAGATTTAACTGGAAACCTTTGAGCTGAGGACAAGGCAGAGCTGACATTGGGATTGCCCATTCTGAGAAGTGCTCTTGCGCTGTCAATCTCCAGGAGGAGCTTGGATCTTGAATCCAGTCTTGTTTTGGGCCAGTTAATGCAGCTGAGTCAGATAAGCTTGGGCAGTCAGGGAAACATGGACGTTATAATTGTCTTCTTGAGGCTTTCCAATGACTCCCTCGGTTTGCATTATCTGCATTCTGCTGGCTGGGGTCTGAGTCAAGGAAACATTTGACCCTGAGCTTTGTTCACTCCTACTCAGAAGGACATTTCAGAGCTTTGCACTTAAGCATTTTCCTGGAGTGTGGTGGTTTTCTGAGGTAATGTCTGGAGCCATCCCACTGCAGTTAATGGAGAAAGATCCGGTTGACTCTTGGAGGCTTGGATTCAACTTTCTCTTGAGTAACACTGACAATGCTGATGGAAAATCAAGGATCCTCTCACAGGCATCACTCACAGTATGTAGTCCTTGAAGGGGATAGGGTGACCACCTCACCCATCTTCACTGGCACTGTCCTGGAGATGCAGAGATTGATACGGTTTGAATGTTTCAGGGGACCAATAGTGAAGAATCAGTGACAGTTCAGACAGCTGTGGAGGAGGTAAAAGGTTCTTTATCTCTGCTCTCTAGCCTTGGGCAGCATGGTCTAATGTTAGGTGTGAGGGCTGTGGCAGGGGGTTGGAATTGGATGATCTTAAGGTCCTTTCCAACCCAAACCGTTCTATGATTCTATATTGCTTCTTAAACCCAGTTAGTAACACACAGCCAGGACCAGCCACGGTAACAGTGGATGTACAGTGACCTACTTTTAACACAGCTTATGTAGCCTGTCGTGCTGCTTTCTGCTTGAATGGCAGAATTCGCAACAAAAGGTCAATTTATGGCAGCCTTTTATTGCAAGGTTCTTTTGCTCTAGTCCAAAGTTATAATGACAAAATGCTTTGCTGAGTACAATGGGGACTGCAAAAATCAGCCCCACTTTTTATGTAAAGCTTTAAACTTTATCTGTTTTAAACAGCTTTTGGTGCTAAGCTATTTTTTTTTTGTTTGGTTGCTTACGAAAAGAGCTTTATTACTTGCATGGAGAGCAATAGAGGAACATTTCTGAGTATGAATAGAAAGGCTTGGCAATGGGGGCTTCAAGTAAAGCCATACAAAACACTTCTGAAGCTCAGCAAACCTGCATGGAGAGAGGAGAGTCCAAACCACAGCAGCCCAGAAAAGGGAAAACTGCATAGGGAAAAATAAATGGGAGCTGCCCCCTGCTAAGGGAAGGCACAAAGTAAATCTGCTGTGACCCAACCACGCAGGGTCACAAACCAGCCGAGATAAATGCAGGAGGAAGGACACTGTGACAATAGTTAGCCCAGAGGGCTGAGACACATGGCTGAGTCCCTGCATGTCAGCTGGGCTGCAATAGCTGACTGATTCATGCACTTTGCCTAGGGCAGCTGGGAGGTAAAACACATTATGTTAAGCCTCAGTGGAAGAGGGTTAGATGAATGTGCTTCCCTTGCAGAGGGGTGAGTGCCCATACGTGATCAGTTACCACAGCTCAGATAACGTGTGAGCATCCTCCAGCTCTCTGAGCACCCACTGGGCTCCCATTCTGAAAAGACCTGACCCCTTTCTAACAAGCCTGTTGCAAACAGGAGCTGTGGAGTGTGTTAACATAAACCCTTTTTGCTGCCAGCTCAGGCTAAGCATATGATGAAGCAGAAGGTCCCAATGCCTCGTGGTGCCTCCTTAGGCTTTAGTAACTCTCTTGTGTATCTAAACATTCAGCAGGGCCCTGCCATTGACAAATGTTGCACATGGGGAGATGCTTTAAGCCTGTACAGAGCCTTGCTGAGCTGAAAGGGTGGCTTGCCATAAATCCTGGGTGATGGCAGCCAGTGTCAAGCTATCCTAGTAGGGTGCCAAGGACTGTGCCCCCAGTACAGGCAGGGCCTTGTTTTCCTCTCTGCTCAGCTTTCTTTCAGATAGCACAAGCAGCCTTGCCAAGGTTGCTCTACAGCTTCTACTGCTGCCAATAATCTGGGTAATCTCTTATCTCGCCTTATTTCACATGTTTATAGCCATGACAGCCGAGCCCTAGACAATGTGTAATGGGTGAGTTATGTTAGACGTTGTCGAGCCAATAACCATGTGGAGGAAGGGCCTTGCTAGCTGTGTACTAGAGCTCAGAGCACCAGAGCTGGAAATCTGTAATGGCAAATGATTTGAGAAATGCTGTGTCCCAGCTTCAGTCCACTCATTCACTGCACTGTCTGGTCTTTGGGACTGATGGAGGGTTTTGCCTAGAGGCATTGAATGTTACTGGTTATGAGACACTCAGCTACAACGTCAAGTGAAAGGCTTGTTAGTCATCTCCACTTCTATCCCATGTATCATCACAGCTAATAAACATCCTGCAGCTGGCTTCCAGGCTGCTGGCAGGTTGGACACTCTTCACTCTGAGTCCTCTCTATCTCTGTGTGCTCCCAGTGCTATGTCTGGGTTCGCACTGGTTGGGACTCTGGCCAAAGTGAATGTCCAACAGCAGTTGGAAAAGATAGAAATTGTTATCTTTCTTAGCTGGATTGACTTGTGTTCTGGCAGGGCTAAGGAACTCTTCAGCCAGAATTGAAGCTGATATATATAATCAGTTACTCCACACAGAGCATCATCTCTCACATGCAAACATGTACAGTCCCTTTCTCAGTCTTAATCACTGGGTGCATCTAAAGATAAAGGTGATTAAAAACATTCATCAGTCGTGACCTGACATCATTGTTTGCATCAAGGAAGTAGGTCCACACTTCTGTAACATCATGGGATCTCACCACAAGCATCACAGTAGAACTGGCAATATGGGTTGTCTTCTTTATAACAAACAGGGGAGAAAAGCTTCTTTTAAAGACTTGATCTTAACTTGGGCTGCACATCTCATGAGTCCTTTCCTGGAAAGTGCTCCGTACATTTGTGAATCAGATGGTTGAAACAATGATGAACTATGAAGGCAAGTGCCTCCATGTATGAGCTTTCTCAGATGCAGTCCTAACCACATCCTGAGTTAAGATGCCATGTTTGCTATCATCTTATCAAACAGCACTTGTTGTTACCAGCCTGTATCAGTGGCAACAAGGCATGAGTGTTGAAGTAGAGAGAGATAAGGGAAAGGGAAAATCTCTCAGCAGACAGCTGGGAGGACATGTGATGGGCCCCCCGCCCTCTTGGGTGCCCTCTCCAGTGTAGCAGGGTCTCCCTATTGTAATGTTCCATATTAACTAAACAGTTTTCATTAGGAATTTTGGAGGGAATTTCTGCTTTATTCCTGCTCTCAGCACCACTGGGAGCACAATTTCATAGAATCACATAGAATCATAGAATAGTCAGGGTTGGAAAGGACCTTAAGATCATCCAGTTCCAACTGCCCTGCCATGGGCAGGGACACCTCACACTAAACCATGTCACCCAAGGCTTCATCCAACCTGGCCTTGAACACTGCCAGGGATGGAGCATTCACAACTTCCCTGGGCAACCCATTCCAGTGCCTCACTACCCTAACAGTAAAGAATTTCTTCCCTATATCCAATCTAAACTTCCCCTGTTTAAGTTTTAACCCCTTGCCCCTTGTCCTATCACTACAGTCCCTAACGAAGAGTCCCTCACCAGCATCCCTATAGGCTCCCTTCAGATACTGGAAGGCTGCTATGAGGTCTCCACGCAGCCTTCTCTTCTCCAGGCTGAACAGCCCCAACTTTCTTAGCCTGTCTTCATACGGGAGGTGTTTGGATCATAACAGCGTGAGAACAACTGGGGAGAACAACTGCCCAGAAGCTCTGGAAAACACTCCTGTGGCAGCTCAGGAGGAAGGGTACAAAGCTGCAAGTGAAAGGCAGGCTGCAGAATGGCAGCTGGAAGGTCCTTAGCATTACATGGGTTCAGGCACCTAGGGCATTGCAATGATGAGGGGAGCTGGCATCCCAGAAAGGGGCCCACAGCATTGATGGTGCTGAGCAGGACACTGCTAAGACAGTCTGAGATGTGAAGAGGAAGTCAGTATTGAAAATGAAACCTTTCTCTTGGACTTACATATTTACCTGAAAGCCCAAATTAGGTGTCAGCTTGTACTTGGAACATCCAGATGTCTGGCTGCAGAATGCTGATGAGCCACAAATAATTTTATAGTCCTCCATACAGCCAAGCCAGGACCTGGCTGGCATGGACCATGACTTCCAACCTGTGCAACCATGCCTTTTTCCAGTGGAAGCCAGAGACTGGAAGAGAGTGGAAGGTTACTGCATGCCTTGGTGTCCCCTGGGCACACTCAGGAAGTGGCAAGGGCAATCATCCTGAAGGGAATTTGCAGAGTACTTCCATGTGTAAGCATCATCCTCCTTTATGGGCAGAGATAACCAGACAGCTCTTTTTGTTCCTGAACATAACTGGAACAAGTAATTCCTTCTTTTTGCACAAAACCCCACTAGATTATTCACTTCCCCAGCAATGGCAAGACCTAAGAGCATTCAAAGCCACAGCTTTCCTTTCCACATAAGCATCTTCAGCAGCTGTGCTTTGCATCTGCAAGAGAAGGCAAGCAGAAAAGGTCCTGCCTCTGTGGCACATTGTCTGGGCTCTTCTGGGATGGGGAATGAGCAGTAATGGTTGGTCCTTGCACCAGGGAATTCCCAGGTCCTGCTTCATGGTATGAAATGTACAAATAGCACTAGGAGTGAGGAGCAGAGCTCTGGGCTTGCTTCTCCTGGGAGGAGTGCCAGTGGCTACTTACTATAGCCACTTACCATGGCCACTTACCATCCTGTAGGGTTCACCTTAAACAGAAAGGGTAGGGAAGAGTGCACCTTGTCATCAGCCTGTAGTTTGGGTGCTCCTGAGGTTGGCTGCTGTGGACTTTCTGTTCCAGTCTTCTCTCTTGAAATGTAAACTTCTCTTGACAAAGCTCAGGTTCTTGTGATGTGTCAATACATCAGCCACAATAACACTGACAAGCACCTTGCTATTATCTTGCTGCTGTCATTAATTACTTCCTTAAAGTTGGTCATGATATTAATGATAAACCTTTGCCTGATTTGTGAGGAGAACAGAAAATTGGCTTTATTGTCCTAGCTCTGGTCTCATTAAAGCCTCATGTCATTCTCATTAGAATGTGATTTTCATGACTTAATCCATTATTTACTGCAGGGGAAATCTGAAATGCACAGAATGTTTTTACAGCGAGATCTTGGATCCTGGCCTTTGAACCAGTGGTTTTTTACAAGGAATTGCTTTACAAATCTGTCTCGTGGCTACTTTTAAAAATAACACAACTTAAAGTAGACATTTAAGGGATGAGTAACAAGTCTTGGCCTTGCATATGCAGACATTAGATCACAGTGACCCTCTGCCTCCTGGGGACAACAACTTCCCTCTCCCTTCCAAGCCATCAGATAATGTGTGCTGAGTAAATTGAGCTTAGGTTAGAGAGCTCTTCGCACATGCTGCTAATTGGTGAACTCTTCACTCGGTGGTTGAAGGGAGCTGACACCAGGTAATGTTTCAGCCTTGCTCCACACAGGACTCCTTGATCCAGTGGAGCTCTTTCTTCTATTGTGATTTCATTTTACATAGCAGTATTAATGAATAAGTGTTCTCCCCAGGAGGTTGATGTCTGTGAACCCAACGTGTGTTTTTTCATTCATTCAGAACGGGTACCTTGATGAGCACTGTTTCCCCATCTCCACTGACGGGTTCAGCGCTGACTCAGAGTGAGACATGGTGAACAGTCAGCACCACTCCCTGCAGTGTCTGGCCATCCAGAGGACTCCCTCCCTCACCACCCATACATCTTTGCGGTTTGGGAGGGCTGGCAAGATTGACATCAAAAGTGGGAAGTTCGGGAAAACCCAACTGTATTTCGACATCAGCTCTTGGTTTAAAATACCGAAGCGCAGAGAAAGCAAAACCACAGAGATATGGGAACTGAGATGTAACTGTTGTCAAGGTAAAGGCAAACACCACGGGGTTTGTAAGCTGAGGCTACAGTTAGAAACATCTCAGGTTTTCCTTCCAGTCTATCAGGACCTATAGTCATGAGGATGCAGGAGGGAAAATGGCACAAAACATCCCTTCCTTGTGTGTGTTCAGTGGATGGTCCACAAAGAGCCACCTCTCTTGCACTCAGGAAGAGGTGCGTCTATTATGCCCAAGAGAGATGAGAGATGTAGGAAGAATGTCAGCCTCCTCATGAAGTGGGTCCTCAGGGAATAGATGAGCAGGCTTGAAGGCTTTCAACAGTGTTAATGAATGTGCTTCTTCACAGCCATTATATACTCTCTTACTACTTGGCATCTATGGTTAAATCTGTGGATATTTGATATGCTCAACACTGAAACAGGAAGAGTCAAACAGTCTCATTTCTCCAAAGCAAAAAGAGAAGTCCGTTGTCTTCAAGGCACCATGTATTTTCAAGTGTCTCCACACTTGAGTATTGACCTGGAAGCCTCCTGGCTTGGGTGCTTAGTGCCCTGAAATTCACAGCTGTAAATGGCGCTATGAAGCACCAAAGCTGTTGAGTGTTCTGGAAGGAGCAGATGCCTGCAGTTGAAACATGCCGTTTGTAGCAGCCCTTTGAAATACGGTGGAAAAGCAGTCAGCTGTTGTCCTTAAATAAAGGGAATAGGAGAGAACAGACTAAATCATATCTAGTCTTTGCCTTCAAACCCACTCATTCATGAAGCCTTCTTTTTACTCAAAGCACAGCACGCCTTGAGATTTTACCATCTGCTCTTTCCTCTGAGGAAAAGTCTGCTTCGTTTTACCTCCCTTGCAAAAAGCAGCATCACAGCGAGGAAAGCACTTTGCTGCACTGGTTTGCAGTACACCATGAGGCAAAAGAACCCCCAAGTCCATGTCCTTGACCACATTTGCCAGGGAATTGGCAACTGTGTATTTATAGCCTGGAAAAGACATCCACGCCAAGTGATGTGTGAGCTGGAGCAGCAGTGCTGGAAATACCCTGTGCTGAAGGGTCATCTTTCTGGAGGGAGTCAGTACCACAGGCTTTTTAGTGTGGGAACATTAATAACTGTACATTGTTCGATCTCCAGTCATTGCCTGTAGGCCAGGTTCACATTTTAGCTTTCTGGAGGAGATGAGTGTTGTAAGCCTCTGTATCCCAGCCAGCTCCAGCATGGGCATTGCTATTCCACCCATTCTCTGCCCTTGCAGCAGAAGATGCTCTTTGTGGGCTCTGTTAACCTGTTCCCCTGCTGAAGAAAAGCCTCTGTGATCACAGATCCACAGCACTCGCTATCCACTGAGGTTGTTACTCCAGAGAAGGGTTCCTCCTTCCTCTGAGCAGCCATGAGAGATGATGCTTGCATTGGGTATCCTAGAGCTGCTGTCTCTCTGGAGGAAGAGGGGATGACTTCTCTCCATCTGTGGAAATCCTACACATGGGACAACACCAGGAACAGCCCCAGGTTATGTGCTGAGTGCCTGGCTGTCCCCATATGGCCCACAGGTCTGCCAAACGTTTTGAAGAGACTGTACCTCACAGTCTCATTTGGGACAGGATCCACAGCATGGTGTAGACTGGCAAGGTTATAATCACATCCATTTGGCTGAGGATGCCACGAAATGAAGCACGGCAGCTAAGAGAAAACCAAACACTGGTGCAGAGACAATCCTTCACCACCTCATTTCTCACCCAAATTACAACAGCAAATGATTTCTGCTCATACCATAGGAGTACTGAGAGCCAGGAGCTCTCCAACACCAGAAGACAGACCAACTGCATGGAGGGGGATGAAAATACAAGCTGAAGAAGGCATAGATGAGGAAAACCAGGGTGGCACAGTCATGGTCAGACATAGCCCAGGATACAGAGATGGGTCTCAAGCTGCTGCTCAAACAGGACACAGCAGGCAGCAAATTCAGGCACAACAGGATGGGGCTAAGTTTTCAATCTGAATTTTAATCTCAGCTGGGTTGTTGAGGTAGAGATCAGGAGACTTCATGTTTCAAGTGAACTAGAAAGAGATGCCTGAGATATGGTTTAGTGTGAGATTTCCCTGCCCATGGCAGGGGGCTTGGAACTGGATGATCTTAAGGTCCTTTCCAGCCCTAACTATTCTATGATTCTATGGTTCTATGATTCTATTCAATGACCCATACAAAATGCCCTGTACAGGGCAAGGTTTACCCCACTGCCAGCAGGACAAGGAAATCTAGCAGTAAAGGGGTGTTATAACGCTTTGCACCAGTCTCTGTGAATTGGTATCGGGTGCAGTAAAAGACAATCAAATGTTAGCTCAAATGGATGTTGGGTTTTGTTTTGTTGGGCCTAATCTGTAACTGCTTTGATAACAAGAAGAAGGGGGAAGAAAAAAAAAAGGAAATAACGTTTGATTTTCTGATTAAAACTGGGTGTTTTGGGTAGAAATTCTCCCTGTACAGCAGTGACTCACAAGCTGCAAGTCAAGGAAGAAATGATTATATAATCACCAGAGAAAGGAAACAAACCCCCAAACAACAAAAGAGCCCCAGAAGTGCTTCAGCTCCACAGGGCTGAGGGAATGAGTGTGGATCCTGCGATGCACGAGGCTGCGCACAAGTAGTTTTCCTCCTGTGTTTCCCTCTCAGTAAAATGAGAGGTTGGAACTCAGGGGATGTGAGTGCAGCTTCTGATTCTGCAAAGCTTCCTGTGAGGCATGGGGCGAACTCTCAAACCTCCCTGGGTCTCACCTGTAAAACAGCAATAACGTTCTTTGTCTGTTTAAATTAATGCTCCTGCCTGTGAGTCTCTACCAAGCCTAGAGTAACGGGGCTCTAATGTATCATCACATTCTCTAGCTGCCCCTGTGCTATGAATAATAATGCTTATTAATCATAATAAACATGTCAGCGCTGTCAGAGAGTGTGCATGGAGTGAGTGGAGCAGTGTCTGACAATTACATCCTGCCATGGAAAGTTTCAGGTGGAAAATGAGCCTCATTCTGCTGATAATATAAAACCCAGGGGTGGCCAAAGTCTTACTGCAGGCAACACTGAAAGGAAGGAGGAAAGGTCAGTTTTGTTCTAAAGCATAATGCAGCAAAGTCCCATGTGCTGTGTCCCTCTCTAATGTACCAAGACAGCTCCTGACATTTACAAACTGCAGTAGTGAGGGATCCAGGTAGTGGGTGTCCAGTTCAAAATATATACAACAACAGTAGTAAACCCTAACTTACAGACCGAAATTACCTACATTTACTCATCAAGTCCTCCACCTCAGTTGTTCTCCTCTTTTTCCTTCTTCATCCCATTCACCACTTTGGTTAAGAGGTGATGAAGGGCACAATTTAGGCCATTTATTTCAATGATCTCAGTGTGTGCCAGCAAGGGACAGACCAGGTCCTGTTTATGAATCACCCTACTGAGAGAAAGGTGGGATGGCAGGATGGATGGCAGCCCACCCAGGAGCACCTCAGACTTGGAATGCTCAAGAAGGTGATCTTATGTAAAACACAACTCAAAGCAGGTCAGGTTAGCCCAGGTTGGACCTTGTTTGCCAGAGCAGGGTCTAAAATGGAGATAATTCCGAAAGCATCTGTGATAGGATCCACCTTGCCTATGTAAAATTGCTGCTGCTGCATGCAGCAGGGAGGTCACTTCAGAGTTTGGACTATTTATACTTAAAAGGACAAATAGATCCTTTGAAGCTACTGGAGTTACTTGAGACTTCAGCTGCTGTAAAGGAGGTCAGAACCTGCTTCTAGGGCTTTTGGCTGAAGCTCATTGCTTGATCCATGCAGGAGATACTTGCTGCAGAGTTAGTCATCCCTGTGTCCTGAAGGGACCTCACAGCACTTCCTATTTAATCAGAATTACCTGCTGGGAGGAATCGTCTGGTGAACCACAGGGCTGGGCTTTGGGGACAAATAAGAAGGAAATTCTGTATATTCAGAAAGGAGCTAATCAGCCCCAAACCTGTGACAAATATATGGTTTGCTGTACAATCAGGAAACAGTTTCCCTCCTTGCCTGATTGCCCAGGGGTAATTACAGGTGCCTGATTTATCCTCCTCTGAAGCACATCTGATCCTTTGCTGCTGGAGCCAGACTGGAGCTGGGCCTTTGGCCACTACCAACGCCAACCTCTCACTTCCTCTGACAACATCTCCTGCAGCCCAAGCCAGGAATAATTGGCCTGAACTGATGAAAGGGCATTATTAGTGCCCATTTTTGTATTAATTCCATTATTATCATAGACTCATAGAATAGTCAGGGTTGGAAAGGACCTTAAGATCATCCAGTTCCAACCCCCCTGCCATAGGCAGGAACACCTCACACTAAACCTTATCACCCAAGGCTCTGTCCAACCTGGACTTGAACACCACCAGGGATGGAGCATTCACAACCTCCCTGGGCAACCCATTCTAGTGCCTCACCACCCTAACAGTAAAGAATTTCTTCCTTATATCCAATCTAAACTTCCCCTGTTTAAGTTTCAACCCACTGCCCCTTGTCCTATCACTACAGTCCCTAATAAACAGTCTGTCCCCAGCATCCTTATCAAGTGGATGTTATTTTAAATGCTGAAAGGAGCTGGGCACTCAAACTCCACTGAATATCTCAGGATCTGGAGCCCCAGTTCTCTTCTTTCGCAGATCCAAGCTTCAGAGGTGTCCTGGTGTGTGAGCTCGGTGAACACATCATGTGTGAGCGCCTGTGTGATTCTCTCATGGTGGCACTGCCAATCCCTTTGTGTGTCCCAATCACTCCCTGTTTGTTTCGAAACCAAACAAACAATATTTGCAGAGTGTGTCTCCCCAAAGCAGTTCTGTGACTTGTTCACACCGTGTGCATCACCCATGCCAGGAAAACGTGGTTATCTCCATTAAAAACCATTTGTGCATCCTACCTGCATAAGTCTCCAGCACTCACCCTGTGGCCCAGCTCCTCCCTTGTGTCACAGGACAGGGATGACTCATTCACTGCTGTGTTCCCACTGCTGCTGCCAGACAGCAATAGCCACGATGGGCAAAAAGAAGCAGTTACTTAATACTTGTCCTTGCAGTGAACGTTCCTTGGAATTCCCAGCCCTGGTCACTGCATGCCAGGCTCTCGGAACAACTTGCTAACCTCCCAGCATGAGCACTTCTGCAAGTCAGGAAATACTGCTTAGTTCAGGCAGCAGAATAGTGAGGCAGAAAAACCCTTGCCTTAAGCCACCATTTCACATCCATGGTGGAGACTGTGACAGATGCCAGGAGATTCCCAGTCCTTTGTTTCAGACATGAGGCAAATCCTATTTTTGCAGTGACTTCAGGAGCTCACTAAGACCAAATGACTGCAGCATCCAATCCATCTTTACAAGCTTTGTGGCACTATGATTTGCCAAGGATTCCAGAGTGAACAATAGCTTTCACTTTAACCATTTTTCATCTGTAGATATTAAAGACATAGCTGGATTGAAACAACCCCACATGGCACATCTGCCATTTGTCTGCCTTCTTCATTGTCTTTGGGATACAGGAGCTGGACCACCGAGTCCTCCATGTCAGTTCCTCATCTAATGCGTTGTTTAAAGAGCTGCTATAATGTCAATATGAAAGGTGAAACATGTCAGCTTACATTTTATCCAGGCTGAGAGCACAAGTGCTTACCCTGCACTGCCTTCGGAAGAATTGGCTATGCCCAGGAATAGAGCCATGGCATGAGCAAAACCACGTCTGACCCTGAGATGTCACCCCTGATGTACAGGTTCAGAGATGCTGTCTCCCAAACATAAATGTCAGAGTGATGGCACTCATTCAAAAACCAGCTCCTGCCTTTGCTAAACCTATGGAACACCCGTGCATGTGTTCAGAATCAGAACAGGTCCTTTGCAGTGCACTTTAAAACCAGGGTAAGGAGGAAGCGCTTTAGGAAGAGATGTAGGGGGCTGAGAGGGGAAGAAACCATCCCCCCGGTGTGCCAAAGGTTATATGTTATATGGTGTCACCATGAGATGAGCTCTCTTCCTAAAACAGCCTTATCTGGGGATTAGCACTGAAACAATGTCATCTGCTCCTGAGCCTTTCCAGCCTCACTCAGCTGCTGTTTGGTTCCTGATCCCTGTACCATAAGGGCCTCCAGAGCCACACATAGAGTGGGAGCAGTAATGCTGGTACATCGTTACAGACCCTGTTACCAGGGGCCATTAACATCCAACATCACTATAAGCAGCCTTTCAGCAACATGGGCCTCTTCCTCTCAGTTCTTCACCAGAGCATATAACACCAGAAGACACCCTGACATCCTTTCGAATGCTGCAGAGGGAGGGTCTGCTCCTTTCCAGATCCCAGTTTCCCACCTGAATGATTAACAACCATGAAGCACGGGGTTAGCTCCCCTCCTCTTGGAAGCATTACTCCACTTGGCCAGCAGAATGGAAGGACCTAACAAGATTGAGTTTGTATAATCTGTATGACAATATGGAGCATTTCCTTCTATTTTGCTGCTGAATGAGGTTGTTTCTGTGATGCTTCTGTAGCTTTTGGCTCTGGTTAAATAGCAAGAGAACTCTCAATAGCAGGAGTCAAAGCGTCTTCCACCTGACCATGCTCTTGTGCACTTGTGAATGGAAAATTCCGTGTCTTCATAAATCACAGGAGCACAAAGACCATATGTGGTGTGCAGAGCTCCCACGTGTCTACATGGGAGTGGGTCAGCGCTAGCCAAGAACTCCGAAAGCAGAATTATCTGTGTTACACGTTTTACTTTGCTCTATCGCTGAACGTAAGTGGAGAGGGGAAGAGCCACAAATAAAAGAGAATGTCAAGAATAATGAAAAAAAATGTATGTTCCAGGCTCAGAGAAATTATTTTGACACCAGCTTTCACATTTTTTTATTATCTCTCCTTTGGGCAAAGTCATTCAGAAGAGCAAACACAAAATCACCCGGCAGACTAAGATACAGAACCTGCCTCTCTTCACAGACTGGATGTGACAGCTAAAACAAGACCCCGGGATCCAAGCATGGCAGGAAATGAAGAGGTTGCATTAAAATATTGCTGTTCTCATAAGCGGGGAGAGGGGTGAACCCTGTGTTATTAAGAGGTGATTGCCTCACCTCATTTTTCCATTGTGCTAGTGCAGGCAGATTGAACCACCGCATCCTTAATGTGCTAAGCACCCGCCAGGGTCTGATCCAGGACTCACCAGAGCTGTCCGTAGAAAAAGCTGCTTTGCCCTTGAGTATGTCTGCTCCCCAGGGGTGCTGGAGGGCCACCCACAGCCTGTGCAGAGGGTGCTCTTGTGTCCAGAGCCATGTACACTACTCCTCATCTTCACACAGAGTATCTACGGAGCTAGAGTTGGCAAAGGTTATGTGGACTTCCCTTTGCAACAGCTCTCTGCAGACAGCATAGAATCAGGATAGTTTGGGTTGGAAAGGACCTTCCAAAGTCATCTGGTCCAACCCTCCTGCAATGAACAGGGACATCTTCAATTAGATAAGGTTGCCCAGAACCACATCCAGACTGGCTGTGAATGCCTCCAGGGATGGGGCATCCATCACTTCTCTGGGCAGCTTGTGCCAGTGCTTTACCAACCTCATTGTAAAGAATTTTTTCCTCATGTCCAGCCTAAATCTCCCCTATTTAGTTTAAAACCATCATCCCTCATCTTATCACAGCAAGCCCTACTAGAAAAAGTCTCTCCCCATCTTTCTTATAGGCTCCTTTCAAGAGCTGAAAGGCCGCAACAAGGTCTCTCCAGGGGGACTATTCATTAGGGACTGTAGTGATAGGACAAGGGGTAATGGGTTGAAACTTAAACAGCAGAGGTTTAGACTGGATCTAAGGAAGAAATTCTTTACTGTTAGGGTGGTGAGGTACTGGAATGGGTTGCCCAGGGAGGTTGTGAATTCTCCATCCCTGGCAGTGTTCAAGACCAGGTTGGATGAAACCTTGGATGATATGGTTTAGTGTGAGGTGTCCCTGCCCATGGCAGGGCAGTTGGAACTGGATGATCTTAAGGTCCTTTCCAGTCCTAACTATTCTATGATTCTATGCTAAACAACCCCAGCTCTCTCAGCCTCTCCTCATAGGAGAGGTGCTCTGTCCCTCTGATCATTCATGTGGCCTCCTCTGGACCCTCTCCAACAGGTCCATGTCCTTTCTGTACTGAGGACTCCAGACCTCGATGCAGTACTCTATATGGGGTCTCACCACAGCAGAGTAGAAAGGGCAGAATCACCCCCCTTGACCTTTTGGCCATGCTCCTTTGGATGCAGCCAAAGATACAGCTGCCTTTCTGATGCATATCTATCCTTCCTCGTTCTTTCCCATTGCTTTTCCCATGCTGCTGGTGTGCTGCCCTCACAGCCCTCTCCTGAGCAAGAAACCTCTGCATGTCCTCCTGCCCCAGCCTGGTACCTAGGGCTCCCTTTTCTCTATCAGCCCCTCTTTAGTAAGAGTCTACTTTGGGCTTGCCATGGACAACAGACAACCCCCCATTTTCTTCTGCTCCTCTATTCCCTTGTGTCACCCTTTCTGTCTTCCAGGATTATTTTGTTGTCAACCTCCTCAGGGACATCACTCTCACGGCAGTTTTTTTACTCACCTTTGAGTTGTAATATACAAATTCATGTACAATTAAGGCCTTTGGACTCTTGCCCTATGGGGCAGACATGATTTCCGACTACTTTTGGAGCTATGATCCTGGCCTATATGAACTGAGGCTGGTCTTGTGTGTTATTACAGAGGGAAGAAAACGTAAAGGACATAAATGTCCCCCCACCTATTAAATGTGATAAAAATGTGCTCCAGGGGCTGCAGTGCTTGCCTGGGACTGGGAAGAGCTGTTCCCATATCCTGTTCAGACCTTCCTCAAGACCCTTAGTGAGATATTTAGGACCTGATCCTCCAGGATCTTCAAACCTCAGAAAGCCTGGGGCATAGGATGTGTCAGTCTTGCAGAAATACCAGCCTGGGATTATCTTGCTGTGAATAAGTAAGTGATGACCTTAAACAAGAGATTTCTGTTGTACCACTGTAAGACTGCTGCCCCTTTTTACTTGTGATGAAGACATACACAAAATGTCACTGCAGACCTGCCAAGGAGACACCTGCACTGAAAACAGGGAGACAATGAAGGGGTTCACAGAAACTCACCAACCAAGCAGGGAGAAAATCCTTCATGTTTAGAAACAAGATATTGCTAAACCACAGAGTAAGTGGGCATTTGTTTGGCATGAACAGTACCAGAGACCAGATACTGGTATATTCTCCCCCTCTCTGCTCTCTTGAGAACCTATCCAGAGTACTGCACTGAGCTCTGGGGCCCACAACACAAGATGGACATGGGCCTGCTTGAGCAAGTCCAGAGGAAGGCAGTGAAGATGATTCGAGGGATGAAGCACCTCTCCTGTGAAAACAGGCTGAGAAAGTTGGGGTTGTTCAGCCTGGAGAAGAAAGGGTTCCAGGAACATCCTGTAACAGCCTTCCAGTACCTAAAAAGGGCCTGCAAGAAATCTGGAGAAGTGCTTGTTACAAGGGCATGTAGGGATAGGACAAGGGGCAATGGCTTTAAACTGAAAGAGGAGTGATTTAGATTAGACATTAGGAAGAAATTCTTCCCTGTGAGGATGATGAAACACTGAAACACATTGCCCAGAGAAGCTGCAGCTGCCCCATCCCTGGCAGTGTTCAAGGCCAGGTTGGATGGGGCCTGGAGCTAGTGGAAGGTGTCCCTGCCCATAGCAGGAGGTTGGAACTGGATGAGCTTTAAGGTCGCTTCCAACCCAAACTAGTCTGTGATTCTGTGATAAGATCAACACTGTGAAGCTGTTGGAGGGGTATGATTATAGCCTGGGGTAAGCAGTGCTCTCCTCAGCACAGGTTCAGGAGTTAGCCTGGACCTGTGAATACTAACAGTAAGAAGTTTGGAAGCTTGTTTTGGAAGCTAAACCTAGCAGCATGGCCAGCCTGTGCCAGCTGGCCTCAGGACCAAAGGGTGGGCACTGGCACCAGCTCACCAGTACAGGTGTAGCCAGGAGAGTCGCCAACAGGCTTGAGAGTCATCAACGACTTGGCACCACGACTGCTATTCATCAGCAGCTTGGCCCCATCCTGGGCCATAGTTTTTTATGCCCTAAAGAGCAGCTGGCACCTCCACAGAGCCAACAGGTCTCTGCTCAGTGTAAAGGAGGTGTAGCTGGGCCAAAGGATGAGCTGGAATAAAAGTGGTGAGGCACATGCTGTGGGCAAAGACATGTAAACACAGCGCAGTGAACACAACAAGGAAGAATCTCAGTGAATCTTTCTGCCAAGTCCATCATGGTTTTGAAGTGATTGTGCCCTGCACAAATAGACTGAAGGACTAGAAGGATAAGAGGGTTTTTAATCCAACCCATTATAGGAGCTGTGAGAAGAACAAGCAGGTCAAGCTCTGCACAGGAGTAGAAGAAAACCTTTGTGGAACTTGACAAGGTTTAGACATGCACCTGATGGCTACAGACACATTTCTGGTCTCATTCCCAAGTCATAGCTGCTGGTGCTCCAAAGAACTGTGATTCTACCTCCTCTCCCCATTTGTTACCCCACTTACTATCTAATATACCTGTGTCCCCATTTTAGCACTATGTTATACTCCCTCACCCAGAAGGTACCCAAGACAAGAAGATACACTTGAATTCTCAGAGCTAAGACCTAATATCTTGACTAAAATAGGGACTGTAGTGATAGGACAAGGGGTAACGGGTTGAAACTTAAACAGCAGAGGTTTAGACTGGATATAAGGAAGAAATTCTTTACTGTGAGGGTGGTGAGGCACTGGAATGGGTTGCCCAGGGAGGTTGTGAATGCTCCATCCCTGGCAGTGTTCAAGACCAGGTTGGATGAAGACTTGGGTGATACGGTTTAGTGTGAGGTGTCCCTTCCCATGGCAGGGGGGTTGGAACTGGATGATCTTAAGGTCCTTTCCAACCCTAACTATTCTATGATTCTATGATTCTATGAAAATGGGCTTCACAGCCAAAGCTAATTTTTGCCTTATTTTCTAGGGGCAATGTCAGTGAGGTGTTTGCTAAGCTTTATCTGGGTATAAGGAGAGCACATCTATGTAATAGAGGAGTCCTCAAATCACAGCGCTGCTCAAGCACGGCCAGCACTCTTCAGAATGAGCCCTCTGATCTGCATATTGATGATTGCTCAGGGAAAACAAAATAGACTTTGAAACCTTTATCAAGGCCCACAGTCAAGATTCAATGAAAAGGCTGATTCACAGCAAGAAGAAACATTTCAGAGCAAATCATCAAAAGGCACTTCTTGGGAGAATGTGGGCTTGATGTTTAAAGAAAATACCTTGTGAAAAATGGTTATGAAAGGATGTATCTAGTGTCTGAGATATCTGTCGGGCTGCATCAGGTGCAGGTGATGCTTTGCTTGGTTAAGCCAACATGACTGTCCTTGTAACACTGGCCTAAATCCACAGGAAGAACCTGCAAACCAGTGCACATCACAGATGAGCTTTCACAGCCAGCACTAAAGTGGCATTTATTGCTGAAGGGTGACAGTGAAACAGAAACAATTTGAATTTGGGGATAAAAAGCTCATGATAAGCTCATGTGGTTGAGTTCCCAGCTTGAGTCCTGTTGGGGTTTGTCACTTTTAATGAGTCCTAATTTCTCTGGGTAAAGACATGGTCCAGAAGAGAAATTCTGAAGCGCATTTCCATGAGTAATGCATGAACTTCCCACCTTGGCACTGGTTTTCAAACACTAACTGCAAGTTGCCAGGTTTTATCAGAGCCAAAGGTAAACGACAAAGCATCATTTGCACAACAAATATATCCAGGTGTCACTGTAGAGCAGGACTAGGATGGAGCTCCTGAGCCTCACTGATGTTCATGTTACATTAATAGTGAAGGGAAATGAAGGAATAGGGGGAAAAATCATCTCTGCATCAGTGTGTAACTGTGCTATATTTTATAGATGAATGATAATGCTTAATGGCTTCAGAAGAAAGCGAGGAGCTCAGAGTCTCCATTGACTGTCACCACTGAGCACTGTAGTGCTCTCTTTTTGATATAATTCAAATCTGTGAAGGTCTATTTCACTCATGGCTCAGCCTCTGAAGGGAGGAGGAGTGTGAGTGGGGTCGCAGACAGAGCAAGAGCAAGTCAGTGAATTTAGAACAAAAATAACATTAGTAGATTGGAGCATGATGTCAGTCTGAGAACCTCTAGGAGAGCTCCTCTCTGCTGCACTTGGCCTGAGAGGGGCTGAGTGCATGCAGAGATGTAAACTGCTCTGAGATTTATATGGGAGAGGAAAGCAGGTGTCAAACGTTATTATTTACAGTAAGTAATTGCATAAAGAAAACCCTAGAATCAGATCTTTGTTCTGCACTGGCAAATGTATTCCCTTAATGATCTCTTTTCAAGCCTTTTGAGCTATAAATAGGTTTGTAAGTTTAAGAGCTGGAAATAAGCCACCAGCGCTGTGATTGACTATTGTGAGATGGTTCTATTAATTTGGGGCTGGGGAATGGGCTAGATTAAACCACACTGAAGCCAGCCTGTGCCTGTCTGAGAAGAGACCATGGGTTGGGATCCACTGAGGAGAGGAGGTGAGGAATGAAGGGAATAGGGAAGAAAAGCAACACAGAATCAGTGAGATTAATACGATAAATGCCAAATATTAAGGTTTTTGAAAATAAGCAGAGATAACTAGAAGAGGTCTGTGTCTGGCAGGATAAAAATAGTTATAGGTTATGTACACAGAGAAAAGCACAAGCAAACAGACTTCTGCTGTAGGAATTTCTTTATGCAAGTGACAAGGGCATGTGTTTCTCGCAGTAGAAAATGTTACACCACCAGTTGATGTCTTTGTGATAAAGGGCTAGCAAGGTCAAGGAGCAGCAGCACATGAGAAGTGGTGGTGATGGAAATCAGCAAGTCTGTAGTAAAAGCCATGACACCCACTGGAACCGAGGTAGGACACAGTTATGGTTGTCCACAGTCCTTTGGGCTGGCATCAGCAAGCTCTGGGGGCTCATAGTGGTACTGAGGTGAAGTGGCACTGCTGAATGAGGATCTCTTTCCCCCTGCAGCGATCTGGAAATGCTCTGCTTATGTGATCAATAACACAGACTCCAGAACTGAGGACATCCTCTGCACAGAGCAAGACAGCATCAGAAAGGAACATAGCTGACTGCTAAAGCATACAGCATCCCACTGGTGCCTCTTCCAGGAGAGGAGGCCAGCCTTTAGGCTTCAGACCCTTATTTGACAAACCCCCTCATTATAACTCACAGAACAAAGAACTGAGCAACTGTATCACTAAGGACATTTCTAATAACCTGTAGCATCTCAGGTGCACACATTTCTTTGGCCAAAAACTGTCTGAAAGGGATTTCAAAGCCATCTTCCTCCAGAACTGCTCACAGGAGTAGAAGATTGAGGTCCACAAAATGGCCCAGACTCCTGCTGAAGACACCAAAGCAGCTCTAGTGACTTCTGCAGGACACACTGTGCTAGCCCTTGGTTTGTCATCCACCTCCTCCATCTTTCACCAACATTTGTAATGAAATTTGCTCTTAACTACAGCCACCTGATAGTGTTTCCTATGCATTGCACCAGGATTCTGCCTCTTTATGGGATGACCAAGTGTTTTGCTTGTGCTAAGTGAGATACAAGGGCCCAGTGAGGCAGGTAGAGGTTATGGGAATTAGATGGCATTGGAACAAGGCAAGGGAAGGATGTTTTTTCCAGCTTATATTTGTCTTCCTTTTCTGGCAATGATCAGTTCACAAGGTACTGCCCAGGCCCTTAACTTATTTTAATATTGGTAGGTCAGAGTTGCTTCTTTAGTCTTTAAATACAGAGAACAGAGAAGTTACCTGCCTTTATACCCTCATGTGGTGAGTCCACAGTGGAGATGGGAATATCTCTGAGCATCCCACTCCTGTGCAGCTGCCATCTTGTCCCAAAGGACCCAGCCAAACCAGCATGACGGAGGGCCTGGGGGAGACAAAGAGGGACACCTCACATCACCACATCACTGGAGTGTATAAAGGTATACAGTGTATAAAGGACTCCAGCCCTATCTTCTGCCAGGGGTTTCCCAAAGAGCTGATCACCCCTCCTAGCAGCAGAGGTCTGCAGGGGGATATAGACGAGAGCTGGGGAAAGGCAGGCGAGGGCTGCTTTGCTGCTGGCTGGGATAGGATCACAAGGGGAGCTGCGCTGTGGGTGCCTGGCTGCTGAGAGGATGGTGCCCGTGGGCATATGTGAGAGACTGGCAGTGAAGGCAGATGTTGCACTGCATCATGCCAACCAAGCCAAGGTGTTTCACGCACACGGTGATGACTCTGCCCAGAGCCCCTGTGGGAGGCAGGTTTGTAACTGACAACAACTTCTCACTGCTGAGTCACCCCTGGCTGGATACACTCCCTGATCCCAGGCCCTTTCCAGGGTGGTGAAACAATGGCTCCAGCAGTGGTTTTGAAAGGCAGAAGTGAAGAAATCAGATGAATTCTCCCAGGAACGGGACAGGAAAGTGGGGATGAGGAGAGAGGACTTCACAGATGTGGGTGGCTCACTCTTTGGATCATGGTTTTGAATCTCCAGTGTCTGGTCTCATGTGCTGAGAGGTTGAAGGCTGTCAGCTTGGGATTCTCAGATGTTCAAGTACCTTGGAAAATCAGGGCATTCACGTCAAAATCCCTGTGCATGTAAGGAAACATGGGCTCTGCATGTTACATTAGAAGCCTGTTGTCAATAGCCCCAGAGTTAGGCTATCAAAAGAGAAAAAGCTTGTGTTCTTTCAATCATCATAATGGTGCTTCAGAGCTTCAGTGCTTTTGGAAAGAGCATAGGGAGTGAAACACAGTGTTGAATCCTACTGGGTAACACATTCCTTAATGGCATTTTTAAAGCATTCCATGCTGGCAATAAAATATAGGAAGAGGGAGAACAGAGCACAGCCTTCACTGAAAATGGAAGAGGGCAAAACACATCATTACAAGAGCTTTTCACTGATGTGGGCTGTGGCATCACTATCTGCTGCTCAGAGCTGACTTTGTTTCCAAAATACACACAGCACAAATCCAGCACAGCAAAACTTGAATAACTAGTCATGGTCCCCTGGATTTAAATAGGTTGCCAGCTCCCTATGGAAAGGGACACCAAAAATAACCAAGTTCGGATCACTGGAATATTCCAGATGTCCCTCAAATAAACCACCTCTGCAGAAACACTTGATTTCCAGCAGTTTCCCACTGAAACGACAAAGGTCTGCTCACAGTGCCCAGTGATACATGAAACTGTTGATGCCATTCTCAGGATGATTTAGGGGTATTTATTTGTTGTTACCCCTTGAGAGAAGGATGTGATTTATCACAAAAGAATGGTGAATTTCACAGGACAGCACCAGGCTCCATATGGTTGTGATAGAAAGGCCAGCATGGAGCAGGCAGTGCTTTGTACGGTCCTGGATATGTGAAATTCAGCCTCCACTCAAGATGATTCCAAAACTCTTGTTGAATTCACCAGAGCCAAGTTTTCCTCCAAAGAATCCTTATGTATATTTTAGCTCCCTGGAGTTTTGCTATAATAGTAATGTTTTTCCCATGGGACTAGAAATAAAGAGGAAAAGAATGGGAAGTGAGGGTGCATGGGAGAGAGAGGAATCAAAGCTTCCCTCCCCCATCATTTTCATGGGAAGAGGCTCTTGATTATACTTCAGATGTCCATATCTCCTTGTTTTTCTCTATCTTTCATTCTTCCAGGTCTCAGTCCTTCAGAGCAAAGGAGCCCACAGGCAGCCTTGGCCTGGTAACACTCCACCACTGGCTCTTCCAGTATCTGAAGGGGGACTATAAGGATACTGGGGAGGGACTCTTCATTAGGGACTGTAGTGATAGGACAAGGGGTGATGGGTTAAAACTTAAACAGGGGAAGTTTAGATCGGATATAAGGAGGAAGTCCTTTACTGTGAGGGTGGTGAGGCACTGGAATGGGTTGCCCAGGGAGGTTGTGAATGCTCCATCCCTGGCGGTGTTCAAGGCCAGGCTGGACCGAGCCTTGGGTGACATGGTTTAGTGTGAGGTGTCCCTGCCCATGGCAGGGGGGTTGGAACTGGATGATCTTCAGGTCCTTTCCAGCCCTAGCTATTCTATGATTCTGCAATTCTTACTCAGTGGGATCAGCCAAGTGTCTCCACAGCACTCTGCTGCCTTACACACAGTTATACTTAGTCTTAAAACGTTGACAAGACTGACACGTGATAGCTTCCCTGCTTTGGGCCCACAAATGAAGCAAAGATGATGACTTTTTCTTCCAAGTGAATCCTGATGAAAGCCCAGCTTACAAATGGGCTGAAGTGGAGCTTTGGCTGAAGAATCCTACTCAGATCCATCACCAAGTCCTTCAGCATGTCATAGCAGTCAGTGCTGAGGAGGGAGAAGGAAGAAACACAAGGTGTACGTGTGGCAATCTGTTTCTCATGAGTGTCTTGCCTTTAATCACAAATCACCAGAGCCTGATTTAGTCCCCAAATAAGAAACTTCTTTAATTTTTCCAGAATGATTTGATTGCAAATTATCATTAGTCTTGCTGCTTATAGAACTGGCCAGGTCTCTGACTTGATACCAATGACAATCTACATGTAGGCTGTCCACAGCCAAAATATATGTGAAATAAAAGCAATTTTCTTACTTTGGTGACAGTATTTGCTATTTCAGTTGCACGTGAGCGGTAGTGCTTTTGAAGGATGTGGTGCCTAGAGATTCAGATGTTTTGCCAAGATATCAGTGCCTGGGGAAAAGCTGCCTGCAGTAGCACAGCTTTCAGTCCTCTCCTCCTCCTTTCATAAGGTTTTTTTTGTCACTTTTATCCAGGAATTTCACCATTCCCACAGCTTGGGGAAGGAGGGACAGCTGCTAACAGACTGCAGCAGGCGAGAAGCAGCTCTGTCTGTCACCGAGACCAGATCCCACCAGCCAGCTGACGGTGGTTTCCTGCTTCTGGGACAGGCTGGAGCAATTGGTTTGTAATCCGATTGAATGTTGGCCAGAACACAGCCTGGGAGACTCAGTGCTGAACCATTTCCCTTTGACAGCTGGCAACGATTCATGGAGCACAGGAGCTCCCGCAGAGCTTTCCACTCAGAGGTGGTACAGGCTTTCACAGAGCTTGCCAATGTGAGAGGCACCTGCTCCTGCCTCCCAGCTCCCACCTGCAGATAAAAGCATCAGTGTCTCTCGAGACAGAAATTTCCCTATTATTTGTGAAATGCAGCAGCCCCCAGCATCCAAACCATCCCTCCTTTTCTTCTGTGGTTCGATCGCTTGCAAAATGTAATTTAGTTCCAAGAACTAAGTTGCTCCAGATCAAGGCATGGAAAAGGCATTAAATCAACTAAATCAATGCACTGCCATATTTACAAAATCCTCATTATCAGATTTCGCATACAATATGCTGTTACGACAATAGACAGTTCCTCCGCCCAGCATCATAAGTGGGAGACTTGCCACTAGCATCAATTGAAAGTGCACTGAATCCTGAAGAAATAAAACAGCCACCTGACAGAAAGAGGCTCAGCCACTACATGGGCTGCAATGGTAGAAATATCCACTCACATCTTGAAAAATTAATGCTCCAAAAGCTGTGTTTTACTGGGATATCAGAAGACAAGCTGACATAGTGCTCCAAAGAGCTTATGCTGTAGCAGCCATGCATGTAATGTGCCCTGTGTGTACGGTCCATGTGAGAACAGGAGGACCAGCTTTCATACAATGTGTGGCACAGATGCATTGCAAACCATCATTCCTTCTTGGCACACTCAGCTTCTTGCCTGCAATGGAGAGATGGGACAGAGAAGGAAAGCAAGTCCAATGAGTGATCACAGTGGGAGAGAAATAACAAAATCTGGATGCGTATTTCCTATATGTTTTTCTGTACCACTCAGATTGCATTGGCAATCAATGCATGATTACTGTGAGGGAATAATATTATGTTCTTTGTAAAATTACATCATCTAGCTGCATTTAAGTAAATTCATAAATAGAAATGGGGAAATGGAATATATTTATTGCTCTGGCCCTGATAAATGTTTTAAATGCACTGCTTGCCATCTTTGCATTTACTTTATTACTTGGAAAGCTCAGTACTTTTAAGAGCAAAATTGCTGAATTCAACTGGAAGTTAAACTCTTGGCAGGTGACAGACAAACCAGCTCACCAGCTTCTCATATTACCTTATTTTTAATCCCTTGGTGCCACTGCAGTGCTCTGCAGTGTGTTTTGTATCTCTTATACAAAATTAAACCACCAACATTTTTCAGGGGGATGCTGTAATTCAAACTATTTGAATACAAAAGCTTCTAATAATAGGCTCTCCTTCAAAAAAATATCCCAAACATTGTCTATGCTGCCTAAAACATCCCACAGCTTCCAGACCCCCATATCCGATCACATCACTCTGCCTTTGCAGTCTGGGGAAGATGGGCTTTGCAGTGTGCACTGAGAGGTGGGGAAAGCAAGTCAGTTCTCATCTTCAGGAGCCCTGGGTAGGAAAGATGGAAACAAATGATCTGCCTCGTTTGTCCCAGGGCAAGCTCCAGCTCAGGCTGGTTCTGCTCAGCTGAAATGCAGCCCTGTGACACAGGCACCGAACGTTCAGGGTGTTGTGTCCTTTGTCACCTGACAATACAGCAGAAGTCAGCCAGGCACTGGCTTTCGAGGCTGCTGGTCTTGTTCTGATGGAGTCCAGGCCCTCTCCCTAACCACAGAAATGCTCTGAAGTCTTCAGGGAGTGGGAAAACGTCTTGTACACACTTGTTCCTTGGGCAGCTCTTCTCAAAACACAACGCTGTTGCCACCCAGCTTCCCCATCACTCCCTCCTCTCACCCAGCTCCGTCACTCAGGCTTCACTGTGCGGCTGAGGATCTGGCCCTGGCAACACTGTGGATGTAAAAGAAAGATCGCTTTTAATCAGAGCTTAGTGAGGGAGAAAAAAGCAGTGGCAAAAGGTGAAAATGGGGCTGACATCTCCCCGGACCATCCCTTGTCACAGTCACGCTGTCAGCAAGAGCACTTCTGAGAACACTCTTATTTTTATTACCTCAGGAAGGAAAGCATCAGCCAAAGAGCACAGGGCAGGGCTGTCAGTCCTCTCCTCCTGTTTGCTTTCCCCTTCTTAAAGAAAGCTGTCTCCTGAATCCAAGGAATCCCTCACTTCCCTCAAGACACTGGTCTATAGAGGATTCTTTTTGTAATTCTAAGAAACTATCAAGTGCCAGTGTAGTATTTTCATATATCTCAGAGTAAAGTCGCATTGTTTTCCCTTGCTACTGCATTCTTCACCTTGCCCTTCAAATCCTGCTGAGTGAATTACTACGTTTATTGCTTTGCCTTGCAGTATTTTCCCACTTATCTGAACAATCTGCAAGAAAACCTGTCATACGTGGCTGAATGACTGGTGGAACTGTTTGCCCTGTCTCACCAACACCAAGCCAAAACCACATCCTGCATCCCACTGGGATGGCTCTGACGCAGCGCACAGGGGTGACTGGTCCCTCTGAGGCTGCAGTACCCTTGTTACAAAGATACAAGAGACAAAGTTGGAGCATTTTAGTCTGAATAATTCACTTCAGTGTGTAGGAGCAGAGAACAGAGCCTGTGGCTCCCCATAATTCAGAGCAGAAAGGAGGGCAGTTTATCCAGGGCAGTCTATAGTGCAGCAGGTTCAACCAAGGAGTCTCTAGGTCCAGGCAGCTTTTTTCCTTAAGCTACTGAGGGAGGCAAGACAGTGCACTGCTATGCTTCACCATGCTGCAGGATGCCGTCTCTTCTTGATGCTTAACACCGTCACATGAAGCAAGTACAAAGGACAAAGTTTACCTTTTGGGATCCTCTGCTGGTGTTGCCTCTGTAGGGCTCTACAGCAAGATTGCAAAGATGAACATTCCCCTTTGTGGGTCATCCCAGATGTACCTTTACAGCTGTTAATTTTTCTAGAGGAAGGATTAGATTTGCCAATCTAATTTGACTAGTGAAATTTTAGAGGCAGTTAAGGGTTTGGTTTTGGCTTTTTTTCATTTCCTATCTAATACAGATCAGCAGCTACAAAAACACTTTCATACTATCAGCTGTGCTTCTCAAACTGAATGAGTGCCCTGTTAATCATACACCAGTGGAGTGCAATGTGGACATCTCAGACAGCTCCTGTCAGAGGTCCAGGCCCACCCTCACTCTGGGGCCCTCTCTTTATCTAATAAATTGCCCTCTCCACTCTGTTGATGAGCACACAGTGGAGATGCAAGGAAAGGAGGGAATGGAAGTGGCACGTTTTCTGTTCTCTTGAGGACAATGTATGCTTGGAACATGGCAGGATTTCTCAAACAGAGCAACACAATGAGGCGCCAGGGAAGGGAATATTATGGCAACAGATTTCTCTGGGAAACTCTTGTTTTCCAGAAAAAAAACATCAGAGGAGAACGCTATTCTGATTAACGCTCATTTGTCGCTCTGTATTTTTTATCTCCAAGGCAGGATATAGGGCAGAGCAGAGACCAGGGAATGGCAGCCCCGTCACCGAGCCAGCACTGCAGCAGAGCTGACAGAGTATCTAGGTCAGTGTGCAGCAATTCTTTGCAGATGAGTGAGATCTACAGAGCCGAAGGCCAGTGCTTACAGCAGAGCCAAGCGCTCCTTTTGCAACTGAAGGGCGTAAAATCTGCTCCCCTTTCAAGCAGCAGCAGGAGGGGACCCTGCACTGCAGCCTCCGTCAGCAGGACCTAATGCCCATCAGCCCTTCCTGCTCATCCCTGCTGGTGAGCAAGGCTGGGATATCAGCATTGCCATGGGATTCGGATGTAAAAGGCCAAAAGATGTGGATGTCAACCAGTACCCAGATATCCAGGGAGGATATTTTTATATCTGAAAACTGATGTGGAAGCTCTCCTCTAAAAGATGACGCTTTGCTTTTTTACACAAGAGCAGCATCAAATGTTACCCAGGAATTATTTCCATATTTGAAACGTCCTCACTCGGCTTTGAAGTGTTCTGCATTTCACACAGGTCTTATGAAAAGTTTGTGCACTCAAACACTTGTCTGCCAAATATCCCACTCAGCCTAATGAAAGGTATTACCTCTGCCAACAACCTTAGAGTCCTCAGGAGAGACACAGCTTTGGAGACCAGCACACTGCCATGCACAGATCATACGTTACAAGATCTTTCTCCCTTCTGCTGCTGAGCCTCAACCCAGTAGGATAAGAGCATGCAAGGATCAGTGCTTTCTCTATATATCATCCCTGAGCATCAGTAAGACTGGCAGCTGTCTCTCAGTATTTGTGCTAAACCCTGGGTCTTCTTTAGCAGTTGATTCATGCAGCCGTAGCCTTCAAAGTCGCAAGACACCATTAGATCATCCTGTCAGGTACCACAGGCCATCAGGATTTGTGCTAATTTGTGTTTGGTTAAAACGTGTCCTGCAATAAAAGACAGTCCACTCCTGATGTGACAGCACAGAAAAGCGACGATCTGTCATTTCCCTGTACTGGCGGAAGCTTAGAAAGTCATTCAGGAGGTTTATTCCCAGCTGTTGAAAGCACCAGGTGAATTTTCCTGATGATCTTGATCCCTGGCAGAAGAATACGCTGAATTTTGAGCTCAGGACCTAAACTAGTAAATGTTGATGCCAATCAGCTAACTAACCTGCCCTGCCACTGAAGATTTAAAGACATACTACAGAAGAAGTGCCTTCACTCAGGATTTTGAGTGGGAATATTGAAAAAAGAACAGGTCATCATTACAGAATGAAGGCAGCTGCTTCTGCATGTGCTGAGAAAGGAGGGTGGCTGTTAACACAAGGATTTTAGGGCAGAAACTATCTGTTATTTGTATTTGGGATGATAGCTCCCACATTATAAGTGTTAATCTAATAATATTCACCCTAATACCAGTACGCTTTGTCTGAACTAGTCAGCCTAACGCAGATGACTCCTTTGTTTATGCCATAGAAGAACTTGCTAGAACAGCATTTTTTATTATGAACATTTCTGCCTAAATCCTTCATGTTCTGATGCTGGATAACTTCCTCTTCAAACTGGTATTATAGGGCAAAGAACAGAAGTATCTGGAGTAGAAAACACTTAATTTAGCAAGTGCACAGTATTGTACTTTTTTTTATATGGGCACATAATTATGTGGGTACAGCATTTGATAAGACATAAGGAATTCACACCAATCTCAGATCTGTGCATGCATCCCTCCCTTGCTCTATAGAAATGACCCTGTAAGTTAAGTGCAGGGATGGCTGTGAGCACTCTGAGTGATGCAAACAAAGGCATGTTTTCAAGAGCATATAATGCACATCAAATTGTATTTATTTAGTGACCGTGGTTAGAAACAGATACAACTTTTGTACTTCTTCAGATTGCAGATATTCTACATTGAAAAACTGTCTTCCACCACTAGCTCCTGTATAGGAATATACTCATTTGGGGCTAGCAGAAAGTAAGAAGGCAAGGGGGACCTCCTGTAGTGTCTGTATGTTTTACATCCTGCCAATGTTGCACACATCTGCCTGCTAAGACAAAAAAAGAAAGCTATTCTGTGGCCCAGACGGGCTTACTCAGAGTCTGGTGGAGTCAGGAGTATTGCAATCCACGTGGTAAAACTGGTAGAAAATGTTACTAATCAAAGACTTTGAAAGAATATGAAGAAGAGAGAGAACAAAACTGTCATTACCCACTATTTAGACTTTTGAATCTGGCCTATTCATAGTAACACACCAAGTGTATCTATCCAATTGCAATAATGAGTGACAGCTGACTACTTAACAATTAGGTTTTCCTTCCCCACCTCTGAAATTAAGGTCATACCCTTTCCTATTTACTTTTGGGATGTGGTAAATTAGAGCTTTGGCTTCATTACAAAAATTAATTAAAATAGTCTCACAATGGCACCATTCATCGCTGTGCTTGTCCCTCCCTGCAGTGTGTCCTCATGTCAGCTCTCTTTGGGTTTAGTCCCAAATTCCAGTACGTGCTAGTCTGCCTGTATTATTTGGACCAGTAGACTAGATTTTTCTTTTTGTCCATTTTCTTTGCTTCATCGGAAGGGCTCCTCTAATTTCTAATTCTTCTGTTACTTCTTTTTTAGAAGAAACTGTACACTAGCAGGCTCTCAGCATGATCTGATCTCCCCAAAGTGCTTTCTGGAGTCTGCAGGTTGGACTCATGGTAGACATCTCTACCTAACAATTTCTGCTCACTGACATCCCAGGTGTCTAGGTCTGGAGAAGAGGATTAGCATTCAAGTTGTTTTCACTAGTATTTCAAAAACATAACTAAAGAGATAGGAAAAAGAGAAAGCTTGAGTATTCCCTACTTACACAGAGCTGGAAGTCTGCCCATTGAAACGTGCTTTATTTTTTTACTAAACCATTTCTTTGTGAATGCAATGCTTGTTTTAAAGGCTGGATTTATGGACTGGCAAAAAATAATGTTTTCCTTTATAGGAGAAAGTGTTGCATTATATTTCACATGACTCTGTCCTGAGGTGGTTCAACACACGGAGTTCTGTGCGTACCAATAAATACGGATCTCAGATTTCAGGAACAGTGACCTACTAAAAATTATTACTTGATGGGAAGTACAGAAAAACTCATTTATTTCATTTTATATCACACCTAAAGGGGAAATAGCCAACAACAGTTTGGACAAATGTATGTGCTGGAGATAAAGCACAACAGGCAACTCTAATACCTACAAATAAGAAGGAAAAAAAGTTGTGGTGGAATCACTGTCCCTGGAAGTGTTCAAAATCCATGTAGATGAGGCCCTTAGTGACATGGTGGTCTTGGCAGTGCTGGGGAACAGTTGGACTCAATGATCTGAAACGTCTTTCCCAACCTTGCTGATTCTCTGATGTGCAATTAAGTGAATGTCGATGTTGCTTTAAAGAAGAGAACATGAGATATTTGCAAAAGTGACACCTATCATCATAGGCTTTATTTTGTCAGTGTTTAAGCATGTATGTAACTGCAAGTATAACCTGATTATTTTTTTGTTCACTTACTGCTTGTCTAGATAGGTGCATTCAGGAAATTTTATTCAAATCAGCTTAGGGCATGACTTTAGAATGCATCAGCTAAACAGCTTTAAAATGCAAAAATGAGACCTGTCTTTATGAAGTGAATGTGTTCACATCAAAACCTGATATAAGGTAATGAAGCCAGTTTTCAAGAGGGCTCAGATTGACAGTTCTGGATATTTAAACACGGATTGGCTGCAGGTGAGAAACAAGAAGGAATCTTCTAGGGAATAAGCATGGGAATGGTTATGCAGGCTGCCCCTTCTTCACGAAACACAAAAAGGCAGGATCCTCCTCTGGGCTAAAATTGTCTTTCTTTGCAGGATTAGTTTTCAGCCAAATCAGGTCCCCTTGGGAGCCATCATACATATGGTTGTCTGAGCTCTGGTGCTGCTGACATGGGACAGTGTAGGAAGGAGTCCACGGCTGAGCAGTGAGTGTGGAAATGCACTGTTGGTGCTACTGGGTACTTGCACAGGATGAAAGTGCCCACATAACCTCAGCCATGGGAACCTTACTGGGGTTCATCATGCCAGAGTTTTAAGAGCATTACTTGGGAGGAGGTGATAGACCTTTACTGAATCTATCGACCTGAGATGGCAAATGTGAGCAACAGCATTTCACATTCCCACCACTGAAAATCACAGCCTATCTGTAAAGCCCTTGGTACAATATGCAAACTCTGATTTTCAGCTTTGTGCCTTGTACACAGAGATAGCTTGTGGAAAGCCTTTTTTTCCTACTTGTTAGTGAAGGGGGGAAGTAGAAAACTAATTTAGCCCACTAAAAGTAAGCATCTTGTCCTCTATGTGCTCCGAATGAATGCCATCCCATGTTGGACTTTGCTGAAAATGTATTGTTTTTTCTTATGAGCAAAGCTTACAGCTGAAAATGAGACCACATTGATATTTTGCTGCAGAGTTGTTGCCTGTAGGTAGGCTTTAGATGGAGCTGTTCTATAGAAATCAATCCTGGTAAAGCAATAGCAGCTGTTATTTTGCCAGCAAGCAGCAAGCAGAAGTGATTGCAGAGGAACCCCCACTACAGCAGTCCTGCTTAGTAATTTAAAAACAATTGGGGGCATAAAAATAACCTGAATATAGATGGAGAACCACAACATTGTTATTTCTTATGGTTTGAAACCAGAGACTAGTGAAAAAAATGTGAATTCTTCCTCACCAGATCCCCATCTCCATGTATAACCGCTGAATAATTAATCCTCTTTAGATGTAAGACAAAGTTTTCACCAGTGATAAGGAGGGGTGACTATTTAATATTTGTCATGCTGTTGGGACAGCTGGCTCACATGGGTTCTGGTGGGTTTGCTCCATATTTCATCAGTTCCTTTCATCATCTTTCTGGCTGTGTTGCCTGCTATCTTACCTCTCCATCCAATCAGGCATTGTAAAATGAGCTCATCTTTTTCTATGGACAGAGCAGGATTGTACCTGGCAAGCACCTTGAGGACTGCAGGAAATCACGTCAGGGACTCCTCCTCTTGGAAGCTCCTGGGCTCCTTTTCTCTCAATCTATGAAGAGGAAAACACTGTCATCCTTCAAAATAGAAATCATTACTAGAAAGCCTCAAACAGGGACAGAATACTGGTTTCATAACAAACCCCCTCCACCAGCTATACATTTGTTTTTCAAGTTTATTAATACATTTTAAGAAGGTTTAAGGATGAAAGATTCTGTGGTAATGTAATGCAGTATTATAATATTAATTTGCATCAATTTCTTAAAGAGATAATTCAATTAAATAGTTCAGCCTTTAGCAACTTCTTTTTAAAAATCATATCTCTTTTTGAACTGTCAACCACTTGAAGGAAGAGCCCTTGATTCCCTCTTGATTGTATGCTAGATGAGGCAATTTTTCCTTGGGGAATAACATTAGCTAAATTAGGAACACTGTAATTTAAAGGTGATTAAGTACCTTTTGTGATTGTTGTTCTATGACTTCAATCTGATAACACTTGAGTGCATGTGTAATCTAGTCTTCCACAGGGCTACTCGCATTCATAAGTGGGTTTAAATCTGCGTAAGATCAGGACTTAAATAAGCACCACAGTTAAATGTTTTACAGCACGTTAACAAAGTATACATTTTTTCTTATTGCAATGACATTTCACACTTGTGGTTGGTGAAAAAACACTCAGAATGCTTTTAAAAACTGGGATTTTTATTTTACAGAAGAGGAAAGCAAGACATGGGAATGTGAATAGATACATTCTGCTCCACTGGCAGATCTGGGAACACAGGGTGGACACTTGATCCTCATGGATTTGTGCCTGGTTCACTCTGTACCTTGTTCTCTGTACCTTGCACTCTGTACCTTGCTGCTCAGGGTGGGAGGAGCAGCAGGAACAATCCAGACCAGGCAAAATGACCAAGTCATTGCTCAACCTGCCCCCTTCTCTCTGGAGAAATTCCTTCTCAGCCAGCAGCCTTCACATGGTTTCAGTGGAATGGGTTTTTGTCACCAGAGCATCCAACATGTTTTCATGTCAGAAGATGGGCTACTATTGTGCCCTTGGCAAATTCTAAGGTTGGCATTTGTTGGAGGTTGCCAAGTAGGACACACTCAGGCAACCCACTGTTGAGAAGTGGTGCTGGCATTTGCCCATGCACCGGGATATTTTACAGAATGTCATCACTTGGTAATGAAATGTTCCCCAGTAACGATGCCTCAGGAACACAGAAATAGCCTTTGCCCATCAGAAAGTTTAGCAAATAATGCTTGCAGGAAGTGATTTGCTAGGAATCAATCAAGCAGATCCCAGAAATAATGTGACAGATGGTAACCCGACGTTACCGCAACATCACCAAACTACTTTTTACTCGCACTTTAAACAACCATTTGGACTCAGGTCTTTAAAGAAGAATGTTCACTCTCTCACTCTACAGCTGGTTGAAGCTGAATTGAAAATTCTGTCATTAAAAGTCACTGAAAGGCAGAATAAAATTAAAAGTATGAAATTTCCTTCAATGCCCAAGGGAAAAAACATTTGGTTGTCAAGACTCTATTTTGATGCCTTTAGGTTATGTGCCCTTGCTTTATTTTTAGCTGTGTTATGCTACAAACAAAAATTCTCAAATATAAAATTAACACAATCATTATTCCAAGTGATATGTACAATGAGAATTTAGCAAAAGAGATGGTGAAATGACAAATACTGGAAAGAACAAACAGGTTTCTGTTTGTATTTTCATTTTCTGCACTGTGAATATAAAGTTTATTGAAATCATCATGTCTTCATTTTTCATGACCTAGCACCTTCTGAGGGAAAAATGCTTCACCTAAGCAGTATTGTTAAGGTCTCTCTAGGCTGTGTCCTGGTGCACTCAAGTTATGGTAGTTTAGCATCATAACCAGTGGTGTGCACAGCTTCTCCTTTTGAATTTGCAAGGTAAAAACCCATTTGCTTACATTGTATGCCTAATTCGCTTGTTATAATTTATTGGGGCTTGAAATGCTTACTTCATTTTCCTGCTGTATACCTGCATGATGTTTTGTCACTGTACGAAGACTTGCTGCTTGTTACAGCCCTGATTTATCAACTAAAGGGTTAATGCAGTCCTTAATCAACAGCTTTTTCTTTATAGCAGGAGATTTTTCTCCCTCCTGTCCCATGTGCCTCATGGCCTCTTCAGCCTTTCGCAACGGGAATTCTCATTCCCCATAGAGGTTAGCCAAAATACTGCTTGTGCTGAACCAAGGATCATCCCAGAAAGATGCGGCTGAAGAAAGCAAAGTAGGCCACCAACATTCCCTTCTGAACTGCTGGATGCAACTCTGTCCCAGGGGAACACTGTCACACTGGCTGTGTGACAGCACCTAAGCTCTGCACGGGATGAGAAGGTATTGTTACCACAGGCTGCTGGGGTCATGCATTGGGCTTGTCGGTGGGAGTGAGGGTCTTACAGAGCCGCAGAATGAACTGCTTGGTCACACCTGTCTGAGGTGTTTTCTCCCTGCAGTCAAGTGGGGAAAAGCAGAGGGGAAATCACTGCAGCAGCCGGTGCTGCCGTGGCCCTGCTGCAGGCAGGGCACCTGCCCAGCCTCTCCCTTCAGTGCTACATCAACATGGATAATGCAATCTGTCACATGCATGGCTTTAAGCTGGAAAAAGATTTAGATTAGATATGAGGCAGAAGCTCTTCCCTGTGAGGGTGCTGAAGCCCTGGCACAGGATGCCCAATAAAGCTGTGGCTGCCCCATCCCTGGCAGTGTTCAAGGCCAGGTTGGACACAGGGGCTTGGAGCAATCTGCTCTAGTGGAAGGTGTCCCTGCCCGTGGCAGGGGGTTGGAACTGGATGAGCTTTAAGGTCCCTCCGACCCAAACGGTGATTCTGTGTACATAGGCGCTTGCAGTGGGTGAGCTGTAGCCGAGGTGCATGTATAAATATGTAAGTATGACTATGGTGTTCTGCAAAATTTGGCACAGTGCATGTGAAAATTGGATTGCCTTAAAAAAAACCCGTGTTTTTGTGACTTACTCTAACACCCTTACACACCGCCTTGCATTCATGGGACAGGATGAATGAACAGCCCCACAGTATCTACAACTGAAGCTGCTGTCACTGCACTTACGCTGGGTTGTACCTTCCGTTGCTCCTAACTCCGCCGGGTGCTTCCAGCGCAGCCGCTCCCACCCGGTGGGCTGAGGCAGCAGGTTTTCCCCATGAAGACCCGAATTTGGGGCAATTTCGATGAACGTCACCAGTAAAACTCCCATTTCCTCGGCCGGGTGCTCTGAGGGACGGGACCCCCCTGACAGACACCGGGGTGACGGAGGTGCGGTGGGGGGGGGGGGGGGGGGGGGGGGGGGGGGGCAGCGAGCGCGCCGGCCGCTCGGGGCCAATCAGCAGCCTCGTTGGTGACGCGCGGGGCGGGGCGGGCGGTGCCCTGGCGGGCTGGCCGGGGCTTTCCTGTGGAGGCAGCGGCAGTCGGGTCGGTTGGGGCGGGCAGGAGCCGCTGTGCTGCGTCCCGGGCACCGGCTGCACCCGCGGTCGCACCTCCTTTTTTATAGAGACCCATCCGTGTATACAGGGATACGGGTTTTCCTCTGTAGCTTCCCGGGTGTGCGTGCGCATCCCCCGCGGAGCTGGCGGGCTGCGGGCTGCCGCTGCGCTGAGCGCGTTGCCGTGCCGGAGGCGTGAGGAGCCGCGGCCGCCGCCGGGGCTCAGGCTGTTCCAGGCAGAGATGGGTTTCGCGGCTGCCCGTGCGAGGGGGGACAGTGGCCGCTCGGCTCCCAGTGCCCGGGCGGGGAGGTGTGTGTAGGGACCGCCGCCGGCAGCACGGGGGTTTGGTTTTCCCCCCATTCGCTCAGTTTTCAGAGGTGTAGCAGGCAGGGGTTCAGGTGCGTTGGGTGTTTTTTTCCCCCTTGTTGCCTCCCTCGGCTTGTTTGCCCCCTCCCTTCTTTTCAGTTTTATTTTTACGTGAGGTGGAGACCGGGGTGTCTCATTTTTCTTCAGCTCGGTAGTGAAATTGCAGCAGTTTGTGCCTCCTCCAGTGTGCTCGAGCGAGGAAAATGGAGGCTGTGATAGAGAAGGAATGTAGTGCGCTCGGAGGGCTCTTCCAGACCATCATAAGCGACATGAAGGTAAGAGACAAGGCTCTGGGGAAGGCGGGGGACAGCTGAGAGGAAACCTCTCCCGACCCGATGAAACTTTGCCCCATGCGATGCAGGAGCATCGGGGGGCAGCGGTGGCAGCGTGACCCCCCCACCCGGCCCTGGGCTGCTTCTGCCCGCGACTCTGCCCCAAAGCTGGGTGCGTGTCCCTTGCCGGTGGAGGCACCCCGGATAAAGGGACACCTGGTAAATACCTCAACCCCATGGTTTGGGGCTTTCGAGTTGCTTGCAGGACACCACGTCTCCCTCCTTCCCCGTATTCTCTCTCCCCTGATCAAACGTGCAAGCTGTTCTCTTGCGCCAGGGTCAGCGTTTTCCGAACCTGACTCCTTTTATTGAATCCCTTTTGGTGTTTTATTTTGGGCTGTGGGACTGCTAGCAGGATCAATGCAGCGCGGTGGAAGCGTGGTGTGGAGGAGATGGGCATGGTACATGTCAGCCGTGGGGTGGGGCTGGAAGGGGCAATGAAGAGATGGATGTCTGTGCTGATGGGCACGGTGGAGAGAACATAAATCTCAGCCTGGAGATGCTCAAAAGTTGATGCGTGCCTGGATTAAAATTGCTGCTCAGTCGGTTATGTGGTATTATTTTCATGCTGTGTATGCTCATGGGGGTGGCATTTGCTTCATTCTGTACACGAATGCAAAGGTCTCAAGTTGCCAGGTCTCTTCTCTCTACCAGGCACCAGAAATCTTGTGCAGCACTGACCCTTTCTGCCACAGGGTCCCTCTGGGAGCGGTGCTTCCCGGCTCCCCTTGGCAGCCAAGGGCACTTGTGCAGGGTTTTCCTTGGGTGAGTGGGTGCCTCCCGCCCTTCGCTCGTGGAAACGAATAGCGCAAAAGCCTTGCTGTGTTGTGCCAGTCATGCCTCCCCCGAGCCCAAGGGCTCAGGGCGCCCTGCCTCTGGCGTGGCTGTACTGCAGAATACTGCAGTGTTCCCTGGACAAGGGCAGCTTGTCTTCCTCCCAGGGCCGGCTGGGAAGGATGCAGTTGTTGGCAGATGTTGGGGGATGTGTGTAATAACGGGGGGACCGTGTAATGTAAAGGCAGTGACCGTGTGCGTTGTGCTTCTCCCAGCCAGGGGCACGGGATTTCTGTGAGTGTTTTAAAGGGTCTAGGGCTGAGGAGCAGGGAGGGCTGCAGGAGAAATTGCTGCCAAGTAGTGGTGGAGGAGGACTGGATCTGCTCTAGGAGGAAGCCTGGCAGAGGTGAATGGCTGCTAGTGCATCTTTTTTGGGGGGGTAGAGAAGCTGTTTGCACTGGAAGTTAATTTTTGGCAAGTGTTCATATGCACTTCCCTCTCAGCACATCTTAGGAGACATTTAATTAAAAGCGTGGCTTGTCAAGAGCAGGCAGATTGCGGAGAGGAGGGGGAGTGTGTGTGTGTATCTGTCAAGACAATGCTGCAGTCCTGGCAGTGGTGTTCCTTGGGCTCTTAGTCCCTTGTATTTTTGAGAATGACGGCGTTTTAAAATAAAACAACAATCCACCCCCTGAAAATGCAGGAAACGATCACAAATCCTGGAATCATTTTAGTGGGCTGTGCAAGGAGCACGCAGGAGATGTTCTTTTCCAGATGAAGTGTGGTTTTGGGCTTTGGCACAGAGGGACGCTGAGTATGTTTATTCTCTGCTTCTTTCCATAAGTGATGTGTTTGGTTTATCTTGTTTTTAAGCAAGAAGGCCTTTGCTGTGTGGATTTATTTATTTATTTCCTTTCCACATGGTTACTTGCATGGGAGCGCTGCTCATCAGAAACAGGTTGATGTGAGCTTATGGAGATGGACACAGGTGTGAATATTTTTTTCTCTTAATGCTCCATAGTAGTGGAACCTGTTCTGTGGATTGGCAGTTACTGAGGGGGCAGGTTTGTAAGCAATCACAGCAGATATTTAGCAGCGTGGTAGTTGTTAAGGTATACAAAAATCTGCTTGCTGTTTAGCATGAGCAGAAGAAATAATTCTTACCTGTAGCTCAGTTTGATGCAGCTGAGGCCATGCTGCCACTGAGGTGCTCTAGGATCCTTTGTGACTGCTGCACAAAGGATCGTGACAACTTCTAAGAAAGAGTAGCTATTTTTGATAGCTAACTAGAACCTTTCCACTAATGATACCTTTAGTAGTAAAGTGAAAATTAGCATTTGAAGTGCTGTTTCACGTAGCTGGGTCTGCGTGGGCAGGCTCCTGGCAGGCTCTTGGAGATGTTGCGTAGGGGTCTGCCCACACATACCAAGTACACTATCTGTGCCTATTTCTCATCACCGCTGTGATCAAGTCCCCACATGCCCTGCAGTGCTGAGGGATTTGCTGCAGCATCTGCCTTTTTTTTTCCTTAACTAAATAATTTGCAGGTTCTTTTTATCATACAGATTTCTCCGCCTTAAACCTGGCTGTAAAGATGGCAGGGTTAATCAGCAGAGTATTAAAATGACTCTGAAGTCTTGCCAGTGGAAGCAGATGGGTGCTGCAGCCGAGGTGGTGAAGATCCAGTCAGTGTGGACTGATTTTTCTCTTTGTTCACAATAACACAGAACTAGCTCAGGTGTTAATTTTGAGCTCTCCTTCATCTTTACAAGGCTACAGAAACTTGAATTATAATCCTGAGCAATGTGATTGTTTCCATTTGTCTTCGGACTGTGTTAACTTTGAAACTTAATGAGGGCAATATATGACAGTGTGACTAACGCATCACATTTTTTGATGGCAAGATTATCTCTCGCTGTCTGAGGTCTCTTGAACTGCCTTCAGTATTTTCTCCAGAAACCCCACGTTTCTCTTCATCCTCCACCAAAAATAGCTTTGTGGTTAATACTCAACAAAACAAGCTCCAAAATAATTTGCTGTAAAGCCCTAAGTGATTTGGAGAAATGATGTACTGTGTGCAGTTCTGGTATTCTCAATATAAGAAGATCATGGAGCTGGTGGAGCAAGTCCAGAGGAGGCCACAAAGATAAAGGGGCTCAAGCACCTCCTATATAAAGAAAGTTGGGCCTGTTCAGCCTGGAGAAGGCTGCATAGAGACCTCATAGCAGCCTTCTTGTATCTGAAGGGGACCTACAAGGATGCCAGGGAGGGACTCTTCATCAGGCACTGTAGCAGTAGGACAAGGGGTAATGGGTTAAGACTTAAACGGCAGAAGTTTGGGTTAGATATAAGGAAGAAATTCTTCGCTGCGAGGGTGGTGAGGCACTGGCATGGGTTGCCGAGGGAAGTTGTGAATGCTCCATCCCTGGCAGTGTTCAAGGCCAGGCTGGGCACTGTTTTGGGCGACCTGGACTAGTGTGAGGGGGGTTGGAACTAGGTGATCTTAAGATCCTTTCCAACCTTATCCATTTTATGATTCTAAGATTCTATGATTCTGTGAGTCTGTGTTATTGAGTTAAATATGTGAATGGTTAATAGCCATCCCATTTATACCACACTTAATGTGCATCTGGAACTTCAGTTGCCTGACAAGGGAAGTCCATGTCTTTCATGCAAAACAAGGGTCACATTTGTTGAGCAATGGGTGGTGTATATGGTGACAGGGTTGTTTATGGAAAGCCTACAATGAGAATTGTACTTTGCCCTTGTGTTCTATAGTTGGGCTTCTGTGCTTTGAGATTTCAGCATCAGATTAAAGAATTATAAAGGTGGGAAAAAGTCTGCCCATCCCATCCTAAGTTTAGATTCATTGTCACAGCCCTGGTGTTTCCTATGGCACATCACGGAGCATGTGGCACTTACAGTTTGTTATACTCGTATGAAAGATCTTTTTCAAAGCAATCAAAGTTCACAAAAAGCAAAATAAAATGTGCATGTCCCCATGGAGGAGCAGTTTTGTGTGCTGCATGCAAACATCGTGCGGCTCTCTTTGAACGTGGCGTTCGTTCTGTAGCTCCCTGTGGGAAGGGAGTATTTGATCTGAATGGTTTGTAACTCATTTCTGGCAATTGGGAAATGAGATGCTGCAATGTGCTGCTAATTTCAATGTTTCTTGTAGTGCAAAGCAAATTGGTGCAGATAATTTTGGGGAGGGCCTGTTGTGGATGGGTTTCAAAAGATCTTGTCTTCTCACGCAGAGCAGATCCTTTTTAATGCTGGTTTTCCTTCTGAGTCTTGATTTTTACATTCCTTTTAATCACACTGTTCTCTGCTGTCTTGAAGGAAAAAGGAAAACAGGAGGACACCTCTGAAAACATTGAAATTGGCAGTGTTTGTAGTTCATCACTTGCTTGAGCCTGGTTCTTTTGCTTTTTGCATGCTCTTTATTTCTCACACCTCTTCTACCAGCACGTGTTTTGGCAGAGCAGGGGCTTGTTGTATGTGTATGGCACACGACACCCGTGGGGTGGGTGTGGTGGGAAGATGAGTAATGAGCAGTTGGATGCACACAGGTTTTCTGTGACTTCATTTATACCAAGTGGGAGGACTTACTACATTTTTATGGGCCTGGTGTGGATTACCGATTGGTCTCACTCATCTCCCACATGTGAGAGACATGAGGGAATCTACGAAAGTCCTGTTGGTGAATAAAAACAAGGTTCCCAAAGGAGTAAAATTTTGTAAATTCTTTTATTTCAAGTATGTGTGCCTTATTCAGCAAAAACTCAATAAAATCAACCTTTGTTTTTGGAAGTAACCTCTAATGCTATAAAGGAGGTGAACCCTTCCCTTCACTGCATGGCTGCTGCTGTGACTCTTGGATGAGGTGGTGATGCACTTCTGCTTTCGGCCATGCAAAGCTCTTAGTCAGAGGAGGAAGGACACGAACACATGGGCATGAGAAACATTTATATTATTGCAGCCTCTTATCTTCTGTTAGGAGAAGTGCCTGGTGAGAGGCAGCATTTTAATCTTGTTTTTTGTTGAAGATGGAGCCGGGGAGGGATACCTCCATCAAGGATTAAGAGACATTTGTTTAGGAGGCCTGATCTGCTGGTGAGGGGATGGCCTTGTGCTGTTCATACAAATAATATAAACTGAATGGAAGAAATATTTGATGGAACAAATAGAAATGCTGAGACAGTTACTACAGCAAGTGCAGCTGCAGGTCTTCTGCGTCCATGTTAATCCAAGGGACAGCCCACATATATCAGAGAATCTGGGCAAATTAGTTTTACCCTGACATGCTGTAATGTGACAGCTCTTCTGCAGCTGTGCTTTATTTGAAGCTTGGGATCTCTGTGGAGGTTAGGAATGTTCAGTTCAATGATTTTTAAGGTCTAGTTTCAATCCAGCTGTTAAAGGATGATAACTACTGTAAGGGAAAACAAATGTTTCATGTACAACAGACAGGTACAATCTTGGAGAAGAGAGGGCATCTCTGTCCTCACTTTCCCATGCATACTGTGTTGCACTGGTATGTCCCCTGTGTGACAGTCTCTAGGGCAACTGATCTATTCCAAACCTAGCAAATAGGCATTTCCTCCCCTTCCCCAAAAAGCGTGAAATGAACTCATTTCCCCTCTCTGCAGTTTTTCTTCCCGTTTCTGTCAATTTCCTTAAAGGCTATACCATTGAGGCATTTTGAGCTTAGCTGCCTGTGCTGATTTCCTACCCCTGCACCCTCCCAACAACCTGCTTGCCCCAATGGTTGTTTTGTGTAGAGTGAAATTCCTTGCCTTTTCTAAGCAGCTGCAGTGTCTTCCTGTAAACATCTCCGAGGGGGAGGGATTGATGTGCAGGTAGTGATGGTGGAAGAAGAGAGCCACTGCGTAAATAGTGCAGTTCAAGCAGCAGGGATAGGTGGGAACATACTTACTCACAAGTAAGTTATTCTTTTAGGGATGCATTCTTGATCCAGATACTCTTACGTGAGTGTTAACAATTTGTACAACTGAGCACTCGCTCTGTGTGTACAAGCTGGCTTATGCTGCAGCATACCCAGGGTAGGGATTTCTCATGTCTTTTTAGAGTACTCCTTTTGGATCCAGCAGGATGCCAGGAACTGCATAATAGGGATTGTGAGCTTGTAAGTGTGGAAGGAGTTGTGCAGTGCTGCATGAAACACAATTGACTGAACAAATGTTGGAAGACAAGTCTGTGTAATTACAAGCTGGACATTGGTTAATACCCAACAGAGGGTGATATTTGGGAGAGTTTGCTGCTTCCTTCGTAAATTCTGAGTGTGCACAAGCTGGACCAAAATCTTTGGTATAGAATACCTAAAAACCTCCAATTTTCTCCTTTTTGCCATGTTTTTTCTTTTCAAAGCACAGAAGTAGCAGTTGATGGAATCTGTGAATCTGCAAATAGCATCTTCTGCTCAACAGCCTGTGAGTTTTCAAGCTTTTGAAAAACATTTTTAAGGTTCATGGTCTACTTGGAGACAGTGTGGTCTTGAAGATAAGCAGGAAGCTGTGTATGGCAGAGAGCAGAATAGGAACTGCATCTAAAAAGGGTGGTTTTGGTCTGCTCCAGAGCATGTACAAAAAGGTTTGAGTTAGTACTGTAAAGAGGCTGCTCTTTAGGGTAGAGTAGCTTCTTTAGGCTGGGTACGGGCATACATCTCTCTTTCTCTTCAAGTGTTTTTGGTTTCATAATTAAGTCTACCTTGATACTGTAAGGTGCAAGCACTGCTCTGTTCATTGCCATCTGTGCTGACCTGAAGTATGTTGATTGACTTCTTCCTGCTGGGCTGTGAGATAGCTTGAATGCTGAGATGTTTTGAAGAACTGGAGACAAAATGTCTGGTAGCTTTGTGGTTAAGACCATAGCAGCTTTCATCTTAAAGTGCTTTGTGTGTGACTTAGCTGCAAAGAATGGCTCCCATTTTACAGAAAGGCAAGCTATGGCTGCAGGTTCAGTGACTTCTTTCCCCTAGGACAAGAAGGAATTGAGTACATCTAGAGCATGGAATAAATGAGGGGATGTTCTTTAAGCTCCCAGTGGAATACATGTGTCTATCCACACATCACCACTTTGTTGTTACTGCTTAAGATGTATTGCTGTTCCTCCCCTGTGATAACCTGGCATTTGCAGGCGGAAGAGATGACATCTACAAATGACTGATCAACTTTCAATACAAGTGTCTTGAACTCCTTTTTTGTAACTGAAATTACAGGGCCTCTTGGTTTTAGTGGAGAAGTGTGACTGGAGCATCTTAACCATAGGCTGTAAATCACGAAAAATTTGGCTGTGTCTTTGTAAGGCTGTATATGAGCTTTTCACTCTTATGGTCATCATTGTGTAGTTCACTTTTATCCTAGGATACTAGCTGGAGTATAATGATCATTTAACAAATCACCTTGGATATTTTTGAGAACACTTGCAGGAAAGCACTTGTGTTAGTGTGTGTAGTGCCAATGATCAGTGTGTAACTAGAGACATTTGGTTTGTGATACAGAAAGGTTCAGATTTGTCCCCATTTTTGTCTTCCACATAAATTGCCACCATGCTTCTCACCCAAGCATGAGATTTTATTTTCTTTTCCACTTAAGTGACATCTGTGCTTTGCAGTGTCTCTGAAGCCCTTAGGGTAGTGCCCTAATTTGGGATATTTTTTTGTTAATAAAGCTTTATTTGTGATGAGATGCCTCCTAACAAAATTGTCCATGGGCAAAGCAAGAGTTTAAATTGAAGCCTGAAAGAGATTATTTCTCATGAGTGCAATGGAGAGAAAGTAGGCTGTGACAAGTGTAGTTCCACTTCAGTGTCTGGCAAGAGCCAAACTTCATAAAGCATTAAAAACGTTGGTACCTGCTGCTGCCTTTTGCACAGTGATGTTCTTCTGTGGTCAGCTCAGATGCGTATCAGCACTTTGGCAACAGGCACTGCCACTAACTGGGTCTTCAAGATTGTTTTGACTGCTTGTGTGCTGCAAGTTGTATTGAGTGAACACTCAGAAATGAGGGTTTCTCCTTGCTTGGGAAGAAGTGATGAGACCCCAGTGGTGTTGCTGACATTAGCAGCACCAGGGCTGTTGGCTTGAGGCTGTCCTGTGTAGGCATTAACTTGAATGACTGCCTCCTGATGTTTTAATTATCTTCATTTTGATCCAGCTGAAATATTGTGGGTTTAGCAAATAGCTCCAGAGTATGCACGGTGGCCACTTAATGATTGAGTGCATGAAAGGCAGTATTGATGAGTCTCTGAGGAGAAATTTGCTATTCAGGCTTGCAAACTTGTTTAGACCTGCAGGGGAGAATGTGGAACTTAATGCTTCCACTGGAAGACTACTTAATGTCCAGGTTTTTTAATGTAGATTGGGATAAAAGGTCTCTAGAAGCTGTGGCTAGTTGTTTTCCTCCACCCCCCTTCATCCTGTGAATAACTTCCTATGTTTACAGAGTGAGAGACTGTATGTTTATGTGTGATGTATTTTCTCAGAGTATAACTTTTGTTTGCTAATTACCCAATCTTGGATTTAAATCATGAAGTGGCTGCTTTGGAGCCAAGTTTCTTCATCTTACAAACTATGAAACTGGGCTGTGGACAGTACATATTTGAAGTGGTCCCTATTGATGTAGCAGGGTGCCCTGGAAGTTGGGTTGTGAGCTTGGATGGCATGCAGCAACCAAGGGGGATGAGTTTTCACAGGTCCTTGCTGTACTACAAATTGAAGTCACAATCATGGAGCGACTGGTAATTGTCCATTGGGGATGTTTAAATATGGGCTGGTGCAGTGCAGGCTTTATTAGAATAGAAATTAGAGACTCTAGAGCTCTAACACCAGAATGGTACCAGACTTGGGTTCTTCCTGCCTTTGAGTGGTTAGCGAGGTTTACTAAGTGCTCAGGGTACTGGGCATTCTTTAGAGTTCTTCAGGTGGTCTGGGAACGTAGGAATAACTCATGGTAATTTCTGCACCCCCTAACAGGTTTGGTTACCCTTTTCTGAATCCTGATGGGATTTTAGCCTTGACTTTCTCAAGATACCATGCTATTATCTGTTTTTCTCCATGTCCTAATGCTCTGTTTAGAGTGAAAGCCAAACAGTTTTGGAAATACTAAACGAGTGGTTCTGTGATGCATGGAAGAACTATCTTGTTCACAGTTATTTTAATAGCATCTGAGATGTCTTCAGTAGTAGTGTTTTGTTGCATAGTTTGCAGTGTTGTGATAATGTATCACTTTGTGAAAGCAGAGCTTGGCATGCCTATTTATACTGAGGGAAACTTGTTCCTAACCTTGTCATTGCAGAAATAATGGAAATAGGTGTTTGGCTACAAGGCTTTGATTTTAATTACCACTGCTTGCTTTCCTGAAGGTTAGCTACAGCTTAAATGCCATCTTAATCTGATCTTTGACATGCTTTTACTTTCACTGTGTGATTATAATATCTCAGCCCCTGAGTATGTACCCGTCTCCTCCTCCACAGCTCTTGCTGTGAAATCCTGTGAAGTTCCTATCTTTTGCTATTGATGACTTAATTCCTGGCCCAGCACATGTTCTGCATGAGTTGAGAGCACCTTTTGCTGCTGGAGCTAAACTCAAACTTCCCCTGTGCATGGCTGTACCTCTAGCCCTCTAGCTTAGAAAGACCAAAGGGACTTTGCAGTCAGGTAATCCTTTTTCTTGCTTTGTGGTAGTATTGTGCTTTCCTATGTTGCTCTTACTTAAATAGCTCCAGTGAAAGGAAGCTCCTGGCCTTTCAGAATTGACTGTAAACTGGCCTCATAGTTGCATGGGTTCTCCAACCTGAAATTTCTCTGCTGCAAGTAAAACTAATAATTTTTTGTCCTATATCACTAGGAAACAGCTGATAGACAGCATCGGTCTATAGGATGCTTTTGAAATCAGTATTGAGGCATTGTTGGTTCAGATTTGGTTCTGAATTTAAGAAATAGAGGGTAGATTCAATTGGACATAAGAGTTTTTTTTATGCAATGAGAGTGGTGAGGTAGTGAAACAGGTTGAGATGAAGTTATGGATGCTCTGGAAACATTTGTGTTCAGTTTGGACAGGGCTTAGAACAACCTGATCTAGTGGAAGGTGTCCCTGCCTGTGGCAGAAGGGTTGGATTAGATGATCTTTAAAGATCCCTTCCAATCCAAGCCATTCTGTGGTTCTGTGTATTTAAAATGAGGTAAATGAAACCAAAGAAGTCATGGAATAGATCTTTATAGTCTTCAGAAAGAGTGAAGACTCTCTTACCAGCAAAGTTTGTTTCAGTCTGTTGAAAGGCTTGGGAAATAGATACAGCTTCATGAGACATGGTCTTGAATTGTTTATTTTTCAACCTAGAGAGAGGCAAAGCCAACAAGCAGAATTTTTTGGATGGAGAAGTGCAGTTATGAACTTTGGGTGAGATGATGTCTGTTCTCTGCTCACCTGTGTGTTGCAGGAGCTTTTGTGGCTTATTAAAGGACTAGGCAACTCTATTCATAAGTCATGGACTTGGCTAACTGTGTGGATTGCACAGAGGAACACATCAGTGTTTGGTAGTGCTTTGTAACCCTTGCCGTGGCTGTGGCTGCATCCAGTTGACTACTGGTCTCTTTAGAAAAGAGGAAGACCTTCCAGTGCCAGATGTTAGCTGGGAAGGGAAACTGATTGTCAGCCACTGCATCTTCCATACGTAGAGACGTCTGTGGCTGGAGCTATTTTTTTTCAGAGTGTCATTGTTTTCCTGTCCCTTTCCCTCCACTTTTTCCTGTTTCTTGCCTGTTGAAATTCCCCTGGAAAAGTGATTCTCTCTATGTGCAAACCATACTTGCTTATCCAGGCCATTCTTTGTGTGCTGCGTCTATGACTGTCTAGAACAATGAAGTAAGTCACTTTGCTGCTTGGAGGTAGCGTAGTGAATGCCACAGAAACGAGACATAGTAATACTTCTGATTCTGATATCTGAGAAAACTATATTAAGAAATACTTTATTTCCAGTGTAATTAACTTTGGAGAGGTTGAAGGACACGTACAAGAGCAAAATTACGTTTTTTGTCTCAAAGATAGACCTGGTATTTGGATGTGTGGGCATGGAGCTTGGTAAGTAATAGTTTGGGATTCAGCTTTTTAGCTGGCATAGCTGAAGGACTACACTGAGGTGAAGAAGTCCTAACTGCTGTAGCCTGTGTAATCTTTATTCCATTTTATTGGAGTCTGCAGGTGGCTGATGTTCAGTACTCTCCTGGAAGGCATTCAGCTCTTGCTTTGATAGCCGGTGAGATAAAACTAGAGCACTGCCTGTCTGAGCCCTTTCTCTCCAGCTTCTTTAGGCAGAACAGCCAAAAGTAGATTCTGAATGTGCCTCACTGTAGAGCAGCTCTGTCTCCTTCCCTCTGCCCTGGAAGTTTAGATGGGTTGTTGATGGGAACAAACTGCTGCCTTTGGACTCAGTGTCCCAGCAAGAGCTGATAATAGGGCTGAGAAGCCTTTCTGATAAATGAAAGCACTTAAAAACTCTTGACAGTGTTCTTTTAGAAGATGTGATGTGTCTTGTGTGTGGGAGTTGGGGTGCATGGAAATAAATTATTAAAGGAAGTAAGTGCCTTTTCTCTTAATGTAAAAAGAAGAATCATAACTTCCTAGCAGAAGGAATGACAGAAGAGTTTTAAACTGTCAATGCTGCAGATTCTCAAGTTGTAATTTTAAATAAATACAACAATCTGGGTTCCTATTCTTGCTGTTAGATGTAATCAATAAAAAAAATCAGTAAATACAATTCTTCGCTGCAAGTCTACCCTTCCTTTATTGAGAAATCATGGACTTTCTCATCTGGGTCTCTTCTTAACTGCTACTGCAGGATTGCTGGCCTGAAAGGGAAACCCAAACTTCAATAAATCTCTTGTGGAGTTGTGTTTGTGTAGGGTGACTGTGCTGGTTCACAAGATAAACAAAGAGAAGTAAGTTCATCTTCTTCCAAAGCTGCCTGGTAGGGATCATTGCCTAATACTGCCTGGTGTGATGGGCTGATCTTGGGCAGCTGCTCTCTCTTCCTCCTCCTCAATGGGAGATGGAGAAAATAGGATGTGAAAGCTTATGGGTTGAGACAAAGATGAGGAAATTGCTTACTGGTTTCACGGAATCACAGAACAGTTAGGGTTGGAAAGGACATTAAGATCATCTAGTTCCACCCCACCTGTCATGAGCAAATCAGACTTGGTGTGAGAAGATGAAAATTATTGTTAATTAAAACAGATTTGAATGATGAGGAAAATGGACAGAAATGAAAGCATCTGCCCATGCCCATGGGTCTGGGTGTTGGATGGGATTCCCTTGCATGAAGATGGTCCCCAGTGGCAGGCAGGGACAACCCGACCCCAGGAGCTGTGGCTATGGAGGACACTGCTGGGCTGGGTGTTGGTGTCTGGCACTCGCCAGCTCAACCTGGTGCTGCTCAAACACTTGTGGTGCCTGTCGCTGAGGGAACTGTGTTTCATGTCTCTGACTGTGCATTGGCTGCATTGGTGACAGGCACGAGGCGCCATCTTGTTTCTCAGCCCTGAGGCGGAAGGGTGGTTCCCTGCCTGTGTTCAGTGTAAGTTAGCTGGAGTTGGGCCCTGGGATCAGGTGATTAATCACCTATTAACTGATTAATTAAGTAATAAGGTAGGATGATGGCATGTTATGGCTTACAGGTGATGTGCCTTGATGGGCAGGTGGGCCCCACGGGGCAGCTCCAGGGGATGTGGTGCTGAGGAGAGCTGTATGGAATGGTGAAACACCCATTTCATGGCAGACACGTCGAATTGCTTCATCCAATGGTGAAGAAATAATTGGGCACAAAATAGTCCCCGGATTAAACCATTAATGATTTCAAGAACCTATTTAAACAAACCCTCACCGTAACCAATTTCTGTTCTAACCCGTGAGGAGCTAAAAGGAGGATTTGTGACCCAGATTCCTGTACAAGCTCCTCGCCAAGCTGTGGCGGAGGCAGCAGAGGCCTTGCTGCTTTCACAGATAACACCAGGGCCTGAGTAGCCCTGACATTTAAAAAGGGAAAAATTGATTTGCTTTATCAGCTGGTTGCAATCGGAAATTGCAGAAGGAGCAGAGGAAGCTCTGGGAAGGATGGGATTTAAAAATATTGTGTTATTACTCTTTGAAAGTGGCTTTTTGTCACAAAAGCACTACTTGGACAAAGATGTCCATCTCCACCTGCTGTTTCTTTGTGCTTATATTGAGAAAGTAATAGATGTTGAGTTAGGGATGAAGTTTGATGGCTCTTTAGTGTGTGGTTTCCACCACCGTTAGTATTTCTCCTGACGGCTGCTTTGACAAAGCAGGAGCTATTATTGCAGACATGGAGGTGAGACATGGAGTGGCAGCTGCTGTGCTCAAGGTGGCCTGTGAAGAAGCCTTGGAAAAAGAGCTGCTCCACAGAGTGCAGTACTTACAGCTCTAGCTTGATTCCAGTGTCATCTCCTTGGTTTGTCCCCACAGCCATCACTGTAAATGGCTTCCTTGCTTCCTAGGTGCTGGAGATGGATAAAATCCCAGTTACTAGGTCTTGTGAAGTGGTGGCTGTTGTGCCTACTTTGCTGTAGGTGGGAGTGAAGGGGGTTTTGGTTTCAGTGGGGATGTGGTGGTGGGAGATTTTTGGAAGAGCTGAAAGAATTTATGCCAGGACTTGAGCTGTGTGTTACCGAGAGAGAAGTGAGCTTGAGGACATGGCTTCAGCGGGGAAGAGTAAAAGCAAGGTCTGCTGGAACACAGATAACACAAACTCCTCCTAATTTTCATCCGAGTTTATTAGAGAATTGAGAGTTGAAGAAAAGAGATGAAAACCCCAGGGGCTGAGCAGATGATGCAGGAGTTCCTATCACTTCTGCATAACTGCTGAAAGGCTTCCTTTAGCAAGTGAAAAAGCCCCTCAGAAACAAACACCCCCACCACCTTCATCCCCCCCCCCCCAACAATGCCTACTTCCCGATTTATTAATTCAGTGACATTGAAACCAAAATGCTGCATTTCTCTGTTGCTCAAAATAAGATGAGGTGCTTTTGGCCAATGTAAGAGTGGCCAGGTGAAGAGATTGCTAGATTTGTTGGGTTGAAATCAATGCAAACTACTGAGGTGTGCTGTTATATCTTATTTAAGTAGGCTTGGCTTGAAGAGAACAACATTTTTAAAGACAGAGAGTAAATGGTTGTGGAAGTGCTTGGTGACTATTCCAATGTTGCTTGCTTTGTGGCCACACACACAAAAAGGTGTTTTCTTCCTGAGCTGTGCTTTGATAGGAGTGTCTTAAGCTTCCTCTCGAAGCAGCCGAATGCAATGCTGGTGTCAATCTCCTGCATGCCATCAGGCATGTTTAGCAGGATAATACACCATCGAGATGGAAACATAATCGGGCTGCTTTGGTATCCTCTGCTTGCCGGCTTGTTTTGCTCGAGAATCCAGTAAAGCCTTAGGCCCTGCTGTTAATTGTCAGGGCTTTCAGGGCTCCTGGCATACACATGCATAATGCATACGCGGCATGCAGGCAAACACTGGGAGACCAGGTTCAGAATAGGGGATTTCAGTAAGACTAATAGGTTTAAAGAAATAGGGTTTTTTTTCCCCCTCTTTGAAATAATTGGTATGTTTCTTTCATTTTTCTGCCCCCCCCAATGTCTGTCAGTTTTTGCCTAGCACAAAGCACTTTATATTCTAGGTCTCACTGCCCAGATAACTGCTGTTTTCTCTTTCCCCTTCTGTATTTCCCACTGGCTTTGTCATGTGTAGGTATAATGAGGTTTTATGAACACCTGTTTTACATTGGGGTTTTATTGGTTTTACTCATTTTTGCTTGTCTTTTGAGAAAAAACCTGCAAGCCTGAAAAATATACGGAGTTCCAGTAGGCTTCCCAGTGGATACATTCTAGCTTCCCAAAGCTGGAATATGGCTGTCAGCTTTTGGGGTAGGGTCTCTGTTTTCCCCGGACTGTCTCTTACGGCAGTGCAGACAATGCATTTTGTTTTACTTACAAAAAGCAGACCAGCTTATAGCGGGAGATTGAGTTTTCCACAAGCAACTGCATTTGCTTGCAACCTCTTCCAGTCAGAGCTGGGGTAATGTTAGCCTTGAGGATTTGCCATAACTGGGTTTTATTGTGTAGTTGCTCTGGTAACAGCAAGTCTTATACCTTTATTAAAGGAAGCAGGGATATTTTATTTTAGTCTCTAGACTCCAATCAAAGGGAAATTTTGAGGTTTTTTTCTACCACAGTTTTTGCTGTTAACAGAAAATTTACACTTGCTCTGCAGAGCAGATACCTTCTTTTGGACTAAAAAGGATGATTTTTTTTTTCTTCTTTTTCGCTTAAAAATCTTTCTTTCCCCCCTTCTTTTGTATAACTTTGGAAAACAGGGCTCAGAACTTGCAAGAACACTTGATGTCCCTATTCTAAATAAAAAACCTGGGCTTTTAACAGCATCTTTAAAAATGGGGAAAATTTTTACAGGAAACTTGTAAGTCAAGAAGAATTAAATCTTCTTAAAAACCCTGCATGCACTCCATGCCATGCTGCTTTATCAGATGCAGTTCTGAAGTCCACTCCAAGGTTGTTAAAGACTGTTTTCGAAGCAGGTTTTGCAGTTACAGGGTGCCTGTTGGGAAAGTTTGCCTTACGGCCACTGTGCATTTTCTGTGCCCAAATGCTGAGTTACCTTGGGCCAGTGTTTGAGGCGGTCTCTGGTCAGCTCAAACCCTTTATTCTAAAGGCTTTTAAAATAACTTTATTTACTTTATTAGGAAGAGGATGGGAACCTGGTAATGACACAGATAATCCAGTAATGACACAGATAATCCAGTTGTAGAGAACAACTCTTCTTTCCAAAGGGATCCTGCCTTTGGTTTTGGGAGCTTCTCTGTGCATGTTGTGATGTCCTAGCACCCCATTTCTAATAGGCTTGGGTTTGCTGTAGCCATCCTGAGTGTTTCTTTTCTCTGCTTCAGTTGAAATCCCACTTCTTGCGTGGTTTCTGTAAAACTCCCTTATTTGAAACATGCAGTTTCATCTGGGTTCAGGACCAGTTGACATCCCATCTGCTAGGGACTGGTGTCTAAGGATGTGAGAGAGAACTTGCTCGGAAAACCTATTTTGGTGTTAATGGATTAGGATTTATTAAAGTCTTGGTTATTGCTTTACTTCCAGTTTCATTTGTTCTGGAGTATCAAAACCAGAGTGCTTGAATTAAGTATTCATAATTGTGTTTTGTTTTTCTTGCAGGGAAGTTACCCAGTGTGGGAAGATTTTATAAATAAAGCTGGGAAACTGCAGTCTCAGCTTCGGTAAGTTTTGTGTTACACAGTCGCGATCCCCCACAGTTCCTTCTATGTGCAAACAGTAAGATTAAATGCAGCTTCTCCCAGGATAATTTGCTAAGCATGTCCTAGTAAAGCTGTGCATATTTCATAGTCAACACCCATGCATGTAATTTTTCACATACTACTACTGCTGTTTTCATGTATTTAGGGAAATATATTATCTACCACAGGCTGTACATAATAAACATAAAATAAATTCAATTTCATGGCTACTTTGGGGAAATTGGAACAACAGTTTATTGTTGTTTAGCGAACACACATTTGGAGTTAGCCTTATGTTGTCTTTTTTATTACTGTAGAATGCAGTATATTAGAAGAGGGCTCAAAATGTTCAAGTGTCTTAACTCTTAACAGCACTTTTTCTGCCTTAAAGATGAAGGGAATTCCTGTACTGGATCACTTATTGGTGTCTATTAAAACTTAGGTTACTGGGGTATGCTTTGCAAATGTCATTGTGCGTTACTTAAGTGCCGGAAGTAGCACACTCAGACCAATTCTATCTCTAGAATCCATTTGCTTGCAAGATTTGTCTCTGCTGATATGATCCAAGCTCCATTTCTTTACAACTCTCTCTGAAGCACAGTCTCTGCTGTGCTCTCCAGAGCATTGTTGTTGTTTTTTGAAGCAGTGGTAGCAGGTACAACCAGTTCTTGGCAATCTGCTTCGTGGTTCAGTGTTGTGTTGTGAGCCATTCCTGAAGAAGCTGGGGTTTAGGTTTACTTGCCCTAAACAGCTGGAATGTGCTGTTCTGACACACCATGCCTCAAATACCACACTTGCATGTGTTTTTTTTCTAGCAATCATGTCACACTGTGGAAGAAGCAGAGGAAGTAGAGAATGAAGAGAAACGGAGAACTTTCCTAACCCTGTGTGCTCTTTAAACACAGGCCTTCTGGGAAGGCACGAGGGATAGTTTTATTTTCCAGTCCTGTGGTGTTGCCTTCAGTCAATGTAGTGCTTTTTCTAGCTACAGGAACGTGCAACCAGGCAGCCTGAAATCCTCTTTGAGGATTTGCTGTTCATTTCTAGCAAATGTTAGCCTTTTGCCTCCGTTTCACTTCTATGTGCTCTGATAAAGTGGAGCAGATGTCATCTGAGCTGGAGCCAGGTCTTCCTGGATGTTGTTACTGGTGAAATGGAACTTTGTTATTAGTAATAGAATTAATAATTAACAATGTGGTACATGAATAACAGCATGGTCCACAAGTTTGGAAGATGAACACAAACACTGTTAAGCAAAATGCCAGGAAAGGTTATCTGGTTCCAAGGCTCAATATTGCTGGCTAGCTCTTGGGGGTGGTTTTGCCCTCCCTTTAATCTCCTGGGCATGTGGAGAGACCTTATGCATTTGGTTGGTCCTCTCAAGCCTGTTTTTTTTTGTGTTCAAATCTTTTGTGCTGTCACTAGGCCATTTACTACACTGCCAGTTATGTCGTCTGTATCTTGAGCATACTTGGAGTGAGGCTTGAATAAAATCTGACCTAATTAAGCAGTCCTGTGGTCTTCCTGGCTGAGGATCAGGCTTCCTGCAGCTCTCCTGGGGTTTTCTGAGGGCAGCAAGGAGCTCTTTGAAACAAAGTGAGGTTGATGGTCCTCCTTCAGGATTTTGCTTGGAGAGGCTGACTGATGCTGTCAGGAGAGGAAATAAGAGTTACTGTTAGAAAAGATGTGCAACAGTGGAGAGGGCAGAGTTGCACTTTACCTGTAGAGCCCTGGCCTACTTTCCTTTAAACTGGGTCAGGCAGTTTCTAAACCATCAGAAATCTGGTACTGACCTGAGGTGTTCAGGGCTCTAGGGCCTGCTTATGTAGAACAAACGTGTTTGGAAAACTGTGCCTCACGTTTGCTGTCCACTTGAACAGATTTTATGTGTGGTCTGAATTTGCTTTCCTAACCTGGAGGGAGATGGGACTAGTGGGGTTGACACTTTGGATTGTGGAGTCTCCAAGATTGCTGGTGTACTTCCTGGGAAGAGGCTCCTCCTGCATGGAGGAGCACTGTATTGGAAAGGGGTTTTGTTTGTTTGTGGTGGTGTTTGGGGTTCTTCTACCCCTGAAGTGGGGATCTTTGTTTTTTTCCCTCTTTTTTCGTTTGCCAGAATCAGTCTGATTTCCAAAAAGTTGCTATTTTCTGTTTCATGCTTCTCAGATGAGAAATTCAGGAAAGTGTTTGGCCAGCATCCTAGATAAAAGGAAAGTCCTGAATGCTTATTCTTAAAATACACATGCTCCCTGGAAAATAGAGGTGGCTGTAATTTGTACACTAATGGCTACAGTATAATGCATGTTAGATTTGTTTTTCATGTTTGACTGCTTAATATTAGTTCATCAGAGGAAATCAGCTAGAAGGGGGATGTGCTCTTTTGAAACAGCACCTGTCCTGTGCCATTCGCAGCACGGAATTAGCGTGGCTGCCTTCGAGTCCATAGTGCTAACACAAAGCGAGGAAGGGATTAAGAAGTGAAGGAGGAAAAAGGCTAAATTCAACTATAAAAGACGATATTTTTTGTGGCCTCGGCAAGTTCACAGTGGTATTCTTTATAAGCTTAAACGTTTTTGGCAATAATGAAATAGGCAACGATGAGACACTGCTAATGTTTTGTTATCTGTATGCATTTCAGGACTACAGTAGTAGCAGCTGCGGCCTTTTTGGATGCCTTTCAGAAAGTGGCTGACATGGCTACTAATACACGTGGTAAGCAGATGTGTCAATATTGAGTTTAACAGAATGCTGTGTGGTTTATACCATTTGTTGTCATAAAAAAAGTCTAACTCGCTACATTGACAAGCAGATCTGCGAGACATCTGTTAGATGGACTTGCACTTTGGAAAAGCAGCACGTGAAAAAGGAAGTAGTCTTTTCTTTACTGAAAAAAATGCTGGAAACCTGTAATTTAAATGTGTCATCAATCATGTGAACACTTCTTAATTACCATTTGAATTCTGTGTTGATGAATAATATTTTTGAAAGCAAGATTTACTGAAATCCGTGTTCACTGGTGGTTCTGTACCTTACATGAATGTAAAAGGCTTGATATTCATCTGGTATAAATAAGTGTGGGGTTGCTGAAGACAGCTGATGCTATGGCCTTTGGGGTCTGCAGATAATGATGATAGTAGCCTGTGCTTCCATCTTTGAAGAAAGCCTTTGCTCATCCCTCCTCTTAAGTCTGACGTTACCGATCAAGATCAATTTTCCTGGGCTGTGGGCTTCTCTGGGTAACAGTCTAAGCTCGTTGGTGAGTATGGAGGCCAAAAAAGTGCAGCTGGCAATCTTTCCAGGCTGCTGAGTTGGAAGGGAACAAAAGGCTGCTTCTGTCTGATGTTGGATGCGCAGTGACCAAGGCATTGCGTGCAGATGTCCCTGCGGCAGTAGGGCATTTCCCATGGTCACTGCATCTCTGGGCTCTGTTACTGAAGACTAAATCCAAAGTGCATATATCACTGCTGAGTGAGCGGCTTTTGGGCACCTCTAGTCTTAGAGGTTTTGTAACTTTTTTTTGAAGTCCTAAATTGTCCTTGTTGCTTGACTTGGAGAGTAAGGCAGTAATATTGCTAACATGAAGAGTGTGCGTTTCCATTAGCAGCATGCAAGCTCAGCCAGACTTCTGTTTCCCTCCATTTCTGGCTGACGGGAGTAGCAGCAGCTGCTGGAGCAAGTATCAAGCCTTAGAATGACAAGAAGGAACAGTTCTGGGTTTTATTTGTTTTTAAAGCTAATATTTACATTTTGATTAGAAATTCCTAATTATATGCATACCTTCTGTATATTATGGGTAGTCTACTCACATAAAATAATAAACCCTCCAGAAAGTCGAATAAGCTAAGGATGAGACCTAAGGCAGAACTCTGCTTGGATTTTTTGCATGTCTTTCTTTCTAGCATGCTGTCTTCTATTTCTTCTCCTATCCCCAAAGGGAAAACAAAGTAAACCCTATGAAAATCCTTGAGACTTGTCTTCTGGCTGTGCTGGCAGGCTTATAGAACTTGCATTCAGATACCAGAACAACTAAAACTCTCCTACTCTCAAACAAAAATGACTTGTGCGGGTTTTTGAAGGGTATTTTGCACTTCTGCTGTGTTACTTGGACCAAGTCCAACAGGCATCGTGTCTTGTCTCTTATCTCTTCGAACACATCCTTTACAAAAGCAGCTCTGTAAATCCAAGCCTGCCAAATTTGTATAGCTCTTCTGTTCTGTCTTTCTGCCTTCTCTGACTGAAAGAATAGAAGGGAATTTTGGTTTTATTTTTAGGAAGTGATGTTCTGGGCAAAGAATCAAAACTCCAAGCTAGTTGGTGGTTCTGATCTGCCTCCCAACTTCCACTTGTGCCTATTTGGATGTTTACATCTAAGTAGTCTATTACCTTGGAGCATCTCTGAGGTTGCACAGTGGTCCTTTAACAAAGACAAGTCATCCTAGCTTGCTGTGGGCAGGGATAAAGGACTGACCCCATGGAAGATGATGGCAAAACTCCCCATGAGTTTTTAGGGCACAATTTCATATAAACTTCTTTGCTGTTTGTATAAACAACTATATTCAGAAAACAAAACCCAAACAAATTTAGTGTTACTCTTCTCTGATGTGGGGATTTTAATGGGCTTCCAGTACTCCCTTTGAGGAGTTACCTAACTTGGAACAATTATTTGTTAAACTTGGCCTGTTACTTACCCAGTTTATAAAACCATGGATTGGATTGTCAAACACTTGGCTGCGCTTCGCACTGTTTAGAGGGTTCTCAGTGAAGAGATTAACCAAATTCAATAGTTCGTGTTCAACCTCTGGGGATATACAAGACTTTTCTTAGCGCCTTCCACGACAAAGACAGGGAGGGTTGGTGTGTTTTAAATCGTAAGGATGATTTATCATTGTATGAGCCAAAAGCTTCTTCTGGGAACCCTGTATGAAAGTGCTGACGCAGATGCCTGTTCCGGAGGGACAGTGTTAGTTTTCTGTAGGGTGGCTGGAGTGTGGAGAAGCTGGGTGCTGCATTTTATTTGTAATTGCTTATAGTTTTCCAGAAAGTGAATTGTTATTTTAAGACTCGCTGATCTAGCTGATGACAGTGTTTTATCAGTCAGCAGAAGCATTTTCTGGCTACTCTTTAATCTGTTTGCATCAGCATTAGCTTTGAAAGAAGAAAAAGTGTTTACATGGTTATACATGTCCACACACACACAAGAAGAGATCATTACCTTTGCAGGCACTATGTGTTCAAGTTTGAGAGCTTATTTCCATCAACTCCAGTCCTTGTTCCAGCTGATGTCTTGCTCTACCTCCTGTGCCATTACTGCTGTTCCTAAACATTGGCTTTTCCCTTTGGTGAATCTTTCTTTTTGACATTCACTTCCTTCTAGTTCTGCAATGGTCCTGATGTTTATGTCCAAATTCCCATTTGGAGCTCAGGTAGAGGCCATAATTTGAGCTCTGCCAATGGTAAAACTATTGTTTTTGATGACTTGAATTTGATTGAATTTGATGACTTGCACTTTGCTGCATTTTCTTCATGTTGTAGCTTTTGAAGTGGCAAAAGCTCTAAATGTGAAGTGCCTGGAGTTTTGTGGTGACTCAATACACTAATTTCATGGCCAGCTCATTTCAGCTTTTGCTTTATTCTTTGTCTCTCCATTTAGATGTGTATCAACCCACAGTTAAATCTCTTTCTCTCTGAGTTCAGTTCCTCAGTTCAGTGCTTTTTGATTTCAGTCTGACAAGGAGAAACATGGTGGTAGTAGGGGGGTGTGTGGAGTTCTGATGCACCTGTCTCCAAAGGGTTTTATTTCTGTGTGTCTGATCACCTGAAAAGCATAATTTGGATGGGGGGCTGTCAAGTTATGTTGGTGATCCTCTAATATTGCTAGCTATATAGCAGCATGGGCTGGTTTCTGCTGTTACCAGAGATCTTTACAAACAGAATTCCTTCAGATGTTTTGACTTCTGAGCTCTAGCAAGATACATGCATCTACCTAGCAGTTTGTATTATTCAAGCTACATCTGTTTGGCATACAGCCTGGCAGGACCCCATAGTCTGCAGTGGAATCTGGTATCATTTCTCACTATGATTATTAAAGAGAATGCTCACAAAATATTAAATTAGATACTTCAGGATACCTTTAAACTCCAGTGAAGTTTCCTTTAGGGGAGATATGTATTTGTGAGGTTTAGTTCAGATTTTCCTCGTACGGTTTAAGTCTTTGAATACCTAAAATTTTGAATGTTTTTATCCTCATCAATTCTAACTGAAGCATGAAAGAGATTTAAGTCATTTAATAGCTCTTTACCTGGTATTTTGTGCATTAAAAATGCATTTGCTTATGAAAACAAGAACTGTGCATCCCAAATAGAAACATATATCACATATAAGCATGTTATAAGTTGGGTTTGAACAGTATGCAAAAGGACATATGTAAATTGCTTTTTTTTTTGTATGCTAATACTCTTCTGCCTCCACTGCATTTGAATGTCCTTTGTAGATAAGTGCTAGAATTCAGGAACCTGAAACAAGTAGGTGAGAAGGATAACTATTCTGCTTGTGTAATGATGAAGATTAATGTGAAGACATGCATGCTTCTTCTACATCTGCTTAATACGCCATCAGTGGCTTCTGGAAAAAAACCTGCCCTTGTCTTGCCTACCTGCATCTTCACAGGTGTAAATTAGAACTTAGGGAAAGGTGATCTAAGAGCTTTGATTTACCCTGCAGCTTAAAATTGATCTTCAAAGTGAGGTGGTTAATGAGGCAGCTGATACTCAGGCTTGTGGGTTTTTTGTTTTTTCCTTCACATGGAAGGATTTTACATATACATAGGTGTGTTTTGGTATTAGCAGCTTAGTTAAATCACTTCAAGATACATTTCAGTGTATCACGCAGCTTTCTCTGGCAAGTTGAATTCCACATATTGAAATGCTGTTTGAAGTTGCCTTGTTTCAACTTGGCAAGCGCTACTAAAGGTATGTTTTCCCTGCCTTTGGTAATTTTGACATCTCTCATTGCTGGTTGGTCTATTTACGTTTTCTATCTCTTTCATTTTACAGATCTCTGGGAGGACTTTAAGGTATTGCAGAGCCACTGACAGGAGTTGCAGGAAAATACCAGTTGAGGGTGCCAGGTGTGCAGAGGGGGTTTGAGGTTGGGCAAGAAAGAGCTGTTTGATGGCCAACCAGCTACAAAGGGACCTGAAAACAGAGCTGAAAGCAAAACTCAGCCTGAGCCTGCCTGCCACGTAGTGATGACAGGGTAGCAAAAAAAACAGCATAGCATTGAAATGGCTACCCTTTTGAGGAGCAGGATGTATGAGCCTAGAAGTGCTGCACTGAAGTGTCTGTACTTCTTTCAGGCCTCATTAAACATTACAGAAATGTAAATACGGTTTAACACTTACTTACAAAATTAAATCTGATTAATATCTGTGTCTGCCTCGGGTAGCTCTTGTACAGCAGTTTTCAGTGACTGCTCTTCAGGTTTAATAAAGCTGCTTAAAACAGTATCTTTGCTGCAGATCTGTGTTCCTGGGCAGACCCTGTATCCATGTTGCTCCAGGTATTATGTGAGTGCATCTTTGGGTAGTCCTTACTCTGGGTTTTCCGTTGTTGTCTTAGCTAGGATATAAATGGTATGTATTGAAGTGGTTTTCCAAGGTGACAAGCTGCACAAAGTGTTGCAGTGCTGGAATTAGCATCTTATCTTTCCAAGTAAGTGTGCTTAGGCCTTCTGAATTGGTATCTTGTTCACTGCAAATAAGCCACAGTGTGACCCTGGGGAGAAATCCTTGTTGCCAGAGCAAAATGTTACAGACAGCACTGAAGGGTGGCTTCCCTCCACCCCAAAAGAAGTGAAAAAGGGAGTCCGGGTGTGGGAAAGACTCTACAATCTATAGCAGTAGACTCAGAATCTGTATTAACATTTTGGAAGTAAAGTCCTATGCTGCTGGCTATGGACTGGGGATCTGTGATGAGCATCTGTGCATAATTTCAGAGTGAAAAGAGAGCTGGGCACAGAGGAAAGGGGTTCTCATTGTCCAATTCCTTTGTCTTTCTGACTCCTCTTTAATTTCAGATGCTCATACTCAAATAACAAAACCTTTGTTTCAGCTTCCTGTCAGTTAAGATAAGACTTTGTAATCAGCACTCATTCCTCCTGTGGAGTCTTTGAAGTAAAATAACACAGTCCTGGATCTTTCTTTGTGCATTTTCAAACATGAAATAATCAGGAAGAAAATCATTTAAATGAACCATTCAGTCTTCCATTATACTTTCATGGAGTGATGCAAAAGACAGGACCAATTCATAATTGTTAGCTGGATGCATATTACACATCTGTTGCATTTTGAAAAATGAGACTTGGAAATGCTGCTTATAAGTGCTAAAACTATAAAAAATGTATATAAAACACACATAAAAGGAGCGGTGCTATATTATTCTCTTATTTCCGTATTCCCGCCCCTCTCTAGATGAGTAGCAAATGTCAGTTCATGTTTTCCAACAAGTGTGGCCTGAGAACTCTGCTGCTAATGTGAGCCCATTTGGCTGGAACCAAAATGGGATGAACAGCTTAGATGCCCCAAGTACAAGTGAAGTGGTTTGCTTATTCATGACTAGATTTTATATGTAGGGGATTAAAAGGGCTGCTCTGCACATAAAGCATTGGCTTTTCTTTGGGTGAGTGTGTGCATTGCAGCGTGGAGAAATTTTATTTATTTATTTTGGCCTCCTTTTCCTTTGAGGTCAAGATGAAATCTAGCTCAGGGTCATTGGTGACATTTGTGCTGCTTTGATGCTCCTACTAAGGAGAAATTTCCAGGGCAACAGATAAAAATACTTGCTATAATAACTTACATAGTCACTACCCTTTGGTAGAGTGCACAGTGTGATGCACAAGTGGAGTTTGTATTTGCCCTACAACCCAGTATTCTTTTTAAGCTTAAGGTGCTTTGCCTAAGAGGCTGCAGTATTGTTAGGAGAAGAGGTAGAGCTGCAGGTGACTGGGTATGTTGACAGAAAGAACATTTGAATGCAACACTACCTTCTGTGAAGGAGAAAAATAAAAGGATGAGAGGGGGAAGAAGGAAATAAGCTGTTTCAATACTTCATCCAAGGAGTGGGCAGGTGTGTCAAGGTTGGAGTGGCTGGCTTTTTTTTTCATGGCTGAATGTAAATCTACTCACTATCATCCTATCATCTGAATGAGAAATCTTTGGGAGTATGTGAAGTGGGATTAGCATGGAGTAATTTTTCATATACTCAGTTGTAGTTCTTCTTCTCCTGTTTGTTACATGGTGGTGTTGCTTTTAGGATAGAGTATCAAGTCATGTTTTCTTGTAGGCTTGGGATGGATGGATGGATGTCCCCAGCTACATGATGACTTTGTGTCTCTGTGGGCATCTTAATGTATAGCACCTACACTTCAGTAAATAAATACTGGTTTTGTAGCTCCAAAGAGTTTTCTCAGTCTTAGCAATAGAATCATGTCTGAGGCGTCCAGTTTGGGAATAATGAGGATAAATCATAAATGGCTCTGAGAATTTCCTTTGAATAATTTATTAGGGTAGATGCAAAGATGCAGAAATGTCCTTTTGATAGTGGGATGTGGATTTGAAAATGGAGGCTGAGGTTTTGGTTGGTGGTTGGTTTTCCCAGTGCAGCACATGTTCCTGTGGTGGGAGATCCCCTTTCAGGCTAATTCAGTCAGCCTTTTGATGTGATAAATTGCTAGTTGGCACATACCAACAATTCTATAGGAACCACAGTAAGAGAGTTGTTGCAGCTTTTAATCTGTCACCAGGATAGCAAAGGTAGCTGAAGATCTGTTTCCACTGTATTTTATTTAGTATCTTTATCTGCCATGAGACAGAAAGGAAGGTAGTATGTGGTGTGGGAGAATTAAAAACTCAGTTTAGACTAAGCTAGCCTCCTGTAAAGTAGGGCAGTGCTTCTTGCCTTGTGAACCTTGGCATAACGTGCTGTGGAGGCAGCATAGCAGTTGTGCTTCTGCTCCCTCATAGAATCATAGAACAATTAGGTTTGGAAAGGACCTTAAGATCATCCAGTTGCAACCACCCCCTGCCATAGGCAGGGACACCTCACACTAAACCATATCACCCAAGGCTCTGTCCAACCTGGCCTTGAACACCGCCAGGCATGGAACTTTCACAACTTCCCTGGGCAACCCATTCCAGTGCCTCACCACCATCACAGTAAAGAATTTCTTCCTTATATCTAACCTAAACTTCCCCTGTTAAGTTTGAACCCATTACCCCTTGTCCTACTGCTACAGTCCCTAATGAAGAAGCCCTTCCCCTGCATCCCTGTGGGCCCTTGTGCATTACAGCTGTCTCAATGTAGGTTGTCTTCTTCTTGGTCACCTCAGAGGTAGCTTCTAGGAAGAGATAACAGATAATGTGGTGCTGAAGGATCAGGTTGGTGCAGTCAGCTGGCTTGAGGCAACTCACCAGGCTTCTAGGAAGGGGAGCATATACCTGACCAGAGTCCAGGCAGTTACCTTAGCCCATAGGTACCTCGAACCATTTGGCTTGCTGATGGAAAGAACTGCCACATTTTTTTCAAAGGCTATATTACAAAGGTACATGCTTTGACTTGGGATGTCTTCTCCAGCTCTCTAAGTATGTTCCTACCCTGGCTGGACAGAAGTCGTTTGTTTCTAATGACAGATGAGAGATATAAAAAGTGAAAGTACAAGCTGCAGCAGTGTTGACTGGAGCATCCAGAACAATGGAGCTCAGTCTGATAATTAACATAAGCATTAATGAAAGTCATTAACAGAAGCGCCAGTGACATTTGCATTGTCTAACAGGTTTTTTTGCTCCATGATGCAGACTGCCTCCCAGAAGGATGCTTCTCCATGCACTGTCAGATGTGTCAGGACAGTAGATCATGTGTGTTTACTCTGCGTGTGTCCATGCAAACTAGCATTCCTACTGCCAGGTGGTTTACTCGGTGATATGATTCATCTCATGTTTGCATACCTGCTGCTTCCAGGGAAGCAGTGCATGTTCATGGTAATAATGAGGTCTTGCTTAAAAATAGACCAGCTTCCTTCATTTTCTTGTCCTTCTGTTTGCCCAAGGATTTGTCGGGTGCTGCCAGCATGAATGTTTGTCCCTGTTGCTGTGCGAGCTGTTCACCCTTTCCCTCCTCCCATACATGTTTGTTGTCTTCAGTGAAGCAGTTCCCTGCTCTCTTCTTCCTTGGTTGAGGTAGCAGAGCTTGCACTGTTGAGGCTGTGGGATCATTTAGAGAGGTGGAGAAGAGTCCACACTGGTTCTGGACTTGAAGTAGAAAATTAGCATCTCCCTAGGACAAGAAGCGCATTGTGCTGCATGTCATCCCCTTCCACTCCCATGCCGGATGAGGTCCAACCTGTAGAACTACTTCTGAAAAGTTAAAATGTTATAATTACCTCCCTGTTTCACTTCAGGGCTCAGAGCCTTGTTCTTGTCTTTGTGCTTTTTACGGTGGTTTTTCCTACAAATTAATCTGTGACCTTCTCTCCATTCAGGTTACTTTTTTGGACAGGGTGGAGAAGGAAAGGAAGATGGGTTGTTTCCAGAGGAGCTCTGGGTTGTGACCTGACAGTACTTCCTGTGAGATGTTTGGACTCAGCGTACTTAGATACGCTTAAATCTTTCTATTTGCTTTTTTCCCTCCAGAATTTGCTTGTGTTGTTGTTTCCGCCTGGTTGCATGTGAAAATGAGTGTGTTTTCTAACCTAATGAAGCCATTGAAAAATGCTGCAGCCTTTGCAGCAGCCATCCCAGCACACAGGCGTTTTGGAAACCACTTCAGAACTAACAGCGGTGGCAATTGTATGTGTGTGTAGGAGGGGAGGAGAGCACGTTTTCATCTGCAGCGTGGCGGTGTCGCGGGGTGGAAGAGGTCTGGCTTTGTACAATCAACCCCTGCAATTGTTGTGAAATTCTCCTCTCCTGCAGCATTTATTACTATGTAAAATTGAAATCTGCATGATTCCCTGCTGCGAGCGCCTGTGCCCAGGGACTGGTTTCTATAGTAACTAATACCAAGGAGCGCGCTGGGGCTGTGCTCCAGAGCTGTGTGAGTGTATTTCACAGTTCCATGCAATCCTGTATGAGTATTTGATTGATGACAAACAAGCAGTCGGAGGGTTTTGGCTGCCGTTGCTACAGTAGTAGCACTGTGTGCCTCAGCATGTACACTGAGGTCTAAAAATAGGCATTTTGCAAAATGGAGGTGGAGGTTTGTGTGGTGCCTTCCCCCTCACACACTCTTTCCCCTCTCGCTGAGGGAGAGCTGCTGAATGAAAATGCTAAAGAATACACCCACGAGTGTTTGTTTTGGAGTCACTGCAGCCCACCTCAGGGTGAAACATAGGAGCTGGGTCCATTTTGTCCTAGTTGCTGTTGCTGCTATTCTGTTTTGAGGCAGAGCTGGTGTGTGTTCTGCTGAGCATGATAAATAGCGTTGTTAATGCAGTTTCATTTGCAGGACCAGTTTCTGCCCTCACTTAGGCCCAGGCACACTAATAAATGTATTTGTTTCACAGGGTTAAGCAGGGAATGGCATGGAGAAGGTTGGAGCTTGGCTTGTAGATTGTAGGCTTTCAGGGTGCCAGGCAATATGGAAAGCCTGGTTTGCAGGGTTTGGAAGTAGTCCAGAAAAGCGTGGTGGGGTCAGGTGCATGAAAAGGAAACAATCTTCCCTTTAGGGTCACTTTCAAAGTAAAACTTCCATCATATGATGGAGGTGGGAAGGAATGGAGAACAGTGGTCTTCATCCAGAGAAGCTCTCTAAGTAGAGAAATTGGACCTAGGCAGGAAGCAATAGTTTTGGTCTCTTACATACCCCTCCTGCAGTAGTTCCTCAGGATTGTGCTGTGGCCAAGCTTAAACTATAGGGTAAGCTTATGGCACTGATGAAATAGTCTGCAGTGTGAAGATGTCTTTGTGTGTGACTGAAGGTTGGTTTTCATACAGAAAAGGTGTTTATGAGCATGTGCTCCCCCCAAAAGCCAAGCATCTTCAAAGAGAGGGTGAGCTTTATGTTTTATGAACCTACATGCAGATGTGTATGCACACAGACCCTTGGTTAAACAAGGAGTGCCATTTGCTCAGCCAGCTCAAGGGGAGTTTATTTGGGCACCCAAGAACAACCTCTTACTCATTTGGCATTTGGGATCCTGGAGGGGGCTGAGGAAGGAATGTGTAGAGAGGAAGAAATGGATGGAGTATAAACAGCTGCTGCATGTGTTGTCCCATAAACCTTCGCAGCACATCAGGTACATATTGATGAAGGAAGGAGGCCTTTTATTTAAAAATATTAATCTCTTCAGACAGATCATCTTTTCTATTCAGTGTGTGTGTGCAAGCCCATGGTAAAAAATATTACTGATTTAAAAATACAATAGCGGATTAAACCGGTTGCATCAAGAGAGTAATAGAATGCATTTGAATAATCTGAGATTATTTGATGCTGATACATGACCAGATTAACAGTTTTAAAAGCAGGATTGAAAATGGTCATTCAAGAACATAATGACTGTGTTGTTGAGATGTCATTTTCATCTATGTACTTGTGTAGAAATAAAATCTGCCTTTCTTGTATGCAGGTACTAAGCAGAGTCCTGAAACGAGGTCTGAGAACAAGAATTGGTTATATTTACAAAATAGTGATGCAAGTCTGGAACATTGAGTTGTAATAAATTAAATCCAAAGTACATTTAGCGAATAGTTAAAGTGTGTATTGTGATGGATTATCCCTGTTTGAGTGCTTGTTCATTTCCTGCTAGTTTGCAAAATCACTGGAGTCCAGGAGAGCACATTTCCTTTTGATGCAGTTGTGAATGGGTTTTCATTTTAAATCTAGGTTATCTTGCATGGAAAATAACAGCTCAGTGTGAGCATTAGTCATTTTGGTTCAAAGGTAAAGAGTTCACATGTAGCTCTTCTGTAGCTACTGTAGAGGCAGGAGCCGTGGTTATGAATATAGTCAAGGGAATGTTTGAGCTATTAAGCTGAAATTCGACTTGCTGGTGGGGGCATGAGTGCTGTCACTGCTTATGTACCATGATGCAAAGCCCTCTCCAGACTGTGTGGTTCAAATGCACCTTGCACATTCAGAATGGATAATTGATTTAGACTGAGAGATTTTAATCTTTCATTGTAAACTTGAGGCTGGCCTCAGTAAGAGTTATAAAATCCATGTTTCTCAAGCTGCATTTTAACAAGGCTCTCTGAAGTGGCTGCCTGTTTGCAGAGACACTTTGTTCTTCGCAATGTATTTTCTATGTTGGCAACCTTACTAAGTTAACATGGCTTCCAAAATTGGGAGTGAAAGAAAATCCTGGTGTATGTTCCCAACTAGGATGGAAGTGCTGAACTTCTGGTGTGCATCTATAGAGATAGCAAAGAAGGTGTTTGAGATGTTACTGTTGGGTGACTTTATGCACAGCATAATTGAAGTTAAAGTTCAGATGTGAGTGTTTTAAAAGAAATGTACTCATTAGGATAAATCTTTCTTGTTAAGGCTTTTTGTTGGAGTCAATGGGTTTGCTCACAGGAAGAAAGCTAATACCTTCAGAAGTGCATACAGCCACCCATCTGCCTATCATGAGTATTGCCAAGGGGTTTTTGAACCAGAGTGAAGAAGTCTGTCCCGTGCTCTGTGAAGAGGTTGGTTAATGAAAGCTGCATGTCAGGTTAAAAATTACAACTCCTTGGTATCCTTTCCAAAGCTCCCTGTCTCTAATGTACTGTTCTGACTGTTGCCTAATCTGTTGAAAACGGTCACAATTTTGGCCTCTCTGGATCTCAGTTTTTGAGCTTGGGATCATCCTGGATAAAGCAATATGTGCTTTTGGGTTTGTTTAATTTCTGTTTACTTAGAGTTAGTTTCAGTTTGGTTCATGTGTGATTCTCCCCCTCCCCCCCCCAAAAAAAAAGGAAACTGGACTCAAAATTTGTGCCCTCCAGGCCTACCCTGAAGCTAAAGGATATGTGAATAGCTTTTTTCTCTTGCTTTCTTTAAAAGAAAAGGCCTCTTAGATGAAATACATTTAGCATGTAAAAGGCTTCTTGTGACCAGTGGGACTGAACATGAAACATTAATGATGCAGCTTTAAGTTGCAGGGAAAACAAACTGGGACGAGTCAGTTCGTTTTACCTTTGATTCACTGCTTCCAACAGTGAGGAAAGGTTGAAGGGACACAAGGCAAATACGAGTCTCTTCCTTTAGCTTTTTCTTGTAATGACATATTTTGCCCCAAACAATAGTTGCAATATGTTAGATGCACACAATTTACCATTTCCAAGTGTAACTTAGATTTTTGTGTGTCTTTTTAAGCAAGCAATGTGGTAACAGCAATTTTACACAATTGCAGTGATTTCGTTGAAGGGAGATTTAGTTTTAGCTAAAGGAAGAATAAAATGAAGACTTCCAAGAACAGTCGTAGATTGTAGAGGTTTGAACATCCCCTGGGATGGAGGTGAGAAGTGGTAGTTTGACCACAAGACTTGGATGTCAAACATTGGCAGGCACATCTGGTTTTTATGACCTATTTATAGCAAGGAGAATTTCTTCTGGTCATAATATCTGCAAAGTTCATGCAAGTTACTTAGCTATTTGGAGATCCAGTGTGAGATGCCATGTAACCCCTGCAAAATAATTGCATTAAAAAAGTGGGGTCTGGAATTCCTGCCACTAAATTCCTTCAGTAATATTATTTAGGAATCTAGTTATGCTGCTTTGCATTCCCAGTATTATCCCAAGACATTACTGGAGCTGAACAGGATGATCTCTGTTCAGAGGATCTTGGAGGCAACTAGATTTTTTACCCACACCTCCTTTTCTCTTTAATAAAATGTCTGGGTAACTGTTGTTTTCCACTGTTCCCTTGGGTCTCTCTAGATTTCCCTGTCTGGTTCAGTTAGTTCTGCTTTGCAGTGGGCTGTGCTTGTTTTCATTGGAAAGAGTCTTACCTGTGGTTTTTTGTTTTCAGCTTCTGTGGGTTTCCATGCTTTTCCCATTCTTTCTGTGGTGCTGCATGTTTCCTGCAGCATTTTCAGCATATCTGCATTAAGTTGTATGACTCAGAAATCTGTAACTTGAAGAATAGCCTGGTTTTGCAAGAGGATTGGTAATAATGGAATGAACAAGATGCAGTGTCCTTGATTGTTTGAATGGGATTAGGTCTAGCTACAGCTTTGTTACTCTCTCTTGATCCCTAAAAACCTCAGGTGCTCTTCTTCTAGCACATACAAAACTTTCTCAGTGGTTGTATAGGAAGGATTAAGGCAGACAAACTTGTTTCAGCCATTCAAAGAAGGTGTCAAACTAGACAATCCTGAAAGCCTTGTTTTTAAAGCTCCACTTCCCTGGCCAGAGTATTTCAGGTTTTACTTACATGATATTAAGATTTCTTATATGCAGTATATCTGGGCAAAGATCTTTCCATGCAGCAATGAATAATAATTTACCTTCTCTTTTGTTTTCTGTTAACGTGTTTTAGATTTCAATTGTGTAGGTAGAGCTGCAACACCTTTTTAGGGTATTTAAAAAAGGTCTCCAGAGAGTTTGTTTTGCAGGAATAGTTGTCAAAGCCATGTCACTAGTTCAGGCTGTGATGAAAACCATTTTAATACTTTTATAAGGCTATTTTTAGACTTAGTTATGCTGGAGGAGGAGGAGGAGCAGTTACTTTGGCAGGAACAGCATCCCTAGGTTTGCTGGATACAGTCTCAGTATAATTTGGAAGTTAATTAAATCTGCTTGGGGAGGTTTCTGGGGGAGTGCTAACCAGTGGTGGCCTTGCACTGTTGAAACACTGGTGAGCAACCTTAGTATGGACACCTGGACAGGTAGATCTTGGAGGAAAAGCCTCTTGGATTATCCTTATTAATAGCCATCTAGTACATAATTCAGATACTTTTTAAGTATGAGGGTGAAACACAGTTAGATTGTAAGTTACTCCAGTTACCCGTCAAGAAGTGAAGATAGCGAGCTCTGCCCAGTTGGTAAGAGGGCTGTGCTTGGATGATAAGTAGGGATGAAGGAGTGAATGATGGTGGACTGCCATTTTAAGGTTTACATATGGAAAGCATCAGGCCAGGAAGCCCCTCAAGCTCTTTGTCTCCCTGTGTATTTGTTTCTTAGCCAGCTGAATGCCTCTGTGTCCTACAGAGAGCAGCCAGTCTGGCTTCACTCCCCTGGTCATCTGCTTCACCTTGGTTTTGAAATATGTATGGCTGCAGCCATGTGCTGCTGACCACAAAAGTAAAGCTTGGCTTTGATTTGAGTTTCATCTTGCAGCGGCTGGTCTCAGTCTGTGGGAGGAACCATACCAGGGTTTCAAAGCATAGAAGTGATTCAGAGCTAATTTTCTTTTCAGAAAGAAAGGACAGAAGGACCATTAGATCATCTAATGTGATTATCTCTGGAGGACTGTTTAGGGCTTAGTCTACCACAGGCCTTGTGCTGGACACAGCCATGGCTGCAGCCCAGCAGCAGAGAGAGAAGTGGCAATGGGCAGCATCTGTGGACTTGTAGATGCACTGGAAAATGCTCTGGCTGCAGCTTTTTTGTATAAAAATACATGTAAAATATCTTTACCCGAACTAGTACCCACAAGAAGTCTTGCCTGGATTGCCTTCCTTGGCTTGAGTCCTGAAGGAAATACAGACATTGGGTTTGGTGATGCCTATCATTGGTGAATTTTGCATAACATTGACAGCCAGGGGAGAGATTGTCTTGCCTCTGAGACAAGGAAAACATACTGCATATGCCTTCTGCAACATGTGACTCTCATGGTGGTCATGGGACTAGCTGTGCCAAGCCATGGCCTGGAATGAAATGTCACGGTCAGGAATAGGTAACGTGTTGTGGCAAGAGCTGGTAACTCCCATTTTGCTGTGGTTATTGCAAGAGTCTAAATAAAACTGCAGTGAGTCCTTGCAGGCTTGTGATGCCCCTTTTAGCACAGAGCTCCTGTGGTTCATGTTGGTGACCATCAGGTTCTTTTCAGAATTATCAGTTCTGTATGCTTTGTCTTTTTATTTTCTCTCTGACGTATAAAAATAGCCCTCCCCTTCCCACCACCCCTATGGCAAATGATGTTGACCAAACTCCCTGAAGATCACCTCTTCCTCTGGTACAAGCATATCTCTATCGGTGTGAGCAGAGCAGAGAGCTTTATTTCATTAATGAAGTATTTGCTGGTAGTGGTCGCTAACACTTTCATGCTTTTCAGCTTTTGTCTGTGCTGGGGTGGGAGGACACACAAAGCACAGCTGCAGCAGGGGTTGTGGAAGGTGCAGGTGTGAGGTTGGCTGGAGGATGCCAAACTGCCATCTGTGGTGATGCTTTGTGGTATTTTTTCGCAATGCCCTTGCCTAGAAATGAGAGCCAAAATATAAAATAGTAGTGAATATCTGCTGATAGCTTCCCTCCAGCTTCTGCTGCCTTGTTATTTAGCCATAAGTTTGTGAAAGTGTCATAGTTGAAATAGCATCAGGCTTAAGGGGTGTATAGGTGGTGCACTGCCAGTGTGTTCAGTCTCTTACATACTTCTGTCCTGTGTTGCTTCAAACATGTTTGTCCTTTTCTGTCTAGAAGATGTGGAGAAAGATAAGTTGCAGGTGTTATTTGCATAAAATTGTACCAAAAGAAGAAAAACACCAGCCCGTTGCTTTGCTTGTTTATGTGGTTAGTACCCATTTTTGTGTCTATGTTCTGACATTTTAAAGCTAAGTAAGTAGGGTAAGTAACTCTAGGCATTTAATAAAGAAAAGCGTGATGGTTGCCATAATTAAGTGGGTGATGTCCTGTATGCATTTGAAATTCCTAGCTCTCATATGCTGTTAAATCTTTTCTGTCTGGTATGCAGCATGTCTGCTTGTTTACAGAATGCCTTGGAGCTGCTTGGATTCTCTTGTCCTGTGTGCAGTGGTTTATAACACTGCTAGGAATGTGTTCTAACTAGAGAGATGTACTTGGAACCGTGCTTTGGATTGCACAAATAATAGTTTCCAGGAATGGTCATGAGGATCAGCAGAAGGAGCTTTGAAAGGGGTGTGGATGTAGCATGATCTTTGGCTGAAGGGAACCCCTTTGCTGGTGGTTGGGGTAATGCAGAGTCTGAGCAGCTATTTTCCCAAACAGCTTCCTCAAATAACAGAGTGGGAATTCAAGCATTGCTGTCTTTCCTCTATTTCCCTTCTTATTTGCACTACAAGAAGGAGCTAGGCAGCGAGGGAACTAGTTTTTTTTCCAAGTTGGAGACATTTGCATAGGGCAAGTTACGTTCACTGCTGTCTTACTTTTGAGACACATCTTTTTGGAAGTGGAGGCTTTAAGGAGCTGTAAGATAAGTGCAGCACAATGCATTACCGACTGTACTTGTCATTCTCATCTGGAGGCTGTGTGGATTATGTTCTGCAATTTCTTTTTTAATTGGAGAGAAAGGAGATGCTGGTCTCTATTCAGCTTGGAAAGAAATGAAAAGAAAATGCTGCTTTTTGTATATGCAAATTGAAATTTCAACTACCCAGACAAAAGCAATGGGTACTTAATGTAAACAAGTTGATACCTCAGTATCTGTTCATAGAGCTGATTGAGTGGTCTTTTCATAATGGGGAAATTTACATATTTATGGGATAGTCTTACAGTTTGGGCAATTCTTTTATTGAATTACACTGTATTCTATCAACTACAATTAAGCTAGGTGATTTGTCTTTTTATAGAGGGTGAGAGATTGTCTTTGTAAGAAGACTCAGAAGAATTAACAGATCATTTGGCAACAGATGTCCAGCAGCTTGAAACATGACATTTTGATTTGCACTCTAGACCATTTCAATTTGATGCGTCCACTATACCTGAAGAAAACAGCCTTAGACCTTGCAGATTTGCAGTGCTTATATGCAGCTGCCAGACTGGCAGGGAATATTATTATATGATGCTTGAAATAGTATCTTATGCTGCATGTTTAGCAGTCTCGGTTAGTTGTTGACTTTAGAGCCTGTCTTTTAGTGGTAAATATTGCATTTTTGGTGTTAAAGCGGTAATATTTGAACTGCTAGATTTTTGGTTTGTATCCAGTTCTGTGACCTGTGAAGTTAGTCTGTGCCACAGGCTATGGCCTTCATGTATCTTACATTGTACATTAACAATGGGTCATAAAACCACAGGTGGTATGACCTTTCATCGTCTGCTGTAAAGGGCCTGGAAATCAGCTCTTCTGAGGCTTTGTTGAAAGGATGTATGGCACTTGTGAGTTAACTGATGGGAGTGACTGCTGGGGTGCCTTAATAGATAGATCTCTGGTGCCTTCATAGATAGATCTGTGGTGCCTTCATAGATCTGTGAACGTTGTGATAGGCAGGAAAAAAACTGAGGAAGACAGTATGTAAAACATGGAGGATCCTAACACACCCATTACCCAACTGGACCATTGTCTTTTTCCATGAGCAGGGTTTGTGCACACAAGGAGAAAGTGTGGTCCTCCTACAGAATTGGCTTCTTCTGGTATGAAGGACCTCTTCAAATGTAAATAGTGGTCATCCTGGTAAAGGAGCTTTTCTTGCCTGCTGGCTGATTGAAGGTGGAATTGCACAGATCTAGAGATTGGCTTCAGTGCTTTATTTTAAAGGGTATGCTCTGCAGGAAGAGTTGGTGCTGGTTCTGTGCTTCTGCTGTGTTTTGAGCTTTGTTAAGGCTCTGATTTTGCCAGTTGCTAAATGTTCTGAAAACAAGATGAGGCTAAACTGCACTTCTTGCCAGATGAGGAGCATGGAAGCTGAGTGATAACGCAACTGCAGGTCAGTAAACTGGAGGTTAATAGTTAACAGTGTTTCTAATGAACTTTCTGATTGCAAGACCTTTGAAACAGTTCCTGTGTGCTCACCACTGTGCATGTGGCTGGGCTTGCCTTGGTAGGAGAGTGTCAGCAGGAGAGATTCTGTTTGTAGTACCATCAGAGTAACAGCTTGAGAACCCCTAACTGTGCTAAAACCTGAGACATTTACACCACAGAAGTAACTGAAAATGTAGGGATTTAGTCCAGGAGCATTATTTCTTTTAATCTGTGAATCTTAATGGCTTTTTTAAAAGCAACAGTGTTTAATTTCAGTTCAGGTAATGCAGGTCTGTCATGTTTTGAGTAGGTTTTACTGTACGAACATCTTATAGCTCAGGCATGTTTCATTCAAATGACAAAGTACAGGGGCCTGATTATAAACCTCCAGGTTTATCGCATGGACACTGACTGAGGCTGCTTGTTCATTGCATGAGTGCATTGGATATTTAGCTTTTAATTCCTATGAATAGGGTTTTTCTTAGCTGTCCTCATTTGAATGGAAGTGGAAGAGTGGAGGAGGAGGAAAAAGAAATGGGAGGGAGAGTTCACATTTGTGGAGGCAATTATTACTGTTTTAAACTAAGTGTTGTGTGTTGTAAATGACACCAGTATATATGGCATTAAAGTGTAAGGTGGATTTTTGTGTCTGCTGGAATAAGCATGGCTGTGACCCTTTGAGATGAGTTGCAAGTCTAAATTTAGCACTTGTAATTAAGGAATCTCTCTAATCTGTACCACTGACTGGAATAGGGATAGTGCACTGAGAATGTATTCCTTAAATTTTGGCAGCTCTGTTCCTGAGTGCATGACACTGATCTTCTGTAGACGACTTCAGCGAATCAGGGTGGCTTCAGGGGCAGCATCCTGGTATTCAGAGACATCCCAGTGCAAATTTTTGAGTTCATCTCACATTTTGATCTTTGTGCTTGCATGTTTTATGTTTTCCTGTTGGTGGCAAATGTAACTTTCATGTGTGCAAGGGAGGTGGATGTGTGGTTAGTAAAGGAAAAATCATAGGGGAAATTTATTGGTTGCTTTGTGAAGTATTTTCCCAGAAACATTATTGGCAGAAAGTATTGCAGACTTACAGCAACATAAATTGTACTACACTATCTTCGGCACATTTGGAAGTTGTTACAACACAGCAAGTGCATTTTCTGGACCTAGAATTTTCACTGTTACAGAGGATGCTTACGTTTTGTTTAGATCTTCCTCTCTCTGACTTATGAAGACAGGATGCATTGTTTAAAAGGGACAGTACTTGATTTAAAAATAAACCAAGCCGCAACAAAGAGGGTATCTTGCAGCTAGCCAACGTGTCAAAAGAAAGGCTTGCTGCTAATTCAGACAGGATTTGTTCCTGCAGCTTAAACAAGCTGAGAATGGGACAGAATGTTTTGCAGCTATAGATTTTTATTGTTGTTGGCTTCAGAATCTCTTCAGATATGGTCAGATAAAATATAATGTCTATTTATGTAAATAAATATCCTGCCCCAATGATAATGCAGCAAATCCTATCTCAGTTCCATGTTTGTACTGCTGCAATATTGGGTGCAAAAGCAGTATTTTTTCTTTATGCTGGTTCTACACATCTTTCTCCAGCTCTTGTGAATTGATAGAGCACATCTGTGCTACTTGAGAACAAACAAGTATGAAGTCATAGTCCCCTAAATAGCTTGTAGGATGGAAATGCTGAAGACAGCCTTCTTTTCATCTCCTGTGGGTCCTCTTGTATGAGACTCTGGAATCTTGGCTTTGATTCTTCATGCAGAGTCTTCACAATATCCACATCTGGGCTATGAATGTAGCTGAGAACAGATCTGCTTTAGATCTGTTGGGCTAATAATAACTTTAAAAAACAAATGCTTCTAGCAGAAGAATGTTTCTGTGGTCTCTTAACACAGACCAATTAGGACAAAAAGGAGAATCCTGAAGTATCCAAATAGCCTTGAACCAGTATCAGATGCCAGAGTTGTTCAAGCAATTTTCTTTCAATTAACAAAGAATGTATTAACTTCTTGCTAAATCTTCTCTGTCACAGTTAAAATTCCTCTCTCATCTTTCTTTTCTGGTATCTGTGTTTTCTCCCAGATAATCTGCAGTATATTCAACACAGACTCTGTTTAAAAAAGAGCATTTTACAGAGCTTATTGTTTCCATTGTGTCCTTTTTGTAATAACATATTAGATCTCTTTCACCAGCATACATTTTTAATCATATTTTCCTGGTAGCAGGATGTTATCTGTTTAAATAGTGCTTCTCAATGCTTGTTAGTAACTGGTAAAAGATGAATCTGTGTTTAACTGTTTGAGTACACCTGCATCTTGTAAAAATACCAGTAACACCCCAAATACCACTACTTCAGGCCCAGCAAAAACCTCATCATTTACATAGTTGAGTAAACACATCGACCACACAGCGGGTGGGAGGAAGAGAAAATTGATAGTTGGGCACTTTTATTTTTAAATGTCATAAGGGTTGTTCTTAATTGTGAAATAGTAACTAAAAACAAGAGGAGGAAAAGAGATTGGCAGCATTTCCTCATCCTTCTGAAAGGCAGCAGCATCTCACAGCTGACCCAGGAACGTGTGCCAATAGATGACATGAACGTCTCGGGTGCAAGCGAACGTTGCTATGGTCTTTACCGTGTCTGAGGGGTAGGGTGAGGCTGGGAGGGGGACTTCAGGCCTTCCCGTGTTTGAAAAGATTGGAGAAACCAGATTCAAGAGAACTTTCTGATGGAAGAATCCGAGGTGGCAGCAAATTCATTGCATTGGCATTGACTTGCCTTGAGCATGATCTTGCTCTTGGGTGCCTGAAAGAAGAAAATTCTGTTTGGATTGGAAGGTTTTACCTTATTGCTTTTGGTGGGTCTTTTAATTGCAAAAGAAGATGGTCCTTTCCAGCACTAACTATTCTGTGATTCTATGCTGGAGTAGGCAATGACTTAGAGTATCTGTGGTATTTGACATTACACAGTCCCATATACACTCAAAACAGGCGAGTTCAACTGTAAATTCCTAACTTCAAATTCATTGACGTTCATGTGTCTTTAAAAACCAGTCTTGCTCAATTAGTTCACATGTGTTTTAATAAAATTAGTAAGTGGGAGTAAAGGTTTAAAATTCAAGACTAAACCTGCCTTTTCCTGGAGTAAGCACCAACTGTTGCCAATGGATGTGGTGTGCTGCACGTGAGATGTGGCCTTAATAAGTCACCCATGCAGAGCATGCCTTGGTGCCGCACCCATGTTGGCTGCTGCCATTTTTAGAGACAAATGACAGTCCATAATGAAGCATGGATGCTGAATCTGACATCCTGTAACCTTAGTCTTGGGGGAAATGCTGTAATTTAGTCTTTGTGGAAGCTAAATGTAAATCTCTTACTATGTAATTAAGTCTACAGGACTCGTTTTGACTTCTCATTCCCTGTGTCTGCCTAACAGTAAAAGTTCAAAACTATCAGCATCTTAAGCAAGGAGACAGAGAGGGAGATTGGAAAGTTTCCTACAGACTCATGTGGAGGTGAAAGAAGTAAGGGTTAAACAGATAAGTGAATTTAGTGGTCACAGCTCTTTTAAAGAATTAAATGGCTTGTTTGTTCTACCTTACTCATTTAATTACAGTAGTGTATTAAACTTTGTATTTCTAGTGAAGTAACCAGTAACAGACATGTTTAGGTTATATTTTTTCCAGAGACAAGTCCCTACAAAAAAGCATATTTGCTATATTTGTACACCCACGTAGGAATAAGAGGTGTCTGCTTTTAGCTTCAGATACTTGTTGAACAACCGAAAATGGGTTTCTGGGGTCTGACACATTTGAAAACCAGAGCTTGCATGGGAGGCTGAGGTTCACACCAGTCATGCAGGACAGAGTATATTTGTTATCACATGGCATAACAAAGAAACAAAATGTGGGGGATTACTTTGGAGGCTTCCTAGGCATGTAAAAGGAACGTTCAGTCCTTCTAGTTTAATATAAACTCAAGTTAACTTTCAGGTTCCTGTAGAACTTGGGCTCTTCCCCAGCATCCCCCTCAGTATCCTGTTGGATCTGAAATCCTTGATACTTCAGTAGAATAAAGGGAAGCTTTGGGGTTTGAGGCAGCTGATTTTCACTTGCTGCTCTTCATAGACATTTTCTCAGAGCTAAAAACACTGAGGCAACACAGTGGCAATGTTAAATATTAAGCAGAAGGGGGGGATTAGGGTGTAGTTCAGCTTTTGCTATCATTATGCATTTTCGCATTGTGCTAGCAGAAGCGTTTTGGCTTCCTCTGCCAAGAAGCAGTTTAGTTTATGTTGCTCCAATTGTGAAATTTAATTTTCCTTAGAAAATAATGCATCATGAAGTTGTGGTTCGCAGTCAGGAAAACTTTCTTCCAAAGTCCTTTGAGTCTCTTTCCCACAGAAACAGAATGGGAATTGTGTAGATATTAAATCAAGCAGCATCTGAATACATAATCAGTCACCCAAGCCCCAAACAGAATGCCTCTTGGAAGCTTACATTTTCTTATTCAGTTCTCAAGCCAAACAAGTTTCTAATAACAGCGTTAATCCTGGAATTTGGAACTGGTTTTTCGCTACCATAAAAAGGTACACTTGATAACTGTTAATACACTTTGCAACTATTCCAGTAGTAGCTCACAAAAAAAAGACATTTTTTACTGCCGTGTTTGTTAATTTGTGAAAGTAAAGTAGCTGTTTTCAGAAACTGGAAAAAAGGGTTCAGGTACATCTCCTGTCTTATGGATTAAGTACTGAACGTCCATTTAGTTCTGAGGGGGCATTTTATTTTCTTGTGCATATTTTCAAGAGGAAAATGAACTCCTGGAAGGAAGCTGAGGAGAAGTGGCTGAACAATGGGACACACAGAATACATTAATCTGAGTGCTTAAATGGCATGAAACGTGTTCTGGAAGATACCCCTTGGATAGAGGTAACCTGTGCTTACTAGCAGAAAGCTGCATCCTGTTGATGTCAACCAACAGTAAGGAAATACTGCTGGCTTCTACTTAAAATAGGATTAAAATAGGCTGTATGGCTTCCATGGAGGTGTATTGTCCTTGACTTGCTGAGACTGATGACTTCATGCAGAATCCAGAGAAAGAAAAGCTTTGCCTATCCCGAAGCAGCTCAAGTTTGATTCCTCCAAATGCATGAGTGTGCGGTTGCCAAAAGGCTGATACCAGCTGTCTGCAGTTGCCTTGTAGTTTCGTGGGAGGTGGCTTGCTGGTTAAACAGTTCCAAATGCCTTTAAATATAGCAACACAATGAACAGGGAAACTGTAAAGAGCATGAACTTACAGTATTTTAGCAAAAGTAAAGCTTTGGTTGCCTGGAGAGGTTGTGGCTACACCATTCCTAGAGGACAGAGAAAAGGGCGTATAAAGTTGGATAGTTGTTGTGTGATTGGGTGCTTATGGGTGTGTTTACAGCCAAAATAAAGCACCAGAATAAACAGCACGGGTGTTCAGTGCAGAACTGTGTTCTGTTTGGCATGCTAACACAGCAGGTAGTGTGATGTAGTAGTGACAAGGGAGTGAGTATGTAATTACGTGACTTCAGCAATGCTGTCCTTGTTCTTCCCCAGCTACTACACTTGCTGCATGAGAGCCCCACCTTACGCTATAGCATGTGATTGTATTTATTTATTGCATCCAGGCATTAATTTTGGACTAACAGTCCTCTGTAGCCACACGTATGAGTGATGCAGGTTGTCTTGACCAAACTTAACAAATGGAAATGTTTCTCTGTACCAATCACTTTAAAGTCTCCCTTACAGTACCTGAAAAGTATGAGCTTACTTATCTTCTTCCTGGGGAGTCACCATTTTGGCTTCTGTGGTCTTCTACATTATGATTACAGTTTGTCATAAGATACAGTGTTCTAAATATAGTCCCAAGAGATAAATGGGATCTCTTCATGGGGGTGACATCATTGAAGTAAATGGGAGAATCATAGCCAAATCCTATCAGTTGCACTTGGCATTTTCTTGTGGCCTCTCTTACAGGAACATCACAGTACTGTACACCCTCCCTTTTCCAACTGAAGGTTTCGTCCACGTGCCACAGTTCACGTTAAGGGGAATGACACAGGAAAAACTTTCTTCCTGGTGATACAGGGTGGTTCTTAGAACAGTGTTTTGTCTTTAAGTTTGCAACTGAACTTAGCATGCGAGGGGTCGACAGGATGGAGTTGCTTTACTTGGTTGTAAACTTATGGTGTGATGCCCACTTCCCTTGCAGGCCCTGCCTCTGCTTCCCCATATCTCCTCTGTGTTTCTTAGTGGTGGTGGGGATGCTGCTGGCTTGGGGAAGTCAGTATTGCAGAGGTTCCAAAATGTACTGTAAATTCTCTATATAAACATTTTGATCTTGTTTTTGTTCTAGCCCGGATTCTCTTGCCAAATGCTATTATCATAATGGGTCAAAGGAAATGCGGGACCCAGGCTTCTACCAGAAGTGACATCTCTTGTTAATGTATGGTGGTTTGTTGCATCTGTGCTGCTGCTCCTCCCTGCTCTGGGAGGAGGCTGGTTGTGCCTCATGCTTTGTGATGCCTGTGTGTTTTAATGCTTGTATCCAAACTGGTTTTGGGAGAAGCAGAGTTCAGTCCTGGTCTCTGCTCCTGAAAGCTGATACTTGGTTATCTGATCAGGATTTGTATCAGAGGACAGCATTCATGTGATTGCTGATGATGGGGAAAAGAGATACACTGTTAGTTTAAATAATTCATCCCTTTCTTTCAGTTGCTTTTTTTTCAGGTGTGGTGTGTGTCTTCATTAAATCTTGCATGACTGCTGTGTGATGAGAGGAATGCATTCCTGGCATTACATGCAGAATGTGAACTATTTGGGGCAGTAAGTGACCGTGGCTTGATGTGGGGTGCTGTGGCAGCAGTGCTGTCTAGCCTGTTCCAGCCCCATGGCAAGGGTGAAGCTGGGTAGGGCTGTGTCAGTTCATAGATTCACAGCCTGGTTTGGGTTGGAAGGGACCTTAAAGGTCATCTGGTTCCAACCCCCTGTTGAACAAACAACAGCAAATCAGCTGTCCTTGCCACAGGGCCGGAAGAATTTAAGGAGGATTAAAGTTCACAACTTAAAAACCACTTTAGGCTCTGTTCTGCCCTGTAACACTCTGTACACAGCTATGGTTGTGTACCCAATGGGTCAGTCTGTCTCACCCCAGTCTGAGAGGATTCCCCCCCCAAATGCTCCTTTTCTTGTGCTCGTGGCTGGCAGGAAGGCGAGGCTGAGGCTGTGTTCTGTATTTTGTTGGGAAGCTGCTGTTTGTGGTCACTCTCAGCTCCTCTACAGGAGTTTGTTTCCAAAAAGAGCCTTTGCCCTTTGTGTGCTCCCATCAGGAGGCTTTCCACAGAAACTGGAACAGTGTGGATGGTGGTTGCAGGCAGAGGAAGGTCATGAGCAGCCCCCCCAAAAGAGGAGGGTACGAAGGGAGGAGGCTGCAGTAGAGAACTGGCAGCTGTGTTGTGCTGTGGACGTGCACTGCAGCAGCGAGGTGCTCTGGGGCTTGGAGGTGCTTCCACCCATGCAGTGAATGATAGGAGGAGAAAGTATCTTGTGCTTGAAGATGACTGTCACCGTGCACCAAAACGTGCTTGAAATTGTTGGTCTGAGATAGTGCTGACGTGTGCAGCATTGCATTAGTGCCTTCACATGATAAATGGGCTGGAGCAATGGCTATCAGCACACCCTGACTATTTCAGAACACTCTCTGATGGATTTTCACTTCCCTCGAGGTTTTCCTTGCCTTTGTCTTCAAAACAAAATCTTGAGAAATCAAGACACAGCCTTTTTCCTTCTTCCATCCCTCTCCAAACCCTGGTGACTGGAAGCAGTGATGCTGCAGGCAGGGGTGTTGCTTTGGGCCCATGGGCAGGGGGGTTTGGGTGGTGACAGAGTTTAACCCTTTGGAGTCAAGCATATGGCTAAACAGCTGCTGCCTATTCATGTCCTACAGCAGCTGCCCTCAGCCCTCCTGTCCACAGCCCCAGCTGCTGGGGAAGCCAGGGAGGAAAGGGGGGTTTTCATGCTCTGTGCACCACGCGCTACTCACTGCCTGCATGAGGGTCCCTGTGTGCTTGGGAAATCCACAGGCATTTCTGTGAGTGGCTGCTTTAAAAGTGAGGGGAAAATGCAGATGCTTTTTCTATTAAACCCAGCTTTTCTGTGAGTGGTGACAGGTCTTCATTTCCAAGCAAGCATTCACATTAGCAGAAAAGTTGGTTTTCGCACTGTTTTTAGTATCCATTTGTCCCTTCTTGTTTTGTTTACCCTTTAATGCCTTGAATCTTCTTTGGCCCAAGAACTTACAGTTTATTTTCTTTTACTTCTTTTACCTCCCATCCACCCTTGATGTTGCATTTTATTTTGATCAGATGGGAATAAAGTAGCTGAATCCACTTAAGGGCTGCTTCCAGTAGCTCCTGGTATTCCCTAGCTCAGTACCTAGGTTGCATGGACTGGTTTCAGTATCTGCAGGGAGTATCTTTCCAAGGTAAGGACTGAGCAAGTTCTTCCCTTCCGCTGGGTCTTCTGACAGACTGGTGAGAGGAAGCCTGGTGTCAGTAAATCACGGGAGGATGACCCACCATGGCAGAGCTTTGATGTGGTCGTGCACTGGCACAATGAAGTCATTGAACACTGAATTATGCCTCTGCTGATTGGGATCAGCGAGCCACCCCCTAATACCCTGATCTGGTCATGGGACAAACCCCAGTGGTAGAAGTCTGTATTTCTTCACTTCCATTCTAATGAAATGAAAGAGTCTGAGCTTACTCGATGCACAAATCCCTTTGAGCTGGAAAAGCAGGGCTGCGATGCAATGTGAACAGCGGCTGATACTCTCAGCAGGGCTGTAGTCCTGTGACTAATGAAGGTGGGGGTATTTTTAGTGTTCTTCCTTGAGTTGTTTGCCTGGTCTTCTTTGTGCCTGGTTAGTGCTGTGAAGGTCACACAAAGATATTAGACAGTTGTGAAGAGTGGTGAGAAGGCCAGCTGGTCAGGATGGCACTCGACCAGCAATGTTCCGGCTTCTGATAGAGGGGTCGGGAAGGGCTGAGAAGCACTGGCATGCTGCTTTCAAGATATCAAACCTAGCTTTCTTCACACCTCGAAGCTAGGGAATAGGTGCCAGGAAACAAATCCAGGCATCGGAAAAGTAACAACACGGTTAGTCTGTAAGGATTAGGAAATAATGTGCAATCTGCAACCCAATAGTCAGGATCTCCTATCTCACATAGTTCCCGTTCAGCTGGATGTAGCAGCACCCACTGTGTGGACAAGGAGAAGAGATGCCATCACCTAATATATTAACAAATGAAATGGCAGGAGTCTCCTCTTACTGCATTAGTAGCTGGACTCCCTTGTAATCAGGTTCTCCTGAGCATTTGTTTTTCTGCTTCTTAGCTTTCATCTTGTATTGTGGGTGTTAAATTTGCTGTTGGTGGAGGGTGAAATTAATCCTTCCCAAGGACTGCTGCTGTCCTTACACAGTGCTGTTTAGATGACTTGGGGACCTAATTGTGTAACAACACCTCATGAAAAATTACCGAGGGAGCTAGGACTGAAGGGGATGTATGCAGCTGAAGCCATCTAAGACTACCTTCAAAGTACCTATTTGCAAGAACCGTGAGTGAATGGTCCTACTTTACCTTGCAAAGCAGTCATTCTCTTGGCTTCCCACCTCAAATTGCCTCATGCAAGAGATGTTCAGCAGAAGCTGCCCTCAACTCCCAACTGTTCCCTCCTCTTCCCTTTTTGTTTGCTCTTCTCTCTGTTTACCCACGTTCTTATAAGGGATGAGAGATGCTTTTCATTTTTTGGAACCTTCTGGCCCAGCCGTTGGGTCTGTGGTTTCCTGAGGAATGGGGTTTCTGAACAGCTGCTTGGGGCAGACCTGGGCTCACAGCACATGAGCCTTAAATCTCTTTCCATTACACCAGCGGCATTCCCCCCGGAGGCAGGACAGCTATCTGTCTCATGGAATGACACATTTTTTCAGCGCTGTCAGTCCTTAAATATCAAGTAAGTAAATTAATAGGGAGCAGGTGAGGGCTTCAGAAGAAAGTTTAATGTCACATAGCTGTTTGATGCATTGCCTCTGGCGCAACCGCCTTGTCATAAAACCTGACATCATTTGTTCAGTTGTCTCTCAATTAGAGTTATTTGCTGCTTTTCAGGTTTGTTTTATAAGTGACGTTACACATGGCCTGATACGAGCTAGAATTATGATGTTCAGATTGACTGCATGGAAAGAAAGCCCATTTCACTGGTAGACAGTGCAGCTTTCGTCAATGTACCCGGCTGTTGACTGACAAATAGCTGAAAGAATGACTTATTAGGATTGCTGTAGCTTCAGCTTCCAGTACAAATAGGTCTTTTTGAGTAGCATGGCACTGCCACAGGAGCCTTTCATCAAAAGAGTTGAATGGGCTTTCTGCGCTGTAGTCACTGCCTTAATCCAGTGCTGCAGGTATGAAATCACACCACCAGACTGAGAACTGGAGTGTTGGGTGGACACTGGTTTAGCTAAGCTGCTGTTGCTTGCCCCGTTGTGGGGCGTGAACCTGTAACCTTTGTTTGAAGCACAATTTCTCCCAATGAAGCTTTTTATTCCAAACCCAAAAAGGCAACATTGAAAGTCCCATACCTTCCCCCTAGTGTAACAAACAGTGTGAAACAGCTGTTAATACAATACGACCCTAAAATGCTGTCCATTGAATAGGAAAAAGTGGGTTAGAAAATCAGATGTCCAATAAATTGATCCCTGGACAGAAGTAGGGGCTCTTAGTGGCACATGCAATGAGATAACTGGTGAATGCAGATAAACCTCTTCAGCTGTAGTTTGCTTCAGGATAGATTGTTTAGAAGGGCATAGAGGCAACAGTGTGAAACGTGGGTTCACAGGAGTTCATGTGATTGTCAGAACAAGCTTGACCATGGATCAGGGCGTTGTAGCATTTACTTCCTATCCTTTCTACTTGTTGAACCCCAAACCACAAATTCTGAAGAGCTTTGAGAAAATCCAGAGGGAGAAATTGTGATCATTTGAGTTGCTCCTGTTGGGCAAAGCGCAGTGTGTTAAGCAGATGGGCTCTCTGCAACATGGGAAGCTTTGTCTTGCTATTTTTTCTTCTGAGACTGCAAACTTCATGTAAATGCATCAGTGTAAAATGGAGTTCTTGGCATCCCATTGAGCACAGTGTTCTTCCACCACTGAGCATGCCCTTGGCCTTCATCATGCTTTATCTGGACTGCTGGACTGTTCATATTGTGATGCTGCATTGCATGTCATTTTCTAGAAGGTATCAGCTACTTTTCCCTATCTTTAAGTAGGTCAACCATTAATCTAATTGATTAACTTTGTAGCCAGTCAGTTAAATTGATTTACTCATATAAGGGGGATGGATCTACCCACTGTGCTGGTGTAACTGTGTAATTTTATACAGAAGAATTGTAAAACCCTTTGCTTGGCAGAACCTCCAGGGGAAAACCCAAAGCAGCCAAAACCTGACAGGGAAAGCATTATGGAAAGCATCAGAACACTGAAGTATTTTTACAAAGCAAGTTCAAGGATGCTTTTGCCTAAAATTTCAGGCTGTTGTCTCATAGTATCTTCATTGGCTGGTGATATTTTGAGGATGTTACAAGGTGGTACTTTGCTGGAAACTCAATCTTGAATTGCCCCTCTGTTTTGACAAAGGAGTCACTGCAAGATAATACTTGAGAGATTAGTTCCTCTGGGGGGTTAAGCAGCCATGGCACTTTCATACTGGAAGCCTGAAGTAGCTGTAACAGCTTGTTCATGTTGTTGAGGAATGCAGTGTATTATGGACCATCATTCAAAAGCTGCCATGAATTATCCATGGAAAAGTGCCCTCAGATAGGAGCCCCTTGATGGTTGGTTAGTGTAATTAATATAAACATCTCGCCGCAGCTTTACATTTTGGTTTAGCAACTCCTCAATTTGAGAAGAGTCTTGGGACTGCCTAGATTTCAATTAGCTCCCTGATGCTGGAGGTGGGGTTTTAACTTGCCTTTAATTATGTTTCTCAAGGGAAATCCAGACAGCAAGCAATGGTTAGGGTTGTGCAGACAGCAGAGCTTGCCCCAAACATCTGAACCTAAAGCAAATCTGCCTCTAAGGAATTTAAAGTGCTGTGCTCCTTGCTGCTTCAGAGAGGACTTCAGGGTTTTTTTCGGGTCTTCTTTGTGGGATGCTACAAATGCAGAGTGTTCCTGGGTGTGTATTCATGTCATGGAGTCCACATTTTTCAAATGTTTTTGTGAATCTTATGAAATACTTGATTAAAAAGAATTCCAGCATTCTTGAGTACAGGAGAACCTGAAAACATGAACTGAATGTGCTGTAAACACTAGAAAACTAGGGAATAGCTCAATTTCTTAAACTCAAGTACCTTTTTTACCACTGGTGCTGGCTGTGCTGCAGTCATGGGAGGCAGATAAGCCTTTACTGTAAAATAATGGAATTAAGCAAAGTTGAGCCTTTGGCTCAGTGCTCTCTCTTTGTGCCTGTTCAGAGGCAGCATTCAGGAGCTGCCATGTAGCAAAGCCCTTGGGAAAGATATTAGGCACTGCTGTCCAGAATTGTGTTGGCTTTGGAGGGTGACCAGGTAGAACATGGAAGGGAATTTGAGGACACAGCAGAGTCCTTCCATCTAATAAGCAGAGACAGCAGCTTCAGCCAGACCCATGGTCACAGATTGAACTGTGGGGGTAATCTTGCGCACTGTATTATTCCCAATCTCACAGTGCTCATTTGTCCAACATACCCCAGTACTCTATTTAGTGATGCTGTGAATTACGGCTCTTACCAAAGCAGTGCTGCTGGAGTGGTGACCTGGAGGATACAAACACCCTTGGTACTGATGTGTCGAGATGCACAGAGGGATGGCTGCACTGAAGCTGCTCTTTCATAGTGGGAACTTGTGAGGGTGGAAGAAGGGAGGCAAGCAGTGCCTGGCAGTTTGGAGTTAATCTGAAGAATGCTTGGGTTTTTTTCTGTCAGCACAGTTTCCTTGCACAACTTCACAATTATAAATATTTCAGCTCTGGCTTCTGTAACTGCTTCTGCAGTTTCTGGAGGCTGAATTCTGCTGAATTTCATTGCTTTTTTTGGTTTAGCAGGTAGCATGGCTCATAGTTCTTTATGCTGAGTAGTTCTTCAGTATTCAAAACATGGGGTAAGGCTCAGCTCTCTTTATGTGAATAGCAAAGCATACACACTTCTGAGAAACATCCCAAGGCTGTAAATGCCTTTGCTCCCATAATGTGCTGGAATACTGGTGGATATTGATATCTTTTAATAGATGGAGCAAATCAGCTTGGTATGCTGGCTTTATGGCCGTTTTTTTAAGAGCAGAAATTGAGTTGGTGTTACCATGACCAGGTTTTCATGTGAAGCTTCCATTTGCAAAGCTCTCTCTCACTGTACTTTATCAGCTGGGGCCAGATCTTATTAAAACCCAAACAGTAGCCAGCTCTGACTATTAGCTTAATGGTTTAATACCAGCTTCTCCATAAAGTAGAAGCAGCAGGTTATTGAAAACATGTAGGTCAGAATGGCCTGGTGTTTTCCGGTGAGATTATATAAAGACATTATTATTGAAACTCATGAATACAGGAAATGCACTTGGTGCAGGACATTTTCATGTTCCCCATGGCTTTCTGAAGGTCCTAATGCAAAGTATATTCTAAACAGATTTTTAGTGTTTGCTTCCAAATGTGGTATTAACACCACAGTGTTTCTGCTGACTGTTTTGCAGTGATATTGCTAATGCAGATGTCCCACGACAGGTCATTTAGCCTCAAGTTTAAAATGAAAATGTTTGCCTGTGAGAAATCCCATACTCCTCCTTCTGCAAAAGGGCTGCAGTGTAAAACAAAATGGAAAACGAATGTTCAGTAGTCAGCCCATCCCAGTTCTTGGTTATCAAAAGTAGTAGCTGCAGAAAGTAAATTATTTAAATTGCCTGCTTTTTATTTCACTGTTTCTTCAAGGGAATTACTTATAATTGAAGGTATGGGGTTTTTTGTTGTTTTAATTACAGTTTACTGTGTAACACACCGCCTATAAACTTTGTTATAACTGCAAGTAGATGTGTATGTACATTTAGGGCTATTTGCTTCAAAACTCTAAAAGGTTCCTTAAATATTTAGGGCAGCCTGTTTCCTGAGATGGTAAAAGCCTTAGGTGCCTTCTGTAGGAAGTGAGGAAAAGGGCAATATTTACATACCTATAGGAGGTAGATACTCATCTGCTGGAATTCAGCACTGCCGAAAAGGTACCATTAACAATCTATTGTAAACTTTGGTGTTCAAAGGGCAACAATAAACCACCACTCAGCACGGCAACTCAAGCAAGTCTTTCTACCAGTCTTATCTCCCTGCTTAGCTGCTGCTAATTGATTTGGTAGTTGGTGTGACAGCTTTTCATGGGAGCAGCAAGCCGCTGCATTCAGGAAACAGCTTGGTGTGTTCTTGCTGTTTTAACTGGCTGGGTTGAATAGTACCAGTGCACAAAGCAAGGGTGGGGAAAACAGATTTTGGTGTTACTCTGTGAGGATGGAGACAGGTAACGGGGTGAATTGTGTCAATCCAACCAAATGACAGTTGTTACAATCTGCACAGGCAGGTTTACAGTACATAGTCCGTTTTAAAAATAATTCTTAAGATTCACAGAAATAAAGACTTTGTGTATGAGAGAGAGAGAGAGCAGTGATGGAAAACTGCAGCACCCTCGGAGGAAGGAAACAGATGGCAGGAAGAGCTTCCAGACACTTGACAGGCTGCAACAGACTTAAATGCAGGCAGTGATAAATGGGCATGAGATTGGGTTTTGCTGTAGCTATTGTGGTTTAGTCTTGATAAAATGCCTGTTGTGCTGTATGTTAGCAGTATCCAAGTGTTATATCCTCTCTGCTTTGGTGGTCCTTATGTAGCTGCTGTGGCCACTGGGGTGCTAAGAGTGGGAATGAAGATCCAAGCTCTTCTATAAAAAGAGGTTGCACATATGACAAGTGACAGGACTTGATGTTGAGTAACAGCAAGTGAGAAGTGAAACTGAACTGAAATCTTGCATCCAGGTTATTCAAGGCTGTGTGGCAAAAAATGGCAATGTGAGGCTGATATTTAGGAACAAAACAACTGCTTTTGTATGAATGCATCATCACTCTGTTTTCATCAGGTGCAAAGGTATAGATGCTGGGATTGCCCATCTTGGGATTTGATCAGGGACAGAACAGGGTAGCTGTTGGCATTTTCTACCACACTCTGCCTGCTAGCAACACCAGAGAGCAGCCTGCTGCAGTCAGTGCCCTTCCAGTAAACATGATGCCAGATTTCACATTGTTGATTGTAAGAGGTAATAGACTAATGTATACCAAGGAAATCCTATAGCTTCTGATAGGTAGACTTACGTGAGGCTGCTTGAACCTGGGTGATTAAACAAAGCACTTCCTCCTGTTAGATATGGTAAGGCACAGCTGATTTTACTTCCCCAGATCAGCCTGCCATTGTGCAAGAAGGCGTCTCTGCTGCAATGCAAGGCTAAAACCTTCAAGCCTCGGCATGAGGGTACAACTCCACAGGGTTAGTTAGGCATGTGATTTCTCATTGCTTAGAGCTTCTAGTACTTAACAGAGGTTTTCTCATGGGAGCTTTTGAAAAGTGTTTCCGTAGGGCAGTTTGGCCTTTTCACCTGGCTGCTGTTTTCCCCTCCGCTGAATGGTTTTGTGGCCTGTCAGACCTTCTTGTACGAGTTTGCTTTCACCCGTGAGGTAGGGTGATGTTACGCCAGATGAGCTTGAGAAGGAGCTGCTTTAGTTACAGGCGAGGCAGAGCGTGGGCAGGGAGCTGTGCAAGCTGTGTACGTGACCAAGGACAGCTAAGTAAGCAGGTACTTACCATAAGCAAGCAGTTGAAGGAATGCAGGCTGGGACAAATTACTTTCAGGGTAATCTGTAGAACAGGAAAAGCAATTAGAGTTGAAAAGTATCTGCCTGGGCTCAGGAGCCTGTGTGTTCTTTGGGCCTGAGTTTTGCTGCTGTCTGGATAGCTTCTGAATGATGGTGCAGTGTTGCCTGAAGTGATTGGTTTCACATCCACTACTTAACTGTGCACAACCAAAACTTCTCAGCTTGTGGCATTCAGGCTGAGGCAAAGCCAGGGTATGTATCGATGGGACTTTCTGTCTTGAGTTTTGGAAGTGCATTCTAGTAAATACAGGCAGGAGGGACTTAAAGAAACCAGAGTCCCTTGCACACTGCCTGTTAAAATGAGATCACCTGGATGAGATGCTATTAGTCCCACCAGAGTACCTAGACTATAGTCAGCGCAGGCACTGGTGTAGTGGCGTAGAACTGCCCATAGGGAATGTCTGTGAGAGAACCTGGTCATGGGCAGCTTAGGGCTGTAAGTGCTACAGTTAAGTGTGAATATGATGCCCTCCTGTGAGCAGGTAAAAAAAGGCCCTAAGAAATTGCTCCTCTTGTGCAAAGTCTCAATTAAACAAGAAATTAAATGGCTGTGTCCTCATTTGACTTGCTGATGTCACATTAGACTGGACTGTAGAAAGAGTTTGATGGAGCAACCCTGATGATACCAATGATCAACCACAGAGATAAGTTGCTATTTAGCATCTGATTAAAAAGGCCATGCAGTAAGGTTTAGTTGTTACCTGCCTTTTTGCTTGCTGCTGCTTTTGCAGTGGCCAAATTTAACGTTAGTCTGAAGTGATTGTGTCCTGTAGCAAAACAACTTCACAAGATTTGGTACTATGTTCAGCATGCTTTTACAGCAGTGTTTCTGGGCAACAAGTTACTCCAGCCAGGGCTTGCTGTTCAAATGCATAAACATTTTGGTTTGGAAATGTAATGACAGTGCTTCAAGAGTGAGTTGCTTTTGTTATGCATCTTTTAATTTGAACAGCTCATGTTAGGTAACTCAAAGGGCTCTGTGTGGAGGAGAGCTCTGTTCTGGCTGTGCACTGTCTACGTAGGCAAATAGAGCCACTTCTAAAAGCATGACAGCAGTTCACATGAAGCTGACTACAGAATAGAATGCCTTTCGTTCAGAGGAAGTACTAACAAGGATGCCTGGATGGCCTTTTTATTAATTTCTTGATAGTTGGATTGCTCTTTTATTAATGTCTTGATAGCTTAAGTTTTCCTTCAGCATCCATCCAAGCAAGGGGAAAAAATAGCTGGCTAGTGTGGAATAGAGTCTAAAGCATATTGTGTGTTATCTTCTGCTAGCCTGGAAGAGCGAAAAGAGGTAGGACTGTCATTACATTTTCCTTCATGGGCAATAAAGATCGTAAATAACATATTTAGTCACACCAGGACTATGGTTAATGCTATAGGTCACATCAAAGAAAGTCTCTGTCATTGAAGTTGCACACCCAGGTTTTTGCCTCCAAGGCTTGTCCACTCGTGGAGTCTGTCATCTGCCAGCATAAGTGTTTAGTAGGAAGAGCTGCCCCCAGGAGCTGCCAGTCTGCCCTGTGTGAAACAATTAAACCACCACCACCAGAGATCTGGCGAGCATCAGCCTGGTGAGTCACTGGGCAGAGGGAATGCAGTGATGTCTGCATCATCCTCCCTGCTCTTGCTGGGTGCTTCACTACTACCTGGGGGTACAGACACTTCATTTCTCAGAAGTGAAACCGCTCCCTTCTGATCCAGGCACAAAACTGGTGTCACTGATGCCAAAATGGAATTCCCGTCTGGTTTTGTTTTGTCTCTTTCAGTATTTGTATTGGCTTGACTTGTTCATATTTTGTATCCAATGTCAGTATTTGTTTCTGGGAACAAAGTTTTGCTTAAACTTTAATTTCTGCAATTTGTTTGTTTAAACTTGTTGGCAACTTTAAAATGCTGCAGTCTGCTCCATATGCTAGTATCAGTGCTGCTATTAGTGTGCCTGACTTCCAAAGTAAAAAGCAGCAATGGAGCAGGGAATGTTTTTTATGAAATAGTTGGGAGTATTTTCAGTTATAATAATATTTGGGAATATTTTTGAGCTGTTTTGTGGCCAGGTTTTAATAAGTGTAGGGTTACTTTGGCTTGTATCAAGTCAAGATTGTACAGTGCTGAACCCAGTGAAAGCTGAGGTTTTTTCCCCGCCATATACTTGCAATGTTTAACTATGACTGAAAATGACTGACTGAGCGCAGCAAAAGCTGTGAGGACAGACAGATGTGTGTTGTAGGTGACAGGAGGAACAGTTAGTTTATTAGAGACAAATCATCATGATGTGTGTTGAGAACTTTCTAGATGAGCAATGGCCAGGTTGGACAGGGCCAGGTTCAAGGCCAGGTTGGACAGAGCAGCCTGGTCTAGTGGAAGATGTTTGCCTGTGGCAGGGGATTGGAACTGGATGAGCTTTAAGGTCCTCTCCAACCCAAACTGTTCTGGTTCTATGACACCTAGATAGGTTGGCCAAGCTGAGACCAGACCTTGACCCTTCAGTAGCACCATGTATTCTTTGAAAGCTGAAATAGTGTAAGCAGTGAAGAGGTCCAAAACCAGAATGAAAACAAAGTGCATTGGTAATGCTAGATCAGAGGAAGGAAAGCCAAGTCTGAGAAACAGGACACACCAAAAAAAGGAGGTATTAGTCTTACCAAAACCCAAACTCAGTCACGGGCTTCAGTACTAGGATGAATGAGAACATTACATCTCTGCTGCTCTTTAGAGGAAATCCACAAGCAGAACCTGGACATAAGGATCTGGAGAAAGAATTGAGCAAAAAGCAGCCCCCTTAGCTGGGTCTGTCAGTGGAGTGGTCAGGTCTCCAGCCATCAGAAAGTGGGGCTGGAGCATGCTTTGAGTCTGCCTTTTTTTGCCAGTGTTTCCTGTAAAATAATGCCTGTACTTCATTTAAAAAATGGAAACAATCCAAGATGTTTAAGATGGGAACAAGACTGAAAAGGAGAGCTAATCTGAGTCATCCATGTCAAGTTGTTTGTTTTAGGTTGATGTTTGAGATCACTGAAAACATCATTTTTTCAAGGGTTGAGGATGCTGCACTGCTGCTGATCACAATAAAATGATTTCAGCGGGAGTCTGGTCCCCCAGGAGGAAGCTGAGCAGAGTGCTGAGAGCAGAAAGCCTGGGAATGGAGCCCCATATAACCCCTGTAAAAAGCTGGAGCAGGAAAGATGAGGAGAAAAATGGGAAAAGACTAAACCACAAGAAACAAGTGAACAGACAATTAAAAGAAAAAACGTGGCTGCTTGTACTGAAGGCAGCTGGCAGGCTGGGGAAGAAGGGAATGGATTGCTAAATGTTGTCCAGAGAAGGTAATTATTTCTGGCGTTAAGTTATGGCTCTGATTCATAGAATATTTAAGGAATAGAGCTGTATTTTTCATGATGAGCAGCCTGAAAGCAAGTGCTGGAAATTTGCCATCAGTGTAGAAACTTCTTTGCTGTAGATGTATGCTATGAAAGTGAGTGGGACTGAAGCAAAGTCCATTAACAAATTCTGTTATTGATGGGAGTGAGAGATGAATGCTCTGGACAAGATGAAATACCCAGCTAAAGAAAGTGCTTAACTGTTGGAATTCCTTTTCAAGCAAAGTTAATCAATAGCATACACAGGTTTCTCAATACCAAAATCAACTTTCAGATTAAAAAAAATGTGTTGAAGGAAGGCAGTGCAGGATGTATCTCAAAAGTTAGGATGAAGAGGCAAGAAAAAGATCATAACTTCATGTTGGATTGGCCAACTAGTAAATTTGGATACTGTATACAGTCGGCCTTGCTATGACCACTTCATTATGCAGTTTCCCATTTATCTGGGCTTATTCCGTGATAAGAAGAGCAATCATTGGTGCAGCTGATGAATCCATCTCTAGTCCCTTGGTAAATATATTAACTTCTGCATCTGTTCTGAGAGCATGAGTATTTTGGGGAGGTTTTCATAAGCAGTCCTGTGTCCTTGTTATTTTATCTTATCTCTTACTCAATTCAGCCTGAGAATTTCACATACGAATTCCTGTAATGAGATCTCCCTGGTGTGAAGGGAAAGATTTTGTTCCCCAAACTTTTGGGTAGGCTGTTCAAATCTCAGTAGACTCGGAAGCCTGAGTGGTGCTGAATTTATTGCTTCCCTTGGTAGGCTGGTTAATCTGGCCCTGCTTGCTTCCACAAAATAGAAACGAGAAAGCAAGAATTTGTAAAACAAACTCAAATGTTCACTTACACTGTCGTTTGGGAAGAATGCCCTTCTAAGTAGCTATTTGAACAAATCCAGATGAGAAAGGGAGAGTTGGGGTGGTTGTGTTCAGACTGCATTATGCAGTGATGAAAATGCATATAGTCACGTACCACAGCATCTTCGTTCAAGAGAACAAGGAGCAGGATGGGCTTCCTGCTGAACAGGGGTGCCAGCTCCTTTTGCAGGCAGAGGCAGGCACAGGGTCTGAGTTGGGCCATTTTCCAGCAGGGCTGTGAACAGGCTCTGCTTTGGAGGGAGCCAAGGTCTGCAGCTCACAGTGCAGGCTGAGATACCACTCCTGAGGTCTGTGATGGTGCAGTCGCTGCTCTGATCATGACCCTTAATGTCTAGAGATAATTCTGGCCCAGCTGTTAGAAATTAGAAACCACATTAGGCTTAATTTCATCTGACATGTAGGCAATGATTTAATTCTACTTTTCTGTATTAATATTTATATGCAGGAAGCAGTTTTTAGCCCTACTTCACTGCTCCAAAATAACAACCTACATGCTTTGAATTGCATGGTGGGTGCAACTTTGTAACAGGTTAGAGGATTGTGCTGCTTCCTGCATGGTGACACACATCTTGAATATTACCACAGAAAATGGTCCCTGGGGACTATTCAGCATGGCTGAATATGCAGTAAGCTTGTTGTTTGTTCAAAATGTCTGGCAGCAATATCTCATATTTAAGTGTATGTATGTTTGTAATGGGTTTCTGTGGCTGGCTTTTTAGGATATGGTTTTCTTCTGCTAACCTGAATTGCAATCTCTGGAACATAAACCCCCCAAAACAAGATTTATTTTCTATAAATATACATATCTGTATATTGTATATTGAACTGGTTTTGTTTCCATTTTTAAATTTAGGATTTATGTAGATGTATATCATCTTGCCTAGGGAAAAGTCCATAACTATATGTATGCATGTAGTTTCTTACAAGAGAACTTCTTACAGAGATAATACTATGGTAGTACTTCAAGGGCAGATTCTGATTGTGCTGACCCCCCCCAAATCCTTTATCTTTGAAGAAGCTATATATGAAATCTGAAGGTATTGCAAGCTACCCGTGAGAGCATGGCATAGAGGATATAAAGCCTTTCACTGGAGGCTGCTGGCTTTTAATCTCTGTGCATGGGAGATAGCTCATTTGAAGACTCCCCCCAAAGGCTGAGTGTCAAACAGGAAGGGGAGGACATTCAAAGGGCACTGAAGATAAGCTGCCACCCCCATCTGAGATTAGCACTCTGTGTTAGGATGGAAGAAACCTTGGTGGGAGAGCACTTGGCTGCTGTGTGGTGTCTAAAGAGAGATCTTCCCTTCACAGTGTTGCTTGTCTTGGTCCCATCTCATGTTTTTTAAATTCTGTGTTTCAAATCATCTTCATGTGAAGAAATCTCCCTTGTTGCTTAATAGCTTCAGGCTGGCTTTTGAATGTTGATTTTTCCATTTGCACACCTGATTTAAATGGGTTGCATCACATTTAAGAAACAACATGTTATTGGTGGGACAGCTTCTTTGCACATCAAACGGTTGCAGAGGGTGGCAGATGCTATAGCCAGCAACTGTGTAATGGGAGCAAAATCTTGCCACACTGGTGGAACTCTGGCATCTGGGGAGGTCTGGATTCAAACTGTGTGGCTTTAACCATCTCCAGTAGGGAAGGTCGGCTTGCTCCCAGTCTTTGGTCCCATGCAGAACTGGGGGCTGGGGTTTGTATGTACTTGTGAACTTCATTGCCAGGGCAGCTACCTGAAAGGAAGAGGTAATTAAAGAAAATAAATAGGGTGGGTAGGAAGTGGGGAGAAACCTTTGGTTTCTCTGGGGCCCTAAAATCGACATCTTTCAAATTGGTTGGGCCTTGTCAGAAAATGTTCTGTTCAGCCTTTGTTTTCTATTGAATCCCATGTGCTTGGCTAGCTTCTTTTCAACTTAAAAAAAAAAGGAAATAAAAAGCTCCATACATGGATTGAAAGCTTTATCTGTTTATCTCCTCATTAAAAAGACTGTCTATGAAATGTGCTGACAGGGGCTTTTACTCTCTTGCTTTCTATTCTCATCACATTTTCCACTGAAAGCCTCCCCTCTGCTATTTCTGTTCCATAGTAAATGGGGCTTTCTGGTGGTAGAAGCTCTGGACGCTCTCCCTGGCTTCTCACGGGCTCTTGTACATTGCCATGGGTGGGAAACTCAAACGTGCAATTCAGCCTGCAAGGAGACTGGTTTGGGCATATGGGATCAGCCCCCTGAAGGGCAGTTTTCACAGCCTGGAAGTCCCAGTATCAAACACAGTGGGAAGGTTGTCTGCCAGTTGGCTATTTAAGCGAGTGGCCATGCTTTGAAAACTGTGTGGAGTACGTTGCTGAGCTGGTGAGCTCCTCAGTGGAGCTTCTGGAGCCACTTCAACCAATTCCCAGGCAGTTTGATTTTGGGAAGGAGGAGTAGGTACATCAAGCATTATACAGTTTGAACCACTTAGAGATTCATAGAATCATAGAGTAGTTAAAGTTGGAAAGGACCTTAAGATACTCAGTTCCAACCTCATTGCCGTGGGCAGGGATGCCTCACTCTAGACCGTGTCGCCCAAGGCTCTGTCCAGCCTGGCGTTGAACACTGCCAGGGATGGAGCATTGCTGGTTGCTGAGTCTCCTTACAGCCATATCACTAGTACTGGTATTGTAATGAAATAATAGAGAGTGAGTTTTGGTTAGGGAAGAAATCGTGAAGAATAACTTTTGGTATAAGCTGTATTTTTACAAATCTAATTGAAATTGTACTAATAAAAGCAATAAAACTGGTGACTATTACCCCAGCAGTGGTAATGTGAGGTCTGGATTTGAGATCCTGGACCAGCAGTCTCCAGCATTTGCTGGTCTCCATCATTGACATGGATTGTTCAATCTTGTTTGCTCTGCTTTAGCTTTGCCTTCCATTGCACTGGAGCAGTGTGGGAGAGCTTTGGGAACTGCCATGCTTGCACCAGTAAAAGAAGACACAAGTTTTTATACATGTTCCTCTGTTCGAAGCATGAGTGTCCATTTTTGTTTCCATTTGCAGGTAGAGGAGTTCCTAGATGAAACCGAATAAAACACCATGTGTTTCACACACATGCAGGGGTATGCCTCATTCTTCACTGAGATAAAATAACTTAGAAAAAGGAAAAACCTTCTCACTGTCATAAATAGAAATGCTAAGTCAGTGCAGGAAATGCATCAAAGTGCTCACATGCCAAGTCCTGCAAAAGACACAGCTGCCTGCAGGATAAAAGCATGGTCATGGATGAGCAGAATAAACAGTTTGTTCTGTGGTTTCTGTGCCACTTTTGCCTGCTCATCCCCTGTACACAAAACATCCCGTGCAGCAATGTGGACTTCGTGACATTTGCTATGTGGAGCAGACAGCTGCAGGCTTGGTTAATTCCCATCCCTGATTTTTTCATAGTACTTTGTTTCCAGAAGGCTGCAGTGACTTCCAGCCTCTCACGGGTGAGTGGCCTTCATGGCTTGTTGACTTTGATTGAAATGTAGTACAGAGGCCTGCTCACAATGAGTTTGTGTGTGAAAGTCTCCACTCGATGTCTTTTTGGGTGGGTGGGCTGAGTGCTGGGTGCTTCCCCATCGCTTCATTGGCACTTGTCTCACACAGAGCAGTATTTTGGATCCTGGTTACAGGACAGTGGTCCTGCCTTCAGTAAAACCAAGCCCTGGGGGGTGAGAGCAAGTAGCAGGCTATAGAAGCAGGGTGAAAAGCAAAGTGTGTCAGCCTGACATGTGCGTGCTCATGCACCTTCCTTGGAGCCTCGTGTATTGTTAACACACCCCAAGAAAAGTCACCTGGCACCTCCCTTCTTGTTGTGCAGTCTCCCCATGCCTTCTCTTTGGCAAGCAGGAGGAGAAGCTTATGAGTGCTCTCTGCCAATGCACACACGTGTAATTTAAACACATTCATCTGCGACAACCCGATGTGTCTGATGGTGTCTGACGCTTGGACGGTGTAACACCAATGCAGAGCTGGCTGAGGGCTTGCTGCAGAACCCCTGCCAGGTAGCTAACAGATGTAAGGAAGGGGGCAAAGTGTGGGCATCTCTGCTGGGAGAGAATGGGAACCCACCACTTTTTATTGGCTGTCTGTTTTAGGAAGTGCCCTTCTTGAACGCACTTCATCCACATCTCTGAATCTGGATATTGTTTCGGTAGTCGAGGGGGCTGTGTTGAGAGGGGTTATTTTTTGTGTGGTTTGGGGTTTTTTAATATTCAAAGGTGATTAAAGACCAGGCTGTGCTAGGCTCATTGACTAATCGCTTCATTTCTTACCTAATAGATTGGATTTTGTCAGAAGCACTGTCTCCCTTTCCCAGTAGTAAAGCAGTGTGATGCGGGATACGTGTCTGCTTTATGGTGCCCTTTTTTAAGCTTCTGGCATCTCACATAGGTGACTGTGGGACAGCCCTAATGAAGCTGGAGTTATTAAAAAAAAATCTATTACATTTCAGGGATGTTTGGGCTTCACGCTTCAATAGTGCTAATTAGGTATGTGACCCATTTTCATTCCGCTTTAGCTCCTGGGGATGGTGGAGCCTCATTATAAATACAAGGATAGAGAATGCCCATGTTCCTTACTCTAAATAGCTTCTTCAAAACATGCCCAAAGGGCTTGAGGGTGTTTTTGTGTGGACACTGATTATGTTTTCTTTTTAAGTGGGGAAATGGGACGGGGGGAGATTTCTCTCCCCAGAAATAAATAATTGAACGGGTTCCTTCTCTGATTTGGAAAACCTAGTGGCAAATCAAGGTCCTCTTGAATTTGAAGTTTGCCTTGTTTTTATTGACAGGGGAATAAACTTGAATGCTTTTTAAGCATAAAAATGCTTTTAAATATTACAGTAGCTTCCCATCAACTGATATTTTTAGCTAATAGCCTGTGCAGCCCATCTCTTCATGGAATGGGCTGAGTGTCCAGCTGGATGCTGACGAAAGCATCAATGAGAGGTATTTGTTGTGCCAGAATGCAGGTTGTGATGTAAAACTGAGACTGGAAGGAGCAGACCAGAGGCTGGAGGGCAGCAGGGTTCCATAAGCTGTCCTCAGAAAGCTCTTGGGTTTTGTGCTCTTTTCAGTAGAACTCAGTTGTTTCCAGAAGACTTGCAGAAAGCAAACCAGCATCTCCCTAATGACAGAAAATGCTGAACCCCCTTTATGGGGAACTCTGGGTGAGACCTGGGGTTATGTGCATTAAAAATAATATGAATGAATCTAAGATAATGGAGCGTTGCCAAGCAGCTACCACGGTTTCTGCATCACGGAGCTTTGCTGAGATGACCTCTTGCATTTTGAGCATCTTGCCTGCCTGTGTATGAAATGGTGGTTCTGAACTTTGCTGGTACACCTCATGGGGAGCACTTTAGTGTTGGAGTGCTGCTATATTTAGTGTCACAGGAGTGATCTGGGTATCCTGCACTATCTTGAAAAATAATAATAATAAAAATAATTGAAGGAGTAAGGGTAAAGAGGAGCTGGAGTCAGCTCTCAGCAGTGCAGCGGTCACTTAGGACTGGGTAAGTAAATTTCTGTGATTTAGCTGTATTGGCAGGGTCAGTCTGAACACAGGCAGAGTTGGGAACTCTCCTCTCCCCTTCACTTTTAATGACTGTGCTAAATAAAGCTGGGGTTTGCCTCTGAATTTGCTGGTCTGAGGACTTGTTCTTCAAGCCATACCCCAGAGGCTTGCTTTAAAATGAAGTCTACTAAACAAGCAGGCTGTGGCAGGGGAGTTTGAGGCAGGGTAGGATAACTCTGGGAAGGTGTTCTGTAGGTTGCGCTGGGATGCTCTGACAGGTCCTCTGGTGCAGAGGAATGCAGGGCTGTGCTCTTTGCAGTTCCGTCCTTTGCATGATAGTTTGACATGCACGCCGCAGATGATGAAGTTAACCTTTTCTCTTTGCAGAGGGGGAGGGATTTAACCTTTTCAGAAGCTGTGTTTATCAGGGTAAACATAACTTTTTACATCATAAACATGGTCAACACGACTAGAGTTTGGACATAACGATTCCATTCGGAGCGTGTTAGGTGATGTTGTCCATCTGGACTATGAGAAAGCTGCTGTCTAAAAACACCTCATGTACAAGAATATGAGAAGGACTCTGTGTAGGAGTGATTGAAGGAGGAATCCTGCAGTTATTTGAGCCCATGTTTAGCTTAATTCACTGTAAATATGCAGGGCTACACCAAGTGAGTAGAGGTTAACGCATTTATAAGCCTTTGAAGATCAGAAACAACTTGATTTCATTTCGAAATCTGTGCTCAGTGGTGTCATGCCTCGCTGCTAAGTATTCCTCAGAAGATGCTGGTGGCATGTTGCATGGTTGTTTGCTTTGGTCATGGGTTATTTTGCAGGGTTTTTGATCAAAAATCCATTTCCATGTTTTTCCTTGTCTTCACCACTTGTTTTTCCTATTTTCATTTTTTATTCTGGCATATCTTATTCTCAGCAATTTGAGCTATTTTGGCTCATTGCAGAGTTTGAAAAGGGAAGAGAAAAATACTGAAAATAACTTTTGAAGATTTTCCCTGCATGGAAACACTGAATGGAAGTCAGCTACTGCCAGGGCAGAGTCTTCAGCACTGCACGAATGTACTGTGCTCTGCAGCTGGTGATAAACCAGCTTTTTCTTGCTTGCAATGAGGGGAAAACTGCCTTTTGCGTGGTGATAGGGTTGAATTTTGGTGAGTACGTGTACCCAAATGCAGCTCCCTCCCCACGAAGGCATCTGAGCGAGCGGCACTGAGCGAGGGCCCCTTGCCTGCTTGCTCGGAAGGAATGCGGCTCCGTGTCGGGCCCAACGTGCCGAGCTGGTGTTTTGCATTCCACTGGAGATAGCGCCTGGGACTTTCTCTTGAGAAGAAAACCAGAAAACACCTGCTCCTGCCAGCAGCTGGTGCTGCAGCAGCAACCGGACAGACAGACGGACAGAGGGACCAGGGCTTCTGCATTCCTGCCTGCAGAACGTATGGGCTTGTGAAGTCCTGCCTGGGTGTAAATACAGTGTGTCTTGAAGAGAAATGAGTGATGTTTTGTGGTGTGACTAAATGGATTAGACGTGCTGTGGATGTGTTATCTAGGAATTTTCAAGGAAGCCGATGGCCACATCCCAGAGGGAGAGGTTTTTTTCCCCTTTAAATTAGCTCACCCACTAAATATGTTGATACAGTGTGTGTATAATACACTGAAGCATTCCTCTTTGGTGGGGCTGAAGTATAAAGGGGGTAATGAAAGGGTTCTTAGGAACTGTAGATACATGTGTGGGATCGTGCTGTAAAGATCACAGAGTCCAGATATGTTTAGTGTTCCAAGATAATATTTCAGGCTGGATGAAACAGTTTTCAGATCTGGATTAGGCCAGACACAGTAAACACCTCCAAAGAGCACGTTCTCCTGTGAACACTGCAGTTAGTGACCGGGGGAGCAGAGTTTAAAGCCTCTTAACCAGGTTTTGTTGTTCCACTGGGTGAAAAAGAGCTGAGGGACCACAGTAAACACCCAAAAAAGCTATTGGCACATATTAACAAATGGCTGAAGACTTGGTGTTACAGAAGAACCCTTTGAACAGGTTGATCTGTACAAGACACTGTTTCTGTGGATGACCTGGTGGGTTCTCGGCATGGGGATCATGATGTGCCAGTAATTGCAGTTAAATGAACATGGCTGGTGCTCAGGCAGATGAAACCTAATTTGTCACAGCTGTCACAATGATCATGTCATGTTTGTTGCCTTCAGCAGTGGTTTCAGGCTGCGAATCCTGTTAAGGTCTCAGTTTTTTCCTGTTAAATATTGCACAGCATGTTTGCTGACCCTCGGGTTTATCTTTGGGGGGTGTTTTTAAAGGCAAACACACCGATTCTGTCTCTTACATAAGCTGGGGTTGAACTTCAGTGAACCTTAGTCATGTGGGCTAGAGCTTGTTAATTTGGTGGACTTCAAGGACCTGAAGCATAGCAGTAATTTGAAGGCTTGTATAGAGCAGTGGATTTGCTCGCAGGTTGGTATGGTCAGGATTTTGTGCTTGTGCTTCAACCGTGCTTTTAAAGAGCAGCCCTCCCGGCTGGATTGAACACAGTAAATGCTTCACAACATCAGCAGCAGACAAAAGCAGCACAGCAGCTTTGAGTTTTGCAATAATGCCAGCAGGAAATGCAGCAGGATAAATACAAGGCTCTCTTCATAATTCCCCAAGAAAGCACAGTGAGGTGTAGGCCTTTCGAAATTCCCCTTAGTCATAATTTCAGTGTTTATTTGCTTTTGTTTGTAGATTAACAGATGGGGTCTAAATTGGATAGAGCAAGTCCTGTTCTGTAAAACAAACAGATGCTAATTTCTGGATGTCAGGCCTGAGAGAGCATAGAACTTCCTGCTCTATTCTTCTTCTAAAAGAAGGAAACAAGGTTCTAAAGAAACATTTGGATCTCTGCAATACCTGTGAGGCTGATTTCTTCACTCTGTGCTGGTGGCTTCAGTAAGCCTCCAGAGGAAGAAGTGAAGGGTCTGTGTCAGTGTATTACAGTGCAAGGCTGGAAAATGTCAGCAGTGTTTATGGCACTACCTGGAGCAGGAAGAGCTCTGAGCTTTCAACAGGGAGGTTGTACAACCACGTTGCTCGTGATCCAGCACTGGCTGCTCCTTGGTCACTGCTGAATCTTGGTGAAGTGTTTCCCCAGGCTGCAGCTGCTGCAGCCTCTCGGGGATGACACTGGGGCACAGCTATCTGCATCTCCCATTGGTTTAACCCACACTTAGTGTCTCCAGGGCCATCCTTTCCCTCCTCCACCCTTGCTCCTGTGGAGCAAGCCCTGGTGCTTCACTTCTCCCTAGCAATTCCAGGGCTGGGGAAAGAGAGCAAGGCAGGCTGTGGGAGAAGCAGTAGTGCTTACAAGGGAGGATGTAGGAAAGTGACTGCTGACCCTGAAACCTCCTACTGCCTTCTAACAGCCTTTCTGTCTACCTTCTCCTCCCCTGGGCAGAAGTGCAATGGCCATGTAGGACTTCGCCTGCATTGCTGGAGGGCCTTGAACCAGCTCTGATGCTGCCTATGCCTCACTGTATATATATAATACACTTGGAAATGTAGGGATGGGGTTTACCAGAAGAATACATGAGGAACAATGGAACAGAACTGGTAAAAGTGATCCCACAGATCTGTCTTGTTAATGAAATTTTGGGCACATCTAGCTGCCAGAACATCGGCAGGTGGTGAACAGCCTCTCCTTCCGAGGTTTATTTCCATGTATTTTATCTCCAGTTCCTCCTACACAATATGGATTGGCATGCAAGTATCCCTTCCAGGACAAGAAACTGCAGTTCCTGATGCTGAGTGCGTTTTAAAAGAAGCTTCAATCTTCTGTAATAACTACATGACAGTTTAATAGTTGATAAAAGAAAAACAAAAAGTTACACATCTGCTTTTGTAGATTGTGGGGACATGACATTGCAGATAAACATTATGAGCTCTCACTTAATGATTTATTGAAGCTCCTTTCTTCATTTTATTGTAGCTTTCAGTCTCATGCTATGCAGCTGTCTGGTTTCCCCAGAGAAACTGTAGAGATACAGATCTCTGTTAGTGATTTTAAATAACTACCTTTCTGTATAGAATATGAAACTTGTTTTCCCTTTGCCCTGGGCAGTCAATCACAGGATTAGCAGAGGATAATCAATAATCCTGAATGCAGAGCAGAGCCATGCTCAGTGGTGAACACTGGTGCTCTTAGGCCACACAGGGCAGTTCTGAACACCCCTTGCCTTCTTCCAGCCCCTTGCTCTCAGGCTTGTCTCCCCATTCAGCATTTGGTGGTTTCCAGCTGAAATGGTCCCTTCATGACTTACAACATGCCAGAAGAGGTAATTGTTTTCCCCAACTGCTCATGTGTGCTGGTTGCTTTCTATCTCTTTTACAACAAGAGAAATAAAGGCAGAGCTGTGCCGTGGCTTTGGGAGAACTGTGGTGTTCTGTTCAGTTTTGCTTGTCCTTGGCAAACGAAGGTTGAATGAGGTTTGTGTGAATAGGAGGTCCTGTTGTGAAATAAGAGATAGTGTAGGACTAAGGAGCGTGCAGTGAATTGAGCAGATCCCTGGCCATTAGTCAGGATGTTCCTCATCTCCTGAAACAGCCCTGGAGGGACCTTTTTTTGTCATGGAAAAAACCTGTAGACTTTGGAACTAACATTTCCATCTGTTTTCCCAGTGATCCCAGATGAGTTGAGATGCAGGACCAACAAATAAAAGGTGTTGTTTAGATGAGAAGGACAGCTGTAACTTCACTATCATTTACTTTGGTTTATGCACATTAACAATTTTTCAGGAAATGAGTGAGTGAGGAGATGGAGTATGGCTGCAGGGTGTCTGTAGATGTACTTTGAAGTTTCATTTAGAACATTCTTACAGTCACTCAATATTGCTCCATCTTAAAAGCTCTCCAAAGGCTTGTACAAGTAAATTTGGTTACCATCCTTTTTGCACCAGAGACATGCTCCCAGCAGAGAAGCCAGCATCAAAGTTGGCATCAAATGGAAGTCTCTGCTGAAGGTATGGCTGTCCCTTTAGATCAAATGATGTGGTGGTGTTGCTTCCAACAGGAGCAAGACAGGCTTGTGGAGCACAGCAAACAAGTTGTGCTACTGCCTATGTTTAGTTTTGAAAGCCAGGTTATACAAAAGGATGTGGGGTGGGACTTCCTGAAAGGTCCCTGTCACCAGTACTGTGAATATGCCTAGCACCGGAGGGCTTGTATGTGCTGTCTATCACTAAATCTTTTTTAGCCTCATGAAAAGAGATGGTCAAACCTGCCACACAGAAGAGTCTGGTCATGATGGCAGATGTGTAGTAATTTTGTGTGGAAAACAGGAGATAAAAACAGACCCACCATCGATGGCTTTGTGTTTTGAAGGCACTCTTTCTCCTCTCACTTCCTCCTGTTGCTCATTGTAGTTTCCTTTAGCCATTTACCGCTGGTAGTAACAGTCGTGCCCTTCGTGGCATCATCCCTAAGGGGTCCTTTCCTGGCCCTGTTGGTACATCAGCAAACAGGACGCCCTGGAACAGCCCACCTTCCTTTCCACACACTTGTCTGGCAGTGGCTGCAGGCTGGCTCTAAACAGCAACGCCAGAAGCAATTCCTGTAGCACTTCCCCTGATTTCTGAGGGTTCAGATCACAGGTTCCTAATAAAAAGAGTTCTTAAAGATAACAGGGGTTCTTGAAGATAACATTGTCTGCTGTTAGCATTCTCGTGATTGCTGACTCAGTGTATCTCATGTATCCTGAACTTACTGGACATAGTGGGGTAATGTCAGCCCTGTGTGTTCCCCAGCTTGGAGACACCTCAGGACTTCTCCATCTTTTTCCACCAAAGTAGTCAATTTTGGGATTAACACAAGTGAACTGAGGAAGGCTGGAAGTAAAACACTTCAGGTGAAACCCTGCAATGGTGTCTTTCTGTGCCAGCTGAACTTTCTATCATTGACTTCAAGGTGTATGTGGATAGCAAATAGGGCATCAATATGATTCACAGTGCTATTACAGCGTGAGACCTAATAAATCTTCTTACCTGTACCTTGTACTTAGTTCATGTGCTTATTCTGGCCACTGGGATTTATTCTTAGCCCTGCTTTTTTTTCAGGAATAGCTGTGTCTTTATTAAATGGGAGCAGTACACAGACTGTCTCCTGTGGGTGAGGTTTGGGGTAGCTTGTCTCTTCCAGACACAGATGGGTGGGAAATGCCTTGGAAAATGGGAGAGAGGCCAGGGGCAGGTTGCAAGTTGGAAAGGGCTGGATCTGGTGTTCTCTTCCTGAACCACTTTTTGCTTCCTGAATTAATGTGCATTTTCAATCTTCAGAGAGCCAGTAAATAGTGTCCACTTCTTTGTTGATGTGTCTGTGACCATGTATTTAGCTCTTCTGGATATCTAAAATGTGTTGCTTTATGTATTGGGGTCTAAGGAATGTGAATAGTTTAACTGTTCGTTTACATAAGGTAAATTAATCTTTTTGCTTGCTTCTATGCTCTTGAGTGTGCAAATATTGTGTGTGCTCTGCGACTTCTTTGCACGAACTTAATTCCAGGAATAGAAACATATTAGGAGTAATTGAAGGAGTAATGTGCTGGTATTGATGCTATTGGTACTGCTTTTTGTCTTTAGATGGAATGTCAATAATAGATTCTTACTGACTTAAAAAGAAGATGCTTAGTTCCTGGGAATGGAAAGAAGCACAAATAAACCAGTCCTTCATAAACTAGTTGGACAGATTCTCTAGTCTCTTTCCACATGAGAGGCAATGTATGAGTTTCAGTGCCATGGCTCTGTTTTGGATCAGGAGAACCCAAACAGAGCTGCACTGCCTGATGTTTCCTGGCCTTCCTTTGACCTGAGGGGGTTTTTGAGATATCTATATCTCATATTTACATATTTTTGACTTTGTCTAACAATTTATTTATTTCGTTTCAGTTCTGACACAGTCCATCCCAGATGGGAATGGTGATGCTGATCTCTGTGCAAGTGGTGTTTGGAGTTACTCATGTTGGCTTTTTCTGGACCTGGCTTTAGAGGGGATCAGGGTTGATCCAGCTGGTACAACAGGAGCTCTCCCATCTGCTCTGCTCTGGGGTGCAGTTGCACAGTAACAAGCCTGATGAGCTGCTGGTGTGTTATTTAAGTTAATGCACTTGCTGACTCATTAGCAGAAAGGCAGGAGTGGGGAAATGCTCTGCTTGCCAACATACTGTGTATGATTACAGTCACTGTGGTAACATGGCAGTGCTGCCTGCGAGGGGTGCCCACTACCTGCCTTTCATTTAACACAAAATAAGCCCTAAAATGGGGGGGAAGAAGAGTTGCAAAGCTGATTAAGGCTGCTCAAGATGGTCTGTTGGGAGCAGTTGGGTTTCCAGAGTGTGGATCCCCCTCGTTTCATCCTTCCCAGCCTTTCTCCCTATGAGGTGCCCAGAAGTTGGGACAAGCCCCCTGGACCTTGACCTGATGTTGACACAGACTAAATTATTCTTCTCCATCGTCTCCTGTGCTAATTACAATGCTGCAAATCTACCCTGTGGTCTGGTTTCTAAATGCATACAGGAGACTGAACAGCTCGGAGGATCTGCTGTAAACATGACTTATCCGGCAGGCAGTAAAGCTGCTCTCGAGCTCTGCGAGGAGAATTAAGCCTTTGTGCCTGTTGGGCAGCTGGTTTTGCCAGTCTGTGTTGCAGATTAAAACTTCTTTTGGTGTCTCTTTTATCAAATCAGGAAGAAAAAATATGTTCTCATTATCAGGTCCCCAGCTGCTTGTTAATACAGAACTAATGTTGGTCACTTGTGGCCCTTGAAGGAAAGAACATCTCCCATGTGCTGAGCATACAAGAGCACAACCCCTGTCTTTTCTGAGGCTGACAGTGATTTTTATGTCTTACCCAGCAGAGGCAGGAGCTGCTTGAGCTGCAGCATACCCAGCCCAGACTGCTGTGCCAGGGACCTATCTGCGCCAGTGCTCTCAGGACATGGGATGTGGTGTGGAGATTGCACTGCTCTTAGAAAGGAAAGCTTTATGGCCTCTCCTATCTCTGTTGTTAAACATATGCTTTATTCTGAGTTTTTGCCCTGTAAACCTCCAGTTGTGATGCCTGTGGCATCCCTTGTTTTGGCAAAAAGCTCCAGAAGTCACAGTTCAAGTTTTGAAGGAGTTAATGCCATCTCAAAATCATCTGGTGTGTGTTGGGAAGATGAAATCTGCACAGGTCACAGGTGTTTGGGTGTTTCAGTTGCTTGTGGTGACTCACCAGGTTTTTCTGGTAGGAGTGTTGAAAGGTTGAAGAATTGAAAGTGATTTTAGAAGAGTTGGAAACAGAGATTGTGGTGCCTACATGCTGCACTTTTATTGTGCGAGCCACAGTACAAGATTATAATGGCAGATAAGAGTCTCAGTTTAAGACCTTCTTGGAAAGAAATATGAGATTTTGTACTTAAGTGTAAGCCAAATAGATTGCATCTTTCTTGCTGTCAAGTCACGAGGTTGATACATTACTTCACTCTTTACCTGCTTTTATTTTTTGCCAGCTTATCTTCTTGCTGTGTAACAGGAATGTCTTTTCTCTCGATTCACTTTCTATTACAAGGCCACAGTTTTAGTTTCTTTACCATTGTAAAACTCTCCTGTTCATATAGGTACAGATGTCTTTAGCATAAATCTTCCTGCTGTGACTGGTCCTGGAGCCCTTTCGCAACACAGTGTTGCAAAACTCTCATTAGGGCTTCTCTGTGTCAGGGCAACATTAGACCCATTAGACGGTAACCCTGCTTTAACACATCTAGGACCAGCAGCACGAGGCCTAATGAAAATGCAGTTTTTCTTGGGGTGAATGTGTTTGTTAATGAAGCTGTGTGCACACACGCTGGAGCTTATGGCACTAATATTTTCCTTGCAAACCCCTGATGCGTTGATAAGGCTCTTGGTGAGTCTAATCCTGGATTTAAAAAAAGCCCATATCATACTGTATGTGGCCTTATAAATACATCCAGGGTTGGTATGAGATAAAAATAACTCTTCCCATAGTGCAAAACACTTGGTTTAAGAAATGGAAGAATATTTAACAAAAGGCTTTGATTGAACTATGTGCAGTAGAGCAAAGATGTTTCATTGCTCCCTCTGAAAGCTCATCATTTGCTCTTTCTGTTAATGACTGTACAACCCTAACAGCCAGACCACGGCAGTGGAGTTTGAACCCAGGATCTGTGGAGCAAAACCAATGAGCAGATGTTGTCTGAGGTAAAGCACTTACCCATTAGCTTGCAGCCAGTGACAGATTCCTGACCTTTGTGAAGTGGTCAGCAAAGGGTGAGCAAAGGTAATTTTTAAGCTAAAACTTACAAAAGGTAATTTTTGAACTTAAGCTGTGTGCCCTGTGGTACAAGCTTAAAGCAGGAGATGCTGTGAGTAGTTTGATTTTTGGTAAGCACATTTGGCTATAGGTTGATGGATTTACCCTTCCCACTAATTTATCACTGTGTTTTGGTAACCCTCTGGACTCTTGAGCAGAAATCGGGGGCTGGTCCTGTGAGAGCATGAGTGCAACTCGAGTACATCATGGCTGTGCCTGGGCTTGGAGAACCCCAGTGCTGAGGGGAAAGTGAAACAGTTTTAGAGGTCCAGAGGTCACCAGGATACATGCAGGCCATGGGAGTTTGCTGGTGCCATTGCTGACTCAGCTGTGGGGAAGAAGGAAATATGTTTTTCCTTTTCAGAATTGCTTATGAAGCTGTTGGGGAAAAAGAAATTACTCTGGAGGGAGGGGGAAGAGCCTTGGCTGTCAAGAACACAGTTCAAGCTTGCAGATACTTTCCTGTATAACTTCCAAAATCCAGGTGTGATTGAATGATGATGATGTTGTGTGTTACATATTACACAGGAAACTCTATTCAGCTGCTCCAGCAATTTCCTGATCCCCTAACACCAGCTGAGGAATGGATCAGGCAGAAGGTGAAGGTTTGAAGCTGTTTCTGGAGATTGATGTGAGACAGACCCTTAAGAGTATATTTGCAACAGCTACAACAGAAAATAAAGAACAGTGTGTCTGATTTAGCTGGAGGATAGCAGATAGCCTGAGAAAGTAAAATATGTGTATCCTGAGATCAGTGAGTAGGAGAGGTCAGCGTCTTGCCTGTAGCTCACTGCAAGTTTGCAGCTTGTATCCAGACACAAGCTCCAGACCTTCTCCCAGAGCTCTTGTGCTCAGTGCCTCCTCCAGGAACATCAACCCCATTTCTTGGGGCATCTGGGATTTTCCACGAGATCTCTCACTGAATCCAGCTCTGACCTGGAGTGACCCTGCTTAGCTTGCGAAGGCAAAACAGAACTGTAGCTAAGGGATTGTGGCTCTAGTAAGCAGATCCCAAACAACACTGAAGGCTGTTAAAGTGTCTAATTGAATTATTGCACTACAGGGGCATAGTGACTCATAGTGAAGCTAATCACCTGCTGCTTTATCTTGACTGTGAAGAAGAGATTGCTAGTTAAACATTTAAAGGTCACACTCATAGAAATTGTAATAGCATTGCCCTTTTTTTCGCCCCCTCTGTTATGTCTGAAGTTACTCTGGGAAATGGAGAAGATGCTCTTTGGAGATGTGTATGCTGAAGATGAAGCTCAGCACGCTTATCTTTCAGTTTCACACTGTGGACCTCAGTGCATTCATTTATGAGAGAGTCCATGCTGAAAAACATTGCATTGGCTTTCCGCAGATTTTCCCCAAAACCACTAGTATGGTATTTGTGATCTGTGGAGAATTAAATTACCTTAAAATTTGAAGCTCAGATATTTGGGGTGTTCATTCTCATTCATCACAGAGAATTACAGGAATAAAACTGGAGCTCAGGTCCCTGTTGCCACAGCCAGGTGGGTTCAGTATCTTCAGTTTAAAGCGCTTTATTGTTCACTGGGTCAAGAGCATCTTATAGGAAACAGGGTCTGCCTAAAGAGACCTCTCTAATTTTACTGTGTTGGCTGAGAAAAGAACAGACTGTCTCTTCCTGGAGTAAACTTGTCCGTGTGGGTGAGCAGGGAACTGTGTCACTTGGACAGGAACTGTAATTCCTGTCCCTGCGGTTGTCCCAGCAGTCACCGAAGCAATTGTCGGGAAGGTTTTGTGGAGAGACAACTTGGCCCTTTGCCTGGTGGATCCTCTCATCCTCTCTGCTGTAAAAGAGCCTTCTAGGTTGACAAAGGTGTGATGCTTTCCTTAGCAAAATGCTTGGTTTAGATAGCTCTTCTCAGCAGACAGGTAATGTCTGTCTTAGCAGCTCTTCTGCAGGAGCACTTGAGTGGTGATGGAGGGAAAACTTGCAAATAGAACAACAGAAGGTCGTGCCTGAAGCATCTAAATCTCTACCTTGCTTAAAGAGCAAAGCAAAAAGACAGTGAATATCAGCAGTGGTATCAGCAGTGCATTATCACTCCAAGGTAAATATAGATTTTGAAGGAAGTGTGTAATATTTTCTGCATGTGGATGTTTTATGGCAGGAAGCATATCCTGCTATAAATGAATTGGCCTGTTTGAGAGGCTGGGTTAAAGACTCTGTGTGAATGGAAGTTTTTCCTTTCGGAAGTGTTGGCTATACTAAATTGATAGACCACTGTCATGTTTTGAGCTTGACCGTTTCCTTACATTTGGAATGGGTCGAAGAGAGCACAGTGCCAGAACAACATGTTTCCTGTTGGCTGCTGAGTTCTCATAACTTGAGGGCCAAAAGGCATGTGGAGCTGAGCGACACTAGAGAAGAGGTCTGGGCTGCAGACAGCTGTTTTGTGAACTGAAGGAGGGTCGCCTTGGTCTGACATCCGATGAGGTGCTGGGAGAAGCTCCGTGTTGATATTTGTCCTTTTGCCCATGTTTCTGATGGGTGTTCTCATCTCTAGTGCTGCTTCTTAGTTTTAGGAGGGATCCCTGGATGCACCAATGGCCTTTTCCAGGGCTACAGAGCTGCTGCTGGGAGATGCTGATGCCAGTCACATAGAGACAGAAGCATCCAAAACTTCTAAAGGGATAGGGTGGATAACAGCTTCCTGCTGTAGATCTAGAGATCCACATTTGTGCCTGGGTTTGCATTGTGCTCGAGGCTGTCCCTGGTCAGCCTTGCTCCAAATGCATCACGTCACTTTGGCTGGAGAGGCAGAGGAAGCTGGCTGAGATCCTGAGCCCATCAAACACTGGCTGCGGAAAGCAGGGCACCTCACCCATCAGGGCTGGTGGCTTGCCTGGAGTTTGGGTTGACCTTTGACCTTGCTAACAGCTGGCAGACTAAATTGATTTTTAAATCAAAAATTCATCTTTAAATGAGCAAATTGCGCAGAGCTTTGCATTCAGTCACTGCCTGCTTGTCAGAACATTCCTGCTTGGAGTGTGCCTTGGCAGGGAGATGTCTGAGATAAGTGTTCATCCAGCCCCAGGCATTTGTAGAACCCTCAGTTTCACTTCTCCGGTTAGAGACAGGTTGGTGTTTCACACTATTGCCTGGCAAAGCTTGACAGCATCGGAGTTGTTTGAAACGTGTCCAGTGCAATTCAGTTAACACAACCTTGAACCAAAGGTGCATTTGCAGCAGCTCTGTTCAGATGAGGGGCACCCTGCCCATGTGACTCGCTGGAGGCTGCCCCACGCAGGGGTCAGGATGAGGGAAAGGGGTGATCTTGTGGAAAACATCTTCTGCTAAAATAATCTCTTCATCTTCTTTGCAAGCTCATTTCTTTTGATACTGTTTTTTTCTCTTCCTTTTACAAAAGGCAGTTAAACTTCAAAGGAAGCCATATTGCACCATCTTCTGTATGCACTTTGCGTTTAAAGCCGAGTCTTCTCTTGCTTGGCTCTTGCAAGAAACAGTGTCCCTGGGGATCCTTTCCCTTCTCCTGCCCATCACAACTGCTGACTTGACTTGCAAGAGCTGCCTCTAGTAAGGGGGGGAATCACTGGTGGGTAGTTGCTGATGCTGATTTGTACCTGTTTTGTCTTCAATCACCTTCTCCAGTGCTTTAATACAGTGTTAGGTTTAATTTTATTTTCATAGCAGATACTCATTGTGTCTGTCTTTGGAGCTCAGTACATTTTTTTAATCATTTCATGCTGCATATGCCCCTGGCTCACCTGTATGTTAACAAACCTGGTGTAAAGCTTTGTTAGTAGATAAACCAGAGCTCCTTGAGTGTGATTCTGTTTTCATTAACATTTATAATCCATCAGTCCCCACAGGAGGTGCCAGTGTTGCCCACCTCTGCTGTTGTAGCATTTTGCCATCTCACCCAGATAGGAAAATAATGCACAATACAGAATATGTCCCAGATGTATAACTGGTTTATCCTGAGTTGCCAGCTGAGGTACCCTATTCTAGTTTTATGTATAGTCTGACCTCAAGCCATGCCTTTCATGGCCTTTTGATCCTGTTGGGAATGGCAAAATAATGAGACTAACTACTTTTTTTGGGCAAATTTTTTTCTTAACTGGAGAAATACTGCTTACATCAAGCCCCAATTATACTGTCCTTACTCCTGTACTAAAAGCCAGTTCTTTGGGGTCTATCTTTGTAAATGAATCACTTACCTACTTTTAAACAAACTGTAACAAAAATGTAGGCTAAAGCCTATTGCACGTGTTTGTATCTGCAGTGGATTGCAGCTGGACACATTAAATGTGGTAAGTATTGCTGTGGAAGGCATGCCCTTGAGTTGGCTCAGGCTGAGTGGCAGTGCTGCTGCCTCGGACGAGGAATCCAGAGATGCTCGGCACCCGTGCGAGTGCTGCATTGCAGTTACTGTCAGCTTACGTCAGGAGCAGACTCCGGCAGCCGAAGGGCTCCTCGGGAGGCAGAGGGGAGCGTGGCTTCAGAACCACATAATAACAGATCTCATGGGCTGCGTTTTCTGTGCTTTTTACTGTGTATCTTGTGCTTTCTGCAGGGGGAAGCCTCGATCAGCAGCTCTCTATTCTCCTTAATGTAGAGTAAAAAGCTGTGAGAGCTTATCCCTTTACAAGGTTTTGGTTGGAGGGCTTTTCAGCCTCATTTTTTAATATATATATTTAGAGATCATAATCATACTGTGATTACAGCTTTTACACCTTTTGAACCTGTCTGCTTTAATTAGCAGTTGGCATTGCTGTATTTATAGATAGATGGAATAAGCACAAGCTAGCCAGTTTTCAGCGCAGGGTGTATTTTCTTCTGTTGGCAAGTAGTTCGTATCCATTTTTCCGTAGATAAACTGGCTTGGCAACCTGCAGATGTTGCAAGCATTGGCTATTGATGCTTGAAATAGAAATGAACTCTGAAGAGGATGTGGGATGAGGGGGAAATAAATCAGAAACTGATGTTGCATTGGAAGTCTATTAAGACTGATGATATGTCGCGCTTCCCAGAGCGTAACTGCAGAAGTTGACCACATTAAAAATGAGCACATTAAAAAAAGATATATATTTTAAAATCTTGCTTGTATCACATTGTTAAGGTTCATTTCCACTTTGGTGTGTTGTGGCAACTAAAGTAGTTACCAGTACAAGTGTTTGGCTGCTTAGGGTGGTTAAGTTGGTTGGTGGGTATTTGTACAAGTGGGTGAAACAGATTGATTCCCTCTGGAACAAGCTGTGTCTGGTCTGTGAACAATGTGAAAAGTGTGTGTGTGTTTTTAACTGAAACTTTAAATTTGCAGAACTTTTGGCCTGTGTTGACTCTGCAGTGCCCAGGGGAATGTCAAGGTACCAGAGCTGTATCCTGTTACTAAACTCCCGTGTGTGAGTTGCACCTCAGGAGCTGTCTGCAGATGCACTTTACCCTGGGGCTAACACTTCGAGGCACTTTTGCCCTCTTCCAAGAAGTTCCCCTTAAACAAACTCATGAATTACTTCTCAGTGCAGATGTTAAATATAGGCACATGAGTGCTGTTCACCGCCTCACATGGGAGTCACTCGATGCATACCTGGTGAGAAAGTGCTTTGCTCCATTTGGTGTTTGGTTGCCGTGATCTTGACACAGTTGTGTTGCAGCACGGGCTTTGCACTCACTGCCCTGTGCAGGGTGCACACCATCTCAATAAGCACAGTTCATGAATCATTGCCTTAAAGCATTATTTCCCATCAGGGGAAAGTGGGCAATTCAGTAACTGCCTCTTCCCCACACACCTTTTCAGAGTGACTCCATCCTTATTCTGCAGATTGTGTTGTTCACTGGCTTGCAAGACTTCTGCCTTTCAGTGTAGGATAGAACAGAACATGGTAGTGAGCAGCAGATGGATTTGAGTGAAGCTTGCGTTTGGGGATTTGGGACTGGAGCCCAAGACTTCCAGCTTCCAAAACTGGGGGATCTCACATTGGTTAGCAAAAGAAAATCTCATCTCTGTTGGCCCTGGGTGTTACAAACTGGTTGTGAGACTGCATGGCAAGATGACTTTCTGTTGAGTGATCCAAGGCTGTTCTTCCCCAGCACAGTGTTACAAACGTAGGCTTCCTCAGTCTCTCTGTAACTGTGTTCACGTTTGTGTGTTTTAAGTTCTCAGTGACCTGTTTCTTGAGTTGACCATCTCTGGGAGAAGAGCTGGGTGAATTGATAGTTCTTTCTTCACATGGTTGAGCAGGATGGAAGAGAAACATCTCATGTAACAATATCACTGTAAAATGTGGGAATGTGGGTTACGTGGTACTAAATCAAGGTGGTCTCTGGGGGGAGCAGTTAATAAATTCTAAATAGGAGGTGACCCTTTCTGAGCCTTTTCCTCTAAACTTGTAATTTATATGCTCATCTTATGCATTACAGTGCTTAAAGCCTAGGTCAGAAACCCTCCATCCAACGGTGACACTTCCTTTTGTCCTTAATAGATAAATTAATAGCAGTAGGTCACAGCCAACTGTGCATTGTAGGTGCTGGCTGATGAGGTCTGTTAGAAGAACAAGGGAGCATCAGAGCGTGTGAGGAGCTGTGAGGTTTAGATGGATTTCCTGCATTACCAGAGATGTCAAATGACCAGATGAATGTTTCTCTGCTTAAATCAGCTTAACCATAAAGTACTATGAATTCATTTTTAGAGAAACCCTAAGAAATACAGCAAAAGCAAATGTGCATGGATATATTTAAACAAGTTAGCACTTGGGCTGGCCACTTTTCGTAGGTGGTCTTTAATTGGGTTTGTGTCATTTGAAAACACCACAGATGGCTTTTTTGCCCAGACTGAGTTGTGACAATGCTGTTTTGTGTGTGTAAGGTGGATGTTTGCATTCCTTTCACATCAAAGCTTTTACTTGCATAAACCAATAAACACTTTCCACATGTATTTACTGTGTTGTGTTGACGAAGCAGTGTCAGGGGAGCACAGCCTCCCAAGAAGTGCTTGGAAAACCATGGGTTTGAACTGCTGGGACAATGGACTCTGGAGTTTAGGTAAGGAAAACAGTTTTCACAGTGGCACTAGCCAGCAGTGGGAAGAGGAGCCAGGGAGTCTCTCAAAGCTGAACTGGCCTGTACAGACCCCAGGAACCTCATCAAAGCTGTCCGTGCTGTTAGTGGGGGAGCAGACCACACAGCTTCCCAAGATTGCTTCCGGTTTTGTCTCCCTGTTTTTTGCATGAGATGCTGGAAGGGAAGACCAGAAACCAAACACATTATAGCAGTGGAGGGGAGCATAGTATTCGGAGTGGAGCAGTGCAGGCACATAGACATCCCTACCATGTAGGAGGAGCATCCCTAAGAAGGGTCTTAACATAGTACTGCATGCTACTACTACAAAAGCCTTAGTAGCACTCTGTATATGTACCACAGCCTTATTTAAAACAGCCTAATCCCAGTTGTTTTGATGAGGAAGGACTATAAGAAGAGCAGGACTTGGATAGAATGGTAAAAGTACTCCAAAGGTTTGTCCTGCATGGAGTGTAAGGGGTAAATCCCCCTCTGCTTCTCTTCTAGGAGATACCGAAGGTGTTCCACACTGTAGTGAAGAAATGCCAAAAATGATGGGGAAGCAGTGCTGTAAAGCAGTTTCTGTGGGCACAGGATAGTGTCTGCTCCCCTTTCAAGGCTTAAGTTTCAGGACTTGAAAAGCCCTGTTCTTAATTAATCTTTGTTTTCCTTCTAACTTTTGGTTCTAGTATTTTTCATTAATTCAGACTGGTTTCCTGAAGCTTCTTGCCGTTGTTCTTACTGAGGATGACTGAGTGATGTTTTAAAACCTGGCTTTCTGGCACAGATCTTCCAAACCTGGTGTGCATTGCGTGTGTGTGCATCACAGAGGGCAAGTACAGCAGCAGTACATGCATCTGCTGTTCCAGTTGTCGAGACGTGTTCATTACAGTCCAGCAGAGCTTGTTTTGAAGAAGAAGTCCAGTTGCTTTGTCCTTGCAGAAAGAGATAAGTGCATCCTTGGTGTCTGCATGCCAGGCCGCACTGTGAGTGTCTTGTTGGAAGCCACATTCGTAATGCAGCTTCACTTGTTTTTTTCTATAACATGAGCTCTTTTCTTTTAGTGAATCAAGGAACTCTTGAAGCTGTTCTCCTGCTGCACTGTTCATGGTTTCAGCAGGCACATCTTAGATGCATCCTGATAGCGGAATGATTTGTGGGATCAACAGGAGTTTGCCTGAGCAGCATGCGAATTCTACATTCAAAGCAGCCAAAGATCTGGGGAGCACAGTCCTGTTCTTGTGAGCTGTCTCACCTGATTTGCATGCAGCCTTGCTCTTGAGTGAAGCTCACTTCACTTCCTGCTTACAGGTAGTGAAGAAAATGCCCAGACCTTTTCTAAACACAGAAGTATGAATTCAGAGTTTGCTGTATATTTGTTGGGTTTGTGGCCAAAAGCACAAAGACTTCTGGTTTCTCTGCCTGGAGGTGACTGTCCTCATTTCACTTTGTGACAGGTGGAGTCTTGCTGGTTTTGTAAGCAGAGTTCAGTGTTGTGTATCAAATTCCTTTGTACTGCAGGCGCAAGCAGCCAGCTGGTGTCAAACCCGAGTGGTAACATTCTCGTTTGCTTTGTGAAAATTCATTATATTGTAATAAGACTGAGGAAGCTGCAGTTGAAAATAAGAGGAATGCTGCCAAAAATAACCTCAACCTATGAGTGAGGAGAAACTAGTTAACTGAGCATTAACCATAGATAGCACAGCATGAAATGAGCTTTGGGGGGCAGTCTGAGTAACTCTAAACACTAGTGCCCCGGATTCTTATCTGCCACTGGATTAAAGAGGTTTGCAGCTTCCCAATGTCTACTGCTGAGTATCCTGAGCTTTAGGGGAGTCTGCAAAGTCAGTGTGTTTTTAATCTCGAGGCTTCTACCAAGCCACGCTGAAATGAGTTTGGAGGTACACTAAATAAATCAAGGGGGGATGAAGTTGAGCCATGGGTATTTCAATACATATTTGAGAAGTTGTTTAAATGGCTTTTGAAGCATACAGAGCAGCTGCCTTAACAGGGTACAAGAACAAAAGATATGTTGCCTTTTGAGGCATCACCACTGTCACCCCCCATACATGCCAGCTGCAGTTAGAAGTCATGAACATTGAGCAGAGGCATGAGGTTGCCCTAGCAAGGGGTATCCATGTCCCTGAATACCCGGGGCAGGGGCAGAACTTCCCTGTATGCCCAGGGACGAAGATGCTGTGCTTTGGGGCTTTTGCTCGTTGATGATGCTGTATCTCTGCATCAGAAAGTGAAACATAATGGACTTTCTCTAAAATGTCTTGAACTGGTAATTTCTTAAGGTGGTTTCAATGATCTTGTACTTCCCTTTATCCCTCCATGATCTTTCACTCTGCTCAGTAAGGAAGCGTGCTTTGGAAGAAATGACAGCATGTAAAAATAGCACTGCCTTATTCTGCAGATCTGCTGGCAGTAGGGTTTCAGTCAGATCTGCTGACTTGGATTTAAAAATAATCCTTTCTTCTGCTTTTTGCACCTGCTTGTCCTGGTCGTGCTTGATTTTGTGCTTCGGAGGCAGCAGCTATTTGGTTGTAGCTGAAATTCTTGCTGGATTGGGATCAGCAGCACAGATGATTGAGAGACCTGAGTTAAGGAGCTTTTGACTTTTGGGGCCAGAGGTGTTTGCAAGGCTGATAGCTAAGCACAAAGAGGAGAGATACCGTAGTCTTTTCATAGCCTCTGTGGAAGTTGCCAGTTCAAAATAAGCAGTGCATGTTCTGCTGAGCATGCAGTGGAATTGCAGTTGGTGTTCCAAGGCGTTTGCTGTAAGTGTATTATCCCTTCCCTTCATTGAATGCTGCTGGTGTCTAATTAGATTACATTGCAGTTCCTAGCTGTGTCCAGACAAAATAAAGAGCTGTGCTTCAGAAGAGCATAAGGATCTTGAGTTACTGCCTTCTTCACACATTGGGCTGACATTAAGAGCCAGACTCATCAAGGTATGATGATCAATAAGTCTGGCTATCTAAATAGGCCTGAACCGATAATCCATCTTCTGACTGTATGGTCCTCAGTGCAGCCAGTATCCCTGGATGATAAAGACAGCCTTTAGATATGTGTTGGCTGGCAGCTCAGCTCTGGGATGCAGCACAGGTAAGGGGTAACTCCAAAATAGCACACATGCTTGGCCTTCTGTTCTTCAGCAGCTTCAGGAATTCCCTTTCATTACAGAGTCCTGTTTATTAGCATGCTCCTTTTGTTTTGGAGAGTGAGCTTGGTGACTCACACTGCCTTAAACCATGAGTGAGTGAAGCCTGTGGAGCATAGCAGTTGGATCTGCTCGGTTGAAGACCGTTAGGTTTACATAGCTATTCATAGAATGATTTTGGAAATACATTCAGCTATGCATTTGAAAAGAAATGGGGAATAGGTATGAGCAGTATCAGTGGGCCCAGCTTCACTGTGAGTACAGATGTTTGGCAGACCCTCTGTGTTTTCAGTAATGAAGTTATTTGCTTTCCAAAGAATAAAAAGTAAATAATGGTCCTTGGAAAACACAAGTGTGGTATTTGCCTTTCTAAGCAAAACTTTCAAATGATACTTTCTTTTTGCAGCATTAAAATCTTGGTGTGGAACTCTGGGTTCATAAAAACAAGCAACAAGCACCTGCAAGAAGGGACGGATATAGATTCTGAGGAAAGTCAGCAGCAGCAAACCCATGCTATCTGTGCTGTCAACAACACAGTTTGTGCAAGGGAGAGGAGGAGGGACCAAGCCAGCTTGCACTCCTGACATAAACATGCTTGAACTTGAGGCTTTTGTTACTGGGAAACGCTTCTGCCTGGACATTTACTGCTCTCTTAACAGGATGTCACAGTTCAGTGATGCATTTTGTATCTCTTACCACTTTGTGAATCAATGACAGGCTTCTTAGTTTCTCCAGAATGGAACTCATGCATCCTACGGTAACTTAACTTAAATCTTGCCAAAGCATTTCCAGTCACCTCTCTGTGTGTAATCTCCTCTTTAAAAACAGAGAGCCCCAGGTGAGCTTTCCAACATGCCCTGGAGGCTGATTAAACCCAAACTGTCCAAAGATCATAGCAGGGCTGGTTCATGACCGTATTTAATATGTCAGACAGACTGTAATGACCTCTGTGTACATGGCTGAAATTCTGACCCTGCTTGTTTAATGTCAACACTCGTGTTGACTCCCATGGGGCAACGGTTTTGCCCAGTGCTCTGCTAGGGTAAGCAAAAATGCTGCTCAGCAGAGGAATAAGCTAGAACAGAACGAGTCATGAGAGTTTCTTGCTTGTTCTCTAACATACTGACTGGAACATGGTCATAGTCTGTTTTAAGGACTTCCTGAAGCTGGTGATTGCCAGGGCAGGCTGTGAGCAGTGGCCCAGGTTTCCTGTTCCTTCACTGTTTTAACTAGCTGCCACTACCACACTTCTCCGTAACTCTTCTTCCTCCTTTAAAATCAATGCAAATGAAATTGGAGATCCTGCTAGCTCCAGTGAACAGCATCTATGAACAAATGCTGTTTTTCTTCTGCAAAGGAGAAAATAAACCACCGACAGCATTTCTGCCCAGGATCCTCTGGACTGTGTGGGATTCTATCAAATGTGACAATTTTATATCAGGTGTCTGAAAGTATGTTTTCCAAGTGATTTGCCCAAAAGGGCACTCAGCTGAACATGGCAAGCAGGCTGTTCCTTTGAATGACAACCACAGAGATGCAGTATGTGACTGTGGCCTGCCAGAATTGCTTTATTAGATTCAGTTAATCTGAAATCCTTAGGTGAGTTTGACCTTGAGTATACATTTCTTGATCCAGTCTTCTCTGAGAGATGTCTGAGTTAAAACTTATGTAAAAATCCTTCAGGAAATGTTCTATTTTGCTGGTTTTGAGCAGCAACTTTCAGAGACTTTGCCAGATGCTGCTCAGAAAGGCTCATGGTAGCTCTAGGAATAAGAGTGCCCTGTTTTCTTTGCCTGGTTGGTAGATGCTATTGTCTGCAGTTCTTGATGTGTTTTTCCACCTTACAAGCCTTACCTGGAGGCCATTAACACCCTCAAACATGAAGTGCTACCATAGCTCCACTTTCAGGCTTCCATCCCAGTAGTAATGCTTACAAACCCTGTGCTGGTCACTTAAGCAAAAGCCCTCCTTTTTTCTGTCTGCTGTAGTACCCTGGCACTGATCCCATCATCCTTGAGTTTCACAGAGGCATCCACATAAACAGTTTTGCAAGATCAAGGTCCATGCCCCGTGTAATCGGTGGTGGAAACTGCTTGCTCTTCTTACAGTGTGAGTTTGGAAAAGGGTTGAGTAATGACCATTAACTTAAAATGTCCTGCTGTTAGTCCTTGTGTTGTAGCCTCCCTATTCAGTTATATTTAATAATCTAGCCTCTGTTCCACTCCTGCTTTTAATCTTTGCTCAAAAATGGAAGCCTCTTCTGATAACTTTGAAATTACTAAAGTATTACACCCATTTTTCATCATTCTCTCCCTTTTGGGAAAGAGGGAAATAGCTGACTCTGCCCTTGAAGATAAAGACAAGCTCGTTAGTAAGTTGGAGCCTTAAAGGCACTTCCTGAAAGGCAGTCATCTCCTGAGCCTTCTGGGGTTGCTCAACAGTGAAGCAAGAGGAGGAAGATAAGAGGTTGATTGTAGTGGCTTGTTTGGAGTATACAGAGGCCATGCAGTTGTACAGCTGCACATTTCATCGAATAATCATTTCCTTGATATATGATCATTATTAAATACGACCATAATGACTCCAATAAAACAATTGAGTCTCTTTCCTACAGTCTCTCCCTGTTGTCTCTCTGCAATGTTGAATGACAAGCAAGCATCGAAAGAAAATCGTTTATGCCTTTATAGTGGACTCATTGTAGTGTCGTGGTCCATAGACTTTCATTTAATTATCTTACATGAAAAAGGCTTTTGGTCTTTTACAGGCTTAGGCAGGAATAGGGAGAACAAGGAAGGTGAGAGCGAAAGCACATTTTGCCTGGCAGAGTTGCCTTTTACTTATGAGAAATAAGACTGATGTTATCACCCACTTTCTAATCAAATTTGACAGGAGCATTTTGTTAAGCCACTTTGAGTGGGAATTCTGATGAATATTGCTCTTGTCTCGGGTTTCCAAGTATTACTTTACACCGTTCCCAAGCATTGTTTGCCTTAATGGATGAATTACTGTAGCATGTCAGAGAAGCTGATAATTCACAGCCTCATTTTATAACCTGAGAGCCCAAGGTGCAGCAGTTTAGCTCGCATGGCTGCAGAGCAGTGAATGGAGCCCAGGTCACCCACCCAATGTACTCTTGGTCTGATGAAAAGTTTGCTGGCATGGCCTCAGTATTTCTCTTCAGGAAATTACATCTTCTGGAGAACTCTGTGACTTTTTGCCAGGCGCCTGCTTGTAAGTGAAGTGGAGATGGGCACTGCTTTTGGCAGGCTCCTGATGCACTTCTGTTTCAGATGCTCTTTTGGCCACCATGTCTGTGGATTGATAGCACTGACACAGGAGTTATCTCCACTTGGTCGTCTGCCTGTTTGGCTCATGGCTCTGTCCTCAAGTAAGTAGGCACTTGGTCACCTACGCAGCAGCTCTTTGTTACGAAGCAAACCATAATTAATTTGAAGGCTGAAGCAGGTTTTGTATGGCTGTAGCATAGGCCAGTGCACTAAACTTCTTACTCTGAATACTCAGCTGCATAGCCCACATCCAGACTTGTGCATACATTAATGTTGCTTGGAAGGTCCAAGCAGTGAGTAAACGACTACTGTAACACGGAATGGTAATTTATGTAAAGCATATGTTACTCATGTTGACTAAGGCTGTCTGGCTGAGATTGGGTAACTGAAGAAATTCCAAACTACCATCCTTGTTAGGTTCGGATGTTTTCAAACCACTGCAGTGGTATAAAACGATTCCCTTCTGCCAGTTTGTGTAGCCAGCTGATCCCAGCCCTTTGGAAACAGGAGCATCAGTGCAGTTCTGCTGGTGGGAACCAGCCTTCGCAGAAAGCTGCTGGCAGTTGAGATAAACCCTTTGCACCCCACATGTTCCTGGAAGGACTGCTGAATGTGTCGGAAATGGCCATGATGCTCTAGCTCAGTAAATCAAGGGGTGGTGAGAGACCTGTTTTGGGGGTGCCTTCTCAAGAAGCATTTTGATTATTCAAGATAATATAGCTGGGACCAGGGAGGTGAAGCTCTGTTTAACTCCAATACTGTCGGCATACTTAATAAATTGAGGAGTAGTGGGATTCAGGTATGGGAGGAAATAGGCTGGTACTGTTCTTCAGTCTGGTGGCTGTTTTAACAAGGCATTGCTGAAACACCCCCAAAATGCACATTCTTTAGGCATATCTGAGGAGGTGATCCTTTCTGAAATACTGCTGTTTCAGCATCCAGAAACTCCACAGGAGGTGTATCCTGGGCTGTCTCACCTGGATAGGTATGTAGGGACGCTTGGACACGGTTCCTGCCTCTGCTAATGGAATGAGTGCCAATATGAAAAAGCCCCTTGTCTCTTGCAGAGGTTCTCTCTCCCACACTTAATTAGACACCAGTAACATTAGCTTTTAAACAGGAATTGAAAATGCATAGTGACTTTATTGTAGCAGCATGTGTTGAATGGAGACTACTTCCCTTTTCTGGGGCAGAAGCTGCTGGCACACAGCAGCTTCTCAGCAGGTGCCTGCTGCCTGCCCCCTTCTGTGCTTGATGCACCGAGTGTCCATTAGCTGCCAGGCTGGAAAGGAGAAGGCTTTGAGGAATAAAAACAAAGTTCACTCCTGTGCCTTGCAGGAAGAGGCTGCAGGGAACTCTTTAAATGGTCCTAATAGCAAGAGGAGCAGCGAGGGCACTTGGAAGACTCTATAAGGGATGTACATTCGCTGCAAGCATTATGTTGATATTTTGAAGTACTGCAGAAATCTCATTGCCAAGTTAAGCTTGGGTTGTTCTGAATTCAGCTTATTGTAAACTCACTTTATTTATCAATAAACTCAGTTTGTTGATTGTAGCGATGTATGATTTTTGCAGAGGAACAGGAATCTTTCTTTGTTGTAGCCATTTGGAGTGATTGTGTTCCCCGGTGCGTTTTTACACAGGTTGAGGTTATAATTTAAGTGCTGTTTGGGAGGGATTTATGCTTTTTAGCAGTTTGTTAGAGTACTCTTTATTTACAGGATAAAATTAACACCTCGTACTTCCCTGCTCTTGTAAACACTATGGATAACATGAAGTTTCAAAAGGTGGGAAGAACCATAAACCTCCTCATCCTCAGCCAGCTGGGTTTGTTCTTTTTCTGTGGAATAGCCTTTTTATTCCTTTATTGTTTTATTCCTTATTTATTTTGTTGTGCTTTGTTGTTTGGCTTTTTCTAAACAAGCACAACTACCAACACTGCTAACCTTGTCTGTGCTGTATGTTGAAGGGATGTATTAATACTTTGGTTATTGGGGTTTCAGTTAAAATCTTGTTATCTTACAATTTAATATTAATAGTAACTGACCCTTGTTTCCTAGTCTCCAAAACACACAGTGTCTTATTTCCTATGTATTGTTCTGAAACGACTCTTCCTTTCTTCATATAATGGGCTTAGGAAAGCAGTGTCACTTAACCATTGACAGTCCTTAATATTTCAGTGTTTCGGTGGGTTTTCAACCTGAAAAACCTGCCTTTCTCTTAAACTTGCTCTGCCAATGGCCATGGAAGTTTCTCCATCTCTGCCATTGGAGTTGTGCCTGATTAGGCTCAGAGTTACTTTTATTTGACAGTGGCTCTGGAGAAAAATGCTGATGTTTGGGACAGAGATCTGCTTTTTGCTGTGGACATTGTCCTCCTCCTCCAATTGCTTTCTCTCTTTTATGCTGTTTGCCATCTTCTGTATTGCTTTTCAACTTCCCAGAGTCTGTGGCAGCTTGTGCAAGTGCAGCAGTGCTGGAAGAGATGGGTCTGGATCCAGGCTGAAGTCCGTATGTTTTTCCCAGCCACCCGCACGCAGCGAGACCGCAGCTCTTCAATGTTACCAAATAATATTATTTCAAAAGCTCCTTATAAAAACATGAGTAATTGGGCAAGTGACAAAGGACTTTCTGTTTATCTTCTTGGACAATGGAAAATACCAAATAGTCACAATTCCCTCCAGTTATTTAGTGCCTTTGTTCCAGAGCCATTTCGTGGGCACAGGATTTAATTCTGCAAGAATGCAGGAAGATGGTGACTTCTTTTCATGCTTAAAACCTAAATAAAACTATTAAAATCTTCAAGTTTCTTTACTAGGAAAATAGTGTTTTACTGGTATGATACCATTTTTAAAGCATAGGGAAGATACTTTACTGTATGTTACAAGTCGGAGGTTATTTTAAGAATCAAACGACTTTTAAATAGATGCTGCTATCTTTGCCATTGCGGAGAATGCTACAGTTTGGAAAAGCTTTGTGCAAAGGTTGATGTTTGTACCCTGGGAATAGAAGATTTGGGTTGCAAATAGGAACTAAGCAATTATCAAGACTAACGCTAACCAAAACAAAATTATATTGGAATTTAATGGGCTGATCAAAGTTGGTAATGCTGATTAAAGCGGGAAATGGAGGAATGTGTGCTTTTACAAGGGGAAACGAAGAGGAGGAACACTTGCAAATGATTCTTGCTGTCATGCCGTTGTCAGGAGCAGAGATGAGCGAGGGTATAGAGCAAATAGTGCCACCTGCTGGCAATATTATGGGAAATACATGCATGATCTGAGCCGGCAGGTACGTGTGGTGCACTGATGGCATGTGTCAGTGATGTATGAGGCAATACGTAGTAAGTTGCGTATTCTGGAGGAGCAAAATTCTTTTGAAGCATTGGTTCTAAAGAATCTAGTAATGGAAAAATTGAATCAAATCCAAAATGTGGAAATAAACTGTAGATGCCAGCTCACTCACCAGCTTTGCTTCTTTTCTTTTGACATCTTGAGCCTTTTTCATTTAACTCTCCTGCCATGGACTTGTGCCTCACAGCACAGGCTGTTGGGAAGAACTGTGTGTTAATTGTGTTCGTTTGCTTGTTCAGGTCTCTGGATGAACAAAAATGAATCTCTTCCCAAGGCAGTAGATATCCTGAGGTCTGCTCAGTTAATAGCCTGGTCAATTCTACAGTGGTTATGAATCTATTTTACAGTTCCTGTGGAAGACTTGGCACCTGCCTTCTGGTTGGCATGGCTCTACACCACAGGCTGCAGTCTCCTCAGGGATCTCACCTGCCTTGTGTTTTGTTTTTCAGGTGGTACCAGAGAGATTGGTTCTGCTCTCACCAGGATGTGTATGAGGCACAGAAGTATAGAGTCCAAACTTCGGCAGTTCTCAAGGTGAGTGGCTCTGTGCCTGGCCTGGAGCTCAAGGTTGGTCTTTCATTCGCTGCTGGGGGACACCTAAAGCTGTTCACCAGGACTGGCTTTTCAGCTGCTTTCTGACCATGCCACTGAGAGCAGCAGTTGTTTTCTCCCCAGCAGCACACTAGGTGTTGTGAACATGCAGGATTTCATGCATGTTCTGGGGACTGAGCTTGTCACCTCAGTCACTGTTGGTTCCTATTGCTCAGCGCTGAGCAGGCAGCTGCTAATGTGACCAACCTGTCTTTGTTTCAGGACTTTAAGCTTTGTCACTAAATTTTAAAGCAGAAGCAAGTGTTGTGCTGCTTCCTCAGCTTACTGAAGAGCCCAAATAACTTGCAGCCAAGAGAGAAACTTTCAGCAAATAAGTATGAAAAAGGCAAATTCCCTCATCACCTTTTTGCAGTTAGACTGTAGAGGTAATGGGAGAGGATTAACTCACGTGTAAGCTGGGCTATACATAACCTACTTCACTAGTAAGTAGTAGTTTGCATGTGTGCCTTTTTAAACCAGACTTTAAGGTTATCCTTGACCTGAGGTAAAACAAAGTGATGCTTCACCATTTGCCTGATGATCTGGTATGTTATTTTCCTTTTTAAAATAAAGATATTTGTGAAATTGGCTGAGAGGGGACAACTTTGGTCTCTAGTTGCCCCAGAGTAAGCTGTTTAAATGATTCCATCCCAATTTCATTAATCAGTGGAGCATTACTAGTGCTGTATCATGGACTCCACTGATGAGAGGTGAGGCGCATCAGTGGGCAGGATGTTGTTTGCTTGCACAACTGCTCTGTCTCCTTGTGTGTATATATGTGTTATTTATGTTCAGAATCTTCATGGGTGCATGAACCTTTCCAGTCTCCACAGTATCCATTTAAACTGCTCTTTGTGTGACAGCTGAGTAGGATCTAACTGTTTATCTTGGCCTTGTTTTGGGTCACTCCTCTGGTTTATGCTCTGTTCTTCACTGTCCTCAATTTCTGTGCAGTAATCTTGTGATGTGGATTTGTTTTTTCCTTTTGATCCAGTCCTTTCTTTTCCTTTCTCCAGCGTAAACATTTTTATGTTCTGGTATTTACATTGTGACACTGATAGCTGTCACAGCAAAAAGTAAAAATACTCCAATATTGACCTTGGCTCTCTATGTAAGAATAGGGGCATCTGCAGGATTTGATTGCTCTTTGTGTTTTTTCAACAAAATTAGTGCTTTAATTGACTGTCTGATAAACCCACTTCAAGAACAGATGGAAGAGTGGAAGAAAGTGGCCAATCAACTGGATAAAGACCATGCAAAAGGTAGTTAACAGAGGAAGAATTCTTTAATAGGACTAAGATTGTAATACCAGCTTTTCTTCCTCTTTTCATGTTTGTACTGGGGAACTGAGTGACTCACTTAAATATGTATAGCAACATTTCTTTTCTAAAGCATTCCCAAAGTGCCTAACACGTTTTTAACCCTTGCATATCCATTTTGAAGCTTTAGTTTGCAGGACCTCAAGGGATGGGTTGTTTTTCCTAGACAGGAAAGCAATGACTGGTTTTAATTCTGTTAGCCCACTCTCACCTTATCTCCAGTAGTGCTGAGGACTGGGGATGCCGCATCTGTCCCAGCAAAGCCCTGGGGTATCATTAAAAGCTAACTGTAATATCATGTTATGTCTCAGACAGTGTCCTCCAGAGAATACACAGCCCTGTAAAACATTCAGTGTCGTTATTTTATGTCTGATGTGGTACAGAAATGTGCACCCAGAGAATGGGAAAGCTGTGTTGTTGCACATGGAATGCTGAAAGCTGCTATGCTGATGATGGCTCCAGAGGCTTTCCTGGGGAATGAGCAGGAGGCAGCAAAGTCTTGTGCAGCAAGAGCATGTTATTAGATGCCTTTGGCTTTGCAAGACTTGCACTGGGGATGATGGCCCTCTAGCACAGAGGCTGAAAGCAGGTTGCAGTTCACCATTAACCTTTGAAAACTGAAGACTTCTGCTATGTCTGAAAGAAGCAGCATCACCATAATTTATTTTGGGGAGGGTGAGAGCTGATGAGAAGTGTGTCTGGCCTGCAAAAGAAGATTTGCTTCTTGCCCCACTATTACCGCAGTCAAACAGAAGCAGCTAAATCAGCAGCTCTTGGAAAGATCTCCACCTTGTACTGCAGAGTGTTAATCAGGTAGTGAGCCAGGAGGAAGGCATCACCTGGGTTCCTGCAGGTAGGGGTGACCCTGACCAAAGTGGCAGTGAGATTCAGGGTTTAGTAGGTAGGCATGGGTGTAGTTAGCCCCAGTACAGTTCCTGTGCCCACCACCAGCCTGCTTCTGTTTTTCCGTCTATAGAAGAGTAATAACATTGCCCTCCTTTGTTAGAGTGTATGTGTATGTGTATATACATGCATACATGCCTTTTATCTTTTCTTTTATTTTTCTTTTTAAGTATCAGTTTTCATATCTGATACCTTTGGTGTGCCTGGACTAGAGGTGTAGTGTTTGGTTCTGGGATTTTAATTCTCCCAGGATTTGCAGCTTATCTGAAAATGGGGACAACTGCAGTGTGCTCTACTTCATCAGAAAGAGCTGGCAATGTGACCCTTCCTTGGGCAAAGTTTTAGCACCCTCTGCCTGACTCTCATGCTGGAGAAGGATCACAGGATATTCTCTGCTTTGCCATTTCTGGATGCTTGTTTTTGAACACAGATGTTTCGAGAAACCTGTCATCTCTGTTTTCCATTCCTGAGAGTCGATGAGTCTCAAACAAAAAGCACTCTAATTTTGTACTGTGTTCTCAGTTGTTATTTCTGTAAAGGCTTTGTTTATTTGGGAAACATTTTGGTATGTGAATGCGCTCACACCCTAGAATGTTATATTAAGCCAAATGTATAGGCACTACGAAATGCAAATTCTGAGTTGCTTCGGTTAATAGTAACTGTCCTCCTAAAATTGTAGTCTGATGTCTTTAAACAGAGACTTTTCTTTTAAAAACATTCATTTTGACATTGAGTATGTTGGTAATAGAGACTATGTGGTTTTTTAGAGTACAAAAAGGCCCGCCAAGAGATAAAAAAGAAATCATCTGATACACTGAAGCTACAGAAGAAAGCAAAGAAAGGTAACTTGCTTCATACTTGTACTGCTAAAACCCTTTTGTGCTATGGTCATTGGCAAAGATTGAACAGTGATAGGACTTTCTATTGTAAGTTTGGTCTCCTGTAATGTATTCCTGTATGTACTTGAACACCAGGGTACAATTACTATGTGTCATTTAAATCATATTCTGAAGCTGCTGTCTAATGTTCTTATACAAAAGCCTTAAAACTGTACAAAGTCAATCATGTTTTAAAATAGAGCGTTTGCTGCTAACTTATTCCTGTTAGGAGCGTTGCCTCTGTAACATGGCTTGTACAGATACCTGTAAGATTTTCTAGCATCTTTTAGAGTACTATAAAGAAAGTCATTATGTAAATGTTCTGTAACTCTTAACATTTCTCACTGATCTGCTTTCTACCACCTTTCTTCTTGATTTTTTTAACATCCTATAATCTCCTAAACCTTACCTTGTTCCTCAGTGTGAGAAGGTGGCATGAGTTGTTGTTGGGAGGAGGGCACTTGGCAACCATAGAAAACTAAAGATGAGTCAGAAAAGAAAGGGAGCTCTCCACAAAGGCAATCTGTCTCTTTTAGCAGCTGAATCTCAGGCTCCTGTTGCCCTCCCACCACCATCTTGTCATAGGAGTTTCACCATCATACTAATGGAAACGTGCATCACTGAGAGCTGCAGCATTGCCATCACTAAGGGATTTATTTGACCAAGTGCAAACCCCACCAGGCTTTGAGAAAATGATGTGGAGCTTGTACAGAAGCAGACTTTCTGGTTCCTTTTCCCGCACTAGGCTCTTCCCAGCTGGGTAGGAAACGTGCTGTGAGCAGCTCTCAGCCTGCAGGTTGTAACTTGCCCTTCTCCTCCTGCCTAAAAACTGTCAGCCCAGGGACAAGCAAAATAAATGCTGGGGTGGGGAGTTTCTTGAACCTTTTAAATGGTGTAAGTGCTTTCCAGAACAGGTGAGCTGTCTCTGTCTGTCCTTCCTAAATAGGTGAGTCAATAATTGCACTGGTAGAAAGCCACATGACTGGAAAACTGCTCTTGAATTTTAGCTGGCTTTAGATGAGGGAGGGAGAGGTGGAAGCCAGCAAGAGGGAGCTTAGCTCAATAGGCTCAGTGTGTCTGTCTGTCCATGGAAAAGTTTGGTGTTTTAAATCAAAATGGTCACCTTGAGGGGAACACGACTGTTTGTGATAAGGTTTTATTTTGGGGTGATGCACAAGTATGTTTCTCATTTTGTGTCAAAATTGTCTGACTTCAGACCAACAGCTTTAGAGAGCCTGTTATGTTCCCTCCATTTCTTTTCCTTTCTCCTTCCCACCACCCTCCTTTTCTAGTCTCATTGCTTCTTGTCCCCATGTGATACAAACCCTTCAATGCATGGTAGGTGAGAGCTGAGAAAAACATGTCTGTGATCTGGGAAGAAGGAACCGTTTTTTTTTAACCTGTTTTTGTGCATTGCCACCTATTTGGCTTCATCTCCCTTTTATCCTGCTTCTGAGTATTGAGTAAACCAATCTGCAGTCTTGGAGGAGGAGACAGCATTTTCTGTAAGGTGGGAAGAGGAGAGAGAAGCACTTAAAGCCTTCTGGAAATAACCCCCCACTGTAGTACTGCAGTTGCCACTGTAGGTTGTCTCTCAGTGGTGGTTAGGGCAAGTGGCCTTCCTCCTTGTCTTTTCTGGGTTTCTCTTTCCCTCCCCAGATGTGTGCCATGTGTAGCAATGAGGGTCAGCACACTGGTGGCTTGTCCTCCTTCAGGATTAAACATCTTTGCTCAGGGAGTGGAACAGGCCTCATTTTGCTGTCATTTTTATAGCAGCCATGCTACGATTAAAGTATATTTTTTCCTCTTTTTTAATGTCATTCCCTTGCTTAATTTTGCTGTTCTGACATGCTTTTGGAGTTGTTAATGAACCTGCTGTATTTCTGTGCTGCCTCCCTTGGAACTGCTGTCACACATGGCGTTTAGGTCCAGAGCACAAGCCCAGTGGGACTAGTGGGGTTAAAGCTGACTGCAGAAGGATGTACACAGGGAAGGTGGAACTGATGAAGACTCCCAGGTAGCCAGTACAGGGGAAGGGAGGAGCTGCAATGTTTTTGATGAGTTTAGAGTTGTCCTCGTAGCTCCTGGGGAGGAGAGACACAGTGAGGTGTCGAGGCTCATGTGGCTGTGAGAATGAATGCCCCAAGCTGCTGGCCCTATGTGTTCCCAGCATGAGCAGGCAGGAGGAAATTCTCCCTGTCTTCTTGCAAGTCAACTGCAGAGGTTAAATACAGAAGAAAGAAAAATAGCAGATGCTTTTCCCCCTCTTTTCCTTTCTGATCCCTACCTTAAAGAACTAAAGCATTGGTCTGAGTGCAGTGTCAAATGTGGTGAAAACTTCCGTATGCACCCACTTTGCCAGATTTGTTTAATGTGGTCTGTGATGAAGTTATGTTGCTCTTCCTGTCACTGAGGGATAAAAAACCCTAGAAGAGGTTAATTTCTAAAATTATAAAGCTGTAGTAATGATTCTGCTTCAGATCACAGATGAGATTTGAATTGTGGGCAGGGAAACTTGAGTGAAACGGTTGTGGCAGGCATGTGGCTGGGTGCATGGATGTCTTACTCTGTCCTCAACTCTCCCATTTCCCTGTTGCTCAGACTTACATTTTTTGTTGTGTTCTTCCTCAAGCAGGACCTGTCCCTTTCATTTTTCTGTAGTTACTGACTCATCTATGGGAACTCTAAAACAACCAATTCATTTCTCTCCTAGTGCTTGTAAGACTATTTTTGAATTAACCTTACGATCATCTGTGGGCAAGTGAGATGTTTGCTGAATTGTGGATTCGCTTGTGCATGCTACTAAAAACCACCCTTCAAGCTTTTTCTGCTCTGACTGGATGGGAAAGTGGTTTTCTTCTGCTTTGGGCAGTTTTAGATCGGGAAACTCAAATATAACCCTCTACTTTTCTCATTCATGTCATGGCAGTGGTGTCCTCTCTCCCTGCCATATCAGGCTGCAGAGGCTCCCTCTTGCAGCCAGTGTCTGCAGCATGCAGAGCAGTTCCTTGCCTGCATCCCAAGGATGTTTGGGAGAAAGGGCCACGGGCTGCATGGCTTGTCCTGGCAGGAGCACCACAAGGTTGAGCACCCCACCTTAGCTGTATTAGGATTCACCTGGTCTTTGTCTTATGCATGGTCTGTTTCTTCTGGTTCCATGTGGCCAAGTTGAAAGTTCAGGCAGGGCATTTAAAATAATTTCCTAGAAATTATGTTTGCAGGGCAGGTATGTTAATATGCTCAAACCAAGACAATTGCAGTGAAGGTGTTCCCAAAGCTTGAAGTGATAGGAAAACCACCAGGCTTTCCCAATAAAACAAAAAGAATTTAAGGGTCCTTTTTGGAAGTTTGCAAGAGCGTATATGGTAGAATGACAAGTCTCTGTGTACATGAAGGTTTTACATTTCAAAAGACCTTACAAGGATAATTTTCATGCTTTGTCTTTGACTATTAAATAAAATAAGCCATGTGTAGTCTTAAGTATATGAAGTCTAAGTAGGATCCTGGTGCACCTCCCAGATCCATGCAGTCCCTGGGATGTCATGGTGGGCTTTGAGGTGTATCCTTTCCTCATGCCTTTGTTCCCAATAAAAACAGGCCCTTAGGACTTGTTGCCCACCCCAGCACTGAAACTTTGCTGTTGTCTGAACAGATGAAGCTACGTAATGCATGGACCTGGACCTGGACCTCTTCTAAATTGCTCTTTGTTTTCAGACAAACATGGCACATCAGAAGGCAGCCCAGCAAACCTGAGTCAGCACAATAATTATGCACATATTTAAAATAAATCCCATGTTTAGGTTTCTGCTGAGTCAAGGCCTCATAAGTGGATCCAGAGCTGCTGGAAGCTGTTGATGCTATACTGAGTTCAGAGCAGAGACAGCAGCTGTGGCTCCGCATGTGACCATTTTGGAAGGTTAATCAAATTCATGATGCTTACTTTAACAGAAATAGTCGAGTGACTAACTTAAAATATAAGTGAATGTCTGTAAAATCTGGAGTGCACATTGGGTTTGTTTTCTGTATTTCACCTTGGCTATCGATGACTAACTAGGCAGATTTCCCTTGTGCCTATAACTTGGCTGGCAGGTTTCGTTTTCAGGTTCTTCATGTGACACTGTGTGTGGAAATGTTTAAATCCAAGCAGATGTGTGAAAAGGAGTTATATGTAACATTCTCAATAGTGCATACATGTGTCAATGTGAAAGCTGATTTTTATCTCTTAAGCCATTCCCAGGAGTTTCTGCAGAATGCCCTCAGCATTCAGTACAACACTTGTTCTTCTGTCCCAGCAGTGCTGAATATCCAAACTCACAACCTCTGATTTTGAGTATGCAGCAGTTTTGGAAAGTATTCTTACTTATAATGAAGTTGAGGGAGAAAAACATCATTATTCATTTATTATAATACTGCCAAAAGTGCCTTTTCTTCCCCTCTTTCTGGTTAGCAAAGATCACCTGCTTGTGTTTTAGAGCCTTTACTGGTTTTGTGTTACACTCTGGTCTTTGTAATATCGTTACAGTACTCTCAAGGATGTTTGCACAAACCCTGACTCTTAACTGAAAAACAAAGTTCTTCGATGTAATTACAACTAAAGAACATCTTGGGTCTTAAAACACATCTTGACCTTCTCATTCAAGTACTTTGCACTGTTTCTATACTTGACACATGCCTGGTCTGGAGCGGCAGGCTGGGGAGGGAATACCCCTGCCCAGACCCTTTCTCTACCATGAGATGCCCTTGTTCCTCTAAAGTGGTCAAGTGTGGCATAATGACTGAAGTGAGAGCCAGGGCTCACTGTAGAGTCGCTGTGATACAGCTCAGAAGGAGGGAAGCTAATGAGAAAATTACCCTTATCTGTTGCAGGGGAAAAATCCTGTGTGGATGAGGCCATGGTGCTTGAGGGGGTTTTGATGTTTTTTCTTATTTCCCTCCATAACATTGTAATGTAAGCTCCACTTCAGTGAATTCAGTGAAAATAAATTGCAAAATCCATGGCTGGAGTTATTTCTTTGGTTTACTTCCATTCCTGGAGCTTTGAATGCATTTTGATAGCTCCCTCTTTTTGACAGCAAGCCAGGTTTATTGCACAACATTTTATATAAAATTTTTAAATTAAAATCTACATATCATGGTTAATCTGTTTGATGTTCTTCCACATTGCTTCAGCAATTAGCTTTTCTTTTAATTAATAATCTATTAATGTAATTGCAGCAGAGAACATCAAAAAGCACTGTGGTTTCTAGTGCAGCACCCACCTAGAGTTTTGTGAGTCCGAGTTCCCTCTCCCTGCGTGGGGATGAGCCTTGTGCCACTTCATCAGCTTCACCAGAGTTTGGCAGTTAGCTGTGTTGTGCACTTTCTCCAAAGCACAGGTTAGCATGTTCTCACCTAGGGATCTGCAAGCTAAACTAAATCCCTAAACTGCTTTAAGACTCTTAAAATAAAACCTTATGGTAAAAAACTGGGAGTTAACTTACAACAGCTCTTCAGGAAGCAAAGCTAACGCCTTTGTCTTTATCAGCAATGGAAGAAGTCAAAATAGCCTAGTGCGAACCGCTCAGTCTCTTGTCTTGGCGCTGATGATAATGTCTACACTCCAGGAATGCTGGAATACCAGTTTGACTTTTTTTATTTTCCTTTCTGTGTCAATTTTGTGTCCTGCAATTTCTCACCATGCGCACCTGCCTGACAGCTGAGGCTCTGGGTAAGTCTGCCGTGCTGTAACCCTGGTGGCTGGTTTATTGTAGCCCTTGCTGTGGCCTCTTTATGGTGTCTGGTCTCAACTAACTGCCTAGACTTTAATTTCTAATGAAACTGCTAAAATATCACTTAATCTTAATGAACAAACCGTTTTTTTGATTTATTTTCTTTTGGCACCTAATTGGAACGCTGTAAAAGAAGAAAATCAGTATTGTAGATAAACCTCTGGTTTATTTTAGAACGGGATTAACATGGGCTGATAAGTCATGTCACGGTTGGGAGAGAAGTTAAATGGAATAGACAAGGTGATGTTCAAATAACTGAATATCTTATTAATAATTAATATGACTTTTAAAGTCTAGAGCTTAAAGTCCTTAGTGTTGTTTCTTTGTAAACCTGTGATCTGAGTCCCCCCTTCTCTGAAAATTGCATGAACCTTTCTTAACCAATAGGTAAGAAATCACTATATTTAACTGCGTGCTGGGGAAGGGGTGGAAATCAGCATCACAATTGTCTCCTGCCTGATCCTATCTCAAATCTGTTTAAATTGGAATGCTGTTCAAGTTGTATTGCAGATTTAAAGTAGCTGCCTTGAGATTTTTTGCGAGTGAAATGTGATTCAGTTTGAGAGAAATAACCATATCTCCCCTTGTAAGTGTGATGATGTAGGTGTTGCCCTTTGGAGAAGCCTGGATTGGTGAGATAAATTGATTGTAACCCTGGCTGAGGCATCTCAGTGAGGCTTCTGGAGCTGGGCACCCTGATGCCTGCTGCTTGTCCCCTCTCTGTTTTTTCCTGGTTTGTAATTCAATCTAGAAGTTCCCTTTGGTAACTTAGAACTTTTCTTTTAAGGGACAACTTAGATCTCCATTGGCCACCAGAAAGACTCAGATTTGGTGACTGAAGGGATCTGCACTTAACCCCAGCAATGAGGTTTTCCACTTTTTCCCACCTGTTGGTGGCAAAATTCTTCCATTCTCAGCTTAGATCTATATTCGTTTATTTATTGGCTTCACTGTGCAGGACTTGTAGTCCTGCAGGAGTGACTGTAAGAGTATACCTGCCAGGGTTGAACGAAGGAGCTGATTTGGGGGTGAATGATTTTGGTTTGTATGAGTAAAAATGTGCTCTGCATTGTCTCATACACTGTAAATTTTGCCAGTCTGGGTAAAATGTCCAGTATTGATTATTCAGATTCTGTGCAGACACCAAAAAAAGTGCTAGGGAGCATTCTTTAAGTGAGAATGTGGAAAATGTCACCATTATCTGCTGCAGTAATAATGAATCACCAATATTTTACTTTGTCAATAACAGCATTAACTTTAGCAGTCAGACTTGCACTGACGGCATTTAAAAATCACTGTTCTCCTTTCCTCTCGCTGATAGCTTTGCTAGTTCATCTTATAAAATATAGGCATGAAATTGGGTTTAAAATGAAATTTACCTTTTTCTTTGTCCCTAATACATTTAATTTAGTAAAGTTCTTTTTCAGCAGTAGTTATTTAAGAAGCTGTGTGAGGCTTTCATCCAGGATTCACACAGAACAGTCTAAACCTGAGGCTCTAATGCATGCCGATACCTTAAAGCACTTGTACATCATGGTAATGATGTGAAACACATCCTCTGGAGGTAGCATATGAAGGCTGGCCTTGGAGTTGCAGTGGATTCTTGTTAATACTGATGAGAAGCAGTTCAGCCTTCTGAGTTCATTAGCTGTTTCTTGCCTATGTCAATCCACAAGTCCCTGGACTGTTGGAGGAGTCAGTCCACAACTTCTGGTATTGCATTTCTGCTGCTCCCTGCAACACCAGAGCTCCACTTTGGGAAAGGCTAGGTTTGGATTTCTCCTTGGTTTTCAGATTCTTGACTTGTTCTTCCAAGTGCAACTGGGCATGTTCTGCAGAACCATACCTCCATCACATTCATGTCTGGCTGCCTGCAGACCAGAGGGCTGTGATTACATTTGATGCTGTTGACCATTGCTAATGCTGATTGCTTACGTGGGTCATTCAGACCTGTCTGCAGCTGGAGTAGGTGTGTTCTTCCTGGTGTTCTTCTACAGTTGGCCTGTGATAAGACTGATCTGGAGCTATTTTCTTTCATTAGATAGTTGTGTTGGTTTGGAAATGTTTCTGAACCAGTAACATAAAGGCCAGATAATGTGGGCTGGAAAGAATCATCAATTGCTGACGTTCCTTATGAGAGTGTGCTTCATGTCCACAGCAAAATCAGTGGAATAATTTGTCAGGGATGCCATAGACAAGTGACCTCCTCCTAATTGAAAGAGGAAAAGAATTACATTGCTCTCTACTGGTCAGTGTTCCCTTCTGAGATGAGTAGTGGATTCAAACTGGAAGAGTCACAAGGTAGATGAGGAGCAGAGGTGATGGGCAGTTGGCCCTCACATCCTCACTGTCTCCTGAGTGCAAGAGTGCTGTCCACTGCTTTCCTTAGCAAAGGAAACTGGTGAAATTGTGCAGAGATCTTGTCCCTCAAATTCCCAAGCTGAGTGCCATGGGAGGCAACTGGTGATTCAGGGAGTGGGAAGAGTTAACGCCTGATTTCAAAAGACTTGCTAGAATGACATCTGCATTTTGGAGCTTTCAAAGGATGTTAATAAAGCTTTTCTGCTCCTAAAAGATGAGTTGCAAGGAGACATCAGCAGACAGCTGTATTCATGCCGTGTAAACATCTGACTTCAGAGCCTCATCTGAATGATTCACCTAAGCTTGTTTCCTGCTCTGAGTGACACCCCAGACAGCTTGTGTGTTTCCACTGACTATAGAACTGTATAGGTTTTATAGCATAAAACCAGGTCTGCACATCCTTTGCAGAGGATGTTGGAGCAATGCAGTTTTACACACACTTTCGCCAGAGATTTAAAATACACAGATAAACATTATCCTGATAACTGTTGGATTGAGTAACACAGGTACAAATGAGGCTCATTTTTGTCCCATGTTTTGGGTGCTCTTTTTGCTCTGGTCCAAGATGTGGTGCTCTGAGGTCCACATAAATTATCAAAATTCACTATAATTAAACCCACTTTATCAGTGGAGTCCAGTTGCTTTCCAAGTGTGTGTCTTCTCACTGCGTAGGTGAATGCATTTAGCAAGGATTTACTTTGTTATGTGCATGATCATATGGTGGAGCAGCTGAATGTTTACAGCAGTTCTCTAGAGCTGAACTAATGAGTATGTGATTTAGTTAGCAACTAATGTATTCTGCATTTGGTACATTCATGGTAGTGAGCCAGTATCTAGTTTGAACAACTGGAGATTATTTTGCCTATTGCAATTTCCTAGGCAGCTCCCAAAATAAGGGGTCTGAGCAATAAGACAGGTCTCGGATTCATAAGGAATTTAAAAGAACAATCCCAGAGAAGAGTAGAATGTGTAATTGCTGCATCTAATAGCAAAGAAGAATACGGGGAAGAGCCTGAAAGGTACCGAACAGTCTTCAAGCAGAAGGGCCCAGTTTATCTTCTAAAGATGACAGATGAGAAGGCACAGGACCTTCAGGGGGTTATACAGGACTCTTCTATAACTTATTTCTAGCAGATGCCGCTTCTGAGAGAGGAAGCAACTGACTGCAACTTTGGGGTCGATCTCTATTAAAGCTGTTTACTTCCACAACAGTTTCACGGCCACAACACACCAGTCAGCCTGACCTATAGGATCAGACACTGAGTGTTTTGCTAACAGTTTGGTACCCGGGTAGATTTGGCAGTGGCTGTGCCTGTGTTGCACTGCATGTGATTCATCACAGAGCTCTGCTTGTGGGTGTCTGTGCAGTTTTATCTGGACCCTGTCTTACTCTGTACAGAGAAGATTTGTGTGTCTCCAGTCTGTAATGTCACTAAACCTGTGTGATTCTCTTTGCTTCTATCACTGCTGTCTTTCCTGCGGCTCTGGCTGTGTTTCAGTGCAGGGGAGCTGATGACTTTACCTTGCTCTGGAGTACTGAAGAAGTACATATGGTAATAAGGCAAAGGTTTTGTAACCCTGACCTTGAGTTATCTGCATTGTGTACTACACACATCAAGAGACCTTTTTCTTCCTCTTGCTCACAGCTTTAAATCCTCCATGCAGAAAGGTTGTTGTCCATAAAAATTGATTTTGGGTATCTGCTTGTAACTCACCCACCATTTTCCAATATCAACTTCCTGGTGTTCAGTAACAGTGTCATGGATACATACCTAGATATTCAATTTGCATGTGATGGTGTTTCTGGGAGATTTGAGTCAGATTTATACAACTGAGGTGCTTTAAAATATTTAGGGGTGCACAGAAACATCTTGCAACTGTGACATTGTTGGCTCAATAGCTCTAAAGCTGAGCAGTAGCTCTTCATTCCTAGAGAAGTAATTTTTTTGGCATGATGCAGAGTAAGCAGTTGGTGCAGAATAAGGTACTTAACCATCACAAAAGGTTTTGGTGTTATGAGCTGGCTAAATTAAGAGAGTGAAGCTTTTTGATTGCAAAACATTGGAAGTTTTTTCATTGTTTTCTTTTTTGTTTCCATAGACAAATACTGGGCATTAATGTGTGCTTGAGATGTTCATAAGTGGTTTTTGGTTTGGACTTTGGAACAACGAAAACTGGTTCTGCAGTTGCTTCTGTAGAGTACTTGAATCCAGTGATTCCACTGACCAGTAACATGTCATTAATACCATCTCATATAGGAGATCATGCACTCATTTAGTGATCCTGCAGAGTTGTCATTAGGACCTTGCTAATGACCAATAAAGTAGGTAGTTTTACTTCCTAAACATAGGAAGGAAAAGGGAATATTGCCTGCAGTTAGTGATGAATGCTTTCCCTGTGAGCAAGATACTGATTTTCAGCAGGGATGGTGTGAAGGGTTCCTACAGCTAACACTTTGAGAAAGTCCTTATGTGAAATGCTGGTTTTGGCTTGTTGAACCCTTTTGAATTGATCTGGATTTATATTCTGGGCAAGAGGGGAAAAAATGGCATAAAGTGCCTGATTTAGTTGGGGAAGGACCCACATACTAATTTGAAAGAAGTGAAAATGCTGTTTGAGACTTGCACTGCAAAAGTGCAATCCAGCAGCACTGCTGCCTGAAAATGAGGTTTCCTCTATGGAGATCCACAGTTTTGACAAAATATCCTCTTGATTGTTTCCTCCGTACAGGACGGGGTGACATTCAGCCCCAGTTGGACAGTGCTTTGCAAGATGTCAATGATAAGTACCTGCTGCTTGAAGAAACTGAGAAGCAAGCTGTCAGAAAAGCTCTGATTGAGGAGCGCGGTCGATTCTGTGCTTTCATCTCCATGCTGCGCCCTGTCATAGTAAGAGCTCTCCATTTTAAGTCAGTATGATTCACAAATCAGATAAATGGCCAAAAGTCTCTAAAAGGAGTATCTCTTTACATCTTATGAGGGCGTTTTTAGAGCCAAGATTCAGCCTGCATCTCTGCCTAGAAAGTGGCAAGAATCAGGACCTTCCTTTTAGGCATTCGGAGTAATTTAGCGCTGGAAGACACTGAATTCTTTCAGGATGACTGATGGGGGAGCAGTGGGCACAAAGACTTAAGTGGGCCTGAGTTCCTTATGCATACCAACCTGAGACATTGCTAATGCAGTTTTTTCAGCTTATTTTTTCCGTAACATCCCACTTCAGTGTAAATCTTCCTTACCCCTACTCCAGTCCTAGGACTGATAAATGTTTCAAGACCTCCCCTGTGTATGTAAGATGACATTAGCTGACAGATTGCAGATTGCTTCCTTGCAGTTTTCTGGTAGCTCTTTTCCTCCTACATGACAGCTTTTTCAGTTCATTGAAAAGGTTTGGGTATATTGTCATCATTTGGGGTTGTCTGAAGCCAGTGATGAATTGTTTATGGCTTTGTGCAAGCATGATGCATTCTGAAAGGTCTTCACCGTACTGGGAAAATATTCCCAATGTCTGTTTACAAAGAGCACCAATCTCAACAGAAAACCATGCTTAGAGAAGTAGGGAGGTGATGGCTAAGCAGGAAGATGTGAATTCCAGACTCTGAGGATCTGGATGAAATCACCATGGTAGCTAAGGTATTACCATGGTAATTTACAGTGCAGGCATCATCTGAGTTAGCTGTTGATGTACCTTGAGCCAGAATGAATCACAGATGTATTAATGCTCTGTACCTGTGTAGTTCCTTTATCTCAAAGTTTCCAAAAACTAGCAAATGAGTTTAGTCCCTGTTTATGTTCAAGGATAAAATCCTTAGGGCATATTAGTGAGTGTACATGGAAGAGTTAAATCTTCCAAAGGCAGCAGAAATGACATGCTCTTTTTTAAAGATGTCAGTCTTCATAAAAAGAAGACTGAGACTTATTTATCTCATTGATGAGAGAAACGATTTCTGGGCCTCAGAACTGACAACAAACTCAAAGTAGTTATTACACTCTTAATATTTTCAGTCCTCTTTCATAAGAAACAGTTACTTAATGGGCAAAGAAAAAGCTCTCCTGAACATTCCTACAGTCATCAGCAAAAAGAAGGTCCTGTATTGTGTTATGGGTGTGATGTTTAAAAGCAAGGCTGTGATTAGCCTCTCTCTTTTGTCTTTCAAGGAAGAAGAAATATCAATGCTAGGAGAAATAACCCATTTACAAACCATATCAGATGACCTGAAAAGTCTCACCATGGATCCACACAAGTTGCCATCTTCAAGTGAACAGGTTAGTCCTGGTTATCTGAAAACGTTTTTATTTGTACCAGTTTTCTGTCTGTGTTATGAGGAATATTGACTACTCGCACGTAGTGCCCTAACGTGATGTTTTGTAGATGCTTCAGTGCAGCAACGTCATTTTTAACAACAGACTTAAAAAATACAGGTTTTGAAATGCTGAGTGCTCCTGGAGTATTTGGTGAGACCACTGTGAAGTGGGAACAGTGATACACTGACGTATATGAAGATGCTCAGTTTTCTGCTGAGTAAGAGTACATGAGGAAGGAATGTCATCTCCTCACCTTACATTTCAGCATCCTTGTCTTTACGTGGTTGCAGGATTGCTGGGACTAGATAGCTTGATGGTGTGTGAAGGAGGGAAGCTCTGCTGTGGTTGAATATTGGATCTTTGATTAATTTTTTAAAATGCAACAGTTTTTAAACCCTAAGGCTGTAATGTTTTGTAACAAAACAAAAGAGCATGCATAAAATAAATCTCCAGTTTACTCTTCAAAGACATTTACGTTCAATTCTGAGCTTTCCATCTCTGATAGTAGCCCTAGTGTTGAAGTATGGTAGCTCCTGAAAAGCTAAGGATGAAGCTGACTCACCTGAGTAACATACACAGTGTAATTCTGGAAGAACACTGAGACTGGGTCAATTGGCACTGAAAGGTTGTTGTGGTGATGATGTTGTATGACAAGCAGATGCTTTCTGTTAATGGGGGGGTGGGGGTGGAAATTCCACATCCTTGATGCTATTGATTATCTTTCATCAGGTAATTTTAGATTTGAAAGGTTCTGATTACAGCTGGTCTTATCAGACTCCTCCATCCTCTCCCAGTACTACCATGTCCAGAAAATCTAGTGTTTGCAGGTAAGTAGAATAGTAATATTTAATGTTAACCTGTTTGGGGACAAAGGGAGGCAAGTTCAGACTGTGATACGGATTTATATGCATACTTAAATATTGACTCTTAATGAAATCAACTTCTCATGGTCTTTATCCATTTAAGTGTGTGACTGGGAATATTAAAAAAGATGGGCATGACTGAACAACTTTTGAACTCAAGGCAACTTGAAGATGCTTCTGATTCAGTTCTCTTGAATCCATTTCAGATCAAAGAGCAGACTGTACTGATCTAAGCTCTGAAATTGTTCATTCAGAATTTCCTTTTCTGTTTTTCATTTGATGACCTTTTAGATTATTCTAAGTAGCTGTTATTGATCAGTTAAACTGTTTGAAAAGGGGAAAACATCCTTGGAAATTGCCCTATCAGTCTGGTAGATGGAAATGCTTTTTTGATACAAGTTTTTTTTTGACTGTTTAATGCTGTCTAATGCTGTCCTGGAATATGTTGAAACACTGGATTCTGTCTATGCTTTCTCTGTAAAAAAACTGTTTTCTCTCATAAAACAGTTTATTAGCATGTTGCCCCCATACCCTGGTGTCTACATTTACTCTTTCCTTTTACTGAAAAGGAAGATATCCTATTGTGTATTCTGCTCAACACCTTTCTAGCTGCTCTCAAATGATTACCTTTTAGTTTGCTTTATGAATAATGTACTACAGGTTCCCTGTGTATGAGCAAAGTTACCTATAGCATGTCAGAGCAAGTGAACATGACTTCTCCTATGTACCTACTTGTCTCTGCATGCAGATATATATAAAAAAACTTCAGTACTTTTATATATATATGTGAAAACATGCATATTTAGAGCAATGAGCACAGGCTTAACGATGCAATATCCTGAAGCTGTAAAAGAAAATGGCAAAAAAAACTACCAAAAACTCCATCATCTGTTCCTAGTCAACCTCATCTTCTTGTGTGATAAAACCAGTATGACAACAGACTGTTGGGTACAATAAAGCAGATCTCCTCTTCCCCTGCTCCAAGCTGACTTCTGTGCACATGGCATTTGTGAATAGGCGGTGCAGTCCTCACCCATGTATCCGTCAGAACCATCCCTTCAGCTAGTCAGTGGGCTCCTGCCAGCAAAAGTAGGAAGCTACCTTCATATTGCTGCATCCTGCTAGTCCTGCTCAGCCACCCCAGCAGGAAGCTTCAGAGGCTCCCACGTTGCTGGCATGTCGTTGCTGTCATTCGTGGATATTAGAGATTAAAAATTAATCTCTTTGTTTGAAATCTCAAGTATTTTTATGGATATTCATTGGAGTTTTAATTTTCTGACCATCTTGCTAATTTAAACTACATACCCAGAAATTTGACTTCACTCAAGTGTCCCATCAGATGGTTTTTATCTGGTAGGAAGCCTTTATGTGAGCGTAACTTATTCCAGGTACTCTGAAGCATGAGATTTTGGTGGTGCTTTCAAAAGTCTCACAGGCTGGCCTGCTGACTGACTAAGCTAACTAGGTTAGACTGACTGCAATGGCATGCCTAGAGGCAGACTTCTGGATGAGCTGTGATGCCTTCAGACCCCTTGCTAGAGATCCCATTGAAAATTTGGGCCATGGTGCGAGAGCGACAAGGCTTAAGTTGGGAATAGGAGAGAGCCATTAGCAGAGGGTTTTGTGCAAGTGCTGAGCAAATGCTGGAGGGCAGATAGTGATCCATCCCTTCATCCCTAACCTGACTTTGAATTCTTGGGTGGTTACAGGATTCAATTTGAGTAAAATTGAAGGTAAAATGCCATTTTCTCTCTGGTCCCAAGGGATACTGCAGCTGCTTATGGTTCTTTACTGATATATATGTGCATATATATATATTTAAATTTAATTTGTCAACATTTTTTCTTTTCCGGTTTATGCTGCCTGTTGCTAGAGACATGTGGAATGTTAATTGTACTGTATATGGGTCTCTCCCCACCCCGCCCTTGTGTCTTTTCCTCTCCCCTTTCCTTTCTTTGTTCCTTTTGTCTCTCACAGCAGTCTGAACAGCGTTAACAGTAGTGATTCCCGGTCCAGTGGCTCGCACTCGCACTCACCTAGTTCACACTATCGCTATCGCAGCTCCAATCTGCCTCAGCAGGCACCCATGAGGCTGTCCAGTGTGTCCTCCCATGATTCTGGATTCATGTCCCAGGATGCTTTCCAGTCCAAATCGCCATCCCCCATGCCACCAGAAGCACCTAACCAGGTACGTGCAAGCATGAGAACAAAAACGTGAGCTGGCCTCTCTAACTTGGCTCACCTTTCACAGAAGGATCTGGTGTGGTTTTGGTGTACCTTGGAGTCAGGTGAAACACTGAGGGTAAGGTTGGTCTCACTATGCTTCATCCATCTAAAAGTTGGGCCTCTAGCTGGAGTGATTTACACTGCTTTTGCAGCATCCCCGAAGAAAGGGATAAGATGCTCTCAAAGAATTTGGTTTTTACTCTGGAGGGAGCCTAGATGCCTAACTTTCAGATACAGACAGATGAGAAAGAGCAAGAAGTCCCACCTTACACGAGGGAATAATATTCACTTGACTCATTGAGGTTACCAGTTAATATCCTGCACAGATTGCAAGTTGTTGATACCTGGTGGCTGTTTACTGTTTAATGGACAAATGCCAGTGCCAGAACAGCCTTCTGACAGCCTTAGTATTGACCCTAGTGGCTTTGCATCAGACAGACTACTTTTACCCTCCGCTGCAAAGAGCTTGGAATAATCAGAATGCCATTAATGGTATCATACGAAATTGGTTTTGCAGCTTTTTATGACATCCCTTTCTGTGGATGGGGCTGCTCTTTTTGATACTCAACTGAGCACCTTGCAGAAATAAGGTTTCTGCATGAGTGTTAGAGGTATTTTTAATTCTTTATGGAATTCATCAGAAGTGTTTGCACAGTCATATATGATAAGATCCTGAACACAGACAAACTAAAAGGATTTCACTACAAATACAAGCAAAACTTTACCAAAGCATTTTTTGGTCTGCAGGAGGAAGTTGCTGCTCTATTTATTCATGGCATCGTTCCTATACAAACTAGGTGCCCATCTGCAGGCAGAGGCTTATGTGCCTCCATGGTACATACCCTCCAGCACAGGAATTCTCTCTTCTATTTGTTTTTGTTTTTTATCAAATCACACTACAACTGCAGTATTTTTTAAATGAGGCTGAGCTGCCGTCTCACATTGAAAATCCCATCATAAATCTCAGTTGCAAAACTGAGGTAGAGTTAATATCCTGTTGCTGAGTACTGCTCATTTTTAGTACACCCTGAGGTCACTGGGGAAGATTGTCCTTTAGTTTAATAAATGTAGTTTGCTCCTTTTCCTGTGCGGGGGAGTTGATGGTTTTAATCCTTCCAGTCAGCAAGGAGCCAACAGTTTCAGTGTCAGTGGTTACCAACTGTAACCTGTACACTGAAGCTGCTCCTGCACCACCTTCGACAGCAAATAGACCCTTACTTTTGCAGAACATTTAGTAAGTGACATTTAGTGACATTTTTAGGGTATCATCCAAAACACCACAGATTCACTTAAGCATGGAACATGTTCTCAAGGGAAGCTCAACAGTTTGATATATTTACCTCTTTCATTTTAATAGAAATGCTGTCTTTTCAAATGAATGCCTCTTCTGCACTGTCCCCAGTCTGGACATCACCATTTTTTTATAGATGACATCCTGAAGAACTTTGTGCACACTACTAAAGCAAATGTTTTGTTTAGATTGGCTATGGCTAACCTAAGTGAAATGCAAAAAAGTAAATGAGCAATAATAAAGTAAGCTACAATAGTAACAAGGTAAGGAAGTTGGCTTTTAAGATACATCCATCTGTTATACATGCTAGCATCATCTCTGGTTTTCATAGTATCCACTGCACCTGCATAAAAGGGCAGTAATCTTCATGATGATGCTGTGTTTGCAGATGAGGATGTTACTTTATAATTTCCCTTAGCATGGAAAAAACCCAATACCTGTCTTTGCAAGTTCCCCTGTTAAACAGAGGAGGGAACTTAGGCTGGTGTCAGCTGGCAGAACATTCTGTAAGTTGATGGGAACCATGCTGATTGGCACCAGCTAAGTTCATATGCTTTCACTTCACTTTAGAAACCATCCCTAAAGTTGCAAATTGATCCAAGCACCACTTGAGCTATTAATGAGCTGTAGGAGGCTGCAGCAGTATGGCGTTGACTTGACAAGTGTAGTGTGTTGGTATAACAAAGAGGTATGTGCTCTGTATGTCTCTAGGTCTGTTTACCTTTACGCAGAGGAAAAGGTAACAGATCATTGCCTGGCCGCTTCATCTTTGCTTAAGTGTCTTGCTTTGTATGTTCAGCACTAAGTAAATTGTGTGTGTTGTGCTGACAGGTAATTGTGACTGTGAGCTTACCGAGAAGCTGTTCAATTTACAGCGTTCTTCCATGTTGTGTGTCTCTAACCAACTGACAGATCTTCCTTGTGGTACTGTGCTTTTGAGGCTCGGTGCTGGGTGGGGAGGAGCAGCAATCTCAGCTGCTGCGTTTAAAACACTGATGTCATTGTTTCTAGTAGTGACACTGGGAAAGCAGAAAAGCAAGCTCTGGAATCAACAAAGGAAATTAAAAGCTGTGTATCTTGCGCAGGTGAACGCTTTGCTGATGTTTGCTAGCTACGTGCTGTGGCATCTCCTGGGGCAACAAAGCTGATTTTCTTTTAAGAATGGATTTAAATTATAAAGTAGAAGAGGGCTACATAAAATTCCCATATTATGGGAATGAGAATATATGAATTTTGTGAACTTTTATGCTCTCACCTACATTTTAGACAAGCATCACTGGAAATTAATCACAGATTGAGGCGAGGGGTGTCTCAAACAAGGAATAATTTATATATTATATAAAGGAATAATAAAATAGAGATTTAAACAAGATAAAGATTATACCAGAGGAGAGGAGACTGGCAAAATGAAGACTGCTCTTCAACTCATAGTTGCTAAGCAGTAAGTCTTCACAGTCATCACACTCTGCATAGAAGACAGGGAAAAAAGCAGTTACAAAAACGGATTCTGCTCTTACACTGGTTTGGAACAATTGCTTTTCTTCAGTGCGGCTGTTAACATTACTGAGAGTAAAAGTGTTGGCCTGTAACAGACAGGTGTACATGTGAAAAGGTCACTGTAAAGTGCTTTATTCTTAATTAAGCAAGTACATTTGGGTATAGCTGAACAGCTGGAAGAGCATCACAGGTCTCTTCTTGGAGCAGAGCAGTCTCTCTGAATGCCAGATGTGAGGTCAGCCATGGCCAGCACTGCCCAAGGCATGTACTAACACCAGAAACCCACTGCTGGGAGCAGAAAGTAGCTCTCTCTGGTTGAACACTGAACATGGCTGGTGCTGCTAAACCCACTCTTTGCTCTATGTAGGAGACAAACTGAGATCTAGGAGTATCTGTGATGAAGTAATGTGGTAGTAGCACAGTTATAGTTGAGGATGATAATACAAGGATCAGTGGACTTGGAGTGCAGACACACTGGGGGAAGTAATTACACAGCTGGATTTTAGAGGCTGCTTATGACTTCATGGGGATGAAGGCAAGGGGAGAGATAGAAGCAGATAAAGAGGAAAAAACCTGTTGTGCTGTCAAACAGCAAAGGACTATTGTTAGAATATTCTGGAAATTGCTTTCTCTAAACAATGAAGTAGAAGGAAGCTAAATGTGAACTTGCTTCTGCATGTACAGATTAGCAAGCTGGAAAGATACTGCTTTTGAGAAGACCCCATTGCTTTTAAATAGCTTGAGGTTGGAACAGGGGAAATATCTTGTTACAGCTGTTTTCCATGTAAATTAAGAAATGCTCCCAAATCAGACCTTAAAAACAAAACCAAAACCAATCCCTGAAATGAATCTGTAAATAATCCCTGGCATTTGTTTCTCCTAAAGCTTCTTTTTTAAATTCAGTTTCCCAGCAGTTTGTCCCTGAATAGAAAAGAGAGGTCAGTAGAGACACATTCCTGGGAGTAAGATAAATCGAGGTGGTGACTTCAAGTCACTACCCAAAGGTTTCTAAAAGGTAACTGAGATGTCTTCCACTGACTGTAGAGAGACATTGGACCAAGCTCTTCATTAGGATTTGGTCTCTTGGGAGAGCCCAGGGAGCTCTTGTCAGTAGCTGAGGAAGGGAAAGGGTTAAGTAAGTAATACTGTATTTGAATGGAAAACATAGCAGGCAAAGGATGCAAGTAATCCAAGATAACAGCAGTCCTTATATAGGTTAGTAGGACAACAGATGGAAAATATAATCATGCATTCCAGTAGCCCAAAATACAGCTTTTTTTTCCTGTCCTTACTGGAATTCATACATACCACACCAAGCAGTGGGACACTACCCAAGAACAAGCCTTGGCACAATGTCCAAGAGACAGATGCCAACCTACACATGTACAACATGCATTTGAGGAACTGGTTATTACTGGGCAGAGCACAGTTTTGGCTTTCTGCTGATGCTGTTACCTTCAAGACTTTTCTCAGAAGAGCTGGTTTAGGTGCAGAACAGAACCACCATTATTGCAGCTGCGGGGACAAAAACTTACCTCCCAGGGTTAAAACAGCTAAAAAGGAAGAAGTCATTTTAAAAGTTATTCAAACAAAACCATCATTTTAAAAGGAAACAACAAAAATAAGCTGAAAACATCCAGTAGTCAAGGTTCTCACTCTTATGGGATGTAGAGTAGAAACTGCTCTGGCTGGTGTTTGCCTGTCCAGGAGTGCCTGTGCCAGTGCACCTAGAACAGGCGCTCAAACATCTGGGGTCTTTTTGCCCAAGCAGTGACTGTGCACTTTCTGTTTTCAGCCCCTCGTGTACTTTCTGCTGAGAAACAAAGGGTGGTCTGTGCTTCCCACACCCGGCTCCATTCATTCCAGACTGTTTCTGCCATCTGATCCAGGCAGACTTTGACCTACTGTCACTCGTGTTTTCTTCACACCTTTTCCTCAGGAGTTCAGCATTCTCTGCCTCCTTCTCCATCGTCTCTCACTGTTGTAATCCTTTTTTAGGAAGACCTTCTTAGTGCCATCCAAGTTTTTCAAGACAAGGAGACTTTGTTTCCCTACCACCACTTCTTGCACTTCCTTCAGCTATCCAGGTGTTCTCTCCATGGCATCTTGGTTCACCTGGGCCTAGCTTTGCCTGCTGAAAATGGCCAAGCTGAGTTCATGGGAGGGTCCTGTCTTCCATCCTTTTTTTCACCTTGGAGTCATTTTGTTGCAAAAATAAGTTCCCTGCTTCCAGGCTTTTCTCCCCAGACACCAAATAAACGGAACAATTCTTTGCATCTTCAGAATGTGCATTTTTGGCCTTTTCCCATCTGTTTGCTACATGCAGCTTTATTGCTAATAAAACTCATTTACAACCCATTTCTACCATTACTTGACATATTCTTATGAATTTCTAGCCTGTAAACAGGAATACTCTATCAGATGTAAACTCCAAACTCTCACTTGTCATCACTGGGGCATCTGCAAAACACAAGGTGACATGATGCCATGGTGGAACTCAGACCCTTCTCTCTGTGGCCTGCTATGTGCAGTGTGTGCAGACCCAGGAGGGCCTTTCAGGCCATAAATAGGAGGTTTCAGAAAGCATTTTCTGTAGTTACATTTTTCTCTCCTTTTGGTTTTTTTCCATGGCCCAAGTGTAACACTAAGTGCATGTTCTCACGGGGCTTCTCAAACAGTTTCTTTTGCTGAGCTACCTGGAATGTCAGGCAGAACTCTGGAGTTTCAGTACAAAAGCTAATTTTCTATAATGTATTTTTCTCTAAAGATAGAAGAAATAGGCTCATTTCCATTTAGGGTACAGAAATTGTGTCTGATGGCGAAGTCAGCTGCAGCTCATGTTTGTCAGTATTCCTATTTTTAGAGGTTTTCTCCTGTAAAAGGAGTTGCATTAAATCAAGAATGAGACAAGTTCAACAAAACATCATTGGGTACCCCAGCGCGTACTTGTCACTTCTCTCCTTAACAGCTCTGTGTCATTTGTTGTAGTTTCTTCTGATCTTCTGATACACCTCAGCCCTTCCTGCACTTGGAATACAAGCCTTGTTAGCTGAGCTTACTTGTACCCTAAACACATTTGACAGCTCACCTGCAGATCCAACCTCACATCAGTGTAAGATGGGATATGTGTTATTTCTATAATCCATCATGTTATATCTTTTTAGCAGCCTTTTCAAAGTTTCGCCTAAACCCACAGTTTGCTAATAAGCTCAAGATGCTGATACTGTATTGCCTTCTCAACAGCCCCAGGAGTCTTCACCAGAATCCTTATGGTGATGATGTTCTGTCTTGGGATACCTACATCTCTTTTTACCTAGGCAATTAGCTATACACTCCTGATGCATGGCTTTTGGTGAGCAGGGAGACAGCTTCTGTGTGTTAGCTGTAATTGCTTCTCTACAGTGCCTCTTATCCAGCTCTTTATTCCAGACTCATCCCAAGATCTCATGTAAGGTTAACTGATGGAATTTTGTTTCAGATGAGATTTCCCTTCCTCTTCAAGTGCTGTTCCTTGAGAACTGAGGCTTTTCAACAGAAACTTGATACAAGAGCACATTCTCTCTGCTGTCCTAAAATAAAATGCCAGGGATATGTTTAGTCAGACTTGCTTCACAGGTCTTGGACTTCCAAAGGGTAAATTAGCCTTGGTAGTGTTGAATTTCCTGGCAGTGAATAGAGCTCTGTACTGCCCTGACAACTTTGCCAATATACCTGACCATTTCTGAGCACTTGGTGGGACCTGCACACACACCCCAACTGCGGGGCTGCCATTTCCAAGGGGGAGGTGTGTAAGAGCATTGTAGTTGGTAAAATGGTCCATGTGGCTATTTGCCTTGGCCTGCCTGTAGGTGAACTGGATGCTGTTACAGAGGTCTTACAGCAACAAATGTACCTAAAGGCATGCACTGAAAACTGGAAATTTCTAGCTAGGAGCAAGATGTTTGAGGTGTTTGATGGACACTGTCCTGCATTGTCCTTCCCTCTCCATCCAAGCCCCTGCTCTCACTGCTGATAAGAGAAAGCAGGTGGCAAGCACATGCCAACACTTAGGCACTCAGCAGAGTACCTGTAACCTTCATATTGGCTGCTGGGCAGAAAAGTTTGAGTCAATGTGCTTTTGGCGTATGCATACTACCCACAGAGGGACATGCATACAGATAACACACTATGGAAACCTCCAGTTTGGGTAAGTATCACTTCTTTCTCTGTTCCATAATATTTGAACTCAGATGAGTTTTTCACAAGCACTTTTGCAGATCAGAATATCCGAGAACTTGTGAATGTAAGTGCTGTTTGCTGCTCCATGTTGGAAATCTAAACTTTGTGTCTTTGGGGTACTGATGATCTGCTTTTCTGTATAAAATGGTTGTCTCAGTATATTGCATGGTTGGACCATAGGTGCCTTCAGCTCCCTCAGCTTCTTGCTCTGAGACAGCTAACACAATCGAGACGCTGAAATTGCAATGGGGAGTTGAGATTGCTGCCTCAATTCCCTCATTCTCAAGCAGCGTGGCAAGTTCTCGCATTAAGCAAATGGCTTGTTTTCTCATAGATTTCCTGAACATTAGCAATGGTTTTGAGCAGTTTCTAATTGATTTTAAAAGCCTAACCCTTTGCTTCTCTCATCCTTCCCTCTCTCCTGTGTGTCTCTGTGTATGTGCTTTTTGTCTTTTTGGTTCTGTTTGTGTTGGTTTTTTTCCTTTTTGGTGGCTTGTGTCTCCCTCCCCTGCGTTGCGGTGCTGTTTTACGCTGCAGAATTCGTCCAGCTCTGCCTCTTCAGAAGCCTCTGAAACCTGCCAGTCAGTGAGCGAGTGCAGTTCCCCCACCTCAGTCAGCTCAGGCTCCACCATGGGGGCTTGGGCCTCCACAGATAAGGTGAAAAACTTCATCTCAAAGACATACAAACCTACCAGGTCGTTATCCAAACCCAGCAATGTGTGGACAAATAAAGTGCATGGGGTGCAGCCAGGATTCCTCTCTGTGAAGATGAGAATAGGAACTGTTGCACACTCCCTTAGACATGAAATCTGATTGAATAAACCACAGTGGCGCTTGCCTTTAAATTAGCTGCTGGGGGAAGCTACAAATTGGGCATTTTACAGAGGTAATTTTCTAAGAAAAGCATATTTCTTCACCTTTTTTACTCAAAGAGACTGTGGAACTCTGCCCAAACCCAGCTGGCTGCCTAACAAAGGGCATCCTGCCCAGGTTTTACTATTTGTGGCTTCTCCCCTCTCTCCCATTAGGTAGCATTTGAGCAATTGAGGTTTGGTTTTGACCAAAACAAAAAGGAAAACAAAAGAATAGGTTGGAATAAATTCTGTGGGATGCACTTTGAATGAGGGAAGGAAGTGATAGCAGTCTCCATTCTCATCTGGAAAATCCTTGCTGTTGGTTTACTCTTTTTTCCTTCCATGTCATTACACAGCCAGCACATACCGTGTTTGAAGGCTCTATGCTTTTCCTCTCTGTCCAGCTACGTAGAATAAATGCCAGCAATGCAAATGCCTCCAGTATTGGGAATATTTTGTTTCTGTGTCTGCAGTCTGCAGGGTGCCCAAATTGCAAAGGTTGTTTCTGTGTACTGCTTTCATGGACAGAAGGCAAAGCTGCTCAGCCTGGAGACAGTGCCTGCTAGATTGACGTCTGAAATTTGTTACACCACATAACAATTTTCAAGCAATCTCACTTCTGTACCAAGCATTGTGTCGATTTCCTGTTGTTTATGTGCAGCAAAGCTAAGCTTTTCCTTTCTTTTGTTTGACGATGCAGAAGTTTCCTCCCTCGAGCCATCAGTCACAGTGTATTTTCATATTCATTCTGTTTATATTAAGTTCTCTGATTTTGTTTTTTTTTGTATTTGTTTCGTTTCCAGTTGTCTAATGGGTTTTATCACTGTAGTTTATCAAGTGACCCATCCGTAGCTTCAGTTGGTGCAGGTCCTTTCCCTCATTTCCCGCCTGTCTCCCGCGCGTGGACTCGGGCTCCCTCAGCCCTCCTTCCAGACTACGCTCATTATTACACCATTGGGCCAGGCATGTTACCATCATCTAAGATCCCTAGCTGGAAGGTTTGTGTTCCTTTTGTTGTGGCAGTCCTCACCTCCTCATCCCAACAGCGTGCACACGGCAGTAGTTGCTCCCTTTCGATCCATGTAATTACTTGTTGATTTGCTCTGTTTAATGTCACTCTGAATGGACACTGCATGGTGATAATCAGAGAGCTAATATCTGGTAGGGGGTGTTTCTGAATGACCTTGTCTGTTCTGGCACTGCTTGAAACATGTTAAAGCTGACAACACATAGGTAGGAAGGAATAGTTTAACTCTGGAATACTGGTGAAAGCACTCTGGGCTCTATTCAGCAAGAAAAGAGCTTGTTTAGCACTGTCAAAGCACTCACTTGAGCAGGGAAGTGCAGGCTGAGCATCCAGTTGGCTTAGTGAAACCCTGTATGGAAGGATGTGCTCTTCTCACTGTGGTAGCCAGAGGCAGGTATCCTCTTGCAGACCTAACTGGAGTGGTTCGAGAAGGTGGTCATCACCAGCTGAGCATAGGTGGTGACTGAAGCTGTCCCAGCTTCACTGCACGGACTGGATGTGCTCACCCAGCTTGTTCTGCTCCCACCAAAACAGCGTGCAGTAACTTCTTCCAGTTGCTCCACCTGGATCTGCAGGGATCTTCCTTGGCATTAAAATGTCTCTGGTCTGCCAGAGCCTTGACTCTTGTCCCTGTCAGTCAGTTCCCCTCTGCCCCAGAGTAAGTCTGTTGCCCTTAACCTTCACAAGGCTGATGAGCAGTCGATGCTAGCTGCACAGGTCTTAGGTGCCTGTGGATGGTTATATGATATTGCACATGCACCATGGGACCTTCCTTATATGTGTAAATAGAGGTACCTTGTTAAGGACCCCCCTGATCTTCTCTCCAGCAGCTGCAGACTGTTGAGACATCCACACAGCATGGCCAGTGGTCCTGGGGCTTCAGGGTCACCAGTTGTGTCTATGCTAGAAACACTTTGCCAGTGTATTTCACAGCAGAACACTTAGAGCAGAGACACAGCTGTGAAGGCAAAGCAGGGCTTCATATCTGCTAACAAAACCAAAATGCCTGTCTGCACAGGGGCTTCTGTCAGTGCAGCTGCCTTGACTTGCCATACCTTGGACTGAGACACATGCCAATACATATCTGCAGTGTGGTCTTAGCCTATTATCAGTTACTTATCAGGAGTCTGTGCAGAGGCTGCCCAGCTGCTGCCAGTGCTGGGTGTGTGGCCTGTTCTCACACACAGGTTCTTTTGTTTTTAAAGCACTCCTTGTCTTGGTGAAGGAAAACTCTAAGGATCAGGCTTGCCCCTGCAGCAGTTTGTATGTGGGAGCTGCTGCTTAGCAGTGGTTCTGCCTCCCAGCACAGGTCACTGATGAGTCCTGCTCTTGTGTGGTTTCTGGACACCCTCAGGACTTTGCTTAATAGAGCCCTGAGTGAGGCCGGCCCTTGTGGCCTGAGGAGTTTCTGTTTCAGATTTGGCAGCAGTAGTTCAGTGAGGTCTTTCTTCAGTTCAGATCTCAATTACAAACTAGATTTCAGCTGGGAAGTAAACTGAGCTGCTTGCTCTTCTGATGTGCATCATAAATGTGTTCAAGCCTAATTTTTCAGAGTTGAAGACGTGCCTAACAGCATGCGATACAGAACTTGTGTCCATCTAGGACAGTGACACCACTGATTGGACATAGATGTATATTTTCTGCTGTGTGCCAGTGATTTTTGCATTTGAATTTCTGAAAAGACAGGCTTTAACACAATGGAATTTAATTTAGAGAAAACTGAAGTGCTAAAGTGTTAAATATCTTCATGTAAGAACACCTAGAATAGGAAATAATAAAGGGGGTAACAAAGGGGTTTGCTCAGTGGATATCCTCACAGTTAATTTATTTCTGGCCTTATTCAGAAAGGCATATCCAGTTTGATACATAACCTGTTGCACTAGAGCTGCCCTTGTTCATAGTTTGTGTGTAACTAAAGCAGTTGCTGATGTAGGCTATCACTAACAAGCACGTTTCCTTAGGACTGGGCCAAGCCAGGCCCATACGATCAACCGATGGTGAACACGTTGCAGCGCCGCAAGGAGAAACGGGAGCCAGATGTCAATGGAGGAGCTCCGAGTGGACCCCCCATGCCCCCGGAGGAGGCCCAGAGACCCCGGAGCATGACGGTGTCGGCTGCCACAAGGGTGATGCTCTGGTTTCAGATACACTGTTTGGTGCAGAGGAGGTGGATGTGCTGGCTCTTAATACTGCCTGACGTGGAATGACAGCACAAGGGGGATGGCTTTAAACTAGAAGAGGGTACATTTAGATTAGATATTAGGAAGAAATTCTTTACCATGAGGGTGCTGAGGCACTGGCACAGGGTGCCCAGAGAATCTGTGGCTGCCCCATCCCTAGTGGTGTTCAGGGCCAGGTTGGACGGGGCTTGGAGCAGCCTGCTCTAGTGGGAGGTGTCCCTGCCCATGGCAGGGGTTGGAACTGGATGATATTGAAGGTCTCTTCCAACACAAACCATTTTGATTCTATGTTGGCATGTGTTTATCCAGCCAGCAATACAGGTGAGGTTTTGGTGTGGTCAGTGGAAGTCACAAAGGCATGAGAGAATGTGCCATTGGGTACTGGCATTTCTAGAACAACTGTATCCAAAGAAGTTCATGTTTCTAAGCCCTAGTAAGTGTTTGGACGCAGTCCTGTTGGGTTGTGCTGGTGACAAGCTCTGCGTGGGGAGGAGGGACAGCTGAAGGTTGTGAAGACTGACTCACCCTTCTAGACAAAACGAGCCTCTTCCCTGTGTGTAACCAGCAGGGTGAGGAGATGGAGGCCTGTGAGGAGCTGGCGCTCGCTCTGACGAGAGGGCTGCAGCTGGACACCCAGAGGAGCAGCCGGGATTCCCTGCAGTGCTCCAGTGGCTACAGCACCCAGACAACAACTCCGTGCTGTTCAGAGGACACGATCCCATCCCAAGGTATGGGATCTATCCAAGAGATGTTCTCTTTCAGAGCGTTGCCAGCCTGCCCATCATACACTGCGGTGCCAAGGAGCTGTATTCTAGCAGCTGGCACTCACTGGGTCACTGTCTGGGGAGAAGGGCAAATATTGCTGCTGTGAAGTTTTTCCATGTTGGAATGCAGCCTGGATTTATTAACTAAATAGAAACCTGGATTGCTGCATAGTGCACTGAATGATCATATTATCTTGTGCATTACTAAAATGAGCTTTAGCTTAAGGATGCCAGTATTTTAAAGAAGATGCTGGAATTACATTTCATGGTTTAAGTGGAATGACACTGGTATTGCATCCTTCTTGTGGTAGTAGTGTCCTTTCTGGCTGTTGTCTTAGCAAATACACACTCATGAGCTTTGCTTTCTTCTTCCATCAGTGCTCTGAATCTGCTCTCGGTTTCCCTTTGTGACCTTTTATTTCCTACCTAAGCAGAAATATTGTATTTGGAAAAGGAATCCATTGGAGACCTTAACTCGGGCATACCTGGGGAGCTGCAGTAAGGTGTTGGGGTTTGTACCCTGGTTCAGAACCAGCAGCAGGCTGAGAGGTACCGAGTTTGGTGTTCGGGGTTCAGCAACCACCTTGTTTGCTCAGCTGAGGTCGGTGGTGCTGTGCAGCCGCAAGAGGCAGTGGGGCTTGTAGAGGGCCCAGCTTGGCTCAGCAGTTGCATGGAAAGGAAGGAACCCGATGCAGTTACTAAAGCTGATGCTGAGTTTTCAGAGCTGACAGCTGGGATTTACCTTGTTTGCAAAATAAGCAGATTTGCTGCTGAAATCACCGGTACACAGCCCCTGAGCCACACAGTGCCCAGCCTACAGTACACTTCTTAGTCACTGACTGGTTTAAGTATTTGTATCTACAAGTGGTAGCATATGGCTTGCAGAATGCTGGGTTTGGTATTATAGTGTTGCAAACAAATATTGAGTCTTTGCTACTTAAATAGTTCTAGGGATGGCACTGAGTGGTGCAGTTCTTGTTTTGTGTCACAAGAGATGTGGGCACCCTGCAGCCTCAGGGTCACCCTGCTGCATTGCCTGCCTTCAGCTACACCATCAGAGAATCTTGGTCACAGTATCTCAGGCTTCCTTCCTCCTAAAGGTTAACCCTCTCTTTATCGCTGTTGGCCTCCAGGCTTTTTTGGTGTATATCCTTTTTTGGTTATACACACCTCAAACTTACTGACACCCGATCCCTGGCAGTGTTCAAGGACAGGTTGGACGGGGCTTTCAACAACCTGGTCAAGCGGAAGGTGTCCCTGCCCATGGCAGAGGGGATTGGAACTGGATGATCTTTAAGGTCCCTTCCAACCCAAACCATTCTCTGGTTCTGTGATGACTGAGCTGTCCTCTGCAGCTTGTTCCTAACCGTGTCTTTTGGCATCAGTTTCAGATTATGATTATTTCTCTGTGAGTGGTGACCAGGAGGCAGAACAACAAGAGTTTGACAAATCCTCCACCATCCCAAGAAACAGCGACATTAGCCAGTCCTATCGCAGAATGTTTCAAACCAAGCGTCCTGCTTCCACCGCAGGTCTGCCCACCACGCTTGGACCGGTCATCGTCACCCCTGGCGTCGCCACCATCAGACGGACCCCTTCCACCAAGCCTTCGGTCAGACGCGGCACCATCGGGGGAGGGCCCATCCCGATCAAGACCCCAGTGATTCCTGTCAAAACACCGACCGTCCCTGATATCCCAGGGGGGCTGCCCGGCGCCCTCGCTGGGACAGAAGAGTGTCCTGAGCAAAGCCCCGAGTCTCCGGCAGCAGGAGATGGTGGGCAGGGTGTCACCAGCATGCCCTCATCCGCATGGAGCGGACAAGCATCCGTCAACCCTCCGCCGTCCAGCCAGAAACTGAGTGGTGCCGACGAGCAGAGGCAAGCGGTTCCTGAGGGAGAAGGTGAGGAAAGCGACCGGGATGGTCCCGGTGCCCTGGCGCCTGTGGGGCAGCTGGAGCTCGATCCCGGAGAGCTGAGTCCCGGGGACGTCCCGCAAGGGGAGGATATGCTGAATGCCATTCGGCGTGGCGTCAAGCTGAAGAAGACCACCACGAACGATCGCTCGGCACCTCGTATTTCCTAGGAGCGGAGAAGCTGCTGGAGTACTAAAGCCACTGAGAAGGAACTGTGAGGAAAGTTAATTTGTTTCTATCCATTCCAATCTGTAATCAATGAGTTTTTTAAGATACTCGATAACGGGACAGTCTGCAAGTACTCTAGAGGAGAAAACAAGGTGAAAGAGCGTAGTAAGACATAATCTTCACTGGTGTTTTAATTTGTAAATATCAATGATTTTGTTTCTGCTTTGGTTTTTTTTTTGGTCTAAGTTACACTCTTGATTTTTTCTGAAGGTGCCAAATCCCATTGACCTTTTTTATAACTCTCTTTGTAAAGTTTTAAATCATAGGAGAAACAAAAACAGTGTCGAGTAGTTAAACTTCAGCAAAGGGATTTCATGACAATTTGGCTTTTGTGCAAGCTTTTGTAGAGCGCCTTGTGATAGTGAGGTCGAAGAAGAACAAACCAAGGGGACTTACTCTAAAGTTTAAGCCGTAAGGAACAGATCCTCATTGAAGTATTAAAGAAAATAAAGCCTGAAAAGCAGGAATGAAAATTGACAATAAAAGCAATATATAATGCAAGGAAGAAACCTGCAGTTGGTAGAGTATTTGGGGGGGCGGGTAGTGGGGAGGGGGGGAGATGCCGTCAAAATAGCAGATGCTGTTGCACAAGAGTAGCCTAGTAGGATTAATTACTAGTAGCTTCATGGTAAATGCATCAGAATAAGCCATACTGGATTGCAGTGTTTTGTTTCTGTGGGGTGTTTTAACGACCGGGGGTTTTTCCACGTTTCTTTTCGGGACTGCACAGCAGCAACTCTCAGTCACATGCATGCAGCCTGACCTGCGTAGGCTTGGTTCTTCCACCTCCAGCTTTTGTTCCGCTCATCCTCTCACTGAATACAAACACGGACAGGCTTAAGGCAGTTACACGTGTGCAAAAGAACCTTTTTAAACCGCGAGCAGGGAGTTCTTAGACATTATCCAAATGCCTTTTTGTGACCGTGCCCAGCAGGCTGGGCCTCCAAAGCCCAAGTATTTTGAGGAGACACTGGCAAATTTGGCAGGTGTAACCAGCTTTGAGCTAACAAACTGCGGATGTTCCTTTCCAATACAGGGGCTTGTTTTTCTTAACTCCTTTTAAATGGCAGTTGACGATTGGCTTTTCTTAACTACCGAAAAGAAAGGGGAGAGAGGGGTGGGGGGTGGGCAGAGAGACTCTTCTTTTGATAACACCGGGAGCCTGACCACTAGAGCCTCTTTTTTTGTACTTTAAGTCGTGTTTTTTGGAACACTGTTGATAGAATTATTAAGAGTTGGCTTTTTTCCTTCAAGTAAAAGTAAGTTCTTGCTGCGATACCCATCTCCTAAAGCTGATAGAAATGTGCAGACCTTGGGGCACGAGACGTGTTTGCATCAGACCCACATGAGGGTGGACACGGCGCTGGTGCACCCGGGGTGGTTTAAAACTGCACCAAATACCACCCACAAGGGGTTGGTTTCCACCAGCCGCTCTGCAGATTTCTGTTGGCTCTAGACTTGCCTACATACCCTCTTATGCTTTAATACATAACTGCATTGGATGTGAGACTTGTAGTAACTGTGTAGTCACTGTGTTCTATATAACATTTTACACTGCTGTGGTTGCTAACCTTTTGATTTTTTTGTTATGGCTTAAAAGCAAAAAAGCAAAAAAAAAAGGCATGATTCTTAGAAACTATGAACTAAACCTTCCTTCCTTTGAAAAACAAGCTCCTTACTACAGAATCTAATGAACAGTAGTGCCTGTGGTGTAGCCCACCAACCTTGAGACGGTAGCTGATGCGTTGTGCAAATGAGGCTTCGAGAGATGGTTTTTGCATAAACAAAAACTGCTAGGAGATAATCTCGATAGTTTAAAAGTGTTATTTAAACCTTTGGAATAAATGGATGTAACTGTACCCGAGTACAGCTTTTCACTTGTTTAGTTCTTAAACGTTAGTATAATCAGTAAAAATTTAATATAAAATGTTGCCAAATTCAATGTAGAAAGAATGTGACAAAACACTTTGGATAGTTCTATTGTTTGTGTTTTTGCATATTGTAAAAGCAGTGTCACAGCTAAAAACGAAAATGTTTCTAATGGTAAATTATTGTGGTTTAGTTGCTAGTTTGTACTGAGAGTTGAGCTCTCCCTGTGCAGGTTTTTGTTCTAAACTGGTATAAATAATTGCTGTAAGTGTGTCTCCCTTCTACATTGTAATGATTGCTTAAGCCCACATTATAAATAAAGAACTGCTGGAAAACTTCTGTATTTTGGTTCTTGAGAGACCTCCTGCTTCTGGAGCTTTGGGGATCAGTGGTGTCCTTGCTCAGGCTTCTGAAGGTCATATAGACCTTCATCTGTGTCTAACAGAATTAGTAAGTAAATAAAGGTGCATGAGGCTGTTTCAGTGCTGTGTGCTGAAGGGCAAAGGCGCAGTGCCAACAGTGGAAATTCCCATTAAATAACCGGTGACATTTCTGTACCCTTCCCTGTCATTCCCTGGGCAGGAAGCATAGGTAGCTCCACACATTTGTGCATCTGCATCACTTCTGGACCGCAGTTCCTTCGCGAGAGGAGGAAAATTGCTGTTGTCAGCACAGCCCATGCTTACGGCCAGAATCTGCCAAGCACAGCACCAGTGCCATCCCCCACAGGGTGGAGTGACTGAGGACTTCCTTCTGTTCAGCTTTCTCAGGAGCAAAGGTAGAGAGGGAGGATGTTGCACCCACTTCCAGTTACCATACAGTGGCCTAATTTGTTTCCTTGACACTGACATAGATCCATTTTTGTCCAGGGTTTTCCATTTGTGGATGTATGGGGTTTGCATGGCAAGGTTTCAGTAGAGGGGTGTTAAAGGGGCTGCTTTGGTGAGAAGTTGCCAGAAGCTTCCCCCATATCTCATAGAGTCAGTGCTAAGATGGACCAGCTGCTGACCAAGCAGATGGTGGTAGCACCTCTCAAATAGATTCAAGGGGAAAAAGTCCCTGTGCAGGAGCAACAGCAGCCAGAGAGAGTGAGAATACGTGAGAGAAACAGCCCTGCAGACACCAGTCAGTGCAGAAGAGGGCAGGAGGTGCTCCAGGTACCAGAGCAGAGATTGCTCTGCAGCCTGTGGTGAGGCAGCTGTGGCCCCACAGCCCTTGGAGGTCCACAGTGGAGCAGATTCCATCTGCAGCCCAGGGAACACCCCACACTGGAGCAGGGGATGCCTGAAGGAGGCTGTGACCCCATGGGAAGCCCATGCTGGAGCAGGTTCCTGGCAGGACCTGTATCCTGTGGAGAAAGGAGCCCATGGCCTCTGTCAGTTGAGGTCAGCTCTCCTGGCTCTGTCTCCTCTGAAGACCTTGCCCACCCCCAGCCTAAGGGTGAGGGAGGATGTTGGAGGGACAGCCTTGATGCTGTGGAACACTGCTCAGCAGTAGCCAAAACCTGATGTGTTCTCCACACCTTCCTAGCTCTTGATACCCAGCACTGTGAGGGCTGCTGTGCGGAAGGTTAACTCCATCCCACCCAGATCCAGTGCAGTCATGAAGACTTTGAAGGAAAAATTAAGGTGGTTTGGCTGGATTATAGTGTCAATCCCCATCTCTCTCTCCGACTTCTTCACAGGCTTGTCAGTATGTAGGTATATAGTGTAGATGTGAACAGCCATCTCTTCTACACTGCACAACTGCAAGTAAAGTGTGTGCATGCTACGGAAGAACACTGTATCAGCAAAATGCCTTATCTTGTTATATTATTCAGGTTTATTTTGTATTAATTCAAGTAGCATGCAATCACTGGCATGTTAACTGCCTACAGAAGATAAACTGCTTCAATGCTCACATGAGATCATGCTTTTATGTGGGCATCTCACGGGGTCTTGTAACATACTGCCACCACAGCGGGGGCAGATGCCCTTCCTTACGAGCTGGAGGCAGAGCTTCAGTTGTTGGACCACCAGGTGGAGTTTCTTCTTCTAGCTGCTTAAGCTAGGAGACAAGACAGAGAAGTACTTCAATATTCAAATGAACATTTCCATGATGTGGCCTCAGTGTCCAGGCAGCAAGAACTGGGGCCTGTCTCAGAAGGGAAGAACCAGCAGTAACACCTTCAAGTGTCATGGTTCCCACTATTCCCTTAGTCATTAATCACTGCAGGCTCGCATTAACTAATTAGGAAGGAATTTTTAAGAGTAAAAAGTGGTTTACAAGAGAAATTTTACTTGAAGGGTCTACTTTCATGTAATTCCTGCCTACCATTGCTATGCTACATTAAACAGACTCAATCCTCTTTGAAAGCTGCCAGGTAATCACAAATCCTGAACAACTTCCACTGCAGTCCATAGGAGACCTCTATTCCTGTATGCCACCAACAGCCCTTCAGGTGTTTTCAACACATGCTTCTTGAAGCAGTGCATGCTCTGGCTGTCACTGTTAATTCTGTCACAGTACACACAATCCCACTGTTTCTCTACAGCTGAATTCAAGAACTGTCCCAAGAACATCATGTTTTTCAACTGAATTTCAGTTTAGGGTGGCCAGAAATCAGTCTCCATTCCCACCTGATGCCCACTGGGGTAGGTCACTTTCAAAGTACAACCTGAAAGTGTCAGAGCTTCACAGCAGTAGAAGAGAAATTCTCTGGTCATTGATCTCCTCTCATGCCAGCCTGGAATTTCTTTTAGCAAAACTGCTACAACAGCCCTGCACTAAGTTAAACGCAGTGGCAGCTTTAGCTTTTAACTTCAAATTCCCTCCACATCCTTTAAGAAGCTGTAACTTGAGATCTCAACTTTAGGTTGAATCCATGTTTCCCACTGATGGGGGTTCTGACAAAGCAGAGTGTGAGACTGCAGTAGGCATTGGATATTTTCTCCAAGACATGTAGATGTCACACAAAATACTTGTGTGCTGAAGAGGTTTTACTTTGCACTGAGCAAGTACTGACCTCTTTCTCCCAGCTCTCCCGCTGCAGCTTCTTCCATTGCTCTCGTTTGGCAAAGTAGTCAGGATACATTGCCTTCTCAGATGGATGCCAGTAATCCAAGACCCATTCAGGGAGCTGTTAAAGAACAATGTAATTGATATATCTTACTGTCATATATGAAATCATGTACAGTACACACACAAAAAAGAACTGAATGCCATCACTGAAGCCTGTATTAGACAAAATAAAGGAAATACAGTACTACATAAAAACATTTAGAGCCACCTGACTTGTTAGTCTCAAGGCACAATATGACAGAGGTGAGTACTTAAAGTCTTTGTTTCACATATTATCCTAAGTAATAGGAAGACATCACAGCAACTTGCTTAAATCACAGCATCCTTAAGACAAGTCCCAGGCTGTCTCTGTTAACTATAAAGCTCTCACAATAATTCCATCTGGTGGAAGAGAAGATCCTCCTTTCTCTCTTCCTTCTCTCAAAGGCAGCAGGTTGGAGAGAGCCTTTTCTCCAACTACTAATTTATGAGAGAGAGACAGAACCTTACAGCTCATTTCTGCTTGTCTACAACTCCTAAGAAAGGAGTGGCCTTTAAGAGCTTGGTAATGGTCTGACCTCTAAAATGTCAGTCAAGAATGAAAGCAAAGCTTAAGATTCTGCAGCAGTGTATCACTAAATGTGAACATTTTAAAGACAGAATTGGGATTAAAAACAAAATGAAACCCTACCAAAAACCCCAATTCTTAAAAAAAAAATAAGACATTACCCCAAAACTACCATTCACATACTGACATTTACACTTCCAGTTTCCTGTTGTGATTCTCCCCACTGAGTAAACCTTTGACTGAACAGAAATAGCAGAGCTGCTGCATAAGAAAATAACAGAAAATCCACACACACCAAACAACACTTAAAACCAAACAGCCCAAGATGTGAGAATCACATTTTACAGCAGCTTCACAGCAGACACTCACTGATACATCAACAAGCCAAATCCTTGTGACAGCTATTTTGCTAAAGGACAATTTTAGCATATTACATGGCAAAGAAAAGAGAACATAAACCTGTTTGTATTTCTATATGAAGATCAATCCAAACCATTTATTGCTTAACTGGCCTTTTTTCTGCTATAGAAATCAGAATAGAATAGAGGCTCTCTCTACTATGTCTGCTACTGCTAAAGCCCATGACCTTGGTATAAGCTTAAGTCCTTCTCTTCCCTTTTCACTCACATTCTTTTTTTCTGCTCTTATGAATCTTTTGATTTGAATCCTCAGATCCTTCCTTTCACGTGGCTTCTTATGCACAAAGTTATGCTCATATCTAGTCTTGTGTCAGCACATAATTCAAATTAGACAGAAAATGGGTACATGCGTTCTCTAGGTTACTATTAACTTCTTGTAATGCATTAAGAGAGACAATGCAAACAAAGCAAAAACCCTGTGGTCTTCTATGAAACTTGTTTCTTTCCTCCTAAATGAAACAACCTAGGGGGGAAAGCAAGCCCCTAGAAGTGCCTTGGATTCCAAAAATATGTCTCCTATTTTTAGACATACCACCTATCACATAGTGACGCACAAATACTCCTCTGGCACTACAGCACGTGAAGGGGAATGGTAATTGTACAATTACTCAAAATGCTGGAAGAAAGATAAGGCTGAGTGAATAGAAGCCCCCAACAGCCAAGCTGACATCTGACATGACCAGAGAGAAACCAGGGCTGTGACCAGATGGCCCCACAATGGATAGCACACCTTCCTCTCACGGCTCAGCTCCAACTCTTTCACCATGCCTGCCTGACCCACTGCAGAGCAATGGTAGAAGAGCAGATGATTACAGAATCATTGCATCAATTAGGTTGGAAAAGACATTTAAGATCATGAAGTCCAACCATTACCCCAGGACTGTGAAGGCCACCACTAACCCATGTCACTGAGGGCCTTATCTACATGGTTTTTCAACACTTCCAGGGATGGTGATTGCACCACTGCCCTGGGCAGCCAGTTCCAATGCCTGCGCATCCTCACTGTGAAGAAGTTTTTCCTAATAGCCAGTCTAAACCTCCCCTGGTGCAGCTTGGGGCCATTTCCTCCTGTCCTGTCGCTTGTTACTGGGAGAGGAGACCAACCCCCACCCTACTACATCCTCCTTTCAGGCAGCTGTAGAGAGCGATAAGGTCCCCTCTGAGCCTTCTCTTCTCCAGACTAAACAACCCCAGCTCCCTCAGCCATTCCTGGTAAGACTTATTCTCCAGGCCCTTCATCAGCTTCACTGCCCTTCTCTAGACCAGCTCCAGCACCTCAATGTCTGTCTTGTAGTAAGGGGCCCAGAACTGAACACAGAGTTTAAGGTATGGCCTCACCAGTGTCAAGTACAGGGCAAAGAGAAGCTAGCAGTGTTCAGACAGACCAACAGACTCCACTTGCAAGCATCAGACAAGCAGGACAGTTTCCACCATGCCAGCAGCAAGATGTTCAGCAGCCATGAGCTATGGCAGAAATGATACAGCCAAGTCAAGCTGCAACCCTATGGCAGCCCAGTTACAGCCCTCATTTTGCATTCACAAGAACAATGGAAAACAGTAACACCCCATCTCACAGGTCACCTCACCTTGTAGCACTCGTATCTCTCATAGGAAGTGCCCCCAGGGGAGTCAGGGAAGATGTATGGCTGCGGATGCTGGTTTGCCCAGAACTCCTCCTCGCCTGCCATCAGCAGCTCCGTAGCTTTCACCATATCCTTCACATCCTTGTTCTTATCAAACCGGTCCCTCAGGAGCACGGCAAAGTAGCGGTACTTGTCTCTATGGACAGAGATTAAGCACAGTGAGGCACAGTGAAGGGGAACACGGACCACATACAAAACCAAAGCTTAGCATCATCACCCATCACCCCTGTGCAAAGACAGGGTTTGAGCAATGTCACCATTACAGGAAATAAACTCTCCAACCAGAGTGACAGGTTAGAAACCGACATGGCTTTATTATGGTACTGGGTGCATGAGAGATTGCTCTGCCTGTCACACACAGTGAGAAGAGACAGTTCACAGCTTATACAGCTTCATTAGATACATAGTCAAATAACTCCACAAAATGCCCTCCCAATTCCCATTACTCGCTGCATAAGCTAATTAGGGTAGATAAGGCTGTGGGACTGTGAATTTGAGGAGTGGTCTCTGGGGGTCATCATGGCCATTTGGGGAGGAATATCCCTGCTCAGTTTACCCTTTTATGGAAATCCGTTAGTTAAAGACACTGTAATGCTTTTAGTCTTGCAATTAACTGCATATTCTTGTTTGGGCTAACTTCCCACCCTGAGAGGCTGCTCTAGTTGTTTTCTTTTGCAGCTTTCTCAGTCTTCACCAACGGGAGGAAGGCCGACACTAACTTGAGAGAAGACATCTGGTCCTCTTGTTGCGTGCCTTCCTTATCCCTGTAGCCTTGTCCAAATCTCTATATACAATGAAATACTAACTTGATTCGGCATCACCAGGAGACCCAAAGAGCTCCTGTTCCCACCTAACCCTTTCCTGTAGTGGCCCTAAAGTCTTTTTCCTCACCCCAGGGGCAAGGAAAGAGAGCAAAACTCCTGTCAAGCCCAAAGCCCCGTTTCGGGAGGGACCCACCCCAGGCCTGAGAGGCCGCTCCTAGGAAGGACAGCCCCCCTGCCCCCCTCCCTCATTCCGCCTCCCTTCTCGCCTCACGCACCGGTGGATGCACCAGGACTCGAGGTGCCGCAGGGACTTCTTGTACAGCCGCAGCACCTTCTGCTGGTGCGTCAGGTACGCCGCCATCTTGGCTACCTCCCCTTCACCTTCGCGCGCGGGGCATGGAGGGAAGGCGGAGGATGCCGCGCGCGGGGGGTGACGGGAACGTGGAGGACGCCGCGCGCGGGGGGTGACGGGAACGTGGAGGACGCCGCGCCTCAGGAGCCGCAGCTGCAGCCGGAGCCGCCGCCATGAGCCGAGCCAAGTTCATCGGTGAGGGGGGAGCGGGGCGGAATAAAGGGGCTGTGTTCGGAGTCTGTGTCCCCGGCCGGGCCGGTCGCCTCACCCCGGGTCCCTCCGTACCTTGCCCGCTATGGGGCTAAGGGAGCCACCGCTTGTACCCTCCGCTCCGTGAGGGGCGAGCGCGGCGGGCGGGGGCCGCTCTGGTGACCCGGCTGCCCGGCATGCAGGGCTCGTCACCGCCTGCGGTCCCTCTCCGTGTCTCCGGGCTGGCTTTGAGCTTACAAGAGGTGCTTGAGAACGGTTCTGCCATAGCAGGGCACTGAGGAGCTGCTCTGGGGCTCTTCTGGTTATCCGTGAGCTCGGGTTTCTGGCAATCTCTTACTCTGTTTTTCGCATTGGCGCGTTAGTTGTGGTTGTTTCCAATTGCATGGAGTTGGGTGAAAATGTTCTTTAGAACTGAGGCAGGAAATACGTAAATAACTTCCGAAGATCAGTTCAGGTTGAAGCTTTTTACGTGTGGCTGAAAAGCCTAATATTGGAACGTTTCCCTTCCTACTAGAAACCGCTCTCCAAAGGTGGCTTTGGCATATGCAGAGGTGGGTGTGCCTGATTCCAGGCTCCCCCTGGTCGGGGAGGCTGCAGCCCGGGGAACGAACGCCTTGGAGGCCGAGAGAGAAGGGGCTGGAGCAACTCCGGCCGGTGACTGCATTGCAGGTGTCCCTGGTGCTGCTCACACTGGGTGTCCTGGGCAGAAGAGGGGAGAACAGGCAGCTTTCGTGAGGCAGTGCACTGCTGCTCCTGCTGAGCGGAGGTTGGATGGATGCAAAGTGCTGCACTTCTCCTTCCCTTACGAAGTCGCTTAGCTTTATATGGCCTGTGATAGTTGGGGTTGTTAAGATACTTTCATTGTCTTCCCTAGTTGGCTGGTACTCAGAATGAAATCGTACAATACCAGGCTGGCAGGGACCTCAAGGGTCATCTGGTCCAGTCTGATTTGATGATCTTAAAGGTCTTTTCCAATCTAGTTGATTCTGTGATTTCTATGAATCTTTCCAGGCAAAGCTTGACCTAGACTAGATGTCCTAGCAGCTTGTCCAGCCAAATGTTAAGAGTTCAGTGTTGGGGAATCCACCACTTCCTGGGGGGGTTATTCCAGTGGCTGGTTGTTCTTGAGGAAATTTCCCTCTAGTATCAAACTTGTCTAAGTGTAGAGTGACCATATGATCAAAATTCTTTGTTTTTTTCATAGATATTGGTATTAATCTGACAGATCCTGTGTTCAGAGGAATCTACAGGGGAACACGAAAACATCAAGGTAAATGTTGCTTTGTACCTGCTAAAACACAGGGTCCCTCTCATTAAAATAGAACCTTTTGATGTCAGAATGTGAGGTTAGAGGGTTGGGTTTCTTTCTCCTCAAAAACTAGATGCTTATTTACTCTAGGCTTGAAGAAGAAAGCAAGACAAAATAAGTTAAATGATCGAGCAAAACACATTCTCTTCATTGCTGTTAAGCTGTTACAGAGGTAATGTGCATTTTAGAGCAAAGTGGACAATTCTGATCTGTTTATGTTAGGATTGCACGGACAAATCTTGAGAACTGTGAGCAATAAACTATCAAAGCATTGCTGAATCATAGTTACTAATTATAACATCCTATTTTGTGCTCTCATGGCCTGTAGATACAGATGTAAAGCCAAACAGTCTCCTAAAGTGTATGGAAAAATTTCCATTGACTTCTTGGATTTAAATTGGAGCTTCAGTTATGTCATTTTGTTATTGCCTTATCAAGATCAATCAAATGTGATTTAAAGATTCTTCATGATCATCATTTTGGCTGCATTAAAGTGTTTTTTAGTTAAAAAGTAGTTAATTATGTTGCTAAACCTTCAGGTCAATTGATGACATTTTTGTGCACTTTCACAGATGACTTTTTGGATGTGGTGGAGAGAGCAGTCAAAGTTGGTGTGAAAAAGGTGATTTCTTATAATAAACTTTCTTTAATATTTTAAATTGCTTTATAATACTTTGGGTCTTTAGTGCTCCCCTATTCAACCAAATGTTTCTAGACCTTGCAGTGAAAAATGCAGTAAGTTTCTGTGATAGCATGAGGCAAAAATGTTCTGACCGTTGTCTTTCATTTGCACAAATCATTACATGCTGATTATTTAAGCTCAGTGGTATCATATATGAGATGTATGTATAATTCCTTCTGTACAGCTTCAACACAGGTGTTCTCCTCTGACCTACTGCAATCAAATAATGTAGTTTTCTGTGCTAGTTGTATTGTAGGCAACTATTCCTTTCTTCTTGTATCCTGTGTGACACTCTTACTCAGCAGTTACTGCTATAGATCAAAGCTGAAAAAGTCTTCTGATTGAGATCCTTCAGATGTTTCTATATGTAATGGAAATGGGTAACTGCAGAAGAGCTGGGAGTGCCCATAAATTCTACACAATTGAGACATGTGAATGTCTGCTAGTAAATACTGTCCTAAGTGTATTAAACCAGCAGCATTATGAGCAGGTTGGTTACTCTTAGCTGGAAATTAGTGTTTTCAGCAGTACACCACACTCCTGCAGTCACAGTAGTCCAGCCTGCCCTTATCTCTCTCTGAACTGAATGAGTTGTCAAGACAAAAGTATGAATTACAGCAGAATACAACACATAATGCCACAAAGTGTTCTATGGGACTAATAAGGCTGGTGAATTAGAAATAAATAAACCCTCCTCTAGAAGAGGAGCAGGGGTCTCAGAAGATGCTGAAAGACTTCTCTGTAAAGAGAAGTCTTTCAGATAGGAAAACCAGAAATTTTGTGTAAGAAATAAACAGGAAGACAAAAAAAGAAGTTCCCACACTGCAGCAGATACAGATACAAACACAGTAAAAGTGTATGTGTTAAGTACTGTTTAATCTCAATGCCACCATCAAAAATAGATCAGCTGCTTAACTTTTTCAAGAGGCACAGGAGATTCAGAAATAGAATTCTGAAGTTCCCAGTCCTTAGTTTGTTTCAGTCTTGCTACTGGCCTGTATGGTGAGAGAAGCCTGTTCCATCCCACATTGTTTCTACTTGCTTAGAAACTTAATCTGTTCATTTGAAAATACTTCTGTTCTTCCATATAGCTTCTGATTTATGGTAACATTTTGTAAAGTTTTGCCATGTGTTGTATGTACACTGAGCCAGTTTCAGCTTTACTGGTGATAGTGCTAGGATGTGTTTGTCAGTAGTGCAGACCTGTCTGGTGTATAGTATGTGTAGGGATAAAAGTTGTCCAGAAGAAGCAGTGTAGTCACGATTTGTTAGGACTTAGGGTGCAAGATTCTGCAAGCGGTAGCTCAAAAATCACTGTAAGCAACAGTTCTGGTGTAATAACATTTGATCTGAAGGTAAAAATAAAAGATCAGAGACAGAAACTCTTAAATTTGTAAGCCTGACTCTGATACAAAGTCCTTTGTTGGTTTATCTACTTGTTCATGTCTTATTATGGGAGTTTGGGAGTTCTAAGTTTCTCCACGTGTAAGACAGAGGGAATGTTTCTGAGTATCATTTCTTGAATGCAAATAATGTTTATTGAGTTGTTGTCTACTGAAGCTGTTGCTGCAAATAAAAGTATTTTACTCTTTTAATGATTTAAATCCTTATTGTAGAAGATATGTGATAAAGAAAAAAAAGAGGTTTTGATAGCTAGTGTATTTATTAGCTCCTGAGGACCACTGGGGTTTGTTACTGATTTATGCAATTGTTATATATACATTAGTAATTCTCTTCTGATGTTCTCTGTCTAGATTCTTATTTACATCTCAGTGTTTTCTTAAGCAGTCTGTTTGATGTTCACAGAAGAACATACTCACTGACAGTACTTTTCTTCTTCCAAGTTTTTGATTACAGGTGGGAGTCTACAAGACAGTAAAGATGCATTGCAGCTGGCACAGACAAATGGTATTTTCACTTTAAGCTTTCCTTGTCAGTAAAAAATAGAACCTTCTCCACTCAAAATTAAGTGTTCAAAAGGACCCATCCCTGGAGGTGTTTACAGAATCTCAGAGTAAAACGGGAAACTATTTCAGAATGGTCTGAATGCGTTGTGTGGGAGTGGCTGTATGTTGCTCTTTAGATCCCTGGCTGTTGGAAGGAATCCTTCGTTCCTGCAATTTCTATTTCTAGATAAAAACAGAAATTTCAGGGAATTTCTGGAATAAAAATTTTGTTCCAAGGCTTATTTCTAGAAATAAGCTGTGTGGAATGTATGGTTTTGGTGTTGTTTTGTTTGTTTTTTACTTGCCAATCTGCCATGACCAGCTTGAGCAAGAGAGGTGTCTTCATGTTTCTCTTGCCTCTCCTTTTCTTGCTGTGGAAAGGAATGCATCTCTCCTTTTTTCTTTAGGCAAATACCATTCCACCAATTACTTAAAATATGTGTTTGAACTAAAGCATATGTTAAGGTACTATTTATGAACAGAACGATAGAATAATGTTGGTTGGAATGAACCTGAGGAGGTAATTTGGTTGTATCCAATCCACTTTCCCACTTCCATCAAAGCAAGGCTAGCTTTAGTATTAGGTCAAATTGCTGGGGCCTTATCCAGTCATTTCCTTCCCCTGTTCTTCTACATTCTCCATGAAGTTACTTAGCAGAAATGTTCCTTTTGGCACTAAGAAATTGAGATTAGATACTTCAGTAAATCAGTCTGGATGTTAGTGGAATTCTGTGACAGCTAATGTAGGGCACACAAGGGAAATGGCATGATGGCTGCAAATCTTCCAGCTGAGGATAACCTGAAGCATTATGAATGAGATGTATTTCTAGATCTCAAGAGGTCTCTTCCAACCTCAACAATTGTATGATTTATTGAGGATTACTCCACCAGCTTTGAGTTGTCCTATTGGGAGTATACGAAATAATGTGTACTAAAAATCCACACAGCCCCACTAGAGATACTGTCTAATAAAATCATCACCAAGATAATATGTTAAAAGGGAATTTTCTTTTAAAATGCTGAGCAATAAAAGTCCAGACACAGATACTGTCTGTACCTTATATATTTATTTATTCTTCCTTAAAAGCTAATACTGTCTTGCTGTAGATGTGTTTTACAGTACAGTTGGCTGTCATCCAACCCGCTGTGGAGAATTTGAGCAGAGTGGCTCTGAACAGTATTTATCTGAATTAAAAGATCTGATTGAAGAAAACAAGGCAAAGGTGATAGCAGTTGGAGAATGTGGCTTGGGTAAGTGTTAGCTCAGTAATGAAAGTATTTATTTTTCTAGACATGTATTAAAACAATCCTAAAACACTAACTGGGGTTTTTTGTTCTATTTGTAGATTTTGATAGATTAGAATTTTGCCCAAAGGACGTCCAACTCAAGTAAGAAACTTTTGATGACTATACATTGACTTGTACCAATTTTCAGGAGTGTTTTCTCTCTTGTATTTTACCAAGTAACATTTTGGCAGGTGCACACCTGCAATTGGCATGGTTGGTGATGGGTTTTTATGGCAGAACTGGGATTTTGAAAGAAGGATGCCTACATTCAAGTAGTGCTGTGTGCTGAATGTTGTTACCTGCCTGGTGCTGATTGAACATGTCTTTTTCTGTTAAATTAATCAGAATTTGTAGATTTCTCTGTGTGACAGAGGTTAATTCTTTCTAATAATCAAGAATACTTAGAAATTCATGGGGAAAATTTCCCTGTTTGGGGTGGGACCAGATGAGCTGTGGTGGTTGTATCCAAACTGAACCATTCTGTGTTTCTGTGAAAATAACCTAAGTGTACTGTGTGAGAGAAGAATTGGGTTGTTGAGTGAAAGGCACAGGGGGAAGGGAACAGCACTGTCAAAAGGAGAAGTCAGCAGTGGAAAAAAAATCAGGTAGGGGTGGTCTTAGCTGTGAGCATGTCATTGAGAGGTGGTGATAAAGGTGATTTGGGGAGCTGGAGAGATCTGTCAAGTAATACATGCAACATAGGTACTGAACAAAAAGAGGTAAGCGCAGCCCCTCAGATCAGCTTCCATTCTTGTACTGAGAAACTCTCTCTACAGAGGGAACTGTCTGACAGATACAAGTGATAAATTCAAGATCAATTATACTGCTCCAAGTGAGTCAGTCACTGGGGGGCAGTGCTTGGTTGTATATTTTTCTCTAATTGCCGCATGATAGCATTAGGTAGAGTTAATTTCTTCATAATGTTACAGTCATACAGTAAAATATCCAGCAAAGTGGCCAGAACTTTTGTTCCTGGCAGAAATCAGTGTACACAAAGTTCAGCAAAGCACATCTTGGAGCATAACCAGTTTCTTTTCTGTGGCAAATTGAAACTCTGGTGGAGTATTGTATTGTAAGATCCTTACTGCCTTGATGTTACAGAAAGAAAAAATAAGAACTGATTTTCCTTATCCAAGGGGCTGCAGCTGAAAACCTGTAGTGAAGAACTTCAAATCAGGCACACTGGAATTGGGTTGTCAGGAAAGAGGTGACAGGGTAGAACAGAAGTCACTTGTAAAGGGGTAGGTGAGTCCTTTGTAATTAAGATTGATAATGACAGAAAGTCTTTACCTGAGCTATTTCAGTAAATCATATGAAATCAATGGATCTAGTTTCTAAGAGATCTTATGGAGAGCCCTTGTTGGACATTGCAGCTGGAAGGAAGTGATTGACTGAAAAAAAACCCAGAAAGCAAGAAATACGAGGCCGGATGCTTGCAAATATTTGTGAATTTCCTTTTTTCTAAGTGGGCAGCTTCCCCGGCTCCATGTGTGTGTGAAGCATGGTCAAGGTTTGGGGCTGGTTTTATTTCTGCTAGTTGAATGCTATGGAGTTGGAGACAAGTTAGCTTTCATGACTCATGGTGAGTTCTTCAGATGGAGATTCAATGTAGGCTTGATAAATCAGCCAAAATAAGGAAGGTGAAGTATGCAGTGCATGGAGGCAGTTCACTGTTTCCAGCTGATCCATTGTTCAGGTGTAGCAGTTGCTGGGGTAGGCAGCAAGCAGCTGTCTAGGAGAGAGGTATGGCAGTTTCCCTGTGAGTGGTATCTGGGCATGGCTCAGATGCTGAACCCAGGACATCTGTTTAATGGTTAATCATTATTTTCTAGTTATTCTGTATTTTCTTCTGATAATTTTCACCTGTGAAGATTTTTTTTCCCTTTTTCTTGGATTTAAAATTAATGAAGATGAGAAGCAAATAAAGATGAAATTCCTTTGTTGAAGCAGCCCAAAGCAGTTTTATTTCTCAAAATTCTTCTCTGTTCTCATAACTTTTCCAACAGACAGTAGTGATTTGAATGGTAGTTAGAGGAAGTTGCTGCATTTGTGTTACAGTGAAGGTCACATTATAAATGCACTGGTTAATAAGTACAGAGAAATTTCACATCTGCTGTACTCCCAGGAGGGCTTTGTGGGGCACAGCAGCACAGAAACAGGAGTTTTCTTAAGCAAATTGGAGGGGGTGAGCAACATCACAAGCAGTGCTCTTCATCCATGAATCCAGGATGGTTTGTGTGGAGGTCTACCTCAGCAACGCCAGTTTGCTTCAGCTCCTTCAGTGCCTTGATCCCAAATCTGAAAATACCACACCATTTGAACTTGATGGTCAAAACTAAACCTGCAAACAGCTATACAGAAATGTTTCAGACTTCCTTACTGAGAAGCAATACAGAACCAGCAGTCCCTGCCCATGGCAGGGGGGTTGGAACTGGATGATCTTAAGGTCCTTTCCAACCTTAACTATTCTATGATTCTATACTGAATGGCACCTTGCTCATCCAAAGAGAAGGGTTGTTCCTTAAGGACTGGAACTACTAAGGTTTAGTTTCTAAGGGTGTTTTAGTTTCTTTTGTAAGTAGTTTCTTTGGTTTCTTTTTGTCACTCTGTTACCATTCTGATCACCCTATGTCTGGGTTTTTCAGACATGAGGGGGAACTCTCCTGCCCTTTCTCTTTAGCTTAATTTTTGCTAGGAATGGAAGAAGCCTCAGTTGCCTTTGCATTTGTAGGGGCACCAAACTTTGTACTTTCAAGACCACTGCCCTTTGGTGAATGGGGGGTTATTATTACCCTAATGCCCTTTGCGGGGGGGGGGGTTATTTGCAACTCAGTTTCTAAAACCTAGCTTCCATATGAAAAACGTCTTCTGTTTAAAAACCCGCACCACTAATCAGGCAATTGTAGCTATTTAACCACAAGAGCAGTCATGGGTTGCAAATTACATTTATATTTAGTCAAAGAAGCTGAACTAAGCACAGTGTCTAGACAAAGAAGATTCAAAGTAGGTGTAATTTATTCTTCTGCATTCTCATGTCAGTTTTGAAGGTTACAGCCAGTTTGTCCCACCTGTTTTATCACAAAGACCTGCCCTGATGAACAGGGCAGGTAACGTATAGCAGAGAAACTGGAACCTGCAGTACTCAAACTAATGACATTTCCACAGAACAAAGCACGTTGTCCTTCAGGAAAATGTGAATCAAACTGATGTTTTGCTGTCACTCTCTCCTGACTGACATGTGAGTTGTACACAGCAGTGTTGTAGATGTTTGAGTTTGCCAGTGAAATGTGTGTGCTCCCTGTGTCCTGGACTGCTTTTAACAGCAACACCTCAAAAATTCCCATAGGTGCATAGTGTCCTGGCCTGTTGGAACAAGCAGTGTTGTTCTGCCCACATAATGTCATCTCTCAAATTCAGTATGGATTGAGTCACCTGTACACTGTGGCTTTCTGCCACACACAGGTTCCTCTGCTGTGTTTCTGAGCGTTGGTAATTTGCATGCCAGGGCAGACAGGCTCTGTCAATGATAATGTGCTTGAAGAAGAGCTACCTGCAAATGACAAGTGATGGGTTAGTTCAGTGCTAACTGGCTTCCTTTGGAAACTGCCTGGGGAAGCTGGCCACCAAGTTACCTTCCCTCTGCCCACATTTTAATGTCTCCTCATAGGATGGCTGCCTCGCTGTTACCGCTCCTTCAAAGGGAATACTAGGAATAGAAAGTAGGAGAGAGATAAAATGGAGAGGAAAGGAAAGGATGCAGACACAGAGAGGAGGGAAAACAGGAAGACTGCAAGAGTGAAGACAGGCAGAATGGGGCAGAAGTAAGAAGGCTAATACTGGTATTTGTTTTACCACAAGAGAGCACAGACTTCATCTGCTTGTCCCCATGGAAGGGCAGACAGAAACTGTGGACTGCTGCTGTATAGCCCAGCCAGCCTTGATGCAGTCTGAGGCAATAGAAGTCTGTGTGTTTCCTCCTCACTCAGCCTTGCCCCATTTACAGATGCTTCTTGAAATACTGTTCTCTGTGTGATCCATGCTCTCCCATTCCTGACATTTCCAAGCTGTGGACAGAACAGTCAGTTCCTTGTTCATTAAAAATAAGCAAGCCCGAACTCCAGCACCCAAACTACAAGAGTACATGCTCAGCATACGTATATATGCATCCTTCAGTACTGATGCTCTCAGCCACCTTAGCTGTCTTCCAGCAATCAGTTATGTGACTGCACCATGAGAAAGAGTTCCTTTCAAGTCCCTACACAAGTTAGATCTTTGGCATGGCAAATCCATTCATTCTGTCTTTAGTTCTGGAGGGCAAAAGCTGGAGAAAACTCTTCCACTATCGTTATTTGCTCCTACACTGAATTGCTGCTTAAAGGTGATTTTTATTTCACAGGTATTTTGAAAAGCAGTTTGACCTGTCAGAGCAGACACAGCTGCCCATGTTTCTCCACTGTAGAAACTCACACACTGAATTCTTAGGTGAGTTTTCCTTGGGAATTTCATAGTCAGAGCAAATTCTGAATATGAAGAGCTGGGAAACCTGAATCGTTCACCTTTGTCTGTGTTAAAGCTGTCTTATGTTTGTATTTATTTCATTTCATAGACATAATGAGAAGAAACAGAGATAGATTTGTGGGAGGGGTGGTAAGTACGGACTTCAGCATAGCATCCATTTTTACATGCATGTGTGTCAATATTGTTGCTTAACATGCAGATTCCTGTTTGTCATGGAATCTGGGCAGGCTTCCTGTTGCATGGTTTAAGTTATTATTAGTTAATAAGTATTTTCCAGTCCCTTCTAGTATTTTTATTGTCATGGCTTATTCAACAGCTCTTTCTTCAAGGTAAGAAGATAGGCTGAGAAAAAGCCCTGCAGCTGACACCAGCAGTTTTTCTTGGCCTGTCAGAAGGACAGTTTAAGCACCTTATAATTGACATTGGCCTTGTCCCAGCTCCTCAGTGTCTGTAATTGCAGTGCATTTAGACCACAGATAATTTAGTTGCATGTTCCCCGTGGAAGCCATAACCTCAAACATTTGCTTCTGACATTAGACATCGTTTTCAAATTGGATCCAGATGTAACTTTTGATTACTTTAGATATTCAGACCGTGTGTTTTAATTCAAAAGCATAACAGGAAAAACTTTGGATGAAATGGTTAGGAAAGGCCAGCAATGTTCTTTCAGGTTTCCCTCATGGCAGGGTTTTCCAACAGCAGTAAATGCTTGGATTATTGTACCTAATCTACTGCCATCATGCCTCCCACAGCAGTATCTCAGGTTTCCCCTTTGTCACCACAAGCCACTTCCATCCCCTAGCTAAGTACTGTGTATCCTTTTGGGTAACACTGTGCAGTCTGTCCTTCCTTTTACCCTGCAAATCCTGTACCAGTGCAGAAGTGGAGTGCCTCTGAACTGCCCCTTGGCAGTGTGGGGGAGCTGACAGTGTTTACTCAGGCTGGGAAGCCGCAGTTCCCAGCTGTGCTACGCTGTTTGTGCCTTGTGACCGGCCACTTGGCTCTGCAGTGCCTGGGATGCCCCAGTACACTGTCTCTTTTGTTCCAGTGGACTCAAATCTGGGGAGAATGTTACATTGCTCTTACCATGCCCCTGACAGCACCCTGTAGGGAATACTGTAAACATTCAGTGTGCCTGGGGCTACTTCCTGTGTATGGTCTCCCAGCTATGAGCCAGTTCTGGGCCAGTAGTGGTAATGCTGGACAGGCTCTTTCTACACCTATTTATCACTAACAAACCCTAGTAGCCACTGCTGCTGGAGTGTTCAAGCGCCTTCAGCCTGAACTTTGCCCTAGTTCAGAATCAGCTGAGCCATGTCCCATCTTTGTGTTATGTGTCATACATACTATCAAAGGTATTTATGACACAAATAAAAACTAACGTACTTTTAAATGATTGGAGTTTTAAATTAAGTACATGCATTGTATATATGTGTGCATCTATATATATCCATTCCAGGTACATTCCTTTGATGGCACAAAGGAAGAAGCAGCAGCTATAATAGATTTGGATCTTTATATTGGAATAAATGGCTGGTAAGTTCTGCACAAGAAATAAAGCCATTTTGAAATGTCAGCAGCAGTGAACTCATTGCTTTCTTTTAAACAATGAGGTCAGGGTTTCAGAGCTGGTTGGACTTTTAATCATCTGATGGATTTAGAATCCCACTCATTAGTCTGTTAGCCATAAAAAGCTCTCAGCTCCATGAGTTAATCCAGCCATGGGTCCATTCTGCTGCCCTCGGGTCAATCCTTGTTTGTAAATAAAGGTTGTTGAACCTGGAAATAGTCCTTCGGAGAGGTGTTTAGAAAACAGCGTCATTTGAAGCTGCCATCTCGAACCCGGGGGTAATGTGGGTGTAATCTGAACAGCCTCATCTGCATTCTCAGCACTCAGCTAGCCCAAAGTGTGTGCCAAGTACCGGCAGTGCTGGCAGGGGCTGCATGTGCTGCCTGCGGTGGGACAGCTTCAGCCAGTCGGTAGCTCTCCAAATCTGCCTTTTCCTGGGAAGTTTCAGTTTACAGGAAGCACTTTAAATCAGGTTTTATTCAGTAACAGAATTAATTTAGGGAGCTGCCTTTGCTGCAGAGCATTGCGACAGGCAAATGGCTTTTGCACACTTTTGTGTTTGATTTTATTAACCAAACTCTGCTTTTCTAGTTCTCTGAAAACAGAAGCCAACTTGGAAACACTGAAATCAATTCCGAGTGAGCGGTTAATGATAGAGACAGGTAAGATTTTGTACCTTGGTCAGTTTGTGACTTAAGCACTGCTGGCTAATGAGATTTGCTTGTATAGCAATGGTAAAGCAGAATCCAGACCCAGGGAGTTTGGAGCAGAAACAGGACTGGCTGTTTCTCCACTTGGGAAGGCAGTTTACAGGCTCCAGAAATATTCCTTTTCAGCCTTCTGGAAGGAAGGAGCTGCTGTGTCAGTTCTGACATTGCAGGGGAAGATGAAAAGGACAAATCATCAAGCCCAGTTTTTAATTAACCCAGGGACCAGCCTCCTGCTTGGATAGCTGAAAATCTGGCTTGCTGGAGATGTGCCAAGCACAGGGCAGTGGCTACCAGCTCGCTACAAGTAGCAGTAATGGTCTGTGGAAACAACTGCTTTTTAATGGGATAAGGTGGAGGAACACTTGAATTCCCCCTGGGCCTCAGGAGCAGTGATTTCAGTTGACTGACTAGGAGTGTGTTTGGGGCTTTTATGGCATGTTCATTTCAGTTACCAGTAAGTGGCAGTTATAAATACAGTGTTTGTTTTCTGTAGCTGAGAAAGGAAAACCACAAACTGCCTAAATCCTTACTGAAGTACAGCCCTGTTGTATAGGAAGTTTGTGTGGGACACATGCAGTGTATGGAGCTGTCCTTATCATGTCAGAGGAAATCAGTGTCATGTGCTATTGCTGCTAATTTTGTAAAATGTAAAATCAAAACCAAATCCAAAGATTGTGGAGAAATTAAACTGCCCAGATCTCTGCAGTTCCATTTTGCAGTGGAAGTCAGTGCTAGAGATTGCCAGAACGTGTCTGTGGAAGCAGTTGAACTGCCTCTTGCTGTTATCAAATGGTTGCGTACTCTAATCATTTTCTTTTTTCTCACATGAACCTAGATGCACCTTGGTGTGGAGTGAAGAACACTCATGCCGGAGCAAAATACGTTAAAACTATGTTTCCTACAAAAAAGAAGTGGGAAGTAGGGCACTGCTTGAAGGACAGAAATGAACCCTGCCATATAATGTAAGTGTACTGCTGCACTGTTGTTTAACATACTTCAAATCTCGGGGGAGGGGGGAATAGAAAAAAATCACAGAATCATAGAATAGTTTGGGTTGGAAAGGACCTAAAGATCATCCAGTCCCAACCCCCTACCACAGGCAGGGACACCTTCCACTAGACCTGGTTGCTCCAACCCCCATCCAGCCTGGCCTCAAACATTCTTGCCAGGGTTGGAGCAGCCACAGTTTCTCTGGGCAGCCTGTGCCAGGGCCTCACCACCCTCATAAAAAAAGAATCTCTTCCTTACATCCAACCTAAATCTCCCCTGTTTAAGCCAGAACCCATTACCCCTTGTCCTGTCTATCAGCTCACTGGAAATATAGTAAAGAGAAATGAATTCCAAACGTACTGAAGCTTGTGCCTGGTGTTGCTTTGTAGGCTGTGGGCAAATTTGTAAGTCTTTAATTTTCCCACTTCAGGAATTCTGGGTGTAAAAAGCTCCCTGAAAGTGGAACCAGCGCTGGTTTTATCTTTTCATTGCTACACTGGAGAAGGGGTTAAACCCTGTGAAGTAACATTGCACTTGGTGATTGTTCTGATCCAGCAGCGCTGGTGGGAGCAGTACTGAGGCAGTGAGGGGTGCTGGTGCCAGGAACTGCTGTAACATGGTTTGTGGTTAGGGTTGTCTCTTCATTCTGCCACTGTGCTTAAAAAGAACTGTTCCTGTGAAGGTCAGACCCAAGTAACAGCAGTCAGTGTGCAAAACAGCAGCAGAAAACTCCAGGGGTTTTGGGCAGTTACAAAGTACAGAAACCATCTCCTGCTGCCTTTTCATGCACTTCTTCACTGAGGTGTGAAAAGCAAAACCATTCAGTTTTCTCCATTAAATAGCACCCACAGATGAAATGCCCAAATTTCACAACTAAGGTCAGTGAATTGTGTCAATGTGCTCAGTCATCAGCTCCTTGTGACAGGGAGCTTGGGACAGTTTCTTGTGGTGTGGTACATGAATACATGGACATCAGATGAAGCTCACAGCTCCACCTGCCCAGGAGTAAAGCCCATGTACTTGATCAGGAATGGGATTTACTGTTGTGAAGTCTCATTGTCTTTCTATACAAAGATGTGTAAGTTGCTTGTTTGGAATAAGCTTCTGAAATACTGCTTAGGATAGTGCTAAAGAATCCAGGTATTCAGTAAGGTGTCTCCAAAACAAGTTTAGCTGAGAACTGAAGGGAATTCTATGGCTTTTTTAGGAGACCTGAAGAAACTCGGATGACAACTGATAATGCTAGAAGCATAGTTTACACAGTGACATCTCTGAGTGTTTAGGTACACCTTAGGCAATTACCTGGATTGTAGTAACTTTAAAACTGACTTTATTGTTCTTTTACACATGCAGTGCACACACAGAAGTGCTTTATGACTTCCTAGTGTCAGGCTATGATTTTGGAGTAGGAAGAGATTCAGCTGAGAACATTTATCTGACCACAAGTGGAGGGAGGGCCTCTGCTGCTGAGCTTTGTCAGCCTGTATGTGCTAACACCACTCTGTGCCTTTGTCTGTTGCCTCAGCTGTAGCTAATGGGGTGTTTCAGAAACCCCAAGCTGGAAATGCAGGGAGGCTGTCCTGCAGCAGTACCCAACTGCTGTGCTTTGGCTTCTGCTGCATTTTGTGAAGCAAAATCTTGTTTAGTTCACCCTGATTTAAAAATTATTGTCCTGTTAACATCAATTGTAACCTGTACTAATTGCAGGTCAGTGACTTGAGAAACTCTTCAACCTTAGGAAAAATCACATATGGCAACTGAGAACTGCTGTATTGTGGCTTCTCAAGTAGGAAGATGTGGCATGAGGGGAAAGTAAGACCCGGGCCACAAAGGGTATTTCACGTTTAGGGTGTACAGGCTGTTTGATATAGCTCAGTTGGCAGGAGGAATTTTGCACTTGTCTTTTTTGGGTGGTGCTGGACACCTTTCAGTTCTGATCTTTAATATATTTTTAGCACTGCACTACTCCCCTTGTGGCTAAAATTAAGCAAACAAACATAAAAAAGCTTTCAAGAGGCTTTCTTTTTTCCTTTACTGATTTCCTCTACAGTGATGCAGTAACATACAGCATCCTCCGGCATCCTAGTGGGGCTAGTTATGGAAGCTGTACCAAAGCTCTTCAAGTATGAATTCTTTGGTCTTTGTTACTTATTTCTGTGTAAGCCAGATATCACTCTGTATCATGTGGAGCATCCCCTTAAATCAAGAAGCTGTTTGGCTGTAAAACATGGGAGGGGCCAATGAAATGGGAAAGATCAGCATGGAGGAAAGTATTAGCATATAGTAATTGCTAAGAGCAACTTTTTCCATTAGTCTTCCTCAAAAGGATCTGCAAGATCCAAAAGTACCAAGCCCTATGACCAAGCTTGAGCTGCTTACTCTCTTCACCATGAAGTTTCTGATACACTAATAGAAAACATAATAAAGTTCAACACATCTCAGGAACTGTTCAGAATATTCATTTTCTTCAGAGTGATACAAAACCAAGAAAATAAGCACAGAGGAAGAAGCATGGCTTGGTTTTCTGTTACCTGGTGTATTATTCATCCCATTTTTCTTGCCTCCTTTCCTTAGCTTGTTTCAAGGCTACAGGCCCTTTAAATTTGCTCATTTAACATTGACTGCAAGTATATGAATGTGTTAATCACAGTTAAGCTGGAGAAGGGGGAAGGAGCAATAAGTCCCTTTGGCAGCTCTACTCTCAGGTAGGGCTGTAGCTGGAGTTTAAGCTTTGCCACAGACCAGTTAATTCATAGCACAGCCTGAGCCTTGAAAGGCTTCTAGTTTTCACTCTGAAAAAGGAAGACCATTGATAAAGACACCCACAAAACGACACTCTCTTTGAACCAGAAAGCTGTTTAATTACCTCCAAACAAGTCAAAAGACCAAAGTTGAGTCTGTACCAGTGCGCAAACAGTGTTCGGTGTGAAGGAAAGGGCAGCTAGTGACTTAGAAGTGAAGCTGTTTGCATAGCTGAGCCCCTGCCCTGTTGCCCTCAGCATAGATTTGTATTCCGGGTTAATCTAAGTGACTTGTACATACACATGCAGCACTCTCCAGTATGTTCAGGTCTGAGTGTCAGTCTTCTAATACCAATCTTTCTTTTTTAGTCAAATACTGGAAATAATGGCAGCAGTAAGAGAAGATGACCCGCTTGAGTTGGCCAATACTCTATATAACAACACTATTAAAGTCTTCTTTCCAAATATATAAAGTTGTTTTTCTTACATTTATTCAGTATAACTTTACTAAGTATATTGCAAAACCTTAAAAATGATCCTATCTGCAAGTTCTTATCAATGGAAGCCAGTATGTAGCTTTATTTTTTTCCCTATGGTACAAGATTAAAGCTGCTTTTGAAAAGGTGGTCTCTGCATTGGTGCAGTTTCTCAGCCCTGTTTCCTTTTCAGCAAGATTGAGGATTGATTTCAAGGACAGCCCAAACAAGCAACCCCTACTAACACCTGTAGACATTGAAAGATGAATACCAGGCTGCTGCATTCACATGCAGAGCACTTCAAGCTATTACTGGTAGTTAATTCAGCAGTGTTTAACACATGGCTGGCATGCTGTGCTACTTCACCAGAAAGCTTATTGCAGTTTTGCCTGTTGTTCCACCACACACACAGGTGCTATAACATTACACTTAACCAACCTAAATTTTTACTTATTTTAAATACAACTCACTAGTTTTTAGCACTAAAGCTCTGCTAATACTGAGTCTGTAAGTAAAGCTGCTTTGGCTCAGGCTTGTCATTACCGATTTGACCTGCTCAAGTCTGTTTTCACCAGTATTTTTGATTTGCATCCAGAACTCATTGATGGGGGATTACTGGGACACAGTCTTTGGCACAGCATTGTCACTACATCAATTAAAGAGTAGTTTTCCAACCATCTTAAAAACATGTGAAAATGTTTTATTCCATGTACAATAATGTACATAATTTTCAGGTGGCCATGAAAGAGACCAGCAAAAATCAGAGGTATATTTACAGTAGCACACACCACAGTAAACCACCACCATTCACAGACTCAACACTGAGATACTGCTGTTGTGCTTCAGTACAAGAACTACAAAGTGAGACTTTTATTGTTGGAAGTCAACTTTAAACAAATACCTCAGGGCTTTGTAAAGGGCATTATTCACCAAGAGAGTCAGAGTCAGCATTCAGAGTCTCAGTCAATTGCTGTGCCACACAGTCACTGTCTTCCTCTTCGCTGTCAGAAGTATCGTTATCTTCATTTACTTCATTTTCAGCATCAGCAGCTTCTTCTGCAGCTTCTGCAGGGTTTTCATTGGGTGCCACAAACCCACTGTTGTTGGAAACACTGGCGTTTTCCTTGTCCTCAATGTACACTTTCTGATGGCACATGGGGCAAGTGTCCTGGATGTACAGCCACTTCCGAAGACAAAGTGCATGAAAGTAATGGTTGCATGGAGTAATGCGTGCAGAGGTGGTGAACTCATGGTAGCAGATTGCACAGACATCATCTATTTCATGTAACCGACTTCCTTTTACCTCTGGAAGTGAGTTTATTTTCTTCACAGCAGTCCGGCGGTTTATAAATGTCTTCCAGCCATTCTTTGCTTGCAGGTAGATGTTGAAGTACGCGTGTAGACACATCATGCAGGCACGGATCTTGCTGCCTGACTCAAATACCATTGTGTAAGCTCCATTCCCAAACATGATCACTCCAAAGATAAACTCAATAATATTGCCAGTTGACCGAACGTAATAGACATAATCATCAAGTTTTTCCCATAGCACATTATAGTAGCCATCAATCATAAACAATATATAAACAGTAATAGAAACTATTACTTTGAGGCAGAGCTCGACACAGAATGCCGTCACGGCAAAAAGCCATGTGTTTAGTGCATAGTGGTGCCAGAGGATGTAACTGAGCAGAACTGGTAGGATGAAAAGGCAAGCGGAAACCAACAGGACAGGGAAGTGTCTGCGAAACGATGACACGTGGGAGGCACTGAGAGACATCAGCACAGGGTCTGTCATCCCATGGATAAAATGCAGGACTGCGGTCAACAAAAGGCACATGTTTCTACTCAGGCGAACCAATCGTTCTTCTGGTTTCAGTCCACTCAAACCAGTCTGCAGAGCCAAGATGAAAAACAAGACGGGCGCTACAAAGCCCAGCCTTTTGTCATCCTCATCAGTGGAGCCGATGAAGGCCAAGATGCCGAGCCCCAGGTAATGCGCGATGGAGGAGATGACGGCGCTCATGCCTAACACAGTTAAAGTGGAGTCACACCCACTTATGATCAAGCTGCAGAGCAGTTCCCAGCAGTTATCCCATGATATCAAGAAGAATTTCTCTTCTGTATTAGTTTCAGCCATCTTTACAACGTATGTTAATACCACAGCCTGGGCTGTAAGTCTCGTTAGCCAGAAGACACGCAGTACAGCTGGAAACCGAATCCTCTTCCATGTATCCTCCATCAAGAGCTGTAATCCATAAATGCGATACATGTGCCTCACCAGCAGATAAACATAGCGCACCGAGTAATAGAACCATTTAATTTTCATCACCAAAATGGCTGTGGTGTTTAGTGTCAGAACCAGGCCTGAAATAAAAACTAGTATCTGCCGGACATTTAAAGGTAATTCAACAATCAAGCCAATGACAGGAATCAGTATATCCAGGATGATGAGTTGAGAGTATATGGACTGCACGTTCAGCAGTGTAACATACCCAATTCCGAAGGTCAGCTGAAGGATGGAAAGCGCCATCCATAGTGAAGGTCCTTTATGAGGGAAGATCTGGATTCCAAATGCAGCTGTGTAGTAGGCACTGTAGAAGTTTATGTGCAAAGCAGCATAGTAATTCACCAACACTGAAGTTGCAGCCAGCAGGAATGCCGAGGCGATCATATAAAACTTGAAAAGTGCTCGCTGTTGTAAGACCAGAACAACACTGGAGACAAAGACACCTAGAAACAGATTGAAGTCATTTAGTTCTCAGCAGAAATTCAACACTAGACTGTAACCTATGAGCTTTGGAGCTACATTAATTTCATGTATCACTTCGCCATTAGTCACTCATAACTCTGCATTACCAATGGGGCCCTTTCCAGAACAACTTTCATCCTTTCAGAACAGACATCCTTTCCAGAGGATGACTTCAGCTCTGCATTTAATATGCCTGTTCCCTGCAGCTGCAGTGCAAAGCAATGCAAGCAGTAAATCGCAGTCACTTATAAAGGTCATCTGCAGTCTCAGACCAGAGCAGTGACAGCTCCCAGCCTTTCAGCCTCAGCCTTGAAGTCTAAGGGTAGTTAAGTTCTAAAAGCAGAAAAGAACTACCACATGGTAATAAGGAATGAATAAAATAGTAAGTCACCCAATTCACTTGATCAAAGCACTTAACTACAGATAACCAAGCTGGAGTACTAAAGGTAAGTCATCAGTTTAGCTTAACCCTAATGGGAAAATAGGGAAAACTTGCTGTAGTTTACTGGGGGAAGATGATGCTCTTCCAATTCCTTTGCTTTCAGTCCTGATAAGATAGCATGAAACAGAGTCTTCATAGAGAAGACCTTCCACAGTACAAGTCCTTTGCACACAGAATCCAAACCTGCACCTGCTGCCCCTGCCAGTGTGAACTTGCATCCTCCTTGTTAGACATCAGGTTCAGATCCTGAAATTCCTGTTTGCTCACCTTTCCCTCACGCTGACCATGAACACATCCTGGCCATGACTGGGTAGTCTGTGCCTTCCTATGAGAAATCCTGTCATAACATCTATGGTACCTTTGTGTTCTATTTACAACCTTGCAGTAAATTCCTGTAGTGCAGCTTATGAACATCATCACTATGTACTACATCTGTAAGGCCTCTGCCCTATCAGGTGTTACATTAAATGGAACTTATCGCTACATTCACTTCCTTAAACATCACCTTAAGAAAACACACTGCTTTTGTTTTTGGCCTCTCAGTCAGCTTCCAGTCACTGCAACTGCTTTCTCATCCAAATCAGTTTGGGGAGATTTTGACCTCTACAGCTTACATTTGATTTTAAGTTTCTTTCAATTTCCATGTGGAAACAAATGAAATCGCAAGTAATTCTCTTTCTGCAGGAGAACAGCATCAATCTTTTCTGACGATTGTACTTTAGATCGTTCCAAATCCTCCATAATCAAGTGTTTAAAGATATATTGTAAGCCACGGGATTTTAAGATCATGGGAATAAAAGACTGTGCTCAGACCCAGCATCTGATTCCACCAGCAGTGTTGCCAGCTGCTTGCATAAAACCAATAATACAACCAACAGCCTGGATGACTGAATGAGACAGGAGAGGGTCAATGCAAAAGGCAGACTACAAAAGAAGTCATGAATGCAGTTTTACAGTATTCCCTGCCAGCAGCACTGGCCGATACAAAAACATTCTCCTTAACTAATCATTAACCTGGTAACTGTGCAGTAAACTGAGGAAAAGCCACAGTAAGTTTCCAGAAAGTACTTTGTATCGTGGCTCAGCTCTGCCACAAAAACCCCTGAATACTCATGCCTTACACACAGCACTTGCTTTAACATCAGCTGGACGGTTTCACTGCCTTCTGCACACCACATACCACCTTTGGGAAATGAACGCTCCAGATATGTCAGTCCCCTCTGTCCTTTCCTGGCAATCACAGAAAAGGCTCCCAGACTTGTAACTAGCTCCATATTTACCCAGTTCTGCTCATTTCAGGGAAAGGAGATGCGTTTTGCACTGAGCAGGCTGCTCTCAAACACACCTGTTAACAAAGCCTAGTTATCTTCCCTGCAGTTTCAGTAGCAGGCAGGCCTGGGTTTAGGTGCTACAGGTCACCTCAAAACACAATCACTTCACTTGCAAGACTGCCCTAAACACAGTACTACAAGTCAAGAGCAGAGTTAGGCCTACTGGTTCCTCTGAAGAGGAACTAACAAGGTGCAGCATTTCACTGCCAACACTTGTGTGGAAAAGTCCAGACAACCCAAAGGAGCCTTGGAAGACCACAGGAGGTAACTGAAATCTCAGAAAGAGAGGTGAGCTCTCCTCTCCCTTGTCTCCATGTCATTAAGTCCATCTTGCCATGAGAAGGCTTCCCACTGCCCTGCAAAATGCTCACCAAGCAGCCCATCTTTTCCCACTTTCCCTCTGGCAGGAAACGCTGCAGTTCCTCCCTTGGTGAGAGTTGTCTCATGTTTCTATATATACTGCTGCTCACCTTCACTGTGCCACCTCATCACCAATTGTCTCTAGTATGGCCTCTAACACGGCAGTTAATCAAGCCATGAGCAATTCCTTTTAACCCATTTCTAGTGTTATAATAATAAATTTTTCCCCATCATTTTTTCCCCCTTTAATTCCTGCCACTCGTCAACGTCTTTATAGTAACACACTGCTGAGGATTCAACTTTCAGCCAGCTGCAGGGTTCAGCTACCTTTACACATCAGTATTTTAAGTATGTGGAACTGCCATATTACATTTCCCCTTGCCCCAGCCATTCCACTTGCTCCCACATCTTTCTACAGACTCCGGTATTTACAGTACCCTTTCTGTGTCCCTGCTGAGAAGGGACTCCTTCCTGAATGACAGTTTCACCTCCTGGGGGTCGTGGTTCTGCTGGAATGGGAGTTAAAACACCCATGCCAAGATACGAAAGGTAAACAACTGTGTTGGAGACAAAGCAAGGTTAATCAGATTAAAGGACTGTGCTCCAGTTGGAGATGCTGGTTCTGTGCCACATGTAACTCCATGTATTTGTGTATAAAATAAGTGAGGGAAGAATGAGGAATCCTGCAGTAAAACTTCTTCAGAACCATCCCAATGTCTGTCCCCAGTCCTGGAGAGCTCTACTCCCAAAATGTTTCAGCACTGTTCAATATCACCCCTGAAAGCTATTGATCTCTATGGAGCTACAATCTTTCTATCTACAGAACAAACTGTGTGTTTATCCTAATACTGTGCTACAGGGGAGACAGGGAATCAGTCTTTCAAAGTCTGCAAATGGTAACTAAAAGGACAACTTACCCCTCTTTAAATACAGAGTGATCCAAAATAAATATTTCCGTTTATCCCAACAGCAGCAAAACCCCAACCCTGTAATCCTTGAATTTAGATGAGGAAAAAATAGATGCAAAAGCACCCTGTTGTCTGAACCACATGGAAGGAACATCATCTTTAAGCAGTTATGTTTAATTTCTCTTTAATTTCGTAAAGCCAAGAACCACAGACCACTTGTCTCAAAGTACAAGATAAGTCTCTTGGCATAAACTGCTCCCAAAGATCTTTTGCAGGAGGCAGGGATTACCCACTTCTCCCAAACCTTTCCAAAAAAGTGATTATATAACTGCAATCCTGAAAAGCACCTTAACCTGTTGATCCCAGTATCATGCATTTGAGACCATCATGTAATATATCCACCATTCTTATTAACGTGGGATTAATTTCAAGGCATTTCCTTGAAATTTAGAAAAGTATCTCAAATACAGTAAGGGACTCCTAAATGAAGTTGGTGAGGCACTGCAGTGTCACGTTTTTAAGTGGAATTATCAGTGGGAAGCGCTCTTCACAATTCCTGAACTTTGGAACAAAGGGTCAAGCAAATGGGAAGCTGGGAGACAGAACCCCCTCCTCCTCCCTGTGGTCACAGAGCTGTGGGTACCAGCTGCCAGGCCAGGCAAAGGTGAGGCAAGACCTGCTTAGCCTCACGTCTCACCAAGCAGCCACTTCCCAGGCTCCAGCTGCCAAAGGGGAAGCTGCCCAAATAAAGCATCCGCATTGCTTTGCTGCTTTCTTCTCCCTCCACTCTCTGCTGTCTTGGGGCAAGTTATCCTTTACTTCTTCCCTTCCACTCCTCAACTTCAACGATGCCATCACTGCTGCCTGCTCACTGTGCACCCTCCCTTTTAACCACTCTTCTCCACTGCCTATCCCAACAGCCACACCACCTATTTCCTTTCCGACTCTTAAACATCAAACAAAACACAGGATCAGCATGCCACAGGCCTGCAAAGAACTGTTGCTATTTTCTATTCTCCTTTCCTTTCTGCCTCAGCATTCCCAGCTCCAGACGTGACATCCAATGCAGCATCACCGCTACAGCAGTTCACAGAACCGAGTGTATGTAAGAACCCAAGATAACAATACCGAAGGAGTATCACCTAGTTACACCCGTGATTTTCAGCCTTCATCCCAGGCTACTAAAAATAACCATGACCAAATTTGAGACTTCTCTTTCATTTGGGAACCAAATACCGGCATTTCTGAACTGCTACTCCTCACCCAAGTGTTTAACGGGAAGATCCCACAGAGTGCTTGAACACAAACAAACCGAACCCCACAGCCCCACGTTTTCCGCCGCGGAAGCCCTCGGGGGGGGGGGACTCCCGGCCCCCATTCCCCGCGCACATGGCTATGGGCACCCTCCCGTCAACGGCCGCAGCCCGCGGCTCGGCTCCCGACAGCGACAACGCCACGCTGGGGGGGGGGGGGGGGGGGGTGGAACAGGCAGGAGGAGCCGGCCCCGCCGCCGGGACTGCGGGGACAGAGGCGAGGTGGGGAAGCGGACACCGAGCGGGGATCAGGGAGATGATCCAAGCGAACGGGAACTTGAGAGAGCCCAGAGCAGGGGGACGGAGGCGACAGGAAGGGGTCAGAGCAGGGGTGGGGTGAGGGGAAGGCAGGCCGCGACAGCAGCCGGCTACAGTGCGGTGGGCTGAGGGGACGGGGAGGGAAGCGGCGCCGGGCCCCGCCTGCGGCCATAAATAATGCCAGCGGGGTGGGCAGCAGCGGGGGGGGGTTCGGGGGATGCCGACCCCCAGCGCCTGGCCGGCAGCGAAGGGCGGCGGGTTGGAGGGGAAGGGAAGGTGCCTCACCCAGCAGCCGCAGCAGCACGCCCAGGAGCGCGGCGCACACGGAGCCCCCCGGCAGCGGGGCCGAGTTGAAGATGGCGTCGATGAGGAACAGGCTGGGTACACGCAGCGCGACCTCCAGCCCGGCCCGCAGCCGCGGGCCCAGCCGCAGCCACGGGAGCTGCGGAGGGCCCGAGGCCGCCATCCCCTGCGAGGGAGGCGCGCAGCCTCCTTCCTCCGGCCTGTCAGGGAGCGGAGGGCTGGGGGTGTGGGGAGGGGAGGTGAGGCGGCCGCAGCGCTCGCTACCGCCCCGCGCCCACCGCCCGGGCCCCCCGCGGCACCACCGCCGCCTCCATGTTCCTCTGCGCTCCCTCGGCAGCGCCGGCCCCAGCCGGGCCGCGGGGGCGGGGCAGGGCCGCGCGGGCGTCGCATGCGCGGACCCGCCCCTGACTCCAGAGGGGAGGCGGCCCCGTGGCTCTCCCTGCGGTGGGGGCTGGCGCTGCCCGCTCCTCGCTGCCCCTCAGGCGTGTCTGCGGGAGCGAAGGGCAAGGAGCAGGCACCGTCTGCCATTACATCAAACACACCCACGGGCCTGTCCGTCACGTTCCTACAAGTTCTCAATCACAAAGCCTCGTAATTCCGGGGCGTCGTTTGTCCCGCTCGGCTCCCCCCGCCCGTTCACATCAGGGAGCCCGCCCTGAGGCCTGCGGGAGCGCTGAGGTAAATCCTGCCCCGCCGCGCGGTGAGGCGTTCACCTGGGAGTGTAATGAGCGATTAATGAGGGAGGGGTGCGCAGAACGGCCTGTCCTGACCGGTGTGAGTCAAAAGCTCTCCCTAAGCGCATGGCCATAGACCGGGATCGTGTGAGGAAGAAAGGTATTTTCGTCTGAAACCTGTTTCCTCCCTCATTCATCTTTACCGAAGACACAGATATAGAGACTATTAGAAACCTCAGGCTGACTTGATAAAAAATATATTAAAAACCAAATTAAACGCACACGTGTAAGCAACGTTAGTCCATCCGAAAAGGGCATTTTGCACCCCATCGCTTGGGCAAATCAAACCCCGCTTCAGGCCACCCCTGTCTATTGTGTGCCTGTTGGCATCTGCCCTGCTGGCCTGTGCCAGTGTCCGCACCAGCTCCACCTGCCGCAGCTCAGCCCTCTCATCAGCCTCCATAGTCCGTGACTTAAGCCCTTGGAAATCCTTCCATTGTTTCCAGAGGATTTTGGATCGCCAACAGCAGTATTGCACAGGAACTGTCCTCAGCAATGTCCTGCGCTAACAAAGCCAGAAATGTTGCCGGATTGCTAAAGGATTGTATTACAAAAGCCATGGACAAAGTGTAATCACATGCTGAAAGGCATAACTCTGACCTAGTATCCCCGTGCCAAATAACAGAGGTTAGGGTTTAAAATGTCAAAAGTGCTTGTTTGACTTAGATTTGAAGATGCCTGAATCACAGTGATGCAGACTTACCTGAATAATTTTACACCTCAATCAAGTATAAGATGCTGGATATGAATAAAAGTATTTGATTTGAAATTAAAAGAGCTGTAAATCAAGCAGGTCTGGGTACTTGAATTCCCTGTCCTCCCGAGCCCCTTTCAACTTCATTTAATATCCTCATCAGTAAAGGGGATCTTAAATCTGTTTTGTTAGGCTTCAGGATCAGAGGTGATGCTGTAATACATATTTATATCACTTCAAGGACATGTGGAGTAAATGGAATCTATTAAATGGATTTTCCGGTCTAAATAGGTGCATTTACAGGCATATTTTACAGATGTTATTTAGGCATGTAAGGACAGTCATGGGTATCTGCAAATTATTTTGGGCATAAGCAGTTCCAGGTTGCAAACATACCAGAGATCCTAGTGCTAGTGAAGCATATCAGCTCAATCTAATACATTTCTTTACGCTTGTTCTTCAGAAAACTTGTGGCAGTGTTTAAGATTCCTTCTTTTCATTTAAACTCAATAAAAGGAATCAAAACTCGATTATCCTGTGTACAGTATGTAGGAAGATGACACCTACTGGAGGTTTCTAATTTTGCAGTTTGCACTACAGGGTTTCAAGTGAGGAATAATAAACCCGACTCAACTTTGTAACACGAGCTTACCTCTACTGAATTCACTTCAGTTATATATATATATATATATATATATATATATATATATATAAATCGAATAAACCCACTATTATTTAGGGGTAAAGAACCCCTATTCTTTACTGTGAGGGTGGTGAGGCACTGGAATGGGTTGCCTGGGGAAGTTCTGAATGCTCCACCCCTGGCAGTGTTCAAGGCCAGGTTGGACAGAGCCTTGGGTGATATGGTTTAGTGTGAGGTGTCCCTGCCCATGGCAGGGGGGGTGGAACTGGATGATCTTAAGGTCCTTTCCAACCCTAACTATTCTATGATTCTATTCTATGATTCTATTTCTAAGGTTTAATATAGGCTCTACATCTTTGTAAATTTGGGCATTAAATCCTAAGTGCATTCATATTATTAACATATAAAAAAAGTTTCTTAGCTGGGGACTTCTGCAAGTTCTTGTTCATAAACAAGTGAACAAATTGAGCAGAAAGCTCCTTTATTTATCTATATAGATTAACTGTTAAAGGCAAACAGTCCTGAACTCCAAGGTGAAGGTTGTTCCACCTATCACTGTGGCGGTGTGTACCTGACTTGGTAAGTGTGTCAAGTGTCAAGCCCACACCCTGTGACAAGGCACTACAAAAGAACATGCCCTCGGGAGCAGTTTCATAATAAATAAGAACTTAACACTCAAAAATGCTTTCCAAATAATTTAGTACACCTCCAGTATCAGGTGCTGATTCAGAAAGGTGCAGATCAGCTCATTTCAGTAACAAATACAAGGCACTACAATCCACTGACGTTCTATGTGGTATGTGGCAGAAGTTTGGGGGTTTACTTTTAGTTGTGTAAAAACAACTTTGGTGGATTTTTTGACAGCTCAGAGTGGTCAAGATTCATATTTTTTCAAAAACTATTTACTTTTTTCAAATTGAGATGTTTAGAACAAAAGGAACTCCATAACTACACATTGTCAGTGCAGTCTTTGGTGCTGTGAGCTACAGCTGTGTAAGTAGCATGTGCTGAAATCAGTGGACATGGAACAATCTTTGTTAGTTTATGGCATGGTAGGACCATGTCATGGAAGGTGCCCCTGCCCATGGCAGGGGGTTGGAACTAAATGGTTTTTAAAGTCCCTTCAAGTCCAAACCATTCTGTGATTCTGTAAGACTTTCAAGTCTGCCCATGCCGCATTTAGGGTCTCTACCCATATATCATGGCCACATCTACACCTACTTTTTGACAAAACAACTTTTGTGTTTTTCAAACTCCTCCTTTTGCGTAACTGCTGTCATGAGCCTTTCAAGACAAAGGCTTTATTGGATTAATGCCAATGTTCACATCAGTATTACAAAATCACATGGTCTTGCAAAAGCCACTTTTTGTAAGTAAGAAGACTAAATATGCAGGGGAGGTGTTAGAGTACTGTTTTTTCTTCTAACTATAAGGTCCTGAAAAGCTTTAAATAGACATGATACCTTTGCCTTGAAATACCACGTCAATTTTGCCTAATACAACAACAATGCATTTTGTAAGCATGAAAACAGCTGGCTGCTGAGAAAAAAAGTGCAAAATGTGCATGTCAAAAATGTGTTTTATTTTGCAATGAATGTAGCAATCCATTAACTATTTCCACATTAAATATCTTCTTCCCAGATACCTTTAGCAGTGAATCACCCAATACCATTTTGCATTCCTTATGTAAGAATAAAGCTCTGTACAGTATGTCTTTAATTTTGTCACAACAGCTTTTAATTACAATCAATCAGGATGTCTATATTTTGCACTGAAACAAAATCCAAGAGTCGCTGAAGGAGTCTTAAATGGGTTTTCTTCTCCCAGGATGATTTTCTAGCATGAAAAAGACCAATCTGTATTTTTTAAACAGACAAATATTGGTGGTTTATTAGTGTAGGCTTTGGGGGGCTCAGTAGTGGGTGACACTCAGCTGTGCTCTTGGAAGCTTCCCACTGCATCCTGCAAGGACAGCTTGTGCAATCAATTCTGCACACTGGAATGCTGCATTCAGGCATTGTCAGCATGTGCTGCTAATGAGAATGACCTGGCAGCTAGTGCATATAGAGGCACAGACTTTCAAACATCTGACTTGCTGTTCTGCAATTTGGTACCTTACTCCATGTTCCAGTAACTAAAGGGTGGCTAAAAAGAAGATAGAGACTCCCTTTTTACAAGGAGTCACATGGAAAAGACAAGGGGTGATGGGCACAGGTTACTCCTGGGGAGATTTCAACTGGACACAAGAGGAAATTTTTTTACAGTGAGAACAATCAGCCATTGGAATAATTTCCCTAGGGAAGTGGTGGATTCTCCAGCACTGGACACTTGTAAGTTCAGCTGGACAGGGTGCTTTGCCTAGAAGGGTTGGACCAGATGATCCTTGAGATCTCTTCCAACCTGGTATTCTACAATTCTATGATTCTATGACTTTCATATGTGGCACTTCCAGTGCGATACTTGCAAAACACAGACTAACGTATTACTACTTAGGGTTCAATGGAAATTATTTACACTCACATGACTTGTTTTCAATATAATTAAAGACACCAGTAGTCTTTACCCAAGAATAGTTTATATCTATGTCTTCTGAAGGGAAAATAATCAAATCAAGGTAAGATTTGAAAAGTGAAGGTAAAACCTGTAAATATTGTGATTGTCATGGGACCTTTTCAATATATTAAGATTTTCCCTATAAAAATCAGTGTGTTTAAGATTAATTGTATTAAGTTTGGGGTTTATTCCTTCTTTGCAGCTGAATGCCATGGGCTTAGATAGCATTTCTTAGAAGAAGCTAAGAAAGCAGAAGGCAATTTACTCATAGTGAGTGTTTGACAAAACAGATCATAACAACTAGGTTGTTGATAGATTTTGATTTCACATCTGTGTGACATGTCTGTAACCTAAGAGCACTCTCTGTGTTTCCCTCAGTGGGAGGATGGTAGGTTTATGTTTGTTATTCAGAGAGAATGCTCACTTGGGAAGTTCAAAATGCATCAAGAGTTTTCTGCCTTGGCAAAGCAAGGCACACACTAGGGAGTCAAAGACGAGGGACGAGTCTTGGGTCATCCTGACAGCAGATGACTGACATCCAGGTGCATGAGGAAAATCTCCCAGTTCTATAATTGTCCCCATATTCCTTTAATGACAAACTTTCTCATTCTATTTAAAGAGGTGATTGCAAAGAAATGCATTAGGCCTTGTTGTTCATGGTTTACAGTTTTCCATAAAACTGTGCAGAGAAAGAGCCTTATGGGTTTTTCTCTGCTGAGAAAAAAGTGTGATAAGATTATGAATTATATTAACAGTTGCTCACTGGCATATTTCTCTTACTTCCTAACTATGACCATCATACTTAGCAAGGAGACAAGAAAAGAAAGAGACATAGGGTACATGTAGGGACTGCAGCCCCTTCCTGGCATCCCTCTGGCTACAGTGAGATGTGATGCAGGCCTCTCTATGTGGAGGACAGCAGACATGGACAACACCATCCAGCTGCCTGAGGTGCCATGCTGAGGGCAGCACTCACTTCTGGCTTTCTTGGCTCCAGCTCTCCTCTGTGCTGGGGCCATGGGGAAATGGGCCACTTCAGGTCACTCCTCCCTGATCTGTCACTGACACTGGGTTTGTTTTGTTTTCCAAGAATGTAGGTGAAGCAATGTCTGTCTGTCTGAAGTGACACAGACACATTGCGGCTTCTGCCACAGAGGTTTACCTTCCTTTCCAGAGCTGCCAACTAAGTGTTCCTGACCTGATTTAAAGAGTTAACTGAGCAAGCAAAAAAGAAAGAATGGGTAACAATCCTTTCTTTTATTACTGGAAAGTATGTCTTTTCTCTTGCCATGATATTTTTTGTCATCTTGCTTGAGATGAGCAATATTTATTTATGTGCTTGCCTGTTTCTCCCCTCAATCCTGTTATTAATCTATCATAGAAAAGACAACATGCTTTACTACAAATCACACAGTCAAAATAACTACAATGTTAAAGTAGTAAAATACATTTAAAGTATCAGAGCAGATGCTAGAAATTTGTCCTAGCAACTGATATTCATAGAATCATAGAAGAGTTAGTGTTGGAAAGGACCTTAAGATCATTCAGTTCCAACCCCCCTGTCATGGGCAGGCACACCTCACACTAAACCATATCACCCAAGGCTCTGTCCAGCCTGGCGTTGAACACCACCAGAGATGGAGCATTCACAACCTCCCTGGGCAACCCATTCCAGTACCTCACCACCCTTACAGTAAAGAATTTATTCTTTATATCCCATCTAAACTTCCCCTGTTTAAGTTTTAACCCGTTACCCCTTGTCCTATCATTACAGTCCCTAGCAAAGAGTCCCTCCCCAGCATCCTTATAGGCCCCCTTCTGATGATACTGGAAGGCTGCTGTGAGGTCTCCACACAGTCTTCTCTGCTCCAGGCTAAACAGGCCCAACTTTCTCAGCCTATCTTCATATGAAAGGTGCTCCAGTCCCCTGATCATCCTCGTGGCCTCCTCTGGACTTGTTCCAACAGTTCCATGTCCTTTTTATGTTGAGGACACCAGAACTGCACACAATACTCCAAGTGAGGTCTTACAAGAGCAGAGCAAAGGGGCAGGATCACCTCCTTTGACCTGCTGGTCACGCTCCTTTTGATGCAGCCCAGGATACAGTTGGCTTTCTGGGCTGCGAGCACACACTACAGCCGGCTCATGTTCATTTTCTCATCGACCAACATCCCCAAGTCCTTCTCTGCAGGGCTGCTCTGAATCTCTTCTTTGCCCAACCTGTAGCTGTGCCTGGGATTGCTCCCACCCAAGTGTAGAAATATTAAATATTTTCCCAGATTCTAATATCAGTTTCAGTTCCGTAACTGTTCTTGGGTATTACTTCTTGTGAGCCCAATATCTACTTGTTCAAAGAAAACTGTGTCTTTGTTTGACTAGGTGGGAAGCTGGCAGTGCAGCTCATTTTCAAACACCAGGCAGCAGTTCAGAGATGCTGTGCCTGACTGAGCAGGAAACAAAAATGATTGTGATACATTGTGTGAAGCACATGGAAAAGCAAATGCTGCCATCACAAGAGTTTCTCTGACCTCAGCCACGCTTGGTGTTATACAGCTGTTAGTGTAACAATAAAGTGCAGATCCAGTGTTAATTTTCAGCCTCATTAATGAAAACCACAAATCAAATGGCAGCTGTACATACAGAACCTTGCTCCATAGGTTGTGCTTTACAGCTGAGGAGAAAGACTTGGGAGTTTTCTTTGACAAGAAGCTCAACATGACCTGGCAGTGTGCAATTGCAACCCAGAAAGCCAACTGTAGGAGGGCTGAATCAAAAGGAGTGTGACCAGAAGGTCGACGGAGGTGATCCTGCCCCTCTATTCTGCTCTTCTGAGATCCCACCTGATCCCCGCTGCACCAAGCTCGGGGGCCAACAATATAAGAAAGACATGCACCTGCTTGAGCAAGTTCAGAGGAGGCCACAAAGATGATCCAAGGGCTGGAGCACCTCTCCTATGAAGACAGGCTGAGAGAGCTGGGTTTGTTCAGCCTGGAGAAGAGAAAGCTCCAGGAGACCTTAAGAGCAGCTTCCAGTGCCTAAAGAGGCCAAGAAGAAATCTGGAGAGGGATTGTTTACAATAGTGTGTAGTGACAGGAGAAGGAGGGGCGTTCATCATTACATGTGTTTTCTGGAGCAACTGCTATGTGTACTGAAACCCTATTTCTCAGGAAGAGGCTGGACATCCCTGCTGATGGCAAGTGGAGAAGATATCATTCATTTTCCTTTCCTTCCATATGCAGCCTTTGCTTTGCTTTATTAAACTGCCTTTATCTGAACCCACAACTTCTTTTCTATTGTATTTTCTCCCTACCCTGTTCTGCTGAGCAGGGGAGTGCGACAGCAGCTGAGTGGGCACCATGGGACCAGCCAAGATCAACCCACCACACCACCACTGTCATAAGACACTTGTCTTTGAAGCAGTGGAATCCTCCTCCAGCAATGCCAGAGAAGAAAATCTCATTGCCTGTTCAGGGGAGCTGGATGGTTCTCAGCCCTTCATTTGACTTAAACTGGGTGAGGACAATGTACCACTGAGGGCTGAATAGCAACATCTCCATCAACAGCCTAAGAAATGGACTTGTGAATTTTGGGAAGGTGCTGAAAATAGCCTGACTGATGTTTTACATGCTCACATAGGTGGCTCCAGTTCCCACCCTTTCCCTCTTAACTGTAAGTGATGTGGAGCACAGAATATCTTTTTTTATGAGCCAGTTTTGTATTTTAATATTGAGGCACTGAAAATATGAAAATGCTGAGCAAAATATTTTTAAGATTCAATATTATTTGCATTAAGATGTGCAATATGTATATGTATAATATGCATAAGATGTACATGATATGCATATATCATAAAGACATATTGAGTACTACCTTTGATCATTGTCCTGTTTTGAAAACTTCATCATAGCCTTTTCCCACTTTTCCTTCAAATTCATTAGTGCAGTGCACTTTGGGGAGTGTTTTGATATTTCATTTTCCAACAGGATGGCTTTAACCAGGAAAAAAGACTCTCACAGTTTTGCTCTTGTGAGTTAGTTAAAGGGAGTAGTTCTGAGTGTGCAGTCTGAAGTGCTGCATTCCAGGCTTTTACACCTAAAAGAACTCCCATTCTTCAGAGATTCGGATTTGTTTTGAAGACTGGGATGAGCAAAGAGTAGTTTTTAGAACTTAATGGTTAACTTCTAAACAAGGTTTTATTCCTAGTTAGCAAATTCCTTGAAGCTTCCTAAGGTGATGTCAAACTCCAGCGTTAAATTTGATTAGAGCAACATCAAATATCTGCATTGGAATCTGACACCATAGAACTTTGCTCAGCCTCAGGTTCCAGTGCAATGCTGGTGTTTTATAAATGTTAATTAAAGGCATAATTCCAGGTTTTATCAATGCTGGTTTCCTATAAAAGACACTGAAACTTGTAATTTAAATATAAAAGTAGCATAATAACTCCTTTGGCTGAATGTCTTCTTTGGACTTGGAATAAATGAAACTCTCAGGATACTCTCAGGTATGAAGATAAAGGAAAAACTCATGCAAATCCTTATGCATCAAGAGAAAGGAGTTTTGCACAGCTTGAAAGCTGAATTCTTCTGTGGCAGGGGAACTTAACACCCCAAAGGAAAATCTGATTTTAACCCACTTGCTTGGTGAGCTGCGTTAAGAACTGAAAAAGCCCATTCAGTACAGACACTTCAAAGTGTATTTCCAGCCAGCTCCGTGACGCTTGATGGCCTGGCCAGAAGATGGCAAGCTTGTTTTGTGGGAGCAAAGAAAGTGTGCCCGACAGCCAGGCTGCTGTAAGAATGAAAGAATTCCCTGTCAGCACTAGAAACGTTAGCATTAGTTTCATTCTCCTTATAATGGCTGAGCTGTAAGATAACAACAGATAACAAAACCTGTGGTAATTTGTGGCCAGGAGGAGGGAAGAAGTGCTCAGGGAAACAAGTCCCTCTGACCCCACTGGCTTCCCTGATGTGGTATGTGCTTTGAGTGACACAACACGGTGCCAGTCTTGCATGTCCTGCCCTGCATTTAGTGTCTGACTCTGTAATAGCACAGTTCCGAAAAAGCCACGGAAGAATCCCACACAATTAAGTTCCAAATATGACCCAACATCTCCTCCCAGCTGTGGGCTTTCTGATCCAGCAGCACTCTCACAATTGGCAGCTATCTTTTTTTTGCCTTGTGGGATTACAGTGCATTATAATCTTCTGTAAAGTTTTTGCTTTGCCCTGTTACTATTTTCTTCTTCCACAGCTTTGGCATGGTGAGGGTCAAGGATTCGCATGCAGTGACTTTAGAAACTCCTTACAGTCTAGCACTTTCCCCTCTCAGCCATCAAAGACTGTCAGTTTCTGAATCCTCTCCAGAACTGCAAGCAATCCTTTTGCTTCCTTAGACATTGAATAATGCTGCCTCATATTCCAGATATTGGCAATTGGATAAAGCTCTTATTTTACCAGCTCATTTCTGAGTTGGTTAGAAGTGCAAATTTAGGAAAGCAAAGTGCTTGCTTCCCAGCAGTGGCTGAACATTCAGTTTCTGCAAAGCTCCCGTTCCCTGACCTGGCACTCCCCAGTGTGGAAATACTCTGTATTCACAGAGAGGACTAAGTTGAAGAAATACACACACCACTTGGAGCAAAATCCCATGATACTCATAATGTCTCTGAAATTACAGGGGATCATTTCGTAGTTTTGGACCAAGACTGCAAAACTGGAAGGAAAAAATGTTTCCCTTCTAGTGGCTGGGCAGTTCCTCAGTCTAGGTCAGGGTTTCCACACAAGCCATTGTGCTGCTTTCAAATAAATGTTCTTGGAATCACACCTGGAATTTCCCCACTCTTGGTAGTTCTTACAAAAGGATCATTATATGCACTGTCAGCAAAAAACCCACATATCTTCTTTCCTGAATACCAAGTTCATGGTCTCTACCCAGACTTTCATCAAATGTGATTCACTCCCCGCTGCTCAGTACTGCTTCTCACAGCTTTTCCAAGTTGTAATGGATGATTCCAGGACCAGGTCTGGCTCCTGAATGTTCCCTCCTCTGATTCCCAGGTGCTTGGGCAGGGTGTCTCTATTGCTGCTGTTTGAGTCATGCCCTCTCTGATCACCCTCTCTGAAATCCTTCCAAACAGGAGATGAAGCGGAGTGCTCACACTAGCTTGGCAGGATTTAGATCAGGTCATCTGGGTACACTTTCCTGATCTGTTTGAACGACGAACTTCTGTGCTGCAGCTCCTGGCAACACGGTTCAGCGGCCTCCCTTTGTCCCAGCATGCGCTTCATGTGGCTATCCACTGAACCAGACTGAGCATTCTGTCCCCATCCCTGCCCCAGGTTAGTTCCCTGATTTGGATTATCACTTGAACACACGTTGCATCTGCTGGCCTCAGGAAGAGGATGGGATCATGCACAAGAAGCTGGGTAAGGACAGATCCACCTCACATCCTTTGAAAACTTGACTACACTGTTTCTCATCACCTGTATCCCCAAAACTTGCAGTTCACATACGGAAAAGATTGTAACTGCAGAAGCTAACAGCTTCAGAACTGTTGCAGGGTCTTTCTTGAACTGCAAGGGATACTTCTCGAGTGTCAGAACTGGACTACTAACAAAAGAAAAATATTGAAATAAAAAAAAAAAAAACAGTCCTGACCCCCCCATAATCCCTTTTGCTGAAGCTTTTCACAGGAAAAAAGAGTGCCATCCACTGTGACTGGCTGCTGGTGACTGGGAGGAGGGGAAGAAAGCCATGGGAAGAGCTTGGCTACATCAGACCTCAGAGTAATGCACCTGAATATCAAGGACCAAGTGGCTCATCCCATTATCATTCTCTCTCTTTGCTACAGATTTTTTTGCAGCACTCTGTTTGCTTTTTTTTCTTCCCAGAAGCCAGTTTAAAAATAGCAACTGTCATGACTGGAATGCTTTGCTGCTTGTGCTGGAGGAGAACATCTGTGGGAATTCTAAATGTGCCACTGCAAAATGATTCATAGGGATGCGTGAGTGAACTTTGCATATTCCACAGGTAAATTAATCTCCAGAAAATACAAAATAATTGCAGCCACTGCCCACAGTCTGTTATACAGGGACCACGTGTAGTGTTGGTATTGTTTCAGGTTTGTTCAGCAATCTTAGAGCCATTCTGAACCACACATTCCTGTCCCTGCCAAGTTATGTTGCCAAATTCAATCAATACTCCATTTACAGAATCATGGAATAGTTAGGATTGGGAAGGACCTTAAGCTCATCTAGTTCTAACCCCCCTGCCATGGGCAGGGACACCTCAGACTATACCATGCCACCCAAGGCTCTGTCCAACCTGGCCTTGAACACTGCCAGGGTTGGAGCATTCACAGCTTCCCTGGGCAGCCCATTCCAGTGCCTCACCACCCTCACAGTGAAGAACTTCCTCCTTCTACCCTTATATCTTCCTTATATTCTGTCAAGATTTTTTTCTCAGCAGCCAGTGTAATACACTGCTTTTATCTTTTCCTCTTCCAGATTTTGTGTTTTGGAATAACACCTAGATTTTATATCATGGAATTACATTTAGCTGTAAAGCCAAATTATCAGCTGTTGCCATATAGTTCAGTTCAGTGGAATTACGGAAACCAGCTAAATCCATGACAAATGGGGAAGGTTTCTACAGAATTGCCATGATTTCTGTTTAATGACAAAATCAAGCAGAGGTTTCTGTATCTAAATGTTTTTCTTCAGCTCTCAAGAGAAAATAAGGACAACTGCCATTTAACTTGTTTTCTTCTACTGTAACAGCAAGCAGTCCATTAATAACAGTAATGTGGATCAAATTGCTGTTCTGGTAACACTGTGGCATGTACTGCAGGGTCTGCAAACAGTGCATACTCCCTTGCAGATGGAAGCTACCTGAGAGTGATTTCATTTTAGACAGTGGAAATTGACTGCACCGAGAAACAGGATTTTGTAGAATCACAGAATGGTTTGGGTTGGAAGGGACTTTAAAGCTCATCCAGTTTTAACACCCCCGCTATGGGCAGGGACACTTTCCACTAGATCAGGTAGCTTCAAGCCCCATCCAGCCTGGCCTTGAACACTGCCAGGGATGGCACATTTGCAGGGATGGAGATTTGCAGCTGTTTGATATGAAATAAAGCCTGAGAGGACTTTATATCTCTGACATAAACATTACAGTGACAGGTGCCAAGCATTACTTAAGTGAGGCATAAATACTTGCTTAAGAAAAGCTTATATTCTTACCTGTGGTAGTTCTGAACCTTCAGTGCTCATACTGGCTGATGGAAACCTCACAGCTTTCACCAGATTCCTTAGTGTTTTGATAAATCTCCACAAGCCCTCCTTTCATTATGTTCTTCTATCTGTTATCCAGCAGTGGCCTCCATCCCCGTCATCACTCCAGTCACTATCAAGTCTTGGCAGCATTTTTAAAGGAAGGAATAAAAAATATATGCATGTTATACCTGTATTAAAATAACCATATTTGAAAGCATTTTCTTCTGTAGCTCCCATATTTCTCTGTGCTCTCCTTTTTCCATTTACTCAATATAACTGTACTTTTAAATAGTGTAGAGTGCATCTTTCTGTTAAATCCAGGATGCACACTGTGAGCTACTTGACAGTTATAGCAGTGGAGTAGGGAATTTACAGGTCATATAAACCTGGCCAGGATAAGTGTTAACCAATAACACATAGAGAATGTTCCTGGGTTGGACTAGGGGGATTAAACACCATGAGCTGATTATGCTAATGTTCTTCATCTCTTGATGTCTTTGGATTGCTTCATTGAAGTTGAAAGAAAAATTCAGAGTGATTTATGTGGAGAGATATTTCACCCTTCATTTCCCAGGAAGATGTCTGCTCTATATGGTAAGTACAGTGAGTATCTGCACATTGTAAGTATGAATTTGGTCTCTGTTCAGTCACTCCATGTCCAAGAATTCAGAATACAACAGTGAATGTTGTGTTACACAGACCTGCTTTTTGCTACTAACCAACCCCTGCTACAGAGTTCAATACACTCCTGCTTTCTAGCTCCAAATACCTGGCAGCTTTCAACTGTTATGTTGGAGAACCAAAGTGAATCAGTTACTCTCTTTGCCTCAGCCCAATTTGTTGTTCAGGGTCTTTTCAAACTCCTCCAGTTTTCACATCATTTAAGCAATTAGCCGTATGAAACCTCTTGTTCTCACGTCTCCTTCCCTGAAAAGTAATATTCCACCACATAAGTCCATTAAGTTCCCATTCTGGGACACATTATCACCTCTACTGCCCTGTACACAGAGGGGTGGTGTGAGCAAGAACCAAATTGCTGTTTCCTAAATGTGTCCCATTTCCATGTGTATCGTTATAGATGATAAAGTAATAAAATAAGCTGAGTGTGACCAGGAAGGGAAAGAAAATCTCCTTCTTTAGCTATTAGCTGCTTTTTACCATCCTCTTTAATCTTCACTTATGCAAAGCAGGAAGATTAGCTTAAGCAGTTACAGGAAGAGGTGGGAGCCACCAGATTTTTAGGACTAATTTATAATGGCCTATTGAAAGTGATTGCTGAGGCTCTCCTAATCATTTTAAGAAGACACACTCCCACAGCTGAGTTCAAGGTGTAACATCTTGGTCCCTTGAAGTAATGAGAATTTTGCTACTGAATTCACTGAGCTAGGATTTTGTGTTAATGTCCCGTCCATTTCTAATACTTGTTTTCTCTGCTGGAGCCAGTTTCAGGCTGGCATGTATTTCCCGGCAAGGTGGTGCTCCTAGGGGAGGGTGAGAGGGTTGCAGCTGCAGCACTGCTTCCTGGTGTGGTTCAACATCGATTGACAGATAGGAGCCTTCAGAGCCCCTGTCCCCTTCTCCAGGCCAGCATCTGAATGATGCCTCTCACCCATTGTCTTTGCTAACGGAACACGTGTTGCAAAAACTGTGATGGCTGTGGATTACTGACATGAGAGAAAACCGAATTCCCACTGAGGAGCATGTTCAGTGGCTCCCAAGTGGCAGAGCTCTGAGGCTGCAAAAGCTGATGTCTCCAGCAGAGGTGGGCAGTGCCTCTGCAGCTGCACAGACTGGTCCTTGCAGGCTGGGGATAGAAAACATCTGAGAGGTGTGTCATCAGCTGTGTGACACTGGCCTGTTAGATGGCTTCTCAAGGGTAGACTGACCTTTCTGCACTGATCACCTTTAGATACGTCCCACATAAGCTTCTGCGTCTTGTTAGTCCTTGCCCAGCCTCTGTCTCAGCTACTGCAGGCTTGGACTGGGGCCTCAAAGATCTCAGTGTGTAATCCTCCTCGTGCCTGTTTCTCTGCTGCCCACCAGGATCAGAACAGAAGTAGCTGTCTGTCACAGCCTCAGTCTCCTGATGTGACTGGATGGAGTAGGACCATCTTTCTCCATCGTAACGTGGCTAACCTTAACTTACCATGGATAAAATTACTGAGGAGTGTCACCAGGCACCTTTACCTGTGCCACAGATGTCATCCTCTCTAATGTAAAATAGTCAAGCTCTTCTTTTGCTCTACCAGAAATAAACAGAAAACCGCTTTAAATAGGAAGAATAAATGAACATAAAATCTCCCATTTTCAGATTGCTTTTAAACCATTTGAATTGCTGACACAGTACCACTGACTTGGACACTGGAGCTTCACAGCAGATAACAGTAGAAGACATTTGAAGCGGACTAATTCAGTATGAGATCTTTCTGACAATAAACAACTAGGAGAGCACATGCCACCAGTTTAGAATCTGTAAAACTGAAAGTCCACAGCAAGGGCTGAGAAAACTGCTTCTGTCCTTCCCCACAGGGTGTCCTAAAAACAAATAGGAACGAAGGTAAAACTTAACATCATTTTCACATATAACTAAAAGTCCTCTTCTGGTTTGAATTCAGCTGAGTCAGTAATGAATCCTTCAGTAACATCAAAAACTAAGTCTGAACAACTGCATTTCAATGGAATCTTTGTGAATCTGAAAACAATCGACAAAAAAGTTTGGCAGTGACAGTCCAACATTAGAATATATTCCAGGTCAGGGGAATTCAGAGAACAGAAAGTTTGAATCTACCACGCAGTACAAAAAACCCCCAAGTTTCTGAGTTTCGTAATAATGAATCAAGTTTACATCAAGGCACACTGCTCCTTCAGCCCACTAACCACAGGGGAGTGATTATCTCAAAATTAAGAATGCTTGAAGACAGTTAATGGCAAAGATGCCACAAACCTTCACAGGAAAAATATTGACAGTAGGTTTCACTCCTCCTCACCACCCTTCCTCCTCCAGAACTAGCAAAAATAACACGAAATGTCAAGCACAACATCAAAATAATCCAAGGGTGATTTGTTGTTCCTAAAATATTTGTAGCCACATAAAACATCTTTTTTTTTTGCCTGCACATGTGTCTAGCTGATGAATGTGAGCCAAAAGCTACTTCCAAATCTAGCTGCTTCTCTTGGTGCTGTGGGCCAGAAGCATGAGTGGAATGGGTCATCAGAAGAAGGCCCTGCTGTGCTGGTGGAGTTTCTCCTCTAAGATTCAATGCTGTGACTGGAATTGTGAGAATGAAAAGACACAAAAGAATTGGGATAGTGAATGCAGGAAGAAGGAAAAAGGAAGCTAATGGGGCATCCTGCAGGGCTGTGAAGCTGAGAATGAGAAATTTCATATTAATGAAGGTGATGGTGAAAAGGAAGTGCTCCAAAAAAGGAATGAACAAATAATACCCAGTTTTGAAAGAGTGGGTGGCAGGAAGAACAGTGGCAGCATTAATCACACATAAAAGAAGTGAGGAGACAGGTATGTTAAGAAAGATGCTGAGTTCAATCACTGCTGCGCTGTGTCTATGCAGTTATATAAAGCCAGTCAGTGAAAGAATCTCTATGTCAAAGAGAGGAAATTGTCTTCATTGATGGACTTCAGAAAAAAAGTTTCCCCATTGTGTACAATGCACAGTGGAGTTATATAACAGAAGCAGATGAATTTGGGATAAGGTTAAAGAAAAGCAAGTATCAGTAAATATGATATTACAAATTATATGATATGATAGTATATTATTTTATACGTTTTTTGCTGCTGAATCATAGAATGATTTGGAAGGGACCTTACAGATCATCCAGTTCCAACTCCCTGCCATGGGCAGGGACACCTTCCACCATATAAGAAGCTAATTCACTGACATAAATTAACACTATTTGATATTTGTTCTTACTCTTATTTTAAACCAAGATGTACCTAGAATAGTTTGGGTTGGAAGGGACCTTCAAAGGTCATCTAGTCCAACCCAAATGAAAGAGCTCAGTTTAAAAGAGCTGTTTATGTGGATGAGGATTTGGACATGAATATGAACATGGAAAATGCCTATGAACCTTTATGTTTCAGGGGATGAGGAAACCATGGTTAAAAAGACATTTTTCTTTTTCATGTCATTGCCTAGCATCTTTCTCACTGATGACAATCGGACACTGGACAAGATAATTATCTGGTACAGCATAATTTGGATGATAATTCTCTAGGAATCTAGAAACAAGTTTTTTTTAAGTCCATGTAACTGATTTTTCATTCAAATTACATTTATTATTGCAATTTTATCCAGTAATGCAAACTTTCAAGTTTGCTATTTTGAATAATCACATGAAGAGTTAGGTGGTTTAGGGACAAATGTAGCTTCAGTTTGAAACTAAGGAGGAACAGAGAACAGCCAGTTTGGAAATAGAATTTTACAGTCAGGTCATTGTAGCTGAACTTGTCATTCTTTAGCTGTAGTGAAATGCCAGTATCAGTATAGAGAAGCATTTGCTCCCTCTAAAGCAATGTGTATTCCTCCAGCATCTGTGGAGGAAATGAGCTTTATGGTCTACAAATCACCATCGCATGACTATACAAAAATAATCCAGTGGAAAATCTCTACGAAGAGCTAAGAGCACATGTTCTTTCTCTCCAAAATCTCCCTCATTTTTATCATAGCAATAACAAATGTAAAATTAAGAAGAGATTTTTAAAGAAAATGGGGATAAGAAGAAAAGGAGAATTTCCAGACTTCCAGCAAAAGGCCTGGCTATGAGCATTGCTGTATGGCTGTATTTGAGTTTGTAAGTATTTTCTCCAGAGAGGGCTGACAGTTCTCAAGATCATGATTTTCCTCTATTGAAGAGCACCTAGATAAGCTGCTCCTCCTTTGCTAATATCTGTCCCAAGCTCACATGGCACTGATTTTGTACACTCTACAATGAAAACTGTAACAAGCCTGAAAATGAAGTTAGTAAGACACATTTCTCCTTGTCACTGTCTAGGCTCTGCTCGTGTGAGGTACCCTGGAAGGATCCATGCTTTAACCTTGCTTGAGGAAAGCCCTACCTAATTCAGTTGGATCGCTGCCTGGAATTGGGATTTAGGTCTAAATTTGCTACAGGAATTGGAGTAACCAGCGGAGAGGGCCTATATCAGTAAAGAGGTAGAGTTCCCACTGCTAGCAAGACCATACTGAGTATGCACAGAAAACTCCTGCATGGGGGGAATAAATCTGTCCCTCTCTAAGGATGCTAGAGAAGACTTTTCTATTATTTGATCATTGTCTTAGGAAATATTTTAACTGGGAAATGTATAAATAGAGAAAAGATGATGTTCATAGTGTATCAATATTCACTACTAACCAAAAGAGTTTATACTGATACACAGCTTCAAGCACACTTAAATAAATGGGACTATTCTGAAATCTACCCAAAACATAGCACAGTATGCTTGCTCTTATCTCTATTTGTTTCCACAGAGGGGTGGTGGCCTCTAGTGGACTCTGTATAGGACTATGGCAAAGCTGAGACTGCAGGGTAGATGTAATTGCTACTATCAGTTTTAGGAAGCTACTGCACACTGTGGAGGTGCTTTCTCAATTTTAAACTTGGTTGGAGGTATTTGTAGAAGAAGCTTCAGGTGCCTTCAACTCTTTTTACTGATATTTTTAAAGCCATTTTTAGAAGCCAATTCAGGCTGCTTGGAACATGGGCTAGCGTGGGACTTCAAGGGCTTCAGAAGCAGGGATTAGCTGAAATACTTTCAAACTGGCTTGAGTTTTTCATATTATAGTAGATTTCCCAAGTAAGGCCTGATGTTTCTTCTGATCCTCTGCGGGAGTCCCCTATGTTTAATCATGTAATGGAATGTGTGACTTTGAATGCCCATGGCAGGGCTGTTCGTCTGTCCAGTGGATCCAAGTCTGTGCTGTACACCCGTGTATCAGATCACACAGCAAGGTCAGCCTGCATCATTAATCATGATGCAAATCTACAGCTGAGGGCTTTGGCTTCTGGAAGGGCTCTCTGGCACTTGGCACTGCTGGATGATGACCCAGAGCTGCAGACCAGATTGGCTCACCTGTCCCGACACAGAAGCTGCAGCTTGTAAAGAGATTCTAAGATGTGGCTGGCAAACAGATCACAGCACCTGGTATATGGAATCAGAAAGCAGGAGAGAGTCAATACAACTGTACAGCAAGCACTGACCTAGAAGTGCCACAGCAGACGATGATGAAAAGGAAATCAAATGAGTAATCCTTATATGTAGTGCATGAGACTGGCCAGGTCTCAAATGAGTGATTCACTATTAAGTGTTTTCACTGCTTGTAAAATAAAGTAGAATTGCCTCCTTCTAATGAGAATTAATTCAGTGATATTTATCCACCTCTTTAGAAGTATCAAGTGCTACATGTGTTATCAGAATGGCAAGAGGACAATTTACTTGTGAATCCTTGATTGCTGTGTATTCTTACCAGTAGCATTTCAGAACGGTTTCAATGTCAGGTTGATATTGAAAGGTTATTGATAGGATAGTCAATGCCAGACTTCCCTGGCACAAAGCTCTCTGAGACAGGGCCTTATTCCCTCACAATGTTTGCAGCAGCTGCAGCAGTCACACTTCTGTGGAGCTTTTGAGCCAGTAAGACAAATAAAAAAGTAGTGCTTGTAATTTAATCCTTACAGATGATTACATATTGTATTCTCATAGATGTATGTTCTCCTATACATCTACCTACAGAATTTCACCTGCTTGCTATTAATTCTATACCTCTCTGTAATTGGATTCTTATAGAATAACTTTCTGTATATTGAAAGATACAGATTTTTTTTCTTCCATTTTATGCTTATAAAGGAATCTGAGACAGGCTGTAATTTTTCTTTGGCTGTTACATCTGCTATTGAGCAATTCCTTTCCTGATGATTTGCTGAGAGTGCAGTGGAAAAAAAGGGGAAGTTTCAGTCAGATCTTCTGAAACAACAGAGAAGTTGCCCAGGGGTAAAGTGCACACACAAGTAGAATTGAAAACAAGTTCTGGAACATATTTTATACGTCATTTCTTCTGCATGAGGAATGCAGATTTCTAGATGATCCTGGCTGATTGCAGTACAGTTCCTTAGAGCACTCTTAAGGGCTCATGAAGATTCGATTTTTTTCTCAGTTAGATTCTTGGCTCTTCAATTTTCTTTTATAGTAAGATGCTTTTATGGCACAATAGCAGAGTAACAGGGCTTCTAAAAGGTGTAGACCTCATTTCCCTGAATTGTACAGATGTCTTACATTGTCAAGGGGCCTTAGCATACTAAAAATAAGCCTTTGATCTTATTTTGCTGAACACTAGCAGTACGTGTGGTAGAAAGTTAATGTCAGTGTTTAAGCCTTATATCTGTATTTCAGACCGAATGCACTCAGAAATCCATTAAAATGGAAAGTTTCATTCTCTAGACAGTTGGAAAATTTGTCACAGTCTGTTCAAAACACTTTTTCAAAACATTTTCAAAATACTGTTCAAAACATTTACTCATTTGATTCCAAACAATATTTATAAACAGAGTTGTAAAGTCAAAACTTGCACAGGTTACTCTGTTAAGTACCTCTGAGCTTCAAATTAGAGTACACATACACCTGATTTCCTTGTGTCTCAGTCACTATCTGATCTTCAGGTAGGCTGAGGATCCCCCCCAGTGTCATTGGAAGTTGATGAGCACTGTAACATTAAGCAAACCTAAAAGCTGCATGCAAGTAATTTCCATTAGTTTGAAAGATTCTCATGATACAAAACAGCAAGGATTTTGAGAGCTTAAGTCTAAAGGTTACACAGCAGTAATTTTTGGGCTATTTATATAAGTTTCTAGTCATTGTGTTTACCATAAAAGCCTTGAAGACATTACCAGAATGTAGTTTACAAGCCCCAAACTGCCAAAGAACAATAAAAAAGGAACCTAACCTAAAAGGTGTTTTGTAAAGAGGAAGCAGTACAACTTTCAAAGTAAATCTGCGATTTAGGTGCAGGCTGTAGGTTCATTTTAACGTGTCCAGTGTCTTCCATACATTGAACCCAAGCAAAAATTATAGATAAGTAGAAAGGGATGAGAGTAGAGACTGGATGAGAATAAAAAAAACTATGGCTGTATTTTGATGTTAATTCTCTGAAGCAATTCCCAGTTTATAGTTGTGTTAACAAATTGCTCTTCTTTATCCTCAAAATCCTGTACATGTGTTTATAGATCTTTTTGGTAATGAAATTATCCAGCCCCAGAAGTGAAAACTGCAACATTCCGTGCTGCAGAAAACCAAAAGCAATTTCTGCTGCTGGGAATCCAATATTCTCCTGTTCTGAAACTCTTCACATACATTTTGTGATGCCTGATATACACTGTCAATTTACTGAAAGAGGTCCTTGTTGAGCTCAGATCCTGGTTTCGTGGGTTATGTGCCATGTTGAACAACACAGTCTCAACTCTCAGGTTCATTTGAATCTGTGCTTCATGAAGTATTTTTTAAAAGACAGCATAATAAGCTTATAGGGTAGCAAAAAGAAGAGGTGATGCACACAATGAATGTAAGTGAACATACAGTACATGTTTGCTGTCATATATATTGAAGAGTTGGTTCTTTCTCTTTACATAATAATGGAATCAGCTGGCATACAGGAGAGACAGACATCTGGGAAATTTGTGTTGCAATGATTGGTATTACCACTGCTCAATTACCGATCATTTAGTTTGCTTGTAGGGACACCAAGAGCAAAACTCCTGCTCAGGATTGCACTTGTACTTCTACATGGCATTGCAAACTCCAGTTTGGAAGCTGCTTCTCTGGAGAACACCATGTCTATAGCCTGTCTACACATCAATATTTGCCTTGGGTCTGCAACACCATGTCTGCATTACCACCTATTTTTGTCAAGCACAATGTGTTTTCAAACCCTCCACAAGAATAATTTTGTAAACCACTTAAAAATCACATTTGTTAATGGCAATACAGCAGAAAATAGCAACACTTGGTATTAACAAACAGCTCCTGTGGTGCATCATGACCAGCAGCTTCTGGAGAAGGAGTTGTTTCTCCATCAGTTGCAGTTCATGCCCACAGGTGTATTTTGTTTTTCTGGCCAAAATACATGGTTTTGAGAAACATGTCGGTTGTTCTTCAGATAAAGATTTGTACTGACAAAACAAGTTTATACTCTGGACTAAACTGAGAGTGAAAGTGTGAAACAACAGGATAAACATGGATTAAGTTAGTCTGGATTTACCTTCTGCCACATGCCTGGTACAAGATGTATGATCCCTTGTTCTGCACAAATCAGTAGACTCACTGAAACTCCATGCTCTGAGCCCATGTCCTGTTATGCTGTGGGTTTATTTCCTGCTGGAAAGCAAGCACTCTGCTGCCTGGGTTTAAAATCCTACCTGGGGACTGCAGTAGGAAAAGCAAAGTAAAAGTAAAGTAGCATCAGAGCACATGGTACAGTATGCATACTTAAAAGGTGGTTTTGAGTAATGCTCATATGGTAAAGCTTATGCATCTGTAATTTAAACGTTTAAGTCATGACCACTCTCAGCTCCCTTTACAGTACATATTGATAGCCAGTCGAGGGTAGTTAAGCTCATCAGACAGGCCTCTAAGGTAATCAAGTGAATTGCCTTACAGAAGTGCCTACATCCCCTCCTGTCTATGCTGGGAGCCCAGACACCTACTACACACAGACACCTACACCATAGGTACCAGCAGAGATACCTAAAAAGTTTGATGTCTAAGCAGAACTGATTGCTTTAGTCTCTCTTCATAGTCCATGGAAATCTGAAGTTCAGGCAGTAAAGCCTGGGAGGGAAATAACAGATCAGACAGACTCAAGGAAACTGATAGAAGATACACAAGGGTGACACAGAATCACAACTGTAGAAGTTTATGTTGCTGATCCAAATCATGTAGGCTTTGGGGAGTAAGAGGTGAACTTTTAAGAGGCAGCACAAAGCTGAAATGCAAGAAACAGATGTGTGGCAGAGATCCTTGAGGTCTGGGCAATACTAAATCAGAGCAATAAAATCAATAGCTTCTTGTATTACATTGTTGTAAAGAAATCGGGCAGGACAGACTCTGCTGGCCTTGCTGTTTGCAAACAGTCTTAAATGCTGAGGAGCATTGTTGGGATCAAAGCTTTTTAACGTAAGATCTTTATCTGTTGTAGTTGTGCAAGCATATAAAAAGACAATGGAATGCAATAAACAAACAATAGAAATATAATCTTGCACTCCATTATCCTGTTAAAGCAACACTATAAACTGAACAGCTATGGAATAATTACATTGAAGGATAGAAGTGTCATATCTCCACTAAGCTTATTTGCCTTCAGGCATCTAAAAGTTTGGCTCAAACCAGCTGTTTGTTTACCAGATACACATATCTATGTAACACAAATCCCCAATTTATTCCATGCCCATCTGTTATTTCTTTTAACAGAAAAATCTTCTTGAAAAGAATTCCTGCATGGCATTGTAGTATCTGAGGAAAACATATCAATAAATCAATAAACATGTTTTCAGCTGTTGCAGCTTTTATACCCACATGCATATTGTATATATTTATTCAACCCCTATTTGAAAAGAAATGAATTCAGAGAGTGTTTGCCATAGACTGAGGGCAAAAGAGAAAAACAAGAGTACGATAATGGCCTATTGCATTGGTAATAAATAGACTCAAGGCTGATCTGTCATTTTTTTCTTTAAAGAAATTGAAGCCACAAACAATTCAGCCACCTTCAACAGTGGCAATTCTCTGAGAGAATATGGGCATTTTAGTCAGCACTACATTCTTCCACAGGTTATCAATGTGCTGATAACAAAAGAAATATAAGCAGTTGAAAAGCAAGGTAAATCCTTGGATTTCACAAGTGAGATACCAATGACTGGCAGCAAGCATCCATCCTCCCTTATTACACACGACTATCTGCTTGTGCACCCACTGTGATATTTTCCAAACAGACCAGAAGCACTGGTTTTGACACTACTCATGCAGTCTGTTATCTCTAGTTCACAAATCTCCTCTTTGACAGTGTTTGACCTTTGCATGAGTCATAAGAAACTCCACAACAGGTACACATGGAATAACCTGTTTCCATGTAAGTGGCTTGTGATTAAGGTTTGGCTTCAGTCCTGACTCACAGCATTCATTCTTCTTTCCAACTTTTTCACATTTAATTTTTATAAACGTTCTGCCAAGTGTCTTACCTTGTTCTGTCTCCTTTCTAGCTCATTTTCTTAACAAGCTTGCAGAGGAGATTTCATACCCTGCATCTTGCTTTATACCAGCACTCTCAGCAACAGCATAGTGTACAAAAGGGAGAGGGTGGACCTCAAGAGAACATAGGGAATAAAGCCAAGACAGACTGCCCAAACCCTCCTGTTTTGCTGCAATTAATACTGAGTTTTCTGCCCCTGCCTGTGAGATAAGGAGGAAAATTCCATCTGTCAGCTGCTTGTCTAGGTCTTCTTTGGGCCCCTCAGTTCAAGGACAGGGAATTGCTTGAAATTGCTTGAAAGAGTCCAGCGCAGAGCCACAAAGATGATTAAAGGAGTGGAACACCTCCCTTATGAGGAGAGGCTGAGGGAGCTGGGTCTCTTTAGCTTGGAGGAGACTGAGGGGTGACCTCATCAGTGTTTACAAATATGTAAAGGGTGGGTGTCAGGATGATGGAGCTGGGCTTTTTTCAGTGATATCCAGTGATAGGACAAGGAGCAATGGGTGTAAACTGGAGCATAAGAGGTTCCACGTTAACATCAGGAAGAACTTTACTGTAAGAGTGACAGAGCACTGGAACAGGTTGCCCAGGGAAGTTGTGGAGTCTCCTACGTTGGAGATATTCAAGGCCCGCCTGGACAAGTTCCTGTGTGATGTACTCTAGGTTACCCTGCTCTTGCAGGGGGGTTGGACTAGATGATCTTTTGAGGTCCGTTCCAACCCTCGGGATTCTGTGATTCTGGATATGGCAAATGTATCCAAATTTTGGGAAGGAAACCAGTTTCTTTTTTTGTTTGCTTTGAAAATATATGGATAATTATTATAATTATCACTTTAAATACTAAAACAAAACAAACTTTTGGAGGATACATGCTAATATTATAAAATAAGGACAACAGTCATACCTTTCCTGTAACTGCTAGGTATCAGCTTCATGAGGTCACTTCGAATTCAGTGCCAAGGGGAGACTTCACACCTTGCTCCTGGGAACACTGTTGTACATACACCAGGTCCAGTGAGAGCACTCTCAGAGATGCCAAGAGCGAACCCTAAGGAACAGTGAAGTAGTGCATCAGGTTCTGACAGTGTACAGCTATGTCTGACAACTAAGACTGTTTCTAATTTGACACAAAATGATGATATTCAGACTGTGACACTGGTCCAGCCACTGCAAAGCAGGGACTTCAGGTCATTACTGATTTATATCACATTCGCATCTGGTTTTCTGGAAGTGAAGGAGTTTCCCTTTACAAAGAACCCCTGTGGTCTCTTCTCGTTGTTCAATTCAATAGTAGGCTGAATACAATACTGAAAATATTTGGCTGGAGTTACTCATCATTATCTCACCTGCACAGGAGACAGTCATGCAGCATAATGTATATTCAAATTAATTTCTATGAGTGGCTGGTTTACTAAAAAGTTGTCTATTTTGTAACTCTTTCTTAGGAATAATTTTTTCTTAAGATTCAATTTATTTTCTTATTGCTCAGGGAAAGAGGAATCAAGACTTGCAATTTTTTAATCTCTATTCATCTATATAGAAATGAAGTGGTTCAAGAAAACCCACCATAATATAAAAACATGTACGAAACCCACCGTTTGGTATTACAGTGGATTTAGCATTTGACAGTCACTTGCACACCTGGGAGATGACTGTATCTCTGTAGTTATTATGAACTGCCTGTATCTTTTTTTCCCCACTGGTGAAAGAAATATTAGTGTATACTACCATCAGGATCTCACACACCATCTGCTTCTGCTTCACTTTCCTTTTCACCTTTCTGTTGTCGTACATCTCTGTTTTAGATTTATATATCCTCTATAAACAATGAAATAATGGAGCACCTTGTATGCTATAGAACTTCAGAAGATCTCACTGGAACAGTGCAAGTACTCTGAAATTTAAAGAGATAGCAATTAAAAATTCACCACCACTGTCCTAATGAATTAATCTAGCAGTTAAATCTGCACAACAGCTATTAATTGGGAAAGCTCTGAACAAGGATTCTGATCTGTTCTGCTACTGGTTTGGTTTTGAGGGGACATACACATGGGAACCTGTTCAGTAAAGAGTCCATTCACTGTTTTAGAAGGCTCCCAAGCTTCCAGATGATGAGGATATAAATAAGTTTACAGAAAGATGTTGGACTTTTTTGGCAGTTCATACATGCTTATTTCCTTCTTGAAAACTGTCTATGTGATAGACTCAGCTGATTGGCATCTTAATTTGTATTCAGAACTTGACATATCTTTTAAGAACTTAGTATGACTTTTATACTGCAATTTTAAAAATGAGTGGAAGCTGTGAGATTTTACAGTTCCAGACAGGGCCCATCAAATTATCATGGCATATAATCATATTTGCCTTTGTATAACAACAGCTTCAAACAGCAACTTATTGATCAATGACTGAGTAAATGGAGATTGAAAATCTTACACTGGGGACCTCAATACAAGGTGTTTAACCTGCATTAGCTACTAAAGGAAACAAGGGGAAATGAAGTCACAATATGTTTTCCCAACAAATCATAAGGAACAGAGGAGGATTTTCAAATACATACTCATCCCCAAGAGAAGAAAATTAGTTGTCACATCCACTATGATTTTGATGGTGTGACGGATGCACTCAACCCCCTTAACCGAACTAGCAATGGTTTAGCATAGGTTCTGAAGGAGGTAAAAAGCTTCCTTCATTCTTAGCCCAGCCAAGAACTCCTCCAGGAATCTCACAAAGGGGCAGAGTGACCCAGTGAGTATCAATGCACATGAGCTTGGAACACTGGTAACACATGAACAGTTGGTGGTTTTTCCAAGACTCATTGGTCAAGGAACAAATTCAACTGTGGGTACAAGGAGGCTTGTGCATACCCTTCCCATCATATGCAGTTTATGTAAAGAGGCTGAACAACTGCCTGCGCTGCCCTTTCAGCAGCGTTTTAACTCTTCTGTCACTAATTACTTTTGTCCAACAGAGGTAGAAAGGATCAAGGGGCAACATGGTCAATGCTGACGGAAGTATTTTCTGTAGCATAGGGGAACAGCTGCTTCAGACACGGCAGAAAATAATCAAGATGGGTTCGATACAGGTCATCTCATCCATTTTACACTGCAAAGTGGTGAAGGTCTTCAAGGTCCTAATCCAGCTGCTTTGTAATGCTTTGTGAGCTTTATCTTGTTCCCTTGCATCAAAGGAAAGGTACAATTTCATTTGCATGACTACCCCAGCACTCAGGGGCCAGATGGAGGTGCTGGGCAATGGTGCCTTACGGCATCTGTGTGTTCACCTGACTCCAGAGCTGTGCAGGAGCTGCTCAGTCCTCACAGCAAGTCAGCCACTCTGGTTCATGCTCAGCATTTTTATATACCCCAAAATGAATGTTACAGACCTTACAGTGTGTTCAAGTACCCCTTGATGACAGTCTGAGCTTTACATTGATGCAGGAGATACCCAGTGGACATTCCCAAAGGCAAATTTAAGACTCCCTAGTTCTTTTCCTGAGAAACATAGGGTAGAAAACAGCTAAGTGGTCCCACTAAATGCAAGCTCTACTGCTTTCCTTTGATATTGCCTACTCTCTTTTGGAACATTTCTCTTCTTTCACACCTTTTCCCTGGCACACTTTAATGCAGTTCTCTACCTGCAACAGTTCAGCCCTCCTACCTTACTCAATTTATTAACAAAATAATTTACTGGGACTCGAAGGATGTACTGATCTGTCCTCCAATATTTGTGTTCCACTTGTATAAGAGAAAAAAGAACAAAATCTTCCATCGTGTTTAGTGTGAAAACTCTAGGACTCCTTTGAAGAAATGCTGTGCATCCATATATGATAAACGTGGGAGGAATTATAGTGAACACCTGCTTTCATATCTTCTGAGTTAAAAGAAAGCTTGTCTAAGCAAAGGTTTCACTTAGCTTTTTTATGAAGCAGATCCCATCTTTTAGAAAATTAACCTCTAGAAAGTTGGTGCAGTTGTTAATTATTTTCACTGCTAAAATGTTGCACAACAATCAGATTCTGCCCAGTTTCAGCTTCACGACTTGCCATACATTGATATACATTGATGGGTGTCACTGTTGTATATAATTTTATTGTGTGCTGACATTGTTCTTTTATCAAGCAAGTTACTCAGAGACTATGTTTATCTTAAACCCACAAACCCCCACTTAATAAAGTGAACAAATTGTCTTTAAAGCCTCTTGCCAAGAAGCATTTTTCCAAACCTTTAGTAATTCTCCCAACAGTTTTTTGAGCTATGTGCAAGATATCTTGGACTGAGAACAGTGTATCCTGAGGACACTGTAGCTGAATACAGTATTCTAAAAGCATTTACCCTGAAAGACAGAAAAAGTGTTAACTTCTCTTGTAGTTGATAACCCCATGTTTATATATCCAAAAACATACTATCCCTTTCAGGTATACAGCTCCAGAAGGAGCTTACTTCAGTGATTGTCTGCTGTGATCTTCAGCTTTGTTTAAACCACACAGTGGGCCTGACTGCTCCCTGCATGTTAAAACCAGGGAATAATTTACATGAACAACATGAAGATAAGAAAAGGCCTGGACTCTGTGTAAGCTCACAATAACTAAAACATCCCTGTGTCGTCAACAGTTTCCAGCACAAATACAAAACACAGCCCCTTTCCAGCTACTATAAAAAAAAATAACTCTATCCCAGCCAAAGCCAGCACAGTCCTAACCCCGAAATGATCTTCAGATCATTTCTAAATGCTTATTAGTACAATAATGCATATGATTGTATAAAGCTGTGTAAGGAGGGAAACAGTGATGATCAGGAAGATCCTCTGCATGATCAGGAAGATCATCTACAGCTTCCCAAGATTATTTTAACTCCATTTCTTGCTAAATGACAAGATCTTACTCATTTGTGCACTATTTCAATAGCTAATGATACATTGAGCTCCCAATCTTTTCTCACATTCCTATTTCAGACTGTAGATAGGATTTCAAATTTTAGCAAGTGGTCAATGTATTTCAAAGCTCCTTTTTTAAGTGAGCATCATGTTGTGTTCTCTCATCTTCCTCTATCTGCCAGCACACAAATATGTGCAGGATCAGAGCCTTGCTGGGCCACATCTTCTTCTGAAATGTGAGGCAGCACAAACGTATCTTGCCCACACCTCTCTGGAGCTACTTATCTGCAAGCTTCCTAAAAACTTTGACCTGCCTTAATACAGTACTTAACTGGAAAACCACAAACAATGCATAGTTATAATTGATGGTATCAAATATTTACCAACCTTTAAATCTTTGCCTCAGCTTAATTAACAATACTTACCTTTACAGTGGGTGGAGAAAATGTGTTACTGCCTCCGTAGAAAGCTCCTTCATAACTAATGTGCTCTTACTTCACCACATCAAAATGAAATTACTAAATGTGCACTCAATATTTATATAGGAAGAAGGGTGCCTCCTATTTCCTGCCAGTCTCCACAAAGACTTGTCTCACAGCTTTGCAGTCCTTAGAAGGCCTTCCAGAAATTCTGTTAAGGATGGCTGCTCATTTCTGCATAAACATTTCTCTAGCTTTTAGGGCTGAACACCAAATTTTTCATGTAGTATTTTAAATTATTTCCTCCTACTTCTGGTGTATATAAACCAGCTTTATTAGTTTGGTTGCTCATCAAATAAATCATGTTAGGAGAAAATTAATCTATTAGCAAGAAAACCAAGAAAATATAGGGAAACTTCAGTCTCCAGAATGCTGTGAGAAATATACATTGCAGCAGGTTCACAAGCTCTGCTGGAGTGTCATGGACTAATGGAAGTTCCTCTACACCACTTGCTGAACAGAATTATATAGTCTGATCAATTGAAGTGTCAGTGTAACCAATGGCCTCAATGTCACTTTTTCACAAAATAAAGATTCCAGCAAGGAATTATGGAAAAAAAAAACCTATTATCCTGTTCATTCCCTGTCATTGCAGGATAGTCTCTGAAGACATTTTTATTCTAATTTGTCCAATGCAGTTTTAAGGGCTTGTAAAGGCGTAAGCCAAAGCTGCTGCCTGTAGCCTTCCAAACCCTGATCGCTACCTTGCTGTATTGTAATGACTTTATCTTTGTAATATTATTGCATCATGTCTACTTAAATAATGACCTTGGGCATCTCAATGTGGTTGATATATCTATATAGCAAACACCTGAAGGCTAGGTTACAAACTCCATACTCATCATTGATTTCATATTTATTTCATCAGGGATCCACATGGCAGTGTCCCATCTATAAGGAAATCCTTCAGAGACTGGCACAACAGACTGCAAGCATCACCAGCCAAAGGAACCCTCTCCTTCAGCCTCTGAAAACACCTGAAACCTTGTGAGTCCTGTCAGAACACCCTAAGAATAATCCAAATGTGAGCACCCTTTGCAATAGATGTACCATGTAGCTGGTATGGACTGCACTGGTGGCACCTTTCTTGCCAGGTTCTAGTGTTCCTTCTTTGCTCCTTCTTTGTTGTCTGGTGCAATCAAGCTGTGTGAATATAAAATCAAATACAATATATAGCAATATATAACATAATCAGACATATGTAGAATCAAAGTATTAAAGGTTTGGCATCTGGAAAGCTTTTTTTTTAATAAATGCCTGCAAAACTAAGGACTGTTCTGAGCATCACCAACAGCAAAGAGGCTCTGGATCAGGAGCAAGCATTAAAAGAAAGAGTTACAGAGCTGTAAAAATCTCTCTCAGAGGCAGCTCTATTTCCTGTATGGCAAAAAGTCACTTAACTGGAAATAGCATCTGACACCCACCTATCTCCACTATTTCTCCAACAGGGTAGAAATTACAACATCATATATTCAAGCATTTATGACTTATTTTCTGTATCTTCATGCTCACTTTCTGCTCCCTCTCTACAGTACACATACTACATAGAAACATATAATATATAGGGATGGAAAGGACCTTAAGGTCATCTAGTTCCAACCCCCTGTTATGGCCAGGGACACCTCACACTAGACTGTGTCACCCAAGACTCCGTCCAACCTGGCCTTGAACACCACCAGGGATGGAGCATTTTTTACCACTTCTTTGGGCAATCCATTCCAGTACCTCACCACCCTTACAGTAAACAACTTCTTACTTATATATCCATAATATTGATGCATACTTGAGGTAAGACACCTCTGTTTATCATGAGATCTAGGTCTTTATACCATGCATGAACTCCACAGCTGGAGAGAAGATGCTGCTTTTTCATGTCACATTTTAACTACTCTTTGCAGAGAAGTCAGCAGGGAGAACTTAAAACTCTCCATTTGCTGCCCTCCAGGAAGGCAGCAGACCTGAAACCACCTGGATGTGTACTGCCCACTCCAGAAGCATACTGCCTTTGGTATTAAAAGAGCTAAACACACAGCAGTAAATTTTGAGTGTGTCCTGAAGTCACTTACCTTAGTGTTAAATGAGTTAGGCATATGAGTGAGTCCCCTATGGTTGTGCTTATTTAGGTCCTTTGTAGTCTAATTACAAAATCTAATACTTTTTGAATCGAATTCGAAATCGAATACAGCATTTTGAAAATACAGAACCTGGATTAATCCCTCGCATGGCATAAATACCCGGGAAGCATCCAGGCCGAGCAGCAGAACACTTCAAATCTGTTTCTACAATGTCCTCTGTTCTTTCAAGACATAAACTGTCTCTTAAAAGTTTTTGTTTTCTTTTGAATAACCATTCAGCATGGATCAAACTTGGTATCTGCCAATTAATTAAAAAGCACACAAATGCTGTATAGAATCACAGAACGGTTTGGGTTGGAAAGGACCTTAAGATCACCTAGTCCAACACACCTGCCAAGTGTTGGACCTTCCACTGGAGCAGGTTGCTCCAAGTCCAGTCCAACCTGGCCTTGAACACTGCTTGGCATGGGGCAACCACGGCTTCTCTGGGCACCCAGTGCCAGGGCCTTACCACTCTCACAGGGAAGAACTTCTTCCTCGTATCTTTAAGCTGAATCTCTCCCGTTTATGTTTTAACCTGTTTCACTTATCGCTACAGTCCCTGATGAAGAGATGCTAAATATGGACCTACACTATACTAAACCAAAACCTGGAGGTTACAGTGCTGGAATACTCTAATGCAAAGACCTGGAAAATCGGAAAGTAAAACCTCGTTTCCGTTGCTCTGGGACAACTAACATGAGCGGGTGACACCTTTTGCTGCTGTAAGTCCTGTGAGCTTACAGGCACCTTATAATAGATACAGTGGAAAGAGCTTGGATGGAGCCTTGTCAAGCACCAGGGTCCGGAGCACAGCAGCCGTTTAACCCCACCTGCCGCCCTCACTACGCCCCTCATACCGGCCCGGCCCCTCCCGTCCCACAGCCTCCCCTCAGCGGCACTGAACGGCTCCCACTGCTGCCGCTCCCCGTCCGGCCGCCCTGAGGGGGCGATGGAGGCCGCGCCGCCGCCCGCCACCCGTCCGCGCCTGCGCGGAGCCGCCTCCGCCGGCCGCCCTGCGCCCCGCCCTGCCGCCGGCGCGGGGCCATGGGCGGCGGTGGCTGAGCTGGCCCGGGCGGTGCGGGGCGGGGCGGTGCCTGGGCGCGGACTGCCCGGCCCGGGGAAGCAGCGGCGGCGGCAGCGCGGCCCGGGGACTCCGCGGCGGGCGTTTCTGGCGGCCCGAGCGCCGCGCCCTTCCCTGCCCCATGTCGGCGTGGCTCGGCCGGGCGGCGCTGCTGCTGGGGCGGCCGGGGGGCCCCGCCGCTGCCGCTCCCTCCTGCCTGGGCTCGCTGCGGGGCCCGCCGCGCTGCTGCTGCCGCCGCCGCCTGGGCAGCCTGCGGGGCGGTGCCGAGGGGCTGCTCCTCCCGCGGGGGTCGTCGCCGCCGCGGAGGGCGCTGGGCACCCACCCCAGGAAGGAACCGATGGAGGCGTTGAACACGGTGCAGGGGGCCCGCGACTTCATCTACAGCCTGCACTCCACCGAGCGGAGCTGCCTGCTGCGGGAGCTGCACCGCTTCGAGTCCATCGCCATCGCGCAAGGTGAGCGGCGGCTCCCGCAGCCCCGGCCGGCGGCCTGAGGCCGGCGCTGCCGCCTCGCCCGGGGCCGTGCTGAGGGTTGGGAGGTGCCCGGGTTGGGAGGTGCCCGGGCTGGGCCAGTGCGGGACTGGGACCCCGAAGTTCGGCTGTGGCCGGTCCGTCCGCCGCCCAAGCGAGTCCTTTGGGCGGCGGGGTGAGCGGGGCACTCCAGCGGGGCAGGGCAGCGAGAGGCGCACGCCCGTGTGTGTGTGTATGTGTGAGCGCTGTACCGGCTAGAAATGAGGCACACGACCTACAACTTACTTTCCAGAAGCATCTGTAGCTCCTGAACCACTCCTGAGCCGCCGTGCCGAGTGTTGGGGGTGTTTCTCATCCCCGTGAGGAGTTTATAGAGGCGCGGATGGCCGTTTTTGGGGAAGGGAGCAGGAAAGTGTGTGTCTCATGAGCCGCTCTGCACACTGGTGTAGCAGTGAGGTGATACCAGACCTCTTAAGAGCCGCTGGGCTGCTGCTGCTGCTCCGGGAGCTCATTCATGAGTTCGCGAGAGCTGCCTGCTTGCCGGCTTTGCACCTTGGAAGTGCTGGGTGTTACGAGGGAAGGTGTGTGAGTGCTGGGGAGGGTTAGAGATGTGTCTGAATACAGCGCGATGTAGCGCCGATTACAGTAACTCACAGTGAGTGTTTCCATCTGATCCAACCGTTCTTGCCAACTCGACACTTTTCCTACAATCAGAACCTGGCAAAACCAAATCCTCTTATAATTACAGCCTCGGTATGTCTGGTTCTTATGCTTAACTGTAATTTATGGTCCCTATCGCAATAAAGATGATAGCGGGTACTTAAGAGATCAGGGTGCATTTGATCTAGGCCTCCTTGTGACTTTGATAGTAGCGTGCCCTTGGAAAGGGCGTTTCTGTGCCTTGTGGCTCTTCTGTACATGTCTGGATGAAATCTTGTGGTGGGCAGAGATCAGGTCCAGGGGTCAGCCATAGGAATGCTGCTTTTGCGAAGGGACAGAACCTTTTCCAGGTGCCTGTTTGGTTTCATTTATAGCACTCTTGCATACAAGCACTAGTGTTTATAGACAGAGTGACAGTAACTCACTTAAGTGGTTCATTTTTGGAGCAGTGCTTCTGTTTTGCAGAGTGAATCCTCTTGCATTTGTTTTGCAACATTAGTGGGAAGTATGCACTGAGCTGTAGGTTGACACTAACTTTTGCGTACTAACAGCTAATACTCTTCCTAAATAAATCCTCCTCAGCTTCTGAGGGATTCTTGCCATGAGGTTTTTGAAAGAGTTTCTATCTTGGCAGTGACTGCTTGGGTGAACCCGGGCTGCTCGCAGTGCTTCTGTGTGTCTGGAGGATCGTGGTGGTGATTTAAAATGCATTTAGTGTAATGTCTCTGTGTTGATACAGAGATAATTCAGCAGATGGTCCTATTTAATATCTTGTTGCTCAGTTGCTGTCAGCTATAATATGAAAGTCTATGTAATACGGTGACTTTCTGAGGACCGAGGATTTAGAAGACAGACTAACAAAGGTATTAGTTTGAGTTTAGAGACCTTACTGCATGAGATCTTAGTAAAGATGTAGTAAAGGGCAAAATTATTCAACTAGTGGAGATTATAATTCACTTGTGCCTGAAACTGTGAGCATTAATCTCACTGGGGAGATGGTTTCAACAAAGCCTCAGGTGAGGGCTGCACAGTGGTGTAATGCATCAGATCTCAGTCCTTGGAGTCAGATTCCTCATCTGCCCATCTAGTAGCTTGATACAATGTTTTTGAAAATAGCCTTTTGTTTTAGCTAGCTCCATTCATATTGTTTTGTTTTTCCAGACTGCAGCATGGTAACAGTTGTCAGCTTTTAACTCTAAGAAATGATGTTTCTTCATGTGTTGTGGAGAAAGGAAAATCGTAACCAAAAAGGGCTTCTAGTAAGTCTGAATAAAAATTAGAGGGGAAAATAATAATCCTAAAACTATAGCGCATACCCTGTGTATGTTCGCTGATACTTTGAAGAGCTAAAATCACACAAACAAGAGAGGAAATGTGGCACAGAAATCATTCAGTGCTGGCAAAATAGATGCTCAGCTTTCATTAATGATGCACACACCTTAGCACTGAATTCTCTTTGGTGCGCATATGTGTGAGCTGCTCCAGCCCAGAGGGAAGGGAATGGTAATGCCAGAATTCCCTGGTGGTGATGGATTGCCTATAGCTGTTCTCTGTAGATGACTGATAATGGCAGATATGATTTTACATGAAGAAAGGCAGTGAACATAGAGCCAGGCTTTTGAAGAGTGTCGGATATGTGTTGTCACTCTCAACACCAAGGAGTGCCAGAAGAAGATAAAGGAGAGAGAAGTGCTGCACTGGAAAGAGAATGATAGATGTTGATGTTATGTACTTAACATGCTTTATTATGGTTGGATAATATTTTATATGTTTGCTTTTTCCTGCTCTTGAAACGATGACTGTGTAGGAATGATCTGCCTACGTATACAGGTTGTGAGTAGCAGATGGGGGCTGAGAATTATTTGTGCCCTGTTTTCCAAGTACTTTCTGCAATCTACTAGTGTCACTTTTGGTATTTAAACTGACGAGTTCAATCAAGATAAAATGGTTTTAGAGATGTTTAGTTTCTCTTGATCTTCTCATTCAGTGGCAGCATGCTTTAGCTTCCAGTATCTGATTCTTTAGATGAGGTTGCTAGTTACTTTTGTGCTGATTTCCAATGAATGATCCAAATGCAACCTTCAGATTCACTTGTCGACCTACTGACTAAATTCCTGTGTCCTGTTTGAGTCTGGAAAATCAGTCTCTCCTCAATCATTAAATGCCTATGCAGTTTTGCAACTGTACTTAAGCTTGCTTTGTGCCTGTGATCTTTTCATACTTCTATGTGGAAAGGGAGGTCTTAGTCCGAACCCTTTTTAACACAGTCCTTACTGGGTTTTTTGACATTCTTCCTTCACTGCCTCTTCTGTGCCCTAACAGACCCCATATCAGCTAGGGGAGGCTGTCAGCAATATGGGGAGACCTGGGCACATCAAGAACCAAATGAGGCCTGTTCCTCAGCCCATTCCCAGGCCTACCACGAGAAGGATGCAGTGCCATCAACTAATCGCCCTAGCGCAAAATATGACAGGACACACTATATGTGGCCTCCGCTAATGGCAGAGGCTACAGGGAAACCCATCCTTTGCTGCGGCTGCTACACTGAAGGACGGTCCTCAGGTAGGTGAGTCGTAGCTGCTGACCTGTAAGTTAGGTGAGTCTCTGAAGCTGTTTTGAAACTTAACCCATCTGTTTGCGCTGTAGTTGTAGGTGGGGAGAGGTTTGTGAATGTCTTCCTGCCATTGCCTTGTCACCTATCTTACCTGGATGTTTATGTCTGGGCTCTTAGAGCTTCCCTATGCTGAGCACCAGCAGTCGGTTTCAACAGCTTAGCTTATTAATAAACACTGAGATTCTTCTGTTTTAGCACATCAGTCAAAAGACAGAGCCCGATCTGTGAGCTTGTGATAAAAGGATGGCTGTGAAGCTGGGAACCTGACTTGTAATTAATAGATGGGCTTTGCTAGAAGCTGGGGGGAAGGCTGTGAAATTGAATCTTGATGCAGTTGTTCTTGGATGATGTTTTGAGAACTACACTGATTTAGACTGTAAACCATATCTTGAAATATAGTCAAAACAGACCTGCTCACCAGGATTTAGTTTTCTTCTTTTATTAATATCTTTTTCTTTATTTTTTACCCCTTTCCAATCTCGGAAAGGTGAATAATATCTCACCTTTTCCCAGGAAGAGGTTTGAAACAGGTTTTCAGTTTCAGTGTGTGCTTCTTGTAAGCATGTCAGCCACAGAGATGGAGATTATACATGTGGACTTGAATGCAAACAGTTTGCATGTTTCTTTCTCGTAGTTACAGGAGCACTGAAATAGCAAGTAGGCGAATTTGTTATAAATGTAATAGTTCCACTTTCCTGCTTGTGGAGGCCTTAATCAAAGCTTTTTTTGTTGGCAGCAGGCAGTCACATCCTCCTTTCTGTTGCTTTTTTCTTGCCTGGAGAAAATGAAAGTGTAAAGAAATCTTACGGGCAATGGAGAGAATGAATTAATGCCTCTGACTTTCTATAGCAATTTTCCATTATAAAAGAGTGGTATTTGAAAGAAGATGTAACTCTTTTCTTAAGGGGCTGATAGTCGGGTGTTCTACCTTTGGTTTCCAGCGAATTATATGATTCATGAAAGCACTTGTAAGCAGTGCAGCAAGCCCAGTAGCAAGGAGGAAAAATACTAAAGGGTTTGACCTTGCTTAGGTAAGAAATACTACTTAGCACATCTGCTGCATCTTTATTTCTTCTGAGGGTACTGTTCTTATCTGTACTGGCTTAAAATATTCTTGAGCCCAGATGTAACCGTTCTCCATTAATAATACTAACACAATGGCTGTCTAGGGTCTCTAAGAAATCTCAGGTCTTGATAGTGAGAGGATCTGTTATTTTCCTTTGTTGCAAAGGTGAGAAAACACTTTACTGTTTTCTCATCTTTGTGTACATATACCTAATACATATATACAATAAATAACCTTGTGTATATATAATATATAAAAATACGTTTTAATATATAATGAACATTGAACACAATTCCTTGAAAAAAAAACAAGTTGCATTTTGTATTTTAAAAAGGCTTTCATGATGTGATCACTAAATAAAAGCCTTTCTGAAGTGTATTTGGTTGTTTCTCTGCCTGTCAGGGTTGTGTATTAACCAGCAAGCATGCAAAACCCAGTAGCAATGCAGTCTCAACAGCTAGTTTTGTTGGTTTAATTCACAGGTCTTGGAAAATGCAGTCTCTAGCTAGATTCTCTTGAAGGCACCGGTTTGTTGTGGTTTAGGAAATAATCTGACCAAACTGATGTGTTCTGATAGAAAAATAGTTGTAATCTCAGGATACTGAATCTTTGTTCTTAAAAAAATAGTGTGTGGGTATAGGGCAGCAAAGCAAGGCATTCAGTACAGTTGGTGGCTGGGGCAAGATTTCCCTGTGGGAATTTGCAAGCTTTTAGCCATTGTTAGGTGAAATCTTTGGTGTCCGAAGAAACATCTTTGATCTGTGAATTGGTGTTAAATTTATGAACTCACTGGTTTACTGGAGTAGTTCAGGGAGTGTTTGAGCCTAGGTGCCTCTACTTCCACAGCTTTACAAAGTTAATACAGAAGACTGCAAATGTCAAAGACAAATGGATTTCACTGGGGTTTTTAGACATTCCAAACAAGATCTCCTATGAAAAAGGTTCCTTTTGTTGCATGAGTCAGACATGTTTTGGAACAAACCAGATAATCTGTCATGGTGGTTTAGAACCGCTCATATTCTAGTACCTCCTTTAGTAAGAACTTAATCTGTGGTAACACACAAAGCAGTATTTGATCCTTCTGGAAGTACTTGTTGGAAGTGTGATTTCACAGTGTAAGTGTAAGGTTTCTTGCGAGGACCGCCTAGCCTGCTGAGCTGGAAGAAGAGGGAGCAGCCTTGCTGGTGTGCTTTGGCAGGTATGGTGGCACCTGGTAGGGTCAGTTCTACCTCCCTCTGTCTTCTACAGGCCCAGTGTATACAGACGAACTGAACTGTACATGGAGAACAATCGTCTACCTCTCCCTTGCTGTGACCTAGGTCAGGAAATTGTTTTTAACTCCAGCATCTGATTGCTGTTCTAGGAGAAGGCCTTCTGGCAGACTGCTGGCCAGCGTGTAATTCACAAGTTTGAAGTGCCCTGTCAAACTGGTAAGATGAGAAACTCTTGCCAGCTTGCCTGAGTGCGGTCCCTTTGTGTTTCTTCTTAGACCTTCACAGCATACACCACGGCTGCTGCAGAGTCAGAAATACTCAGCGACCAAAGGAATATCATGTTTCACATGGAAACGTGCTACTTCTCTTTTTGCTTCTGAAATCTTTAATTCTGTATGTTTTAGTTTATATTTCTCCCTTCCCCCCATCATGGAGCTGTTGTATGACAGCAAACTGATGTAGAAGGAAGGGTGCTACACAGACTGATGATCACTTTAGCATCTACAGATGGAACTGTTCTGTTTGCATTACACAGATGACCACCAATTGAAAAGTATTTTGTTGCACAGGATAAAGAATTATAAAAGACTTCTCACCCTAAATGTCAGTTAATGGTAATGTTAAATCCCAGCTATTGACTTGAAATTGATGCCATTTTGCTGGGGTGTGTGAGAAAAATCTTTTTCCTAGTGGCTCTGACATTATTTTTCTTCAGCCTGAGTGAAGAGAGGGAAAAACCATAAACTGTATTTGGCCACTTAGCTGTCATGTGCTTCTATATCTGAACTGCTCGATGCATAAAGCTGCTGTGTCTTGTTCAGGCCTCGATGCTTAAGAGCAGGGCTCTCTCTGCCTTCTGTGCCTTCCAGGGAGCTGGGATGGAGCCCGGTTGGGGGGAAGCTGTGTTCCCACTGCTGACAGCTCACCCTGGTTACCTGGATGTTGTGAACAATGATAAGGCTGTTTGATCAAGCAAACTGTGCAGCTGCTCTGATGAGTAGCAGGTAGAGATGAGAGTTCTACCTCCTTTTTTTCCCTAGATTGGAATAAAAGTCCTATCTTAGTATGAAATTACATCCTCTCTCAACATATGGATGCCTGTTATCAGAAGAGACAGAGTGCTTGGGAAAGTCTGACACACTGCATGAGGATGCCTTAGTTAAGAGATTTAAATACTTCTGAAGTCTTATCAAGAGACATCAGTATCCCCCAAGTATCCCCCCAAGAAGCCTTTCAAAAGTGAAATCCCAACAAACAAACCCAAGCACAACCACATCCCAAAGCTCCAAAGCAAAAAATGACTGAACAGGACCTCACCTGCAGTGTGTACTCTTGGGCAGTAAAAAACTTCTATTTCCATTGTTCTTTCCTGCGGTTACTGTGTCACGTTAGTCAGACACTTGTGTCTCCTTCCTATTAAAGCTTTATCTCAACTGGATGCATATGATTCATTTGGGCTTCCTTTTTTAAGTAACAATAAAACTGCAAATCTGGGTAGCTTGGGGTTGTTGAATATTTCATCATGTTGTCATCTTGATACACAAAGTACCTCATGGAAATGTTAACTGTATGGAAAAATCTTCATCAAGTTTTAACTTTGAATAAATTTGGTAATTCCCTCTTTCTGCTTTAAGCTCTGTTTGTGAGGTTTATACTGTTCATGCTAATATAGATAGTACTTTGTGCATATTAAGTATTAATAACATATTAAGTATTAGAAGTGGGATTGAGTACACCCTCAGTGAGTTTGCCAACAGCACACTGGAGGGAAGGGATGCCATCCAGAGGGACCTGGATGGGCTGGAGAGGTGGGCTGGTGTGAAACTAATGAAGATCAACAATGCCACTGGGTTGGGGCAATTCCAAGCACAAACACAGGCTGGGGGAGACTGGATTGAGAGCAGCCCTGAGGAGAAGGACTTGGGGTGTTGACTGGCAAGAAGCTCAACCTGACCTGACCGTGTGCACTTGTAGCCCAGAAACCAACCATATCCTGGGCTTCATCAAAAGGAGCAGGACCAGAAGGTTGAGGGAGGTTATCCTGCCTTTTGCTCTGCTCTCACGAGGCCCTGCCTGCTGTACTGCATCCAACTCTTGGACCTCAGATGCAAGAGGAACGTGGGCTTGTTGGAGGGAGTCCAGTGGAGGCCACAGAGATGATCAGAGGGCTGGAGCAGCTCACTTATGAAAAGAGGCTGAGGGACATGGGCTTGTTCAGCCTGGAGAAGAGAAATCAGAGAAGAGAGCAACTTCCAGTGCTTAAAGTGGGCCTGCAAGAAATCTGAAGAGGGACTTCATAAGGGCATGCAGTATTAGGGGGATGGTTTTAAAGTGAAAGAGGGAAGATTTAGATTAGATATTAGTAAGAAGTTCTTTGCTTATGAGGTTGGTGAGACACTGGCACAGGTTGCCCAGAAAAGTTTTGGCTGCCCCATCCATGGAAGCATTCAAAGCCAGGTTGTGATGGGGCTTTGAGCAACCTGATCTGCTGGAAGGTGTCCCAGCCCGTGGAAGGGAGATTGGAACTAGATGAGCTGTGAAGGTCTCTTCCAAAGCACTCTGTGAATAAAGGGATGAGGTTTAATGTCATAATCAAGAAAATTGGTGCTTGGTAGTAATGTTAAAACTATCCTGAAGCTACTCAGAAAATGTCAAGTGTCACTGCAGCTGTATACATTTGAGCTACTGTCAGCAAGGTACTTTTTTTCTGAAATGCATGTTGGTTTTGCCACTGTAGTTTGGTTTTCTTCCATATTCTGAAATTTGACTTGTTTGTGTAACTTAAAGCAGGTTCTAGTCTGAGTTCTTTGCTTAAATTCAGAAACTTCGCTGTATGTTTTTGCGGAGGACAGCCTGCAGACATTCAAGTGCAATCGCTGTAAGACCTAGGCCTATAAAAGCTCTTTCTGTACTGATGGATACTCCAGTATTGATTGGAAGATTTTAAATAATGACTTACTGCTGTCTCGCTTTATAAACTCATTGTAGCATCCAAATACCCTAAACCACTGATACCACTTGAGAAGCCAGCGAAGGAGGTAGTATCACCAGAGACGACCAGTACTCTTGGTACAGTAAAAATAAAGTGTGTTTGCTAAGACATGGCATTGCATAAGGCCAGTGGGCTGCTGGTTTGACAGACTCTTTGCTTGCATGGTTTGATGCAGTTGGCATGTATTGCTGCAAGAACTAAACAGGTTTGGTTTGTTTACAGTAATATAAAGCTTTTGGTCTCAAGAATTTTAGCGATCCCCATAGTACTTAGTCTTACTGTAGCTAAAGAGGTGTTTCAAGTCCAGGTTTTGTGGAAACTGAGCTATGCCACCATTTCTAGATAATACTGAGCCAGAGATTTCAGACTGTGGAACAGCTTCATTTACTTGGAAGAAGCTCAGTGTCATCTGCGTTACACCTTTTCCTAGGAAAGTGCTATACATTATGTTATGTGGTCCAAACATAATGCAGAAATGCTACTGTTACAAAACATCATTATTTAGTTTGTTGCCTCTGCCCTTCTCCGGAATTAATGCTTTAGAAAAGGTAAAATAGAAGATTGCTCCAGTTAAAATTTGGTGTTCAGCTTTTGCATGTGGTTTAAGCATGTGATATGTACAAAATGGTGCCATGCACAAAGAGCTTTTAAATAATGTTTTTAAAAATAAGAAAATCTGAACTTTGAGCCTTTGCTCTTCAACTGTGTGTGCCTTGTGTAAACTAACACATTTCATATGTATAGGAAAATCTGCTGATAACTGCCTTATCTGAGGTGTAAGGGGTGCTTTTGATTTAGGTCTTTTTAGGAAAGATCACTTGAAATGCAACTTGTACTTATGATGTAACTGAAACCTTTCAGATTGTTATAATTGAAACACTTGGATCTCCCTGGAATAGGCATGAATGCAGTGGATCATGTTTATTCTGTGAACACAGGCACTGTTTCAGTGTGTATTAGAAAATAAAAGTCTACCTGTTTCTTTAAGAGATTATTTAAAGCTTACTCATTCAACTGAAAACTTGTAGCTTTAGTCAGCCTTATTTATTATTTAATCCAAATATGGGACTACAGAGCCATGGTATCTCTGGGAGAAAATATTCTCTAAAAAGAAAAATAAATGGAAAAATGAGATAAGCAGATCATGCAGACAGTGCTGAAGGAAGCTGCCTTGGATCTCTCTGGTGGTTACTGTTTTTACAAGAAGTGGCTCTCATTGGGCAAAGCTGAACCTGAGCCATCTTGTGCTCCCTTTCCTGTTTCTTTCCCCTTAAATTAGAGCAGCATTATTTCAGAAACCCGAAAGCACACATTCTTGTTTCTGTTCTGTTGCTGTTTGTGAGATCTTCCTTTAACATCAGTAAACCCCCTTGGAATTTTTGGGATGTGACTGACCCTTGCCTGAAACAAAACCCTTGCTTCCTCTGAAACATGGGGAGTGTGTGGTAAGGCAAAGCCCACAAAATACCATTTTTAACTCAGCAAAGTGCATATTCCATTAAAAATTATGGGCTGTAAAATCAGGTGTTTTTCACAGTGTTCATTTATTTTGGGTTCTTAGGTATTTGTATATTGATTATTAATAAAATATACCCCCTAGCAGCTGTAGTACACACTGATGCTTGCTATGCGTCTTTTTCTGCAGCATTTGCCAGTTTCCACTTGTATGTGGTGGGCTCATCATATCTATTGCTTTTTGAAGTATTTCTCGTGGATAAGGGATGTTTAAAGTTTAATTCTGACAAACTGAGATGCTTCAGCTTTTAGTAAATTCCAACAGGTCATTATTTTAACTTGTATGCTCCTCTCTACATAGTAAAAGAGTAAATAGGAACATATTTAAGAGTGCAATATTACGTGCTTGGAGAACAGGGCATATTCTGTATCAACTCTCCTATTGCCTTAAAGCACACATACAGAGCAATGGCTTGTTTTATGTTCTCCTACTGCTTGTACCCAGGGATGAAACCTTTCCTTATCATGATTGCTAAATGCTGCGTAGCTTTTATGATGTCAGATAAGCATTTCCAGAATCAAAACTTGCCTTCAGTTGCCTTCGCTTGCCACACAGTTCAGCAGTGATGCTGGTGAAAGGCTCCTGCATGACCTGAGGGAATGATGAAACCTTGGAAAATCTTTTTCATTTCAAAAAGAATGGAAACATTTGAGAGAAAAAGGCTTCAGGTAGGGTTAGGGTGTGGGATACAGTAGGTGCATCTTGCCCATGCCACAGACAGAGGTCTGTTTGCTTTGATTGTTGATGTGTGGAAAGTTGTATTGCCACGAAGCTCCAGTGTTTTCTCCGGATCAGAAAGCTTACTGTGAACCAGCAGGCAATTGTGTTCTGATGACCTGCATTTTTCTTCTAGACATCATCAATTTCTAGTTACTGGACTGTTAAAGTAACTTTTTTCTTGTGACTTTCAATTTTTTGCTCAATAGCTTTGGACTCTGCAGTGATCCATCCCTTCCTGCTGACCAGCTCACTGTAACATCTTACAGCAAGACTATGAATCACCAGTCTCCATTGGGATGTTATCTCATCTTTCACAGCAGTCTGAATGGGAAGAAATTGTATTTTGTTTGCTTTCTTGGGATTTGTGGAACACTGGAGAGAAATGTACATGAAACAGATTTCTTTATCCAAAGATACCAAAAGATGGCATCTTTTAAATACCATCAGCTTGTATTTTCAGACTGCAAATAGCCTTTCTACCCAGCTGTTTCTTTGCTTCATTAGTCCTGGCAATGGGCTGATTTTTACAAAGCACAAGTAAAGATGTGACGTTACAAATGTGAAATGAGCTGGTTTGTTCAGGATGAGGAGATGTAAGAATTGCCAGCTGGATCCACAGCCATCTTGCCTAATAAAGATTTTTGCCAGAGAGAAGAGGTGGAAGATGCTTGAACCCCTTCCCAGTTTTCCTATTGCCCATTTATATTATTTCATACAGCAAAGTAAATAAGTAGCTGTAAAAATGGCAGTGCTGCTATAAATAATCAGCCTGGTGACCTTTATGTCTTGAAAATATCAGGCAGACTCCTTTTGATTCTGTGTCCCTCTCCCTGAACAGAAGGAACACAACAAAGGTGCGTTTGTGCTTCTGACTGGTTCCAGTGTGAAATACATATGGCTTGTGGTTTGCTCATTTATTGAATCTGGTTTGTCAGCCAGAAAAAACGCCTTAGGTTTTGTAATGTTTTCACTGTTGGTTTGCTTCTGTGGGTTGGATGCTAGGAACCTATTGTAGCAGCCTCATTTCCATGCTTGCATCAGTTTTTGCAGTAATATGGCTGAGTTTTACTGTAGTTTATGGCTTTGTGTTAAAACCTCAGTTAAAAAAAAAAGCTTACTTTTCCTTCCATGGCCAGGAAAGAATAATTACTCAGATGGCTTCCCCGCTGTGTCTATGAGCATGCACAGACGAGCTGTGGATGAGCTGATGTATAGGAGATGTGATATGGGTGTGGATTTGCTGTTGGTTTCATTGGCGTTGTTGCAAAGGGAGTGTCCAATTCTTTACCCATCCCAAAAACCTCTGGGTGTGAGAGTCCCTTTTTCCACTTTCCATACTAGCACTTCAGTTCTTCTCTGGGACTCACTGAACACCTGGGTGAGCACAAGTGCTGGAATAAAGAAAGTATCCCAAATAGGTGATCAGGAGGGAATTTAGGAATGGGAGGAAAAGTATAGAATCACCCCTTGCAGCAGCAACATGGCTTTTGCTCACTTCAGGGGGCAGTTTTGTGTCTGACCTAATGTTCTGTCTTCCCTGCTTTCTCATGGGAAGTGCCCTGAGGGTTCTTGTGCCTCAGGTGGGAGTCTGTTCTGGGATTTGTGCCACTAACAGCACATGCAGTGACTTACACTGGTGAACAGCAAGTCTCCCAGGTTACTTTTTTTAGCATTGTCAAGTACTTGCAGTTATATCTGCTCTAGTGGAAGGTGTCTCTGCCCATGGCAGGGGGATTGGAACTATGTGATCTTTAAGGTCCTTTCTAACCCGAACCATTCTGTGATTCTATATTTGGGAACATTTTTGACGTCAAAATTCATCTTGTGTGACTAGGTAGAGAGCTGTCACCTCCCTTTCTCTGGCTCTCTATCCAGGATTATTCCTCCTGGGATCAGTGGCTGCCCCCTGAATCACATAGCACTTCAACACTGTGGAAAGCATCCTCAAGCTGAGTATGTCCGCTTCCTTGCTGCTGGAGAAGAGGCTGTGTAAACATTGCTCAGATTTTGGAGTAACAGGATGAGAATGAGGGAGGGGAGGAACTCTGTAGGCACACTGAAATCCCACAGCATGGACAAAAAATGTAGGAGTGCAGATTTCATTAAGGTCTCTATACAGTAAATACTAATGTTACAGGTATATACAGTAAATAGTAATGTTACAGGTATATACACCAATGTAGGCAGAACAGTAGTGCCACAACATACTTCACTGCTAAGGGGAAGGGTGTTAAATAGAGTCCATATTTCCCCCATGTAGAAAATGAGACAGGCTTCTGTGTGCAGAAAACCTTGGATTTAGCTGTGGGTTTGTGTTTGTAATTTACTAATTCTCAAGCTGCTTAGCAGAACTGGAGGTGCAGGCTGTGATTTCAGCGCTCACGGGAGCCTGCTGTGTGCTCACAGGGCAATTGTGACAGAAGAACAGGTAAAAGCAGCTGGCAGTGGGAAAGGGGAAACGTGCAGAGTTGGAAAACAAAGACAGTGCTAAGTGGTGGAACCCTGGCTTTCATGAACTGCCATTGGGTAGTTTTCTGTGAGGATTAAGAAACACAGGACTTAAATAAACAGACCAGATTTGTAGTGCTTCATGGAGCAGAGGTCCGGAAGCAGATTTAGAGGGAGTGTGTGCACAGCTGCGACTTACAGTGGGCTGGAACCTGTGTTAGTGCAGTAGTTGGAACCCGCAGAGATGCACTGAGCTGGTTAAACCTCCTGCGGTAGGGCTCATGCTCATTGAAAGGCTGCAGAAATACAAGCCGGGAGAGGAACTTTCCTTCTTTGTCTTGCAGAATAAAGGCAGTTAGTTGAAAGAATGAAAAGTGAACTTGGTCAGAACCGTTCACTTGTAGGAAGAGTAGAACATGATAGTTTTGTTGTCATGTGCTTCTCCCTATTTGTAGGACTTGATTTACAGAATTATCAGTCTTAGTAATTTCAGATAATTTTCATGAACAGGTTTTTTAGGAGAGCTTAAAATTCATGTGCAGAATAAATTGAGAAATAATGCAACTGCATAACAATCCAGCATATAGTCTATATTCTTATAAAAGCCAAAAGAAATTGTTTTTAGGTAAAGTTCTGTGTGAAGTGTGTTTTATCTGGTTTGACATTTTACATTATACAGCATTATATGACATTGATTCCTTCGGCTGTTTGCCAGAGATAGCAGACATTGCAGCTTGTCTTTGACTGTGGAGACTCAGATGTTGAAGTCTGACTTGTTTCACAAATGCAGCCACAAGCTACACCAAGTTACATGGGGAAGAAAGGAACCCACATGATGAATCTATTGTGCTACTTCTAGCAGTAGGTTAAGAGTTAAGGATAGCTTAATTGCTGCTGTGTTCTGTATTCATTGAGCATTAATATAGAGGTGCAAATTATCTGAGTGTAATATGTGGACAGAACTTACATTGTCAGTGGTTTCTTACAGTGCTCCTTTTGCTGATGGGTATGAATAGTTTCTTAAGGACTTCAGGGAAGCTCATACTTCTGTCTTTATTGCTCCAATGCAGTGAAAAATTAGGAGTGTAATTACACTTAATGTGACTGTGCAAAAAAATAATGTTTGAACATCATTCAGTTTATGTGTTCTCTCTGTCTCACTCTGAGGAGCTGTCTTAATTCCAAGACAGATGAAAAGCAATAAACTGTATGTGCATTTAAAGTTATTTCAGAGAGGAGCTTGTTTATGCTGTCTTACTCGCTTTCAAGGTTGTCTTCAGGCAGGGAATGAAACTTTCTGCGTAAGAAAAGGCTGGTACTTAACTGGTATGTAATCTAATACCAGATGGTCTTTGGCTTTCTGTAAAAACCATAGTATAGTTCTTCTAAAGGGAAAAAACCAAATTCTGCCAAGCACTTCAAGTATACTGGTTGCCCTCCTGATGTAACTGCACTGCTGTATCTGCCTGCAAGTGGTGTCGGGTATTGGAAAGGTTGTTGCTGTCTGACTGAGTACAGGTGCTGCTGGTAGCAGGGACTGTGGGAAGCTGCTGTTGCCAGTTTTGAATTTGCTCATACAGTAAGCATCTCTTTTGATGTTGGCCAAATCACTTTTTATCATTACAAGACCCTTGGGTCCTGCAAAAGGCAAAATCTCTCATTCTGTGGCCAGGATGACAATATAAAGAGCAAGTGTGATGAGAAAAGCCAGTGAACATAGTGTAGACCTGGTCCACTACATCTTCTAGGAGGCATAAGCACCCACCCCCATGTTATTAATACACTCAGAGCTGTGCTAGGGCAGGGGAGGAAGGAGTGTGCTGGTTCCCCCAGTAGCTGCACAGGCTGTCATTAATAACCTTCATCCAGCTCCAGCAGGATCTGCTGCTGGCTGCAAGCACAGGTTCTTGTGTCTGGGCTTTCAAGACTCTGCTGTTCCCTGTTCTTCACAAATTACCTTTTCTCCCCCTTTTTTTCCCTTTGGAAACAGTGTGGTTCTGGGCAGGTAGGAGAAGGGCACCTGGGAGAGGAAGGGTAGGAATAAACTAACTCATCTCTTTCCACTTTCATAGATTTCTTTTTAAAGACAGGGCCTGGGGGGAACATCATTAAACAAAGGATATTATAATTGTGTATAGAACTCCCTAGATATTTCATGAGCGCTCGTACGTAGGCATCAGTGATGCCCAACGCTGCTGTATTTAAAGACAATGAAAGACCTCTTCTAGATCAGATATCTTTGGTTGTGCACAGAGCTCTGATAATTCTTGTTAACAAATCTTTTGTGGCTTCCCACAGAATTGTTTTGCTTATTCTCTTACATGAATGAACCTGTTGTGGAGGACAGCTGAAAACCTAATCTGACACCCTGATAATATGTAGATACTAAGGTTTTACTTGTTTCTAGTTCCATCACTGTCGCTGAGCTGCTGCTTTGCTCAGCTGCAAACTGGTGAAGTGATTGGTAGGTACTTACTTTGACCAGAGATGCCTGAGAAAAATCAGTGCTGACAGAGAAGTGCCAACACCTCATCTTACTGAAACACAGTTAGACGAGTATATTTGGATGAGACTAATTCCATCTAATATTGGTCTGAAGTACTTACCCCCTCTTTTCCACAGCTGGTGGAAAGGGTCTTGTTAATCCTAGGGAAAGATTTGTTCATCTGAAGATAGAGAGTTGCAGTGCCATTGGGAAGTGTCCCTCCTCTAGTTCCTGGGAACTCATTGCAGTCGCCAAGGAGAAGATGAGGAGGGGAAGAAGAGCCAACCTCCATTTGAAATGATGGGCATTTGCTTTTTTGAGGCACAGGCTTAAGACTCTGTGGATGGCTCTCTGCAGTCTGGGAGCTGCAGCCAGTTTATTTCTTGGCAGCACTCAAGTACCTTCTTATTTTTTTATTATGTTAAATAGTGTATAACCATTTGGTTCTGAAATGCACAGATAAGAATACCATGTCATTTTTCCTCTTCTCCTATTATTGTTTCTGTGCTTCTGGCATTTTTATTCAAACACTTTGGCTGTTTTTCCTCACATTTTCCATTTCTCCCTGAAGAAGACAGCTCAAATGTTGTGTTTCTGTCTTTACCCTGCATTTTTCTTACAAACTGCAAGTCTTTTCTGCATTGGCATCATTTTAGCTGATTTACCCCTCAAATCTTGAGTCAGGCATCTTATTTCCAATTCTTTTCAGCTGCGTTTTGAGACCTTGATAGGCAAAATACTGCAACTGCTATTTTGGTGTGAACCTGCTTGAATGGAAATGAAATGCTGACCTTAAAGTACTGATAGGGAATTGGACTAGATTGAGGACAGGACCCAACCTGTTCATGATGAAAGCAGTGATTTGAGTCTCTGGATATTCGTTTGCATTTTATGTTTTCTTCTAGATTCCCCATCAGGGTTTTCACTTGGGGTCTTTGTGTTGTGTTAAACTTGTTTAAAAGGATATGAATGGTGCATCATGTTTTTGGAAAGGATAATAGGATAAATGCATCATATACTCATTTGATAATGAACATTCAGTAAGCACTGCAGATAAATTTGAAATTCAGTTCTATGATATTTAAACCTGCATGTGGTCAGTTATAATGTACATTTCTGTTGCTAAAAGCATCCATTCTACAGAGTAACTGCTGACTACTAGATGAGGTTATGCAAAGTAGCTGTATTGCCAATCACAGGTTTATTTCCTTTGGAAGCAGGCTGGCTACATCCAATATAAGTGGCATTTAGCCCTGGAACTCTGGGGGGGGGGGGGGTTATACCTCCCCTGCCTGCTCGGAGGGTTTCTCAGGAATGAACTGTGCCCAAAATCACTCCCAAGTTTTGTTCTCAAGGGAATTGTTTGGCCAATGCCAGGGAGCAAACAGCAGTCCTGAAAAGCTTGTTCAGCGCTTGGTCCAGTAGATACAACAATAGTTTCAAGTAAAGATGAGAATCTCTTAGGCTACTTCAGGGTTGTTCAGGGATGGAGATGGAATGTGCAATCACTGTGTGTTTTCTCACAGCGTTACACAGAGTATAAAAAAATGTTTAATGTCCTGTTTATTTTATGCAGAATATTTATTTGGACATAATTATAGCCGAGAAATTATTCTATCATGCCCATGGCAGGGGGATTGGAACTGGATGACCTTAAGGTCCTTTCCAACTCTAATCATTCTATGATTCTATGTCCTCTGCCTATTCATCTCTTACTAGTGCTTTGCTCAGCTTTCTCATGTGCATGTGACTGAACAGGCCAACAGCCAAGTTTATATTTAGTACTGCACGAGTCAGCATCCTTTCATGCCTTAATCACTGTAGTAACAGGAAACCATTTGGGAGTTATAACAAATGATGTGGAATTTTTTCTTTGCTGTCAACCTGCGGATTGGTTTTTCCCATCAGAATCTTAAGGGAATATAATTGAGGATCAATGGACATGGTTTTTCAAATTTGTGTTTTGCTGTAAGTGCTGAGATTTTGGCAGTGTTTGTTAAAACATTGAGAAAAACAAAGGAGGTACAAAGGACAGTTAGGATGTGAATATGAGCTTATTCCATGAATGAACTCGTGCATTATGGTCAGAATTTACTCTTAAGGATCTACCTGTAGATACTGAATGAAGCAGTATAACACACATCTCATTTCTAGGTTTCAATCCAGAATTCTGGGGATAAGGATCCTTTTATGGAATATCTCTTTTTAATAGACACACCAGTTGCTTTGATTTCTTGTTGTATGCAAGTAAAGCCCTTGCCGTTCCATGATGTGTATCTGAATGATTCACTGAAATGATGTGGACAGGCTTTTGAATTCGAGACAAAACTCCTAATTTCTAAATGAGACCCTAACCTTCAGATTCCTCTTCCTTCTTGATATTCATTGTTAAATCATTAATCTTATAAGATTTGGGTCACTATTTAAAACCTTATAAAACACTGCTCATATTTTTGTCTTGGACTTAACAATACTCGGCTGTAGCATGTGTCTTCCTAGAGCAGCCCTGGCCATAGTACCTCTTATCACTGTTACGAGTTTCATGCTGCTGGGTGAGAGTAAAAGATTTAGCTATAAAATTTAATGGCAGCATTAGCTGCAGTTTGAATTAAACATCAAAACGTGCCTTTAGGCTTGCAGGTTCTTTTGTATGCCAGGTCTTAAAAAATTGATAACTCAGAAACTGGTGATGACAACTTTCTGGGTTTTGGTTGCTTTATTTTTTTTACCATCTGTCTGAATAAATGCACTCCCATTACCTGTTAGTCCATTGGGGGGTTTTATCAGCTAAGGAGAATAATCTTAAAACTAAATTCAAGTATTTGGTTTAAATTGGCTACAACTGGCAGAGTTAATTTAACTCACTTGATGTGGGGCAAGCTGGGGGTAATGGTAAACTCCTGCTGACAGGTCTGTATTCCCCTGGGTTCTGTCTATTAAAAAAAGATAAATGCTAGCAAAAAAAGGTGTAAATTCAAAAAGGATCAAGGACAGGTTTAAGAAGCACTTTATTTTTTTCTCTGCCCCCTCCCCCCCCCAACTTTGCTAAGTCAGGGCTCATGACCCGTGTTGCTCTTGAACCTTGGATTATAGCTTCATTTGTAGTAATGAATGTCAGGTAGAAAATAGAATATTCATTTTATTCCTTCTGTGATAAGATTGGATGAGGCTTGGAGCAACCTGGTTTAGTGGAAGGTGTCCCTGCCCATGGCAGGGGGTTGGAACTGGACCGGCCTTAAGGTTCTTTCCAACCCATACCATTCTGTGATTCTATAGAGATGAATTCTGGTGTCTGGCACAGGATGAACCTGCTGAATGGCTGTCATGAAATGCAATACTGGAGTCCAGTACTGCCTCTTTTCTCAGACATCTAAACTCTTGGAACTCTTGGATTCTGACTGAATTAATATCTTGAAAGAACATTTTGCAGTTCAGACCTTGTTTTCCCTCCAGTAAAACAAGTGAAGGGCATGTTTCCTTTGCTGTACTCTGAAGGGTTTTTTCATAGAGTGTTATTTTTTTGCTGAGCCTTGAAAATTCAAATAGTCAGAAAAGTTTCCTATGAATAAATACCTGGTTCTGAAACACATTTTGTTATGCAGAGTTTCAGAAGATTGCCTTAAAGAATTCTTTTGTGTCTGTGGGATGTGTTCCACAGGTTCCGTCCTATCTTTCAAAGTATGTTATGGTTTAAAGAGGGGTGGTATTGGAAGTGATTCTGTAAAAAGGTTACTGGATTTCATGCCACAGTGGTTACTTAATTCTTTCAGCTTTCATTCCTTTTTTCCCCCCTCCCAATATCCCCGCTTTAAACTAAACTTTGGCCTCTGCAAGTCATGCTGAGCTGGTCCTTCCCTGTCAGGCAGTGCTCTGGACCTAGCAGTGGCAGAGCATACTTCACCTGTCAGTGAAGTCATCTTTGTGCTTAAAGGCTTGTTTTGGTGCTCCACAGGAGACAGGTTTTTCCTTGAGGCTGGTCCTGCAGGTACCGTGTGACAGGGTCCTGAGCAGCCTGGTCTGATTCGGTTCTGCTTTGTGCAGGGCTGGGAGGAGGTGTCTGTCCAAGCTAAAGACTTAGCTTGGCTGAGACAGAGAGGGTGTTGGGATTGGAGCTTCCCTCTCTGGAGCGTGAGCAGGTTTGATCTGCACTAGTTACCTGAGCTTTGTCTGTCTGACTTCTCCTATCTCAGTCTCATTAGTTAGTACATGTAACCCCAGATTTTTTCCCCAGATTAATCTTTATCTCTCTGATAGAAGCTGTGCGTCAGGCAGATTGCCAGATGAGTTTGGCAAGACTCCCTTATGAAAGAAAGTTCTTATGGATGGAGCAGGAAGATGCTGTCACCTATGCAAGAGTTTCCTATGGCCAAACAAGGGCAGGGTGGTCTCCAGAGCACAGTGCCACCATACTGCTGTCTCAGCGACCCCTCTTTTAATACTGAAGTGCCTTAGGTGCCATGCTTCATGAAATGGTTATTTAGCAGATATCCCACCCTACTGAAAAAGGTTATGTCAATGATGAAGTAATTTTTGCTTATATTTGATCGTTTGCTGTTCACCCCCTCCCCCCCCCCCCCCTTGTAACTCATAATTCCTCTAGCCCCAAAGTAGTGTCCCCCAATCTCCCTTCTTCTAAAACCATCCCAGGATAGTTCTTATGTTCTGGAGGAGCTGGTTTATGTTTTTTAATTAATGTGATTTGAAGCTTCCATTATTCATAGATGTGAAAGTTTTGGGTTTTTTTTCCTACCAAATGCTTGCCCTCAATTCCTCCTTTTGGTAATAAGTTCCTAGAATCAATTACTCACTGGGTTTTAGCTTTGTTTAATAGCTTTCTCTCTGCACTGAGTGGAGAGTAATTATGTAGACTGCCATGTGCTATCAAACTCAGGAATCAGTTGTAGTTAAATCCACAAGACTGATGTTAAATCCACTAAAGGCTCGTAATATTTTGTGACAAATAGAGTAGTCTTCTGTTTGTGTTTGTACCCACAGTACTTCACGTGGGTATTACCTAAACTAACTCATTATCATAGTCAGGGCAAACTATGAAAAGATGTCTTATTCAGAGGTAGATAAGAGTGTTTCCTGGAAGTTTATGTTACAGCTTTTTATCATACTATTTTAATTTCTCCTTTACAGTAAGCTTGAATATAGAGTGACTTGGTACACAAATGCTTACTCTGGTCTACACTGTTCAGACATGCTCAAATGGTTCACAGCCTGTGTTTGAAGCTTTGTCTCTTCATGTACTTACCTGTCCCAAGTAAAATTTGAATACTTGAGGTCGTGTTGTAGGTTTGTCTCATGTTACACCATTTTTTACCTTTGCCTATAGAAGTACCTAATCAAAAGTATGGAAGCAACTTGTCAAAAGCTCAAGGTTTATAATACTGGAAGATACCGGGGCAGCTTCGTTTTCTACTTTAAAATGGGGTCTTTTGCCCAACAGCCACATTTTAGAAAACCTACAAATGCAATAGAAGCCTAAAAAAGTATGTTTTCTTTCCCTCGCCCTATGGAATGGGTACCTCTTGCTGCTGCATTCTGTGCATCACCTCTAATAGTCTGTGTTAGCTACCTGTAGAGTGCTTTGTCAGGTTCAGGAGTGACATCCTGGTCCTTCCAAGCACTTAATGGTTTGAAGCCAAAATACATGAAACATGCACCAAATGGCTGGGCTTGTTCTGCTATTACTGGGATCAGTGCTCTCGAATGTCATTGTAGTATTTTTCTTTCATTCTCATAATAGCTATTAAAAGATGCCTTCTGTCAGAACAGAGGTAGGAGATCTTTTGCAGACTGTCTCTAGAGGAAAGGTTGTCTGCTGCATGCCTAGAGGTCTAAAACCAAATAATTAAATACAGGTCTCTCTCGATGTCCTGGTTTGTCTAATTTTAGTGTGTTTTTCTAATTCTCAGTAATTAAAGATGGCTGTTGAGCTGCTTCTAATGTATGCTGTTACTTTGCATAATTACTTACATTATTGTAATCTTGTAATATTTCTCTAAGACTGTTTGGCTTTAAATATATGTGGGTTTTTTTTTTTGTAAAATAATAATGTAGATGTGAAACATTTATCTTCAAATTTGAAAGCTGTTAAATAACATAACTGCTTTTTTGCCTGCTAATAATTTGATAAATTATAATAAGCTGAGTTTGTGATGAAGTAGCTAACTTTCTCATTTCGTTTTGACTTCTCTAGAGAAGTTGGAGATTGCCCCACCATCTCCAGGACAACTGAAACATGGTAAAAGAAGAATGTTTGTTGAATGTGGTTCAGTACTTGTGCAGTCTGTGTTTTGAATTGCTTCATCTTTCTCCTGCAAATGCTGGTCTGTCCTCATCCCTGTCGTCTGGAGTAACAGAAAACCAAAGCAAGCACCAACAGCCACTCTGCCACCTTTATTTCATAACACCTCAGCTGGAGAATGTGAACCATTTAGTAAAAGTAGGACAGAAAGCCTAAATGAGAGCGCGTTGTTCAAAGCCAGCAGCAAACACTGGTTTTCTAAGCCAAGCAGTGTTGATGCTGCAGAACCTTGTGGGGTTTTTGTGTTTAAAACTATTGACTTGCTTCTAGTTGCCTGTATTTTAAATGGACTGAAAAATGGGGTAAAATTGCAGAGAAATTGGAGAGAGATTTGGTATTCTTTGTAATACCATGCTCATTCACATTCTGGATTAGTTTGCAAATCAGTGTATTTATGTGGTTTTATGCTCTCAGTTAGCAAATACATGTAGTTGAACCTTTTACTGTTCCACGTATCTGCACTTATTTCTCTTTGGGTTTTTTTTTCCTTGGTCCCTGGGATTCTGTTTACTCCTTGGATTCCAAAACTATGGCAATTTTGGTAGGAATTTGAGTTCTCTCTGTAGCTCCAGAGTTTGGTTGCACACATTTGAAAATACTGGGCGCATCTGTCATACCTGTGTGATATTTTTGTTGTTGTTTTTATTTTGGGGGGTTTTGTCCTGCAGTGGTTTAAAACAACAATTGGGAACTTTTACACAGTCCGTGCTTTAGTCTTTCACTGGTGCATTATGTGTTTTTACAAAGTAGCTCCGGAAGTCCAGACATGTTCTAGTACCTAAGCATGAAAGCTCTCTTGAGTGTGGCTTTGTTTTCTTATATGGATTGATGCTGTCTGTGAGAGGTAAATGCAAAAGGGACCCATTCCAGTTGCTTTTCACACGACTGTGAGGTTTGTGCACTTTTCTTTCTTCCTTCTTTGTATGCTTGCATCTCTGTAAGTTTATGACATTTAAGAGTTGTTGATCCCATCTGAAGTGAAAAAACCCTCAAACCCGAACAACTGAAGAGCTGATGCATTTTAAATGTTAAAAAGAAGTTCTAACTTTAAGCTGTATTTTAGTCATGTAGTCTGTCCTCGGTGTTGTATTCAGTCTTATGAAGCCAGCACCTGGCTGGAGGCTATGCTATGCAAATTCAATCCTATCTCTATCAGAAGCTTACAAGCTAAAACTTGAGAGAGAAAATGAAGCAGGACAAAAAGGAATGACATGGTAACACTGTGTTTGTTAGGAATTATTATTCAGACCAGCATGTTCCAAGGTCCTGCAATATAAAATATTTTCACACAGGGTTTACTTGGAATTTCAGGAGTAAAAAGGAAAAAAACCCCAAACACATGAAACAAAATGTGGAACTTCAATTCTTAAACAATGAATTGAGGAGCAGCTTCAAGGCTGACATGCTCTCAGCATAGGTCCCAGCCAAAATCAAGATACAGAAGTCTGGATTGGAATAGTGAGATGTTTAACGCTGTGTGACACCAGTGAAAATCATCTGAGCATCTGCAGATTTAGTTGAATGAGTTTTGATGAGAATTGCCTAGCTCCAGGCAATACTCTTAAAATATGAATTGTTAGGAATGCATGAAAAAGAGCTTTTGCACAGGAATAGAGAGGAATTTGCAGAGAAAGGGGCTTTACTTCGAGCAAGAGAAGAGTGTAGAGAGTGTAGTGAGACAGTTTGGTAATTCTTAGTGATACCGTGACTGGTTGGAAGGACTAAATAGTGCCAAAGTTTGTGTAGCTTTCAGTGTTTCTTTTGTGCTCTAGTAGGCATAAGTAGCTTCCATCCAAAACTGTACAAGTATTTGCAGAGTAAGTTGCTTTAACTGGTTATTCAAAGGCCATTAGTAACACTCAGGTGTAGGAAAGGGTTTTACTAAACCTGCCAGAAACAAAGTCATCAATAGAAGTAGTGGGAAAAGGATTTTGTGTATGTTCTGTTTGTTTCTCTTAAAGGCAGTATTAGACTGACATTGCGGTTGTTGTGAACTAGTGAACTCTTACACATATTTACTTTCTCTTTGTTACTTATTTCTTTTAGTGTTCTTCCACAATGCAGTACCTTTTGTAGGGTTTGGATTTTTGGATAACGCAATTATGATTGCTGCGGTAAGTTCACTGTTTAATTCCTCGATCAAGTCAGTAAGCTTCATATCGTTCAAGTAGAATAAAACCGACTAGACTGAGAGCTTCAGTAAGACACTATATCAACTCACCCTTTTAATCTCTCTTCTTTATAAAAAAAAAGCCCATGCCGTGTTCAGCCTTTGCCCAGTGCAAAGGAGCATTGTTCCTTCTGAAGGCCAGCATTGCAACAAATTTTACTGAACTGAGATGAAACTTGCTTTTTTTCCTCTCTTAATTTGTGCTGTAAGACACATTTATGATCACTGACTGATTATAATGTGATTATAACGCATTGATGAATACATCTTCAGGGCTTTTACTGATGTGTTCCTTTGTTCTGAGTGACGCAGGCACTGTTAGTGCTGATGTTGATTTGTGCTGATGCAGCCTGGCACTTCTGACTAACACTCTTGACGTATTTTGTTTGTTTGGAAGATTAAATGGGCTAGTGGAACAGGAAGATCTATAAAGGCCAAATAAACTGTTCCTCCTGTAGATCTATCACTGAGGATAAATTCCACCTTATTCCACGAGGATGATCAGGGGACTGGAGCACCTCCCATATGAAGACAGGCTGAGAAAGTTGGGGCTGTTTAGTCTGGAGAAGAGAAGGCTGCGTGGAGACCTCATAGCAGCCTTCCAGTATCTGAAGGGGGCTACAATTATGCTGGGGGGAACGGACTCTTCATTAGGGACTGTAGTGATAGGACAAGGGGTAATGGGTTAAAACTTAAACAGGGGAAGTTTAAATTAGATATAAAGAAGTTCTTTACTGTAAGCAAGGGTGGTGAGGCACTGGAATGGGTTGCCAAGGGAGGTTGTGAATGCTCTATCCCTGACAGTGCTCAAGGACAGGTTGGACAGAGCCTTGGGTGACATGGTTTAGTGTGAGGTGTCCCTGCCAATGGCAGGGGGGTTGGAACTGGATGATCTTAAGATCTTTTGCAATCCAAACTATTCTGTGATTCAATGTGATATTAATCATGGAATAATTGAGGTGGGAAAGGACCACAGGACCTGTCAAGTCTCTAGTCTTTCACTTGCTCAGGACCTTCCTCAGGGTCTCCAATCTATAACTTTGTGCTCAAAGCAGGATCACCTGTAAAGTCAGGCTAGGTTATTTGTGGTTTCATCCAGTGGTACTTGAGAAGATGCAATGGTAAAGACTGCAGAGTCTTTCTGGGCAGCCTGTTCCAATGCTCAGCTGTACTTACAGTGGAAAATACCCTCCTATATCCAACTGAAACATGTCTTGTTTTAATTCATGCATGTTGTGTCTCATCTTTGGACCTTGTAATGCTGTTTCATCATGCAGTTCACTGTGATTTTGTTTCTTCACCTAAAGAAGTAAGGAGCTACAATACTGTGTTTTATTCGTTCAGTATTTGTAGAAGTATGTATTCACAGCTATACATTCAGCTAAGAATTACAGTGGGGGAAATGATACGCAGAGATAGGGGTTAGTTTTGTCCATTAGCTGGCCATTATGGAAAAATATAAACTATTAAGAGTATCAGAAGTAAGCTCTTGTCCTGAGGAGAAATATATATGCTCGGAGGATGGGAGCTGTGAAGATCTAGTAAAAGTAATGTCCATTTATCCTTTCAATGTCAACATAAGCAAGCAATAAGCAATACTTTTGCTGGTTTACTCAGTGTAATCTATTTTAACTCCAAATCTCTCAAGTAATGAGAAAATTCTTATTTTTCAGGGAACCCAAATAGAATTGTCAATTGGAGTTATCCTAGGAATTTCAACTATGGCAGGCAAGTAATAAAATGCAGTATGTGTAGACTGATAAGCACACTCCTATATTTTAGGCTGACAGTGGGCCACAGGGCTGGAAATGACTCTTTCTTGGTCTTGCAGCTGCCTTTCCTAATAAAGAAACAACCTATGGTTAAAGCAAGGACATATTCCATTTGCAGAAATGGAATTTCAGTTCACATAACTTTGGCAATGCTTATTGTCCATTTTAATCTAAAAGCTCAAATCCTGGGTTGCTTAGGAAAGTGTATTTACATTTCTGTAATGGGACTGCTCTAAATTCCCTAGGGTCTGATACTTACCTATGTGTGTTTATGTATTTGTAAGTTGCTGTTTGCTTGCAGTGCTGAGTGAAGCTCAGTGTTGGTGTCCTTTTACTGTGCTGGCCCATGTTCTTGGTGGCTTCTCTGCCTCCCTGCGATAGCAAGGGGAGGCCCAGCAGCCACCCTGCTCCTGCACTGAACCAGAACTGATAAGTTCTGCTCAACGGCTTTGGTGCCTCTGCAGTGTCAGGGGAGAGAAAATGCCACTGGATCCATCAGGTGCAGTGTGGCTTGAAAGCACACAGACAGCTTAAATCCTGAACAAGAAATGTGCGGCATTTCTCTGTTGCAATGCAAGGCAGTCACAAGGGAGCTTATCTCACAAAGATCTGCTGTGAAATCATGTATATTAAACGTATAACTTCATTCAGTCATATCTACAGTGTTGCTAATCTGACACAGTTCATGGGTGTGTTAAAATGTTTATCAGAACTACATATATGATTAACAGCTCCTTCTGTTTCCCATGCACCTGCACCTCTTCAGGCACTGGAAGGCCTTGTTGGTGTCCAGCATTAGCTGTGTGAAACTGGCAACCACCCATGGCTGTTTTTAACTGATCTGAAGAATTCTTACATTGGTTTCCAGGTGTCTGTGACATCTGTTTGTATTTGTCAAGTGTTCTTTGTATAAGTTAAGCAAAAATAGTTGCACTTCCTGTTATTGTTAGTCTGCTGCTGCTGCAAACTCTAGTGAGGTCAGAAGAAAAAACTCTAAAGAGACTTATTTCTAGTCTTTTATGCTGTATCTGCTAAGAAGAGTGACAGTCACTGGGGCAGGGAGGGAGGATAACTGATTGGGTTTATTTGTAATGAAAATAATGCTTTGCCTTCTTACCCCCTTCTCTTCCCTTTTCCTCCCTCCAGCTGCAGCTCTGGGAAACCTTGTTTCAGATTTAGCTGGACTGGGGTATGTCTGAACTTGTGTTGAGAATATGTGTATTGCTTTCCTCTCTTGCAAAACACTGTTGGTGCTACTGAGCTACAACATTATAAACTGCTGAAATACAATTGTTTGGGTTTTTTCTAGATCTGGAATTTTGCTTCAGTAAACTACGTGACTGTAGAAATGTATTCTGGTCCTTGCTAAGGAAAAGTTGGACTGTTAGGTGTATCTTGCCAAGGCTAAAACTGCAGTTTCATAGTTCTGAAACAGATTAACTGTCCTGTTATTACAGTGTTACATATTTTAAGGGATAAAATTGGGATTGGCATTTAGTCTGACCCAGTGTAGTCTGTAAGCAATGCTTGCTTTTAAGGAAGTTTTAATGAGAGCTTTTTCTGCAAGGAGTGCTTTTGTTAAAAAGAAATATGGAAAAGTACATGTTTTGTGATGCAGTATGTTGCTATGTTAGAATATCCCTCATATACCTGCTCTGGTTGTTATAACTACATCAAGAGGTATTTCCTTCTCCTCAGATAAAAGTTATGTATCTGGAATGCCCTCAGATCTCAGCATACCTACTGCTGACATAAACAGATGCAGCTGACTTTATTTTTTAAAGGAATATTTGCTGAAAGTAAAGCTTCAGTTATGACTCTTGTGCCCACTTGTCCTCTTTTTTTTCCCCTGCAAATATCGAGGCTCATTCCTAGTGTGTGTGTGTAACCTTTCCTCCAGTGGAGGTCAACAAGCTCTGCAAAAATACCCAACATTCACACCAGTTTTGTCTTGCTGCATAAAGTTTTTCTGTGTATTGAATCAGTAAGAAAATGAATGAACTTGCAGTGCAAAATGCCCATCAGAAATCTGATGATCGCACTTTGCCTTATTTACCTCTTGATGACTTTAGCTGAAGGAAAAGCTATTCATTTTAAGCTCAGTGCTTCAAATACGTCAGAGTCCTCACTAGAAGTAATGGCAGATCCAAAATCGTTTGTCCTTGTTTTCTTGTTCTTCCAGTCTTGCAGGTTATGTAGAAGCTTTAGCTTCACGACTGGGTCTGTCAATCCCCGATCTGACACCCAAACAAGCTGATATGTGGCAAACGCGTCTCAGTGCACACTTGGTGAGTATCCTGTAGTTAGGCACTGTTTGTGTGGAGCTTGTTTGGTTTAAACTAATATGTGATAAATCCTTTTTGTCACTTTTGTCATTAAATACTTCATGATCACCAACATTTTACACCTTTCCTGGAAGGTTAGTCGTGAGCCTATACAGGGAGCATCATGAGACTGGATTATTTTGGGCTTGGGGGGATTTTCCATATGCAACAAGCTATGAATGACTAGTACCATGGACAGTCTCTGCAGTGACTTCATGTATGCCATGGAGATACCTGGGCTGAGCTCTGTCTACTGTGATAAGACAGTTTATCTGAAAGTTATAACCCCTTAGTAGTTCACTCCCATACATTATTTGTCAAGTGCTTGCTATTTATATACCTGTCCTAGTATGTGTTCATTTCTAATATTCTATAATTAGCTTGGATATGAAATTAGCTTTCCCTTGGGTAAATTTGCAGCATTTGAGTAATATTCAGTGTCTGGGTTTGCGGTTGTGGGACACTTAACTTGCAGATTCATTTTTCAGGATGATTACTTAATTAATATTTAAATATTTGAAGTGATCCCACTTCAGAAATGAGAACATTTAGTTTATTTTGATGAAAGAATCATATTATAAGGAACTGAGTAAAGAAACATATCCCTTTCACTTTGCCAGAATGAACCTTCATGGGGAAAAATATCTGCAGATTTAAGGGAAGAGAAATAAAACTAAGGGAAAAACTCTGCTTTTAGCAGTGATAGATCAAAGCACCGAGCAGGGAAGAATTGGCATGTTTGTGAGCTCCTCTCTAGTCTGCCCAACATTAGAGTCATCTTGGTGAAAGCTGAATCGGGCGAAAGCCTGTCATTGCACTGCAGCACATTCACAGTGCTTTTCTGTGAGGAGACTTCTGAGCATCTTTGCCTGAATGTGAGCAGGTTTTCTTTTATAACCATTGTCTCAAGTTTCTCAACACTGCCCACCTTCTGCTGGCGATGTGGTTTGGATGTTGCTTCTCTTACTTTTATCTCCTTTTGAATACTACATCTGAGGCAATTGTGAAAAACTGTGAAATGTTTTCCAATCTTTTTTATTTATTATTATTGCCTTCCCCTTGTGCCTTTGCAAGCCATCATGTTTGCAAGGAATTCCTCATTCCTGACTTTGCATTACCGCATGCAAACAGATACATTTATAATTGCACATAAAATGTGTGTGTGGTTTTGGTTTTTGTTTCACCCCCCTTGTCTGTCTTCCTAGCCAATCCTTTGAATCTGTCTCCTCCCTTACCACCTATGCAGCTCTTCATGGGTCATTCCCCTCCTCTTTGTTCAGAAATGTGCCTTTTATCACAGCACATGCTGTTTCTAACCTTGTCATATCTGTCTCTCTCTCATAGATTGTGTTTCTAGTCTGCATGCTAAGAAAAATGTGGCTCCCAACTGAAAACTAGAACAAAGGGTCTGTTTTCCTGGTTGTGTTGGTACTACACAGCAAAGGAGTAACAACTGATCAGTGAGAAACTTACTTTTTTCCCCCTTTCTCTAGGGTAAAGCTATTGGAGTAACCATTGGCTGCATTTTAGGAATGTTTCCTTTGTTCTTCTTTGGCGATGAGGAAGAAAAACTGGAAGAAAAAAAATAACCTTTTTACAAGACATATACAAATGTAAACTACTGTACCTCAGTTACTCGATTACGCTGTCAATATTTAGGAATTAACAGACAGTAAAAAATGTATAGACTTGGGAACAAAACCTTCAGCATGTCGTTTTATGGAAACACTAATTTATTGTGGCTTTGTTGTGTTCAGTACTTCTTTTTATAAGATATCATCTAACTTTTTATTTAATTGTAAATTTTTGAAGTGTTTTCACTTACGGCAAAATGTTTACCACTTTCCCCTTTAACTTTATTCTTTAATGGATTATTACTCTGATAATCCACCATGGGTGACAGTATAACTCTTTAGTTGCATATTGGTTACTTAACAGATGTAATTGCATGACAAAAATCTGACTGCTGTTCATCAGGTCCTTCAATGCAGATTATTAAGGAGGTCAGTGATGAGTAATTTCAAGTCCCTCACTTGCAAGATGTCTGGTTGCCCCCTAACCAGCCATCAGGTTGCACTGCCTTTAGATTAGATATTTCATTGATCTGTGACAGCCTAGCTTGCATTTTTCACCACAATCTGAATCGTCTTCTGAGATGATCATTTTAAGGATTTCACAAGGTAAGTGTTCCCAGTATAGGCTCTTTACCAAGTCCAATTTTGGTGGTGGTTTAGCACCTTCTATACTTCCATATTTGCCTCTTTTTTTCCTTTGTAAACAGTATTTTGAGAATTGAGATATCTTAAATTTGTCTTCCTGCATTTTGAGTGTGGTATTAAAGAATTCAGAGCAACTGTTTAAAAAATCCAAACAACTTTTTTTTCACTGTTCTGCTTAAAACAAGGTGTGAATAGTTGGGTGGGTGGATGAGGCTGGGAAATGCTTCAGGGTACGAATGAGTGCTGGTACTGCAAGTCTGTAATGGGTGGTTCAGTTGAAACAATAAAGCGTACCATCAGTCTGGATTAGAGGACCTGATCTGCAGATTATAACTTTGTATTTAAGATTAAGCCTTTGCTACTTATTTTTCTTTTTTTGCTGTAGGACAATTAGTAAAAAAGACCCCAAACAACAAAAAAGACTTGAGGCCTTTTTCCTTTTTTGCCTTTTATTTTTGCAGTCTTACTTGGTGTATTATAGAACTAACAGTGCAAACACATGTAACTGTGGTTTTTTATGTGGTCATGAATAAATTGGTTATGACTATCAAATATCCATAATGTTCAGGATCTGACTTGCCAATAGCATAATGCTAAACTGGTAACTGTTGATGAGGGGAGAGGGTTTCTTACCTGGTTGAATAACATTTGGGAAAGGTACTAAAAAGAGAGGCACAGCCAGGGCACTCTGGTTTATTGCTGGAATTGTTGGCACTTCTGAAGCCTATAGAAAGAAGCATCAAAAAGTAAAAATGATGTCCCCTGATGACTTTAATTTGCTGTAGGAAAAGTCTTGTTGTAATGTGTTACGTTTCACAGAGCTCATTGCTTATCTCTTGGTCGTAAATCTGACTTCTCTGTTCTCATTTCTAGAAGCCCTTTAAACACCAGTACTGAAACTTTGGCATCGACCTTTAATGAGGGTGACAGTGTTGTTTTCTGTTCTTTGAAAAGCAGACTTTGAAAACTTGCAGTGAGTAGTCCTTACAGCATGTACAGTACTTTGTACATTAAGCCATGGAAATCTGGACCAAACTGTCAGTCTGAAAGAGAGTTTAGCCAGGCCCAGAACACAAATGCAGAGGAGTTTTGGCTCGCATTTTCCAAGTTGGAAGCTTTATTGAAAAACCCCCAAATAAACGACAAAAGAAAACACCAATCACAAACACCACAAAAAACATCTTCCTTAGAAAATTATGTGCTCTTCCCCCACAGATTGCTGCTGGTTTACAATACTTCAGTGATCAGTGTTTTAGTCATACAAACATTTGTCTTGGCTTTGCCTTTTCTTCCTCTGCATGTACTTTTGTTTCTGGTATGTTTCTATACAAAGCTATATTTCCCACGTGTTGTTTTTTAAACTGAAGTACACATCAGAACAATTTTGCTTGTAGCTGCTTGTACAGTAATGCCAACACTGTTCCCCATTATGATACTGGCATCTTCATTGGAATCTTCAGCAGTGGCCAGACCTCTGTTCTTTGTCATCGTACCAACTGGAACACTGTTTTCATCACTTTTTTAGAGCTCATGAGAACAATAGGAAGGCTGTGTCAGCTGTCATAGTAGTTTTCATTTTATAATAGCAATAGGAAAGACCGTGTACTATTGTTAAATAGCTTGTGCATGTAAATCAAGTATGTTTTGTTGCTGTATGTTAAACTATTGTACTGCAACCAATACTTTTATTGGGAATTAACTAAAATATCTTCAAAGAAATGAATCATGTGTCGTCTTGTTAAACTATGGAGCTGGCCACAGAAATATGGAGGGCAAGTGACACATGGTAAGAAGTCTTGGGTGTTTCAGGCTGTTGTCTGATACCGTCCATCAAAAAGGTGATTTCTGAGGTTTCAGTATTTGACAAATGTGAAGAAATAACTCATGATTTGGGAGGAGCAGTGGCTCTGCTGGAGGCTGAGAGAAAGTGCTTGTTGGGGCCAAGCTGCCAGCCTGAGTACAGTAGGGGTAGCTTGCTTTGCCTACAGGGTCTGCTCTTGTGTGGAGGTGGTGCTGCTTCATGTGGAAGATATGTGCCTGATCTGTATCCTGTCCCCTCACAGTGAGGGTGGGTTTTTCTGGGGTGTATGGGTAAAAGTAATCCCTGATGGCTCTGATAATGATTTTTAAAGCACTGAAGACTCAAGAGAGAGCACTAACAAAACACTCTTCTTCATTTCCTGTTGTTTTCTCTCTCCTCAATAAAAGGAAAACCAAACACTACAGGCTTGTTCAGACACTTCAATATTGATCCATCTTTTTATTCTATCAGTTGGTCCCATGTTAATAGGAACTTTTCGAGTTAAAGGGCTGGTAGACCTGAAATTGTGTTTATTTTAAAATGCTGTCTTTTATTGTAACCTAAAATATAAATGTATTTTTGACCGTATGTTATCTAGGGACAAAGAACATGCATCTGATAATATGGTTATCTTGATCTTCTCGTCAGTATTTTCTCATGCATGTACTTTTACATAAATTATTTGGATTCAGACAACATCTTTTGTATTGTCCTTAATTAAATTGTCAAACTTTCTGTAAACTTTTATACTACAGCAAAGGTGTTCTGTGTTTCTTTATTAGACCAGATGCTGGAGGGGAAATGTTAATAATATCCTGTGGGTATTCAGTCTCAGCTATACAAACCAGGAACAGATGAGTGGTCCTTCGTTACTGTCATAGGAGATACCACCATGGTGGAGTGGTACTTTTGTCTCTTCATGCTTGGAAGAGCGTGATTTAAACAATTAAAGTGTTTGCATGGTAAATCAGTGGTGTTTGTGATTAATACGAGCCAGAAGCCCACTTGGGGTTTATATGCAAACTAAACCTTCATGAATTTTCCCAGACTTTGGAGCTCTTCACTTTGTTTTGCTCCTCAGTCAGTCCCTTCTGTGCATGTCTGTGCACAAAGAAGTGCTGTGAGTGGGGTATCTGTACTGAAAGGACGGTCTCATCTCACTTTGACAACCTGTATAGGCTGCGTTGTGTAAATCTCTACATTAATGTACAGAGTCTGTCACACTTTCTGTCCATCATGATTCCCTCTTCACTGGTGTTTTAAATGGTCTACTGACAAGCTGACAGAGCAGTGGTATATAAACTAAAGGTCTTAATAAAGCTTTGAGGAATTGTCATCCTGCTCCGAGAGTCTTATGCCTCTGGAATTTTTTGACCTAAAATGCTAAGAAAATAGCTAAAGCTACCCCAGGTTACAGTTAATATTCTCCTAACACAAAGTCAAGCTCCTGTTTTAAAGTCTTTATTTAACATTTGTTTCAGCTTTTACCCTTGTCTCCATGCTCAGGACCATGGGCATGCATCTTGTTGCTGTTGCTTCAAAATGGTAGTGTTTTTTGGGGCAAACTTACAACTTAAAAGCCAGCCAACAAAAGTGCAGAAGCATTTGACTTTGTTTTGTTTGAAGCCTACCTCCCCTAATCAAAACCCACCTTCTAGAGACCTGTGAGTTTCCCTGTCCCTGCTCCCCTAAGAGGTTGTCATCACTAGGGTTTGAGCAGTGCAGTCTCTGAGCCTCAGGTGTGGAAATCAGAATAGTGACCTTGTGTAGCAACAGGGAGTGTGGATTGCTGATCTCTCCTGTAAGGAGATGATGCCAAGATAAGGCTGCTTGCAGCAGCGTGTAGACAACTGACAGGAAACAGTTTTGGTTTAACAGTCTTTACTTCAGTAGTCCATGGCTATCTAAGCAACTGGCTTAAATAATGCTGCAGCTATGAATGCTACTCCACAGTCTCATGAGTTGCTTCTTTTTGTATGTGCAAAGACTAAGTTGTTGTGAAATACCAAAATCAGTTGAGACTTCAAACCTGATGCATTTTTGTGTCCCTTCTGTGTTCTGCTCTTGTGTTTATCAGTATCTCATTTATATATCTGTAATTGTGAAAAGGGCCTTATGCTTTTGCCTAGAGCATTTAATTAAACTGTAATTATTGATATTATCCATTAGTAAATAGATTATTTTGCAAAGGATTGTGAACTGTATTGAATATGACCATCCACTGGTTAGAAAACATGTATCCAAAGACTAAGATTTGTTGGATCTAGAGCTACCATTCCTGTTGGGAAGAAGTTGCCACCAAGCAGGGTGGTAGTGCAGTAACACAGTGCTTTCTTGTCTTTGTACAGCATTGCTACTTGCATTTGTCTGAGTGATTTGCACCCTGGTAATGCTGTTTAGCTGAAAATGGCTTATCTGTTGCTTCCAGCTAGGACCAGGGAGGAAAGGGAGGAGAATGAGATTCTGGGGGATCATTTTCCCTACATGGGGATGCACATAGGAGCTATTAAAAGAGAAAAAAACTACAGTGATTTGCATTCATGCTACTTTCCTGCTGTTCTCTGTGCCTCAGAGTGCTCTTAACATGCCGGGATATAACAAGAAGGAGCTGATGAGGCTTCTGAGTGGTTTTTCTGCAGATCTCAGCTATTGAGCTGCCAGTAATCATTGCACAGAATTGTCAAAGGAAAGATGATACTTAAATACCACCTTTTGAACACAGGAATCCTTGAATAGGAAGAGGAGAATGATTACAAGTGATCTACCTTTGCAGTACAGCTGCCTGATTACCAAAGACCACATCAAAACCCAGTTAGATCTTAAAAGGAAAACAGCCCTTTTTGGTGAAGCTTGAGATGCACATCTGCAAGTGACTTTTTCTTACATGGTTTCTCCTGATAGTTACTTGTCCCATTTTGTGCAGGAGCACTGAAAGGTGTTATTTTCCTTCTACCAGCTTTCCTCTATGAGAACACCATGGAAGGACTGAGAGAGGCTGCGACTAGAGCAGTTGGTAGGTAAGCATCCCAAGAAGAGGTCATGCTGTGAGAGGCAGGCAGTATCATCTTCATTTATAGTCCTTAGTTGCAGTGGGATGGTTCCTCTGGGAAAAGAAACTACTTTGTTGGATTTCATTAATTTATATTGACATGCTGAGGAACACGAGCATCCTTCATGGCAAGGCTAAAAAAAGGAGGCAACTCCTTCTGACTTGGATTGGAAATATTAACATCTCTTAGGACAGTCATCTCTTTAACTCTGCGGTAGATGAATGACCTGACTGGAATGTTTTAGCAGGTTATAAAGTCCTGGGAAAGCCGAAATGCAGTTGCATGCCCTGTTTCTATGGATTACCCAGGTGATGTGAGCGGTTCATGTATCGGTGAACTCAGTCACTTACCAGTACCCTGCAGGCTTCAAGGCTCAGTTTTCCTACACATTTGAGGGATTCCTGAAATGGATTTTCTCTGCCTTTCCATATCATATATGGAAAGGCTGCATTTCCCTGTTGCATTTCTGTATTTCCATATTGTAACTTCATCTCGGTTTTACATTCCCACTGACCCCTTTATATCTGGTAGACACCACTATGGAGTATATGTGTTGCTAATGAAGGTGTCCAGGGTGGGATTGGTCATGCTCTGCAGGCAGGAGGTTATACAGCCTCTGCACTGAGAATACAATGTTGACATTATTACTTTTAATACTCTCTAAGCTGTGCTGAGTGTTTAGAGTGTACTGGAATTCCAGCTCTATTCTTTGCTCAGTTTGCCCAGGTTTTGATCTATGTGGCCTATGCCACATTGCTTTTGGTAAGTGAATTTTTTGTGCAAGTTAGCTTGTCTGTGGAATGGAAGAGTTTATTTCAGCTGTTTGCTGTTGTAAAGCAAACCTGCTTTAACTGCAAGCAGAGCAGCTTGGTAGTGAAGAGGAGTGACAGGGAAACAAGTGACTTCTATAGAAAGTTGCCAGCAGGGAAGAACTCCTGCTTTCTGGATGATTGTTCTCTGTGATGCTCCATGTGGGTAGCAAATTGTGACTTTTTTTGTTTTCTGCTGCTGTGACAAACAATGCAGGTGTCACTTTACTAGAAAAATGAATCTGTTAAACAGATTGGCTAATAAAAGGAAACTGAATAGCATACCTGTAACTAATGTGCTGCTAAGTGCTGTCAGCTTGATGCTACTGAAAGTTGATATAGCACAAGGTGGGCTGGTGGTGTGATGTAGCCCGTCTGGAGAGAGGCTTTCCAGAAGGGCTTGTAGTGACAGGATGAGGGGAATGGCTTTAAATTGGAAGAGGATAGATCTACATCAGACATTAGGACGAAGTTCTTTACTGTGAGGGTGGTGAGGCACTGGCACAAGGTGCCCAGGGAAGCTGTGGCTGCCCCATCCCTGGCAGTGTTCAAGGCCAGGTTGGACGGGTCTTGAAGCAACCTGGTCTAGTGAAAGGTGTCCCTGCCAATGGAACCAGATGATCTTTAGGGTCCCTTCCAGCCCAAACCGTTCTGTGATTCTGTGAATAATTGTTGACAGGATTGTGGCCTACAGAAAGAAAAAAAAATACAAAAAGTTTGTGTCTCTTCTGCAGCTGCTCCCTCTCAGTGCTGGGTTGGTTTGTGTCTCCCTGAGCCACGTGGGGTTCTGGTGCCAGTGTGGGGGGCACGTAATCAAACGCTGAACAGTGTAATTGCAAAAGAAGAGAACACAGAAAGGAAATAAACCCTCCCTTTAAAGAAATACCAACAAATTGCAAGTCTCAAGCTACCACAGCCGTGTTGCAGTCTAAACCAGTATCTTTCATACTGGCAGTTCCACTGATTGTAAAGCTGGAAGGTTTCTGAGTTCCAGCTGAGAAAAAACACTTTGGTGCATGTCCTCTGTTGACTTGGTTCTGGTTTAAACTGATCTGGTTTAAACTGATCTTAAACATAGTAACAGAAATTATGGGGTTTGCATGGTTTATTTCTTAATCCTTTTATTTTCCAGTTCAGTAAGTTAGGGTGTTCCCCATATGTGCAGTCAGCCTGTAAAAGAGCAGGAGTTGCTGGTTTAGGTTTATGCTTGTAAATTATTACTGAGAACAATAGTGTGGGTTTTTTTCTCTATGAGAATAAAATACTCAGTGTATTTTAAAACTGTTATGGTTCTTAGCTGGATGAATACTGTTAAGATAGGATTGCATGTAAACATATCTCTCACAATCTAAAATGGGAAAAGTTATTAGGATGTACTTTCTTTACTTCCATAATGGTAGTCTGTGTTTCACTTCAGTGGGGTGATGGCAATTATTAGTGCACTTCATGTATTTATGATTTGTCTGTTTCCTTTAAAAGACCTTTCCAGATGTGATGGAAGATGCAGTGGTAGCTACTTGTTCACTCTCTGGTTACCATACTGATTGCATAAATTCTGTTTGCTTTTTGCTCTCCAAACTAAGTATGCAGCCTTCTGTTGCTTTCAGTTCCAGCATTGATCTTGCATGCATCCTGGTGAGGTGGCCGTGAATGTTGTGGTAGAGGCTTTTTCAGCATAATTCCTCCACCAAAATAATCTGTCTTGAGTCATCAATTCATGCAAGTCAGGTTTCTGATGAAAGCCCTTTAAATCTCTGCGATGTGCTGTGACTCACACACACACACACACACACACACTTGTGATCTAGTCTAGTAGAGTCACGAATCTCTGTTTCAGTTCCTCTGGTCCTTTTAGGAAGGATTCAGGAACTCATCTGACCTGTCTCTGTGAGTGGATGGATGGGGACTCAGATGCCCACATGCAGTCTGTAACCCTGCCCATCGCAGCATGGGAGAGACAGTGTCCACATTGCACTGGTGCCACCACGTGCCCTGAGTTTTGCTACACTGACAGCTCCGATGATCGTGACTGTGTAGCCAACAGCAATTCCTGTGTTGAGCCAGAGACCCTCGTGGAGCAGCAACCATGCTTTGTGCTTGTAAAAGCAGAGACCAGAGAGCAAGTGCAGGGACTCAGAGCCTGGAGGGCTCTTGCTGCTGGGGAACAGCTGTTTAAAGAGAGCAGTCTCCTGCAGGACAAGTGGCAGGTCGGTGTCTTCTGATGAAACAGTTTGTGTTCTGTGATCTTGCAAGTCTCTGGAGCTGTCTTTGACTCAGTATGTACTGTGGGGTTTGCATATTTTATCTTGCAACCTCATCTAATCTCATTCTGGGTAAAGTTTACCATTAACATCCTTTCAGTGTGTTGGTGGAGGGGTGACTGCTCTTACTTCCTCTGGGTTGTAGGAGAATGTAGAAGGAGCAGTGGTGGCTTAGAGGGTTAGAATGAAAGGCAGGGGAGTTTCTGCATTTCTCAACATGTTTTTTCCTTTGCATGGGTGCTGTGGGGATGTGTAAACATGGGAAAAAGTAAAAACCACCCGTAGCTGTTGATGCTGCTGCCCAAGAACAACCATTTTGGCTGCACTTGGCAGTATCATGTCTGGGATGTTGCAGGCATGGTCATGTCATAGTTCTTTTGCAAATTGGTCTACAGCTTTGATATATTTTGCTTACAATAGTGGGTTGTTTTTTTTTTCTTCTCCTAATCTTCTTCTTTAACTGTTCTCCCATTTGCTGTTTTGAGTTAGTTACTCCGGAGTGTGTCATACTAACTGATTCCTCACCATGGTCAGTGTATATGCACACTGAAAAATGTTCATATCTTGAAAGATATCCCTTCTGTTAACCACTCTTAGTACGGTTAAAGCATACTGTTCTTTTCTGTATATCCAATTAATCCCATGCAGCACTATTCTTTCTGCAAGTAAACAAGCTTTATTTCTCTGTGCTTATAAACAGGATGGATGCCATCCAGAGGCACCTTGACATGCTTGTGAGGTGGCCAGTGCCAGCCTCAAGAAGTTAACCATGACAAGTGCAAGGTCCTACACCTGGGTTGGGACAATCCCAGGCACAGCTGCAGGTTGGGGAGAGAAGAGATTCAGAGCAGCCCTGAAGAGAAGGACTTGGGGGTGTTGGTTGATGAGAAAGTGAACATGAGCCAGCTGCAGTGTGCGCTTGCAGCCCAGAAAGCCAACTGTATACCAGAAAGAGACACTTCATCAGGAACTGTAGCAACAGGACAAGGGGGAATGGGTTTAAACTTAAACAGGGGAAGTTTATGTTGGATATAAGGAAGAAATTCTTTAAGGGTGGTGAGGCACTGGAATGGGTTGCCCAAGGAAGTTGTGAATGCTCCATCCCTGGCAGTGTTCAAGACCAGGTTGGACAGAGCCTTGGGCGACATGGTTTAATGTGAGGTGTCCCTGCCCATGGCAGGAGGCTTGGAACTAGATGATCTTAAGGTCCTTTCCAACCCTAACTATTCTATGACTCTGTAGTATTTTTGGTGGCTTTCTCTACAATGTTTGTGTCACTCTTTCTGTCATTTTTTCTTTTCTGGTTATTGTCAATAACTATTAGATTTCAGGCCACAGGAGCAAACTCTCTGGTTTTGCTGATCTTAAAAACATAGATTCAGTTCATAGAAACTGGCAGTTTTGTCAATAACATTGCTGGAGCAACCTAGGGCACATCAGCTTGTCCTTGTTTTTGGAGGGTAGAATTTGTCTCACTTTAACTGTGGCTGTCTAGAAGTTGCATACCTCTGAGCCATGAGTCAGGCAGACATCTACAGAGGATGCCTGTGGCTCTCAGCTCCCAAAGAGGAAGCTTAGCTGACTTGACTGTCAGTTATGCCCCAAACTTTAGACTTGTGGATGGAGGTGAGGTAACTCCAGGGCTGGCACTCATGGCTTTTGAACTGCCTGCAGTTTTCAGGCTCCTCAGAGCTGGGTCCTGTGCTCATGGCACATCATCCGCTGTGCTGTGGGGCTGGGTTTGGGGGCTTGCTGCTCAGTCATCTGAATGCTGGCGCATGATGAGCAAGCAATGGCTGTTGTACATCTGGGTTGCTGCAGTAACCAGCCCAGTGACATCAAACCAACCCAGTGACATCAATCTGCTTTTGCAGATGCATCAAATAACTCTTTAGGGCTGACCCATGTTCATTTCCCTGACTCCTGTGACTCTTGGCTGTATGAGGATTTTGATGCATGGCTTGTAGGGCCTACAAGATGAGTGATTTTTGCAATCAGAGGTGAATAAGAGTGGTGGATGAAACAATTTATTTTAACACAACAGTGTTCCAAACTTGGAGCAAACTCAAAGCTATAATAAAGTCTTTCACCTTCAGGACTAGACACTACTAGATTGAAAATAAAGGCATTATTGCTGGTTGTGGTGTGGGATTGGCAGACTGACATTTCTGTTGGCAAGCAACGAAAAGCTGCTGTCCTTCACTGGAAAAATAAGGAGGCTGTTCATAGCCTGAAAGAAATATAGTGCCTCATCCATATTGGAGACTTGCCTCGAGGTCTTAAATCAAGTGACTTTTGGAAAAGCAACTTGGATTCTTTGCTAAGCTGCTTTTGCAATCTCTAGATCTCTGTACAGCTTAGGAAACTGGGCCGGAACAGATACTGGTAATAGTATATTGGGTCTTCTGGGCAGTTTGAAGCCTGTTTGGCAGGGCTGTGTCCAGAAAAGACTAGTAAATAGCAAATGTGCTAAGGCTTCTGTGAAATTCATTGTGCAGATGACAGTACCTCAGTCCAGTGGCTGCTGGTCTGGTTCTCCACCATATGAGATGCACAGATTTATTAGCAATGGCCAGTATCTGTACAGGGTGCATGATGAGGAAGTAGAGAGGCCCCTTTTCCTGGAGCATAAGTCCTGGTTAAACTTGAGACAAAGATGCAGCAGCCACAAGGATGAGCACCCGTTGTGTGCACAAGATGTGTCTACTTTGGGTATACCTGTGCTGTGCTGAGGCCACACCAGTTTATTTCTTGGGACTAGCTCTTTAGCTCAAGGTTGATAGGTCCTGTAAGATCTGCATATAGGTAAAGAGCATCTAACCATAGATACAGGGCATTCCTGTCCTCTACAGTGTTGTAGGCATATAATTTGTCAATTCACTTCGGCTTTTACCATCAAAATACATATGTAAGTACTATGAGTCCAGTCGGATGAAGCTGGAACCACTGAGGTGTGGGAGGATACTGTTCAATGTCTCCTTGTAGAAATACTTTGGATAGAGGGTTCATAGTACATGAGATCCAGCAGCACCACTTGGTAAGGTGTGAATGTTCCTTTAACCTAAATAAGAACTTTTTGTGGACGCAGGGTCATTTTGAGCAAAGTATGATACCTTTATCCTTGTGATGTGGAAAGGCTTTTCTGTCACAAACATGACAGATTCTGGTGTGACACTGAGACCATGGGAAGCTTCCACCCCTCTTGTCTCTGTGTGTCCTCTGCCTGCTACACTCAGTTGTTCTCTCATAGCTGCAGACCCCGTTGCTGACTGATGTGTAGCCCCTAGTCATGTGGGTGAAGAAGACTCATTCACTGAGGGAGCTGCTGGCAGACAAGTGTCAGTGATGGCAAAGGGTTGGCACCAAGTCTGGCACAAGGGAAGATTTGGGTTCACAGCAGCAGCGGCGAGCTGTGATGGTTTTAGAAACCAGTTTGGCCCTGGATGCAGAAGTAGGTGTCCTCACAGCACAGTCCGGCCTCATCTGGCAAACACAGAAAGGGAAGCAAAGCCAGCAGGGAAGGGGAAGCAGAATGAAAAGAAGCGCTGGAAGTCATGGTGTTTGAAACGGGATGTAGGCTTCTTTGAACAGGGATGTTATGTGTATGTGAGGGACGCCTGCTGCTGTGGAGCTGTACTGAGGGTGCAGGGGATGGATGGGTCAAACAGGGAAGTGTGAGAGAAAGCAGTATTTGGGTGTTAAAAACTGGGTTGTTGGGTGGGGATTGATGAGTCAGCAGGATAGAGGGGAGGAAAATGAAGGAGAACTGAGAGTTAACTCCTAAGAAATTGATAGAAATAATTAAGATGTTTTAAAATCTTATCAAATGAACCAGCTGTGTTAAAACCCTGTGGAGGTGTGTGGTCCCCTATGGATGTCACGGCAGGCAGCAGGAGTGCAGGGATGTACCTTGCCAGTATTCTGAGTTCTGATGGTGGAAGTTGCTGTAAAAATCAGAGGTGCTTTGGTTTGAGCAGCTGTATTTTGTTGCTTTAACGAATGCACGTGAAAGATTTGGATTCTGCGTGGCTTTCGTTACAATTTTTGGGGTTTTGTGCAAGTGTTGCATGATTTCTGTGGCAGAAAGGTGCATTTTTTTTTGCATTTCAAAATGGAAATTGGATAAACTGGGGGGGAAAAGAAATCTGTATAGCTCAGCAGCAGATAGAAGTCAAAACATTTCCCTTTCAACTGGCTTTAAACAAAGCCAATCTTCATTAATACGCATATTTCAGAATACATACTTAATCTTCATCATTAATCTTAACCTAGATGATGGATTTAAGTCCAAAGGCAACAAGGTTAATCAGCATATGGATGGCTGTGGTATAGTCCTTTCAGCAAAGAGCACATTAATCTTGATGCTATCTCTGCTGGAGCTCCAGCAAATGTACTTTTCCATGGGAGGAGGGGGAAGGAATAGCTACTTGCCTGACTCTTCATAATGCAGTCCTCACTCTCATGTTATGTTAGTTCTTACTGAGCAACCTGTGAATATGTGTTGGTTTCGATGAGCATACAAACTGAATCACAGCTGAAGGATCTTATTAATTTGAATTTAAAATAGCACTTATCTTGTGGTGAATGTGTGTGTCATGTCTCAATAGTTTTAACTGAATGTGGATAGCCTTCACAGAGGTGATGGGCTCAGTGGACAACAGGAGAGTGATGGATATTGTTTATCTTGCCCTTAGCATGAGATACTGAAAACCTGACTGGACACAGGCGTGAGCAACATGCTATAGGTGACCCTGCTTTGAGCAAGGATTGAACTGAGCCATCAGGTCTCTTCCCACCTCAACCATGATGTAATTCTGTGGGTAGGATATATTTTTGTTATCCTGTAGTAAACCATTTGCTGGAATGAAACTGGAATTACTCTTCAGAGCATTTCAGTGGAAAATAAGAGAACAAGCAGTAACGAGTTAAGAGTTGACAGGTAGAACTTGGAAACATCACTACCAGTAACTAGTTAAGAGTTCATTGGCAGGTAGAACTTGGAAACATCACTACGGTTGTCAGTTTCATCTGTTACAGGATTCCCAGTTCTTGTCAGAGAAGGAAGGTTGTGTGTTCTGAATTGCACTAGGAGAGGTTTGGTGGTTGAAGCCTGGTTTGGAAAAGGTGCTTTTGAATTTCCTAGAGGGAAGAAGCTCCTGTAAATAGCATACGACCTATACAGTGTTACCTTCATGTGTGATGTACCATGGCTGGGAGGTTCCTAGCCCTTGTCCGCTTGTGTGCCTCCCTGCCAGCAGTAAGCAGGAACAGCATCTCTATTGCTTTTCAAATGCAGCTGTGATTTGTTGCTTATTTCTCTCTTCCTGTTTTCTATGTGTACCCCCAAAGGCGCTGGCTTTCCAGGTCAGTCGTCTCTGAGCAGGCTGGGGATACAACAGCTGCAGGCTCTGATCTTTCTGGAATGAGTTCTTGGAATGCATGTGAGAAATGCGCCTGATCCTGTAGCTTGCAGGGCTTGGCACTAAATAGCTCTTCTCCTACAGGCCAAGTTTATCTCATTGCAACAACTGGACGTTGTCCCTGTGCCCTGGGCCATTCTCCTTCTGAAAGCTGTTATTTTCTAGTCCCTGCTGGAGAATATTGATCACTGGAAAAGAATAGCTTGGCCCTGTCTGCACTGGAGGTGACAGCAGGGGGAGCGAACATCTCTTCTTGTCTGGAGGAGAGAGAAGAAAATGGAAGAATTTTATTCTAAGCAGTCTTCAGTATTAATTTATAGTTTCAGGAATGGCTGGGGAAAGGCTGTAATCTGCAGTTGACTGGTGGTGGGCATAGGGAAAAGCCTGTTTGTAATGTAGATGAAAAAGATGTAAGCAACAGGAGCTTCTGAAATGCCATCTGCTAAACAATAATACTGGGTTCCAGGCACTCCCCGTGTAATTAGTGCCTGAGTGGGCTGTGGGATTGCAGCTGGAGAAGAGAATTTTCTTCTAAATGTGTTTATCATTGTAAATCCAAGAACTGGAGAGGAGGTGGGTTTTTTGGTGAGAACTGTTGCACATCATCAGCTTTATGCAGATAGTAGGTAAGAGACAGGTCTGCACACAGTGAGGTTTTAAAGCTGCTAGAATGAAACTCTTGGAAAACATAAAGGCTGTTACTTAATTGCAAACCAGCCCTGATTTTCCCAAATAACTGGTTTACATTCTGTCTACGCAATGGGGGAAGGCCATCAGGCAGCTGTGATGACAAGTTCTGGTTAAACTCTTATACCTGGAGACACAGTGACCTTGTGCAACCCATGAGCCTGACACAGTGAAAACACTTCTGTTGCTTAAAGCAGTTGGTGTTAGGTGCCTGGATCTCAGGGCTTTTTCACAGTCAAGTCTTTTAGTCCCCTCTGGAAGTGGTGTGAATTATCTGCACCAGAGCCTGGATCCAAGCTGAGATCCTGCAGTTAACCTGTGCCTTGGGAGTATTTAAAGTGATGCTTACTCTGTAGGATTTTCCAGGTAAGTGCTAGAAACTTCATGCTGATCCCTACCAATGAAGATGTAGGGCTGGATTACTCCATCAAGAAAGAAATCCTGCTGCCTTGTTTATGGACAAGGAGGAGGTAGACCCTTTTTTCTTTACACTTCCCTCCTTTACTTTCATAGCACTCACAGCAAAGGCAGGCGCTTGGCATTTCCCTGCCCAGCAAGTCCCAGGATGGGTGATGAAGAGACATTTCCAATGGGCAGGTTCAGGATGGGCTCATTTCCTCATGTTTCCTCAGACTGTGCTGATGCTCAACCCTATGCCACTATCTCAGCACCCAGAGAACATTCAGGCTGACACAGAGCTGGTAAGAGCTGTTGTCTCTGGGCACTGTGGGAGGCTTTCACCAAGCACTGGAGATGGCAAAATGGAAGTTAGGGTCCAAATACGGAAGAATAATCCTAAATAATGTTGATTATTGATGGGGTTTTTTTAGTCAGCCAGTCCACAGGAGAAAAAGATAGGTAGTTTGAGTAACATGCCATAAAATGGTACAAGGTAGGCATGTAAGTGGAAAATAGTATTTCTTGTAGCATGCCAGTGAAATATTTCACTTCTGGACCAAATTTAGAATAGGGAAGCACATTTGCTCTGTTGTAACATGGCTGCTTTTATATATAGATAATCTATAGGTTGGTCAGAGCATTTCAGCTTTCCTAATATGGGCAACTTTGAATTGCTCTAAGGTTGCCCTCGTGTTTAGTATGGTGAGAGCTACCTGGTTGTCTGTTTCCTATTCAGTTATGGGACACAAAGATGATGGTGGCACTTTCCACCACACACGAATTGTGTTAAGAATAAAACCTTAATGTGGAAAGTTTTATATCATGCTTGAGAAGCACTTGACAATTTGAAAACTAATCACACAGGAGAATATGGAGCACTCAGTTTCTTAAAAGTAACCATGATCTGCATCCATCCAAGTTCTGTGCTTTTTCCTTGTACCTTCCTGACATGGACAGTGTAGCAGAATAAGAGTTTGAGATGTTTTGGGTGGCATGGTTTAGTGTGAGGTGTCCCTGCCCATGGCAGGGGGGTTGGAACTGGATGATCTTAAGGTCCTTTCCAACCCTGACTATTCTATGATTCTAAGAATGGGGGGTGTTGAGACAGTCAGTGATCTCTGTGAATAACAGTTGACTTGGTGGGAGGTTTGCTAAGGGTGGGTCAGGACTGGATCCTAAATACTTCTGGATATCTGGAATGACCAAAACCTGAAATTTAGAGTAAAACAGAAGATTTCCAGAAATTTTAAAACTCAGAGGAACTGCAGCTAAAAGGCAAAATGCCTCCTGAACACTGGTGCTTACTAATTTGACCCTGTCAGAGAAAGGGTGCTTCGTATGCAAACTGCAGTAAAGTACTGAAGTGCTTTGTTAGTATCTGAACCCTAGGAATTAAAGATTCACCCAGGAAGAGTCTCAGTTTTACAAAGACTTTCCTTGTTTCTAACAAATGCTTGTGTGCGTGTCCTTGAAGTCTCCCAATGCTCTACTCATTCAGTGTGAGTCTCCTTCCGCAGCCAGGGCAGGAGCTGAGATTTGCTGTTTGCAGGTTCAGTCCTGTCTTGTGGGAGCTACATTGCTGGAGAGAGCTCCTTCCCTTTACAGTCTGAGGATGCCTTGGAACTCTGAACACTTAAAATGCAGCATGGTATAACACTGGTCTTGTTAATGGCTGGGAAATTGTTGCTGACAAGTCTGTGACAATTTGTAAACAAATGAGATCATAGGCACTAAGGTACATGTCTGTGTTTTTAAAAGTGAAAGTAAATATTAGGCTTAAGAGAGAATCAAAATTGTGTTGCAATCTGTTCTTCAGGCTGTTGGTGCCTACCATTTCATGAAGGCTTTCCCATTTAGGGTAATAATTGGCTGTGTATTTGTGCAGAGGCATTTTGGGTTGTCATTGAACCTGTCCTCTGCGCTGGTCAGGTCTGAGGAAACACAAAACCCACAGAGGAGCAGAGGTTACAGAAAATAGGAGTAACGTTTAATTGCTCAGCAAGCTGCACATTCCTCATTCTGCTTCTAAATCACCTTTGTTCCCAAATCCAAATTGCTTGTCTAAAAGGCAGCAAACATCACTGACTGATACAGGAGGAAATTGTGGTAAGGATGAGGGTGCTTAAACCCATCACTAGACACAAAAGCCCATGAGACCAGAAGCATTAAGTACAGAGAAACCATGAGCAGGAGTCACCTGTTTGGACCCTCTCACTCTAATAAGGATGCTGATAGAAAGAAAAAATATTTAGATGCATGCAGTAATTAGAAAAGACACTGGTGAGACTTGGCTGCCATTTGAGAGAGCCACCCAGCCATGGCAGAGAAGAGTGCTGTTACCTGTCTGCTTGGTGATAGCCTGGTTCTGAAAGCCAGGAGAAGGAAAATGAGCCAGGTGAAGGGAGACTTTGAGAGGCTGTTTCACAGCATCATGTCTTTGGCAGAGAGGATGTCTTTGGTGCACTGTAAGACCAAACACAGGCTTACAGTTTGTAAGTCAGTTGAACCTGACAGATGCTGGTGATGCTTATTGCCTTTTAGACAAGGTCGAATTGGGAATGAAATGTGATTTAGAAGCAGAATGAGGAATGTGCAGCTTGGTGAGCAATTAAATGTTATTCCTGTTTTTGTAACCTCTGAAAGGGCTGCTGTAGAATCTTGGGCATCACTTTTGATATTTTGGTATTAACTTGAATAAATGAATAGCAAATAGGAGGGCAAAATGAAAATATGTGAACCTTTGGAAGAAAGAGCAGCCTCCTGGGTCTCACTAGCAGGTTCTCCTGCAGTGCACTGCTATTTGCACCAGGGCTGCTCACCAACCGAGCCCTACAGATGCACTCAATGTGTGGGAGTGCTGCAGTGCCTTTCAGATGTGGGGAGTCTCTTCCATGTTTTTGAGAGTGATGGACCGGTTTCATTGATGTGATCCAGGAGTTTCCTCTATTTGTGCTACAAGCCAGCCATCCATCCAGGTGAATGACCAGAACCAAGATGTAGTCATCACTCGCACATGGGTGTTTTTGATGAGTTTGTATTTTGCAGCGACTCACAGGTATCTGTATTAACCAGAATAAATCCAATCTGCAGGTGGAATAGTTTCCTGGTGAAGAGTGTAGTTTCATCAAAATGGAAATGCTTGCCAGATACCTGCTGATTTTTATGGGTCTCTAACTGGAACACCTCTCTTCTTCCATGTAAGTGCCAAAGTGTTTCATTTAGACGTAGGTGTGCAAAGAGATTGACGTAGCCTGTTCCGTGTAATACTATAGTCTTAATTTGAGTGACTGGAAAAGATGCAAATGAAAAGTGCCAGAAGGAGCAGAGGCAGAGTTTGTTCTGTAAGAAATGCACATTTGAAAGGAAAGTTAAAATGTTGAAGGCTCCTTGTCAGCACTACCACAATATTTGTGCTGATTACTAATACATTTTAAAGGAGTATTTATTACAAATACAATATACCTTGGCTGTGATGATGTCTCATCTTAAGATGCAGTGTAATGTTTAGGGAATACAGATTTGGAGCAGCTCTATGATTACACAGTCTGATCTCATGGACTCCTGGAATTTCATTTTATTATTCTCTTCCAAATGCTGTATTTTATTCCCTTAAACTGACACTTGATGCATTGCTTGGGTGTTGGAGCTTGAATAGATTGAGGTGAACTACAATGGCAGATAAGCAGAGGAGGAGACTGAATGATTATAAGAGGTGGGAAAGGTGATGTGTTTGGAGGCTGGTGCTTTTCTATAGCACAGAGGATGAATCTGCTTCCACCTTCTGTTCCATAGCATGGACGGGATGCCTGGAGGGCACCCAAAGAGGTGTGGTGCAAAAGTGCTATTGCTGATGGCTGGACTCCTGCAGGCAACTGCTCTCAGAGGCCACACAGTATTTGTGTGGTCCACTGGGAAGCAGTCATGGCCTGGGTACTTAGGGTCTGATGTGCCAAAGGAGGAATGTTTAGCAGTCAGCTTCCAACAGTTAGTTTTGGAGAGATGCTGTTGGTTTGTAGAGGTGCCAGGCTCTGCATGCACTTGGGATATGGATTTGAATAATTCAGTTGCTGCAAGCAGGATAATCCCCTTTCCAGGCGCTGCTGCAGGCACGGACCATGGTGTCACTGCTCAGCACTAAGGTAAACCAAGCCCCTGCTTCAGGAGGACACTGAAATGCTGCTGTCCCCTCTGCAGCCACATGTGAACATGTATATAGAGCCGGGTCACAGGGAGCTGTCCTTGTGCTGTCCCACCACAGCAGAAGAAGCTGTGTATGTGGTATGGATCCAGCTCCATTTGTGTCCCACAAAGACCAATGCAAGGCTGGGAGGAAAGCCGTCTCCTTTCCCAGCTGTATGTATTTTCATGTAATCGTCTTTCTGCTCCCATATTTTCTACACCTTGGCTTTGCAATTTGTGTCTTTCATTCTTCTCCAAAATTCAGTTCTTTCTACTTGCATTGGTGGGGGATGGAATGAATAACCTGAGGAAGGAATAAATGATTTCATGGCTAAGGCAGCTGGATGCTTTGTTCAGTATATTCATAGCAGACTGAAAAGGGAATGAATAATAATGGCACTAAACTTTTGAGGACAGTAAAAAAAAAACAACAGATCAAATGTGAAGAATTCCAGAAGGATCTTTTGAAGAACAGTGAAGAAAACCATGAGATTCCACATGCGTAAATGTATAAGGATACATGTGGTGAAAACTGGTTCTAACTTCATGGACAAAATATTTGGCTTTGAGCTGACAGTTACCATGCAGGAATAATGTACCTGGCCTATGGTTAGCTTGTGTTATGAAGACATTAGCTCAGTTGTTCCATGGTGGTCAAATAAAACAAATTAGGGTGCCCAGGAATTAGTAGGAAGAGGATGGAGCGGCTGAGCCACCTCAGGCTGTCAAGCTATCAGCCAACTGGAGGTATGGAAAACTGCAGTCAAATGTGTCATGTGAACACTTCAGTAATGGTAAGCAGGTGTTATGAGTAAGGATGTATCTGTGTGGGAGCACACACAAAGCAAATCCATACTCAAACCCCATCAGATGTTTATTTGTCAGAATCACTGCCAGTGGTGTGTACAGCAAGAAATTCACAAGGATGCAGCGTAAGTTTTTACTGGCACAGGTTCAAGACTGAGTACATTATTCACAGGAGGCAAAGCTGATGATGAATTATTCAGGGCTTGCTGAACAACTGTTGGAAACCCAATTCCACCAAATCACCACACTAACTTCATTTGGGGTTTTATTATACCACAGCCTGCAAAGCCAAGGCTCTCTTGCTGTTGCACCTCTTTCTCTACAGGCTCAGAAGGGGAAAACAAATACTTGATCCATAAATATATATATATACATATATATATATAATGAGATATCAATACCATTTCTTGGTAAATGACCGCACAATCGTGTATTGCACCTCATTTCCCCATTCCCAGCAGCTCAGGGGAGGGTGTCTGGAAGTTGTGTGTCAGGGATGGCAGCTGAGATGACAGCAGGACCACCCTGCTCTGGCTGTTCTGTGTGCTCGTGGGGGGAGAAATGCCTCAATCCTTTCCTCCTGAGCAGACTTAAGGCACCAAAACCATCTCCCTTCTCACACACTCAGTGCTCCCTCCTCATTCTTTGCACCAGTGGGCCTGGTGGGTGCTGCAAGCAGATGTAGGTGTTGCTGTAGAGCATCACCAGCAAGCAGATAACTTGAAGAGCAGTGAATGCTTGCGGGGAGCATGGTTTGGTTTCTGTTTCAGGGGATAGCGCACATGGTTTGTGCATCACCGCTAACCGTCGTTAGGAAACTGGGAATTCCTGACAGCAGTGTGAGTTGTGCTGGAGGTGTAATTTATCTGGCAGTAAGAAGATCTCACTTCCAGAGATTGTTAAAGATTGAAAGTTACTTATCCTGCAAGTGAGATTTACGGAATTTTAAAGAGAAACTCCATGTCTTGAGGGGAAAAAAAAGAATATTTTACCTGTTATTTTCAGGGTTACAGAAGCTTTCCTTAGAGAGTGGGCCACATCTTCATTAGGCATAAATGTAGTTCAATTAATGTGAAGCATATGCTGGCCTTCTGCCAGGCGAACATCTGACTTCGTATGTAATTTCCTAAAATCCATTGTGAAAGGGTGTTCTTGTTTCTCCCTATGTAATTGTAAGGATTTTCTTGTACAGGGAAAAGACAACTGGCCGATTACATGCACAGCATTGACTAAGAGACAACATAAATAATGAAAACAGGTTAAAATGTCTCTCTGCTTTTGCAGAAGCTTTGGCGTGTTCTCTGACTGTGTAAATACACAACTTTGGGTCAGGCTGTAGCTACTTGAAGTGATGGTTGATGTAAGAGGTAACACCTTCCCCAGTATTTAGTGTCATCGATGTGCAAGTTGTTGAAATTGGAAATGGAGCTAGTGGGAAGTGCTGGTGAGGTGGTCAGGGCTAAATGGCATCTTTAGGAAAATCACTGCTGGGTGAGAAAATAGCATTTGTAGAACAAGACAGAGCATTTCATGTATGATAATTCAGTTGAATAGAATGAAAACCACCCTCTTGTTGGTTATTGGTTTTTCCTTTCCTTTCTAGACCTCTAGACCTACTGGTTGTGTTTATCAGGGTGAAGGTCTCTCTGATGTTAATGGGTGCCATTCAGGGCACACTTTAGAAAGGTACAGCAAAACTGTGATTAAATTCAGTTGATTGGGGATTTTATTCAATACCTTTCCAGACCTGCACTGTCATGTTCCTAATTGGTGATGGGCATCACCCAGGAAAGCTGAGCTTGCAGAAGCCCCTGAAGGTTTCCGTAGCGCATGGAGGCTGAGGCCAGCACAGGTAATTGGCTTTTTTCACAGGGATAATGTGCTGCAGTTATCTCTGCCATGATCTAAAACAATGCTTTATCTATGCTTTTTGACTGAATTTCAAATTACTCTGTCAGGAGCCATCATTCAAGACACCTCAGCATATTGCTCAGCTCCTCTTGACAGCTCTTGGACATACACCTAGGGCAAAAATCTCATTGCTCTTTTCAACAGCCTCTTGCTCAGCAGGACCTTGGCCATTTTGGGAAGACCTTGTCAAAAAGACCAGCTATTTTATTTTCTCCCTGATGAAGGTAACCTTAAATGCCCTTACATGCCTTGATTCAAATCTACTCTGAGCTTAGGCAAATTCATTACACCCTAAACCCATTCCAAAGAGCCAAAATCTTTTTCTGTATTCCATCTTAAGTTTCCCTGGCTAGCTGTGTCACTTGGGCCCTACACTTATTGTGAAATAAGAAAGGAAAAAATGCTTTTATGTCTGTAGGTTAAACACACATTAAACACATCTCATAAAGGGCATTTTCAAGTTAAACATACATATGGTTAATCCATTCTGATCTGGCTGCCCTGTGGTTATCCATACAGATAAGAATTCTAATTAAGGAGTCTGATTTATCTCTCTTTCCAACTCATTTCAAGTTAAATAATGATTATTTTTTCTATTATAGCTTATTATTATGCCATGAAAAATTATGAGCAAACATTAGATTTAATCACTTCAGTGTTTCAGAGGCAAAGTTTGATTGATGGATTCCTGACACAGCTTCCCAAAATACGAAGTTCTTAATCTATCTTAAGACAACGTATCGTCATGACACTTTTTCTATTAGAAAGAAAGCAGTGATTTGGAGAAAAAAACACAAGTCTTGAACTTTTTAGCTTCAGGTTCAATGGATTTGAGTGTGGATCTCCAGCATTTCACTTCTCAGTGTTATTAAATCTATTTTTTTTTTTGGTCTGGATGCTTTCTTTTATGGGACAATCCACACATGCTAATCCTAACCCACCTCCCAGCCCCGCTGCTGTGCTCTCCTCCACAAATCCTGCAAGTTCAATAGGACCTTCTCCTGCTCTTATCAACAGCAGCGAACTGAGGGCAGAGAGGCTGTGAAATAAAGCAATGGTGAGAGTGTTTCTTGCCATTTAAAGGCAGTTATAGGGGATTAACATCCTTTGGGACTTTGTTATTTTCTTCTGCTGTATTTCAGAGTTTGACTGTTATGACCTTTTGCACCTGGGTTTTGAAGCAGGATGTCCTGTATAGAAACTCGGTGGTCATTTGTGTCATCTTAAGGAAATGAAGCTCTAGACATAATATGCGTGAAAATCTGTAGCATTGGATTTTACTATCTGAGAAGTTTCTTCCGCTGCTGACAGCTTCTGCACAAACCCAGTGACAGTGTCATGAAGAGTCTCCTTCCCTATTAACTCCACAAGAGTGGCATGTACCTTTATGGAAAGAGTCATCCTGAAAGGTCACACTTGGTTTGGTTTAACTTTGTGCTTTTGGTAGTTCAGTCTGCGTAACTTCTCTAAGTAGAAATCATCCTTCTTGTTGGTAATCTGTCAACTGATTTTATGCTTGATCTACATCTGTTATAAATTATTTCCTTAAAAGTAATCTTTTAATTCTGTAGACTGTTTAAAAGTCATCTGGTTGGTTGAGGCTAACTATAGTGAGACGGAGTCTCTTTTGGGTGTGAATCATCATTAAATCCGTAGTAGTGACAGCAAAGTAATACTCCCTATAATTTAAAACCTGAGAACACCTTTCAATTACAATTTCCATTATTTTACATTGGAAACCACACTGAATTTTTAAATTTGTCAAGCAGAAAGCTGCAGGACAGTCAGAGGCAGACAGAGCAATAAATGAGCCAGTAGACATTTGATCAACGGTTTGTGCTTTTTCAAGGAAGATGCTCATTAATCATTATCAAGCACATTTTGTTTTTACTAAAAATGTTTGGTTTTTCTATCCTTCTGTCATTGCTTTTGTTTAAATTAAGGCAGAATTAGACTCATGGTGTCTGGGCACATCACCCTCCCAATATTTAGGGAAGGTAGGTAAACCTCTCAGGGGTGAGTTGTGGCACCCACCTGAGTCCCTGTGTTAGCATGGGACTAATAAAAGCATCTGCTTTTGATAGAGCCTGTTTCCTCTTCTGAGGAGAGGAACCCAGACAACTGCTAGATTTGTGCTTGTCTTCTGCAGCAGCCAAATTTCAGTGGGTAAATCCTGCCTGTAGGCAAATCTAGCCATCAAAGTGAAGCAAAATTTCATTTACAATAGCATCTAAAAGCATTTTACTGATACCCACTTCAAATGAATTCGGTTATCGTTAGAATTCTGTTCAATTTCAGACAACTGTAGATGTTTAGTTTCTCTCTTTCAGATATGTAGTTCATATAAATATTATATTGACATGAATTACATGTGTTCCCTAAAGAAAAGTCTTAATTGTATTCCCATCAAACTTTCACAGGAAAATGGATTGCCTTTGTAACTCCTTACGAGCACTTTCTCTTGCTTCTTTTTGCTGTGAAGTTAGTTTGCTTAGTAACGTAAGTTTAGCTGCTCCAACTGGGAAATGCACTGAAATGAATCCTCTTAATTGCTCTGAAAATATTAAAACTAATAATGAACTTCCTAATGATCTGCTTTAGAATCTGGTATCTTGTGATTGAGTTGGCACAGATGTAAATCCTTCATCCCTCTGTAAATCAGAAACACGCTGGGTGGAGGATGCAGCCTGTGCCCTTCCATAGATGTGGGCTGCCAGGGTGCAGTGAGTTAGGTGTCAGTGCAGCATCAGCAACCAACCACGAGCAGAGCTGTGGCAGGTAGAGAAGACTAATTAATGTATGGCTCGCCTGATTGCTCACTTGCTGGAAGATCATCATTTAGCCATATTAACTTGATTGCTACAACTAATGTCTGTACCCTAAATGTGTCTGTGGTCGGGATGTGCTACAGCTAAGAAGTTACAGGCAGAGGTCCTTCCATAAACAAAATCATTTATATCTGAAAATGCAATGACAGAACACTTGCTAAAGTTACTGCAGAAATCTCACACTGGTGTGTAGTGCTGGAAAGCTGTTTTCACCACGTGTCCTGGCACCGGCTGCAGTAGGAGCAGTGGGAGAGGGAAGCAGTGATTTGCTGCAGGAGTAGCAAGTACCAGTGTGTTTCAACATCCCAAATGTCTATTCAGTATTCTGACATGCTGGGGTGGAAGGAGGTTGGAAGGAACAGCACCCTGGAGAAATGAATAGAGCAATGGGCTTCTGAGAGGGCAGTCATCAAGTGTCATGGGACAACATTTCTACTTGATAGAAGAAGGAAATTTTATATAATGAGAAAAATTAATTGCTGGAACAACCTCCTCAGGGATGTGGCAAAGCCTCCATCACTGGAGGTTTTCAAGATGTGGTTGCACAGGGTGGTAATCTCACCTAGGCTACTCGTTCCAGAAAAGGTTGGACCAGATGATCTTTTGAGGTCTTTCACAACCTGAGCTGGCCTGTGATTCTGTAAGTGATAACCTTAGGTGACATGGGCTTGGATGTGGGTAAGTGAGAGCCCTGGATTTGTTCTTGGGATTTATCTATGTATTAGGCTGATAAAACTTCTCTGCAGACTTGGCACTGCACTTTCTTAGGGCGCAGTTGCTGCTGGAAGATGCCAGAAAGAGAAATTCTGCCTGCAACCTTTGATTGCCCATACCAGGATTTGCTTGGGCAGTATAAAGGGTGTCAAGGACTAAATACATTGTTGTTGCTCCTGTGGAGGAGTAATTTCAGTATTCTTTGATAGAAAGCCAAGCAGCACAAATCTTGCCTGCTTCCATCATTTTGCACACTAAGGGCCAGACAGTTCAATTTTCCTTCAGTTGCTTCACACCACCAGGTTAACACATAATGAAACCAGAAGCATTTGTTCCCTCTAAAGCCTTACACATTGGTAAGTTGGGAGGTTGCATAAGAAGAAACAAATGGGGTTTATATCCCATTCTGAGTGTACAAACAGCTAAAGCACTGTGCAGGTTTCTGATTCTCATTCTAAACATGTCCTAATGATGCGTTCCATATGGGGAATAGCACAGCATGAAGGAGAGGTGTGCAGGGTGAAGATAATCTCAGTCCTATTCATCTGTCTTGTATTTGCAAGCTAGTCAGATTGCAATTACCAGGAAAAACTCCAGTCCCATTTAGTGCACCAGTGTCATGGACTATGTATCTCTTCACTCGATAGGAAACTGGAAAATAGCAGGAAAGACTTTTTAATGGGTCCCAGGGGGTTGTCATCAGGGGGTGCTGCTCATGGCTAAGCCCTCTTATGGCTGGACTCACAGCAGACATTGTAAGCATGGATCAGCTGCAGCAGCAAGGCACTGCAGGGGAAAGGGCCAGGAGCATCCCTGGAGCTCATCCTGGAAACCTGCAGAGCAGAGTGACTCTGTGAGGTCACCCAGACCAAAAGATGTTTCTGAGCACATCCAGGCCAAGGGCTATCCTTCCTATAAACACTAATACAGGATTCAACCAACTCTTCATCTCATGTCGCAGGTACTCCCTATAAGTGTCTCATGATTTTCCATTATGGCTCCTTCCTACCCTTGCTCTTTATTTTCCATTCATTGCAAATGCATTCAGCTCCACTTTGTAGCCCAGTATCTTTCTTCTACTTTATTAATATTTCAATGAAACATGCCATATGGACCTGGAACACAAGATTGGATGTGGGTATTTTTCTTGATAATAATAAGGATCCAGACAATCTCAAACCACTTTGTGGCTGACCCATTTGTTACCCTTGCAGCATTTGGTGGACTGCCAGGTATCTGTAACATCCAGCTTCTAGCTGATGAGTGTTCAATACATAAAGTCTGCCAGGTACAGACTGCTAAACAGACCTCAAGTATACATGGGCCATAGCTTGAAACTACTGTAATTGTGTGATGCTCTTTGGCAAATGTTGTTTAGCAGTGGCAGAAATGGAGCCTACCATATTCATCAGTACTGTCCTGTTGCAGGCTGGCTGTGAGAGGACGTACGCGATGGGGAAAGAAGAGGACTTGCCTATGCAACTGATGTATCGTAGAATCACAGAATCACAGAATGGTTTAGGTTGGAAGGGACCTTAAAGATCAGGTAGTACTATCCCCAGTGCCCCAGCTGGGGACACCTTCACTAGACCAGGTTACTCAAAGCCCCATCCAGCCTGACCTTGAACACTGCCAGGGATGGGACATCCACAGCTTCTCTGGGCAACCTGTGCCAGCACCTCAGCACCCTCATAGTGAAGAATTTAATCCTAATATCTAATATAAATCTCTTGTCTTTCAGCTTAAAGGCATTTCCCCTTGTCCTGTCACTACCTGCCCTTGTAAAAAGTCCCTCTCCAGGTTTCTTGTAGGCCTCTTTAGGTACTGGATGGAAAGTAGAAGTGCTTCTTCTCTATGTGTCCTGGGGCTGTGTGGTTGCCTCCTTTGAACCTGTCCTTGTGACCCCAGTGCTGTGCACCATGAATACTGGAGATAACCAACTTTGGAAGCAGGGAAGGTTTTCCCACGACAGACCTTTTTATCCTGATGAAACCTTCTGTAACTCCAGGAGCAGGCTGGGCTGGAAATGTCACATTCTCCCAGCATGGAAGGATTTGATCTGATCTAATGGAAGGGAAAACCAGTGTATCATTTCTTGGTTAGGCTTCATACATGACCTTGAGCAGTTATTTCAGCTCTGTACCTTAAGTGCCTGCTTATAAAACGAGATAATGGCACCGACTCACTTGTCTCACGTGGATGCTCAGAAATATCTAAAGAGGCTGGATAAGCATCGACAATACCCATGGATGGGAAAGTTGCCAGTTTCTGGTGGCCTCCTTGCCAAATTCAGGAGCAGAGGGATGGCTCTTGTGTGCACCTTGTACATAATGGAGAAAAATGGCAACTTTAACAGCTTAGTTCAAAATCACACCATGAGCAAATCTGTTTTATGACTGATCTTAGCTGCTTGGTTAAAAGAGGGGGAGAGCTACAGCTCCTCTTCTCTTATACAGAGCAGGGGCAAAGCAACAAATCATGCTGAGAAATGGCTGTGCAGGCTGGAAGTAATGAGTTGCATCGGAAAGATGCGACGGATGGAGGAAGGGGCAGAGGCCAAGAAACGTTTGCAAGGTGAGTGAGCAGATGGGCAGCAATTGTCTCTGAGCAGATGCTGCTGTTTTCCTTGAAAAAATGCCTAATGCTCGGGAGGTTAATGGGAGATTTATGAAGGCAGCAGGGAAAGGTGAAGGGATGCATGGCAGCTGGCCAATGCTTTGTGAATGACAGCAGCTTCCTTAAAATAAATGAGGCTGTTAAACTGTCGAGTTCTCGGTATACAGTTACCAACGTGCATAGGCAAATGAACAAATGAATCATTTCATTAGTGTATTCACAGTGATTTCTGCCCAATGAATACTAATTTAAGCAGCATCAGGAAAACGTAAGGTTATTTCTGGTATATTTAATTATAGCACAAGTATTTTTCCTTCTCACTATTATTTTGAGATGCTCAGATAAAATCTGAAGTCAATTAAGTGCCTGGGAAAGCCTCCAGTCCCCTGCAGAGGCTTTTCAGGAGGAGAAGTCTCAGGCTTGCTCAGGGATGTGTACTTGAGACTGAGAGCATTTTACTAGATGTTACCTGTATTGCAGAGGCAGGAAGACAGTGTTGTGGGGCAGGAAGGTGAGCTGGCAGACCTCAGGAATGATATTTCCTCCCTGGCTTGCATCCGGGATTTGGTACTGATGCAGCTCTGTGCATGCAGCCAATGTTGGCACTGTATAAACACATACTGAAATAGAGGCATGGCTCCAAAGAGTTCATAGTGGGAATAAGTGGGATAGGAAGAGCGGGAGGGATGGGAAGCTGCTGATGTCACCAGGCTACAGATGAGAAGTTAAAGAGGGTAAAACTGTTTTGCTTAATGTCACACGAGAAGGTGGTAGTACTGAAGCACCCAGCCCCCCTGCACCCCAAGCCAGTGCCTCACATGGGTCATAGAATCATAGAATAGTTAGGGTTGGAAAGGACCTTAAGTTCATCCAGTTCCAACCCCCCTGCCATGGGCACGGACACCTCACACTAAACCGTATCACCCAAGGCTTCATCCAACCTGGCCTTGATGTCTCTCAACTTGCTGCTTCTGGCTCACTCTGACAGCAGGGAAAGTCCTGTTTTTATCCTTTATTTAATATGGGCATTTCATCACATTGTCATATCCAAAAGTAGTGGGGTTTTGTTTGTTTGGGGTTTTTTCCTATGAATAAAGAGCTGCAGAAAACTAATTGCAGTAAACAAATCATTGCAGTAGCAGAATGAGATGGTGAATTGTGAATATAGCAGCTGACATCCCCGGCTTCCCTTCTTTATGTTTGCTTTCTGAATTTCATATTTTAAAAGATCTGCTCCCCGTCACTAGAAATGCACCAGTCCGGACTCTGCAGGCTGCCCATGGGATGTGCTGCAGCTAAGGATTTACAGGCAGGGGTTAATGGGTGAAACTCTGAGGTCTGTGTAGCCCCATGGGGATCCTGGGAGGCTGTTGCTGGAGGAGGGTCTGTGTTACAGGTGTCCAGTGCTGGGAAACCTAAAACCTGTTGTTAGAAGTAAATGTGGTGTGCAGTGGAAGAGCATTTTAACAATATGAAACTTCTCCTTCTGGTTTGTATGAGAAACAATATAAACTTCGGCACATAAGTGCTGTCCCTAAGGAGCAGCCTGCCTGAAAAACTTAATTTGTAGATGCTTTAAATTAAAGACTCCTCTGCCGTCACTATACAAATCAGGATTTCAACCTTCCTATATAGGCTTCAGCTCCTAAAATGTGTTAGTGTTACAAGAACACCATGAAGAGTTTAGATGTGAAAAGCAAACACCGCAGACTAAATGCTTAGTTCTACTCCAAAACTCATTGTCTGCATAAATGGAGCAATGTTCCAGGATTGATTGGAAATACGAATAAAACCAGAAAAAAATATCAGCTTACCTAGAAGTAGTAAAAGTGATTCTTGTTTGTGCAGCAGCCAAGAGATGAGTAGAAAATAATACTGTGTAATCTTTTACCACAATGGGCTGGTGTAGGTAAGGAAGAGGTACAAGGAAAATGCTCTTTACAAACCCACTATCTCCAGCATCTAATCAATCAACACTATTAAGAGAACAAATGGACTTGGATGGTTAAAAGCAGCAAATGTCTGGGTGTGAAAAGGTCAGAGACAGTTCTAACAGCAGGCTTCTTTATCACAATCTCTGAGGCAACAGTGATTTTTATAATTGGATATTTATTTTGATTTGCACTGATTCTGTCTCAGATGAGTCACATAATGGTTACTTGTCCTCCTTGCTGTATTTTATGGTGGTAGCATGTGCCTTGACTCTGGGGCTCTGATTTATTGAATGCTGTACAAATACCAGTTCCTAAATCTGGAAGATGAACAAAATTTGTCATGTAGAGATTGGAAAAGTAATTGAACTTTACTGAGTTGAAATGAGACTTTCTGAAGCAGAACTTCAGCCTGTATTGAGCTAACTCTGATTTGTTTGAACTCAATAGGAGCTCAGAAACCTGTGCTCAGTGCTTTTGAGAGTCTCACTGATTATGTTTTTGTACCTATCCTAAGAATACTGATATAGTCAGATACCTCTGCCCTGAATTCATGTTTTCTCAATACATTTATGTGGATCAAGGCAATGTGTCTGGCATTGCCTTTTGGGAGGCGAGGTATGAGTTGGAGGTGCCATTTCTTTGCAGGCTGTTGTGCCAGAGGTGCTGGGGTAGGGGACAGTTCACCCATAACCTAGCAGACAGGCATGGGAAAGGTTGCCATCAGCAGAAAACAAATGCATTTCAGAGTTCTTAAATGTCCTATGGCATGAGGCTGGTGAGAGATGGGAGCAGACTTCCCGAGAAGCTCAGACAGCCTCATCCCTGGCAGTGTTCAAGGCCAGGTTGGATGGGGCTTGGAGCAACCTGCTCTAGTGGAAGGTGTCCCTGCCCATGGCAGGGGTTTGAAACTGGATGAGCTTTAAGGTCCCTTCTGTTTTGGTAAGGTCCCTTCTATTTTGTGGCTCACACAGTCATCAATCAGCACCACAGAAATGCACACGCACACTTACATGCTTGCTGGCAAAGCTGGTTTTGCTTAATATGGCCCAGGCTCTTCTTATGGCAAAGAAAATGCAACTAAATTAAAATATCTGTTTGCACCTTGGTTCTATAAATACTGTACTTATATAAAACCACCCCCGTGTTTTGCTGCCTACATTTTACTTGTATGTATAGCTCCATCCTCTATTTTCTCCTCCCTAAAAAAAGCTCTATAGGATCCAAAAAGGTACCATTTTTTTCTATGTATTTGCTCAACACATCAGTGGAAACACCCTCACTGACTGCAGTGTTTTGATTTGGGTGGTAGGCAAGCAGTAGAGAAGATACAAAGTCAGAGTGTTAGGAAAAATAGGATTTCTTGTCATTTCTTTGCTTCTGCTCAGTTGCATGGGATTTGCTTCAAGTCAGCAATGAACATCACCAGTTTCAGGAAAGAGTTTCATATCTGACCTATTACTTTTTGTCTTTAAAGAGTAAAGCAGACAAATTCCTCAAAGGCCATTTGCATATAAATGCTAATTTACTACAGGCCTGTTAGGGATCTCTTAAATATGAAAAAAGTGGCCAATATTTACAGTAAAGCAGAAATCTTCTTTCTGTCTCATTATTCTTCTGTTTATTCAACTGTAAAACACAATTTAAAAGTTCTTGCCCAGTGGGCCTGTTTTAAACATTAATATCTGCAGAAACAGTCTGAAATCTGATTGGAAAGTGTTTCTTCTGTTAAATGAAGATGAGCCCTAAATTTTGACTTCAGGTTTCATTTTTTCAGCAATTCACCTCAGTAGCAAAATTTGCATTAATTTCCACTTGCCTCATTTTCTTGAACTAAGACATAAACCTGAGTTATTCTTTTCTTATTCCCCCAGGGCAGGGATAGAGAATAGAAGCTCAGGCTTTCTGTGACTTTGTCAATAAGCTGGGATTAGCATGTGGGCAGAAGGATTCAGATTGAAAAATGCAGATAAGGAAGATGTTTTTAGAATGTGAGAGTGTCCTGGTTTTAGCTGTAGCAGTTATTTTTCTCCTTCCTAAGAGCTGGTGCAGTGCTGCGTTTTTGGCTGAGATCAATGCTGGTAACACACTGATGTTTTAGTTGTTGGTAAGTAATGCTTACTCTGATCAAGGACTTTTCAGTCTCTCATGTTTTGCTAGTGAGGAGGGGCACTCAGAGACAGGACACTTGACCCAAACTAGCCAAAGGCATGACATACCACAGCACACCATGCCCAGTATATAAACTGGGGGGGAGGCACCCAGAAGGCCCAGATCACTGCTCAGGTTGGGCTGGGTATTGGTCAGCAGGTGGTGAGCAATTGTTTTGTGCATCTCTTGTGTTTATTGGTTTTTTTCCCTTTCCCCTTTTAGTTTTATGTTCTCTTCCCTTGTTATTTCCATTATCATTATTATTGGTGGTAGCAGTAGTGGTCTGTGTTATACCTTAGTTACTGCACTGTTCCTATCTCAACCCGTGGGAGTTACATTCTTTTGATTCTCCTCCCCATCCCACCAGGAGCATGGGTGAAAAAGAGGGAGAGTGGGTGAGCTGCTGCATGGTTCTGGGTTTAAACCACAATAGTTCTTTGGGGTGCCCAACATGGGGCACAAAGGGTTGAGATAATGACAGATCTGACCAGAGCGTGTCAAAACGAATGTGTTATAAGTACTCATTGTTTTGGATTAATAATCACTTGTCACAATGCTGATTTATTTGCTCTTGGAGTTGTTGTGTGTGGTCTCAGAGTTGTGCTATCTCACACCTTATGTGCCACCAGCATTTGCTGGTTTAGTGTTTGTCAGCTTTGGGACCTGGACAATAGTTCTCGTTTTGTTGTACTTTATGTAGATGGCTTGTGATACAATAGAATTATTGATCACGAAACTGCTCTGGTGTGTGTTCTCAGCACTGCCATCACCTCTATACTTTTGGAGGCATGTAATGGGAATTATTAGTAATTACACCTTTTTTTTTTTCACCCCTCAGCCAATTTATGCAGCAAACATCCTCCTGCACCTTCTGCTCTCCCACCATGCTATTTACAGTCACATTTGAAAATTCTAAAGATTTCAAATACCCTATGAATACCCTTGAAACCAGCCTGCTCCTTTGCTGGGAACAGGCATTTTGTTGAATATGGTTCAGGTCTTGTTTAAGGTTAAACAGGTATCCAAGAATACCACCAGGAGATCTTTCCTGAGGCTAGACAGTCATGAGTGGCAGGAATCCGTACAGGAAACAGAGGAAGAGGTAAGCAGCGTCTCTGCTGGTAAGCAAAGATGCAGACTTTCCTGTTCAGGTTGTGCTTGGTTCAAATGCTGAGTAATAAGGGTCAAAAGCCTGTGTTCTCTGTTAAAAAATTAACAGGTGGGATTAGTTTGTGCTTCATTTTAATGAGGCATTTCCTATTAAGGGGGCAAATGTCTCTTCTGTCCTAAGCTTGTACAGCCCCTAGGACAAGGGGTGTGCAGCAGTTTTTTGTATTTCTGTGTGTTAATGATAGACATTTATAACTAGCAGTGACACCATGGTGAGAGTGGTTTGTTGCCTCTGAGATAGGTCAGAGTAGCGATGGTCATGGTGTGAGTAGGTGATAGGTGTTCTGTTTTGTTGCTGCTGCTCAGGCATGGATTGGAGCCAGGCCGAAGGCAATATTCATTAGCTGTGCACAGGTTTACATGGTTGAGAGTTTGCCACCACTAGGTTCCAGGGGAGACAGTGTCAGAGCACAGGGGTAAGAAGGACCACAAAGTTACCCTGACGGACAAGCTCAGCTAAGCCTGTCTTCACCTTACTGCACTTCACCCATGGCAGACAACATCACCATGGAGAGCTTGGGTGTCTGAGCCAGATCTGGGCCACTGAGTCACTGCAGATGCAGCCATGAGTCTGGCATGCACAAAGCACAGGTGTTGTCCAGAACTCAAAGTGGAGCCCATCTATTCTGTCTACAGATAGCTGCATGTGAGAAGGTGACTCCTGGCTCCTCTGTAGGCTGTGGAGAGGCTCAGCAGTTCTTACACTGTGGTCTGTTAGATTTTAGCATCATCTGACGTACCCATTTCTCTCCATGGACTATAAAGAGTGCATGAGGAAGCTAACTGCTATGCATGTGGTGGTTAAAGGAACCTCATCCCAGGGAATGACTCTTGAAGAGCTGGGAGGAGATGTTGTATGACTATGAATGTCCCAGGAACATGTTAAAATAGAGGCAGCATAGAAGTTGCCTTTTAAGTGTGTAAAATGTCAGAAGAGAATATGGTTATTTATAATGCATTATCACAAGAATAAATTTTTATGCCTTTCAATGTATCATGGAAAATGTTTGGGAAGTGCTGCTATCCCCAAATAGGCTGGCATCAGTTCTGGTCTCATTGTGTAGGAGGTTGAGTGTGACACCAAACTGAGGCAACAAAACAGGAAACCGGGAGGAAGGAAACACTGAGGATGATTTGCTTAGGGATAACATCTCATTTGATCTCTGTGAGGAAGCATTAAAGGGATGTTTGCTGGGGAAGCATGATTGAGGAGCTCAGATAGCCGTAGATGTTTGCAGGGTGTGAGGACTGTCCATGTTGTGTCCCTACTTGTAAGTACACCCGGTGATGGTGGACAGGACTAGTAACTACTTGCTGAAGTGGACACTCCACACAGTCCTGCCAAAGGGCTGCCCAGGCTGCGGTGGGACCCTCCTGCCCCCTCTCCCCATCTCCTGGAGGTGGTAAGAGATGATGTTCCTGTGCAGGCTGACACCACTGAGTGCAGCATGTGTTTGACAAACTCAGATGAAAAGAAGTTGTATCTGAAAGATTTGCCCTCTGGTCTCACCTGGATTCCTGGATGGGGGATGCAGTAGTTATCAAAGACAGGAAGTTGTGAAGTCCACTGCCAATATGATTTTCAGAAAGGGCATTGGATTTTATGAAACACGTATTTTACACACATGTTTTAGTTTATAAGCTGCCTGGAATAGTCTTTTCTTTCCTGAATATTTATCTACAAGATGAATATGCGTGATGATTCCATTGAGTATAGAGCATTTGCTCCTGTGGGCTATATTATCAATCTTGGGAAACTTCTCATTTTCCATTAGGAAAAGACAGAGTAAATAGATCACTGTTGAGTTAAAAATGTTGTTAGGACCTTTCCCATCAGTTTAATGTCATTCCTTTGGGGCTTTTGCAAATCAGAATATTGATATCATGCTCCAAACTGCTATTTCTTATTAGTCAGAATATACTTTCTGACTGCCATGTACATGATTGCTCTTCTGACATCTCCTTCTCTTAATTCTCTACATTAATAACTGTGTCAGCCAAGCACTCATCACAAATCTTTTGGCGCGCTGTGTGTTCCAAGCCATGTATTTCTTCAGTAATGATGGGGCAGTTGCAGTGATGAGAATAGAACAGGCAACTGCTCTCCGCTCCTTCCTGCTGTCTCTGGAATGTCAAGAAGCACTCTCTGAAGGGGCACCTCTGCAAACCTCACCCTGCAGACTACAGTTTACAACATGCTGAGAAGTATTTCTAGTAGCTGTAACTCTGATGGTGTGTTCTGTGACACCCAACAGATGTCAGCCCATTTTAATGCTTTGCTATCAAAGAACCATTGACTGCACTATGCCATGCATAGTAATGTTCTTTCTTTGTCCTGTGTAAAGAAACAGGTAGTTTAGATTGGATATAAGGAAGAAATTCTTTCCTGTTAGGGTGGTGAGGTACTGGAATGGGTTGCCCAGGGAGGTTGTGAATGCTCCATCCCTGGCAGTGTTCAAGGCCAGGTTGGATGAAGCCTTGGGTGATATGGTTTAGTGTGAGGTGTCCCTGCTCATGGCAGGGGGGTTGGAACAAGGTGATCTTAAGGTCCTTTCCAACCCTAACTGTTCTATGATTCAATGATTCTATGACAATTTCCTGAATTCAGATCTGCCCTTTGGGTTATAGCTGTTTTACCAAGTAGTCCAGATCACTTGTAACCTTCTGCATATTTTATAAGCAAAAACCCTCTACCACAGTCAAAGCATTTATTTAGTGCTGGCTCCAAGCCTGATCTCTGCAGGAGCCCTCTGGTACTGTCTGCACCTTTGAGACCCATCCATGGGCCAGCCTCTGATGCATCTCACGCCTGTTCTGATGCCAACAGCTCCCTTGTGCATGTTGATTGATTGACATGCCATAAAACGGTCAAGTGTCTCAGGAAGGCTCAAGAATAGCTCTGTAGTGTATAGATTTGTAATCTTGTTGGGAAAATGCCCAAACCTTCCTTTCCCAAGCCTGTGCTGTGTTACAGCATGGCCCCTCAGATGTGCTGATCTAGACCCTAAATTAAATGGTTATTTTAGTCATGTGGGGAGTCTTTCTGACAATGTACAATGCCTGTGTACAATACCATGTTCTTCTTTGGCATCTTCAGCAACTTTTCAGCCCCATGGTGGTTTTTCTCCCTCTGAGGCTCTTGGCTGCAGATTTTAGCAGATGGTACCTCACCTCCTCCTCTGTGCCTCCTGTGGGTTGAACTCTGCATTCACCAACATCATGTGGGTTAAATATATCCTCATCCCTCGCTCCCAGCTTGGTATGGGCAAGCTGAAGCCCAGAGTGGGCTCAGGGTCACTTACTCAAGCCTTGATGGTGCCTGGACCACAGCTCTCAGCCCTTTCTCTGCTACAGCCAGGTCTTTCTCTGCCATGGCCTCCAGCAGGCAGCGTGCAGGACCAGCATGGTACGGTCTGTATCTTTGTGGTATAAAATAGTGCTAACATGTACTGCATATTTCACAGTCCTCTGGGAACTGAAAAGCTGAACAGTTACACAACAACCCCGGCAACTGTCTGGCTAAGCCTACACAACTAAACCTGGTGAGAGCTGATCTGAAGATTTTCCTGTCAAAATGTTGCCAAAATGACCACATTTTCATGCAAAAAAGCTGCAGTTTGGTGGCACGTAGGATTGTCTCTCTAGCTGCATGGCTCTGACTGTAGGCACAGACCAGAGCAGCTTGTGGTGAGGTGGAGAAGCTATGAAATTCGTTTGACTTTCCAGACGGTCACTGTGCTCCCCCGAGTGTGTGCTCCATGAAGACCTTTAACTGAAATAGCTCGGCATATCTCCAGTCAAAGCAGTGATCTCCCCACACCACAGCTGAATCAGATTAAAATGCCATCAGAATAACGTTCCAGACAGGCAGCAGGGCTCATACGCAGCCCCAGTGCTTCCTTCAGGACTCCTAAACTGCTCTTGAGGAGGAACATTAAACAAGCAGGAAACATAAAACAAATAAAGTCCTTGTGTCTTATTGCTGGGGAATAGCCAGTCAAAAATAAATGCATTTATTATGGGCTTATTTGCAAAGCCCATTTTGCTTAAAATAACTCAGTCTCTGCTTATGGTACCACTGAAATCACTTGTAAATTAAAGAAAAGGTTGTTTTCTCTTGGCTTGGTAAGTAGTATCTTGGCCTGTAAGTTCCTATGTGTTTCTTACTGGTTTTCTCCTGCAGTTCTCTTCCATCTGTAGTTCCCTCTCTCCATGCAGGAGCACACCACCTTCTCCTAGGTTGAGCTAACTAAAGGTGTTGATTCCCTGTGACCCAGCCCTGTAACAGGATAATTTTGGTGGGAGATGAGTCAGTCTCATATTATGTTTTATAGATGCTTGCTGCCTGCTCGATGCTTATAGGTGAGTGAAAGAACCACAGTCCTTAGGCCATGATGCTGGAGGGGGCTCAGGGGAAGCTTTGCAAGTGGCAAGATCATCTTGTAGGCATAAAGCTGGAGAAGGAATGAGGCAGATCATGCAGCACCTTCGCATTCCTAAACTGTTTCATCCAGATTTCACTGAGAAGGCTCTGTATGAAGAGATCAGTAATCTGGTCTGCTATGGACTGGCTCAGAAATCAAAGGCAACAAGATGACAGAGGATAGCATTCAAGGTTTTCCTTTACTCCTTTTGTCTCTTGCTTCTGTCAGGGAAACACGTGGGCAAAGGCAATAAGAAAGCATGAATTTTGCGAAGTGCCTCTTTGGAAATGTTTTGTCAAGGTTTTGATACACTTGCAAAGAAAGTTACAGTGAGTTTTTGTCCATTCATTCCTTTTTCTAGTAGGCAAATATTTCAGAAAACTAAGGCACCTTGCAGATATAGCAGAACCAAGGGAGACAGTGAAGATGGTGGGTCAGATTTGGATCTCCTTAGCAGTACAGCAAGCTCTTTATCAGAGATCTCCTTTACATAAAGGAGGAACTTCAGGCAATGGCCATAAGTTCAGGGAAATAAAGGCTAGTATTTTAGGGGAGATTTCAAGATGCTGCTTTCTTGGTACCTTGCCTAGAAACTTCCTTTTGAGCAGACCCATCTCAGAAAAGTCATCTGTATGGTTTGAGCTGCACCACAAGCTACTGCCTGTGCCTGAGTGCAGTCTAGCTCCCTCATGTAAAACTTCCTCTGCACTTTAGGTGGCTACTGGAAAAAGGTTTCTGGAAAAGGCTCTGATGAGTGCTGCTGTAAAATCTGTGTACACTGGAATGAGTTTCCTTTAATGAGATGACTTATTTCAGGTGTGAAGGACACCAGTAACTCACCAGTTTAATGGGAACTGTAAGCACTCAGCCCATAAAATACAGAAAATGGTGTGTAGAGGTGGGTAAACACACATCATCTCAGACAGATGATAGGAAGCTGCAGTGCACGTCTCTAATCTGACATCACATCCCATGCACACATTTCCCAGCATAATTTCACATTTCATAATTTCAAATTTCATTACTAGGAAATTAAAATTAGCTGTATGGAGACTGATCCTGCAAGGCTTTTGCAGTGGAGGGAGAGAAAATGGGCTGAGCTTTAGCAGGAAATGAAAATCAGATTGGCTTTATTGCCACCCCAGGTGTTGTCTGTTGCAAAGGACTGTTTTTTACAGCACTCAGTTAAAGAAAAGCCCCAAATCAGCCATCTGCCCCCAAAGAATAAATGTACTTTCCAATACAAAGCCATGCACAGTGAGAGCTTTGCAGCAAAGCTTGCTCAGTAGCTCAGTTTGTGTGGCAGAGTGAATGGGAAGAATTTTGCAGGGTGCCTTACCAGCCTTCTGCCATTATCACAAGCAGACAGTACTGATGGGACCGCAGCTGCATCTATGAATCTCCATCCTGTCTTCTTTCCTGAGGTGTCTGTGGAGACAGCATCCTCAATATCTTGCTCCGTGTGTGTGTACCTGCAAGATGACAAAGACTGCAGCAGCTTGTGCCTGTCTACTGCTCTTATGGCATCAATTTCTTCACTTTTCAGCTGAACACTGAGCCTCGTTGTTTCTCCCGAGTTCTCCTTTGGTAAAACATGTGGGATCACCTTGAAGATGACACCTGAACAGATTTTTTTTATCAAGCTTAAAGCTAGTCCACTTTTAAAATGATTGCTCTGACAGTCAGCTTTGATTATTATTAACCATCTGTTAATCTAAAAATAAGATGTTATATAAACAAATTGCTCTCCCCCAGCCTCAAAAGTGATTTTTTGAAAGGTATTTTTACATTCAGTTAAGATATTTCTGTTGATTGGTTTTTCACTCTGCCTCCTCTAGACTTCACAGATAACGATGGAGTTATATATAGTGGCGAGTCGGGCGGCAGGGAGGAAATATTCCCCAGGGATGCTATTATTGATGTGTGTTAGGTAAGAGCTGCAGACACAGTCCTGACCCACCAGCATGGGTGGGACATGCAACAGCCTGAGAATATCATGTCAGTGTGCATCGTTATCCATTTGCACTACTAAAGTCAAAGGGTGCGTGGACATCAGTTGAATTGGAGAGGAGCCATCATGTTCCATGCCGCTTGGCAGCACTGTCCTCTGGGTTGGAACACTGCAGGCAAGTTAAGAGACCCAAATTGTTGCTAATTCTGCCATGTTGTATAGAACTGTGGGTGTATAAATATGGACAGCCAGTTAATTTCTATGAGCTTTTAGGAGCAGGGGTCCTCTTAAATGAATTTACAAAATACCCTAGCATAGTGGGAATATCAACTTGGAAGGAAACTATTAGATGAAGTCCATGTATTATAACACCTCTAGAGTGGACTAGGGAAAAAAGATTGACAGGAGCTGAGAGTTCTGTTCCTCTGGCTTCAGCAGTGCTGGTCTGCTTGCTCCTCACATTTGAGTCTGGAGTCATGAGTGACACGAGGCATAAAAGAAATAGAAGATTTCAAAACCACTTGCTCACTTATCTGAGCTCTGCTTTACAGCAGTTCTTGCAGTAATCGCTGTAACTTGGCCCTGCTTCACCTTCTCAGTGTTAATTCAGGCTTGTTCTTCCAGGCTACAATGTGGTGCCAGGAGAATGGGGGAATGAAATCTCCCTAAGGGCAAACAGGAGAACAGAAGATGAAAGTTGGAGAGGAGTGGTTATACAAAGGTCAGACAGGTCATTATATGTGAGCCATACAGGGCTGTGGAGAGACAGCTAAGCTCAAACTAATACAGTCAATTCAAGCAGTACTTTGTATTTCAGCTGCTCAAAGACATCCTGAATCCAAACTGTGCGAACAGAACAACTCAACCTCATTTCTCTAGGCAAACCACAAGGAGAAATACTATTCTGTGGTTCAAGCATCAGGTCTGGAGTCAAAACTTAGGTGCTTTACTTCTATTTGCAACAGCCCGAAGGGAGCCAGCCCCAGCTCCATTGTGGCTGACCTGGTGTCAAACACAAGCCAGCAAACCCTGCACCCTAGGGCACCTCTGCAAGGCATCAGCAGCAATCCCTGCAACCTCCCACATTAAACCCCTGCATTGCTGTGCCTCCCTTGGGGCATGGGGTTCCCACACATGTCTTGTGTTTCCTTCTGAGGGGAGGGGGTTCATTTGACTCCTAATAAAGAGGTTATAGATAAGGCAGAGGAGTCTCAGCCTTTTCATTTGTGCTTGGCTGGGATTGCTTCAGCTTCTGATGTATTTTGGAACAGCAACAAAGCTTTAGAGGGAAGGAAAGATGTTTGTCCTTGAAAATGAAACAGTCCAAGTCTGTCACCAAAGCTCCAGGTGAGCAGGGGGCTGGAGATGCTGGGACACCCCCCAGGTCACCCTGGTTCTGTGATGGGAAGGATCACCTGTAGCAAGAGCCCTGGACACCAGCATTTGCTCTCCTACCGCAGATTCTTGCTGTGACGCTGACCAGTTTGCTTAATGACAGAACTAGATGAGGCTAAAGGCATGTCCCTGTACTTGTTCTCTGCCGCTGAGCCCAGCTGGTGTGGGGTTGCCCATCTTTTCCAGGCAAACATTCAGAATATGCATCATGGCCACATCCAGGCTGCCTGTTGGCAATGGTGTCTGCACCATGCGCACTCCTGAGCTATGCCTGGTGATTATCTGGGTCAGTGCTTGCTGGCCTGAGGGCCAAAAATGTGCCAGGACCATGGTAGCAATTTAACAGTATGGAAAACTGAGCTCCTGTGCCAGGGAACGCCTCCTTTGGGATCTCCAGACAAAGGTATGTCTTTACGTCACTAGAGGTAAAATTGCAACCTGCACAAACATGTATATGCATAAGTTATATACAAAGACATGCTTATGAGATTAAATGTAGGAAAAAAAAACCTGTGGGTGCTTGGATTTATAGCAAAAGTACTTGGGCCCCTAATGCTCAGAGAAATGCCAGTGGGAATTCAGTATCTCTGTGTATTTGCAGATCAAGGCCACAGTCCCTGTCCCAGGGGGTCTGTGGTCCCTCTAGATACTTCTCTGCTAGCAGGAATGAAGGACCAGCATAAATGATGACGTTCATTTTCCTTTGAGCCTTCCCCTGGCTGGCGTTATCTTCATGTGATAAACTAGCTCCCCACTGCCAATCACTTCCCCCCCATGCTGCTTTTATGCCAGACCACACAGAGGAAGCTCAGAGGTACTTACAGTGGTTTTGAGCGTGCTGACTGGCCTCCACAACCCTCAGTGCCCCAGGAACAGACCAGAAGGCTGTAAATCTTACTTAAATTGCCATCTTAATGCGATCTCTTGAGACCCTTTAGGCTGGGGTTTGGATAAAGCTGTGCACTGCTCTCATTCATTTTCTTTGTTGCAGATTTCACCAGCTTGCTGATGTGTAACTAGGTCAGCTTCATAAAGCATCATTTCTGTTCTAGGGCATTGTCTTCAGCTGGGAAGACATAGCTGGCGAGGCTGGATAACAAATGGGTGAGACTGCATGGGTCTGAAGTGGGTGTTAGTCTGTTGCTCTTACCTATTGCTTCATAACTGTTTCCAGAAGACTTGTGAATTGAGGTAAACCACGTGGGGCTAGTCCATTGGCTCTTCCACTCTGGAATTAAGATGTCCCATACTGGGTCATTGTCCAGTGACCCATGTGTCTGCACTGTAAATGGCAGGTACCCAGGGAAATCTTTATGTTGAAGCTCTTGTTATTTATGAGTTGAAAAAATGAGATTGGCTGCTTGGATGAGCTGAAATTGTTTAAGATGGGGTGAGCAGTCCAAGGCTGGCCATAAGGGATGAAATCTCCATTAAAGGCTGCACAGTGGACTCTGCAGGAGGAAGTGGGGGCATGGCTGGTAGTGGGGAAGAGTGGAAAAGAAAAGCAGTGAGAGCCTAATGGCAAATGTGATGTGTGAGCTAATCTCCATTAATAATGAGATAAGGAGTTTAAATGGAAGCCTTGACAACTGTGGGGCCAGGCTGGGCTGCAATACAGACCACCTCTGCTATAAAGGTAACAAGAGAGGAGTGGAATTGGGTGAAGAAGAAAAGGAAGGCAAAGCAGGTAGAGAAGAAGTGAGGTGTAAAGGCTGGTTAGGAGTGGGAGAAAGGGAGAAAAATCAAATGATCATCAATCCTGATGCACACTTGTACAAGTATGTTTTTTACAGACCCCCAGGAGAGAGGAAGGGCTGCTCAGACACAGCTTTCCCTGTCCCTTTCAAAAGCAAAGCCCTTTCTCACACTAGAAGGAAAAAGCTGTAGAGCAGCGCTTTGCAGAAGTGAGCTGAGTTCCCATGTCCAGATAGACTCAATCCTGTCCTCACCTAGGCCAGAGACCTCATTCATGTTAGGTTTTCAAGCGAGTAGTCAAAGTGTAGCCCTTCAAAGAGATTAAAGATTAGAGGTCAGAACAATCTTATATATGAAGAGTGTACATCAAAGACCCAAATCTGGTATTTCCATTGTAGCTTTTCTCCTTACATGAAATCTACTGGCACAATAATTTACTTTAATGACCCTGTAATCAGTTTCCAGTTGTCTATTAAATTTGAAAGTGAAAAACTCTTAATATCTCAATTAAATTAAAGAAGAACTTCCTAATAAATTTCAGCAGCAATCTGCCAATGAAGCAGGATTATATAAGGCAAGTTTGTCTTGCAGGACTATTGAAAAATAGAAAAGTCTAAAAAAGTCTACATAGGCATCCCTATGCACAAATAGATCATAGAATCATAGAATAGTTAGAGCTGGAAAGGACCTTAAGATCATCCAGTTCCAACCCCCCTGCCATGGGCAGGGACACCTCACAATAAACCATATCAACCAAGGCTTCATCCAACCTGACCTTGAACACTGCAGGGATGGGGCATTCACAACCTCCCTGGGCAACCCATTCCAGTACCTCACCACCCTAACAGTAAAGAACTTCTTCCTTATATCCAATATAAACCTCTGCTGTTTAAGTTTCAACCCATTACCCCTTGTCCTATCACTACAGTCCCTAATGAACAGTCCCTCTCCAGTATCCCTGTAGGCCCCCTTCAGATACTGGAAGGCTGCTATGAGGTCTCCACGCAGCCTTCTCTTCTCCAGGCTGAACAGCCCCAACTTTCTCAGCCTGTCTTCATACGGGAGGTGCTCCAGTCCCCTGATCATCCTCGTGGCCTCCTCTGGACTTGATCCAACAGTTCCATGTCCTTTTTATATTTAGGGCACCAGAACTGCACACAATGTGAACATGTAGGCAACCATCTTTTGGCATGTTTACCAATTAAACCATCTCTTTGTTAAATAAGGCTTAGAATATGATAAATGATTATAAATTTAATGGTCTCTTAATTTTGTGAGAGCAGCAAGCAGATTAGTAGATCAGAGGATAATGCTGCACTGAGAAGGAACAGGGACTTCAGGATGCTCAATACAAAGCATCTTTTGAAAAGTACCAAAGAAACCCAGCTAACTTGTTTTCTGTAGAGGATACAGCCCAACTCTTGATGCTCTTACTTATTCTGCAGGGATGTAGCAGTGTGAGATTTGCTTTTACGTCTGAAGAAGAGCTGAATGCTACAAGGTCAGGCCATGGGGCACCTGCTGTGCCAGAAGAAGGCTATATAAATCAATTATATAGGGATATAAAAGCATTTGGGTGAAAGACAAGAGACTTTTGGTAGAATCTGATTTCTTTTCAGGGGCTGAACAAATCTATTTGCAGCAAGCTTATGAATACTGCCACAGTGAGAGGAAGCCTGGCAGCAATGGAAAGCTGTAGGTCATTGCCCCAGAAGCTTCCCTCAGGAGGAGGGAGTTATCTAAACAAATGAGACATCAAAGAGAACTGGGAGAACTGAAACAGGTGCTGTTTTCTCTAAGCTTACACAGCAAAGCTCAGTCCCACCTTCTGACACCAGTCCATGCCCTTCCCCAGTTTCCCCCTCCTTCAGGCATCTGCACACTCATGCTTCATCTCTCACCCCCGGGCAGATGAAAGAAAAATGTTGCTGGAAAGAATTTGTCTCCACTGTTGCTGACAAGCAATCTGTCCGTTGCTTATCTTCAACACACACTGCGCTAGAGAGGGCCCTGCTAGGCTGTGCGCAGTTCTAAAGGTCTTGGAGCTCATATGGAAATGTCTGACATGTCTGCATTCACTGGACCTCACGTACAGTGTGGATTGATGTTTCCTTTAGACTTGAGGTCAAAAGATGTATAAAAATAGAAACCCTTCATAAGATGTTATAGATGAATTCACTCTGTAACTGCTCTGGCCTCCTTAGTATCCCCAGCAAACAAGTCAGTGATGTTTTCCAAGGTAATGCTGTTCTAGAACAAAGCTGCTCTGAGCTCTGAAGGTCAGCTCTCTTCCCAGGGAACTATTGGAAAAGAAAAGCATCCTGTTAGTCCAGTGCTTTGTTTTCTGCCCTGTGAGCAGCACTAGCATCTTCCCCACAGGTCAGTCCAGCTTTGCGATCCTGATGACTTTTATACTACAGATTTGTTAACACTAAGCATCATTGGTTTTCCAGGCTCATTTTCCATTTTGGGTGGCAAAAAGGTAATTAGGCTCTTGAGCAAATGTGTGGGAGCTCAGAATAAAAGCTAGATGGACCCAGCCATGTCCCAGTAGTAGCCTGCTTTCCAATAACTCTTCTCCCAAGGCCTTCTTTCTGAGAATACTGTCTTATCTCCATCATCATCATTAATTGTTTGAACCACCATACTGCTTTGAGGTCTATACTAGGAACAGGATCTCTCTGCAGCAGACAGAGTACACCTGTGTATAACATATTTTGGTTCCTTTCTGTTTTCACAATAAGCTAAGCACATCTTGCCATTTTCTCTGCAATATAATAAAATACTGCTCTTTATAGAGCAGGGCATGGAAACAAAATCAGGGACGTACATTGTGTTTGCTCCAGCAGCTGTGTGGCTCACACTGCAGTATAAACCTGTAAGCACTGGCACACAGAGCTGCGCATGGCAGGTATGGAGGTAGGCAGCCCCACACAGAAAGAGCAGTCCTATAGCTTCCACTGGAAGTGAACTGACCTCATGCACTTCTCCTTTGTGTCCTATGCTTACTGCTGATGATAAATTGCCATCCGACATAGAGGAATAACTGGGCCAAAGTGCACTCAGGCTGGAAGGAGAAAAGGAAAATGTGTGTTACACTTATGGACATTTTATAGCTGCTACGAAAGCACAAGCTTTGCTGTGCAGTCTTTTCAGGAGTTCAAACCCTATATATAATAATAGGGAAGTGAGTGGTATTGCCCACATGTATGTGTTCTTTAAGGGAGAGGATGTGAGGTCATCAATGCCATCCAGATTGGCATTTTTGAAAAAGGACAACCTTCTGTCACACAAAATCCCTTGTGCCTTATGTACTGTCTCCATTCTGCTGATGGCAGCAGCTCAGATATGCACCAAAGGTTAGCTACTGACTCCCTGGAACCAAAGCGTCCAAACAGTGACTTACTTGAAAGGTATTTGCCAGGAATGGTGATTCATGGACCCATATTTGAGGTCTTTTTATATGCATTTGAGAGTAATTTGGTTATCCTTCTATTTTCCCAGAAAGTTTTTCTCATTTCACACTCCCTTATTTTCCAGGAGCAGGAGCAGCAGAGCAGCCATACAGTGCTGGTTGCTCATCTTGGTTATTTCCAAAGTACTGTGAGCAGAGTATGCCAAGAATCTTGTTTAGAAACATCCACTCAGTGCCCTCTGCCTGTGTAAAGGCCTCTAGCCCCTTTATCCTGAAAGGCAGAAAACTTCTTTAAATGCATAAATATATAAAACCTCCCTGTGCAAACTTAAGCTTTTTGGTTGTCTGATAAAATTGCCCAGACACTTGCTTGGAGAGACCCTTCTCTTCCCTGCTCTTACTCTACAGACCTTCAGTCACCAAGCCAGCCATCCTGTCTGCTGCCAAAGACTGAAACTCCATCCCCTACTTGTCATTTTGGCAGCAGTCTCATTGCACTGAGTCCTTCCTGACATGGCTTTCAGCTAGGAGGGATTCAGCCTTATCCAAGGGGAGAGCTGCCTGCAGGAACTGGAGTCAGAAAGCAATGAGCAGAGCTGGATACCCTCTGCTGCTTTGTGTTAGACTTAAAAAGCTGTTCTGATGTTGCCAGTAGCCTTGCTCAAATACTGTGCTCTTTTCATATTTTCTGAAGCCTTGCATCCAATTAATGATGCTTACCTTTAAAATGACCTCCAGTGTGAGATTGCAGCATATCTCAGAGTTCACACACAGTGAATAAGCACGGGTTGGTACCTCACAGGTGACTTGGTCATTTAGTGGGAGAAGCAGAAACAACTCAGGCTTCCTGATTAGCACAGCTTGAAACAGCTTAGCAAAGGGCAAAATCCTACCCTTTGGTTTGCCCAGGCCCATATATGATCATTTATGGGGTGTGACAACTATTTCTTTAAGGTCTTTTAGGCTTCTTCAGTTTGTATCTGTCTGTTACCCAGCACACTGTGGTTTTTTTTCTGTTACCAAAGAGCTGCTAGTGATAACAACATCATCATAATTCAGAGCAGCCCCTGCGTTTTCTGACTTGGTATTTCTTCTGCAGATTAAATATCTAATCATACTAAAAATGAATAAAGACATAGTCTGCACGGTGCAGAGGTACAGGCTGGGCTATCAGTCTGGGATGGAAGAAGAGAGTTATGAGCTACTCTTTTGGTCATTTGAATTACAATCCCACTGAGCACAACTGGGAGCTGCAGTAAATTCAAACATTCAGGGTAGAGCTGTAGACTTTTGTGTGTATATTGTCAAATGCTGCCTGACAGGAGAGAATGTCTTCCTGGCTTGACTGCGAGAAACAGCGTCCTGATGGTCTGTTTTCTTTGTTAACTCAGACAGAGAAATGTAAATAGCCCAGGCCATATATGCCATGCATCTGGAGCTAAAGAACAAATGAGCTGCAACAAGAGGGGGGAGAAAGGTGATTTCTTCCAGCAGCAGACTGCAAGATGTAGATGATAGATTTTGTATCCAGCAGAGTTGGGGATTGTCTGCAGGTGTGTTGAGCAGCATTCATTTGAACAATATCTCTGGTATGGGCAAAAGGAGATAGCCACCTTCCCTTAGAGTCGGTCAAGAGAAACAGTAGTTTCTATACAGGATTCCTAGAACAGACACCTGCATTGACTAGAAAAGGAGTTATGGATGGCCAACACAACTGTAGCCACCTTTATAATTGTATCATATATTTAATTTGTGAGTTTATAGCTGCTCAGTGTCCGAAAATCCCCAGCTTGTACTCCAGGTGGTCACCAAATATTGCAGGTCTAATAGAGTAGAAACTGAAATGGGAGAAAAGCTCAGCTGGTGGTTAGGGATAGATTTATTTACAGTGAAGAGATGAAAGCACAGGAAGAGGGTAAGTGTAAAAGGTAACAGAAAAGCTTGAATGAAAATTTGAGGACAGTTGTTTGTATATTGTATATGAAAAGGGATGTTAGCTCATTCTTGAGTAAAAATTTGGAAAGAGCTGACCAGTTCACTGTGATATAGGTTCAAAATGTTGCTTGGGACGGACCTCCAAAGGTTATCATTTGGATCTGCCATGCCCCTCACATTGCTGTGGGCACTCTGAACTGATAGGATGCATAATTGTAACTATAATAGGATGAAGCCCGGTGATGACTGAAAATTAGTTTGATGTTTTCCTGTTGTTGGTATAAATGGAATTTTGGTGCCTAAACATCTTTCAAATGGATTTGTCAAGGATCACATGTGAAGTCTGTGGAAGAGCAGGAAATTGAACAAAGTCTGCTGAGTCTCAGGTTGCGTGCAACCAGATAGCTCTGCAATGCAGGAACATCAACAGCACCAGGGATGGAGGAGCACAGAGCAAGGGTTTTATTTTTCCCTGCCTTCCCAGTTTGCCCAGAAGTAAGTTCACCCTTCAAGGAAGGCAGTGGGATCTGCTACAGTTGGGCATTGCATTGGTTTGGCTTAAAGACAATGAGATCCACAGCCCAACAGCAGAGGAGGTAAGCTCATGGAGTGAAGTCAGGATGGCTTTCCAAGGACAGTACTGGCCAGCTGGTTTGTCAATATGGATCGTACTTTACACTTGCCTTGGCCACACTTGCCTTGCAGCCCAAGCACACTTGCCGCAGCCAACCACAGCCAAGAAGTGATGTCCTGATGTGCAAAGGTTGTCTGTATTCCTGTTACTGTTTTGACTGTGTTCTTTGAGTTTTCTCCATATACTGAATGAGATTGAATGTGTCTGTTCAGGCTAACAGCAGGGGTTACCTGGACTAAGTCTGTAACGCTGAGCAAACTAGCTTTGTAGACAGAGTAAGTATGTGCTTCCCATGCAAAACACTAGCCCTTAGGGCCAGAAATTAAGAAGTAGCAGTTTTGCCTCTATTTTTCTCCTCCATCCTCATCAAAGCAGCTAGGAACACTTGTTACCACTTGTTTGTGACTCACACTTGTAGAAAGTGATTTAGCTCCACATTCCCAGGATGAATGTGGCTAAAAATTAATCTAGCTGGTTTATATTTAGGAAACTGGCAATTTGCCTTAAACAAGCTTTAAAACACTGAAATCTTCCAATGATATTTGCCACCGAGAAACCACAGAACTATTCTGGAAGTTATTGCTTAAAAGGGAAGTGGTTGTTTTGCATGAACATTTGCTCAACCATGGTAGCTTCAGTCAAATATAATCTACAGCAGATTGAAACTTCAGAGCATCCAACATGTATGTGCCTGACAGGAGCGATTTTGGAGCTGTGAATCGATGTTCATTTGGACTCCTTGAACTCAGTGAACTGACACTGAGTAAAAGAGCGTGATGGTAACAGATGTCAACACCGTTGCTTCCCAGAGGCTGCAGCAGCAACCAAGCACCATGAGGTGCTGGAGAAAGGGTTTTCTGATGCTTTTAGGAGTGACTGAGAAGGGATTTTCCTAATAAGATACTTAAATCTGTGCAGTGATCAGCTAGAGCTGCTACTGCTGCTTTAACTCTGCAGCTGCTGCTGTGATGGCACAACTCCCACTGCAGCACTACAGTGATTTCTGCCTCTTTCTTATGGGAGATAAGACCTGAACTCTTCCCTCCATCAGTCAAATAGACTTGCAGGCTTTCTGTGAAGGAATACATAATTTTAAACAACAATAGGGAAATTATAGCAGTCCTTACACCTCTCAGTGAGACACCAGCTGTAATATTTAACACTTTAAAAGTACAAGTGCAACTCTCTGTGTGTTGTACAGTTTCCTAATATAAACCTTTCTGGTCAAAATCCTTGCAAGAACACTCTTTCTGCTAGCCTGCCCTGATTTTCCTCTTTCTCCTCTCTGAATGTCATGCTTAAAAGCTGGGAGAGCTGTTAGAGGGCAGGGGAAAAAAAAGCCATGCTTTTCTGATGTTTGGAATGCTATGGTGATTTATGCATATGGTTATCTACTGGAGCTTCAGGGAGTAGCAATTACAGATCTCAGGTCATCAGATTAGTTCTCAAGGGGTCAAAAGCTCCCTTTAGAATTGGTGACAGCTTCAGCTACCAAGTGTTGCCTTTCATGGAGCATCTGCAGCTGCTTCAGAAGGCCAAAGGTTTTACTGCAAATGGGGTAATTTGTTTTATCTGCTACAGAGCAAAACCACAGAAAACAGCAACTCTTGCCCCATGGAGGGCCCATGCTGGAAGGGGAGGGAGGAACTGCAGTGCTGCAAAGCCAATGAGACTGGCTCCAGCACCCTGCTGGCCCTCCCTACACAACACCAGTGTCTGAACTAGCTGAAGGGGTGGTTGCATGAGTGCAGCATGCTCCTGTTTCTCCCCTGTGTTCTCTACACTGGGTCACTTCCAGCTGGCCCATCTTCAAGGAGTCAAAGGCTTGTGCTGCATCCCATAGGGGGTAATGCAGTGTGTTATAATCAAATGTGTTCAGAGCTTGTGGGCTTCTGCAGCAAGGACTGGTCCCGTGTACAGGGAGGCAAGACCCATGTGCCATGCCTTTTGCTATTTGGGAAGTAAGGTAACGCTTCCATGTATATGTGGCACTATGTGTAACTGATTTAAAGGGCAATGGGAAGATGATAGAGGTTAGTATTTATTCTTGTGAAATGAACTGAGTTAATCCAGGCATGAATGTGTGCAATCATGGGCAGTATTTTCCCTGAAACTACACTAAAGTTTTATAACAACTGCTGTTGAGTTTCATTCTCTTCTGAGAACTGTTCAGAGGACTGGCTGTAAACATATGTCACCATGGCCTGAAGCTGATCCCATCGCTGATCATGCAGACATCAGTGCAAAACAGTACAATGTTTTTGAAACAAGGAAATGGAGCATTTAGTTTGAAATAACCAGTTAACCCCCCCCCCTCCCCCCCCCCCCCCCCAAACCATCAGTTCATAATCACTGGCTATTTAGTAGGCAATTAAAGAAAAAGGTTGTTCATTACATAATCTCATTAAAACAAAGCCAAGGAAATCAAGCAGTTTACTGACACCAATACGGGCAATTAGTTTGCTCATGTCTATTGATTTGTCTCGTTTTGTATATCTGCAATTATGCTTACTACCCTTTGCATGAAGTCTGTAAATCACATTCTGAACAGTGCAAGAACTATCAGAGAGGCTCTAGCCTCTCTAGCACACAAAATAGTCTCATTAAACAATCTAACCTTGCCTCAGGCAAGCAGAGTAACTCATGATGTCCTCCTTAATGAAGCCAGGATATGTTTTGTAATACATATGGCATTTCCATGGGCCAAAGAACATGAAAAGTTGGCTCTAACTCTCATTGGTTTCAGAATAAAAAGTTATTTTCTTTATTAAGCAGTATAATTTGAGTATTGAAACTGTCAGAAGCCTAACACATGGGCCTATGGCCATTATGGAAGTTTCCAGCTGCTACAATCGTCCTATCTGATACAAAATAAGTCTGCTTCACAAGTTTATCAATAGGAAAAGTTCATGTGGAACCCTTGTGATTTTTCTCTGTCTGTCTGCACCTGCATCCTCTCTTAGACATTGTCTCAGGTAGCTCAGAGAAGTGCCCCCAGCCAAAGAAATGCCTATTCTATTTAAGTATTACACTTAAGACTGTGGTAACAATGAGAGATGATGTATTTTATATCTGCTTTAAACATTCAAAGTACTTTGCATACATAGTTTCTCTTCCTCCTTTCACCCTCCACTGTGGATAAATTGTATTTGTCCTACTTGGCAAAGTACAGGATTGGGATGCCTCGATGTCTCTTCATTTAGGCTTGCAATGAGCAAAGTAACTTCACAGCCCCATTTTCAATATTGGCTTCAGTCGTTTATATCGTGCAGTGCTGAAATATCTCTTGCAATCTGGATCTAGCTGGTTTGGTGAAGGATGTAGGATGAGTTACTTTAAAGACTAAATCCTGAATTCAGAAATACCTGGTATCCTGCCTTGGGCTGCCTTGACTTAGACAAGATTTATGGTGATCGTTAACACTTAGGGCTTCTTAGAACTCAAAAACCCCAATTTGAGTAATTTCTCTTCACAGCATATCTGAGAAGGTGGATGACTACTTGCCAGTCTGACACAAGGGGAAAACTGAGCTCATATTGCTCATATACTTCATATTACACAGCAGTTATGGAATCCAAACTCCACCTCTATTTTCCACGCTGAACCCCTGACACCACTATTAAGCTACAAGGGGAGTAATTAATTTTTCTGCTGGCCTTCTAGCAACTTTGGAGTATTTTTCTGTCAAATATATGTGGCCATAAGCATTTTCCTGGAACAAATGTAAAACTCCATGGCACTTGGAGCCGATCTCTCTGAACTCCATTTCCAGGACTGGCTGCAGGGTTTTGGCAGGGAGTTCGATGGAAGCAGAAGAATGTTGATATTCCAGTTACTGTAGGTGTGCAATAAATACTCAAAGCATAAGAAAAGTGTTTTAAATGCAAATGAAGCACTGCCCTAACACATTTATGCAGCTTAAGATGCCAAACAAATTTACTCCCCATGCCTTGAAATAACTGCATCAGCTGCAGTGTTACGTACTTGCTTCGCAGTCCCAATATAAACGTGGAAGTCAATCAGGATCTGGAAAGAAATACCTTCTGAGCCACAATGAAACTTAGTGACTCTGACTACACAGTATCAATTGCCTTATTCTTAAAAATAAAATCAGATTGGCATTTGTTTAAGGCAGTGGCTTTATTCAAAGCTACTGGGCAAAACCAGGGATCAGTATGCTACCGTGAGGTGTATATACACTTATGAACAGGTTACATCCTTGAATGGAGGCTGATTAGTCACCATGAAAGGAATGTGAATTGGATAGAAATGTAAATATTTGCTCCTGGGTTTTCAGGAAAAGCAAGAATTAATTTTTTATAAGCTTTGAACAAATTGTGGTTGATCAAACCACAGCTTGAAGAAAAATGCCTGTGCTGTTTGGGCACATGAGATACCTACAAGAACGTACTGCAAGGCAGATTTTGTTGTGAAATGGTCCCCAGATCGGTTCTGTGGGTGCTTTTTGCCTGTGTATGAAGCACCTGTGAGCAGTTCTTTGGTGAAGGTTATTATTGATTTACAGAAGATGCACAGATTTAGAACTTGTATCTAGTGCGTAAATAAACACATTAAAAAAATCATGTTTGTCAAAGCTAAAGATCTGCCCAGGAGAACATTGGCCTTGACAGATATTTCAGTTTTAAAAGAACTGGTGGTATTTTTAACCCAAAACCAATTATATTTATGGCTTAAAATGGCATTTAATTTTCTAAGTTAATATTTTTTTGGCAAATGCAGTATGACATCAAACCAAAATATTTTTCACTGACATTGAGCTTTTTTTTTTTGCCATGGAGTTTAAAAATTCCAAGATTCTGACTTCTTTTCTCAGTCTAAAAATCATTTTTCTATCCCCAAGACAGAAAAGCAACTGGATGAGATTTTCATTGCTCAGAAAAGCAGTGTCTTGGAGAGCTCATCTCCCTTCAAGCTTACAAGACTTATTCCTTTTGGGGACAGTTAAATTTGTCATGAATACCCCCAGAGGCCCTGAGGATATTCGTAACAGTAGTCACAGTAGTGACTGTGCTGCTTGGCCAAAATGTGATCTTACATACCTAGGCGGCTGTGTGTGATTTGGGGTTGTTCAGTATTTTACCCTTCCAACACTGTTATGAAAGCCTGTGGATAGCGTTTACCAGGTGATGCCATGAAGTATGTGGCTTTTAATAGTGTTTAATGTGGAAAACAGAGCAGCTGAATTAGACAATGCAATGTAATGAGGTGGTAAATAATCTGGTCAGGTGTTGTCTTAATGGGCAGTGGGAGGTAATTACCTCCAAGGGGAGCACCAGTGCATTAATTTTTAGCCAGGTAATTCAGCTCATGAGTTGTTTCAGAGACCCCCAAATGCTGTTCACGTCCTTCTACAGGCTAATTCCCTGAGCCAAGAGGCTTCAGGTTATAAAATCCTATAAGCATGAATAGGATTGATTTGACCATTTCTTCTGCCCGTATTTAAGTGCAGGCTTAGCCATTGTAATTAACTTTAGAATTTACATTAAAAGGGACTGGCTGGAGCATCAGGTGGAGCTGTGGTTCCAGCAGGGTAGATCCAGATTCTGGGTATATTAATGACTCTTGGAAGGGTGCTGCAATGACAGATTTTGGGGGTGACTTCAGGCTGATGCTGACAAATCTTCACAACCTCCATGTCCCCCAGACCTTTGTGCCATACAGATGTGTGCTACAGAGCTGGAGGGACCAAATCAGGCCGCATCCCTCTGGCCAGGGTCTGGAAGGAATTTCCTCCAGGAAGAGCTCAGAGAATGAAAACTGAGCCTCCCTGCCTCCACTGTGACTAAAGCAGCTGAAAGCTATTGGAGCCTCGTGCAGGAATGAGGCAGTGCTGTTGATCTCTTGCTGTCCATGCATGCTGTGTTGTCTGGTATGTGTCTTTGGGGTGTCTGAGAGCCAGCTTATAGCAGTGTCAGGGGACCCAGCTTCTGAATGTTCTCAACTACAGACAAACCCCATTGACCTGGGCTGATCTGTTCTTACAACAGCACTGAGAGGGCAGCCATAGCTTGGGACATTTCAGGGAACTGAAACTGATGGGAAATGAATTGAAAGCCTTCCACTTTGGAGACTTTGGAAGGAGAGAGTTCTTATCATTATGGGACTGGCTGGTGGTAGCACATTAGTTCCTCGTGTGAAAACTCTGCTTTTCCTTTCTTTAATTTACAGGTTATTTACAAGCTCCATGCTCATCTTCCACCCAGCTCCAGTAAGGTGTTGCAAACAGTTTCACTCATAGCATGGGAATCGTCTCATCTGCCTTCAGTTTTAGAGGTAGCTGAGGGAGGCAGGCAAGCACATCTGGAAGGACCATTATCCCAGAAGACTTAAGCACTGTTTTTAGGATAGCATGGATTATCTGCCACACCTAGGTTTTTAGGGAAAATGGATACCATCTACAGACAGAGGAAACCTAACTACAGGGTGTAATTTTATCCATCTTCTTTTTTGTGGTTTCTTGGAAACCTGGCTTTTGTTTATAAATACTTTATGTATATGTTTGTCTTTCTTTAGCACTCTGTCCCTGTTAGACTATTCATCATACATACAGCAGTGTCAGTACAGCCAGTAAGTCAAGAGCACTGATCTCAGTGATGCTAATGTACATGATGTACATCACACCAGCTCAGCTGCTGGCTCATGTTTGATTGAATATCTTCCATTGTTCAGTCTGTGAACTGAATATTCACTTAAGCAGATGTTTGCTTTGCTCCCACGTAAAGGCTGCAGAATCATGCCTCCTGTCTACAGTGCTCTATTACAAGGTGTGTGATATTGATGTACCAGAGGTACTAGGTGGCATGTTCATTACAGCCCTACCTGGGTTTTCCCTGCCCTACCAAGTTGCACCAGCCTCGCTGGTGTCCTCATGGACTGGTACACACAGCTTGAGTCATGCTGACAGCACACTGAAGTGCTGCTAAGGGATGTTAAACTCATTTGCTGGGTGGAATGTGCCTCCTACTAGCCACAGGCATGGCTTTTGCTCAAGTACTCATGTTTGCCTTCCTCCAGCAAAAGCCCTGCAGGCCCTGACCCCCACATTTTTGTTCATACCTGAACCCTCCTGCCCAGAAGCTGTGGTGTCTGGAAGTGTTCTGGTCCCTCACAGCTACTGCTCTCTTTGCACATGGTGGGTAGCTCACGTTTGCATGCACTCAGGAACAAAGTTGTATTTCAGTGACACTATGATATTGCAGGAAGACCAGGCAGAGCCATAAGAATTGTTTGGAAGGAAGTGATAAAGACCATCAGAGGGCCAAGACCTCGCTGATACTCAGATGAACAGAATGACAAATCATCTTCTGAGGCAGGGTCAGGGTTCACTGAATCCATTAATTTTCATGTTTTTCAAAGCCTCTAAAAGTGACTTTCTTTCCTCATGAGAGTGCATTGGGAGGGACAAAAGGAATTCTACTGCTGAAATAACTCACTAGTTTTAAGAGCATGACCTGGCAGCACAACGGAGGACTGATAATTTAAAAACAAGAGACAGCAGCCAAAATGTCTTCCCACATCAGTACTTTGTAATCACCTTTGTTGCATAAAAACCTTGGGCATTTGTGGGAATGTAATCCAGCAAAACACATTTCGAATTAATAAATCTTCTTTCACTGATGGTAAACTATGTGCAGAGCATTACCGAAGCACTCGGGGTAGCTATGGTGACAGAATCTTCCTGCTAACAAAGAAATGCACTGGAATTAGGAAAGGATTTGTGAACAAGCACCTAGACCACAAGAGTTTGTAGCAAAAAAGAGCAGCATAGTTCTTGAACATCAGTTTTTATAATACGCTATTTGGATGTTGCTCTGAAAACAGCCAAACCAGTACATACCTGGGTTGCTGAAGAGGTGTAACTTGGCCAGGATCACAGCTCTGTTGTTTGTAAAGGCTGTGGTTTATCTCTGCTTGCACAGTTTTCAGCTCCTTTGGAACAACTGCCAAACTTTTCGCACAGCTGGTGTTTGCTCATAGCCTGGGTATTCATAGGCAAAGCTGCCCTGTTCCTCTCTCCGTTTCAGGGACCTTTCCAATACAAGTCTCTAAGAGATCTTGGAGAGGATGGGTTATTAATGGACAGTAATTGCAATATGGTGGTGGTGGGCAGCCACAGGATGTCTCACACACCTCTCTGCCATGTAGTATCCCCCCACAGCATGTATCCATCATGCTTTCCATTGCATATCAGAAAATTCATAGCTTGCACTGTGTTTTCCCTCAGGTCACACAGCTCATCCCCACCCACCTCATTTAGAAGATCCAGAAGTGTGCCATGGTCTCACTCTGCTCTGCTGCGGTTCAACAGTCATGCATACACAAATATTTATACTCATATGAATTTGTTTGTCTGTGGCTTGTCTATTTGTTTGTCTATTCATATTTTGATGTTGACCTCTTTGAATTTAGCAACAGCCCACAAGCTGTTTACCTTACCCTGGAGCTCATAGTACCTTAAAGAGCTGTTCTTGCTAAGCCCTCTGAGACTTGATAAAGTGAGAATATATGTAACAGGTGACATTCACAGAATAGCATGAAACTTCAGAGTCTGAAAGTAGGTCTGAAAGAGAGACAAAAGCACTAAGAGGTATGCAAAGCTTTCCTCCAGATCCCTGCACAGCAAACTTCAAAGAGACAGAAAGCAAAGAGCCGAAGGGCCATCTCAGGAGGTGTTGTACTGGGTACAGCTGTGTCCTCCTCCATATGCCTTCCCCTGGAGTGATGCGTCAGGAAGCTCCTGGGGAGATCATTTCTGCAGCGGAGAGCAGGACTAATGAATGCATCCAGGCTTTCACAGGGGCCCAGGAAGCATTTTGGTTTCTGAGCAGTCTGTGTAATGTTTACTGCATTGGATCCCTGTTGTATGGAATGCCAAGTTCTCTCTTGTGGTGCAGGTGCAGAGTATAAACCTTTCTTTCTGATCTGGAGGGCTCTCCAAGGAAAGAAAAACCAGCTTCTGACTACAGGCACAAGGTATCACACTGTGATATATGCTGTAAGCAGCTATGTCAGACTGTGTGGTTCAGGCTCTCCTCACCCTCCCAGTGCCTCAGCTGGTTCTTGTGCTGGCCCCACAGCTGGCTGCTGAGAATCAACAGATGGCTCATTCCCATGTCCCCAGCAATTGCATGTCTCTCTTGGCCTCCTGAAGAGCGTGGTAAACACAGTGTGCATTGATAACAGAGATGTTTGCCGGGTAGCTTCCAGCCTGTTCATACAACCTTTCATGGGTCATTTAAGCTGCCAGAGGCTCACACTGTGATCAGCCAGCATCCTTTAATAACATATTCTTTCCTTGCTGTAGGACAGTTATTATGTTTGACATAGTTCTTCATTTCCCAAGGAAGTGAGAGTATGGAAGACCTTAGGAAACACAATCTGCACAGCAACACTACCAGTGTGAGTGTATCAGTTTGGAGGAAAAACTCCTTGCCTGAAGCTATCAAAACCATTTGGTGTCCCTGTGATCACAGTGATCAGGGAATAGGCATCACTGGTGTCAGTGGTGCATCCCTGGTTATCTGTACAGCTGCTGAGCTGTCCAACAGAAGTCTAACACTATGGGTCAAATACAGGAAGCAAATAGTAAACAAAAGGTGAGTGTGTCATCACAGCAGGAATGAGGAGCACTAACATGCAGGTTCAAAAGAAACACAGGAGTATGTTACTTCCTGCAACATACAACTAGATGGTGGGACTCTCATTGCAGAGTATTACTAAGATTTTATGTGGGACTGAACAAGTGTTTCCTTAAAGATGGGACAAAATGAATCAAAGACTCTTAAACCCCCAAACTTTACCCTCAGCTCATAAAGTCCCTGAGCAGCAATTTGCTGGAGTTCTCCAGGACAGCACTGCATTCTGGTTACCTGGCCTTCTTCTTCCTAAAGCATCTGCTGTTGGCCATTGTCAGCTGGAATAACAAGGTTTCTCTGGCTTTAGCTTCACACACTGTACCCGTTCTTGCCCGTCAGTGCTGCACTGCCATGGGGATTTGCACTGAGAGCCCAGGATGGAAGAAAGGTATGGAGGTAGAGCCAGGAGATATTTCATCTATTGCTTAGCAATAGAAAGAGAAACCCACTGTGTGCTGCCCAAAATCCTGATGCAGTGCAGCCAGACACACTCCATGGCTCTGCACATCTGTTGATAGCTGCACTCATTGGAGAGTTACCCAACACTGAGCCAAATGCACTCCAACAGCAAACTGCTGTACTAACTTCTGGAGCAGAAACACCAGTCATTTCTTTACCTGGAGTCTAGTGGAGTGAGCTGGGCACTCTGTTGGAGCAATGTGGCTTCCCCATCCTGAGGACCTGAGGAATTACACATTTTCTCCAGCATCCCAGGAAATCCCTCACCCTGAGATTCCCACTGCAGCCACATCCCAGGAGGATGGGCTGCCCGTGTAACCAAATCAAATGGGAAGCACTCCATCAGGAAAAGGATGCTGAAAGCTGTCCATTGGGAGCATATCACCAGTTTGTTCCAGATGAGCACTCTGGTTTGACTGTGCTGTTGATGTCACTGGAGTGCCCATGCCTGAGTTTGGCTGCCTAAGCCTATTTTGCCTCTGAGTATGCTGGGCCTTGTCAAATGGTACTTAACACTTTTACTCCATGCCTCACTAAGAAAGGTTAGCTTGTGTGGTTATTATTAGCATGCATTCAACCTCCTAGCAGCAGTAGGGCACAAGCAGTAGCACATGTAAGGACATCGGTTAATGTGACCTTTTGTTTGTGCCAGGGTATGGGCATGAGTTCATAGATACAGAAAGTACCTTAGGCTTTTCTTCCCTCCCTTGTTCTATTTAAAACCTGTGTATTTTGGGTGCAGGGAAATGAATCAAAACTGACTTAGACTTTATTTAGCACAGTAGTTGCAGTTCGTCTTTTGACCCCGTTAAACATTTTCTTGGTAAATTAATTTCCTTTGGCTCATTCGGTGATCATTTGCATGAGAAGTATACAGTCATCTGACTGATGTTCTTTTGCCCCTACAGTTGATTTTATAAACTGGTGAATGGTCAGCATTTCAACATAGCTTTTACAGAGGTGTGTGCACTTGGTGTTATCATGAAATGCCATGAGGAATGAGCCAACCAGTATCTGTAAAGTATAAGCTCAGCTTGCTCATTGAACAGCCTTTTTATGCTTTTCCTTCTTTAGATGGGAAATGATGATGTAAAAGATGATCATCCAGGAATGGAAAAGTAATAATATTTAGGAAGGGTCATCTTTCACCTCAAGATGTGAAAGTGCTTTATCAACTACTAATTAAGACTCAAAACCAGTAGGGTGTTGTTACTGTAATGAGACATCGTACTCCATGTGGTGCTGAAAATAGTCTTGAGCATGCTAATGAGCTTCTATTGTACACATCCCTAGGGTCAGTATTAACAGGAGCTGAAATATTATGAACAGGACAGGTAGTGAAATATTAAGGTCAAAGTAGAATTTGTGGTTTACAAAGATGACAGCAATAATTTCTTTTCAAAATGCCTCTAAGGGAAAAAAGATGTTTGCTTTATTTCTATTAATATAAATATTTATTTACCTAGCTGGGAAAGGATGCTCTTCTTGAAACTTCAACTGTAAATCAAGTTCCAAAACCCATCATACAAATGTTTCATTGGTTTATTCTGCAACCATCTGGGAGAAGCCTTCTTTTAAAGCAGAAGTTATTACATCATTATATAATTTCAGAAGCTATGGTTTTAGGTAAAACACGAGCTATTAAGGGCTTTAAATAAAATTATGAGTGGTAGCAAAAAATAGGAGAAAAAGTGTTTATTGAACCTAAAGTAAACCCCATTCAGTATTTTCTAAAGATTCTAAAGAAATACGAATTCGTATAAAACAACTTTAGCAGAGAGGTAATAAAGGTGATGCTAAAGTCTTACATAGAAAATATGAAACCATAAGATATTTCAGATTTGTGAATGGGATGTGACACTGTTGTAAAGAGCAAAAGTTTAATGAATAAGTTTCGAGGAAATTTTGCATTTCTAGTCTCACTGTAAGCAAGGCTTTAGTATTTCTTAAATTGCTTTAAATATCCCATCCCAGTGGCATTGAACTTCAACAACTAAAAATGATGTCCCGACTAGAAGGAAGTGCAGCAGGAGGGCCAGGAGACCTCCTTGGATAGATAAGGATTTGCTGAGGAAACTTAGAGGGAAAAAAGAGGCTTATAAAAGGTGGAAGCAAGGACAGGCAGCCTGGGAAGAACACAAGGATGTTGTCTGAGAAGCTAGGGACCAGGTTAGGAAAGCTAAGGCTCAGTTAGAATTAAATGTGGCTAGGGATGTGAAAGATAACAGGAAGGGATTCTGTAGGTACATTGCAAGTAAAAGACAGACTAGGGACAACATGGGCCCTCTCTGGAAGCTTTCAGGAGAACTGGCTACACAGGACTTGGAGAAGGCTGAGGTTCTGAATTACTTCTTTGCCTCAGTCTTCACTGGCAAAGGCTCTGACAGCACCACCCAAGTCTTGGAAGGCAGACGCAGGGACTGTGAGAATGAAGACCTTGGGGCCACTGTAGGAGAGGAGCTGGTTTGAGACTCTTTAGAACCTGAACTTACACAAGTCCATGGGACCTGATGAAATCCATCCGCAGGTCCTGAAGGAGCTGGCAAATGAAGTTGCTAAGCCACTGGCCATCATATTTGAAAAATCATGGCAGTCAGGTGAAGTTCCTGATGACAGGAAAAAGGGAAATATAAGCCTCATTTTCAAGAAGGGGAAAATGGATGACCCAGGGAATTACAGACCAGTCAGTCTCACCTCTGTGCCTGGCAAAATCTTGGAGCAGATTCTCCTGGAAGGCATGCTAGGGCACATGAAAAACAACAAGGTGCTTGGTGACAGCCAGCATGGCTTCACTAAGGGCAAATCCTGCCTGACCAATTTGGTGGCCTTCTATGACGGGGCTACAAAAGTGATGGACAGGGGCAGAGCAGTTGATGTCATACCTGGACTTGTGCAAAGCATTCAACACTGTCCCACACAACATCCTTGTCTCTAAATTGGAGAGACATCAATTTGATAGGTGGACCACTCGGTGGATAAAGAACTGGCTGGATGGCCACACGCAAAGAGTTGTGGTCAATGGCTCAATATCCAGCTGGAAACCGGTAATGAGTGGTGTCCCTCAGGGATCCATGTTGGGACCGGTCTTGTTTAATATTTTTCTTCTTTTGTTACTTGACAAAACAAATATACTCCCCCCAGTGTTTAGCACTTCCCTATTTTATGTGTATAGACAGCTATCTCAGAGCATGCATGCTTTACTGCCCATTCTTTGGTAAGATATTACTCATCGTTGCAGATGATGGAACCCAGACTCACTAAAATTATTTGTGCTACATTTGCACGTGATATACTTCCTGCATGTTTTGCTGGGACAAGACTTGTGCATGAGATCTTTGCAAACACCACATCTAACCCACGACAGTGAGGCGTGCAGCACTGACCATAGAGCTAACTGATGAAATGAATTCTTTAAACCTGCAGGAAAACATTCAAGATTATTAGGAATCTCTAATATCTATGTGGGGTGCCGTCTCCAGATATATACCACTCATGAGAAAAGGCCTCTGTTCCCTCTTCCGATTAAACTCTATGGTGTAACTTCATGGTGCTGGGATTGCAGAGATACGGACAGATACAGCCTTCTCCTTTTCATAGAGATGTAGCAGAAAATCTTTATTCAGCTCTGAAACATCTGTATTTCTCATATAGAAATGAACAAACCCAACCACAACATTCCTGTTTGTAAAGGCTGTCTGAACCAACTACCTGTAAATGAAAATCCAGGTAGAAAATACAGGAACAGCTGAGGAGACACGATGGTTAGATAACAGCACAAGAGACAATGACAGTGCCCTGCACTGCCAAGTTAGATACTGACTTTAGGGCCAACTTGCATTCATTTCTTGAAATGCTCCTCCCAGCACACACTTGTGTTCTGGCATGAGAATCTACCAGCTGTATGGTAAAGTCCTGATGTATTTGGCTGTGTCTGTACCTTGGAGAGGTGTTGGCCGTGGGAGGCACAAGGAGCTGGTGGGAGCACCCCAGAAGTAACCCCCTTGGTCAGCAGGTCTTTACCTATAATTCACCCCTAGCTCAAAAGATAATGGGAATTCATCTTGAGAGTGATGGAACAGACAGGCTTTAGGCAGCCTCCCACTACAAGTTATGGTTTTAGCATTATTTCTAAAGCAGATGCAATTTAATTACTTTTCAGTCAATACTCAGAGATTTGCTTTCTGCTTCATTTGCCTCAAAAAGATATAGAGCGCTATTATTTTAAAGCCAGTTGGTCACTTTTCACTGCACAGCCAGTTACGAACAAAATGTGCTTGGATGGTTTTGTAGAAACAGTTTTGAGGAGTAAAACTCAAATGCTGTGGAAACTTAAGGTAACTGGCAGGAAAACAGAGCAACTCTGGGCTGCCTTCAAAATCCCTGCTCTTTTATCTCTTTTATTAAATTCTCTGGTTTTTCCAAACTTATTGATTCTGTCAATTCTGATTTCAACCAGGCTACACATGGGAGAAAAGTAAGGTCTGAGCAGATGCTTGGAATTAAATGAGCAGTAAATCATTGCACAACTGTAGAACATTCCGTAATGCTCTAAGTCAACATGCATTACAGATGCCAAAGCAGAAAGACTCAAGGGACATAAAGTATACAGCCTGAAGACCAAAATACTTAATCTTATGCATAGAAATGCTTCCCCAAACCTTATGTAGATTGGACTTCTTTTTCCCTTTATGAGAAAGCAATACTGAGAGCGTATGTTGAGGGAATATGTAGAAATCCAAATTATATTTGTCCCTGCAGAGGAATGGGCCAGGTATCCTGAAGGAACAGGGTTCAAGTATTTTAAACAACTGTTTTTCAGGGACAAGTGAATTGGAGCTAGGAAAATACAAAACAATTGTCTGAAGAACAGAAGTACCTGCAATCAGAATAGACAGTGTAAAAGCATTTGTGCAGTGGACAAGCTAATCAATACCTGAAAGGGGGTTAAAGGAAACCATTCTTCTGGGCAAATCATTGCATAACTACCCTGAGGGACAGTTCTTCAACTTTCTGAATCCCCCAGACATGGCCTTTCCCAGAGATGGAAGGCTGGTCTTTTATTGCCATAGAGGGTAGATGGAGCTGACCTTGGTAATCCTTTGCTTGCTTTAATTCCTACCTAATAAGAAGTCTGATGAAAACAAAAAAACATTAAAAATTGTGGTGTGCTTATCATGAGAACGTGTTCTGGTTGGTATCTAGCTTGAATGGCTCCATCCTAGCTATGTAGAACTCCTCTGTGCTTCTGGTAGGAAAAGAGAGAGCATCTCATTTATTGGATCTTGGTTTTACATCTCTGTACAAAACATCACCTGATTTCAGTGATGAGCAAAATGTTCCCTGAGCCAAAGTTATCCCAGCAGCTGTTGACTTCGCAAAATGCTTTGGATCCAAAAGGGTGAAAACTGCTGCTTGGGGAGCAATGCAGAAATTTCTGATTAAGATGAACATTAAGTGGTTGTTGGATAAATTGGCAGTGCAAAATCCTATTGACAACTGAAATTTTCCTTTCCCAGTTTATCTGGGTCACAGGAAAAGCTAATTCAATGCTGCAGCCATGGGTGCTCTGCTTGGGTGGATTAATGGACTACACTGAGCCTTTGCCTCCTCCTGCCCTAATACTGCGTCAAAGACCGTTAGTCAGTAATTATTAATACTCTTGGCCTACATTCCTGCTTACTTGTATATATATGTCCTGTAAAACTATCTTCCTCAGTTTTAGCCTGATGAAAGATACATTCTGATGCTTTTAATTTACAGACAGGCAGCTGGATCTCAGGCTGAGCCATCACACTTCAAAAAGGGAACAAAGGTGCCTGGGTCGAACACAGAGATTTATGCCTTTCTCCTCTAAACCCTTCTAGTGTGATAGGCAACAAAGCATCTGCCACCCCTTACAAGCTTTTAAAAGGCAGGCAGAGTGACCTAGGCATGGCAATTTGGATGACATTGTTCAGATACCCTGAAAGCAGGTTGAAGTACATCATTCACGGCTGTTCTGGCACCCAGTTAACTCTATAAATGTCTGTAAATGGGAAAATGATTTGCCACATGGTCAAAAGACCTACCAGGAGCTCTGATGCAGTTGTATGAATGAATTACCGTCATCAAAATGCACAGTTAAATGCTACAGTTTAGAGCAGCTAAATTGTGACAAGGAGAACAGAGGCACTTTCCAATGTTACTTACAGTGTTTATCACCAGACAGAATCACACTTCCCCTGCTCTTTGGGTGTAGACTGAACCTTCTAATAGCATTTTCTTGTAAACTGAACAGACTTTTGGTCCCTTGAAATACAGAAGGAAACACCCAACATAACTTCTAAGCAGCAGCCACTTTTGGTTTATCTTTAATTGTCATCTTGTTTTGAAGTGATCTTGGTAATAACAAGAAAGGAAGTAGACAGGATTTTTTAAACCTTTTGCCAATAGGACAAAGCTTATGCAACAGCATTTCATCTGTCTGCCTGTCAGTCATTGCCTCCCAGTATACCTCAAATCCAGCTTTTTGACCAGTCTGGACAAAGATGGGAACTTAATAAGTGCCAGTAAGCATCAGAGAGGTAGGGAACAGAGATATCAGTCAGTCTCACCACTTCAGTAAAGATGTCAGTGCAAGCTCCTTGATCACCTGCTTAGTTTGACACAGCAGCTTCCCTACAAGAGTGAGGGCATTGGGCAGCATTAGTGTACTGCCTGGGGCTTCATCTGTTCTGGTAGTCCTGGTTTCCTTTATTCCTTAAGCAGACTAAAACATGATGTTTATATCTTGTGTTCTGAACGGGCATGGCCAGGGTCAGAGAAGTAGTTCCTTGTGCTTTTAAGGTGCTATAAAAATAGGATGTATCAAGCTATTACTGCACCCACTTAAAAAGTAACTTCTTCCCCACGCAAGAAGCGATGTGCCAGATTAATCCCCTGCAATACAGGTTGTTTTTATTGGCTCTCTCAAGCTTTTATTGGCATAATTCTGCTCACAGACTGACAATTTAGCATGATCTGAGCAGCAACATGATTGAGCTGAACTCATGGCCGTATCTGTGACAGCCCTACCTCCATTTGCAGTTATCTTCCTTGGTCTGTTTGATGCTGGACTACACTGAGCACCCTGCCTGCTCCCTAATCACCTTTCTAGGTCTTGTTTCCATAAGCAGGACCTCCCTTTGCCCCAGGGTGCTGTTTGTAAGCCCCCAAAAGCTGACAAACAACAAATAAGACACCAAAAATACCATGAAGTGCTGTATAAGTATCTCCAAAGAGGTATTTAATTTTGTGCATCTTTTGCTCCCTAATATTTTCAGGCTGAGATGTTTGCAGTCTTCAGGATAGTTTGGGTCCCACAGCTGCAGTTCTCGGGGATCATCTCCCAAAGTGGCTCCTTGTAGCAAAGCACCTCTGTGTTCCCTTACTCCTTTGATCATCTTCCAGCCCCAGAAGCTCTCCAACAACTGAGGGGAGTCACAAGAAGGTTCTCTCTATTTCCTAGATCTGCATCAGCAGAGCAGCCTCTTTCTCCCTGTTTATTTTCAGGCTTATGGGTTCAGAGTGCAGAACTGGGTGCTGCTCATCCTTTTTCCCTAGGTGAGCGGGGAAAAAGGAACAAGCAGAGCTCTTCTGTGCTGCTGGGCTCATTCTTCCCTTTGCTACATTCCATCTTAGCTGCACTTCCAATCTTTCTGTCCAAGTGTCATGGCACAGTTGCTAGAGCAAAGCTCTATTAAAACTGTGGTGTTAGTTCTTGCCAGGGCACATTGCCCAAGCAGGGGGTCCCCATGAGTGTACACAAGTGTGTTATGCAGCTGAAACCTTTTGCTATCACTTATACATCTTGCCAGGGGTGAGTTTAGCAAGGCTATACTCCTTCCTTGCCCTTCTTTTTCAGTGTTATCTAACATGATGTGCACTCTGCAGTTAGGACCCACCATAATTGCTTCTGGCTCGCCTTCAATAGGCCCATGGCTGTGCTGGAAATCATAACACCAGCACAGGGCAGCTGCAAGTCAGCAAAGATATATTCAGGAAAAGTAATTTCCCTTTGCTCTTCTGCCCTGTCCAACCATCCTGCTCGACCTGGCCGGGCTGGTGGAGCACTGAGGCAGCAGCCAGCATCTCTGTCAGCTCTATGGCTCTGCTCTCTGCTGAAAGCAGAGCAGGAAACCTGCAGTGAGTTCAAGAGCTCAGAGATGACGTGAAGAGCTGAAAGGAGCTTGGAAAGCAGAGATTAATCTCTGGCAAAGGCGTGTTTGACATTCCCAAGTTATTAAAGCTATGGAATATAGCAAGCACTGGCCTGTTTCATTATGTTAGGGATGAGTGCAGCTAGCAGGGTTTCTTTGCTCTGGGAAATGGAATGCTGCTGCTTTCTGATCCCACGAGTCACAGGTTTATAACTCTGTTTAATTGTCATTTGCTGACAGTCTCACCACATGTGCTTGGGTTGGAGCTGGGTGACATGAGCTGGCATTTATTCCATGTCTGGATCCCGTCACCAGAAATGGAGATATTTTTAGCCTGAGCTGGATTGCTGCTATTCTTAGCTGCTTGGCTGGAGCTTCTGTACTCTCCCATCTTCTCCCCATTTTATCTCCCTAAGGTTTTTTACTTTCTTTCTCCCAAAGCTCACTAAATGAGGATATTGGGAATTATCTCTGCTGGTAGAGGAGGGACTGTCTTGGGATTGCACTGAATTTGAAAAGACAATCAGAATAACTTCTGTTGTTCACACAGTGCCCCAGACTCCATACTTTCAGAAAGTGAATCTGCGCAAGTCTTTATATAGGAAACCATCATCACTGCGTTATTGGAGGAAGGGTACTTTGAAAATAAATGTCCCCAGGTTTGTTTCTTCCAAGTCTTGTCTTGACTTGCTTAGACTAGGAAAACTGTGATGCAAGATACAGACAGCTCCTGACCTCTTACACTGAGGTGGTGAAAGATGAAACAAAGGAAAGGTGAAATGATCAGAGACCCCTGATGGCATCAGCACCATCATCAAACCCAGGTCTTCTCAGCAGGAGTGAGGTTGCATTTGCACTGTGACTGCAGTTTCTCTTCCTCCCATTTATCCCACCTTCTGTGCAGCCTTGTGAGAGAGCTGCTGGTTTGAGACTATGCTGCAAGGGAAAAAGTGAGCTGATAATACCTCCTGTTTTCCATTTCTATAGAAGAAGACTTATTAAATTACTGTCAAAAGTTGTCATTTAAAGCTTATATTGATGGTAGGAGGTTGAGTACCCTCATTTAAATAATCTAATATTTCAGCATTAGGTCAATATAAAAGATAGCTGTTATTATTACTCTGAATATTACCCATATTCATCCAGGCCACAAACCTGGGAGAGAGCTCATTTCACTTTATCAGATTATGATAAGATATAATGATGAAGTTGGTAAGAATATGATACACAGCTCAGGCACCAACAAAATAGGATTTCTCTGGAGATACTGGTTTCTCTTGAGATATTTCCATGCCTAAAGCTGCTTGCTGGGGGCCATCTCTGGAGGCTTCATGGCAGCCTGGCACTTGACAAGCAAGCACTTGGATGCTGTACTGAGATAATTTTTAATGCAGAGGTGCATCAGCTCCGTGGCTGTCTCTGACTGCATAGTTACTCAGGCTGGAAGGCAAGGAGGAGAGAGTCTAGCCAACACAGGATACCCATTCCTTTCACCCACAGGGCATATGGAGACTGGTGGATAGTTATGCAGGTCCTCATAAAAAAGGGATTGAGCGGCATGGAGACCCTCAGAGCTGTCTCATTCCTACAGTTTGTCCACTCATCGGGAGATACATCTGCCCTTACCATGCTCTGAGCATCTTCTAATAGCAGTTACAGCTGCAGGAATAGCAATATCCCCATATAAACATCTCCTTTCCCTAGCTTCCCAAACCAGATTATATACATCTGAGATGCAGTGGATAAGAGAGTGTTCAGTCTTTCTCTGTGCCTAGGATATGATTTTTCACAAAATGCTCAGAATGGGGGGAATTATCCCCACAGAAATGGGGGAGTTATCCTTGCAGAAAAGGTAATTTCAGTCTTCTAAAAATAGGAACCAAAGAATTTGCTGGAAGTCCTGTGTCTATGAAGATAGAGGTGTGTAGTACACACCTGTGCAGTACAAAAGTTTTCAGAACATTATGGAGTGTCATGGAGATGAGAAAAGGTCACTACTGGCCTCACAGGGGAAACTGCTTGGAAGCCCCTTACAGCTTCTTCAGTCTCTGCATCTGCAGGTCCACATTTGTCAAGGCTGCAAACTGGACCAGCCAACGGGGTGCTTTGGTGTGCATTGGCTGGCAACAGCCTGCAGGGCCTTATCCAGCTCAGAACTGATTTGCAGCTCTGCAGCTGCTGTCTCCAACTCAACGTACCTCCATGCAAGGGCTCCAGGGCATGATGGATGTGGGTCAAACTTCAGCAGCACACCTATGCAAACCCCAGCATCATCTCCTGTGGCACAGGGTTGTCCTCTCCTTCTGCCCTGTAATCCCAGTCAGATTGAAACTGTTCTTTATAAGGAAGTGATGAAAAATGACACCTAAAAAGCAGTGTAAGACACTGGTCTACATTTTCAAGTGGTGCAAGCAGAAAAAATAGAGCACATCAGAATAGACTGGTTGCTGACAGTCACAGTGCTTTTGAGTGTCTAGGATTGCAAAATACAGGGGTGAAATTATAAGGGACATGGTTTCAAGTATCAAGGGACATAGTTGTCAGGGATATGATTTTAAGTAGCATGCATGCATGTGTGCATATGTGTGCAGTCTCATTGTGTTCAGATTTCTAAAATGAAACTAGCAGAAAATAAGAACAACCTTACAGGGAAAGGCCTGATGTGTTTTCAGGTTGTTAACACAGCAAATGAAAAATACATTTTTTCAATTCACATCTCTGCTTCTTTTGTTGTTCTAAAAGGACTTTAATTCATTTAAGCTGTATTAGAAGTCTATAATCCTACCCAACTAGATGGACCAGTGAGGAAAACACATTTGCTGCTATTCCTTATCAAATCACAGTGCCAGTATATGAAAGAAGATTGTGTTTCTCGCACCGCAGCAGTCCTTTCAAACAAACTCTTGCAGAAGGAGAACATGACAGTACATTACGTTAGATTACTTTCAAGGCAGGAATAACAAGCAAACAAACCAAAGTGAGCAGCTGGATATAATAATAAATATGGTGCTGTTGGATCACCTGGCGGCAACCATTGGAATAACATAGTGGTTCATCACCAATGTTCAGCCTGAAAGTTAAGACTTGGCTCTATCCTTTGTAAGATAGTTACACAAAAATAGATCACTTTAATTGCATTTTAATGTGTATAAAATTACCAGAAGCTGAGCTGCAGAAGGGAGGCTCCAGTTCCCTTTCTCTGTACTGGAGGTCATCAGACTTCTATGTCTCTGTAGGTTTGCTTCCCACTATGACCCTTCCTAATCTGTGACACCCTTACCCAATGCAGTATTTCCATGTTTGACATTTCATGAAAGTTTTGGATTTTCAGACAGTAGTTGGTTATTCAGCCACTTACACAAGAAAGCAGCTGGAGGAGTGAAAGAAGCTTGAGGGCTTTTGGGACTGAGCTGTGACATGACAGATTTCAGTCACTTGCTCACAGCTTGATGTGGGTTTCAGCTTGGAGAGCAGGATTCTTCTGGGGCTGCAGCTTTGAAATAAAAGAACAAATGGTTTCCATGTTGAGTCAGTGATGAGCCAATATCCCTGCACACAGCTGGAGAAAGCAGGTTTGATGAGTTCTCTCAAAAACTCAGTATCCACTTGTGCAAACAATTAACAGAAAAATTTCAGCCAGCCTTGAAGAGAAAATGTGGTTTTATAGTGCTGCCATTTACTCCCTCTGTCCTCCCAGAGACCCCCTAGTGAAAGCAGGTACTTGTAACTATCACACACCCCAGTACAAGGAGCCCTGATTGGCCTTGAGTGCCCCCATTTTGAACCTCTGAACTCTCCCATCACTTGATGATGGCATTAAACACAAGTGTGGATACCCCAACTCCTGATCGTGCTCTCATCACACAGCAAGTCCTGGCTAATGATCACAGAACCACAGAACAGCCCAAGTTCACAAAGACGTCAAAAGGTGATCTGGTCCAAGCTTTTGAGGAAAAGAGAGCCTCAATTAGATGATCTACCTAATCACATCTTGTAAACCTCCAGGGACGGCGACTCCACTGTGTCCTTGGAGAGGTTGTTCCAGGGTATGGGCATTCTCACTGTAAAAAGTATCTTTTTTATATTGAGATGAAACCTATTCTGATGCAACTTGCCCCCATTGACCCTTGTCCTCTTCATGTGGCTCCTTGATGAAGAGAAAGCCTCTATTGTCTTTGCAGCTTCCCTTTAAGTATTTGAATATTGTGATGAGATTCCCTTATCTTCTTCTGGGGTGAAAAGACCTAACTCTTTCTGTCTTCCCTCTTAGGGCAAGCTCTTCAGCCCTTTGATCATCTTTCTGTTCCTCCTTTGGACCCTACCCAGTCTGTCCATGTCTTTTTTGAACTGTGGGAACCAGAACTGGACACAGTAAATGATCTCCAAGCACAGGTTCATCTTTAACTGTTGTCCTTACACTTATTGTTATCGCCCTCTGACATATCATCCATATCCAGATTTTCATAGACAGGCCACATAAGAACTGCAAATGGAGGTGAGAACTTGAAAAGAGGCTCATTTAAGGAATTTGGAAAGTTTGCAGGACCTGGGGAATATTCAACAAGAAGTTAATAACCCCTCAGAATGTTTTGATGAACAATTATTATTCTTAGGTATGAAATGACACTTCAGAATTAGAGCTGTAATGGCTGTAATTTGAATTTTAATGGGGGTATGAAGAGGTGCACATAGGCATTTGTTTATAGTCAGCCTTATATAATAACTTTTGAAGCAGCTTCAGGGTGTTCTTGGTAGTACTTGAAAATACAATTGTCTCCATTGCAAAGCAAGAAGGATGAGCTATTTGTGCCAGAAAAGGAGAAAACATAAAAATTCATTTAAACCATTTCTTGTGGCTGCATTATAATCTTCTATTCTGTAAGGAATTAGGATTTGAAAATGTTCCTGAGAGACTTTTTGTAACTTGCATGTAATGTCAAAGACCCTCTTTATCGTAAAGGGGCACAATCATGCACTTTATGACAATGCTGTGATTTGGAAAAGATAATTTCTCTGGTCTGGTCAAGTCCATAATATTTTTGCTGCTGCAGCATCTTGTAAAGCCCTTCAGGATGGCTGAGTGGCAGGTTTACTGCTTGTCGATTTCTCCAGCACAGAATGTTTGATGTGAAGGCATTGCTACTGCTCACAGCTGTTTTATCCCTCGTGTCCCAGGAGCATATAAATAAATGGTTTGAGTTTCAGAATATTCAGTGTTTTCCTCCACTAACTGGTACCTGATGCCGCAGTGATGGTGTGGTACCAAAGCTAGACATTTTTCCTGCCTTGTGAGTTCTGCTTTTCTGGGTGTTTTTGAGGGCTGCAGTGTTAACTGATAAACATTTATTTCTCTTTTTCTGTCACCCTCTTCTCTGGAAAGGGTAAATCTCATGGTCTGAGATGTCAAAAATCCCTCCCTTCTTTCTGTTTTTAAAAATCTTTCTCTACCATGATGACAAATAAAAAACATAGCCAGAATAAAATATAGAGACTCGAGCGGCAGAAGGCAAAGAAAAAGCTATTAAGTCTTGAAAGGATTAATTACATCAGTGGCTGAGTTTTTTGGCCTGAACAAAGAATGCAGCCATTCACTTCCTCCTCACCTGGGAGCGTTTTTGGCATCACACATCTCATACAATGATAGAATAGTTAGGGTTAGAAAGGACTTTAAGATCATCTAGTTCCAACCCCCCTGCCATGGGCAGGAACACCTCACACTAAACATTTCAAAGAAACATGAACTCTCATTGAATTTCCTCTTAATCCACTGATTGCTTAACATGAAAATCATATGCTAAGAGTATTCTGGTATTGTTCAGTTGATGCCTACACATAATTTTGCATTATGTTGATTTTGTTCCTAGAGAAATGTTAGAAACTGGGTACATTGTATGGCAAGCAAATTTAAAATAATGAAAAAATCTGGTAAGGTACAGAATTAGAATTTAAACACTGAGTTTGGGGTAATAAAAAGGTAAATAAAAGGAAATGAGAAAAAGACCACAAGGCAGATTTACAAGACTCCAATCCGCTTCTTAGGCAGCAATAAATAAAGCATATAAAAGAATGCTGGTGATATGCAGTATTCAGAAGAAAAACTGATCTGCAAAAATTTCAGTTTTGTACTTTGGTCAAAACTAATCACAGATCTGATTGTAGTCAGGAAGGAAGGAGAACATCCTCATTCATTTCATGGGGACAGAGATGCTCAGATCCTGGTCATGCCAGTTCACTTCAGTCTCTGGGAGCCACCAGTGATTGTTTAGTTTTTCCAGCTCTTTCCCAGAGACAGACCAATACTAAGCTTAGCACATATCCTGACTGAATTCTGTAAAATCTCCTTCAAAGCATCAAGTACTGCTTGAGGTTCTTATGAATTTGTATTTACAAACCCATGTCAGGGAAAGAACTGTTATCATTGCAGGTGGGTAGCTATGGCACAGGCAGGTGAAGGACTTAGCCACACAATGAAGGTTTTGTTTCAGCAGATCCATGGTCCTTTGTTCATACTTCGGAGCCTATGGCAAATGTGATGCAGTTCAATTTTATTTGGTCCTAACTCAGATGCTAACCTGGTTTGAGGTGTTTTGCCAGAATAACTATCTTGCAGAAATATATCATTATACATAGTGAAACTAAGGCAGTGAAATAATGCTGAGAAAAATCCTTCAGTTGTATTCACACCTGGCTCAGCTAAAACAACTGGGCAGAAAATGGAGATGGAAATGATACTTCCAGTGCACCAAGTTACCAGTCACTAAGAACCAGTCCCAGTCCATGCGGGGTGTCAGGGCACAGTGCCCATGACAGTAATGGTCCTGTCTGGTCTGCCTGGTAGGTGATTGATGGAACACCACCAAGTATTTTACATGCCCTTTTCTGCACCTTTTGGTAGTAATGCTGGCTGTGAAAGCTCAGGGGTGACAGCTCAGCCTCGGAGGAGTTTCAGTGTTCTTGGAGGCCTTCTAGCCATTGGTAGAATTCACCTTAGCATATTTCGGTGTGGGTTTTTTTTTCCTTCTTGTTTTCATCTCTGGGTGCCTCAGATCCTTGAAAGAGTAGGACCTTCTGCAGCAGCAAGAATATGTAGTTTTGGTTAAATTCAATTTAAAAAACACATTTAATTGTATCCTGTCCTTTCTATGTCTGTCTCCCCATGTGCACAAGACACATAAAAACCTTTTAAAAAACCTTTTAATGCCTTTTAGATGGTGAAGTTCTATATCTAAACCAAGCAGGGTAATTCCACCACTGGAGTGATGAATCAGACATGACCTATCTGGCCTCTGTGCTGCCCCTCAGCTGCTAATTCACTGTCCTTTCTTATCATGCAATCATGCTCAAAAGTCCAAATGAGAAGAATAGTTAGGAAAACCAGGATATGTTTCTAAGGTTCATCAAATGATTGATGGAACTGCTTTGACTAAATAATACATTCAGAAGTGTGGGTTGTTTTCTGACTTGTGATGTCTGCTCATGATGTCTGCTGAGATGTATAAAGAACTTTAAACTGTTAATTACTAAAGAATCAACCAACCTGATAACTGACACCTTCACAAGACAGCTAAAAGAAAACAGTAAGAGGAGCAGCATGTGCTCAACTGGCATGTATGTCTGAAAGGAAGATGTGAATGGCTGTTATATTAAGACTAGTCAGACTGCAAAGACTTAATGTCTGTTGATTAATTCAAAGTTTTTTGAAGATCCATAGTAAAACCATATGAAATGGAATTAGCATTTTCCATGTCCAAAAGTGACTAAGACAACAGCATAAAGGATGCAACCCCACTCAGTATTCAAAATCCACACCTAAAGTATGTAATTCATCCACGTAAACCACTCTTAGTGCCTCTGCCAGTGAAACCTTCTCCAGCCCCACACCTCTAATCTGAAGCACAGGCATACTTTGAGCCCTGAGAATATATCTGATTCTGAAATGCAGCTTTTAGAAACACTACCAGGATTAACTATGAAGGCTCCTGGGACAGTTTTCTCTGTCTCAGTAAAAGTTGTTTGGAACTTTAATGCCTGTAAGCTTTTCACTTTTGCTAGCGCAGGATAGCTGGGAACATAGTGTACCCATCAAAGGGCATAGATTCATAAATTACTCCTGAACAGAACCCAGTACTTTCTGTTTGAATAAATATGCTATTTCATGGCAGCTATAAAGCATAAAGCTAAAGTTTAAGGATCTGATAACTTAGAACTTGTTAGAACTTCACATTTCTTGAGAAATGTAAATCATCACCTGCTAGGATAGATAAAACTCTAATCCTTGTGCTTGGTGGGTTGTGGGTTGCTATAAAACCTTTCAGTTGTGGATAGTTTATGATTGGATGCTGCCATGTTTTATATAATATGAGTAAAATGCAGGAAAAAGGGAGCCTAATAAAAACATATTTTAATTCCTTTACCTTTTGTTTCCACTCATATTTTTATCTCTGATAAATAGCATCTAATAGCTCCAAACAATACTCTCACTCTATTGATATGAATCCTGAACAGTTAAATAATGACAAGGAGGTTGAAGATATTATGAGAATTCAAAGGGGAAGTGTGTATCTACAGTAACTGCAGAATTTTCTGTTTGCTTTCACTTATTATTCAGAAAGATGGCTGAAAAGATTGTCTATTTCTACCTCCCATCTTCTAATGGCTGTTTTCACATACCCCTAGTTCCTGACTCGGATAGTCAAATTTGACACAGATTTAGCTCCTCATTCCTCACGTGAGGCACTGGCACAGGTTGCCCAGAGAAGCTGTGGCTGCCCCATCCCTAGCAGTGTTCAAGGCCAGGCTGGACAGGGCTTTGATTAACCTGCTCTGGTGGAAGGTGTCCCTGCCCATGGCAGGGGGTTGGAACTGGAGGAGCTTTAAGGTCCCTTCCAACCCAAACCGTTTTCTGATTCTGTGATTGCAAAAAACCTAAAAAATAAATTTCTTCACTCAAATATCAGACAGAAAGCAAATTATTTTTCCCCCTAGATCTGACAGCTTTAGAAGCACAGTTTGTGCATCTGGTTCCCGGGATTTATTTTATTCTCTTTATTGGAGTCTGCATTCAGAAAGGTGCTCCCAAACAGTTAATATATAAATGGTTCCGCTGAGAGCTCTTTACCGAGATACTCGTGTCTGCAGTGCTCATTTCTAACAAATTCCTCATTCTATGGGGAATTTGTCTCACTGCCTAGAAAGTACCAGAGCTGCAGATCTCAGCCGCACAGCTCTGCTGGTAATGCACAACCCTCTCTTACATTCCCAGCCTTGGAGAAGCTCTGGGGCACTCCTACAGATAGCCCATTGGGTAAGACTGAGTTACTGAAGCTGCTCTGCAGTCCTGTCCATGATCCTGTGTCCTGCAGCATTCCACTTGAGCAGGACTTGTAAACAGGGAGATAGTGGAGATACATCAGGGCCTGGGGAGACACTTGCTCTATTTTTTTAACTACATTTTTGGCCAAGGAAGACCTTTGTGTCAGTTTACATCCTGGCTTGTTTCCACAGTGAAATCTAAACCACTTCAAAGTGATGAAACCAGCTGTTTGCGCAGAGCCTGTATGGGATATTTCTGTATAAATGGTAGCTTCTTAATGAAATAAGGCAGGACAACAGCTATAGCAGGGCTTGTTTCAATGTATGGTGTGCTCCTCAACACTGGCATGGCACATGTGAGCTCAGGGCAGCCCTTCTTAGGGCAGCCCTTGGAAGGGCAGAGGTTTAACAGAATCATAGAATGGTTTGGGTTGGAAAGGACCTTAAGGTCATCCAGTTCCAGCGCCCCTGCCATGGGCAGGAAGGCCTCACACTAAACCATGTTGCTCAAGGCTCTGTCCAACCTGGCCTTGAACACTGCCAGGGACGGAGCATTTACCACTTCTTTAGGCAGCCTGTTCCAGTGCCTCACCAGTCTCATAGTAAAGAACTTCTTCCTTATATCTAACCTATAGATATATCTAACCTAAATTTATAACCTGAAGAATTTTGTGGCAGAGCTTTCCCAGGGCAGCTGGGGGCAAAACAAGCAATAGATACATGTAGTCCAGGAGAACTCATCAATATTTCACTCCCTCAGACACATGCAGCATAGAGGAAAAGGCTTTGGCACCAAAGAATCTGACCTACCAAATTGCTTGCTAGTGCAGGTATTGGTAATATGGGCCATGAAATGGTTGCAAATGTCTTTATTTTTAAAACCACATCCATTCCCAGCTGTATGAAAGACTGAATTATCACAATGATGTTGCATAACCTCTTGCTACCTCCTTTTCCCATCTGTAAACCCAAAATAGCAAAACTGAACCTAATGGCAGATGTGAGGCTAAATGAACTTCTGAGGTCTGGCTCTCATCACAGATATCGTTTAGGGCCATTGCCTTTGAAGAAGCTATGCTCATAATCACCACTGGATCCATCCCACTGACTGTTTCATCTGATCTTTTTGCGCTGTACATGTTAGTTATGAAACAAATGGAAAACCAGTTTTAGGCTGAAGACCGAAGCCAGTATTGACAATGCCAAATATTCCATAACAGGGGAAGTGATCCACCCTCAAAAGGTTACTTTAAAAAACAACAACAAAAGCCAATGGAATAATTTTCACTTGCCATCTGTTTTTTATTATTCAAATGCATAAATATTAAAGCCAGCAAAGACTGTTAAATAATTTGTTGTGACATTCTGAATGGAAGGAGCTTAGAATTCCACCATGGGACTCCTGGACAAAGCTTAACAGCGTGTGTTTGAGTAAAAAAAGCCTTCCAGAAACACATCCACTCCTGTTAAGATTTCCAGAGAGGCAGAAGAGTCTCAGCTCCACATTAAGATTTAGAATGGAAACAGCTTAAAGAAAAATTGAGGTTTTTTCATTGCCAAATATGACCTACCTGAGCATCAGGGACTTCCAGAAAAATGCATTGTAAAGCCACAAGAGTTGGCAGCTGCAGGCATTTTAAATGACTGATGCTCATTTCTAGGTTTCTTGCGAACCATTAAGCAGATGTTTGCACCTCTAATTTCATGAAGGCTTTCCAGTTTTGCTCCTACACTCTCTGACAGAGAGTGTAGAACCTAGATAACATGCTTGGAGCAGCACCAAGAACTCATCCTTCACTACATAGCCCTGTTTAAAAGCCATTTGGTTTTACTCTGTCCCTGTTTTATGAAAATAGCCCCTATCCTCAACATGGGTTGTGTATTAGAGGTGAGTAAAAAAGAGTTTGGGAACACAAATTTGCACTATATTCTAACAGAAGTGAGAAGTGTATCTGTAAATTTTCTAACTTGCCTGTGAGATGCTGGTGCAGACAGAGAAGATAACAGGCCATTCATGACCCTGCTGCCTCATCCCCACATCTGTTTCAGCGGCAGTGTAAGGGCAGTGGGAACATCTAGTGTGCAACAAGCATTTTGCCACAGAAAGACTCCCTTCAAATCAAAGGTCTCCTGATTTGGAGGCAAGGTCATGCCTCCTGCTTCTAATTCTCAACTCTGGTCTATTTTTCTAAATGCTACAAAGCACCTCTTTATTGTTTGCTCCAGCTGGTTGAACATAGCTATGTGAGCAGGACATCTTGAGCTATTGTAGGGTTGGCCCTGCTGCAGCCAGGTAGTGGAGAAGGCAAGGAGTACCTGCACATTTTCCCCCTCTGGACTGGCTGAATGCATGACTGTGTGCCCAGTTTTGGGGGTGGACCAATATGATGTGACAGATGTCAGGTCCTGTGCAAATAGAATGAAAATATGTCACTATATGGATAGTGCATTGATGAATACTGTCTTACTTTGATCTTGGTAGATCAATGCTGCAGATGATGTATTTATGTGAGGAACTCACTTCAGCCACTGCCGAAACCGCATTTATTTGTTATCTTTGTAATTAGTGGCCTGGCTTAGACCACACACAGATTGAGAAGTGGTTTATGCCACATGGCTCTTGATGCTGATTGATTGATCTTTGGTTTACCAATGCCACGAAATCTCTCCCTAAACTCTTTCTGCTGATCTATAGTGTGAAAGAACAAGCTGAAGCCATATTCTCATTGGGAAATGAATTCTCATCTCATTATTCAAGTAGATTTTCAAGCTCACAGTTCTGTGCCTCCTCCACATGTTGCAAGGGCAGGAAGGGCTCCACGTGGCAGTGTAATCAAAACCTGAGCTAGAACTGGATTTTTAAATGGGTCTTTTATATTAACTTATTTGACTGATTATAAGCTTGCAATAATGAGGCAGGGGAAAAGGAAAGATTAATGTAAGCCTCCTTAGTTATCTATGTTCTTTGTAGGTAGAGTGGCTAATTTTCTGAATGCATATTTTCTGTCCATAGATACGAAAAAAAATTACATGTTCAAATGGCTGTTGCAGATGAAGGTTGGACTTCTCAGAATGACTGTCTGGCTCAGGCAATAACCAGACAGTGGAGATGGAACAAGTCACCTCTGGTCTGCTGAACTGTCCAAGCTACCAATTTGAGCCAATGCCCTAAAGAGGAAGTAGCAGGTCAAAATTCAGTGAAAGACAATAGAGACCAACTGTAAGCACCAGGTAAAAAAAGGTTGTCACATTGCTATCTGACTGGTAAGAGCTAGTAGCTTGCCCATAGACAGTTATTAATATACAAGTTTACTAAAGTTTGTCAAAATGATTGACAGAACATCCTCACATCTCAGTCTGTCTTGACAGTCAATGAAGACAGGGACTTGTACTGCGTGAGTCATCCTGCCTATTCAAACACCATTGTAAAAAGGCACAAACTGCTTATTAAATCTGTCTAGTCCACTCTGCTGACTCCGGTGAGTGTCTAGATGATGCAGTTCAGGGGAGACATGGAGACCATAGAAGCCAGTATTTACTCAGACTAATCCTGGCTCTACTACTTCCTGAATATCTGAATATTCAGTTGCTTACAAGTATCCTCTTCATTTTGGCTCATCTGAGCTTGCAGACCTGCCCAAAGGCTGGATGGTTGAACACAGCTGCACACCACAACTCCTACAACCTTCAAACCGCTAGAGCCGAGTCTGTAAATCAAGTTCATGTTGATTCTCAGCACTGCTGTTTATTAGGTTGAAAAGAACCTAGAGAACAAAAGTAATTTAGTAGTAATTGTGCTCTGAAACGAAATTCAATTACTCTGGGAGCGCAGGAGTTTTTCTTGAAGTTGGATCCTTCTTCCAGGTTAATTTCACTTTTGGAAATGTGTGCACAGCATAGCCATGATTTAACTGACAGCCAATGCAGTCATATGCACCGGCTACATACTTTCCTGTGCAAGTGAGGCCTGATCTTGCAACCACTGAATGTGACCTATCACATCTGGTAGTGCAGGATCATGCTGATGGGTACCCATAGGTGTAGCTTGTCATTTCTGCATTTTCCCCTATCACCAAGTGTCTAAGACTTGCAGGATATATCTACACTGCGTTTTTCCATTGTAGGAGTTCCAAATCAATTAGTATCAAGTATAGTTCACAACAGTTGTCCTTTGGGTCTGTCTTCCTGTGTATTGCTAATCCCCAGGTATTTGGTATCACTCACTGCCAAACACAATCAATACTGTACTGCCCCAATCTCTCCAGCTCCTGACTAAAGTGTCACTCTGTTTCTAATTCACCACAAGACCATCTTCTCTCCTTCATCTTGTGTTTGAAACTCCAGAGTTTTCTCTGGAGAAACTACTTGAAAGATGTATTTAACAAAGAATCTTCCTCAACATGTGGATCAAACATTGCCTTTGCTCTTTTTCTTGCTGTGTCTTGTTATGCCCTCCTCTTCCTAGAAGAGGTAGAGCTATTTCACCTGTATTATTTAAAACAACTGCTTCATGTGACCCCAACATTCATTAAAGGAATAAAGTGGCAAGGAAACAGGCTACACACTGGGATTTAGGTTTGTAAATTATGTCAGAAGAATTAGCTTGGTCTGGACACACAGTAGTAAATTACCATTGCCTACCCCTCACATCCTCTGTACAGAGGACACAGCTATTTAAAGGATTTTGGGGAAATTGTTATCATCAAATAATATGATAGCATGAATTGCCCCTCCTTACGCCCAGGCCTCTCTACCTGGCATGAGGACTGTGAGAGCTGGCAAACACTAGCCCCTTCCTCACCCTGGGCAGTGTGTTTTGGAAGGGGTCCTGGTGTTCACAGGTTTCAGGAGGTTCGGCCTGCCATAGAGAAAAGGACCTAAGCACCCCACATCAGTGCAGGACAGAGTAATACACACCTTGCCAGGCTCTATTTGTGCCCTTCCATTCCTCTCTGTGCTGTGCAAGCAGAAAGTAGCATGTGTCTGAGTGTCCTTGAACCATCTCTGACCACATTGCACAATCCTTACGTTACTGTGAGCCAGGAAATACATGACCTCTATGCATTTTGGGAAAACATTTGATACTGCCCATATACCCTCCTTGGCAAGGTTAGTGCTGCTGATTTGCACTCAAAGAGCACTTTGAGATCTCTACCTGAGAACAGTGCAGTGAGGTGAAGTGCCAAAGGGGATGTCCTTCTGCACCCGCCTTGGTGCAGACCCAAGGGAACTATGCAGCTGACATGTGGCAGCCTCCAGCAAAGCCTCTGAGGAGGGATAAGTCCAATCACACAGGCTAGCCCGTTCTTCTCATTCATTAGCCTCTTTGGGCTAAGAAACCCCAAATCAGCCAATTTTATAGTAAATTCTTGTCATCTACTCTGCCCCCATTGAAGCTGTATTGGCTCTGAAGCTGGGTTGGGCCTTCTGTGAAAACAAGGATGCCCAATGCCTTTGTGAAGCCAAGACATTTGTATGTAAATTGGCTGCATTTTATCTTTGTCCAAGATACATTCAGTCTTTAATGTGCAAAACATAAACTATGTCTCAGATGATGGGATGGGTTGAACAGCTGGTAAGGAAGTTCTCTCTCAAGGGCCATTATAGCCATAGCATTTAAACAACATAAAGGCCATTGAGTAAAGGCCAACAAAAGCTCCTGACTGGAGCCAAAACAAACTGTATGAGATCCAGGCTCTTTACCATCCCTTGTTCCACTACTGCCTAATTCTGCTACAACTGTTGGGTCTCTGAGCCCCGTGATCTGGTCTTGGATACAGATTGCTGCCACATACTGAACACTGGGGACTTGGTGCCTCATTTTACTGTTGCAAAGTCATAGAATCATAGAGTAATAGAATAGTTGGGGTTGGAAAGGACCTTAAGATCATCCAGTTCCAACCCCCCTGCCATGAGCAGGGACACCTCACACTAGACTATACCACCCAAGGCTTCATCCAACCTGGTCTTGAACACTGCCAGGGATGGAGCATTCACAACCTCCCTGGGCAACCCATTCCAGTACCAAACCACCCTAACAGGAAAGAATTTCTTCCTTAGATCTAATCTAAACCTCTGCCGTTTAAGTTTCAATCCGTTACCCCTTGTCCTATCACTACAGTCCCTAATGAATAGTCCTGAGTGATTTGGTGCTGAAGTTACTCATGCTGCAAGGTGATTGTGGAGTCACACCAGCAACTGGACCCTGCAGGAGAATGGGACTAGGCCATGTGGATTCTGGGAATGTTGGTCAACAGCCAGCTGAGTATGACCCACCTTGTACCTAGTCACCCAAGAAGCCAACAGCATCCTGGCCTGTATCAGCAATAGGGTGGCCAGCAGAGCCAGGGCAGTGACCATCCGCCCGTACTGGGCACTGGTGAGGCTGCACCTGAAATCCTGTGTTCAGTCTGGGCCCCTCACTACAACAAAGACATTGAGGTGCTGGAGAAGAAGTGTTCAGATAAGGGCACAAGTCTTAGGAAGAGTAACTGAGGGAATGGGGATTGTTTAGCCTGGAGAAAAGACCTTACTGCTCTCTACAGCTACCTGAAAGGAGGCTGTAGCCAGGTGCATGTCAATTTCTTTTCCTAAGTAAGAAGCAAAGGTAGTCACCATTCCTGGAACTACTTTAAAGACGTGTAGATACGGCACTTAGACACATGGTTTAGTGGTGGATCTGGCACTGTTTGGTTAACAGTTGGACTTGAAGTTAAAGGTCTTTTCCAACCTGAATGATCCTGTGATTCCAAGATCTCAGTGTTGCATCAGAACAGAAGGTACTTTTACCAATTGAATTCCTATCTGCAGGTGGATTCTTGCTTTTTCATAGGCTGGTGGGCTTTAAAATCTAATGGCATGGAATTGTGCAGGACAGGTTTTGTAATAAAGGATCTCTTTTTTCCCTCTTTAATGCCTGTTTAAAAGAGTAAGCTGTCAGACGATGGAGGAAATATTCCTTTAAACAGGGCTGAGCAGTAACGAGGGTCTGAAAAGGATTTGAATGCTGTAGTGAACACTGATTTCCTTCTGTTCTTTGTTATAGATTATAGGTAGGCATGTTGTCAAACCTAAGGATAATGGATAAAGAAACCACAGAGTGGGGAAATGGAGGATTATGGCTTGGCTTGACCTGAACTCATGTGAAAAACTTCCTTTCAAGATTTATTACTTGTCTTAAACACCAGGATTAGGCTGTGCTAAGCACTGGACAAAAAAAAAACCCTGAAACAAAATCCCTGCCTGCATGAATTTACCACCTGGAGAAAAACGAGACTGAGCTCATGCTGTATGCAGGCTCTCTCATGCCTATGTTCAAAGCTGAGGTTTTGGTCCTGACCTATCTACACTCAGGTTTTGACCTGGATTTCCAGACTATTGGTTCTCACTGCATTTATAGAATCATAGAATCATAAACATTTACTGGCAGGGGGCCCAATTCTGAAAACTGGGACACAAATGTGTGGTTGCAGGGGATGCATTAGACAGGAATTAAAACCAGGTTTTAAATGTCTTCAGCAAACAAAGGAGGTGGTGTTTTCCTGAGACATATATACACTTATGATGGGAAACTGTACACAGCACTCTCAGATGTCATTAATCTCCACAAGCTGTTTTGTGTGCTGCAGAACATGACTGAGGAGATCTATAACAGAGTATGGTCCTCTGTCCTGTGACCTGCTTATGCTCCTGCATGCTCCCTGCAGTCATTCACAGGAAAAATAAGTTCTTCTGCATAGCAATTAGAGAAAAAGTAAATGACTAAAAAAATTCAGAGGAGAAACATATCAGTTATTGACTTCTGCTAAAAATACTTGCATTTATTCATGATTTACATATAGGACCATGCGATCTGAGTCATGCATGTGGCACACAGAGCCACCTAGGCTCATGTAAGTGAATGAGCAGTAATACTCAAATGGCCTTTTTCCAGTGTATTAGGGGAGTATTGCTTCAGGTATATATCATGGCAAAAGCTACCAAAATTTGTCAGCTAACACACTGTAACAAGTGTATTATTTCCACTATTAAGTCAAGGGCAATTGCAAATGACAATAATCAAATATGAACAGCGTATTTAAAATAAGGACAAAGGTAAAAAAAAGAATAAAAGAAGTAAAAAACCCACAACCAAAGATCAAAATTCAGTGTGCTCTGCAGCCTGGAGACATGCAGGAAGGCTTGGGATCCATTTCTGACTTTGTTCCCTTGTGCCAGTCACTTCCACATGGCATGTGTTGTGAAGGAACTGAAGAAACACCCCATCAGAAGTCATAAAATAGCAACAAGACCACAACGCATGAGTAAACGTAATCCAGAGCTGGGAGCAGGGTAGAACTGGGACAGGGGTAACGATAGCTGTGATAATTCCTTACAGAAAGGAATTGAGTCAGTTTAAAAATAGAAGTTGTCAGGCAAGACAGAAAGTCCTGGAGGCAAGCAGGTGGCGGCAGCAGATGTTTGTTTGAAATACTAAGGTGGAGGAAAATTGCCACCTTCATCCAGCCTTTCTGTTTCCTGAGATTTGGAAGAAGCCAGGAAAGCACATGGAAGTCTCTTGTCTTCCCATTGAGCATCCCTCTTCATGGGAAAATGAAGATAATGTGCATCATGAACTGCTGCCTCTTCTCCAGTTAGTGCACTGATGTTCTCTTGTTCTCATTGCTTCCCCCCAGTTTGAGAGGTTACTCAGGTCAGATACTCTTACAAATGTAATTTACTGCCTATATCAAAGCAGATCTTTTGGTTTCTTCTTCAAGTTTCTCGAGGGCTCTGAAACACTTGTCTGTATCCCTACGAATGCTTGCAGACAGTTTCCTCTGGCAAGGAAGGAAGGGATCTGTTCTTAAAGTAACCAGGTTATGTCAGAAGCGGGAACAGGCAGAAACAGGCAAATAGCAGCCAGAACAATCTGTCAGTCATTGCCAAGGGGTTCTTAGCAAACAGCCTCGACACACTCTCAGGACAGGAATTTACTGGCAGTGTAACCAAACAAAGCTCAATGCATTGCAAGAATTAAAAAAGCATTTTCATTGATTGTATGCTGCATGCAAACCAATAAACAAGTCATTAAAGTACATGCTGCTGCAGATAATTCACTTTAAAGAGACTGGGCATACCTCTGCTGTGGTTAGATACTCAAAGATACATCATAGCTCTGTTTGGATGGCTATAGTGTATGTTTATTTATCTGAGTAGTTCATCCTAAGCTCCTGTCACTGTCAATGGAAAGAAGAAAGGCAATTTTAAACATGATTTATATATCATGCTTAAATATTGACTTAGAATGAGATAATGGACACTGATACACCTAGTTGTAACCACTATTAAGCAAAGCCAAGATGAATGTCTCTGCCATATTCTATATTTGATCACATGAATCCCACCAAAGGAGTAGTTCACGCTAATAGACCTTGGCCTATGTGGACTGCCGGTACTGTCTAGTAACTGTAACCCTCTGCCCCATGTGAGAATGCTTGTTTATCTTAACCTACAGTGTTTGACAGGTATCTGAGACAACCTCACCACTAGAGATAGAGATCTGCTAGAGATGATAGTGTCTGATCTTGGTCCATGCTGTCACAGGCAGAGCAACACCTACTGGGAGGACTATCTCTAGCAAGACACCTATGCCTTTAGGGCAGCATCATCTGAAGCAGGTCTCTTTCCTGGACTTTGCTCCAGCATCTTTGTATCTTCAGGGATACCTGAGCACTACACATTTCACTTCCTAACAGTGATAAGGACTGAAAGAGCTGTACTTTGCAGAGTGCATTACAGCATATTGCTAGGATGACAGGCAATCTAGTCTTTTCTCACTCTACTGAAACAGGTGTTGACAGTAGTATATCAATCAGCCTGTAAAGATGTGTGTTGTAGATAAGGTCCCCCCAAATCCTTTGGCCTTCAGTAGCACAGTCTGATGTACACTGCTATCCTGCTTTCTCAGTCTTTCTTCTGAAGCTTCTGGCCATTTTGAAATCAGGGTCTGGGGAGGATGTTCCTGATTCATTTCCATCCTATGAGCTCTTCAGCAATGGCAGTTTCCACCACTGGGAAGAGTTTCCCAGTGGTGGAAAATGGAAAACATTTCTGATCTTTCATTCCAAACTGGAGAGGAAAAAACAGAAGGAAATATGAGATTTTATACCAATACAGACAGTTTCAGCTGGAGCTGTGGCCCAGGGAATTAAGGAGGAAAGTCTGAATTCCACTAAACAAGTATTTCTTCAAAGGAAAGTTGTTAGTTAGGGTATTTTAGCCACAACTTGGTGAAGAAAGAACTGAATAAGGAGATAGACTTTGCTAAGCTCACTTGACAGGATCCTGTCTTAAGAGAGATTATTTTCCCAGTGGGCTGTTCTGTAACATCGCTAATTCTACTCAAATAGCTTTTCCCCAGATAGCCCATGGGGAGCTGGTACAAACAGTAGCACATACATTGTGACTACCTTTCCAGTTTCAAAGCAAGTTTATTTGCTACTGTCATGCCTGTTTGGCAAATGGCTTCTGGTCATAAGCTATGACATGAAAGAGGGAATCACCTTCTGTGTTTGTGCAATTAAAAATAAATGGTCAGTCTTGAAAAGTCATGTTCTAATGCCAGTAATGACCTGTGCACATTCAGGTGATAACCATTCTCCCTATATTTCTTGTTATCCTAATGAAATGTCTTTGTTCTTGTTATTGCCTTTATATGTGGCAAAGGTAGGAAATGCTGGGTGAATCTCTGGTGTAAACCCATGCACCTAATAATGGGACAGATTTAATTAAGTGAATTTGAGGAGCTTTTCTCCTGCTGATAGAAAATATGGAGAATCAGAGACCTCAGCAGGATACAAAGGGATTTTGCTCTGTGCATATGTTAGAGAAAGCAATATAATGACATATATATGCATGCTGTGGATACAAAAAAGGGGGGGGGGGAGATTTTGTACTGCTGACACTTGAAGATAAACTTCAGTACTTTCTGGGTCCTGCCTAAAACAAGTGGAGCACTGTTGAGCAAGCCAGTCCCACTGGGACTGTGCAGCCATCACCTCACTTCACCTCTGTCCTGGCCTTCTAATGTTTCCTCCGTGAGCAGCAGCTGTGCATCAGGGTAGGCTCTGCTCAGGCCAAGGCTCTACTGGCATCCTCCTCCCATACCTCCCTGTACAGGGATCTCAGTTGCAAAACACCTTTGGCCTCTCCACCTTTTCCTTCCCTTCCTTTCCCAGTCTCCTCTTATACCTTCAGTCCTCAGGGCAGAAAACTGACAGTGTTAGACCTGCAAGTGAAATGAATAATTGTAAAACCTTACAGCTCATATCCTTTGTGTTTCTTGAAACACTTCAACGGTGTCTGTAAGTTGGCATCTCATTCTTCTGAGGCAGAAATCTCTGAGGCAGAAGGGGGAAATAAGGACTGTAGCGTGGTATCTGTGCCAGTCTTTAGACATCTGGAAGTCTGTATGTTCATCATAGTATCATAGAATAGTTAGGGTTGGAAAGGACCCTTAGGCTGGAAAAGACCATCTAGTTTCAGCCCATGATTTCAGTTTTCACCTGTGTCTTTCAGATGATTTTAATGAAGTCTTACACAGCTAAGTCTCTGGGTTAAGTCTTACACAGACATCAGCTTTGCAGGGCAGGCCAGCCAGCAGAAATAAAACTGTAAACTGAAATGTAAAGAAGGAATATGTTTGGTTTTTACAGCATTCTTGTGACTGACTGTTCTGAGCCATGCTGGGCTTGAAAACATGTCCATTTGGAGAATTTTTGTATAAGTATAATTTCTGCTTATTCCAATGTCGTCATCATCATATTCATACGTTGAGCTGATTGAATTCATTGCTGAACAAGAAAAGAAACAGTGAGAGGAAGTAAAAAGCCCAGAAGGCAAGTCTGAAAGTCATGTGCTGAGCGTCCCAGTGGACTAACATTTTCTTCCAAGTCACATGTACCTTGTTTAGCAGGAGTAGCTCAAAAGGGACTTTCTGCCTGCTCTCATTGCACAGTGCTCATTAACTGATGTAGCTGTCTTAGCAGAGGATCATGTTTGCTCTACATGGAAGTACAAGCAGAACAAGCATTTCAGATTTCAAGCTATGCTTGTTGTCTAAATATCATCTAGCTGGTCAATTGAATAGATTCCTTTGTTAGCCAGAGGGATGACTGCTCTAGACCTTATCTGCTGCCCACAAGTGTAAGGGAAGATGTGTCATCAGTCTGAAAGCAGCTGAAATGCTTATAATGGCCATTTTCAGAAACAGGTTTCTGACAAGATAGACATACCTTCAAGGCCCTAGTGCTCAGTCCATTCCCACTGAGGAGTCCTTGGGGAGACGTGTGTTGACTTCAGCAGCAACTGTATTATGCTTCATTTCCCCACAGAATTATGATGGAGGATCCAAACTGACTAGTGATGGATTTTATATATACTGTCTACCATCTGCACGGTAGATGCTGGATTTCTGCATGCAGGCACAGGCCATTAGCAATATAAATATTCCTAAGTAAGGTCCTCTAATGCACTAAGTTATTTACTAGGGTAATCTATAGATGGAAATGGTATTTGTTCCTCTAGCTGCCTCTTTGACAGTGACTTTGAAATACTCCTTGAACTTCCTTAGATATGAAGCATTACGCTGTACCTGCTTTCAATATACCTAGAAAGAGTGCTGCAAACAACAACAGTGCAAGATTTCTTTATGGTGCTCATATGCTTACCCATGTGACTTTGTTTCTTAATTCAGGCCTGTAACCATTTAAAAATCAGTGTGATGAGACTGTATAGAAAAACAGGGATCTCCTGTGCTGCTATATTCAGTCCCTGTACAGAGGGGAGACTGCCTAGACAAAGCAGTGGTGCTGGGCATGTTCGTTGGTTTAGGATAGGAGCAGGTACTCACAGGGATGGAAGAATCTCTGCCCTTGGAGATTTCCAAACCTCAGCTGCAACAGGCCCTGTGCATCCTGATCAGTCCTGAAGTTAGCCACACTTTGAGCAGGAAGCTGAACTAGATGACTTCCAGAGGTCCCCACCAACTTAAAAGTATCTGACTCAAGAGATTATATAAAGTTATGATGTATAAAGTAAGAATAGAAGAAACTTTCTGCTTGGTGGTCTGAGAAGAGAGAGAGGAAAGTTAAAAACAAACAACCCCCCTTTCCCCAAACCTACCATCTTTTTTTCCAAATTATTTAGTTGTCCGTAATAATAACTCAAGTCTGTTGTCTTTTCTTCTCATCCTGTGTCCTACTGCTGCAGTAGTAGCAAGAAAACAAGATTTTCTTCTTGCAGTTTTACAGTTTCCTCCTGATTTGTGTCTCACTCTTCCACATTTCTGTAGCATCTGTTCACTACCAAAAGAAAACACACTGTGAGAAGCTGCATCTTGCACCACACTTTCCAGTCATTGAATGACATGGATTTGAATCCTTAGTGCAGCACTTCCATGCGTGACATCTTCCTGTATACCCAAACCCAGATTCTTGATGGTATTTGGTACCCATCTACCCCTTTATACAAGGCAGGCTGGTAGGTGGTTCCAGCTCTTCCACAGTTCACCCTGCCAAACTGATCTCTCAGTATGTTTCTCTAACCACTGAGCTTTACAAATCCACTGAAGTGCCCTACAGCAACCTACCTAGGGTTAAAGGCTCACAAAGACACAGGTAGGAGCCTCACATCATGTGTTTGCCTTGAACAGAGAGCTTTAGAAAGTCCTGCTGGCACCTTCTGCTTACTCTTGAACCACCAGACAAGCAAAGAGGCAACAAAGCTCTCTCTTGAGAAAATACCAGGTCCTTTGTTATATAAATGTAGTGGAATGAAGGAATATAAGCAGAAAAGAAGGGTGGGAGGGAACACTGAGATGTTTCAGAGAAGGGAGACGAAACACCTATGTAGGTGACCTGGAGGAAAATAGAGGATAGCATCCTGGTTGGGACCTGTCTGTGGCTCACCAGCCAGCTGTGTCCTTAAATCCCCATCCCTGTAAGGAAAGATACAGGTTCAAGGCTGAAACTTTCTAGTAGATGATCAGAAGGGCAAAGTAAGCATTTAAATAGCTTTGAAGATTTGGCCTTGTGTGATTTATACACCCTCCAGCTGGACCGCTGTGACCTGGTGATGGAGCTACCAGGCTCACTGTGGGCTGGCTGGCTGTAAGGGCAGCGCTGTGCAAACCCTGAGGGAATTGCTCAGGATTGAGGAGCGTTGTCTGATCTCTGTGTACCAGAGCTCCACGGCAGAGGTGCCAGCAGATGGCACTCGGGAACACACAGAGGAGTCCCAGGATGGCCGAGGCTGGGGAGAAGTTTGTGCCCTGTAAATGGTTTCTTCTGTGCAGCACTTCCTATGAGTTGCCCTCAAAACATATCCAGAAATAGTAATAGAAGATTTCATTTCGCACTGTTTTTTTGGATGGATATAGAGATACGTTTCATTTCATAGCCGTGAGAATAAAGACGTTATTGCAGGCAGGATAGTGAGGGAAAAAAATTAAAAATTCAGGTGGGAGCATGAATCAGGTAATTTCCAACAAATCCCAAGACTTCGGTGCACAAGAGATGGAAAGAGATGGAAACTCTACTAAGTACATATTTCCTACTTTAGTCCAATGTAGAAAGTAGACAGACTTCTGTTGGAGAGACACTTCTTTACAAGGGCAGGTAGGGATAGGTCTAGGGGGAATGGCTTTAAACTGGAAGAGGAAAGATCTAGATTAGATGTTAGGAAGAAGCTCTTCCCTGTGAGGGTACTGAGGCGCTGCCACAGGGTGCCCAGAGAAGCTGTGGCTGCCCCATCCCTGGCAGTGTTCAAGGCCAGGTTGGACAGGACTTGGAGAAACCAGGTCTAGAGGAAAGTGTCCCTGCCCATGGCAGGGGGGTTGGAACTGAATGATCTGAAGGTCCTTTCCAACCCACACCATTCTATGACTCTATGAATGTGCAAAAGAGTGCAAACCTGGCTAGAGAGGGAAGAAAAATTTTCTAGGAAAGACAAAAATTAGGAACGTGTTGGATTTTCAAGTTCAAAGAATATAATATTTAATTGTATTTTCCATGGAGGAAAGTCAGAATCAGGGAAGAGCAAGTCAGAAACCTCCAAGTGGAACCAACCTTTGCTGGGGTAGGAGGCAGCTACAGCAAATCACCAGTGACACAGCTGGGACTGGACAATGAACCTCCCATATCCACCCATTCTGCCTCTCATGCACCTCTCACTCAGCAGTTCTCCTCCCTGGATCAAAACAGTATGTCTGGGTATTAGTTCCTAGAGCTAAAAATGAGAGAGTATGTACATTGTACCTCCTACCAGGAAAGAGAGCTGCTTGTGCAGTCTTGCTTTTACAATCTACATTTTCCAGCCATGCACCTTTTCCTTTCTCCTAGGATGACTCCTCTCTTTCTTTCTGCTTACTTCTTGAGTGTTTCATTGCCTTTCACCTAAACTCTTACTGATTTTCTTCCTTTTACCCTCAAAACCAAACAAATAAAGAGGTAGACATTTTTACTAGCTGGATTTTCTTGCTGGTGAGCACAAGGCTGCAAACTCAGAGGAAAAAGTAAATATCACAGATTTTAGTATCTCAATAAATGCCAGATACTGCTGACTGAAAGGAATTAAGATGTAAGAAACTCAGTGCTGTGAAGGAGGTTTTATTGGCATTCTGTCCTCACCAAATTCTCAGTGCTGGGAAATGATGATCTCTTGTGTCTATGGCGATACATGAGGGATTAATTTAGTCTTTCTTGCTACTTAATAATGTCATGTTCAGTGGATGTTAGATGACACAGATTGAAGTACACAGTTTTGTTGAGATATGGACTCTGAGATTCATGCAATTACCCATCTCAGAGGCATGGTCTCTGAGGTGGAGAGAGACCTGCAAGCAGACAGATCGATCAGTCAGGCACCACCCACACAGATGGCCTTGGAATACCATGAAGACAAGCTTTCCTCTATTGTCATACACATGGCAAGGAGCAGTGTTCCTCAGCTACAGAAATCCATGCTTAAAGGATTAAGTCCTTCCCTGAAAAAAACATTCTTACTTTAAAGTGTGGCCCAGTTTTCAAGCCCAGTTTTAAGGGCTTGGAAATTGATTTTAAACTTTGTTCCCTCCATATTGTGCATTGCTAAAGAACACTAAACTATAATCTGGAGTACTGGTCACCCTGCAATGACAATTGGAGGAAAGCAAACATCACTACTACCTTCAAGAAGGAAAAGAAGGAGGATCCAGGGAACTACAAATTGGTCAACCTCACCTTGATCTCTGGGGGTGATGGAGCAGCTAATCCCAAAAATCATTTCTAAGCACTTGAACATGTATCTTGAAGAACTGTTTTGAGTGAAAAGACAAAAAGCTAGGTGCAGTTAATGTGAGCTTTTTCAGCCAGCTGCCATAGGATCAGATTAAATTACACCCATGAAATTGTGGATTACATCAGCTGCAGGAGAGATCTGGGTTGACTAGCCCAGAAGTGGAAATCTGTACCCTGTACATTTACATTCAGTCACCTGAACTCTGTCTTAAGTCTTTGACTTAGGGGATCTATCAACCCAAGTGGGCAATGTCTGGAGATGCTTCTCTAGAAAAGAGAAATATAGCAAGACCCAACACAGTATCACTGAGTAGTAGTGAAGGTCTTGGTGTCCCAGTGCTTTATGTCAACATATAGGAGCTGCACTGCTGCCCTTTTCCCAAGAGCAGAATTTTTGGTGCCAAAGTTGTCTGTGCCTTATGGTATACTCCCAGCACAGAGCAGTGTTTGACATGGAAGGGGTTAGCAGTACCTATCTATTTTCTTGGCCAATCTGGAGGTAGATATTTCTCTTGGAGGTCTACATGAAAGAAGCCTCTGACTGGGAACCAGAGGAAGTGTTCTGAGCCTGGAATCCCTCTGGAGCTCCTTCCTTGCCTGCTTAGGGTTCAGAGAAGAGTCTGCCATGGAATCACAATCAGAGAGCCCAGAGCAGGTCTCGAGGGACAAGGACTTTGGACCCACAGACTTACTGAAACTCAAAATGGTTTTTCATAGTATCTGACTCTGCAATTTTCCATGTACCAATTAGCAGAGGAAACCTTCTTCCCTGTGGGTTGCAGATGTCAGATCACTTAAATGCTTTAACAGAGCTTCAGACATTTATTAAGTACTTCAAGCTAAAGAGTTGGTGGGGGGAAGATCTTAAGGTGAAGTGAAAGATTCAGAGGTGACAGGCTGCCAGGGAAATACAAGTGATGTCAGGATGAGACTCCCTGAAGTACCAGAAGCATTTGCAAGTCAGTGAGGAAGGTTTATACTGGGAACTTTCCTCTTCTCTTAGGTCCATGGGAACATATTGCAATGTGAATCCTGATGTGCTTGTTCTCAGAGCCTATGTCTTAAAGGAAGTCTGCCTTGGTCATTAGACTTGTTCCGCAAAGGACTGGATGAAAAGGTATGAGGATGAAAAATAGGTATGAGCAAATGGTGGGTATTTAGTGGAGTGTTACTGAGAGAGAAATCACTTTTATATGCTCCAAAGTAGAATCTAAACAAAACCTGGAAAAGTGCTGTTCTGGGATGACTTGGGGAAGTTGCAGAGATTCCTTGGCATATTTCCGTACTGTTGAAGAAATTATTTCCAAGTCTGCCTTTACAGCTTTGCAGGTTCATGATAGTGAAGGAATTGGTGAGAAAATGCTGTTATCTGGGAGACTTTTGGATACATTCTCTTTCTAAGTGTATAATCTTGATCCTCTGCATCTGAGAACACATCCAATGCCATGTTCCCTGGGTACATGAGGCCTACAGGCAACTCCAGATGTGGGGTCTGATCCTTCTGCAGCAGTAAATACCAAATAGCAACCCTAGTCCTTTTGCTGGTTGACAAGGGTTCCCAACACTTCTCTGGGAAGTGAACAGCCTAGTAAGTAGAGTGATGGATTCTTCACCCTAGGAATGAGCCTTCAAAATCAGTTTTGCTGGCAAGTTGTTGTACATCCTCTCTGTCTGAAGAAGAACACTTCATGGAAATGCTTTCAGATATTGGCTTTCATATTCAATAAAGGCAAACCCATTAACCTCAGGTTCCGTAACATCAAGTGACATTACAAATCCACCTAAAGCCTTACTTAATACCATCATTACTGTAAATAGGACAATCATTACTCAAATACACTTTTCATCTGACAAAAGCACTCTGATTCCCAGAAAAGTGTTCTTATCCTAGATACTGTATACACCATCTCTCAATTCTTGGTTGAAAGCATTTGTCTTACATATGTAAATAATTACTTAAGCTGTTACACCATTGTTTTAATTGGACAGGCAAGGATAACAAAGAGAACCCTAGGACCTTGTCATACAAGTCTCATTAATTTATTGCCAAATTAGGTAAAGCAGAATAACAAATAATGCATCTATGTGAGGGACATCCCTTCTTGCTCAGGACTTCACTGGTCAAGCCTCTAACCACAGGATGAGGGTAATCCCTATAACATGCTTGATGGTCCCTCAATCTTCAGGTCCCTGTCTCTCTGTTTATTGTGTTTGCCTTTCAATTTAAAATATTATTAATATCCAGTTGGTTGATTTAAACACCTCGATAGGAATGAATCCTAAATGAAGTGAAATGATTTCTATCTACTATTTAGGTCTTTACTGAGAAATTTTACATCTGTGGTGATTTGTCCGTTGTTATTTGTGGTATCACATCTGTTATCTTACTTTGTCTCACATGTATTTGCTCATGGTATCCCAGCAACAGCAGGTCTGACTGAATTTACATCATTTTCTATAGGTATGGGGAGATCAAACTTGACAGTAATGCAAAGTAATATGTCACCTGTTCACTTAAACTACATGGAGTCTGCATGCACAAAATGCATCATTTTAGCTATATTCAAGCCCATAGAAGTGGTGTTTTTTATGAACCAAACAAGAGATTGTTTTATGACTGAGAAACCAGGCAAAAGGAAAACTCAGATTTTATTTTCAGCTACAAAAAGGAAAGAAACAGGATTTATACCTCAGCCTTCCCCAGCTGAAATGCTGTCATCACAGGATTATTGCTCCATTTAGTGAGTGATGGTACATGAACAACTTCTTCCACCATTTTCTATGAAAAAAGGATAGTCCTGACTGAAGCATTAGCTCCAGAGAAAGTTTTATAGAAAAAGGTGTATTTAACTTGTTTCCTCCTCCCTGTTACTTGCCCTGCTGTGGCTTAGGGACTGTGCTATTCTTCTTTACTCCTCTGGCATTTGTGTAATGCGATTTATGCATCACACTGAGAGTTTAGGTGTTGAGCTCAGGACTAGGGCTTCTGAGATGGGGTTAAGTGGTTTGAGTCCTGCTGCTGGGATGTTGCATGATGCCAGCTCCCCTCATGGACCTTGCTCACTCATCTTTAAGACTCTTCCATGGTGGGTCACTCCCAGGGGTTGCTTGATGTAATGTTCAATTTTTTCCTTAAAGATCCTTTGTGTCTAACCCTCTAAACCTGAATTGGTATGTAGCTGTAACCTTTTAATATCCACTTCATATGTCCTTCTAGAAAACAGCATCAATTTTACAAACAGTACATTAATATCTTCCACTAGCAGAAAGCAGTTTCTCTTCCAAATTTCTCCTCTTCCAGCCTCTGGAATATTTTCATGCTGCATTGACGCAGATAAAGAAACTGCAGTGCTCTCTAGAAAACATGGGAAAATATTAATATAATTAAACAAAAGAATGCATTAAAATAGAAATAAGCTGTTCAAAAAAGCTTTACTGGCTGTAGTTAGTCAAGGTACAGCCTCACACTGTGGAATGCTGGGGTAGTTTGACTGGTTTTATCACTGATTTACTTCGGGTGTTACAGAACTAAAAATAACCGAGTGGAACTTTAAATGGATTCAACAATCTTCTATCAACCAATTTCTGATCTAGAATTACTCTTAACTGAGTCTTTAATTTCTTTTTATTCACGGTTTTTTGGTTGGCTGAATCCTTGTCTTTTACTGCACCAGAAGAGGGTTCATGAAATGATTTATAATAATGATCAATTTTCTGCCCAGGCTGTCACAAATAATCCAACAGAAGCAGGAAACTGAGTTTGTGTTGGAGACAATTTTGTGTACATTTGGTGTCTGTTCTACAAAGTTAATTGATAATTCAATAATTCTGGTCTGAAGTCAGGGTAAGACATAGAATTTAGATGACCTGTAAATAAGCTACGTATCTGCTCTTGTTTTTTGTAGTGTCCATGCTCCCTCTGAATCCTTACAGGAGCTTTCTTCTTGCGATGTTTTCTGCTCAGATTCTGCATCTAATACTCCATAAGGTCATTCTGCATATAATGATACCTTGAAATAATAAAGATTGAGAAGTGCCCTGGTACAGTAAGGCACCTTCTGCAATTCAGTGTATTTTCCACATCTGCTCTTATACTTCTGTGCTCCCCAAGCACCTTTCAATGGAAAATTTTAAGAACAGATTTATAAATCCACTGAGATTAATGATGGGGAAAATGAAGGAAAATTTGAAGAACAGTTTTATAAATTCACTGAGATTAATGATGGGGAAAATGAAGAGTTTTCTTTGACCATTTCCTTCTTTCTCCTGGTCTAGCTGCAGTTATATACCTACAAAACACAGACAACAGAGTAAGTGACTGAACCTGCCTGACTTCACCACCTTTCACCCAAGCATATCGGCTCGGCATATCACACCAAGCTAATTGTTAAGGTGACTTTTGCAATTAGCCTACAAGGCCCCGAGGTTTCTTTGCTGCCTTGTTCACCATGGATGATGTCTCAGATGGGGCACTTAGGTCCATTCAGAGGCTGTGATGCAGAAACATTAAAAAGGTCTTGAAATTCACATGAAGTTCCTAGGAGGGATGAAAGAGTAATCCTCATTTCCATCCCATGACAGTCAGGATAAGAAGTAATCAAAGAAACATGGAAGAAGGTACAGATTAGGGAGCAGAAAATACTTCCTATGAGATCAGTAGATGAGGAGTGACCTACTTGCCTGTCTTGAAGGCAGGATCCTTCTAGTCCTATTATTTGCTTTATAATCATGTCTCACATCACTTGTAATTTTGCTCAGTTATAACTGTTTGAGCTGAAATTTCCCAGCCTGGGAAATCTCCCTAGACCTGAGGCTTAGTGAAACTTCCAGCCCAAGCAGCGATAAAGTTTCAGTTTCCATTGCTGACTTGGATTGGAAGGACTTGGTTTGGGAAAACTGCAGTCTTCGCTGTTCTCAATACAAACCTGGTTTTGCACATATGTACATATCCAATAGAGACATCTTGTTTTGTAGTTATTAATAAGAAAGATTACATTCTACATTCAGGGAACTGAGCTCAGCCCCTAGTAGCTCTTGAAATAAGTGATGTTTGATGGAAAGGTTCCTTCTATTGCTACCTTTCGCAGTATGTGGAAACTTCACAATATGCTTTTAATGTTTCACATGCAGCTTTTTTACCTGTGTAAGGTAAATGAAAAAGTAATGCAGTGTGGCTACCACTTCAGGAATTGGTACAGGACCTATCTCCCTTATCTCTGCTAACTTTAAATGCTCTCCTTGAATTTGGAAACTGAGATGAAGCACAAGCCTTTGCCATCTATCTGATGTCAGTTTGCCAGGGTTACTAGATCACCTGCTTCTGTTGCTGCAGTGCTGCACAAAGCTCCTGCACCTTCAACTGCATCCTGACAATACTTTCAGAGGAAAAGGGCCATTCAGATCCTTTCTGAACATGCCATTCATGGAACCGGCATCCAGCTTCTGGGCTGGTTTCATAGTAAAATGGGGTCTTTGGTTTATTATTTTCAATCAAACACCTATTTGCAGCACAGTTTAATTCCTCAGCTGGTTAGCTTAAACAATAGTAATTAGTAGATAGAAAGAGCACACTTGATTTCTGAAGTCTCTGCATGATTTTCCTGCTTATTTCTTGAAGAACAGCAATGATGTCCTGAGCCCTAGGCAGGAGTACAAGGAAATTCTGTATCAGAACAGTTTTGAAAAGGCAGCAATGATATCATCATTTGAAGAAAAATAAAGATATCATATATTTTCTTAAATAGGTTGATGGCTAAATGCCATGATGGCAGGGAGCTGGAACTAGATGATTTTAAGGTCCTTTCCAACCCTAACTATTCTATGACATGGTATGATAGCAGGATAATGGTATTTTTACTTGGTCAAATATGGAGGTGAAGTAGTTCCTCCTTTCTTCATGATTATCTCAGATATATTCATGCCCCAGCACTGGCTGAGAAGAGGCAATGCAGTCCATGTGAGGAGACAAACAAACCTGCTGGGGCAGCCTTGCTGAGGCAGAAAAGACCCAAGTGTTTTTGGTGACTGCTTTGCATAAAACTTTCCATTCCCTCAGACAGACAAGTGAAGTATGTGACAAGAACAAAGAGAGAGAGGTGCCTGGGGCTGGAAGCTGCTGGAGAGGGACTTCTCCCTACAAGGTGGGAAAACTGCCTAATGAACCTCCTTTCAAGATCAGCAGTGGTGCCCCCTGTGCACATCTCTAATCCACTTTGCTACTGCTGAACAGTCTTCTCACTCCTCCAAGACTTCTAACACCAGGCAAGCCACAGATGGCAACGTGACAGGTTTATTTCAGCCAAACCAAAAGATAGATAGCTGCATTTCAAACAAAGATTACAGAAAGAGAAGACAGAATAAAAAGATTACTGAAGAGAGAGGCAGAATAAAGGAAGACAAACTCAGATCCTACCTGTGCAGAAACATCTATCCCTGGTAGTCCCTCAGATGCCCTAAGGCTTGTTTCAGGCAGGAGAACAGAAAGGAATTCAGACACCATCACTGGACTCCCTGCATGTTGCTATTCGGTGCTATCCAGAACCCTAAAGGAGTTTAACCACTGAGACCTTAGCCCTGACCAAACACCTTTCCCATCCCTCCCAGGGTAGCTGTGGCTGAGCTTTCTCTTGCTCCTTTTACTTGTGATGTGCCTTCTTTCCCAGCTGTAGTTGAATTCCACCTGTTTGTTCTCTCCTGCAACAGGAAGGTAGCCTTGGTGGCTTGGACTGTTGTTACATGAGACCCTCTGCCGTAGTGCCTTCCCCTGTGATGTCTTCTGGAGACAGGCTTGGAGCTATGACATGCAAGTGTAACAGGAGTTACCTTGTCCTCCCAGGGGTCCCCTCAGTTCTAGAGTCTTCTTTGGCTGGGACTTCCCTTCTGCTGTAAGGACACATTGTAAGGTGCATTTACTGTATGTACACTGTATGCAGCTCATGGTCCTACTGAGCTTTATCTGTCCACAGGGGCTGGGAGCTACATCAGTAATGCAGAGGATGGAGTTGTCCAACCTGCCTACACTCCTCTCACAGAGGGCTCGCTGGGAAGTCAGTATTTATTTGTTTACTGTGCCATGGGGTATGGGGGAAGCAGCTGAAGGGGTTTTCATTACTTTAGTCATTACCAGGGAGCAAAACATTTCCTTGGTTTAAGTAACTATGAAGGGCTCCACTGGCACTTTCTGAGTGCCTGGAAGCGTTCAGAGTTTTATCACCTCTCTGACAAAATGCCCCTTTTACAGATAAAAACAGAAGTTGAAAGGATAAGTAATAAGGAGGCCAGAAGCATCCTGAGCTGCATTGGAAGAGCTGTGCCAACAGGTAGCAAGAGGTGATCCTCCCTCTCTGCTCAGCATGGGTGACTCTTCTGGGTGCTGCGCCCAGAGACAGGCACCCAGTACAAGACAGACATGGACACAGAGCACGTCCAGGAAAATGCCATGAAGATGATTAAGGGACTGAAGCATCTTTCTGGAGATGGGACTGTCCAGCTTAGAGAAGACAAAGCTTTGGGGTTCTTACTGGTATGTATAAAAACTTGATGGAGAGAGAATAAACAAGACAGAGCCAGGATCTTTCAGTGGCACCTAGTGACAGGACAAGACACAAAGGACATACAAGAATCATTTCTTCATGTTACAAGGTCTCCAAGTTCCATGAACAGCACAGGGACTACTTGCTTCTGCATCCCCATAAGAATAAATACACTAAAAAAGACATCTCAAAGCAAGGGCCAAGTACCTGCTGAGAAAACACAAGGTGAGGAAAAGCCTCAGTGTGACTGTAAGAGGTCCTAAGAAGGCAGATGTTAATCACAGTTTATATTCTGCTTCAAAGGGACTACAAACAGCTGCTTAATGAGGCTACATAGAGCCTACTGTGAACACAATGAGAGATGTGAGCAGGCAGGACATTGAGGTTCTTCCACACTTGGCCATTCTTCTTATGCCTGGGAGCAACCCATCCCTCTGCAACAATTATAGAAGGCTCCTTCTCTAGAAAACTATGTGCTCCCAGCAAATTTCTTCTTTTCTTCAAAAAATAGCTCACAAAAAGTGTATTTCCATACAGTGATTATGCTCCCTGAAATCCTGTCACCATACCCTTTGCCCACATCAGGCAGGCAATTCACTGTGAATAACCTTTCCCAGACTTACAATCTCTCAGCCCTTAAACAGTCTTGCAGGTACAAAGGTAACCATACAGGCTTGATGTGTATTTCAGTCTGATTCCACCAAGGTTAAAGCAGCCACTTCCATTCCCAGAAGCCACACAGGGACACTGAGCATAACTCATCATCCCAGCTATGTCCTCTTCAGAGTGGATATGAGTCTTCTCTGAAGACAATATGGTGGGTTATGGGAAGATGTTATTTGAATAGATGTGACATTCAAGCAGTAGCAAAGTATACTATGCATATTCCTGCTAAGGTATGCTGTTATATAAAGCCTTCAAAAAATCTTCCTAAAATCCAAACTCTTCCTAGTTGTTCTCTCAAAAAATGAACTAAGGAAACTTACAAAACTTCTGGCAAACATGAACCTGGTAATTAAAATTCGTGTCTTATTGTATAGCAAAAAATCAGTGGCTCTGTAGCATTATTGCTTTTACAGTCCATGATTTCCTTCTCCCTGATAACGTCTCCACATTTTCTAAACTATCTTGCCTTCTCTTTCCTCAGGCAATATTTACCTCAGCACCTTTCTCTCCATCCTGTTATTATCTTTCCACTTGAGTGGTAATAACCACATTTCCTTCAGTGATGGTCTGATATAAAGTTCTTCAAACTACGACAACTTTGCTGTTATGTGCTTGTGAAGCTTCCTGCTACCTGGACTTGTACAAAGCGTTTGATACTGTCCTGCACAATATCCTTGTCTCTAACCTGGAGGGGCATGGATTTGGCAGATGGACCACTCAGTGGATAAGGAATTGGCTGAATGGTCTTAACTTAGATACCTGGTCTTGACTTCATAATTTTAATGTTCTTGAAAGAAATACTTACATGGGGATTTGCTTTAGGATGTCAAAACAACTGAGCGCAGTGCTGCAGTTTGCAGACTAGGGAATGAGGCACTTGCATTACCAACATCCTCATTAGGCCAAGTGAATTTAGGGTCTCTGCAGCATAACTGCACTGGCGTAACCGCTTTTCTGTACTGGCATAATAGCCTTTCTGCTTAAGGACTTAATAAAAAAGTATAACTTCATATAACTGCGAATTACTTATTGTACAAACAGGAAATGAGGAGAAAGGAACAGATGGCAATACTCCAGGTAGGTGTCTCAAATTTTGCCCTTTAATGCTTTGGAGTTGTCCAATGGCAAGCCCATATATAAACTTCCAGGGATTTATGGTTAGATGAGAGTCTTCTGGCATGAGTCTGCTACATTTTGATCAACTCTAAGAGGTGAACAATGAAAGCACAGCACAGATTTTGGATAAAAATTGTCATCCCAATAAAAATGTAGTGAAAAAGGTAGAGGTAGTTGAAAATCACAACTGACTTGCTAGAATCTTCTCCACCTCATTCATTCTACTCGTACTCTCTATTCTACTAGTCTTCAAACCGAAATGTTACCCCTTCTTTTGCCACAGCTAAGAAATTATTTTATTGGACTCCTTTCCACCTTTTGCAATAAAAGGACTGAAACAAGCAAAGTAGGAAAGGCAGAGGTTTGGTCTGTTGGCCCAGCGTTTCACTCCTGTACTCTCTGGTTGTCACCCCAGCACCATCTCATGGTTGATTGATTGCTAGGTCTGTTGAAACAGCTTGTTCTAGGTCCCTGGTGCAAAGCAATCTGAATTCAGGAGATCCCTCTCCACCTTCACTCCAAATTGCTCTCTGTGTGCCATATGCTCCTTTTCTCCAGCATTGTAATGCTCTTGACTAGGAAGATTCAATTCTGCAGCCACTGACTGCTAAAAATGTTTGTGTCCCATCCCAGTATGTCCCTTAAGATGTTACTTGCAGCAATAGCTCATACCCAGGCTGCTGAAGTCCTCACATCAAGCGATGCAGTGAGGGATGGTGGGGTGAGCACAAGCAGCTGACTGGCCTGCTTCTTCTCTGCCTCAGTACCTGTGCCACCATACCCATGTATATGGGGCATCTGATGCTGATCCCACCTTGATGAAGCCTTGGGTGACATGGTTTAGCGTGAGGTGTCCGTGCCCATGGCAGGGGGGTTGGAACTTAAGGTCCTTTCCAACCCTAACTATTCTATGATTCTATGATGTCTCTGCGTGATGTTCCTACATGCCACCCACTGCTTTGGAACTGCACCCAGTGATCCTGGATGGGGAAAATGGATCTCCAGGGCTGCAGTCACACTGCAGAAGTTTAGAGAAGCTTTTTCTTTAGATACATTTGTTGTTTATGTTTTATTTCCCCCAGTCCTCGTCTTCAGTCTTGCACAACAGAAGACTGAACACATGAAATCCTGAAGATGCTAGCACTTTTTTATAATGGAGTATTTAATCACAGTGGTTCTTTCTTTACTGTGTGCTTAATTTCCTTTAAAATGCAAAATTATCAGAAGCACACATTTGATGAGAAGCAACAGGGTTCTTTTCCAAAGCCTTCAGCAGCAAAATCACTTGTTCTCAATTTGTTGTCTGTATGAAGTTTAGCAATCTTAAGCCCTGTACACATCAGAAACGAAACTCCCACCATATTCAGTGAGAACAGAACTGCTTCCCATTTGATGTTTTGCTACACCAGGGGTTGAACATTGGCAAAGTCATTTCAGCTTAATGTTTAAACTATGCAGGGGATGGTTGACCACACAAACCATATTGTCTGGTTTGTAATGAGCTGAACATGAATGCTCTGGCACATCAGTGTTTCAGGACGTCTACTCTGATGGTGGGTCTCACCATGAGAGCTTTGCAAGATGTGAGCAGCTGCTCACAACTCAGTGGATGACTCGCAACTGCACACACACCATTTGGAACCACAGTGAGTTTGCCTTCCTTTCAGTGAGGTATATGGTAATGCGTAAAACCAACCCACAAGGCTGACTGTGTAAAAAAGACCTTAGGACCTTGGGATGGGTTTTGCGGGATTGAAAATGGAGATCATGATCATACATATTCATAAGTCAAGAGCCCGCTGAAAGCTCCGAGTTAATGTAATCATAAGCAGTGCAATCAAAAAGCTGTCACATATGAAGTACTTGAAGGCTTCCTCAGGTTAAAATAACGTTTTTCACTGACAACTTTGCCTTGCCCCCTCAGCAGCACTGACAAAACAATACTGCCTGTGCTTCTGAGACAGGGATCATCATTTACTTAACTCCAAGAGAAACTGCCAGTGGTCCTGAGCTGCAGATTGTGAGAAATGTGAACAAAGACCTCCAAAAAGTACTGAAATGCCATCGGAGGCAGAGAGCTGAGGTGAGATCAGGTCATGTAGGGGTGGGCTGCTGCTGTCAGACACTGATCCTGATCAGCACTGGGGAGCCTCAGCAGTGTTGGAGCCTGCCCACGTCCCACAGGGCACCTTGGTCCAGCTGGTAAGTCTGCTCCTGTCATGATCAAGCTGGTCTGAAACCTGGAGGTAGCAGGACCAGCTGTGAAATTTGGAGCTGGTTCCTTCTTGGTGCTCCTGCTGTGGGTTGGGATACACAGGAGCTGGCTTCCAGCACTGGGTCTGATCTGTGCTGCCAAACCCTCTTGTAAAATGCACTTTCTGTAGCTCATTTTCACTTATTTCCAGGCAGGCTGCATGTTTCCCAGTCCCAAGGACTGCAGAGATGTGATCCACCTGCTTTTATCCTTTAATTTACAGCCAATTACCTAAAAAGTCAATAATACAGGCTCATTAAACAACAGGCAAGGATAAGCCCAGTTAAACCAGGTATGCATTTACTTCTCATTGCTGCTGGAAGATAAGCTTGCTCCACTGGTATTTAAAATGAAAGAACATGCAAGGTTGCTTTCTTCCAAAGAGAGTATTACTTGTCTGCTCTTGCAGTACTGTCAACTGGTGGCATGGTGGGAAAACAGGGGGTTTAGTGAATGTTTAATTTTAGCAGTGAATGAAAGCTGATTGGGAAATCTCGTTGTCTCGTGATTAGGGACTGCAGGGAAAGCCTTGTGCCCTTGAAGCATGCAGAAGAGAACTCTGAAAGCAGAGAGTGGCCCAAAAGTAATTTACAGGTAGGATTTCTGTTTCACACTCTGTTTGACCTTCAGCCCTATTGGATGGGATCAATTAACAAAGCAAGGCATGATCCACAGGGCTTGTTAAATTACAGCTTTTCCAAGACCAGACTCAGCTAATGAACTGATATTTCTCTCATAAGCAGCCTGTATAGGAGGTCCTTGGGATGCTCTCAGTGCCTCACCTTCCTCACAGGGGGAGCAAAATGAATGGGAATAAATTCAGAGTGAAACCCATCACCTTTTGAGACACTGAAAGGTGTCAGTGTTTAGTTTTGTGTGCTGCAAGATAATTGTCTTTCCATGAATAAATTTACATATTTGAATACTAACTAGCTGGAACAACCTTTCGGGCAGAAGCCAGACCTTTTTTATTCTTTTCCTAAAAACAGGTCTTGTGCCTGGCATAAGCAGTGGAGTGTCTGGGGTCTGACACACACTCAAATCCCACAGGGAGTTTGGTCAGCACCCCAGTGACTGCAGGTGCAAGTGATTTACAGGTGCAGCTTCCCTGTTTGGGTCCAAGGGGAAGAACACCTTGGATAACCTAACACCTGCTGGGAAGTAATTTGCCTGATGTAGTAAAAAATGGCTTTGGGAAGGGCATGTCCAGCTGCTCAAGATCTCACAGTCTGGAGTGTATTTGTGGTACAGGCCCTCGAGGATTGATGCAAGAACTCAGCCTGGACCGTGCCCCCCATACAGCTCTGCCACTGTCCCTGCTGCAGGGTGGACAGCTGTCTTCCACAGCTCATGGTCTGACCTCATACAGCAACCCCAAGTTCTCATCATCCTGGGTTTCCCTGTCCCTAAGTCCATCTAACTTCTCAAACCACTGAACATGAATGGAAGCACTAAAGCCAATCCATAAAATTTCAGCCCCCAAATTAGAGGTGATTTGGGGAAAGTGATGTTCTTGGAAATAAAGATGATTTAGCTCTTAACCCATGAGGCTGAAAGGGCTCTACAGTCACAGGAATCTTTGATGGTTTTAATGAGATTTGGACTACAAATATAGTTGCTCCCAAACTTTTCTTTTTCAGCTGCCAGTGCAATATTTGGCTTTACAAATCAAAAGGCCCTGGCCAAAACATTCCATCTGTTCTCTCCCCATCACAGATATTATGGGGGAGAAATGCTGACGAGGCATTCCAGCTTAACTTTTCAGGTTTAAAAACGTTTCATGTCCAAAACTCCAACAGCTGGATGACCTAATAAGTTTCTATTTCTTGAGCACATGTGTTGGCCCCTCACTGGAAAGGTCCATCCTGGTGGGCAGTGAACATTATTAGTGAGAGATGTTGACCCAGGATCACATGAACAGCACTGGAGAAGGCAGATATTCCACACTGTCAAGGGTCTACCATGGTCCTGGGAGGGAAAATCACAGTACCTGGCTTTGAAACCCGCTCTCCATATTGCCATGCTTTATACATCCAGTCCGTTAGTGCCCCTCACATATGGCTATTCCAGCTCCTTGTGCCAAGAACAGGAAGTCCTGGTCCTCAAAATCCACCCATACTCTCAGAGCCATGAGCAAGTCCTCTTTGTGATCACAGCTGCTAATGAGACATCTGCATGAGCTGCACTCCATCAGGAATCAGTCAAAACAGAGCCTGGAAATGAAAACCTCTTCAAATTTAATATATTGAAGGAGCAGAACAGGATGGCTTTCACTAATCCTCTGATGAACAGGTTTCTCTTACTATTACTCCTTGCTTAATAGGTTGACTTTACTGTATGGTATTCAATCTAGTTGTGTTCCAAGGCTCTAAAACAGCCTTTGATGCTGCTATAGTGTTGCACTTTCACACAAGCTGTGTGCATCCGTCTGTACTGTTGGGTACCAGCTCTGGAGAGCCATCGGTTGAAGGCAGAGCTGCTCTCTTCAATGAAACTATGCACAAGAGCATAAGAGCCAAGAGCATAAAGATGGTGTCAAAAGGCCCCAGGCGTTTGGGAAGTGCTTTGCTTAGTGTTTCAGTGAGGTTTTATTGCAATGGCTAATTAAAAGATCATCACGTGAACCAAAGGCAGCCAAGGTTGCTATACAGCTATATAGACAGGCCAGTGCTTTGTCAGTATATCAGAATTATGCGCTTGCTTCTGGAATGGATCCACTACTGCTTCTCTGTCAGGGAAAAGAAACATCACTGAAAAATAAGTAAACAAAAAATAAATCCCTGCCTCTTCTGACAACATCTCTCATGCCAACAGCCTTTGGAGTTGCTTTTGCACTTGGCTCTTTTTCTTATGTTTTCCTGGTATCTGGCACATAAGTTGCAGGGCAAATCTGCACGCCTCAGCATGCTCTGGGCACTATAAACTTATCTGGATTTCCTTGTGCCTGAAATCTGCCCCTTAGCCCAGTGGGGGCTTGCAGCTGTAACCACTGCTCATGGGTGCACAATGCTTTGATGGAGGATGAAGGTTTGAGAGGCAGGGCTTCTGAACAAGGTAGCTGGACCAGCTGTCATCACATTGGTTGCAGGTAGCAAAAGTGGGTTAAGGAATCAGCCTGAGGTATGGTACTACAGGGTGTTCAACTGCCCTGGCTCAGGGACTGAGGGTGTACAGAGATGCTTCTGGATGAGAACTGCAGAGAATAAGAAAGGACTAGAGTAGAGGGAAGCCACTGGAGAAAGATGATGGCAGTATATACACTGTTCAAGCTTGCCATCTAGCAATGTAGATACCTGAAGAGTTCTTGGTCTGTATTTTCAATATATTATTATATATGTTACATTATTTCCCAGTCTCAAATGACTCTGTTTTGCCTACCAATGGATGCCAGATTTCTGTACTTGCCTTTCTTAAAAGACATTTGGAGAAGAAGTCTTATAACGCAGATACCACCCGCAGGTCTGCCATGAATGGCAAGGGAAAATGCAGGGTGGGGCTGGATATGGAAAACGGGATATGGTTTCCCTCCTCTTCACTGGCCTCCCTTGTATTGCAGCTTCTGAATCAGCTTTTACTTGCAATGGAATTGCTGCTTTCCACCTTGCACATTGGCAAGAGCCAGCTGCTTGCAGGAGTACTAGGCACCAGTGCAGCAAAAGGGGGAGGCACTGCTGGTAGCGGTGTCCTCCTGTGCTGGCAGGTCAAACACAGCCCTTCTGAGGAGCTGAAATATGCAACAAGTTCTGTGCTGTGACAAGCAGGTAATTCTGAAAGAGTGTGGTGCTGGAATTAGCTCATTAATTAGCAGTCAGTGTCATCAGAGAGAGTTCAGCCAGAGCCACTCATCAGTCAGCAGGAGACAGGGAACTACTACAGATCTTTCCAGATTGCTCTTAATGACGATGGCCTCTGTTACTCTCATGGAGTACTGGAGCCCTGGCAGAGGCATCCAGGAAGCAGACGCATAATTCCTGCTAATTAATGTAGCTCTGATGAGTCTCCATAGCTGCTTGTGGAAGTGATTAAAGGAGACGCAGTCTGGAAGATTTTTGTAAATTATCCTTTCTCTGTTAGAAATCCATGAAAGTTGTTATCTGTTTGCTTTTGAGACTTCATTAGAAAGTGGGAGGGAGAGGTGGTTGTCACATACCAAATGTCTGGGAGCCTGGAACCAGATCTTGGGTTGAGCTTTTCCCCAATCACAAATAGCTGATAAAAAATGTATAAATAGTCTGGAAAGAGACAGCACTCTGTACTTCAGAGCTGAAGGCAAACAAGCTCTTCAGTTAAGCCCATAAATACCCGGTTTGGACTTCATAGCTGGCACACAGAACATGACGAGCTTCTTCTAGCAATCAAAAGCCATATCTGCAACTAACATCTGAAACTATGACCACATGAACATCAACCATAGTGCCTTCAACCTCTTCTGAGAGGAAAAAAATCTCTTTATAGGTAAAATCTGTAAAGAGATTCTTTGTCCAGAATCCTAACTTGCAAAATTTGGGGGAAAAACCAAACTAAAGCAAACCCCAAAACTAAACAAAGAATACCCAACTCCCCAAATTGAGGAGAGGCTGTTTCTGATTGGATGCTAAAACACAAAGAATCAAGTCTTCCAAGAGGCACAGAGCTGTTGAATTTGTTGTCTCAGAAGAATGATAGCTGCAGGATAAGCATGTACGCGGTGTGTTTTGGAGCTTAGTTTTCCCCTCTTCCTTTGCTTTGTAGCATAAATTGTTCTGCCAATCCACAAACTCAATGTTCAGTAGAACATTAATGCAGTCTAGCTATGAATGGCCACTCTCAGTATGGTAACCTCACCGAAACTACTTAAGTATGCTACACACAATTTCTACCAATCACATTGGTATCTTCCCTTTTTAAAATGTTTATAAGAAGCTACAAAAGTAAAGACTGGGCTTAAAAAAAAAAAGGTATCCATTCCTTACAGCCTGAAATTGGAGGACACATTTTGAAAGCTGTGTTTTCATCTTTAGCGCAATGGTTGTTTGTTAGGTGTCTCTCCATGGGAATTTTTACAGATTTAACCTCTTCTTGATGCTTCTCATGGTTTGCATGAAGACCTCTCTGTGCCCTCTCAAAAGGCACAGTCCATAGCAGAGCCAGGAAATGGTGTCAGATCTCTCTATTTGTGGTGCTTTTCTACAAGAGAATTCAAATGCCAGCACCTGGCCTGACACGTGGTTATGTCCCTTGTGTAGGAAAGGACTGGTCTGTCTCTTAAGCTAAGCCTGGTTTATCCTGAAAGCTTTATTCTCCTTGAAGCATTTCAGGGATACAAGCTGATTGATAGATTGATTTGCTTTCAATTAATCACAGTTCCCCTGGACTGACCTGCTGATCTGTCTGTTTTGTGACATTTCTAGCATTTTGGAGCTGCTACACTGCAGCCACAGCTATACAATCACGCTGCTGACTGATGCACATGGATTTTGGGAGGGAGGCAGATGGGCTGCTTCATTCACAGCAGAAACAAGTCAGCCCTTTGCCAAGGTCTCACCGAGACAGGAGAGGGATGTTCCTGCTGTCAATGAGTCCATGCCAGATCCAAGGGGCTACACGGCAAAGAAAGGAAAAGAGACCTCCAGAGAAGATCTTCAGAAAGGATGCTAAGTTGTAGATGTGAGTGTAGCACATGTGAACAACGCATGTACCAGCCCAGTCCTACACACTGCTGGGATGTTACCTTGCCATATGAAATGCAGACTAACTGCACAACACACAGAAAATGGCATGGGCCTGGTGAGTTTTACAGAAATGACTTTGCAGATGATGCTGAATGTATCCTGGCTGGCACAGCACAAGCCTGGGCTTGAAGGCTCATCCTCCACCACAGCGTCAGGGCTGCACCTTGCCGAAGCCAGGGCTACCTGGGATGCTGCTGTTTTCCTGCCTCTGCTGGGTGGTTCAGCTTTGTAGGAACTTGCCTTGCAGGAAAATCAAGTGCTGCTTTTGCCTGTTTCATTCAATGGACATAGAAGGGGAATTAGAAATTATGATTTTTTTCCCTAGTCCCTGTTTATCTTGTGGTAGGTTAAGCTCCATAGTTGTGGTGGCAGTGGAGGGAAGCCTATGCTTGAGTTATCCTGAGGGTTTTGTGATGGGCTGGGGTGTTATAAGTGAGATGTCATTTCAGCCATCTTGCCCTAACAGGGCTGCTGCAACTGCTTGCTGCTGTTGTCCAGAGCCAAGGCTTGGTCCTGGATCGATGTATGTAAGATGTCTTTATAGAGCATAGAGCTCTTACTGAGAGGTTCAGGACGAATTCTGCACATGAAACCAAATGAGACAATTTTACCTTAGGTCTTTTTTAATATACCTTTTAGCTCAAAATAATCATATTGTTATAAGTTCATTGAATAACAGTTTAAATAATTAATTACAAAACTATGCAAAGACTGAACTATTCATTTAACTTGGTGCACGTTCTGCTCTTAATATTTAACAATTTGCCTGTAATAATAAATACATGACTGACAAATCAGTTTCTGTTAGCACTGAGGAATTTACATTTAACTCAGTTTTAGGTGCAGAATCAAACTTTAATTGTCAATAAAGCTGCACCATTATATTAATAATAAGCTGGATCTGAATAAGCAGCCAAAGATGATGTTAAATATTGTAGGCCTCCAGTTTCTGATACAAATAGTTATGATTTCTTTTTACAAGGAATGAGGCATGTTTCAGGTTGATTAATTCTGTATGCCTGACTTTTAACTGTAGTGTCTGCATACGATTGGTTACAATGAGAGCCATAATCTATTCTCATCCTACAACTATCCTGTGACTGATTGCACCTGGCAGCGTGTAGATGAAGAGCACCAGGAATACAATGAGAATGAGCAAAATTATGCCGATGATGATGTACTTCTTGTAGTTTCTCCAGATCAGGTGATACAAACACTTGAAGGGGTTTACAAACCAAGAGAAGGATGTGTCTGGTCGGCTAAAGGAGAAGAAAGAAAAAGAGGAAAAAAATGTAAAAGCAGATCCAGCTATTTCTAAAGCTGTCCCACTGCAAAATACGTATTTGAGTCTAGACAGGACCTCTAATTCTTGACAACTCACTATATAGTTTAGAGGAAACTTTCAAAATGTTCACATTCCATTAGGTCACTCTTCTTCCATCTGTCCCCGAGCACAGTCTCCATGCACCATTTGGAATGAAATTCCAGTTCACGCTTCATAACCACTCCAATTTAAAGGCAAGATACGGGGTTCAAAATTACAGACAATATTGTGATAAATCCTTAATGAAAAATGCAGACATCTTGACCTTCAGTACAAAGATTTCTAATCATTGCAAGGAATTTAGCTATGCAAAAGAATGCCCTGGTTTCAGCTGGCTTAGAGTTAATTTTGTTCCTCGTAGCAGGGACAGGTCTGTGTTTTGGATTTAGTCTGAGAACAATGCTGATAACACAGATATGTTTTAGCTGTTGCTGAGCAGTGCCTTCCCTGATCAAGAAGTTTTCAGTCTCTCATGCTCTGCCAGTGAGGAGAGGCACAGGAAGCCAGGACGAAACAGAGACAGAGCACCTGACCCGAACTAGCCAAAGGGGTATTCCATACCACAGCACATCCTGCCCAGGATGAGGAACTGAGGGAGTCACCTGAAAGGGACCAATCATTGCTCATGACAGGCTGGGTATCATTTGGTGGGTGGTGAACAATTTTATTGTGCATCACTTGTGCTTATTGGATTTACTTTTTCTTTCCCCTTTTAGTTCTATATTCTCTCCCTTTGTTATTTCCCTTATCATTATTATTATTTTAGTTATTAAACTGTTCTTATCTCAACCTGTGAGGTTTGCAATCTTTCACTTATCTTCTGCATCCTGCCTGGACAGGGAGATGGGGGTGTGAGCAAATGGCTGCATGGTGCTGAGTTACCAGCTGGGTCTAAACCACAACAAAGGAATAAAAAGCTGCTACAAAAAAGTCTTATTGCTCAATGATCGTCTTGGTGCCATAACAGTCAAAGCAGATCAAGCCTGGCATATGGCCCAAGATGGCATATTTTCAGAAGGAAATTTAAAACAGGCCTCCTGAAAACAGAAGAGATGAAATCTAAGTAGTTTGATTGGGAAAATAAAGAAGAGACACCTTCTGGTCGACGAGATCTGCATTTAACAATCCTGTTTTTTTCTTCTAAATGTGGCCCTATATCATATTCTCCTCCATAACCAGGAGTTTCTTCACACTGTACAGCAAAACTGGATGCATTCAGGGAGGAAAACAATGCTCTCCTTAGGTAAAATGTTGGTGTACTCTCTCCTGTGCATGGCACCCAGCTTGGGAGGTCGCTATGTCTCTGAATTCAATAGCCTGCAGTGAGCTGAGGCAGCATCTGTCAGCTTTGTATGATGGATGATCTAACATGTACAGTGGTGTGAAGCAATATTAATACCTTTCAAAATCGGGTGCAGGTTGTCTTTTTTATCCATTATCACTGTAATTGTACAGATGGTGCAGTAGTAAAGAGAATAAAATTAACTGAGGGTCACAAAGAGCAATGTCCATGTCTCACTCCAGAAAGCTGTTTAAGGAGTTTAAGCAATGCCTTAGTCATCTTGAGAATTCAGCATTCAGCGTGTGGAAGTGAATGCCAATGTGAGATAAAGTCTGTAAAGCTAAAAGACCAACTGAATGTATTTTAATTACAGGCTGTGATTTATACTGAGATGGAAATGGCTCAGAAATAAATCAACAAATAAACCCTCCAGGTTAAAAAGAATTAATAAAAGTTGCATACTCTAAAGAGTAAAATTTACTGACCCACAGACTTGAGTAACAAAACCATTGGTCTGCACACTCCAACTACTTAAGGGCTCTTCATAATCTTTAAAGACAGGGGGAAAAAAAGGCAGACTGTTGCTCATTTAATTGTTCTTTACAACGTAGGCAATAGAGTTTGGTACCGGTAAGAGCAGAACATTTCTTATAATAGAGTGCGTCTGGAAAAGCATCCTCTCTTGATTGGCAGAGATGAAGAGATGGATCACTGCATGATCACTGCATGGATAACTTTAGCCAGCACAAAATTAGACTCACTGCACTTTATTTCTCATTCGCATGTTTCTCTTTAGTTCCTGGACATTTAAGCTTTGTTACCTTTGCTCTGGTACATTAAAGTGTCTGCTACTGTCTAGTAGCTCCTAGAAGATAATTTTGGGTTTGAAATTGTTTTGTTTCTTAATTAAAAATATCTCTGCTTCTCTGTGTGTTTAATTTTGTTGGTTCAATATATATGCTTTAGGATAAAGAGAGGATAAGGAATAAGGAGACTGTCTCCTGCTGAATGCCCCTGTCCCAGCTTGTCCAATGAATATGCTCCTACTCACTTGGGTTTTTCCAAAGGCTCGGGCTCCTTGCGAGCTTTGCCTACTGGATTCTTCTCAGCTTCTTCTGCTGTGACTAAGTGAAACTCAGCTTCCACCTTGCCCTGGATTAGAGAGATCATACGTTAGCATCCAAAGATGGATTATTTTCATCAAATCCCAGTGGGATTTGGCTTGTGGAAAAATTATGAAACCATCAGAGAGAAAAAAAAAAAAGAAACTTATTAAAGAAGATGAGACCAAGTCTTTGTAGCTAAAGAGAAATCACAAAGGAAAACCCAGACCCCAAATTCCTGATTTATGCTCAAGGAACGTGAGGCATTCCTGTGGAAGACAAGGACATCAAGAGATGGAAGTGGACTGGGGGAAGGAGAATTAATTGTATGAGAGTTGAAAAATTGGAACTAAAGCAGGATTCGAGAGTGGGGCCTGTTCACTAAATTCATAGGAAGTACACAATCACCTTCAGTCTGAAGAAGGCAATGAACTTCAAGTTGACACTTATTATTAAAACATTCTTCCTACTGGAATGGACAGAAATATGAAGGAAGGGGGAGATTTACAAAAACCCTTGGAGAATCAATGGAAGTCTGTATCCTGGACTGCAGCAAAAGGAGCATGACCAGCAGGTCAAAGGAGGTGATCCTGCCCCTCTACTCTGATCTTGTGAGACCTCATCTGGAGTATTGTGTGCAGTTCTGGTGTCCTCAACATAAAAAGGACATGGAACTGTTGGAACAAGTCCAGAGGAGGCCATGAGGGTGATCAGGGGACTGGAGCACCTCCCATATGAAGACAGGCTGAGAAACTTGGGGCTGTTCAGCCTGGAGAAGAGAAGGCTGCATGGAGACCTCGTAGCAGCCTTTCAGTATCTGAAGGGGGCCTACAGGGATGCTGGGGAGGGACTTTTCATTAGGGACTGTAGTGATAGGACAAGGGGTAACGGGTTGAAACTTAAACCGCAGAGGTTTAGATTGGATCTAAGGAAGAAATTTTTTCCTGTTAGGGTGGTGAGGTACTGGAATGGGTTGCCCAGGGAGGTAGTGAATGCTCCATCCCTGGCAGTGTTCAAGGCCAGGTTGGATGAAGCCTTGGGTGATATGGTTTATTGTGAGGTGTCCCTGCCCATGGCAGGGGGGTTGGAACTGGATGATCTTAAGGTCCTTTCCAACCCAAACTATTCTATGATTCTACAATTCTATATTATACACAGAGAACACTACAACATTATGAAGAGAAGTTGCAGTAGCAAACCCTGAGATAAATGGCTATGTACATGCTGAGTGAGATGTACACCCTGCTGCAAGCCTTGTTACACTAGAGGCTTTAGGTAGGTGAAAATTTGTATAGCAACATTTATATTCTTCTTAGGAAGACACTTCCAAGGTAACAAGTCCTATAGAGTTTGACGGAAGCTGTCATTTTTCTTTGCATTCCTTTATATCAACTGTATCCTGTCACTAAACCAAAATATATTGGCTTATTGAGCACCCTTCAACAAAAAGAGGAGACTATGTTCTTTCTATTTCAGATGTGTCACTAGCAAGGAGAATAATGGTAGATCCAAAATCAGTTCCTTTGCCCTGGCTGAAGTGAGAAATAAACAGTAAAGAAATAAAGAAGCAGGTGAAATTCCTCCCAGGACTTCCTCAGCTGACAGAAAGTTGGCTGGAACCACCTAATTTCCACTCTACCCATCCAGTGTGCTGGGATATGAACAGTGAAAGAAAGCAAAGAAAAAGTGCAGAGTGCTCTGGGATTATCTGGATGGGTTCTATGGGGAACCAGTAAAGATGGTTTGGACTTTGGAGGAGTGCCATGGATTATCAGTGGTGGTTGCTCTGCAGATGCCATATCCAAAATCAGCATGTGTCTGTCTCAGGATCTCAGCAGAGCATATGAGACCCAGAGAAAAGCTACTCATCTGTAGAGAGCTGCCTACCGTGAGCTCCCCAGCTTTGATGAAAGGCCACCAGCCTCTGACACGCTTCTGCTGAAATATGGAGATCTTGTTTTCTTCACTTGTTGCCACAGCCATGCCCAGGTCACAGCTCTTGGCTGTCTTTGCTGCTCGAGGGAATCCATTCAGGTTCAGCTCAAGAGTGCCTGGAGGGAGAAATGATGTGACAGCCCTCAGAGACCAGACAGACATGGAGGCATTCAAACAGCAGCTCCCAGAAGCGATACATGGAGCAGCAGCTTGTGCCCAAGCTCCAGAGCTGGGGATCTCTCTGTACTGACTGACTGTACTCTCTGTACTGAACGACTGGCTCTGTACTGTCAGTCATTCATTTGTATTGCCCTAGCATGATGTCATTTAAGTTCCTAATTATTCCCTCTCCAAGAAAAAGAAATGTGGTTCTTCAGAGAAAGACAAGCAAAAGTTGGGTCTCAGACACTGCTTTGTATGTACCTGTACAATATACAGGTCTGGTGAGAATTCAGGTGAAGTTCAGGCAGTTCCATTGCATACTTACCCAAGAAATCATCTGAAGAGAGTCTTTCAAAGTCCCACACCTGAAGCACCAGCTCAGCAGGTATTTTGCGCTCTGTCTTTTCCAAGGAAAATATGTTTTCTCTTTTACTAACCACCATTTGTTTCTCTGCTGGGAGGTAGTGGAACGGGAACACAAAGCGCCAGTTGAAGTTGCCCTCTCCTGTCAAGGAGTTGTAATGGACATCTGTCTCCTGCTTGTCCTCTTCCAGGCCCTTTATCCACCTATGGCAAGCACTGCTGTCACCAGGGGAGCTTGAACTGTGGTTATCATTGGTTACAGGCATGATCATTTGCTAATTCCTACCTAATCAGTAGGAGGCAACACACCATCCAGGACTGTTACACACAACAATAACCAGTTGGCCACTTGCTGTTGGCCAAGATGTTTGTCTTCCTTGGGACAGGCAAGGCAACATCAGTCATTTACCCACTAGTAATCACCCTGTATTCATGTTGTGCCACTCTAATAAGTTCTGTGACCGTGTTCCAAAACTGATGTAAGTGCTCGGTATTAGAATCTAAATTGCAGTTCCTGTTTGGGGGTATAAACATAGCATAAGTATGGTTGGAAAAGTCTCTGGTTTTCCTTCTGATTTCCTCTTGATTTCTGCTACAATATGAACAACATCTGATGTGCAATGCTATGGTACAAAAAGACAATGCTTTCCTCAACATAATCTTCTCTCCTGAAGCGCTCCACTGAAGTGATGATCCAGCTAGGGGTTTTTTAGTTCTGAAGGTGATTTATCACAGCTTGAGTAAAGATCAGCATTTTGTGCTGCATCCAATGAGTGGCTTTTCCCCTGCAAGCCCCATTATTTCAGAAGGGAATTGGGAAAACCGGTAACAATACCAAGCACAGCACTGCACCAGTGAAAGTCCGTGCTTCGTGACAGATTCAGTGCCATATACACTGTCTGAACATAATGAGATTTGTGTCCTCATCATTAACCCACAGAAGCAATTCATTCTCCACTCCTGCCTTTCCCTGTCAGACTGCTCTGACACTGATAGTGATGTCCTCAAGTTGTCACACAGCTCAGCACAGGGGTTGGCTCCTTATTTAGTTCCTCAACTTTTCAGACTCAGAGTTACTCTGCTACTGCTCTGGACACCTCAGTTCATTGCTAAGTTGGATATATCTCTGTGAACTCCAGTGATGTCCCAGTAGCTCCTCTCAGGGAACTGCAAGGAGAGGTTTGCTCAGCCAATGTGTGCAGTAACTGCAGTTGCAGCATGCTGAGGACTACATGGTTGTATTAGTGTGTGCTTCACTTGGGCTAATTTCATCTGCTCCAAAGGAGCTGTACAATTCCTGGTGCCCCACACAGCTTGGTCAGAGCTAACTCAAGTTCTCCTGTTAAAATGCATGTAGATATACCCTACAGAGGAGTAAGAGCTGCTGCCAGCCTGCCCTGTCCTTATGCTTCCTTTGGATTTGTTATTACATGCACATGATTTCCAGAAACTGCAAATCGGAAAATATCCTCTTTTCTCTGCCCCATCAGTCCCAGTGCTTCCCTCGGTGGTCAGTGGCAATACAGCAACAGGTTTTCAGGGAAAATCATTTTGCCATATTCCTAGCATCCTATGAACGCAGATTTTTCCAGAACTCCACAATGATGCAACTTCTATTAACATATAATCCCACTCTCTAATAGTGGAAACACAGCAAAAAATCTAACACCAGTTTCGGACCTGAGATTTGCAATACTTCCTACTTATACCATAATTTTCCCCCAGTCTGTTTGCTACCTTTATTCAAATACTGCTCAGAAGCAGAAAGTGCAGAGCTGTACTCCAAAACAGGAGCAATTTGAAGAAATAACCTGCTGCAATCTCAGGAGAGAGCTGGTTTGAGTGTCAAACTCTCCTTTCTTTCTCTCTTTTCATTTTTCTTTCATGTGATCTGTTATATTTCACTGGCTATCCCAGTAACATTTGTGAAGCTACAATAGACATTTAGTCTGCAGCAGTAAGGAGTTGAAGAGCAAAAAGTCCCCATGTGATGTTCTTCCCAGCATGGCCATGGTCATTCACCCACACATTCCCCACAGGAGGTCAGGAAACATTCCAGCAGAGGTAGCCTGGCAAACACCTGCTTTCATTTTTAATGTGGTCATCATTCCCCTTTCTCTGATTATGTCAAACCTCTCTGTATCTGTGTGAGCTCTTACAGTGCAAGTCCTGTAAGTGTTTGATCTCTGCTCAGCTGTTGGTTTGGTTCTCATCTTGTGCCATCTCTGCTTGAACAGTAAGTAACGACCAGTGCCATTTCAGTTACTGGATTTTAGGATGCCAAAAAAGAAGCAGTATCAAATATAAATGAATAATTTGAGCAGCTATTTAGAGCAAAGTATCAAGGTTACAGAAACAGTTTATCCTATATTCTCATAACATTTTTTTTGTCTGATATTTGAATGAAGTATTACATATTCTCTTGAAGACAAGTCCTGAAGAACTTACCCTTTAACATAGATATCACTTGATTTTTGCCCCGTAAAGATATTTTCATCTTCTAGAATTACATCCTCTGTATTCCAGATTATTACCCTCAGTTCATAGCTGAAAAAGAAAAGAAAGTAGGCCTGTATATACTCAAGCTCTGGTCAGACACTAAAGTAAACCTCTATCAAAGCATACTTTGATCTCAAAGAGAGAAATGTATTTTTGCAAAACTCTAAAAGCAGCATCAGCCTCAGACTTCTCTTGTTTACAAAATTCTAGTGATAGAGTGAGGATGTGGCTCCTTCAGCTCTTGGAGTGTGCTGGATTACAGCAGGGGCACTGCCAGCTTTGCAGGGATGGAAAATTCCTTGTGTTTTATGTACCTGTTCCTTTTCAATTCTTTTGACGGAAATACTGCAGTGAAACAAGGCAAAACTGGTCTGAACAACATCATCAGAGAAGTCTCCAAAACAGTGAGCATCTTGCTAATAAAACCCAGAGCAACCTGTGAGGTGCTTTTCAATAGAAATGCCTAAAAATATTGTGTTTGGTGCAATCCAGTGCATTAAAAGGGAAGAGAAGCACTCTTTAGAAATATTTTCATTTAAACAAGTACAATCATCTTTAGAAGCCACAGTAAAAGGATGACATTTTCCCATCTTTTTCACTCCTTATATACAGACATTTATAGTGGCCGTACAAAGCTTTAGAAGCTTGAATTGAAATACAGATGTTGCAGGTGACATAAAAAATTATACTTAAAAATCTAGGTATGCATTGAGTCATTCTATGAATTGCAAAATAAAAAGATCCCCAAACCTATGTCTGAGAACACCAGTGTATGATTTTTCTGATACGACATGTGCTGTCTTCATAACAGCCTCAATCTCAGGTGTGAAACAGTTTGCCTTAGAAGTTACCAAGTACCCTATGTCATAGAATCATATAATCAGTTAGGTTGGAAAAGACCTTTAAGACCATTAAGTCCAACCATTACCCCAGGACTGCCAAGACCAGCTCTTAAGGACATATTGACCACGAAAACCAAGCCTCCACACCAGGCAAATAAACTTTCACCTGCAGTGCTCCATCAGAGCCTTGTTCAGTCATCAATCAGAAATGTTTTCACAAAGTGTTTAGTCTTCTGGAGCCTGGAATCTGTTTTGCTGCAGCAAATAAGCATTTCTCAGCAAAACGTGTAACTCATGCTCGTATGTTTACTTTCTTATAATAAATGCTTTGACAAAATTTTTCCTTGTTTTTGTAGACTACATAAACAGCAGCAACAATTTGTTTTTGTGGGTATGGTTAGTTTTAAATCTATTTGGATTGGACAATTCTTCTTGTTAAGGAGCTTTGTAGACAGTTCTGATCTGAAGAAACTAACTGTTACAGGGACTCTTACTTTTGTCAACCCTTGGCTTATGTCAAAGGAAAGGAAAAGAAACAAGTTTTTATGACATTTTTCTTGTTCAAACATAAATACAGGAATAGTACCTGGTGCTGCTTCAGACATAAAATTCTCAGGAAAGAGAATTTATTTATCAAAATAAAGCTGATACAGATAGGCTGAGAACTCTGTCTCTCATTTCTGTGTTTCATTTACATCCAGTTAACATGAAGGACCATGTGTAGTGTTGTATATAAAGCAGTATAAGTACCTGTGCAAAATCTGAGAGGTTATTCTAAAAGTATCTCTTCTATCTGCTGCTGCTTTATGTGTTTCTTGATCTTGTCTTTGCACAAAGTGATGGAAATGCAATAGGTTGCCTTTCCATTGCAACCATTGCATCAAATTAAAGATCTCAACTGGGGTCAAGTAAATTATATGGCTGAAAGAGGCAGTGAAATTGGAATTACTTATTTCAGCTCAACAAGTGGATGATAACATCAGAACTGCTGAGGGACTCCTGCCTCCAGCTGCCTGCAATTTCTATATGAAAAAAGGGATATACTTCTAAAAGAGATTTGTGATAGTCCTTGAGGAAAATATCACCAACAGTTCTTTGAGTTGTTTAATGGAGGAGACTGAACTAGATGCCCTCATTTGACTTCAAGTCATGTGAACCTAGGAAAACTTTTCTCAGGATTACAGCAGATTGTTGTGGTAGTTCTTTTTTATCTTTTTATAGTTCTTTCCATAGTTCTTTCTAGACACTTGAGGAAGACACAGTCTTTGAAGACTTATGCCACTGTGCTGGGAGGAAAGGACAGAGTATTACCCTTTAGGTTTTCTTGGTGAAATGTCCACTGGGGGTCCTGGCAGAGGCATATCTTTAGGAAACATGTCAACCCACATCTGTACACGACCCTTGAAAGCAAAGAGATAAACATATCTGTAAACCTTGTTTTAGAGAGACTTTAAAAGGCTTTAAATGTAGGTCGGACATCCAAAACCACTGCTTCCTCTATAAGCACCAACCATCTCCCTATCCTGTAACTATGATCTAATCTGTAAACTTACTATATTTTTTTTTCCATACATATATTCTATTAATCTCTCAGGAATTTGGTGAAATTGGAATTAAGCTCAAACATTGGCAACTTCAAGGTAAATTCCGTATAAAAACAGTGTGTGATGAACAGAAAAGAACCCCCTAAGTCTAAATACAAGCAGAGTTTGTGTTAACTTAATAAACTAAAGCATTTAAAAGCATGAATCACACCTTGTGTGATTACCATATATTGAAGTAACTGGCTCTGTACATACATGTGTGACAGTTTCCAGGTTGATAATGTACAAAGTCTCATGTATAGCACAACACTTGGATGCTGTCTCTGTGAGACTGCAGATACAAATAAAAACCACAATAACTGGAGGAAAAGAAAACTGCTCCTGGGTCTCCCATCACCACCACCTCTAAGCTACTCTACCTGTTCTATGCCTGGCTTATCTTTGTGGTACAGAGGCCGAGTCTCGATGTGCTCTGGGACCAGTTTGTACCCAGCTCCAGGGATTTCTTCCCAAGCATGTAAAACCTTCAAGGAGAGGTGTTCATACGATTCAATTGGCTCCTCTATAGCAAAAAGTAAAACAAAAAGAACAAAGGCAGCTGAATTATAATGTTGAACCCCTTGGTAAAATGTTCTATTAATTATTAAAGATGGTCATAAAAAATTTGCTTTAGTTAAAGGTTTTACGAATTATCCCAGCTAAGTAAAGAGAGGTTTTGAAATACATTTAATTCTTATAAATAAGGGTACCCACAGGGTAACTGGAATATTAGCACTTAGGCAGCAGTTTATCTGCAAAACACAGCAAATAATTTCACTATTACAACCAGCAGTTTTTCACAGGAAGGTGGGAGAAACTACTCTTGCAGAAAATTGCAAATCTGCTTTTTTACAGCTCACAAAAGACAAGGAAACTTAGATTTTGATGGAGCTGGCAGCAAATAGGCACTAGTAGTTATATCTACACCTCATTTTGCCTTGTGATGGCAACAGCAAAGACCCCCCTGGAGAATCAAATCACGCCTCAAGGGAAGAGGTTTAGTCCATGGGCAAGAAGACATCACCTTCTGATGTGCTCAGCTTGGCCACTGGAGGAAGTGAGACCCCAGAGAATGGCACCTCTAGGAAGGACCAGTGCTAATATTGAAAGCAGGGAGGATACTGGAAAGTACAGAAAGCCTTTTGAGCTCCTGAGCTTCTCTTTCCTCCTTTTTTGGTGTGGGCTCTACACAAAAGAACACAGACTACTGAGGAGGGATGTCTTCTAGATTAGGAGAGAAATACACAGGTGAGAAGCAAATTAAGACTTCTCTGTGTCAGAAAACTGTTATGAGTATTCCTGTGGGTGCTATCTCTGAGGCCCTGGTAGTTGACAAACGGCTTGTTTGGGATTTAAACCCTTCCTAATGGCCCCAGCTACAGCCTTTGCAGGCTGTTGGTACTGCTACAATGCAGTTGAGGAATGATGAAGAACTTCATTACCATTCTCATCTTCTGTGAAGACTGTTTGTCCCTTAAAGACTTTTGTTCCTACTTGTATCTCCCCTGGCTGCATGAAGGGTCCACTGATTCTGTAGTCCTTACACAGCTTAGTGAGGATCTCGCTTGGTTTGGTTGCATCGCGCCATGCATTGTACCCTTCTCTGCAAGGAGGGGACAGAGAATGAAAAGACATGGGTGAGTTTTCCTTCAGCAAAGTGCACTGACAAATCAGGACTTCCCATGAGGAGGTTTGCTTTGTGGTCAGTGGCCAAACTTTTCCTTTGAATTGTCCAGCACTAGTTCTTATTTGAGACATCCCCTCTGCCTGCTCAGGTTGAAGCAGCCTTGCCCACAGCTTAGATGAAGTAGCCCAGGCATTGGCATGCTCCCCTAAGAAGAAAATGACCAGAGCTCATTCCCTGTTTTACCTAAAGGATTCAAGCTGCATGTTCCACCTCCACTTAAAGAGAAGTGTTCTGTGGCTCCCACATGCAGAGGAGAAGCTGATATTTGGGACCTGGAACAAGTTCATGAAGAAATACACCACACTGGAGACTGACCTGACAAAGGAAGCCTTGGGGTTTGGTCTGTGCTCCTGGATTTCTTTTCTGCATTGTCTGCCTTTTGTTTATTGGTAAAATAAAGAAACAACCATAGAAGAGCCCCAAACCCACATGTCCCAGGTCAGTGCCCTGCCTCAGAGCAATGGACCTATTTTAGTTTTACTTTCTTTGCATTAATTCATCTTTGTCCACAATACCTTTGAGAATGAAACCACATGGCAGTGACTAGGAGCTCAGCACCACTGCAGCATCCCCACTCTGCTCCTGCTTCCCCCAGGGCCACGGCGTCCCCACCAGCCCTGCTGCAATCACTCTGATTGCAGCTGAATAACAGAGAGCAAAGTAGAACCCTGTCATAACTTCTCTGACAGGTTTTCTATCACTTCCCCTTTTATGCCTGTCCGAAGGCAATTTACGGAGCAGGTATATGTTACACATAGGCTGGTTACTATCTAAAACACCTGGCGAACAAACAGTGCTGCTAATTTTAAAATCCCCACATCCTACTGAGGCTGGCAGCTGCCCAAAGCCACTGTTAATCTCTTGGGTGAATTTTAATTAAAATGCCTCCTGTGATGCTTTAGTGCTGAAGAAAGTATAATACATAGGCGCATCTGGAATTTCTCCTCCAGTCAAGTCACTCGCTGTGTGCACTGTTGCTGTCTGAAGAGGTACTTACATTTCATATTGACTTTGTAAGCCACAGGTAGCTCGATGCCTGCTGTAGAAACGGTTTTCCAAATCAATTTTAGTCTCTCCAATGAGATCATCTGTTCCCACGAAGTCATGGTCATAGATCAGGACTGTGAGCAAGGAATCCCTGGGGAACGTAGCTTGGATTTCAAATGATCTACAGCAAAAATTGAGACCTATGTGCAGTCAAATCAGTTTTGAAGCTTAAAAGATTCAGTTAAAAATATTGAGTAAACAGCGTGTGGACAGTGTCACTTTTAATAAGCAGTGGGGAGGGGGAGTTTGATAGTGGGGATTTTGTTGCAATTAATTATCTGAACATGCTGGAAACACACAGTACGAAAGCATTTTCTTTCTCCTGCTTCCCTATCAAAATCCTCAGGTTAAATATTGAATAATGGAATCTCAGGTCACCCACTAAAATGATCAGGCAAAAGTTCTAAACAAGTGTCAAAAAAGCAAAGATCAGAGCTCCCTTTTCACTCAGTGCATTTTTTAGGTATAGAAATCATTGCTGAAATGTTTACAGATGCTGAAAATATAAAAGTGATTTAAAAGAGACTTGAGAAATTAGTGGAAGATGGGACATCCTCACCAGCACAACACTGGCTCTGGATTTCTCCAAGGCAAAACTGAGCCTTGTCTCCTGAAGGATGAGTTCTTTCCTTATTCTCCAATGGCCAAAGTCATTTTTTTAGCAAGAGCAGAGCAGTTTTGGGAGAAGAGAGATGTTTGAAAACAGTCTGGGATTGCTGGAGGTCAGCAGTGCCATGCTGACCAGGGTTTCTAGGATGACAAGCAGTAGTTACTGTGACTGATGCTACTGCTGTGAAGAAGTTGCTGGTCCAGTCACCCCGATGTTGCCACTTGCAGCAGCAAGGATTATACAAATGAACAGCCCATTCCTAACATTTTCTAAAGCAAACTTAATGGTGATTTCCCATTCCATGTGTACACATCTATACTGCCTGTGTTTTATCATGATGATGGTCCAGCCGAAAACTCTGCTAAGGAGATTAAATCATAGGAACAGTGATGGCATTCTGCAGAGGGACTGTTCTACTCTCGTCTTTTCTCCTTACGCTGTTTTTTGGGTCTCTGCCTTTGCAGAGGACTCTGGCCAAGGGAACTTTCAGTCCAACCCAGTGTAGTCTCTCTGTCTTAGTGTTCTAAAAGAATAACTCCATCCCAATTCAAAACATTTTCAACCTTCTTAAAACAGGGAACTTGCTGGCAAAAACACAGCTATTAACATTAACAATATAAATAATATAAAATATTGAAAACACAAAGTTGATGTTTTACTGACAGCTTGCCCCTGGCTCACCCATTCAGAAGGCTCTGCGGGTTCAAAAAGCTAGGGGTTTTGTCCTAGTTCTAAACTCATGAGATTGATTTGGCATCTATTCAACCTGAAACAGCAACAAAGACTGTGAAATCACACTAAAGTGTGAAATATTTCCCTTGAAACTTAACAATTGCATTAATTAGCACAGGCAAGATCATTTGTTGCCTCATTTCCTCTCATGCATCATTTTGCAAAACCTCTCACAGCTTGCATTCCATCATGTGTTATGACTGGTGTGAAAATTAAAGCATTTATTATCACACAGGATGGTAACAGTTCTCATCATTTTAACCAGCAGAATTACAAAACATCTAAACAGGAAAAAATCAGTATATGAAACCCACTTTGTAATAGTACCATCAATAGTGGCGGCAAGTGATAAAGTAGGAATCATCCATGAATAAGAAAATAAGAGATCACTGACCTTCCAAATACTGGATTTAGCTGTTTGGGGATGTAGTTTTCCCTGTCTTTAATTTCTGTGTTGCCCAGTCTCAGCACAATGTAGGGATCTGACTTGCCATCTGGATCAGCTGGACTGAGGTTAAATGCCTGTTAGGGAGAAAGACTGTGTACTCAAGAAGCTTGTCAGCTTTGGACACCCATTTCTAAAACACAAAACGTTGTCTGAAATATGACCCAAAAAATTTCTACCCCACAGGTAAGGATTTTAGAAGCTTCACTGCAAAGACACTGGAGGTAAACTGAGTTGAAAAGAAACATCCAAGTTATTCCAAGGTTAAAAGAACATCTGCCTACTTACTGCCACAATATAAACTCTGATGAGGACTTTGACGGAGTGATTTGGTGGTATCCCTTGCAGGATGCGGGCCTGCCCTCTGTCCAGCAAGCTGCCATCCTTAGGACTTGGGTATATGCAGAAGGATCCCTGGTAATACATTGTAAAAGACAATATATTGTCTTTAATCTCCTTCAAAAACAGATCAGGTTCAATATAAAACCAACTCTCTGAATGCAAAGAAAACATCATTCAAGCAGCCTGCACTGCAGTATAGATGTATACACAAGACCTTTTATGGTACCACTCAAAGAGACCACAGGCTTCAGTGTGATAAACATCATCTTTTAAAATGCTTCTGCTATGTAATCAAATCATGGTACAATCACCATGACTGCAAGAAGTACTTGCATGCCCTTAGCTCTCTGGTTTATTATTTAAAGGCACTAACACCTGCAGGTGTCCTAAATCTAGTTTTCCCAATATTAATATTCTAAGAAACATTTTGCCCTTAACTGTATATTCGCAAATTGGTAACTCCACTGAGTCAGTTTCACAGCAGTGTGAATGGAATCCAACTGTATTTTCACAGCCAATATACAACTCATAAATCAATATTAACTCACACTGTTGAGTAGCTCATACTGCCTGAAAGCAACTAGCAAGTCATTTGAACAGAAATTTGCATTGCAAACTAATTGAGGTACCAATGAGTTCAATCAGTTCCTCTAAACTACAAAGTTCTTGAAATCCTACTAACATTATTTATGGTTTGAACTGTTTTCAGATTGCCTGATGGTGCCCTGGATCAGGCTGTGCAATTGTTTCCAACTGGGGTAGCTGTAAGGGCCTCCATTTAGGTTACTGAAGATTACATATAAGATGCTGCAGCTGATAGTGCAGTAACTAAGTTGCATTAGCACCATTTTTATTACATAACAGCTCTCTTCTTCCCCTTCTGTGATTCAAAACTCCTTTGTAATTCGTTGTTTCAAACCAGCAGTGAACACGTGATGCTGAATGCTGCTTTCATCTATCAGACAATGGGAAAGGAAAAATATGACTCTAGATCCAGTAAAAGAGATAATTCTATTTACAATAGACTGTCAATGTCTTTTTCTTTCTTCTTTGGTATATCCAAAATATGCATTAAAACATAAAGTCTTCAAATTATTACCCATTTAATGAAAGTTAAAGCTCACCTTAAATTTTCCTATTATTCTGTCTTCAGAGTCAGCATGAACTTCATCATTAGATTTTCCTCTTAAGAGGTGGAAAGTTTTCACCCAGTCCTCAAAGTTATTAAATTCACTCTCCAAGTCTCCTTCATAAATCTTTGAAAATAGGAGAATGCTTATTTTTTGTGATGCAGTGAATATATTTATAGCAACTTTTTTATTACAGGGTGTCTAGAAATCCATTTTGACTCAAAATACAGATTTTAATAAAACCAAGGTTTTGCAAAGTCCTTCAGGAAAGGAAGTTAATTCCCCATCTAAAACAGGAACAGTTTTGTCCTTAACCAAAGTCCTTCCCAACTAATGGAACAGCACATTAAATCAGCAGGTAGAAGTGGCTCTGGGAGGGCTGGAATGAACATTTGCAAGCACTGGTGTGGGTGAAAAACTGGATGTGTTACTCTTTGCTTCTGTTTCATCTCTACAATGTGCCTTTGATGTACTGATCCATTCTGTTAGGTTAATGTGTCACAACATGAGAGCAAAGCAGACAGTACTAAAGTGGTATGGGGACAGAGCTTCAGCATAGGCAAAAAGACCAAATAATTTTTAAAAGAATTCTTTTTTTTTCAACACTTCTTTCCCGTAATTTATCAAGTGTTGTTCCATGGACTACTGCCATCTCTTAAAAAATGGAAACAGCAGTTTCAAACTCCTGTTTATTCAGCTACAGTCTAATCCAAGCAGTCCTAATCCTTTCAAACCTCTTCATCTCTCCAATCATTTTGCATGACCTGCATAGTTTTCTTTGAACTTTTCCTATTGTTACCCAACCAAATTCTAATGCAAGCTGAATTTTACCTCCCTAAGAGGAGGATGCACAAGAAATTGGAGTGATGCCTTCCATACACTTTTCCAAATCGTTCTTAATATCCTGCAATCTTTCCCACATGAATTTTGGCATTTCTAAATTCAGTGCTTTACAGGCAAACAACAAAATTGAGTTTTCACTGAAGTCTCCCCAGGTATGCCTGTACTGGTAAATTGAAGGTCTGAGGCCAAGCTGGCCACATTTGCTGTATGAGACCTTGGTTTCCTCTGGGCCCCATGAGCTGAAGTGCTTTATCACTGTCATTTTGTGGCTTTTATTCATTTTAAAGTCTCTGAAATAAATGTAAAGAGGGTTTGCTAAATTCAGCTGCTGATGCCAAGCTTTGGGAAGACACTAATAACAGTCTTACTTCTCAGCCTTCTCCCTTACCTGCAGTGTTGCTAACTTTGGAATTTCTTTCTGTTTCCTTTTCAGTGTCTTTTCCTTCTTCTTTTTGTCTGGCTCCTCTTCTATGATCAATGCAATGTGGTCAGAAGTTTGATTATCTGCAAAGATTTCATGACATCATGTAGGTTTCAGTGAGCAAAGCACATGAAGTGCTTCAGATAAGGATGCAAAATACATTTTAAAGAGTCCCCCTCACTCCTTCTCTATTCATTTTATTACTGCCAAGCATAAGTCTTCCCTTTTCCCACCTCTCCTCCCAGGCAGAGAGGTGGCATGTTATCCTCTTTGTGGCTAACCATCTTTGTGATAAGCTCGGTGGATCACTACTAGTGATGGTGACCTGTATCACTCCTTCCTTGCTTCCTCCTTTAAAACAGAAATCACCTCAGTCATTGGAGAAGTGCAGTCAGCTCTGCCATGGGAAGATGCTATAATTCTGATGAGCTGTGGAGGAAAGAACCTAGTACCCGGTAGTACTCTGTAACCAGACATTGAGTGCTGACAGTAAAATAGTAGAGAAGCAAAGTATTTGTATTACAAAATAACAGAAAAAAATGCAAATAGTTTACTTACTCTCTTCAGGTTTTCCCTCATTGGAAAATATCCCTTTAGCCTTTCAAAAGAAAAAGATGATGAACAAACTCCTCATTATGCATGTAACGCCAAAAAGGAATAATTCAGCAGTAAATCTACTTTTATGACACTGTTCACCTATGAGAGTTTTGGCCATTCTGGGTGACTTACCTTTTGCATTTTGAGCACAGAAGCATAGTATTTTGACCACCAGTCAATAACATTTTCAGCTGATTCATCTGCAATTGTTCTTCTTCTCCTCTTTGTTGACCGTCGGATGGATTTTCTCATATCCTATCAAAGCACGGGGAAAACACCATTGAACTTTAGAACTGATCAAAACTAATCACCTGAATCATGACATCAAGCATGAATGGATGTATATGAAGAAAATTTCAACCTCCAAGAGCTAAATAATATCCATTATGAATTATACGTCTCTGCCTTTTATTGCTAGACAGCTCATCATCGAAACTTAGAATCATAGAATAGTTTGGATTGGAAAGGACCTTCGAAGGTCATCCAGTCCAACCCCCCTGCAATGAGGAGGGACATCTTCAGTTAGATGATCATCATATTATAAAAGCTATCATCTCTGCATTACCTACTAGATGATGCCACAGCTTTAAACATTTAAGATACTGCTACAGGATGAACCACTAAAATAGGCAAATCTACACAGAGAAATAGGTAATGATGTTTTGAGGGATATGAACATACAGATACAAATTGATTTCTCCCACTTAAGTCTGCAAGTATTTTAAGAACTCCCAGTATTACTTTATTGCCATTTGGAAGAACAAAGCTCCCAAAGTTGTGCAGTTTAGCTGTTCTTTTCTTATAAAAAGCTAAAATCTGATTCTGAAGATCATCATGTAGCAAATCTTACTAACTTCACTCTTGTCTAAAGATTGGCCCTTGTTAAAGAGTGTTTTATCCTATGCCCTTGCAGGGAGTTGTCAGTTGGGCTGGGGAGGTCAGAGCACAGGCGGATGATTGGGAATGATGCCTAGGTAAGTGGAAATGAAAATTAATATAGCACAGATGGTTGAATTACAGGTTCACTTGTGGACTCTTTTCTTACTATAGTTTGCTGTTGTACATTAAAATTGCTCTGTACCAAATGAAATCTCCAGTCTGGTGTGTACATCTAGGGATCAAGACAGCCCTGCAGTTTCTTTGACAACCTAATGATGAAGAATGTAGGGAACATCTGACCACTGAAACATCAAAGTTTAAAGAGGTATGCTTTATGTAGCTACAGAACAGCTTCTGAAACACAACTCAGTCCTGTAGCCTCTTCTTTTATTGTTGCAAATAAAAGAGTGGGATCAGTGAAACTACAGAGGAGGAGAGTGCGCATCTGAACAAAACATGATGTGCAGTCTAGAGCACATGCTGTTTTGCAAACACCATGCTGACCAGAACTGCTTTGTTTTCCTGTACTTTCTTATCTTCTACCCACAGACTGACACCAGTTTTATACTTTGACAATAATATCTTTTGGAAACAGAGTTTCTGCTCCACTTTTGTACAGCATCTAACACAAGGGAGCTTTCATCCCTTCCTAAATGCCATGGACAGAGAAACAGTCATTCACAGTGAGACTTCCACAGTTAAGTAGATCATTCAGGGCCAGGAAAAGTCAAAAAATCCTACTACTCTAGTAGTACTTGCCTATAAGATGACAATCTAGCACAAAAGGAATAAAAGGAAGTATCTAACAATAGAAATAAAGAAATTATGTGGGGTCAAACTGCATTGCTAACTAATTCTCTCAAGGACCAGCAAGATAGAGTAGCAGTTAGCATCAGCACCCAGAATCTCTAATCCTGGGTAAAATAAGAGATTAATATTTTAAAAGGAAGGGCTGAAGTCTGTAAGACTGCAACAAAGAGTCATCTGGCAGCTTCAGATACACCCACCTTCTGTTTCCTCTCTTTCCCTGGTTCAGAGGCAGAGCGCCCTGGGTCAGTGGCAGGAACCTTTGCAAGATATGGGTCTGGCTCTAGCACTGTACATTGACCCTGCTCCACCTCGGCATAGGTGTGATCAGCTAAAAATGGTTCCTCTTGGGATAATTCAGCAGCCTGGGATGTCTCAGGTGAAGCTGAAACAGAAACTTTGTAAGTTAGGTAAGATTTTGCCAGAGATGTTATTGTCACATTTGGTGATCACCAAATGATCCTACACAAGTTAAGAGTTTGACCCTACATAATTAAGCATATCTTCTACATACGTGCCTAGTATTAAGCCTCCCAGTAGGTCCTTTGTCTTTTTATTTGGGGTCAGGATTGGACATTTACCTTTGTCAATTTCTACAATGTGTAGTCTGTTTGGTGTGGTTTGAGGACTCAGCTGGGTTTTATATAGGAATTGCTTAAGGCAATTGATGGTATGTGTCCCAACAAGAGTACTTCTCCCAAATGCTCTCCAGTCAACCACGCAGATGCTTAGTGGTGGATGCAAGAGTTCATTTTCAGGCAGCTCCTAGAGGAGAAGGACAGATAGCAGCATGAGAATTGTAAATATAGAATATGTATAGAATATTTGTTATGCACCACAATGAAGCTTTACTCTTCCCCCCCTTCTACTTCTCATCTGTTGACACACTCAAAATGCAAAATACATACAACATAGGCAATACAGTTCTGTCCACAGTTTTCTTAAAGTCTGGAGAAAGCCTTGTCCTTAGGAATACAGAATGGACTGTACAGATCATGCTACTGAGACCCACAATATCATATACAAACATCTCTTGTTAGAATAAACTGGGATAATCAGGAATGTTCAGAAGGAATGAACAGTGTGTAGGAAATTGTGAGTCTTAATGCCACTGCTGCTTTCTTGGAGGCTGTTAACCCTATCTGCCTCAGTTGGCTAGCCATGAGGTGTGGACACTGGGTGGTTGGGATTAATTACAAAAGGCAAAACAGCTCTTTGGACATGTGTTGTACAATGGAAGCTAAAAATACTGCAGCAACCATACTTCGGTATCCAGGTTAGTGGTTTGATCTACTTTTGTATTATAAATAAACTTCTTCCCTTTTGATTCTAGCAACTAGGCCAAATTGAACAGATCACTTTTTTCTGATGCTGATCTTTGTCCACTGAAAGTACCAACTCTTATAACTCAGCTGACAGATTTCCAGACTGTAACAGCAATATGAAAAGGTCCAGAGCTCATGAGCCAGAAATGATCAATCCCCTTAATAGCCCAGTAACACACGAATGAAAACTGAGAGAATTGAAAGAAAATAGAGAAAACTGAGCACTACCCATTGAAATGGAAAAGGAGGAGGAAAAAGTATTAAAAATAGGCCTGTTATCTGCCAACAAGTTCCAACCTATCAGTATAAATCTGATGGCAACACATTGCCTTGCCTACTTGGGACACAACATGAGGAACATCATCTTCTTTTATCATGTGCTTGTAGCAGAAGTCTTTTAAAGCATCTTCAAATCAGTAGCTTTCGCATAAGAAGTGATGTCCCCTCGTGTTTAATCAAGACACAGAGGAAAGTATTTGTCAAGAAAGGAAGGAAATTAGTAATTAACACCTTGCCTAACCAGAGAATGGGCAGGCAAGGAGCAGCGTGTTGTACGCACCACTTCAAACCAGTCTGCAAGGCCACTGAAATTGGGATTTTTCTTGTAGCTCTGGATGACAGAGGATTTCACTCCTTTTCCTGCACACTCAATGAGGACCTGGGGGCGATCTACAGACAGGAGCTGGACTTTCTTCAGCTCACGAACACCCCAGAACAGGACCTGCAAAGAGAAACATCAGTAGTCTGCAGGGGCCCCTTAGTCTAGGAGAAGCCACTGCTGGGATCCTATCACCTCATGTCCATTTGGGAATGCAGGACTGCCAGGAAAAAGCAAACAACTTGAATCTGATGTCCAATAACCATCAGGATTAATGGTGGAAGTTAAAACATATAATAACATTTAACTGTTATCAAGGAGTTATTGCCAACAGCAAGCCATAACAATCACATTTGCAAAAGGTGTCTTTTCAGCAGGGCAAATAGACTGTTCATCTGAACAGCAGGGGCTCAGTTTGTTCTAAGTGTCAGAGCTGTTGAAAGAGCAAACAAATCCCATAGGAGCAGAGGTGATTAACAGAAGTTGTCCAGCTGAGTTAGCACTCAGGTCTGCAATGGATGGTGGGAGGTCTCCAAGCAGCTTTCCTTTAAAGGACCATGCTCCTGGTCTGAAGGACAAAAAGGAGACTGAGTGTGTAAAATAGGGATCTGCAGGAAAAATGGGGCTTTATAGGGCATGCACTGGGAGGCCCTGAAGGAGAAGGTTGGGGCACCAAGAGATGGTTACTTACAGCTGATGAGGGAAGCTGTGAGATTTATGAACCTGAAACGAAGACTGGGACCAAAAAGGAGCTTGGGGAGCTCCATCGACAGCTTGAACGCTGGTCAGGACTGAGCATTTGTGTGAGTCGGGGAATGGCAAGGGGCACTAGAGGGGAATGAGGATCAGTGTGATTCTGCTCTGTTGCCAGAGGTTCTTGATTAAAATTGGGGCACACTTTTATAGTTACAATGGCTCCATGGCCTTTTCCACCAGTGTGAGATATAGTTTATAACACTTTAAAAGAACAGTTGTGTTATATGCATTCTGTGTTATTTCCTTGTTGGATACCCTCCACAGTTCATATTTCCCTACATACATATGCATTTCAACTATAAACCTGTTCTCATAATAATTAAACTCCCTGGACTGGGATGCATTTTCCCTGATTTTAAGTTGCCTGAGGTATCAGATTGAGGAGTGGAGCTGTCCTGGTCTCCCTCCAGAACCAAAGGAGACAGAGATACAATTCATTTAAGATCTGACACACTTTGGGAAGGTATCTGCTCTAATCAGCTCTCCAGACAAGAAGCCTGCAGTGAGGATGCCTATAAGCTGGGTTCTTCAGTTCTAGTTGGAATGAATGTCACAGCAGTGTAAAACAGAAAATGCATGAGCAGCACAAAGCAATCATGCTGCAAGGGCAGCAAGAAGGCACAATACTCAGAGAAACACCTAAGCTTAAGGATTTAAGTTGTCCTTTAGCATCAGCAGAGTATTTCACAGGCTTATTTACTTCACAGTGTCAGGTGTAAAAGGCAAATACTTCTTACAAAAACTCTTTCCTATGTACAGAAAACAGTAGCTTAACTAAATTATATAGCAAAGCTAATAACTGTTCTCTCCTCTTCAGTTCAGTTGCTTGATTGTTGGTGGCAAAGCTGGAACTTCTGGGGAAGGGTCTGATAGGAAAAGGGGCAAATAAGCAGGTAGTGTGAAAGCTGCGTGATGAGTAACAGTGAGTGATGAGGCTGGGGAGCATCCAGGCATTACACTGACATGAAAAGCTACCACATTTCCCTGCTTTCCAACATAAGGGCATAAGGGGACTTTGGACCCAAACAGTATAAGAAAGGAGGGCAGAGAAGGTGCAAGCACTTGTATGCAGGCAGGAAACATGGCTTGACTGAAGTTTGGGACTGAGAAAAAGCCTGGGAGGTGGTTGATGCTGAACTTCACTTCTGCTGAGGTGCAAGGGGAAGCTCTCCATCTCCTGCAGACACTTCCCTGTGCTGCACAAGGCACAGGTCCATCAGCTACACTCTGCCACAGGAGCAATCCCTTCCCAGCAGGTCAGGACTTGTCATGTCCCCTTTCTAGCCTCAGGTGGAAGCACTGCCTTGCATGCCCAGCCTTGGAGAATCAATTTGATCTGAGCTTACCACATTTATTTTGGGATCCTGATGCTATTTTTACGTGATTCTTATAGACTGGGGTTTTTAAATCATCATCCCTTGTTACAGTTTGATAAGATAATAAATCAAACCTGAGATTTGGAGATGGAAATACTCTAAGTAACTTACCTCCACTCTATACTTGCTTAAAACAGGTCTGATGTTAGCGGGGACTGGGTAAAACTGACCAGCATCTGGTGGATCCAGGGGGGGAAGTTTGTCTGGATCTGACATAGGAATCTGAAAAACAGTCTTAAACTTAGGCTGTTTTTAACTTTTGAAGAACAAAACAGTATCAGAAGTATCTGTGAATAGCGCATAGAACAATCAGTTTACAAGATACATTGCAAAGGACACAGGTTGTGCCATGAGAGAAGTGTGACCTGCATTGCTATCTGTCCTGCTGTGATGCTAAAGTGGCAGGAAGGCTCCTTTGCCCTGACAGGACATAGTCTGCCCTAAAGACATGCATGTACTGAAGCATGGTAATTCCACTTACTAAAAATGAAAAGCTTGGTAATTCTGTTTAACAAAAATCCTGAGCAGAGCTGCTTAGAGGACTTTCACACAGGAAAATTCCAGATCTGATTCTAGTTTTAAAAGGCTGGTGAACAGACAGTTTTGATGGCTTGGCTTCGCTAACGAAGATTTGGGAAGGGCTTTACCCATGCTTACTACAAGCACAATGAGGACTAAAAGGGCAATGTGGGATAGGCAAATCCAGTTGGAAAAAAGGCTGCTTGGTCATTCAGGATGTTTCCAAACGAGACTGTCATCTCCTGGGTCAATATGGAGTGACTGATGCCCTGAACCGCCTGCAATGCAGGGTTGGGTCTGCGGCTTCCTGTGCATGGGCAGGATTACTGTTGCAACAACACATCATCAGTAAGGTAAAACTAACCTGTTTCATGACTGTCTAAACCACACACTTTCTTGTCAACTCTATAGAGAAGTCTTGGGTATATTTGCATATATCCCAGAAGCAGTGCTGCCTTCCTTGTCCCAAAAAATGGCAAAACAAAATACAATGCTCTCTTTGTTCACCAAAGAGTGGATTTCAATTTAAAAAGACGGAAAATTACGGTAAGGTACTAGACTCTATCCCCTGTGTACACATCATAATGAGGAAATGTTCCACATGGTAGGACATTTCAAGTTTCAGAAAAGAACATAATTAGTCCATCACGCTTAAAAGCCTGTTTTATCTTGGGAATATCTGTAAAAAATGTCCCCAAGTTCCACATTTTTCCCATTTCAGATTTCAGAATAAACTGCTCTAGGTTTTCATCAGGGAGACGTGTCCTCTAACTGGTGGCTCTGCAAATTCCACTGAAATTCCCTGAAATCCCAGGCATGATACACCCCACTCTAAACTGAAAACGTTATCTGAAAACTCAGTCTCCCTGATCCAATTCTTATTATTTCCCACTTCCTTTTCCTAAGAGTAAAAGGAGTACTGAGAGTTTTGAGGTTGCTAAAGTCAGGGCCATGTGTTACTCCAAAGAACAGGTCATTGGAGAGGTGGTGGGATTGTCAGTTGTTCCTCCGGCCAGAGTCCAATTTACTGGCAAGTGATGGGCAAATGAGGCTCAAAGCATCTAAGAGGCTGGTGGTGGTGCATGCATGGGCAGTAACCACTGGCAGAGTGGAGGGAGTGACAGAGGTTGTATGGGGACTATGAGGTGCAAGAGCAGAATGATTCTGATCCAGCTGCAATCCCTATTAATTCAACAGGGTGATGGACTTTGATGGGCTGCTTTTTTGAGGCCAGGTGTAAAAGTGTGATGGTCAAGAAAGTCTGGTTTACCTCCAGAAGCTCAAATGTAGCAAGAAGATCTCCTCCGGAAAGATTCCCACAGTACACTGGGTGGTAAGAAAGTTTAGGTGGTTCATACTTCTGATCAGCAAGTCTCACCACAGGGACAGCCACTGTAGAACCTATATATTCTGGCTTACCCTAAATGAAGGAGAATACAGGCATCAAATTAGTTTGAATTTCACAGCTATCACAGGAACCAAGATGATGCAAAGTTTAGTATTTGTGAAAGAAAACTTCTCCTGAAAGAAAGATCAAGGTGGGATTCTAGGCAACTATGAAAACGGAAACACTGTGTGTTTATTACCTCTTCAGAGCATCTAAAGTTTCGGACCTCAATATTCAGTCAGTGAGACGGTGACAGTTTGTATGGTCAGAGATAAATCTGTGTCTTTTCAGACTTAGATAAAATATTTGCAATTGTGTACCAGGGAGGTGGGGACAAGGTGGTTCTGATTTCCCTAAGCCTGTCTGTGGGAGCAAGATTCACTTGGGAAAAAAATGGCCATAGCTTTTCAAGGCATCAGGGCTGTTTTCAGATAGTAAACTGCAAACCACTGTAATACTGAGCTCAGTTCAGCAAGATCATCCACTTAATGCCTATTCAGTAGCACAACTTTGCTTTCACACTGGCAATGATGTAAAAGCCTATGTTTTTACTAAGAAGGATTTTGAGTTTACCACAGCATCATCGTCATACAGCTCGATGACAATCTCTGGTGGGAACTGAGCAATCTCCTCTCTGTTGCCATGAAGCACAATGCTATTGAAGAGCAGCATCTGGTTCCAGGTAGGGGATAAGGTCTGAGAAATGATCTAATGAAAGAGAGGAAATGGTCAATGAGCTATGAACTGGTTGGTTAGGAGTCCTTCAGCAGGGTGTGCTGATCTGCTGCTGACGTCCTTTCCCACAGCCTGAACAATTCCTTGCCTGAGACACCACGTTTTCCAGCAGCTATTCCCAGCCAGAAGAATAGGATTCTTTCACCCTCAGGGTGGTATCCCCATTTTCTCCACTTCCCTGTTTGCCTCACACACCCCTCACAAGCGTATCAATCCATGATTACTAGACTGTATAGACAAAGCTCAGTATGAAATTTAGAGGAAATCTGTTGGTTTAGGAGAGCAGGCATATGTCCAACACTATTAAAATAAAGCCCTTGTCCTAAACCGAGTCCAATTTTCATTTGTCCAGGGTCTGTTTATTCAAACTTGGTTTTTCTTCAGTGTAATGACACATAACACTATGAAAAAAAATGATAATTAATGAACCACTTCTAATAAATCAATAGATTTTAATTTGCTGTAATTTGGCTGATGTGGATGCTTGTGGCATTTCATTGTAGACAATGTTTTAACTGTCTTGGCAGGAAATTTATTTAACAAAGATAACATTTAAAGAGGAAAAATATGACAACTGCAAAATGACTCATAATCTGCTATCGTTCTTTCAAATGGAAATAAGGCTCCTGACTACAGTTTATTGGCACTTGCCTGACAGTCTTCTAAAAACATTAAAGTTATTGGCTGCAATATTTTATTCAGGCAGTGAATAAACTTAACACCCCTGTACCTATAAAATCCAACTATTTCCTGAGCCAAATTCTACTTTACCCATTTGCCCCTGGAGATGTCTGAGGGAGATGTGAGACCACTTCCTGTGGCTACATTTTTGCAGCATTTAAGTGGTCCAGAAAGTCTGACATCTCTTCGGTTTCAGCTCATTTCAACTTTGCCACTCTAAAGCCATCAATGTGCTTTGCCAAATTCCATCACAGAAGCTCACATGGCTACAGAAGCCTTATAAAGGTCTTCATTCTTTACTCAATCACTGCACACATAGATTATGGGAAAAGAAAACCATAAGGGTTCATCCTCATACCATGCAATGACAACAGCACAAACTTCAAACATATAGAAAAAGATGTAGAGAAAGGTAATTCACTTGCTTCAATGTCCCAGTAGCCTCAGAGAATCTGAGCTGAAGTAGACTAGCGCTATTGAACCTCATGTCAGAGTAGCTGGTTACACCTACACTTTAGCTTGTAGTCAGCCCTCAGCAGTTGCCCTTAAACAGCAGGCAGCTAACTTCTGCTGCTGGGTGCCTCCTTGCAAAATGAAGACTTCCTTTTCATGGCTTTATTGGAAAAAGACATGTTTTCATTTACTGAAAGGGACTTTGGAACTTACCTTTGTGGTCTGGCAGTGTGATGTGAAAGTAACTTTTGCAAAAGGATCGGAAAGCCCAGTGCTGTCAGCTGCAATGAGCCCCCTTGCCTGGTACATGTGGGCTCTCAGCTGGAAGAGGTGCAGGGCTGTGTTGCAAAGAAAACAATAATGTCAGCTTCATGGAACTGATGCAGCACATAGGTAGGAAGGGAAGATTCATCACCTGCAGTCCAACCTGCAGTCCAACCTGCTGACAACAGCAGATCTTGTTACCGGTCCCTCTGAAGAGATAGCTGGGACACTCAGAAGTTGTGTAAGACTTCTGTGTTAACTTAAAATCAATGTCCAATGTAACTGCAAGGTTATTAACTCTCAGTTTTAATCCCCTGTCACTGGTTTATATACTAGGCATTCAACACGGTAGCTTCAGAAAAAGTGAAGGATGTTTCCTCATTACAAGGAGACAGACAAATGGGATGGAGAACAGAAACTGTACGTGGACAGATCCTTTCTTTCCCAGACATCCATAAAGTATCAGGACTGATAAGCTGGCAAAAAAACCCCAGCCTTTTCTAATGAAAAGATACTAAACCATGATAATTTTAGAACAGTTACCTTAAAATAGAGACATAGCTGCCCTCTGAATTAGAGCATTAGGGGCCATGTCTTTTAATTGCCAACATGGAAAAAAAACAGAGCCTTACTTTTATACAGCAGGCAGGCAGGTGAGGACATCGCACTGTGCCCTGCATTGGTGTTCGATGGTAATTCAGTCTCATATCCTACAGGCAAATTCTCCATGACACTCTGGGCATAGCTGGCAGGTCCAAGCCATAGGTAGATGTCCACCTTTGCCTGCACAGTCCAGCCCAGTGGGCGCTTGCCTGGTAACTGAAGAAAGAAATCCACCCATCACCAACAAATTCACAAGAGAGAGATGTCTGGATGCTGAATCCTACCAACCCAGAGTAAAATAAAGGAGAATTCCCTTAACTGATACACTGATAAATGGCATTTCTCCCTAGTGAGTGGCCATAAGACTCATTTAGCACAAGGAACTTCTGTGCTTCTTAGGGAAGAAATGCTCTGTTGAAAGCCTATGTAAATGGCATACTGCCTAGTATGCAGAGGTTTGTGCAGGCTGCCTAAGAGCTGCAAGCATGTCAGTGCCAGCTGATACTCCATTTTTCCCAGACATCAGCCTAGCTTCCATTTTATGCAGTTCTGCTGTCTCCAATGGTTAGTCCCATGTTTTACTAAAAATATTACTCTATTGGACAGGCCAGAAAACATTCCAGTATTAATCTTGACAAACAATATTGCTACTCCTTCCTTTCCCATTCCACTTCATTTAGCTCTGCTAAGCTCAGTGTTTAGTGTTATCTGTTTCTAAGGTAATTCTTGACATTGAAGGGACTGGAGAGTTAATTGTGGCATTTTTTGTTCATGCAGGCAAATAGGACTGTGCTTACCAAGTACCTATGGCACCTATCAGGAGCTTACGTATTTCTAGCTGCTCTTTAGTTGTGCCTTACGGGAGTGCTCCCAGCAGCTTCAGGTGAAAAAAGCACTGAAAACTCATTATATGAAGTTACTGCTGTCTTGTGTGTTTGGGTTTTTCCTGATGGTGATAGTAACAATTACATTGCATAATACTCCTCTGCCAGGTACTCCTGGTCACACTCCCTTCATAGGAGTACATCCACTAAGACTTTCTTTCAAGATGAATAAAACCTTAACAATATTTTGGACATATATTGCACAAACCTAGGCACATTCTGAATATCAAGCATAAATAATTGCTTGTTTGATTCTGAATATCTAGGCTTCCTTACTACCTGAGTTGCTGTGTGCTGATCTCCTACCAGTCTCCTCCCATTGTGCTGCATTCTGGCATCTTTTCCAATAAAGAGGCTGTGCCTCTTCTATCTGTTTATGTGTACAGCTATAGATAAATAATGCTATATTCCTGCCATAACAAGTACTGAGAGAATTAATTACTCATAAACCAAAAGCCTAGCAGTGATACAGTGCTTAAAGAAGGACAAGCATAAGTGTAAGAAGCAAACAACAATAGATGGCAGATATAAACATGTATACATTTTTAGTACATTATAAAGATGATCCTGTAAAATACAATCCCTAGAAGAAGTCTGAATACCAAATGTCCCCTGTCATTACCTGTGTTTGCAGAGCACCCCAGACTTACTTTCAGGAAATGGGTTTTAATCTTCCCACAATCCTTGCCTTTCTGCTCTTTCGCTGGGGAATAGAGTATGGTTTTTGCTGGGACTCTTGCATATGCAACTCTCTTGTGGTTGCTGAGCATCCAGATGAACACATCAGGCACCGTATTCTGTGGCTGTTAGATGATGAGGAATATTGAACTTAAACTGAATTCTTTCTATAAGTCAAACCATTGTTTTTGTTAAAACACTCTACCAAGAGCTGATTCCTTCATGGCTCCTGGGGATTGGCAGATGTGCATCCAGACTAAAAGAGGCTGTCACTGCAGGCTCTGTAGCCCTAACCTCTACTCCTAAGCACAGCTGAAGGTAATGTGCTTTATAGTGATTAAGGAGCACCTGCTCCATAAATCATTTCAGGAGAAACTAAAACTAAAAACCTTGTTACAATCTCAGGAAATAACTTACCCATGGACTGCATAAACTAAAAGTACCTACCATGGAAATACCATCAACTTCATCTCTACCAGCAAACCAAAAAGGAGCAGGAGCAGACATCAGCACTGGCATACAATCACCTCTTCTGCTTGTGAGGATGCTCCATGGCATCACCTTGTCCTGTCCCGAATAACATTTCCTCAAGCAAAGCCTGGGCAGTAAAGACCAGCTCAGGGGCTGCTCCCAGGAGACATGCTGAGCCAGGTCACTCTCTTTTGGGAAGGAAGAGAATCTGGGCATAGGCTGCAAACCATGCCAGGCTGTGCCACTTGCTCTCTGACCCAGGGAATAGCCATGGCCCTGTTTAGTTTGCTAGCATAGACAGCTCTCAAAGGGACAGCACTGCACTGGCTGGATTTTGCCTGACCAAATATTTCTGTTCTCAGGCTTAATAGCGTGTCTAAGCTGTGTCCACACAATGAAGAATAATACAGAGACCCCATATCTCATACCAGCCCAAATCACTACTTCCACACAAATGGAGACAGGAATTCAGGTCAGAAAGTTGGCTGTGCCCAAAACACCAGTATACATATGGGATGAACTTATTTAAATTAAAATTCCTGTGTGGATTACCTCATCAGCCAAGAATCGAATTTTATCTATGAAGCTCTGAGTCTGACGCATCATTTCATCCAGTGGCATCTTCTTTTTCTGCTGCTGAACAATTCCCTTGGCCTCACTGGACATTGCTTCCTGCAGTCAGGAAAGATACTATGTGTTTTATTTATGCATTATGGAGTAGTTTGAACTGGACACGGAAGGAGAGAAGAGTCTTTGATTCCAGTTTAAAAGAGAAGATAGAGACAGTTGGTTCAAGGTAACAACTACCTTCTTTATCACAACAGAAAGCGATCAACTCTTTGGAGCTGAATAACATAAAATATGAAATGTCCCCCATTTTCTCTCTGTATGTGTACTGCATGTATGGAAGTTCCAAGAGACATGTGATCACCACCTAGAATTATCAGGTCTTGGTCCTGGAAGAACTCACAGACAAATGCAGTGCTACAAACAGTAAATAAAGCTAATAAACATTCGGACAATCTCCACCCAGTTTGGTTTCTTCTCACTGGGTGTGTGTTGGAAGTGATTAGGCCCAAATGCCAGACATTACTAGTCGTCAAATTCAGCACATTGCAGTAATTAAATGCCTAACAGCAGTGTTAACTTGGTGGTTTTCCACTGAACTCAGCATCATCCGCTTATAAGATGCATGGAAAAGAAAAATCAGCTCATTATTATAATGGCTTATTTGTATTTTCAAGCATCAGGTTCTGAATTATTTTGTGGTATTTTACAATTCTTTATTAAGCACAGTAGGGTTTGTTAATAAACAAAATGCTCTTGAATATTTAAATATTTATATTTATATAAAACACAAAGCATTCCAGCATGGTGAAATCAAATAGAAATTAAAATGTATACAACCAGTGTTGTTAACATCATAGTATCAATGAAAAATACACATACCAGCTCTTTCTTGAACAGCATGAGTCTCTTTTTGTCCAAAGAAGTGTAGTTCAACCCTTTTCGCCTCTTTTCAGCAATGGTAATGAAGGCCCTAATACACAAGAATAACAGAGCCTTACATGTGCTACTTTGTTAATGTGAGCTATTAAAATACAAGGGAATGAAATGTTCTCTGTCTGCTGCTGTACCTCAACAACAAGACACAGATGCAGATATTCTCCAAAATAAATATTGAGCACCTCTACAATTGAAAGAATAGAGTAAAAAAAATCTGCACCACATTCCACAGAAACAGGGTTAATATCTAGAAATTAGGATTTATATCTATCCTGAGCCAAATCAAATCTGACACAGAGCTCACTGGGTGATTTATACCAGCATGTGGAATCCTTTGGGTTTATCTTAACTTTGTCCAGCGTATCTATCACACACTTTATTAAATTCTACTTATCCCATATATATTCTATGCTTAGAATCCAGAAAGCCAAAATAATATGACAGCGATTGTCAGCAGTCAACTGTCAATACTGAATACTGAAAATAGCAATAAATTATTTTAGCTGTATAAATAGAAACCACACTTTGGGAAGACCTTCGCTTTTATAGCATAATAAATAAAATACGTGTCTCAGTAAGTTTACTGAAGCTTTCTTTGTTATCATCAGTTGCCTTGTCTAGCTCCAGATTTACAGTAAACATTACAAGCTGATTTTCTGTATGCCTTTAGTAAATGTAGTTACCTGCTTTGACTGACAAAATTGTTTAGGGCTGTCCTCATTTTCTCCTCAGATGCAATCTCTGAAACCTTGATCAGCTCCTTCACTTGCTCTAATGATTCTTCCTGAGAAAAACACATGAAAAAGCCGTTATATAATGGAAGGCACTTTACCATTCTGCCAGTGTTATAACAGCATTATTCACTATATAACTAGCAAGAATAAGGGATGCATCTGTAACTTTGTAACCTGACAGAACAAGACCTTTGACATATCACTATGCTTGAAGTGCACAGTGAGAAGACTCCAGCAGTATAATTTAGTTTGACGTTTCCTCAGTCTCTCCAGCTACTAGCCCAAGCTACCACTGCTTGGAGCATCTTTGTTTTCTCAATTCTTTGGCCAAGACCCATCAGTGGGAAACATTCTGCACTACGTAGGAGTTAAAACTGTACTTCTTGATCCTGTCTACAGCCCTGCTGCTTTAATTTGGCAAGCTGCTGGAGTCAACTTCAACTTTAGTAGGCTCTTGAATCCATACACAAGGTCTGCTGCAATGCCTCCTGTTATCATTGAGAAATTGAGTCTGTTTTTACAAACCAAAACAAGTGGCTGGGCTTCCGTCATGATCTGTGGGTGTTCAGGTACACTGACAAGCATATCTATCCATATAGATATTTAGATATTTAATTTTCAGTTACCTGGGTTTGCAATGTTGACCTACAAGCCTTCTCATGATACAACCTTGCCTAAGAATGTCTTCAGTATCATTGCTCATGAGGTGTATAAGGATAAAGCAAGGATGTATTTGACTCTTAATCTGAGTGCCTCAAATTAAAATATTCAACACTAGAAGTCACTTAAGAAAACCCAGGAGATTACTACTTTGTTGAGACTGTTCATAGTCATCAAACAAAGGTAGAAGGAAACTTCATTATGGGAAAACACTATGACTAAGGCATCACATTGACAGCCCATGAGATGATATGACATTTTGTCTCTAACAGTGTATTTAAGGAAACTAAAAAATGTCCTTTAAAGAGTCTCCAGCATAAACGCAGGTTAAACCATGTGATTTGGGTAAGAAGACCTCAAAGGAAGAACCATAGGAGACAGATTTACTCTATATCTCATATTTTAATTGTTTGACTGTTCTTGCAAAGAATAAAATGTTTATGAGGAAAGAAAACAGCCTTACAGCTAAAAAGAAATTAACAAATTGTGGACAGGAATACTCAACTTGCTCTAACAGATCAAAGCAATTTGAGGGGGAAAAAAAGAAAGAAAAAGAGAATGGGTTGGTATCAGTTACTCTTTCACAAAATGAACAGCAAAGAGAGCAGTTGGGGAAAATTCTGAAGGCCTGTTTTGGGAACCTGACCTCCCACTGCCATACGCTACTGAGCCTGGGAGGATGGCTGCCACATACCAAGTGATCTGCCATCTTCTCGAGAGTGTTGGAAGAGTATAGACGAAAGGTCTGGTTGCCCCAGTAGCTCTTGACACAGATACAGGGCTTCCTCTCATTGTACGGCAGGTACTGGTAGTTCCTGTGAGAACAAAGCACGAAGCAGATCATAAAGGTGAGAGCAGAATTCAGAGGGAGTCGTAGGAAAGTAAAACTGTTGGGGGTCTTTCACAGGACAGAAACTGAAGACACAACAGGACATGTTCACATGTGCTAACCAACCATGGTTCTTCCCAGTAAATATGGGGAAGAACAAATATGAAGAGCTCTTATACTATCTGTAGGATCCCTGAAAGTCAGTGGATCTAATTTCAGCACTTTCCAGGATGGGAGAAAAGCCACGCAAAAAAAGGCATGCAGAGAATCTCTGAAATACTGTTAATGTTGGGAAGCAACAAGGGAATCCAGATGATTCCACATCCCTGGAAGTGTTCAAGGCCAGGTTGGATGGGGTTTTGAGGAAGCTGGTCTAGTGGAAGGTGTCTCTGCCTATAGCAGGGGAGTTGGACCTAGATGGTCTTTAAGGTCCCTTCCAACCCAAGCCAGTCTGTGGTTCTGTGAAAAAGAAGCAAGGCTTAAAATCTTATAGTCTTTTCAATGCACAGCTGGTCACTGGGTAGATGTTACTTGTGATCACAGTATAGGACTCTAAACCAGGAATGGCACTGTAGGAGTTGTACTTTCATAAAACCTTCCAATGCACAGCTGGTAAACACAATCCTTTTACAAACGCCAGTTCAAAAGCCTATGATGCCAAGATCTGAAGATGAGTGTAAAGTGGCTCAGAGCTCATTCACTTCACTGGAGCTTAGAAAATTTACTGTTGTGCAAGATGTAATTAAGGATTTTAAAGACTCTGTTTCACATAACTTGCTTAGTGCTGCCAGGGTTCATTAATGAGTCCCACAGGATTATAAAATAGGAACCAGAGTCCTGTATGATGAGGTTTTGAAACACAGATCCTACCTGTTCCCAGTTGTGATCAGTGGCTTCTCGGGGGGTGTGGTTGATATCAGGGGTACTCCCAGGTCATGAGAAATTTCATCCTCCCCTTCATGTAGCAGGCTTTCTTCTGCTTCTCCATCACGTGTCTTCTTTTTCCCTCCAGCTCCTGCTGACACCCCATCAGTGATATTCCCGAAGTTACCTACAGACACAGGGTTACAAGTGAAGAGATTAGTAGTTTGGAAGGGATAAAACTAAATGAGGTTTAAAAATACCCAGAATGACCAGCCATAACAGTGGAAAGTATTTGTCTCTTCCTGTTCATTAGCTGCTCTGGCCATACCACAGTTTATAAAGCTCCTGACAAGGTATGTTAGTCCCACTGACTTTTCAGACTCCAGGAGAGTGCCTTCCTTATTTGCCTTATGTGAAATATAGATATATACCTAGTATACTAACCCACATCACTAAGTGATGCAATCCCACGTGGTTAGACCCCGGGACCTTCTGCTTTTGCTAAAGAAATTCAGAAGCAAAATCAATACTGCTGGTGAAATTTCTAGACCCGGGAGCCCCAATACATGTTTGATTTACACAGTAAATGTATGTCTTCTTTGCAAAATATGGATGATTATTTCAAAGTCTGGTCTCAGAAGTGCTAATACTCATTTTTAGACAAGCAAATTGCACAGCAGAGTTGCAGTAATAACAATGCTTTGAGGCCCCAGCTTCAAGACTAATGCCAGACAACTCTGCTAATGACACAGCCATCTTCTCTGATGGGATTCTGCATTAAAGGGCATAGGAATGAAGTACATCCATCAGACTAGTAATTACAGCCTTTATGGGAGACAGGCAGAAAACATTCCCTGTAAGAGAAGGATGTGCTAAATCACCTCATACAACATCTTGATCTGAACTTTTGGTTCAGCCTTTCATGTAAAAATGTTCATTTGCTAAATTTGGATCCAAATTTCAACTGCACAGGTAGCTGGTAGATATTCAGGTCCAGAACTGAAAGCCAGATTCATCTTCAGTACTAATTCTGTCAAGAATCAGTAGAATTTCTTGCCCAACTATACGAACTAGTTTAGTGACATTCTCATCTCTGCTTCGTAAACGTCAGCAGGAATCGGTATCCCTCATTGATTGCCCTGTGTCTTACAGGCATCACTCCCTGCACACGTAGCCTTACCATTGAAACTTTGAACAGCTTTGAAACTATCCACTCAACACTCATGAAAATGTCTTAATTTTCTCCTCAGTCTGCTCCTGGGGACAACTGAGCTTCACCATGAGGAGCCTCCTCACACTCTGCAGGCCTGATTTACTTGGAAAGACAACAGGACTTACCAGGAGGATCTTAGAGCACAATCTGGTGTACGCATTTTGAGGCTTGGCTGTACATGACCCCCATGCTACACTCACAGACCCACATGTAGCTAAACAGGGTTGGCTAAGACTGTCCCCATGGATCCTCCCTGCAAAGGGGCTCCTTCACAACCAGTGGCTAACTTTAATGGGCACCTGAACAATGATCTCTGCCCTGAAGTAAATTACTTGAGTTTTGTCTGCCAAGAGATTAGGAGGCTAAATGCTGAGTGAGTTGCTGTATATAGTGGGAAAGATGATTTGCATTAATACAGGGCATCTGAGAGTAGAGACAGCCAGGTATCAGTATGCCCAGCTTGACTGCTATCCAGAGAAATTAAGATCAAGAGTTTATTCAAATGTAAGTCCTATTCTGAAGCTGACTCCTGAACATTGAGACATAGTCACCAGTAACATTTAGCATCCCCTTGCTAATGACAGTCCCTCTCTGCTTTGGAGAAGAGCTTACCAACCTACACTTACCAACAGAAACCTCAAAGGTTATTGGCTTGTCCCCAAGCTTCCTATCAATCATCGTGGCTTCAAAAAATGTCCCAAAGAGAAGGAATTCCTCAAATTTCTCTTCATAGATCTATTGGATAAGAAGGAGTCAGAAAGAAAACCATTTATTTCACCTTCTACTCTTTTTTACAGCACAGAGGAGGCTCTGTAAGTCTCTAGCAGCTATGTTACTGTCATAGATATATAACTCCAAGGAGGCACAATTTGCAGGAAGTAGTAATATCTCTTCTCTGAGAAAGTGATATGGCTGGAAACAGGGATAAGCTTGTGTGACCTGGGTTTTGCAATATTGTCCCATTAGATTATAATCAGTTACACAAAAAAATCACTAACCCTCACTTCATACTCTGCCCCACTAGTAGTTACTATTAAATGGCTTCAGCATCTTTACATGCTCTCATACCATCATCCAAACTATACATCTATGGCAACAAAATATCACCATCCTGATATAATTCGTTTATTAGTGAGTGTAGCAGTAGTCTTTCTTTGCATTGCAATAGTAAATGCTGCCATTGTTGTGCATCCAGAGAGGGGGGTGCTTGCCCAGCTCTGCTTTCCCCAGGATGACTTGAACCTCCTGCCCATGTGCTTGTACTATCAAGACTTTGACCATGCTCAAAGTCAAGACCTTGACACTCAGCCTCCAGTGACAGCAGTAAGACACAAGGTTTTCTGGCATCCACATTTTAGATGGTAGCCTTGTGCAAAAGCCTACTGAAACCAAGCAGTCCTTTATTTTCTTTTATCCCACTGAGTTCTAAAACACAGGCCCAAAGGTGGGGTAGGGCACTGTCCTCTTCTCTTTGCCTTCCCTGGCGTCACAGTACAGAAACCAATAGCCCAGTAACCTTGTTTTCAGCTTTTGACAGTATTTGTAAGCACAGGAACAGAATGGTCTCAGCACAGCAGCAAATGTTGAGAACTGAAAAGACCTTTTGTGGAGTTTCATGGGTCTGCTATATTCTGTTAAAATCTATTGGAGACCCAGCTTCTCCCTGTCCCTGGCACACACTCTCACTCAAGGAAGCCATCTGACACCTCTAGCGCTCTGCAGGCATCAACAGAACAAGTTATTAGCCCCAAACAAAGACTAAGCTCAGAGGAGATACATTTTATAGTTTGAGTTCTCTCCACATTTATACCGTGACTGCAGCAGTATCTCCAATGCAAACCCTACTTGTTTCACAACATGGACATCAGCATACTGAAGCCCATTAGGTAAGGTACGTACTAGCTGCTTTTGCTTGAGTGAGGCAATGAATAAAACATAGCTGTGTATTAATATTTGTTTCCTTGGCTTCTGCAAAGCAGAAACAGCTTTTGACAGAGCCCATGATCTCCTAATTTTAAAAAACCTCTGCTACACACAGTAAAACAGCATAGGCCTTCGGTGAATGGATTACCAGTGTCACCTATCAAAGCTAACACCACAGATTGCAGCACCAGAACAGCTTTAGCTTCCCTGCACCATAATGATTTTCAGCATAAACCCAAAGTATAGGATGCCTAATAAAGCAGAGGCTCAGAGACTACGACACACATATCTATCTCCCACTATAAGGAAAGCAAATTGCAAATGTCTAATATCTTCTTGCTGCCAGAATGGGCCAATAAAGTTGTGCTGTGGGGCTGGGTAATTTGCCTCTGTTGTCTCAGAGGCTCTATGAAACATTTTTCACCTTGTTTTTAATGCCTTCAGTTCCTGCTTTTCTTTTCAGAGAGGTGTAATACAATTACTGTGTCTACTGTAGCATGTAACATCGTCGAATGTTAAAAACAAAAGAATATCAAGCATCACTGTGTTATGTTGTTGCCTTTTATTCATCCTGTGTTTGAAAGTGAGGCACAGTAGCCAGAGATAAATCCTTTTTGCTACTTTCAATATTTATTGGTGTTACAGCAGGGTTTTTGTTCCTCTACCTGGAGTATTTAGCTAGCACCTAAGACCATAGTGTCTGAGCCACTCACAGTAATGATTTTCTTCCATTTTAAGGAAAATCCATAGGGAAACACATTTATTTTCACATCACCTCTATCATGTTCTTCAGAGAAGAACTGAGGGACAGCTTTATGAGTATATAAAACAAGACCAGGGCACAGGTTCACACAATTAGCTTGCAATTACCCTTGTTATTTCTCTGCTAACACACTCCTTGACCTGTTTCAGCTACCACTCATACCAGCAATGCCAGAGCACAGGTCAAGGAAGAACACTTGTCAAGACTAGGCCTCAAGACCAAAGGATAATTACTCTTCTCCTATTTACTTGTAGAGTTGGTGTCAAAAGATCAAGAATTAGATCTAGTAAAGGATATGAGTGCCTTAAGCACTGAAGTGGGACTCCCACTACAAAAGACAAAATTTTGACCAAAGATATACTGAAGTGGAAAGAAAATTGGTTATAAGAATAGTTTTCTTCCTATTTACTGAGTAAAAGAAAATTGTGCTTTCATATGCACCAATGTGCTGTTTGTTGCTTCCAGAAAGAGATGTGATGGAACAGAGAATCAGAGCTCAAGGACTGGCTCAGGGCCTGAGCCCACATACTCTGCCTCAGCCGCACAACTTTCTCAAAGCATCGTAGCACAGACCTTCCCATAATGTAACCCAGTACAACAGCTGGAGGTAGGAATGTAACATCACTAAACACCAGTGGATACTGAGCAAGGGATTTGCAGCCCCTCTCCTAAAGAGAGTATCAATTTAAAACTACATTGACAATGCAGGGTTAAAGGAGGAGATAAAACAGATTAGGCTGTATCTCTTTGCATTCATACAAATCCTATGTGAGTGATTCCCTACTGACTCCAATTGAAAACTACTGATTTTCTTGGATGTAGGAAATTAGACTTCATAATTGCCATCTGCCCCCATTGGCCCTCCATCATTTATCAGATAAATCATATTGACATTTAGCAGATAGATCATATGAGTTTCTAGTAAGAACACATGGATGCATATGGGAGAATAGGACAGGAGACTAAGTTTTATGATGGAAACCAAGTCCTGCTTGAGATATTTTTATGTCTTACAGGTAGGTGTACATTAATGCGCCATTTGTGCTGCATTATTATGGGAAGATCCCAAGACTATGAGGCATGTAGAAGCTGTAGGAAGAAGGTAAAAGCAGTATTACATGACCTGAATCTAAATACACACATAAGTGCCACCCTTGGAGGTTTATAGCCACATGTCAATCAACCTCTTCTCTCATACAGACCTCTGAAGGCACATCAAATGGCTCAACTTCCACTTCGGTTGAGTTCATCTTATCTGAAGGAGAAGCTGACTTGCGATCCTCTCCTGCTTTCTCAGTTTTGTCCTTTCCTTTGGGTGCTTTGAAGTCTTTATCTTTAGATGGCAATTTGATATCCTTGATAATACTTGAAAACTTCGACTCATGGGCTCCTCCTGAAAGTATCTCCACGGCAATTTGAATGAAGAGACGGCCCCTAAAGGAGACCCCTTCTCCAAAACCTTCATTAAGCTCCTGGTGGTCATCCATGAGACTGTGGCTCCTGGGTGAGCCATACAGATTGATCCAGGCAGGCCCAAAGGTAGGCAAAAACCCTGGAGATAAAACACCTTTTATGGCATTTCTGTTAGGTGATACATGCATTCTACTGTCTGCTCCAAGAAATCTTACCTTTGCACATCAAAAGCCAAACCTAAACCCATTTCTATGCAGGTGGGGACCACCTCATATAGAGCACTCTTTTGGAAGACAATTCTTAGGCCCCAAGGATCCCTGTCCCAGAGTCCCAGGAACTCTGCCTATATGGAGCTCTTTCTCAGAAGGTGTTCATACCAAAAGTACTGGGCCATTTGCACTGCTTGTAAAAAGAGCTTGCTCCCATAAACTGAGGGTTAGGACATGATGGAAGTGGAATGGAGACTTTCTCACCCTGTCAAAACTCTTCCCAAGCCCACGTCAGTACCCAATTTATATGATTTATCTTTTATTTTCTGATTAAAGACTCAGATACACATTTGAATTGCCAAATTATGGAGTTACTTTGCTAAGCTGTGATAACTGACTGTGTTCTTTCTTGGACTGTAATAACACGCAACTGAGCCTTACCTAAACACTTCGCTCTTACTGGGTCAATCAAAAACACAGGCCTGCTCTACCCGTGATTTGCACTTTGGGCTTTTATTGCCTGACAGAAACCTGCAGGATCTATAAATGTACATCAGTCATCCATAATAGACTAGATTATTGCCACAGTCACAAAGAAGGTACTAAATTATGCAGCAGCCCTGTAACAAGAAAGTCAGTGGTAGAACCGTGGTGGAACACAATGTAACGTAACTTCAAATTAAGCAAGAGAAGGTTTCTCAGAACCAACAAAAACTATGGATATTTGCTTGAGCTCCAGGCATTTTTAGAACAGGATCAGCCATGCCCAGATTCCAAGCAAGTAGATTTTTCTTTAGGTCATATTCTGGAATATTTTCTCCTTTACCTTTGTCACCATCTTGTTCATTTGATATTTTCTTCAGGTCAATGAAGTGGGTGGCTAAGGCCACATCATTCATGCTGCCTTCATCCCAGACCTGGATTTTGACTCTTCGGCAGAGTGGAGGAAACATTTCCTTAAAGATAATCTGTTCATGCCATACCGGATCTGCACAGTTCTTTTGCACTGTTGTCCGACCCTGGAATGAAAGTCCAGCAGACTTAAACCCAGAGGGGTCAGAGTCTGGAGAATGACAAGGAGTATAATACAAACTGCACTTAGCAATATCTCTCCAGTCTTCTTTAAAGCACAAATACCCTATCTTGAAAGTACTTCAGCTTTTCTATCAGCTTGTTTACTTTCCCATCCATTGCTAGTAAAAGACCACATTATGTCTGAAGAATTCTCACTTGCACACAGCAGAGCCTGGAATAGGGCCCTTGTGCACAAAGCATATTTGTGAAGCCAGACTTTGGCATTTCTGCTGCAAACTGCACATCTTCAAATGGCTTTTGAAATACCTGGGTAGTGGTAATGTAGCACAGTTTGTCTCATAAAAGATTAAATTCATTACAGCTGCCAGGCTGCTGTTCTTTCCAATGGAAATATCTTAAATGAGGCAATTTATCTAGGATAAAATACAATTACTGTGGCTCACATTCTGGGCATACACCTGTGTCCCAGGGAGGTAGAAACCAGTGTTATTTCTTGTAGCCTGAAGGAGATGGCAGACCCATATCACCATCTTTTACCTTCACATTTGGTGGGGAGACCTGAGAACTCTAAACCCATATTTTACACACCAGTGTGCAAACCCACATTAGTGACCTATTTTTGTGTCTTCTTCAGCCCTCTATTAAACCTAAGGTAGCTGCATGTGTCTGAATGTTTTAATACATACTAGCTGGAGATGCAACATTCTGCAATTTGGATTTACAACAAAACACGTTTTCAGCACCAAGTTCCTTTTCCTCACACCTGAAACATCTGTAAAGGACTAACTGGAGTTCTTCTTTAGACTTCCTTGCACACAGAAAGTATTGCTGGCTTAAAATTGTTTCCAGTTTGATTCTTTTCTTTTTTACACCAAGAATCAAGACAGGCTCCCTGGCATGATGCTTAATGGATGTAGCCCAGAGGAACCAGGCCTCTGGAGCTCCTCTGTGTCCCTTTTCCATCAAAGTTAGAAGGCCCCTCTCAGCAGCAATCTGTAGCACCATGCTTGATATTGAAGGACCTCAGGGAGGAAAGAAGCCAGGCAACATTGAGACAGAGGCGAATCAAATGCTTCTTCTTCTGTTACCCACAGAAAAGCTGCAAGAGTCTTGAATTACAGAAGAATAACTCAGAAATCAATACACTACCCTAAACCCCAGACTGCACTATACTTTCTTCTTTTACTGTTTCCTTTTTTCATTCTAGGCAGACCAGAACCACTTGCCTAATACTACACTAGGTAATCTGCTGTCTTGTAACCTGATGTTTCAGTAACAGATCTACACAATTTTTCCTTCCCCTCCTGCTGCCTTAATCTAACCTACTGCTGTGAGGCTGATATCAGATGAACTGGCATTAAGTGTTTCCATCACTTCGTTCCTGCATAATTTAAGAACTGATAAATTTCTTTCTGATGTCAGAAATATGTGTATTACTTAATTTATGAAACTACAAGTTAAAGGACATCAGCATAATCACCTGCTGTAGCACAGCTAATGGGACAGAAAGCCTACATTTGTGATCAAGAAGATCCCAATTACCATTTGACCTGCAAACATGACCACCACATAGGGATCCACAAGGTCCTTACTGTCTCCTATGAATGCTTTGGTGACATTGGCCATGATGCTAGAGTTCATCTTCGGAAGTCCTTCTGCTTTGTAGATTCTCACATAAAATCTGGCCCATGGTCTTTCAGATGGAAAACCTTTGGGGATCAAGAGGTTCCTGGAAGAATAAAGAAGCCATTTCCTGAACACTGAAAACTAAGACAGTGAAGTGACGTTTTTTCCAACAAAATTGTTGTCTCAAGTTAGCTTGCATCCTGAGAACATACAAAAAGGGACATGAATTTGTTTCTGCAGCTATGCTAAACGTTTTCTGGTTACCACGAGAAAATGATACAGCATCACTCAGGAAACGTGTCTGTGATCTAGCACCAGGCCCAGTTAGACCAGGTTCCTCAGGAGCTTGTCCAGTAAATTCTGAATATCTCCAAGGATGGAGAGTCCTCATTTGACCACATTCATGGTAAAAATAAAGTTTTTTTCTGGAATTCCCTTGTTCTAACCTGCATTCAACACCTCTCATCTTTCTGCTGTGTTCCTCTAAATGGAGTCTGGCTCTGCCCTCTTCATATAGAATACCCCAGAACCTCCTCTTCTTAAGGCTCAAGAAACCACCACCACCACCCCATTCACACCTTTCCTTGTAGACCACACGCTGCAGCCCTCCATCCTCTTGGTGACACTCCATGAACATGGTTCAGTAAGTCAGTACTGACCAGAAACATTGCTCCTGTAAAATCTAAAGTATGCTAGAAGCATACTTTACAACCTTCAACTTCTGTATTTTACAAGGAGAATGCTAATACACTTTAGTTTGTCTAGGGATATGGAAAGAATCCATGCACACATCTGACAGAGGAGAAGGAATAACTTTCTTCACTTCTTTTTCTTCTTACTTCACTGTTCTTCAGAAATATTTCAGATATATTTGACTGGTTTCAGATAAAGGAACCTTCTGTCAGGGATAACTTGGCACTTATCCACCGAGCCCGGTCAGTGCTATCAGCTGCAGAGATGTGATCCTAATGTGTCCCTCATTTTAGTTGAGAGGATTACAAAAACTCTCCTTAAGCACATCAGAACATCCAGGTATACAATGCTACCCTGCTATTAACCCTAAGTTAGTGAGGAAAGGACTAAAAGAAGGGTAGAGGACTCTTACTGAGTCAGGATAGTTTGGGTTGGAAGAGACTTTCAAAGGTCATCTAGTCCAATCCCCCTGCAATGAGCAATGAACACTTAGTAAAGAAGAATGCAGTAAAAAAGAAAATATTGCCATACTTTTCGATCTGCTCCTCAGTATCAGCTGTTTTCTGCATAGCTTGTATTGCATCACCTTTCCCAGTCACACTGATGTCACACTTCAGGTACCCCTTGGCTCCTGTCCTAATGTCAGCAGGGTCTGTGAGAAGTGCCCACTTGTCACAAAACTGATGACCTGTAAGATGGACAAACTTAAAACACTCAAATAGAGGATGCTAAAATTGCAAACACTTCTCCTCTCTGCTCCCAGAAAGGGCACTGCAAACATCTGTGCTTTCAGAAGGATGAGGCAGAAGCGCCCTTGTTTACCAGGCACATCTAGAGGGTTCAAACTGTTGTTTGACTGAAAAGGCAAACAAAGGATTGATCTAGACCTCATCAGAAACAAGCTCACTTTCATCAATGGTTATCGACATCAGTGACTAAAGACCAGTGGAAGGTTGGGTGAGATTTCAGCAGCTGAATTAAGGCTTTACGAGTAAAGGCCAACTTTTTTATGAGAACTGATTGAAGGTCTCAGAACCCTGTCAGCAAAACCCTTGCTGGAACCTTTGGCCAGGCATAACATTGGCAGCCAGCTGAGAAAGGGAGGAAGAAGATTGGACAGCCATCAAAGGAAGAAGAAGACTGCTCACTTCAGTCAAGCCATCTCTCTCTACTGACTCTTGCATGAGCCCTGAAGATAGGGTGGCCTGAATGACTCTGCCTTTTGTATAACCATGTGACATCTATAACAAGTAGCCTAAATATGTTCGTTCCCCAAGACTGAGAAGATACAAGGTCCCTGAGCAATTGTAAAAGAGAGAAAGATGAATGGGTTTTTGGTAAAAAAGGTCAGAACCAGGGTAGGTGATCTTTTCTTAAGTTCAAATTTCAGACACTGGACAGTTCTGAAAATGGATCATGGTCACCTTTTTGTCATCTCCTTCTCTCTCTCATTGCTCCTCTTCTCATCTCATGCTCTCCTAACAGTTCCTTCCACAATCCATCCAGCTCTCATTCCCTCCACTCCTTCCACTCCTACACATGTAGCAGAGCTTCGGATGCTCTGTCATGAATGAATGGAATTAGTTCTGTAGAACACCCAGCTGCCCACTCTGATCCCCTAAATAAAAGCCATCCTTGATAAGTGCTTCCCACTTGTCAAGGTGTTTTCAGTGTTGAACTTTTAGCCAAAAATCTGGCTGATACTCTGGTACCCAAATAGGTAAAAAAACCCTTCCAAAAACCTTGCTAAGTTATCCGTTGGCATAAACCACAGTCATCTGAGTGGAAAAGCAGCACACCTCCCTCTCCTTTCCTTCCCTGCCTCACCTCTATTTAACAACAAAAAGGGCAAAAAATGTACCACTTACCTGGCTGACCATACACCGTCCCCACATCTACTTTGAAGGAGCCTATCAGTGTGCTCCCAATCAGTTTATTGTGCATAACCTGTTAGAAAAAGGCTGGTTAAAGAAGGTCACTCTCTTTCTTCCCAGTCAGCATAAGAAAGAGCAATCCAAAGGTCCCGTTGGGTTCAGAGGTAATAAGCTGCAACATCCAGCACCATCCAAAACTAGGTGTGCATAGCCACAGAAGATACAGGAAGCATTTGAAATATATTCTTTACCCAATATTATGCTAATTTAGAAACCAACATAGTTGCATCCAGATGGAATCAAACAAGTTCATTCCAGGTGCCAGGATTATATGCATCAGGAATCAGATGGATGTGTCTGCAGAGCAGATGCAGCTGTATTACTTATCCTGATAGTTATAAATAAATCATAATTAATATAAGCACATGGGGCATAAATGGTTTCACACTAGGCTGCAGAAATCATATAACTTTCTGTGCAATAGCTGAATTGCCAGAAGAACGGAGTACACCCAGAGGAGAAAGAACTGTTTCTTTGCAATTTCAATGTGCACATAAAAGACTTCATTCTGATTTATCTCCCACAATATTAATGAAATCAAAGAAGTCATATAGATGTAAATGAAAAAGCAGGCAGGCCCCAATGAGCCTGTCTCCTTATCCTTCCTGCCAGGTAATGAATTTACTTTAATTTAATTTAATTCAAATTTAATTAATAATTTTCCTATGTCTTGATTCCTGGAGCTAATTACTTCTGTGCCTGGTTTTCAAATATATGCATGTGCTTCACTTTACAGGAAAGGCAGAGTCTAGCAACATCTCCTAAGGGAAGGCTGGCTCTGAAACTGTATTTCTCAATAAAGCAATAAATATATCTGACCTGGTTTCAGAATAGCTTAAAAGGTTGAAACATGTTTCTTGGTTGTGGAAAAGCTCCTGAAAGCACGTTGAATTGTCTCTAGCACCCTGGCTAAACTGCAAAGCCCATGGGACTCACATCCACAGAAGGTCCATCTAAAGGCTGGAGCTGAACAACCAGGATTCTGAGAGCATTTTAGGAATGTAGAAGACATTGTACCCTGGCTTTGGACCTGTCCATCTTTTCTAGGGATACAAGACTTCTATGGTTTTGCACTGGATTTTTCCTGTGACTTCACTGTGTGCATTTTTCAAGATGAGGAGACATACACAGAATCATAGAATCAGCTAGGTTGGAAAAGACCTTTAAGATCACAGAGTCGTAAAGATCACTGACACCTTCATCAAGCTCTACCAGAAAACTCAGGTTTCTCATTGCAACATAACATCATTTCTCATCCAAAGCCTGGGGCCACTGTGCCCCTGTGATTTAGGGAACACACTCAGTTGTCCTTGGTGATTCCTCACTTCAACACAAGAAAAGTTTCTAGGGCTTAAAACTCAAGAGTGGGCAAAGGAGCAGTTTTATTTACTTTACCATTAAAGCTTAAAAATTAAGCAACATTCACGTGGGAGAGCAGTCAGTGTGAAACCAATGCTTCATGCACTGGTGCTGCTTTTCCTCAATCCTTAATGATGACAGGTTCCATCATAGCTCCAGATCCTCACTCCTATGAGGCTGGATTAGAGTGTGGTGCCCTTGGGTAAATGCTCACTGTTCCTACTGAAACAGTGAGGGTTTCCATTCCCTGTAGTACACATTGCTTTTAACCACAGAGGAAATAACTCACGACCTCTATTAAATGCTCTGCATCTTTCCTAGTAACTTTTTTAAATCATATTTTCTCTAATTTAACAAAGCAGATGAGCATGAAACTTACAGCAAACACCTCTTGTCTTCTTTGAGAGGGAGCATCACATCTACATTGTATCTAATTAAAGGTTTGTGTCTTTTCACACTTGATTGACTCTATAGATGACCAAAATGTTTTCTTCAGATCCTCTTAATGAGGACAAGCTTGCACAGTGCAAAACTGGGAAGTATTTCAGTACTGGATATACAGGTTTAGCATGAAAAGCGAATCATCTCAGTTTTAATATGGCATTACTATAAGATTGCTGGGATGAAGTGGAAGATATAAATGAAGAAAGAAAACCTATTAATTACCTGGTGCTGAGAAACTGAAAACCTCATTTTCCCCTCAAATGCAGGGTTTGGATGCAGCTGGACTATCTGCTAATCATCACTAATCTATTTTGTTTTCCTTGAGCTTCCACATGCAGGTGAGTTCATTTTCACAGATCAAGCAAATCCAGTGAATGAGCAATTGCTGGTAATGGAGACTGACAATCTTTGTTTCTCCTTCGGTGAGATTGTTAAGCAACTGCTGGGAAACTTTCCACCCCTCAAGGTTTTCTCCACTCCAAACACACAAATATTTCCTCTATTCGTTTCTAATCCCCTGATATATTGCATTCTCCAAAACTAAGTTGCAAAGTAATGAATCTCTGTTTAAAGCAGCATACATAAGCATTGCGCTAGGTTACTTTGTTGGGGCTTTTAAAGTAGTTTTTGGCTAGATGACTTTTTATTTCTTAGTGTTACACCTTCACCATCTATAAATCAGTTACATTTGCTGAGCTTGATGAAGCTATGCAGATTTACAGCAGGTAATTATAACCCATTTCCCCACACTCTCATCCTGCTCAGGAAGCTGGCACTCCTCCCACCACCCATGGATATTTGGAATCCTTGTCAATTGAATTTGAGATTGGAAAGACTGGCTGTAGGTTGGAGGAATATAACTATACATCCCCCGGCAGCAGTAGCTCACAAGAGCTGGCTCCTCAGTACTGTGATAATACAAACCACACCAGAAACACATACAGGGCCATACTCTGTGATATAAGTCATAACAGTGAGATGATGCCCACTCTCATGCAGAAGATGGGCTATTGTCAGCCTATAGTAAACTACTTCTGGGGATAACTGAATGTCAGGTCTGCAAATACCTTATGCAGGTATGAATTCACATTGTTCAGCTGGCCATATGTAAATGAGCAGTTTTCATTTCTGTAGCTGGGGAAAGTCGCTTTCTTAGTGCCTCAGCAAAGCAGGTACACAGTGAACATCCCTAAGAGGTTTTGCACAGAGCTTTGCTATAGCTTCCAACTACTGCCTGTCTCTGTCAAGCACAACCAGCATAGACCCATTCCTACTGTACTCTTTTGAAACGGACAAAGTACTTCAGGGAAAAAAAACCCTTCCTGGGGGAAAAACTCACTGCTCATTTCCCTGCCAAGTGGCAGGACTTCTGGCAATAGAAATGCAAAGAAAATGGCTCATGAAAGGCACAGCTTGTGATATTTCCAAGTAATAAAAATACAGCACTGTCCAGAATCTCTTGACATCTTCCTTAATTCCTTAGCAGCTTTGCTAAATCTGGTGATGAGCCTCAGGTGAGATAATTAACATGGTTCCATAGACCTGGCCTTCCAAACTGCAAATCATTATCTAATGCCCAAGTCCAAGAGCATGTATGTCTCCCCTCTGGGCTGAGATGTCATGTAGCTTCACCAGGACTTTACTTACAGTGAGCAGGGGGATACAGCACTGACCACATGGAGTCCACACTCCATGCTAATAACCAGTCAGCCCAAGAGCCGCTGCTGAGGATAAGGCACCTGGACAGTTTAGACAGATGTTATCTGAAGAACTGAGACAAGACACAAGCTTCAATTCAATTATTTTAAATAAGTGGCACTTTGAAAATCAGAAGGATGAAGACAATGATGACAAGGGTTAACTAGGCTGAATTTTCACATTCCACCCTGCAGATTGCCAACTCAGCAATGAATACCCCTGAAAATGCACACTTAATATTCCTTTAGGGTAATGTTTCTACAAATCATTGCCAGCTGCTTTTCCTCCTCTTTCTCACACAGACAGCAATGACCTTTACTCACTGTGCTAAGTTTTCCAAGGTACTTACAGAAATGGTGATTATTTTGTCAAACAGGAACACCTGTGGTCCAACGAAATCAAACACAAAGTACTGTGGGGAAAGGGGACAGCAGATCAGCATTGTCCTTGTGGTGGTAGCCAGCGCAGTCAGCAGCATGGTTTAGCTTTTGGGGTTACTGCACAGAGCCCCGATGAGACACTTGGTGTATTGGGGAGGCAGTGGTGAACACAGCAAAACCCTTTCCTTGCTCCCTGGATCATGTCTGCTGTGGCCCAGATCTGTTTTCTACTTCCCTCCTTGTGTGGTTGCACAGCTCTGCCCTTCATAAATACCTGTGGCCCTCATCCTGCATCAGAGAGTATTGCTGAGAGGCACAGGAGAGAGAAGAAAACACAAAGGTTGGTTTGGGCAACTGTATTGGTCTCATTGATCACCAGCTAGGACCAACATATGTCAAGGAAAGACTGAAACAGTGAAATGGTAGAAAAAAATATATTGGGGGTGGGGGGGGAGGGAAGGGTGGGGGCAGTTTAGACAAAGGTCCCAAAAGGATCAATTGAAAAAGTACAGAGGCCATGGTAGTAGGACAGGATGGAGTGGACAGTGCTGGGAAGCAGATGGACAGTGCTTGAGAAGAGAAAGAGCAAATAAAGTTAAACCCAAAGGAGCTATTACTGGTTCTTGGCCGAGCTTGAAATTCAAACAGCTCCTGGACAGACCCCCCTGCTCAGACACTAGGGTGCCACAAACTTAGGTCATTGCATTCTGAGCTACCAAGGGGTGGACGCCACCCAGAGCCATTGAAGAAAGTGCCTTCTCCAAAAGGAAGCACCTACCTCATTGTAGAAAGGAGCATTTGTGCCTTCCTTTACTGTCGTTTGCTTCTTCTCATCACCTATCTCGATGATCACCACAGGGTCAATGTTCTCACCCACCAGCTGCCTGGCCTCAATGATGGTGATGGCAATCTGTGGGGCACAAGGACACCAGACACATACTGGGGTTCAGGTCCAGCCTACCTGGGGATGTCACAGGCACATAAGGGCCGTCACCCTGCTTCACCTGGTAGTTCTGGGATTTCATCTCCTCTTCATGAATTCTGGCTGTCAGCTTTGCCCTGTTTAAATGACAGAACAAGTCATTAGGCATTTCTAGGCAAGAGCTGGTACTTGGATATGTGTTGGTAGGACTTTTTGTCCCTAAGGAAGCATTTGTTTCTGGCAGGTAGCTTGCTGTGAAATGTTGTGCTTGATTTCATCAGCAGACATCATCTCTGTCTTTCTTATATACTTGGTAATAGGAAAAAGGTTTTGCATCCACACACCAGTGCAGCTACCTGCCATACATGGGAAAGATTTCACTTGCTGATCCTATTAAACTTGACTCCATTCCTTCCCTATATGAAAAGAACAACTACACAAGCTTTTGGGTATGGAGATTGCTGTCCCCTTTGGCTCATTTTCATTAGCAGAGTTCATTAGCACAGTAGAGGCACTCTCAACATCCATTTCAATCTCTCCCTGCACTGGATAGCATCTGGTGATAATCTGTTTTGAGCCGATTCTATTTTGCTGACAAGTACATCCCACTCTGTCATGTGAGAGAGCAGGAGTGAAGGGAATGGTGCTGTCAGCAAATGGATTTTCTGTCAGCAGATGAATTATCCTAGGGCAATGTCATCCCTAAGAATGAAAATGGTGCTTAGGAGGATGTTAGGTAAGGTACACTAGGGATCACCTTTTCCTCTTTGGGCTTAAGGATCCAAAAACATTGCACAGTTCATCACTGCTCATTAGGTCTTCCTCTCCCTCTTCTTGTCTTCTGAGAGCGCCACGTTGAAGATTTGCACTTTCATCATGATCACCTGACAAAGAAAACAATCAAGCAATCAAACCCACCTCTGATTTCTACTAGGAAAAACCTAACTTGAAGCACAGCAGTGGATTCGTCAGCATGAACTGAAGATCTAATTATTTGGATATCACAAATAGTGATACAGTAGAGGTTTGTATTGTGCAACAGTTATTTCTGGCCTAGAAGCTGCCAAGTTGTACCTGCAACAGTAAATTGCTCAACAATACCCTTTGGTAACCTTGCATCAAAGGAAAGGAAACACATACGAGTGCATTTTCTGCAGCATTTTATGACACTGTGCTCCCACTATGAGACTAAACTAAGCTATGATGTTTCCTTGTCTCTTTTCAAAGGCATGGTCACTTGAGGGGTGTTTAGAAACTGATGATGGTAGCAAAGGACTATCCATGTACACTAAAACTCATTTGGACAGCTCTTACCAGGTCTGAACGTTCCTTTTCAGCTGGCTTCCACAAGCCCCTACTCTGAGGAAAACCACCAGACAGGTACAGACAAACACAACCTTTGTTTGTGTTGCAAGGCAGCCAGGCATGAACCAGCTCCATGAAGGTTACTCCACTAGCAATCTCATGCAACATATATGCTCCTCAACTGCCCCGCTGGCTCTTCTCCAACCTCCATGGAACACAGGGAAGGTGAATTTGTCTTTGTATCCATGTAGGCATCGCGTAATTTTCAGCCCTTGAGGCAAAGGCATCTTCCTATAGTTTTGCATGTGTAGCATCAAGTTCCCATGACTACCCTCTGTATCGTGTTTACTCTAGTGCATGGTGTTTGATCATAGGCTTGTAGTAGTGTGTTTTGTTTGCTTTGAGGACAAATCACATGAAACTTCCCACCAGCTGTGGGAGAGGCATCAGTATGTGAGTTCCATGTTGCTTCTATTGAGATGTAAACTCTGCCATGCTTTTTCCCCTTTACATCTCTATTTCCCTGACATTTTACTATCTGAATTGCTACCCTTTTTTTCCCTCAATAACCGTATATATGTCTGTGCATAGCTAACCAGCTGAAATTATTCCTCTGCATGCATCCAGGGACAGAAAATGCAAATGGTTCAGTGGCAACATTCCCCTAATACACACCCCCCAAACAGATCTCCTAAGCCCAAATCCCAGTCAAGACAAGAGACAACTGGTGTTTGCTATATTTTTGCTCATTGCAAACATCAGCAGCAAGACACTAATAAAAGAGATGAAGATACAGCAGAAGGACTCCAATTTATCCATTGATTCAAACAGAATCATATGAAATAAAGAGATCTGAATGCTTACATGGAAAACTTGAAGCAAATTGTAGTACAGTCTATCTTGTAGAGCATAGTATATTTCATGGAGCAGAAGATAAATAAAATCCAACATATCTGTAATTAGTAAGAAGTTCAATGGGCTTTAGTTTCCTCTGTTCCAAAAGCCCAAACCCCTTGCTGTAAGGACCATTGCTCTTAGCTAAATAAAGTTCATGACACAAATATGTGTGCCTGTTTCTGCCCAAGAATGAGTCAAGACACACATGGCTGGTTTATTACAACACTGTAATTCACAGGCTGCACTAAACACACAATAGTCCATGGTTTTAAAATCCATCACTGACTGCAAAATAAAACTACAAAAGGTAGAGACTTTGTTGTGGCTGAACTACCAGTTTTGGTGAACAGCAGGACTGTGGTGATAGAAGGAGAATGACAGTAATAGGATGTGCAGGAGATGTGTCCTTAGCTTGGAAAGTAATGGTCTGTTAGGGAAATAGGAGACTCTGCATGTCTTATGGATGTGTGCACGTTAATTAAAAATAAAATATAATTATTAAAAGTAAAAATGAAAATAAAATAGCTGCTCTACATTTAAGAGGAGAATTGCTACTAAGTGAAGGTCACAGCTTTACTGAGAGAGCCCATCCAGCCATAAGAGCATACTCAGGTTGTGTTCTTACGTTTTCTAGAAGAAGCAGATCTTTTGGAGAAATTATACACCTGTAATCATAGAATCATAGGATGGTTTGGGTTGGAAAGGACTTTAAGATCACCCAGTCCCAAGCCCACTCCCATGAGCAGGGACATCACACACTAAACCATGTCACCCAAGGCTCTGTCCAACCTGGCCTTGAACTACCAGGGATAGAGCATTCACAACTTCCCTGGGCAACCCATTCCAGTGCCTCACCACCCTCACAGTAAATATTATCTTCCTTATACCTAACCTGAACATCCCCTGTTTAATTAATGAATTATCTATCTGTAGAGCAGAAAAAAACCTTTCAAAAACATGTCATCTCTCTATGGTAAGAGTCAGACTGACATTTCTGCTTTACCAAATACTGCACTCTGAACTCACAGAATCTGGTGTACTTAAGGAAACAGGTAATGCAAAAAGAATTAGCTCTCTGTTTACTAAGGAGTGTCAAAGAGTTTACTGCCCTTTTTATCAATCCTAAGCCCTAAAACACAATTCAAATGAGTTCCCATGAAATAAGATATAATATAATCCCCCACCTGCTCTACAGTCGCAGTATTGATTTATGAGGCCTTACCTAGTGCGTCTTTGTTTGCAATAGTCAACCCTTTCTCGCCTTTTTTCTTCTTCTTCTTCAGCTTCATACCAGCAAAGAGCCCCTTTCTGAAAAAGTAAAGCAAAGCAATCAGTGTATCTTCAAGCCCTTTTCTGTGCTATTGAAAGCAAATAAGAGAAAACTTTGATTTTCTGTTTCATCTAATTTTGCTTATTCTGAACATTTGGCACTTTTTTTTCAAACCAAGAGGCAAAACGAGGAAATCTGAGATAAGTTTTTAATCTTATGACTCCCTATGCCTAATTCTTATGCCTGTGACAAGACTAAACATTAAAGCCTCTCATAAATTACAGTTTTCAGATGAAAAGCAGTTTTCCAGTGAATGAAGATAAACATAAAAGTGTTTTCATAAACTTACTTGGTGAGGATACCCACTGTACCACTGGCACATACGTTACAACAGCTTTTGCCGTTTATTTAGCTAGTTCTCACCCTTTTCCAACAACAAATCCATGAGCTGGCCTGAGCAAAGGTTTCTTCTCAAGCTGTGCTCAAGCTGTTTTATAGAGATGCTTAAACCCAGCATCAACCCCAGCTAGTGCAGAGCTCTTAGGCCTCATAATTCTTCCTATATTGGATTAGGGAATTGATCCAGCTTAAAACTAGCCAATCCAGCTAAAGCTCGGTGAGTCCATTTTTCAGATCATGCCTTGCTTAGGTGACTCTATAGCTTCATTAGGGCTTCCCTACTCCTCCAGTTCAACTCAGTTTTAACCACAACTTCTTGCCAGGAACCCACCATAGTCATCCAGGAATGAGATGTGTTTGTAGGGCAAGATGCAGGCAAGAGAAACATGGCCTCTGTCTGGTTGCCATCAGAGATAAAACATGTCAAGACACCCAGCAAGGACATGGTGCACTCTTGCTTCTTAGCAAACGGATGGCAAAACTCCCCATGGCCCCAAGGCAGGAGGCAGTACAGCTGCTGAACTAAGATAAAGTACTTCTCCCAGTGCTTATAACAGCAATGCCAATGCTGGCTGTTCAGGTCTGTGCTTAAAAAGGGTCCCTTTCCCTATTTACTCTTTTACTGGTACTTCAGCTCTTCAGTAAGTAGGAAAAAAGAGCTGTTGTGATTTGTGGAGCTGGTTTTAAAGAGGGGGGCAAAAGGAAATATCTCTACAAACATCATTCAGCAATTTCCCCTCCACAAAGGGTCTCCTATTTTCTCCCATAGCCAACAGACCTTCCTTGGTTGCCAGCTAGCCTCAACCCACCAAACTCTTTGCCTCTATGCCAGGATCCACAAACACTGGTCCTGCAATAGGACACTGATGCTGTTCTGCGTTTTGCAAACGGAAAACAAATCTGATTACAAGACTAACTTTAGCAGTCCCCAATTCACACCTGACCTACTGCTCCAGCTTCTGCTTTGCCATACTCTGGAGTCGAGGCAGGAGCTGATACACTGCAGAGAGGAAAGCTGTGGGAATAAAATGAGACTTCTCTACTTTGCCCCTAAGCAGGGCTCAGCACAGCATCCATTCTTAGCAATGGGCAACAGAAACACCATTTCCTGCACCAGAGCTGTGCATGGAAGGCCCCTTTCCAACCAAGATTTTGGAGAAGGAGTGGGAAGCAGCCGGCTGTCCTGCAATTGCCTTCCTGAGAGATTAAAGTGGGCAACTAAGCATGGTTGTATCCTTACACTTGGGGAAAGGACTGGCTGCTTTTTGTTTATCTTCACAGTTTTCCTATATTTCATCCCTTTACAAAGTGTGTGGTTTTAAGCCACATGATTCATCATTCCAAAAGGGCTTGGGGAGTGTAAATCAAATCTCTGAGCACTGGAGTGTGCAGTTTAATTTTTCCGGGTTTCTGAAGGTTTTAAAGGCTTGAACCAGTGTTCAATAATGACCCTTGGAGTCAGCACATCTTTTCTTGCTGCTGATCTAGATCTGGTGAAACAGCCACAGCAACAGAGGAAACATACACAAAAGTTCTTCCTTCATGGTAAACTGGTGCTTGGAATAGCAGTGAGCAATAATGGCTTTGAGTGCCTAAACTGAAAACAAAACCCTAAGTTAAATAACTAAATAAATAAAAAAGATGAGAAATCAGTAGAACCAAACTGAGCTTAAGAGGCTATTTTCATCAATAAAAGCCTGTAGACTTTTGTCTGTAGAATTGGTCCCTTTCGTTTTGGAACGTCAAACCGAACATTTCAGAGTATCTGAAACCTTTCATTTTTAAATGTTGCAATTACCTCTTTCTGTATTTTGAAAATATACTTTCACCCCATTTGGGAGCTGAAACATTCACTAAATCCCACACAAATTTTCACTTCTGTTAGTATGTTGCTTTGGGCAATTTTCCTAATTATTGGTCACATTGATTCAAGAGACCTCTCTGGGGGCATGATTTCATACCACAGCTTTTCCAAGGAAACAAATATGCTGCATATTTCAGAGGGAGAATCAACCTATGCTGTTCGAGAGCTTTGTGCTATTAACTCTAATGACGAGCAAACCAGAAATTCTTGTAAGAATAAGACAAAAGTAAAATCTCTCTTCAAGTTTCCACAAAGAATACTTCTTTTCACTGCTGCTTTGACATAAATTCAATCAGCTGCTGAAATCTTGAAAATCACTCTTTCCCCTCTCCCAGGATAGTGAATGTTTTCACAGGAGAATGTTGCCAAGAAGGGAAGGTTTCAGGCTTCCATACAGTTTCATCAGATTGAATAATGTCCCCAAAGTTATTCATAGCCATCTGTAATCCCTAAACCAGGTATAAAATCGTGCACCACCTCTTGCAGAACTCAAAGATGTCATGTGAAAGTGTTTCCCATGTCCTAACAGGACCCTCTGGCTGCCAGCAAGGCACAAACATGGCACTGCAAGAATCTGGGAAATCAAGAGACTTTATGTGAAGGAAAAGTCTTTCATCTGCCTTAACAGATTTAGCCCCTATATGTTTACATGATGCCCAGAGATAAGGATTTTGCTCCTTCCAAAATCTAACAAGCTAATTTAAGACACAGTAAAACTAATTCATGTCCAAGAGAAGGTAGAGCAAATAGTCCCTATAAGCTACCAACAGGTTTACCTTTGTAAGTGCCTTGATTAGAAGCAATTAAAATCAGCCATCTCAGCTAATCAAGAACATTCATTAGTCCAAAGAGGACTGAATCTCCCAGCTCCTTCCAGATGGGGATTGTAAAAAATCTGGAATAAGGACAGCTTCTCTTCTGCATATGTACAATAACAATGTGGGCCCTGTGACTGTGATTCACTGAGGTTTCCCTGATATAAATAGCAAGAGTGGGACACCAACCATACCACAGAATTTGACTATACTCAGATCATGTTGGATTTGCACTAGAACTCTGTAAATATAAGGGTTTATTTCCTATTATCAGTGCCACAGGTCCACTGGGTCTCTCAATTAATTTTCATACTCTTTGAAAAAGACTCAAACACTGTATTCTTTTCTTACCAAAGTTTAGCCATAGCAGCTTCTGATTTCTAACTTGTTAGCTTTCAAAAATGTCCTTTCATGCCCTTTCTTTTTCATTTAAGTGGTCCTGTCATGAAAGAGGCTTCACGATCACTTCTTGCACTGCATAATGTTCTCTCAGATATCCAATAATTGCAATTTGCAGTTTAATTTAAACGAGAGCTGGCAAAAAAAAGGCACTTCAGAGCTGTCAGCAAAAGAGTACAAATGATCTTACTAAATACTGAATCTCCCTGGAATTTCTCCACATAGTTTAAATTTAGTTACTTCATCCAGCAAAATCCTTCTAGAAGTCTGCGTGCTCAGAGAAATGATGTGTGAGGAAAATAGCTTCTTGCTTTAGGAATGGTCATGTATCACCCAGAGACAGGCAGGCACTTCTATGGTGCAAGTCATTGAACTCACTGAAGACACTGGGATGGTAGAAATCATTTCTCCTTTGGTTATAAAGTCAGAAGAATAACCTGAGCCATCTATACACAGGCATATGTAGCTTGAGGAGGGACCTTTTGTCCCCTTCACAAGGCCCCCTCTCAGTGCAGTTTTCTACCTCTTGCTCAAGCAAAAACCAGTCTTGGGTTTAACCTGCATTAAACAAAGATGCTTATCAAGGTACATTTTTGTAGCCATGAACCTTAGGATGTCATTCCCTAGTGTTGGCATATGAGCCTGTTGGACACAGAAAAATTAAACTAGGGAATGAGATTTGGAAACAGGTGGCAGACACAGAAACAAACCCTGTTTTACCCAATGCACCTCCTGAGACCATCCAGGAGTCCTCCTACTGACAGGGTGAGTGAGCTGCAGCGTGCTCCTGGCAGCAGAGGATCCTTATTGGAGCAGCTGTCCTGCTTTTCCTTCCAAGTCCCTTCCTTCCTGGAAGCAGGAGTCTCAGCAAACCTCTTGGCACCATCAAAATGATTTAGTTCAGGGATGATCAAAGGTTTGTGCAGCTCAGATCTGAGCCAGGTCCAGTGCCTAAGGACTGTCAGGCTATGGGTGTGGGTATAGTGTCTTGACTGAGAAAGTATTTGACACTGAAGAAAGCAGAAAAACAGCCTTCAGCTTTCTTGCACACGAATGTAAAACTTGTGAGGTGGGTCTGTGTCCTTGCATTTTGAAAGGTTGTTTGCTTTGTGGTTTGGGTTGGCTTTTTTTGCAACTCCTTAAAAATTCTGCTTCTTTCAACATATCTTCATTTTCCAAAGAGTTTTGCAGTAAATCAAACTATATTGCACTGTTTGAATACTTGTCTCCACATGATTGTTTCTAAGTTTGATCAAATACACACAACCAGAAAAAACTTAATTCTCAGATGTATAAAAATCTTTCCTTTTTAAACAGAAAAACACAAGAAAGACATAGCTCACGTTATCATTTTCACACTATGTATTCGTCAAGGAAACTGAAAGGAAAAGTAAATTATCTCATAATTTAAACCACTCATTTTAAACAGTAAAACATAATTACAATAAAAGGGATTCAAAATGAAAAGCCTATCAATCTGAAACTGTAATGCAAGCATAATTACTTAATACAGAAACATTTTTTATTAAGCTAATATGTCATTTGTGATAATAAGTGATGTCCCAGGGAAGAAATTCCTTGTATTGCATTTCATTGTCAAAAGCAGCTGAATAAAATAACTTCTGTGTTCTTGGACACAGGGAAAGCAAAAGATAACTTAATAAATGGTTAATCATACAGTCATCTCATGCTTTCTTTTCACAGGATTACTGAAGTTCAGGGAATATTTTCCCTCTTTATTGTTTTAATTTATCTCCTTTGCCAGTACAGGCTTGCTTTGTGCAGTATATTGTCAGATACTTTATCTTGATTCAGTAATGAAACTCCCTTTATTCCGAAGTCTGTTATTTGTGCTGTGGTTCTTTTACAGCTCAGAGCTGTCTTAACTTGTTTCCATGTTTTCTGATTTCCCACTGGATTTGCTGTTTTGATAGGTCCAAGGATTTGCAATGGAAAAGCTTCATCTCCTTAAGGTGAACACACAATCCTGTATGACAAGCTGCTATGTAAAAACCAGCTATGGCACACACACAGTTATCAGTTCTAAAGCTTGTGATTTTCACATGACACTACAACATTATATCTCTTGTCTCAACTGTTAATAACTCATTAATAAGAAAACATGATTGCCTGGTGACAATATGGTGTCAATAGTAGTTATACACTAACTGTCCACACAAGAACATTATTGATTGCAACTCATTCTGGTGGTTTTGTAGATAACTCTCTGTAAAATTTGAGTTCATTGCACTGCAGCAGTCAAAACTGAAATAAGTTCTTAGTAAGTGCAAGAAATGAGATAAAAATATGACAGGGAACATTATATACCACTAAATTACTGCATTTTGGCTACTGCTTGCTGCTCTGATTGCCCTTATCAGAAAGAACTCATAATTCTGCAATGTAGAGAAAACACTGGTAAGTGTGATCAAAGGAGGGTAATGGCTCCTGCCTGAGTGTTCAGCCTGGAAAAGAGGTGATAGCCTGTGTTTTTAAGGTGCTGCAGTGAAGTAAAAATAATCAAACACGCCTGAGAAGCTCTGAACTGGCAATCAAACTGAAGTAGGTGGTCCTGGAGTCGTCACCGGTGGTCTCTGGTGTGAGCAGCTCAGTGTGCAGCATCAGTAGAAAAAACCAACACAGTACTAGGTATTGCCAGGATGGGTATTAGGAAGAAAGCAGTGAGCGTCATTTTGCCTTGAAGCATCAGTGAACCCCCACAAGATCATAAAATGGGATCACAGAATAAATCAGGTTGACATCTCAGATACTGTGTGCAGCTTCAGTCTCCACATCTCAGGAAAGATAACAGGATTAGAGAAGGCACAACAAAGAATGGAAGAAGCCACCTTACAAGAGACTGAAATAGATGGGGTTCTTCATCTGGAGGACGGATAACTAAGTGGGAATGGGATCAAAGTTTATAAATTTAAGCTGGTGAACAGGGGAAAGCAGAGCTACTTGTTGCCCAGCAAAACCCACAACACTTGATGAAATAGGTTTAAAAGTGCTATAAGAACCAGACAGAGATGTATTCGTTAACAGGCATGATAAAAATGCTCTGGGTGCTGGGGGGAACAGACCACAGAAGGCAGCCAGGCTCATGTACTCTCCCTGGATATCATCTCCTTTTGCCACCACTGCTGCAGACAGAGCACCACGTCAGATGGATACTGGATCTCACCATCTAGTAATTCTTCTGTTCTGGTAGTTGCCTGATCACAAATACCAGACCTGTGCATGGCTGGGTCACCTGGCACTCGCACTAGATTCAAATCACATATTGGCTTATTACCACATTTCTGTCAGAATGATCAAACCACAAACACAAACTTTTGCCAGAATGATGCTTAATCCAGCATGAGGTCTGGCAGTGAAAAAATAATCCATTCTTGGAACATACTTGAAAAGAAAAGCAAGTTCATTCCCCATTAGCACAGCCTCATACAATCTCTATGCTCTTGAGAGGTACCTGGATTTATCATATTACCTAATTGCAGCTGAAGTGGTGTTTGGAAGTAAGCTGTCAAATAACAAATGACATGGAGAGATGCACAGAGCAGGAGTTTCTCAGTTTCAGTTCACAGATCATAAAACATGAGCACTCAATGACTTTGTCAGGCAACAAGTTTAAAACACTGACAGGGATGGAGTATTCACAACTTCCCTGGGCAACCCATTCCAGTGCCTCACCACTCTAACAGTAAAGAACTTCTTCCTTATATCTAATTTAAACTTCCCCTGTTTTAAGTTTTAACCCATTACCCCTTGTCCTATCACTACAGTCCCTCATGAAGAGTCCCTCCCCAGCATCCCTGTAGGCCCTCTTCAGATATTGGAAGGCTGCTATGAGGTCTCCATGCAGCCTTCTCTTCTCCAGGCTGAACAGCCCCAACTTTCTCAGCCTGTCTTCATACGGGAGGTGCTCCAGTCCCCTGATCATACTCGTGGCCTCCTCTGGACTTGTTCTAACAGTTCCATGTCCTTTTTATGTTGAGGACACCAGAACTGAACACGATATTCCAGGTGAGGTCTCACAAGAGCAGAGTAGAGGGGCAGGATCACCTCCTTTGACCTGCTGGTCACGCTCCTTTTGTTGCAGCCCAGAATACAGTTGGCTTTCTGGACTGCAAGTGCACACTGAAGATGGCTCATGTCCAGTTTCTCATGGGTACCAACAATAATAATCAAATCTGCCAGGAGCAGGTAAAAAAGCATTAAATGACTGGTTCATTTTCTTTTCCTTCAGGAAGAAGTTCTTTAAATACAATTAGCTGAATTTAACTCAAACCTTGGAAGAATTTCCTGAAGGCATTAGACATACCTGTGAGTCTGAGATGCCACTGCTGAGAGCTCCATCCTATTCATTTTCTTCCAGTCATTACCCTTGAACAGGCTCTCCAAGCCCAGCCTGCATTTAAGACTTCATTTAAGGTTGGTACTTGCTCAAAGCAAATGTAGTACCTGGTTAGTCAATTTGGTAAACACTGAATAAGGGCAAAGACTTCTCCTTGTGCAAACATCAGCTCCTCCTGCTCTGCAGACACCCACAGCAAGGCACATGCCGCCTTCGAGCTCCAAGCTAAAAGGATAAGATTTTTACACGTACAAGACACCTTGAAAAGGTTTAGATTTCAGACAGACTGAGCAACCAGTGAACATATTCATGTATTTATACATATTTATTATTTAACAAGAACACAATTTCCTTTTCTCTATTTTCTCACTTTTTTCCACCCATAACTTGCCTGACTTCCCTCTGTACCAGGCTCTGGATTGTGGCTCCCCCTTCTACTCCTCCCATCTCACCAGTTAAAAGCTTACTATGTGTTATTTTTGGTTAGTAAACTTTCACTTTATTCGCAGCTCTTGCCTCCAGTTTTGTATGTACAACTACTTCCTTGACGTTTCCTCTTGGACATACTCCAGTCCTTGCTGAGAACAGCTTAAGACCTCTTTTGTTCTGGGCTTCCCACAAGACCATTTTCACACTGTTCTTAACCTGATGGTTAAGTCTGATGGGAGCTGACCTATAGAGAAGATCTTATACCTACCATAAGGCTGAATGTCTCTTTAAGAATGCCCTTGGAATTAAGTATTCAAACCCCAGCAGAGCAGGGGGATTCATTCTTTCAAGATACATAACAAAGTGCCCTGCTGTGGTGAAGTATCCATAGCACGTGAGGCATCAATCAATACTTTTACTGGAGTGAGAAATGCAGCACAGAAATAAAGCCACATTGGGCAGCTTAATCCAAGTGATCAGCCAGGTCCAAAGTTCTGCATCCTCCAGTTTCTTGTGGGTGACTTAAGAGATGGCTGCCCCTGCAGGTCAGGCTTATTTGCTCTGACTCAGTTCTCCAAGGTACAAGCTTCCAGCCTTGCTGTCTAGAAGCACCAATCATACTCTTATTTGACTTGAGCAGTTGGGCAAAGCTCTGCTAGCAGGAGAAATGGTAATTAAATCAGATACCTCATGCAATCCTGTATCTTTAAAAAGCATGTGCAAAATGCTCTTTTCTCCACTGGAGCAGAAAATTAAATGGGTTTTTTTTCCATTCACCCTTCTGAAGTTCACAGTTAGCCCCAGGTTCTGATTTGGGCTTTTTCTGAGCATACTTTTCTTCAATTTCTTTTCATACTTTCTCTCATCTTCCTTCTCTTTCTAACACAAACAAGCTACCATAAAAAAAACACATGCTGGTGAATCACATGTTTGGGTGATGATGTGCCTTTGCCCCAGGCAGTTACTATTGCTTTGGCTATCTAATTATCTTAAAAGGCTTAATAACTTTTTCAGGGGAAAGCATCACCTATGCTAAGGAAGGGCATAGCAATGTGTTTAATAGCACATCTAGTGCAGGCAGACTTGGCTGACAGAATAGCGTGGTCCTTTGAGAGATGCCATACAAAGCACATTCACCCAAGCCAGGTTTTAAAGCACTCTGCTTCTAGATGAAATCCTAGACACCGTGAACAGCCTGTGAGCCCTCCCAATGGAAGGGTTGCAGTTTTGTAACACCCAAAGCAAAAAGAAAGCATCAAACTTTCTATTTAGACTTCCAACCCCATCTCTCTTGCAGGGCTGAATTCAGAACCGAGTTGTTACCAACACAGATCAGTTTCATTACCTTGCCCTAACATTTGCAGCTGAATAAGCTGAACTGGCAGCTCTGCAGGAAAAAGCTGTCCAGGAGAGACACTCCTGGGCACTCTGAATAGCCACGCATGGCTGATCAGTTTTGCTCACCAGCATCCTGGCAGGTAACCAAACTCTCCTTGCACAGCCTCCCTTCCAGACTGCAAGTCACCTACACCATCCAAATCCGAAACAGCTTCTTTGCTAACTGCACAAACCTTTCCATAAGACCCAACACAAGCCAGTAAACATGTGCCCCATTCAGCCAGAAGCTGAGCACCCGATTAGCACTTGAGTAGCAAAAGCTGAGGTTACATTTTTGCAGCTGTTTTGACTTAATCGGGACTTATCTTTCCTTTCCTTCCTTTCCTGGCCCAAACACAGCCAGGTCCTGGCCTTTACCTGCCATTGGATCAAAGGCAGTAAAAACTGTCTCCAGAACATTGCCTGCTGTGCATGGTGGCAGTAGGCAGTAATCCCTCTGCCTGGGGAATTGCTCCATGCCACAGGAACGGGTGAACAGAAAGTGCTGGGGTTTTCATTTTATGAATTTCGTGTTGAACAGAAACTCCCTTGTATTTACAAAGGGGGTGTTGCTCTGGGCTGCCTGATAAACCAAGTGCCCAAGTTACAGGATGTTTAGGAGTGTAAAGAAATAGAAAGATTACATAAGGGGAGGTTTTCAATAGTCAGTAAGTGAAAAAGTGACTCAGCCCCTCTTCTCTCTTAACAGGTAGATCAGTCCTGGGCTAAGCCAGGCCTTCAGTGGAAGGGATAAGGAGAAAGTCAAGATACAGAGTCTATTTCCAGCCTCATTCCTGCCACATCCATAAAGTTATGTAGCTTTCAGTGTCCTCTTCAGTTAATGGATTCAGTTAATTTACCTGTCCCATAGAAGGATCGTTAGGAGACTTAAAGAGAAGTTTGAGAAGTGGTCTGGTGAAAACGACAGTGTTTACAGAGATGGGACAGTGCATCTAAGGGTTGAACAGTATGTTTCATTGAAACTACCATAGGCACTTGGTGATCCATATATTTTGTTCTCAGTTTTTCTAATGGGGGCAGAATATTGTTCTCAGTCGCCTTGGAAACCCTGAGGGACCCAGTGCCTTTTGCTTCCCTGGGCCACAGGAACAGGTAGCCCAGAGAGGCAGTGGATGCTCCATCCCTGGAACCATTCAAGGTCAGGTTGGACAGGGCTCTGAGCAGCCCAATCTAGCTGAAAATGTCCCTGCTTATGGCAGGGAGGTTGGACTAGGTGACCTATAGTGGTCCTTTCCAACCCAAACCATTCTATGATTCTAAATGGTCCCAAACTGGGATGTTGCTGCCAAATGCAAGCAGCTATAGACAGTAGTGAATTCATTTTATGGTATATCAGAGAACATGAAACACATATCATCTGCTGCTGGGGAGTCTTCAAAGAGATGGAACGCCTTATTTGAGAGGAAGTGATATTTGGTTAGAAAAACTGAGAAGCTCGAACAGGTCATCTCCTCAGCAGGTATAAATCGGTGTGCTATCCCAGTGACTGGGTGTTCCTGGAAATGGGATTACTGTAATTTTTAAGGGAAGAATCCATGTGTTAAAAACTATGCAGGAGCATCTAGCTAATAATCCACCTAAAAATAAGAGGTCTGATAGAGCCAAGTATAAAAAACAGGATTTGACTAATGTAGGTGATGCTTCAGAGCTGACTGTGGGCCAAGAGAAGTGCAGATATGGAAGCATCTCTTTAGGACCATAGCATGATCATTTTCCCAATGCTTCCTGCAGCTTTAGGGAACATGTTGCTGGGCAGTCAGCCAGGGATGAAAAGCCAGAACCTGCTGACTGCTGCAAGACCTGGCTGGTGTGGGGCAATGTGGTTGGGTTACCCTCTATGAGTGCCTTTCCTCCTGTATATTGAACTGATGAATGCTTTGATGTAAAGGAGAAGATTTCAGACCTGAAAAATTGAAGAAAATGGTTTGTGGCAGTGAAGTACCACGTTCAGTGCCCTACCCAAGGGGCCTCAGCTTTGTGGCATCATCTCTAGCACAAACTGTTTGCACTTGCTTTACTATAAATGTTATTTAGGAAGAGAAAACCACACTGAAATGCAGAGGCAGTGGTACTTGGAGTCCTGAATTGTAATCCCAACTTTGTCTCAAAGCAGCCAAGCAATTGCTGGCAGGTCTCTGCACCCCTGCTTCCCCTTCCACCTACCTGCTTGGTGCTGCAGCACTGTAATGTCATGAAAACCTATTGTATTCACAAAGTAATGAAGCATCAATGACAGGCTTGGATCTGTGCTGGTCTGCAAAAGAAATGTGCTCAGCAGTAAGGCAACAAGGCAGAGAGAAGCCTCGTTGCCAGATCAGCCAGGACGGGTCTATTATAAGCCCATAGTCAGTGTTGATGCCTCACTTAGTTCCCTGTGGGTATAAAATCAAGCCTGGATCTCCATCCTGGACAGGAATTGCTCCTGACCAAGCTTTGTTCCCATGAAGTCAGACAGACAAGTATCCCTTACTGAGCTGTTTCTCACAGGCAGTGGTTCAAACCTTCATAGTCAGTGCCAGGTCCAACATTCAACCTCCTGTTTCACAGCTTAGCTGTGCATCCCACTTCTCCCCATGGGGCTTGCTATTTTGCAGTACTTCTGATCTTCAACTTTACAAAGACCACTGGCAAGATTTGTCAGCAAATTACTGCAGAGCTAGAAGAGGAGGGCAACAGCAAGTCCCATTTGAGTGGACTTAGCACACAATAATATGTAAGGTTGGAGAGGGCCATAGGATCAGCTCCAAGTCACAGATTAGTCTCTTGTCAAGGCACAAATTAAGCCACAGAGGTTTAATTCTTCTCCTTCCCTTCCACATCCATATGTTTCCAGTCATCAAACACTGCCTGCACCGTGGATATGAAACATCCTTAGGGATGCTGTATGTTGTACCAAACCCTGTCAGTCCCAAAGGCAGAGCCATGAGCTTTCCCCTGCTTTGATAGGCAAATAAGGCTCTGCCTTCTGCTCAGTACAGCTACTAGGACTCATAGCCCAAAACTATAGCCCACCAATATGATCTCCAAACTGCTGGCTGTTTATCACTCTCCAGTAATAACAAAATACTCTGTGAACACCAATTAAGCAGTGACATTTGAAAAGATGCTTCTGTTCTCTCACCATTTTGTTTGCACTGGAACATAACAGCTAGCGGTTCAGCAGTGGAGTGATAATTCCAAAGGAATCCTTTCTGGGACAGGAACAAACCCGAACTGTTTGCTGTGGGAACTGATGGGTACTTGTTGAAGACAATGGATGGAGGTTGCCCTCCCAGAGCTTTACTGAAAGCTACTGCAATTCTTGAGCTCATAACATGAGATTGAAGTAACGATATTTGCCTTGCTTGTGTGCTGACAACACTTTTTCCCTTTCTATGTCCCTGTGATCTCACATCATCAACACTGGAGCTCTTTCTTTCTTTAATCTATCATTCCATCATAGATCTGATTTTATTGTCCTACTTCAGTCCCAGTCTGAATAAGTAACTACACAGTCATTGACCAATGTAAAAGATGCTCTCAGATGAAGAGGTTAGTACCAGGTGTTTCTAGAGTTTCTTGAAACAGGATGAACATCCTGCTTCTCTTAAAGTGCTAAGAATTCCTGTATTTCTGGCTCAAAATGCTTAGTTTAACAGTCATATGTTCCAGAACAACATACTGTTCTACAAAGCTTTCAAATTAATCTTGCTTTAGGGGATTATCTTCATAACACATATCTTCTGAAAGCCAGAAGAGCAGATGTTATCTTCAGCCTTTCTATAGATACCAAGTTTAAACTGAACATTATATGAAATAGCTGGTAGAGAAATTGTGTCCAATTGCAGAACAGAAGTCATTGCAGGATGACCTGACTTTCACTGCGGATAGCCTGTAGCACATCAGGCCAAACTCCTTCCTTCTTTGGTCCTGAACTAGTCATGAAAGAGAGAAAAAAAATAGTATCACCTTACACAATTATTTGCAGAGCATTAGGTTACTGCTCAAGCCAAATCCCAGGGGACTTGCAAGAGACACAAATAGGACACAAATAGGACACAGGGCTGCTGCTTCTCAGTCCCAGGCTACCTGATCAGGGAAATAGTAGAGGCCAGACACAGCTATGCGCGTGTTGTGGTTTAACCCGTAGACAGCCTAAAACCACAGAGCCATCTGCTGTGGTGGAGACATAGCAACACATCAGCCAAGGCTTAATCTGAGCAATGCATCCCATCTAACCACAGTGCTAAGCAAAATCCAACTCAAGACAAGTTTGGGAGAACTCCATGCTCACACACAAGGACTAGCTTGTGCCATTAGTTATTTCTCTAGAGCTATCCCAGACCTGCATCTGCAAGAAAATCAGAATCATTAAGTAGAATGTCAGCTCTAATAGTACCCATATTTCCTTACTGCCCATAGAAACCCAGGTCACTTCTGAAGTTACAATAGCAGTACATAAGAAAATGAGACCATGGCCTGAATGAAATACTGAGTACTTCAGCATTTTCAAAGTAAAAATCTATTGATGTCAGAAAACTATCTAAACAAAGGAGCCACAAAGAACTGGTATTACTAATTCTTAGACTCTCATTGTGCTATTCCACATTTTTCTGTGGACAATTCAAATTCCCAAGTGCTTTAGCACCACTTGTTTATGAAGCTTAGCATTTCTTAAAATTCAGCCACACCAACTGAAATGAGATATATCTAATCCATGAAAAACAAACTATTAGCACTTTTCAAAGCTAATGAATAGTTCAGAGTGAATTTAAAAAGCCCTGAGCCTGGAAACTCTCCAGTGCAGAGACAAATCCAATACCCCAGGCGTCTGATGGAGAAGATTTCTGTTGTCTGCAGTATTAGACCCACAGAACAGTAAATAACTCAGACTCCAAAACCATGCAGCTCTCTCAGCAGGACAAATCCGTTTCAGTAGAAGGAATAGAGAAGTTGATTGAAATCTTATCAGAGTTAGGTACATTTTGTTAACCTGTTTCAATGAAGGAAGTAAACTACTGAAACAAAACTTGGCTTTCTCTTCACACACAAAACCTTGTGCAGTTGTCAGGCACAAATTAAGCTTTGTCACTATTTTAAATGTATTTAACCACTACCATTTATTTACTATTTATATAAACTAATTTATGGTAAATTCTCAGGCAAATCCTATAAGCACTTTGGCCAACCTTTGGTCTCAGTTCCACATCTCTGAGGCTGTAGAGACACTACAAAATCCATTAAAAAGTTCTGGGTTTGGTCTATAACAGCCAGGGCAAAATTTACTTGCTAACACCACATTCAGGTCTACTGCAAAAGAGGGCAGGAACAGGAAAATACACTATCAGCAAGATATAGAATCATAGAATAGTTAGGATTGGAAAGGACCTCAAGATCATCTAGTTCCAACCCCCCTGCCATGGGCAGGGACACCTCACACTAAACCATATCACCCAAGGCTTCATCCAACCTGGTCTTGAACACTGCCAGGGATGGAGCATTCACAACTTCCCTGGGCAACCCATTCCAGTGCCTCACTACCCTAACAGTAAAGAATTTCTTCCTTATATCCAGTCTAAACCTCTGCTGTTTAAGTTTCAACCCGTTACCCCTTGTCCTATCCAATTTAAATAATCTTACTATACACAGAAATACAGAAACATGCAAATAAACATGGATATATATATATATCCATGTATACTACACTCATAGGCACAAACACCCATGCAATCATCTGTTTCAGCAAAAAAGCCAGTTTCCTTCCCTTATGGAAAACAAGCATTTCACAAACGATTGATCCTCAGCTCATGATTTGGATTGATTTCAGGAAAATAAGATTATTTCCAGCTGCACCTGAGCATTGAAAGATTTAAGTGTCAAATTTTGCCCCTAGGTGCATCTTATTGAAATCAAAAGCAGTTCATACTGGGTAAAGCGAAGCCTACCTGCATCTACCTAAGAAACATGGCATGCTGTTTCTATATATTTTTCAAGGCAGAATCATAAAACAACAGGGAGAGATAGCAGTTGTGTTAGACCAGCTGATGTGGTCACAGAAACCACTCTTATGCATTGGAGCCCCAAAGCCCTGCACCAGAGCACACGACTGATTTGTATTCTCTTACTGCTGGGTTGATGCCCAAGTGTGAACCAGAGTAATCCTGAAGATGCTAAACATCCAGAAACAGTGGACACCAGAAAATGTTCTTGCCAGAGACATCCATCTGCTCCCATTTTCGGTCTAATAGAATTAATGATCTTCCCTTACAGACATTTAAAGTATAAAAATAATAAATACAAAACTTGATGGCACAAATGAAACCCCCACACAAGCACTTCAGTGTTAAAATTTTAAGTCCTTATGTATTTCCAAGCCTCAGTTTTCTCACTGCAGAATGTCTTACATTGTACTCACTGTCCCCACCCCCCCCAAAAAAGGAAGAATATAAGAGACATTACCTTGTCTTTTTTTCCTCCATCTCCTATACTTTTCTGTTGTCTGGTGCCAAGCCAGCCTTCACCAACTCATCCAGCACCTGTAAAACATCACTCTTCTACTTGGCTGCCATAGGGATTCTGTCTGTGCTTATGATTAACCCACTGTGATATCTGCCAGAGTAGGGTGAGGCTGTTTAAACACTTGATTATATTCATGACTCTTACTCCGGATAAGGTTTCCTACAGCACTGAGATGTACAAGTGTAGTTAGCTGCTTCGTGAAGCCTTGCAAAACTCTGTGGGTTTAGCTCATTGTGCTCCTTTACAGAGACGTTTTTCCTTCTCCTTCCTGCCATGAGTGTGTTCTCCCCACTGCTGTGGTCAGGTACAACCAGCTTAGGACTGAGACAGCCTTTTGGTTCATAAAACAGCTCCAGAAACACAATAGCAGGGGGTTGGACTGGATGATCTTTGAGGTCCCTTCTAACCCAAACCATTTGCTGTTCCTATGAGCCCATGTGCAATGATGCAAAAATGGGGTATGTGTTTCCTTTCACAGGGCAGGTATTTGCTGCACTGATGCAATTTCTGCTTCTTCTCCACATGCACAGACAGTCTCTCCAAGCTTGCCAGTCCAGACTACTGTCCCCTCTGTGCAAATATCCCAGTGAAATCAATAGGAGTTTATACAAGATATTGAAGACTAGTGGAGTGGATAGGGCACAAGAAAAAGCTCAGGATTTTAGTTCCCTTTAGGGATATTGTTCCAGATATGTCCTGGATATACAAAAAAGTGTTTTCATGATAAGGAGAGCCCAGCATTGGAACACGTGCTCAGTGAGGTTGTACAGTCTCTGTCCATGGCACATTTCCAAACCCTGGTTGGACCAGGCCTTGAGCAACCAGGTCTGCACTCATGGCTCAACTCTGAGCAGGAGGGTATACTAGAAACCACCCGAGGGCACTTCCAAGCTCAATTCTCCTAGGATCCTGCCCTGTGATCCTATATTCCGCTACCGGTAAAGGTGTTTGTGGGTATATCTCAATTTACAGCATTGGTTGAGGACGAAATCTGCTCCCTGCAGCAAAGTTGATGTTACTGTGACTGCACAAGTCATACATCCACTCTGAACTATAGCTGATATAGCTGCAATACGGGAATTATTCTATTTTTCTGTTTCCCTGGGGCATTTGCAACCATAATGTTTTAAAATTATTCACACAGCAAATGATGTTGCACAGCATCACAGCAATACAGCAAATGCAACGTTTCCATTAGTCATTGCAGCAATACAAATATAAACTTTGGGAGAAAGCAAGGGCATATTTTAGGCAATGTCTTGCTTAACCCAATAAAACTAACCAAACATCAACCTGCTGGCCAAATATAGAGGCTGTTAACTAGCTGATCATTTGATCTCTCTTATAAAATATATATATATATGCTTCACTGTGCTCTCCAGTTCTGCAAAAGTAAACCTCTTTCATGTATTAAAAATTGTCATTCACACAAAAGGGCAAGCAAAATGCTGCAATTATTACAATTAGCACTAAAAGAGGAGACCTGGCTCACTGTGCAGTACATTGCATATGTATTTTCCTACTCAGTTCAGTAGCTTTGCAATTCATGTTCAAGAGTTGCCAAGGAGTTGAGTTGAGGAGCAAACGGGGAAGGAAAGAAAAGCCAGATCTCTTGGCAAGATAAATATCTTACATCATGAAGGTTAATTCGGGTCTTTCCAAACAGAAACTGCTTTCATCTCAGTTAAAAACAGGCTGTGTCAGATGGACACCATAAAGGTCACCAATACTTGTTAGAATTTTCTTATTTTAGGGGTTTAGCACTTGGCTAGTCAACTCAGATGCTCTAGATGCTAAGGAAAACACACAGAGACATATTTGTACCACATAGTTTTCAGGCATTTGTCATTGGTGAGGTTTCACACAGCAATCTGAATCAATTTAACAGCTCAATGCTGTTAAAAGGATAGGGGCATCAGTCCCTTTTACCAGTCTCCTCTTCTGCTCTCATCCATGTTCCTGATGTTTAAGTTATAGGGATACAAAGGGAGCAATTCTTCCTCAACAGGGGCAGTCAGTGCTCCAGGACATCACTGCTCTGTGGGTCTCCTATGGCTTCTGTGCTATACTTGCTAAACCTTGTTGGTGTCTGAGCTCCCTGGTATCTCTAATGGCTCTACATGCCTGTTGCTAATACAGCTCCAATTTTGCTTGTGATACAGCACGTTAGGGGAACAGAGTGTGACCCACCAGCTTTCAGCAGGTGATGCTGCAAAGCTGAGTTCTGAAAACTGACCCAAATAATACTAAAGATGAAAACTCAGTTTTCTGGAAGTCATTCCAAACTATTGTGAGTGAACCTCAATCAGCTCCCACATTCCAGAGTGTCTGCCTTTCACAGTGCTGACTTCCTATCATGGTCTAAGCTTACCTGGCAACTAAGTACCACACAGCCACGTGCTCTGTGGCTCAGACAAAAGCCAACACACAGCACTGCACCAGCTACTAGGAAGAAAATTAACTCTATTCCATATCCCATCATTTCGTAATTATTTGGAGCATTTCTGTGGAGCGCAGTTAGCTCAGTACATATTATAGCTGCCACTGATCATTACATTACAGAATTGACACAATGAATTTCTTCACATTTAGGATATTGAAGCATCTTAAGAAGGCAGAAGCTGCTCATGTGATGCCAGATACAAATCAAGAACCAGCTGCCCTCAAGTCTGTGCTCCAGAGTGCTTGCTAATGTTCCTGTCCAGAGGAGTCCAGCAGAGCTTTGCCTCACTTCACTGCATGGACCGGAAAGGGGTTTTATCATAGGATCATAAAATAGTTTGAGTTGGAGGGAGCTTTTAAAGATCATCAAGTCCAATCATCCTGCAATGAGCAGGGACATTTTCAATGCAATCAGGTTGCCCAGAACCACAGCCTGGTCTTAAATGTCTCCAGGGATGGCACATCCACCACCTCTCCAGGCAATTCACCACCCGCATTGTGAAAGATTTCTTCCTCCCATCCAGTCTGAAATGAGATTGAGTGATGTTGATCACACCCTAGGGATTTTTATCTCCCTAATTTCCAGGAAGATGCCAGTCTCTTGGCTCTGTGGGAGACCATTGATGGCTCTGCTGCACAGGGGTGTTAACCTGAATTAACTTTTTCGGTGGACAAATTCAGCTGCATGAATGTCTGTGCAGAGACACATGCTCAGAATTGCTGTGACAGTAATTTGATTTGGTTTGCTGAAGGTTGCAAGTGCAACAAATTAAATTGAAATGAGGGACACTCCAGTGCCCTGGAGGTGACGGTCTCTTGTCTGCAGGGAGGAAAGGAAAAGTGTGTCGATACCAGGCTTTCACTCTGCCAATATCTTAGGGTTAATAAATGCTCCTAAAAATAGCAGGGTTTTTTTCTAACACAAGCAGACTTTGCAGAGAGAATGATTGACTCAGTTGGAAACACACAGTGGACTTCTGCTATCCTCCAACAGTAGGGTTTGGATTGGTATTAATTGACATTCATAACTCAAGCAGCTACCCAATGATTAAACATGGAAAACTTTGTGTTTGAACAGTGGGAGTGAAAATGCAAAAGCAGGTCTGTCTAGAGCCATCTCCAGCCATGCAATGCTGATAGGAGAGAGCTCCCTGGCTGAGGAATGACCTGAGCCTGGGCACTTTCCTGGTCCCCAGGCAGGTGATGTCAGCAACCACTGTGACTCAGAAGTGTTTACTCACTAGTACATCCTCAGCTCCTGACACGGCAAGTTGACTAGAGAGTTTAGATAAGAATAGCCAAAAGGTGTGGCCAACTTTCATTATATGTACGTTTATTAGTTTGAACAGTGTCATTATGCTTGCAAGGGAGGGTTTGAGTAATGTACTGTAGTGTGTTGAAATGCTGAGGAGAAGCACAGTCTGGGTGAAGCACATTGCTGGAGAGAAATGGGAGAACAGGCAATGAGGAAAAAGGCTGCACTCAGGGAAAGGCAAAGCTTCAGAGGTTCTAATACACTTCAGAAGGGCGAAGAAACACACATAGAGAGGTTTAGTGTGGATTTCATTACAAGGACATTTTATTTATGCATTGGTCATTCAAGAGTCCCTTTTATGAACAAAGTATCTACTATTTCTTCCTGTTGTGACAAAATGTATTATACCATCCCATAGACCTAGTTTAAATATTCTGTGCAGTCTAATATTCCATGCAGCCCTCCCAGAAGAAGACAACAGAAACTGGCAAGGGACAGAGGAGAATGGCTGAGGTGACCAAGGGCATGATGCAGCTTCCAGACAAGTTACAGCTGCAACAATTAGCACAGTGATGCTTGGAAAGAACAAATGGGTGGGACACATTAGGGCCTTGAAATCATCAGGGGAATGGCAAATGAGCAGGAAACACTTTTCAGTTTCTCTCTGTAGAAGCATTTTGCATAAGACACATAAGTACAAGTGTTGGACAGATGAATCAGTTCAGCTGCTGCTGCTTAGTGCAGGACCATGTAATGTTGATATACCAGGACAAATTCAGGGTAAAGCTACTCCGTTCAGAGCAGAGTACAAGGTTCTCAAATACAGCAGGTTTTTAAAGTAAAGGTTTTTAAATTCACCATTAATAGGTCACCATCTTTGGCTTCTCAATCAGTTCAGACCTCTCTAAGGAAGTCACTGGGTTTTCATGAATATATTCAGTCCTGAAAAGATGGCTATCTATGTAAAATGATTGGAATAGACATCATGTACAGCGACCATAAAAAACATTTTCCATGCACTGAAATGGAAGAAGACTTCTCATGTAAATTAACTGTGACCTGCCATAAAAATTTGATGGCCCCTTTCTCTCTGCTCTCTGAACAGGAACCCCCCCAAGGCACAGAGATGATATGATGCCTAACTGACACTGCTGTGCAGTCTAAAGCACACCAGGGAGGCTGCAGCCCATCTCTGCCCTGACACAGCCTGGAAAAGCACAAGCCTGGGCATGAGCACTCTTGGAGGTCCAAGTCTTCCAGAGAACGGGAGTAAGGAACAGCCCTGTTTCTCTTCTCTGAATTAATAGCAATAGCAGCAGCAGATATGGCAATAGGAATATCTGCAGGGTTTGCTGGCAGGGCACACTCCTGAGAAACGCTGCCAGAGGGACAAGCCCTCCAAGAGCTGCATTTATTTAGTTTTTCCTGGTCTGTAACAGCTGAACTGGGAGCAGAGAGAAGGAAAAGCAAAGCACTTCACCCCAGCACCTCTCCTGATTCCAGGTGTCTGCAGACCAAATGTTCACATGTGAATGAGTCATCTGGAGCCTCTTGGTCAGTGGAGGTGAAGAAGCATTTTGAGTGTTTGGTTGACTTGACACACTTCTAGAGAACTTATGTGGGTGTGAACATCTTCCCTGAGCTATCCCAGAAGGTCCGGGTTCAATATTTGCAGCCATGGCCCAGGACAGAGGGTGGAGTAAAAGACCCAATAGTACTTCCCAGTCTTGTAGTAGTTAAGATTACACTTACAGGCATAACAAGAAGATGCATATAATAACACTGTGAAGGGAGTAACTCCTGTTCACATACTCCATCAGCAAGACCACCATAGTCTTGCTACAAATGCAGTCTCCCCATACTGCGTTAGCTGACGCTAAGTAAGAGCTCTGCAGTGATTGCAAATGGCATCAAGCAGAAAGGACATCATGAAATATGCACCAGACTGACCTGCCCTGCAGGGTGACCACTGACACTTTATCTGTCTGCCTCACAGGCAAAGCTTCAATCACGTCCTTCACCTAATAGCCCCAATGTAGCTTACAAAGGCTTGTACCTGGAACCCACACTGCTGTTATATGAGCCCTTCCCAATGGTTTGAAGGCATTATACAAAGAGATGTCTCTGCTTCATGTGCATCTCTTTCTCACTCTCACAGTATGGAGAGACTGGAATTTACATGGACAGATTTCTCCCATGTGAATCAATTAAATTTCTTCTCCTATTTGCATTCTTACAGTTTCCCATGCAGCTCAGACATAGATGTTTTGGTTTCCTTCTGTGATAAAATCCTGCATAAACCATTCAAACAGCTGTGTTTGCAGAACTGTAGTTAAAACCATGACAAAGTCATGTGTTGAAAACATAACTGTGTGTTACAAACATGGCTGTGCTGTGTTAGGAAAGGGAAAGGAAGTTTTTTTAGCAACTGCACTTCTTGGTATCCCATGTAGATATGCTCTGCTGGTTTATTTAATCCACAACAGGTTTATTCATTTAAATGGAATCTGAAATCCTGTGGGTGACATTTTCATGCTCATATGTCAGCAGATGCCTATTTTGCTTTTTTTTCACTCAAAAAGACACAAGCTTATACAGAATTTTCTGAGCAGTGTCCGTGATACAAATCCCACCTCTAGGCAAGCTTCCAAGCCTCAGCTGCTTGATCATATGGATGAAGGAGTGTTTTGTGCATTAAAACCTCACACAGCATTGCTCACAGTAATCTTTCATTCTCTTTTCCAAAATTCATCTACCCTCTTCTAATTGCCCTTGAACCTAATTATCTACAAACACATTCCTTTGAAGTTAACGTTGCCCATAGGATCATTTGTATGCCTTCTCCCCAAGAAGCTGACCAAGCAGTTACTGCCTCTCTAACACCATATGCTGCTTCGTTTGTTTAGACCTTATTCCATAGTACTGGCTTGATAAGGCAAACACTCTATACTTCTGAAATGCTTTTGATCCTGGTGTGAGTCAAACTGAGCCCCTGATTACACCCAGTGATTCTTTTGTTTCTAATTTCCGCATTAAACAGACTTAATTCCTTCTCTAAGCCCCTGTGAAACTATCACTTCTCCTTGCTAAGTTAGATTGCCATTCATTCTGATTTCCTAGCCTCATCTTTGTTTCTCCGTATGTGCAGTTATGAAGAATACTTAGTGTCAGTACCTTCCACGGCTCCTCCATCACTGTTCCAGCCTCAGCTCTGTGAGCATTGCTCGGAATATGCATTTTTATCAATTTATGGACACCTGCCCACAAATTTCCATGGGGCTTCCTAAGCACATCCTCTGCTAATGGATTTGGAATTGCTCCGTGCATTTTATCTGCACCACTTTGCCTTCATAATACTTGTGGGATAATTTGTAGAGCAGTTTTTATATTGCCTCCTTATTTAATTTTCTTCTGTGATGTCTCAAACCAGAAAGAGACCAGAATGGTGATGTCTTCATGCGGCTCAGCTTCAAAGCTTCATGCAGGTCTTAAACAGGAGATTACAGCAGTAGTAGGTAGCAGGCTCCCTTTCTGATGCCCTAACAGCATTGCAGACCAGCTCCAGAAACCAAAATACAGCAGAGGGCCAGATGCAGACAGCCTCTTCAGCCTCCAGTATAGGTACTACAGCCCCTAAAATGCCCAGTGCCCCAAACACTGTAATTCACAGCCTTTAAAACAGCTCTCAATACAGCTGACTGATAGAGACTTTTCAGGTATGGTCCCTTGTACCAATATGAGCTGTTACTCCCCCCCTCATTTGATTTTATAGAGAGGCAAAGGCTCCCCCCTTGAACAGCTCTCTGCTCCTCATACTGACTGTGTGAGTCACCTTGTCTAGAAAACACCAACACTGCCTCTGAGCTGGTAAATTGTGATTCAGCTGATTCAGGATTGGATTCGTAACCAAACAAGCTTTCCAAATGGTTGCAGTAACTCTGGGACATCGCAAGTATCTTCACAAATAGCCACACTGGCACTTCGGAACATCTGATGGCTTGGCCCTGATTTAGGCATCCCAGATGGTGTTCAGTTCTCACTAGCTCTTGCAAACTACTCAGCCAGTACTAGCTTAATTCAGTTGAAGAAAACAATGGACAAATGTTGCACTTTCTCATATCAGAGCAGCAAGTCGGAAGGGATTTCTCCTAGTGGGTAGGGCACAGGGTCATTGCTTTGACAGGATCAATGCCAAATGGTTTTCACAACTATTTCCAGGACCAGGTTTATCTTTATTTTCTCATGATTGAATCACTAAAGGTTGTGCAAGGTATCAGTCTCCTTTTGCGTGTTTTGTTGCCAGTATTTGTTGTGTTTTTCAGTGGGCTGAGCTGTTGTAACAATATCAACTGATGATCTCAGCCTTTTCTGAAATCCTCCATTTCTAGCACAGTTTGCCTGCAGAGAAATCCCCATCCACATGTGCACCAAAACCACCCACAGGCTGAGAAATCAATATGACACGTTCATTGCAAATTACTCAGGCATAGCATGGAGGGGGGGAAGGAGATGCAATGCAAACTCCCATCTACAGTCTGCTAATGGCACTCAGTTTACCCCCTTGCAGTGGCTATTTTTCAGTTCTTGGCTTCCTTTCGATTGCCAGGTCATTGAGACTGTTCTGTGCTGCATCTTCTGTAGCATGGATCAAATACAAAAGTAGCCAGGTCCAAATACGATATTAGGAGTTTCTGCCATGTAGTCTGCTGTGTCAATACTGTGTGTTCACAACGGTTTGAGTCAATATCAAACATGCAGCTAAAGTTGAGGAAGTAGCTGTTGTCTCAGTGCCGCAGCCATGAGAATTTTCCTTGTGCTTTTGACAAATATGTATTTAGAACACTCAGTATTTCAGTCATTATTACTTCAGACTAGGAAATGCAAAGCAGGATGATGGTTTGGCTCTGGACTCACTTCCCTTTTCAGGACAAGGAGATGGCAGGACAGAAAACATCACCCAACAGGATCACCTGTGTGGATGTGACCAAGCTTTGCCCATTGGCTCCCTGCTTGCACTTCACATCTTTTTCCCTGGTCACTCAAGTCTCTTCTTCAGAAAGATGCTGATGCCGTTGCCCAAACACAGATATTTTACATCTGCTCTGAAAAACTGCTATGTGCTGATGAGTGTCTGTTTTAGCAAGGGTGATCGCTCCTTAAGGATCCCACTAAGATTTGGGTGCCACTGTCTTAGGTCTCATTCATACCCATGCAGAGGTATAGTTACTGCCCCCAAAAGCTTAAAAACCTGAGAAAAATCCAACCAGGAATCCAGGGCATGCTTCAGTAAAAGTGCACTGCTCTATAAATAGACCCTGTGGCATTGTCTTCTCATCATTGGCTTCACTTTTCATATCACTCATGTACAAAACTGATACACAAAGTGACAAGGTGGAAGCAAGAACTCTATTTTAACTAAAAAAGTGAGCTCAAGAGAGCAGGAGGTGGCAATGGTCACACAGGCCAATGAGCCCAGGCCACTCAACTCCCACATTAGAGAATGAAGGCTCCATACTGAGCTCTGTACTGAGTTATAGAAGATAGCAGTGAAAAGGGAAATGCCAGAAGCATCAGTGTGCACCCATGTCAGGTCATCATTGAAGCCCTTGTTGATGCCAGCAAAGGACAGGCAACCCAGGCAGTGATTCATGAACAGTGGGACAAAGGTGGGACAGAGGCTTTCCTTTTACTTTGCAGTACCCAAAACCTGGCCCCCAACAACTCAACCCTTGATAGGGATAATTATAATAACCAGAATCCTGTTCATTCATACCCTGCACCATTTTGGTCTACCTTTTTGTGATGGGGAGCTTTAATCACTCATATAGAGCTGGCTGAAATACTGGTCCAGGCTCTCTTTGTGGCAGCAGCTTTTCCCTACTGAGAGTTCATTGAATGGACAAGAGCATTTTGGCCTCAGGCCTTTAATTCTGAGTTTTAAACCCAAACCAAGGGCTGAAGGGAGGTATATGGCATACACTACTCCATCCTTCTCCAAACACCAATTGTGCAGTCTGGTTGCTGGATGAACTGGTTTCACAGTGCAAGTTTGACACCTGCATTCTGATCACTGCCTCAAACTACACTAAAAATACAGTAACCATGAAAGGCAAAGGTAAAAGGAGATATTTCTTTTTATACAAGCCACTTCTATGCTTCTTTTATAATACTCTAAAACATTAAAGACAACACTCCACTGAGCACTGTCTAGACTGCTAGAGAGAGGTAGGATAACGTAGCTGCTGCCTCAAAGCACCCGCTATCCAGGCGAAGAAAAAGCATATGAGAGATGAAGCATCACCCTAAACTCCCTGTGATTTGACTCGTTGTTTATTAGGAGGGTTTGATTTATAAATGGGAGGAAATATGCCTCCATTAAACTGTCTTTCCACACCAAACACATGCTGCACAAATTATAGCCCTTGTTAAACAAGGAGGAGCAGAAAAAGCTGCATTTCTTCACATCAGTTATTCAGCACAAAATGAAGTTTGTGTTAATACTTGCTATTCTGAACTGCCGTAAGTCACAGTGGAGATGTCTGGTTATTGAACACACCCACACTGCCAGGATCCACACAGAAACAACCCATCTCCTCACAGCATCAGCACAGGATAGTGAAGCCCAGAAGCCAAATATTTGTCTTTCTGGTTTGGAAGCTCATTTGTTGGCCTGTGAAGGAATTGCTTTATTTTAAGCAGCAAAATTCCACTGCACGGGGGACTGGAAAGCCAGATAAAATGGGAATCCTGGAACATAAATAAGAAAAACAGAGAGAAAAGACTGAAGTTTTCTGTCAGTTTTCTCAATAAATGTGACTTTAAATATGTATTTCAAGACACTGAATTTAGTTTTGTGGAAGGGGCCATGGAGGCTGTAGCCACACTTTCTAATTTCTATTTAGCTGTTGATATAATAGAAAGATACCAACACAAATTGAGTAATGCTAAAACTTCATTAGTGCAAACCAAATCCAAGCAACACTATAACCACTGAAGCTGGAAATGCGACTGTCAGTCACCTATGACATAACTCATTCATGTCAGCAATTGAGCACCCATAGCCTGGGCTTTTCCCGGAATTGAATTGGATTGAGGAAAACAACTTCAGATGGAATAGAAGAAAATTCAGGATCTGCAAGATTCCCATTGAAACAGCTGCTTGCAGTGATCTGTGTGCAAAAATGAGCAACTGTACACAGGAGTCAGACTTGCAGACCTGGGTATTTGTAGGAGTCTCTGCAACGATGTCTGCAGGGAAAGAGGAGCTTTATCTGAGCTCCTCTGCCTTCTCCACAGGTAATGGGCTTTATGAAAGATTTAACAAAGCTCATTTAACTGTCATTGTGTTTTCACAAAAACACAGAACAGAATTGAAGGGAAGAAAGCTTGATGCTGTTCAGCAGAGGATAACTGACATCCTTTGTCACTTAATTGCTTCCATTCTGAGGAAAGAACCAGTTGCAAGCAAAGCCTGGAGCCCATCTGCTCTCTCCTTTCCCCCCCAAAGCTGTAACAGCAGAGCCTCCATCTCCTTTCTTAGAGATCCATTTCCAGCACAGCTGGAAGCTCGGCTGCAGTATCAGGAACGCACACAAAGCTCTGACCTTGTGCTGCAAACAATGATGTACCTGGGAGCATAACATACATATCCAGGAGTCAAATACCCACTTATCAGAGGCTGGATAAAGGCAGTTACTTATCTGAAATGACATTTTATTTCCAAAATCTCTAGGCATTTCTCCTAAAGTGTTTGTACAGCAATTGAAGCTTTCCATGGTAAAGCTGTGACACAACACCCACCAAGGTATTTCCACAAAAATGTGGGAAATGCCAGCTCAGTTGTCTCATAGAAACCCAATGGGGAGGTGACTCTTCTGCAACCTGCCTGGTTGCACTAACCAAGACACTGTGAGTTTAGGGTAAAATGAAAAGAGAAAGGAAACATGAATCTCTCCTGAACTTGTTCTTCTGCTTTATATAAATAATAGTATAATTTATGTTTGCATTTATATATATATATACATATCCTTCTGCTTTATATAAATAATACTATATTGTTTATACAATTTATATACATATATATACACACACATGTTCTTCTGCTTTATGTAAATAATAGTCTATTCAGGGGGCAACAAGTAAAGGGCCCCCTGAGCCACTGCACCCGCAGGCTCACTGCCCTCAGCTGGGCTGGGGCTGGGTGCCAGCAGACAAACATGTTATCCAGATAGAACAAACCAGAACATAACAAGATCTCGGATCTCTGCCAGCCGCATCCCTCAGGCGCTGGACTGCCATGGCACAGGATCATCCAGCCCGGGAAGCAGCACGCCAGCAGAACACGTGAACAGGTAGCAAGGTGCGGAATACAAAACAAACGCACCCCAGAAGACTTTGATGGCTGGTGTCAGTGTTTCCTGGGTTACTTTTAGGTCAGCTACTTCAAAACCAGTTTTCTTGAAAGAGAGGTACACCCATCGTTATTTGTTCCTGATGGCAATGCCCAGATTGCTGCAGCTTTCCCTTTGCACTTATTCCCTCTTGGTCTGGTTTCTAAGGGCACCTTCACTAGCACAACTCTCTGCATTGATTTAGCTGCAGGCTGTTCCCATAAAGCAGATCCATGGCTTGAGAAACCTTGACCCACCTGCCCATGTCTCTTTCTGCAGACTGACTGCAGCCTCTCTAGCTCCAAAACCCAGTCCTAGTTTGCTTGGCAGAGCAGACACGATGTATCTGTTTGAAGACTGGTGCTACCTCGTCTCTTGTGTGGTTTAAAGGCTCCAATGGATTTATGATATTGAGATAAATTCAGCTTTGAATCTTGCCAGCAGTTGCCTGAATAACTGCAAGGGTTCCTGTAGACAAAGGTCAGAGCAGCTGAACCTAGACCTTGTATTTATGTTAACTGTCCTGTTATACTGCAATAACTGCAGCATCAAGTTCAATAACATTCATAGGTTTTATACCTGATTCAAGTACACAGCAGAAATAAAATCCCCATTTTGGCTGACAGTGGGATAAAACTGCACAGCAACCAGCACTAGGGACAGGCCTACGGCTCTCCCCTGCTCCATCACTGTCTTTGGACACAATGCCCTATACAAAACTGATGTGACAGTGGAGCTGATGAATCAGTCCTAGGAGGCTGGTAGGGACCACTGTAATTAGGACATCACCTCTGTCCTTCTATTTGCATTTGGGTCTTCACTCCTTAATATGAACTATCATAGCTCCAGGTATCAGCCTGATGACACAAAGACACAGCATTGCTGCTCAGCAAGTCAGGAGAATTGAAGGTTAAAATGTTTCTTGCCCTTTACAACAGAAAAAGCCTATTGACATTGATGGTTACAAACTCATTTTAGCACCTTCCCCCCCTGATCAGCTCCCACTGGCTGATTAAGGCTTGTGGCTGCTGCTCTGTCACGCACAGGCACCACAGGGCTGCTGGTGGGATGGGGCACAGCAGCAGCCCCAGCCGGGCATCCGTCCCTGCAAGGATGCTCCCATGGTGGAGCTTGAACCACAAAGGTTTGGATAAAAGACCTTACTGCTCTCTACAGCTACCTGGAAGAAGGCGGTAGCAAGGTGAGTGTCAGCCTCTTCTCCCCCGTAACAAGTGACAGGACAAGAAGAAATGGCCTCAAGTTGTGCCAGGGGAGGTTTAAAATGGATATTCAGAAAAAAATCATCACTGAAAGGTTTGTCAAGCATTGGAACAGGCTGCTCAAGGAAGTGGTGGAGTCATTATCCGTAGAAGTATTTCAAAGACAGGTAGATATGGCACTTAGAGACATGGTTTGGTGATGAACTTGGCAATGTTAAGGGTTGGGTTAAGGGTTGGACTTGGTGATTTTAAAGTCTTTTCCAACCTAAACAATTCTATGATTCTAAGAGGAAATTTGCCCTACAAATTCAACGCAGCTCCACTTCCTTTAAAATGCAGCAACTTCCATAGACCCATGAAGAAACATGTGTTCGCAGTCCTAGATCTGTCAGGAGTCTTCAATGGGGGGCAGCCAGCACTGATCTCCATCAGACACTGGGGAACACACTGCAGCTTCACAACTGGCTCATGATCAAGGCCAGGTTGGACAGAGCCTTGGGTGGCATGGTTTAGTGGGAGGTGTCCCTGCCTGTGGCAGGAGGATTGGAACTGGATGATCTTAAGGTCCCTTTCCAGCCCTAACTATTCTATGATTCTATGTTCAGTTCTGCTGGTGAAGAATATAAACTTGATCAGTTTGGGTTTTGATTCAATGCTTATGTTAGCATGACTTTATTTTTATTTATTTTTACTTTTCAAATTTCAATGCAGGCAAAATCTCTCCCAATGCAATACATGTAGATTAAACCAGCAAAAAAGTGCAGCGAAAAAGACTGTTTCATTTGCATTTTTACAACAGGCGAACTATTTGTCAAAAACGTGTCATTCAAACAGGGTCTCAACTCTGTTAGAATCATGGAATAGTCAGGGCTGGAAAGGACCTAAAGATCATCCCGTTCCAACTCCCCTGTCATGGGCAGAGACACCTCACACTCAACCATGTCACCCAAAAGTCCATGTAAAGCTGTTCTTCAGCTTTAACTGGCTTGTCTGTATCAGGAAGGAAATGGAGTGGCACTTCAGCCTGACTTATTTAAAAACATTCTGATGATTCTTTCAGGGATGACCATAAACCATCACCCTGTAAATAACTACTTGGCTGGTAGTGAGCTTTTTCTCCTTTCTTATGGAAAATTGCCTCAACAGTTCTCTTTAACTTTGTTTTATGCCTTGTGTTAATAAAGGTTAACTACATTTCTCTAGGAAAAAAAGAAAACCCATTTATCTGTATTCTTTGGAGTGATATAAACAAGTCAGAGCTTGGTGCAGGCATGAATCTTGCTGCCATCCCGCTCCTTGTGCAGGACTGCAGAGCCACGTGCGCATGTTTTAATCAAGTGAGGGTGAAATCTCCAGATAAATCTGGGCAGCAGAACACGGGCAATTCATTTTCTGTGGCTGTCTGCAGCTCATCCCAAGGCAGAGCTAACAAATGCAGAGCCCCCGTGCGCACCTGCAAGAGGTACGCAGCACAGCAGAGGATTCAGCCACTGAATCTCCTCCTCCATAGCTGGCTATGCAGGTGTAAACTCTTCCAGTTTGTTGGAGTTGGAGATGACGGGCAGATGAAATTCTGCCTCCTTTAGATTAAATTAAGTATGAACAAAGGAAGACCTTCAAGTGAATTTTGTTTCCAAAGAAGGTCTCACAGTACTCTGAGGTGAAGCATCTGACCCTCCAAGGCAGTGCATTTCTCTTACAAAACCTTTTCAGCTGTAATTCCCACAGCAAGGTATTATGAAGGGAGGAAGAACAATTCAAACACAGACTAAAAAGCACACATATTGAATACTACCTGATTCACATCTTCCTTATGTGGGGACACTAAAAGGGCATCTAGCAAGATGTCACACTCACCTTGGCCAATAAAACATTGGGGTTTTTTGCTCCAAAACCCACCAGAAAAGTTGATTTCTCCTTGGCTTTCATCAAGGCAGGCAGCAGACCAGGCTCACTGTGGGTTATGCTGTGATTTATGGCACACGTAGGCTGGAACTGAGCTCAAAGCAAGAGCCAGGTAACAGTGCACAGCATCCCCCTGGGAAGGATGCAAACCACTATTGTTTCCTAGAGAAGAACTCTCAGTCATTGCCTGTACAGGGCAAACAGAAGAACAGCCCCATCCCCACTGGAAGCCCTGCCACAACACTGGACCTGAAATATCTTATGTCAGACACCCAGCCATGTGTAGGGATGTTTTAATCATGATTTCCCAGGGCTCACATCCCAGTGGGTGAGAGCCCAGCACTACCATATAATTATAGAATAGTTAGGGTTGGAAAGGACCTTAAGATCATCTCTCCAACCCTCTGCCATGGGCAGGGACACCTCACACTAAACCATATCACCCAAGGCTCTGTCCAACCTGGCCTTGAACACCGCCAGGGATGGAGCATTCACAACTTCCCTGGGCAACCCAGTCCAGTACCTCACCACCCTTAAAGAACTTCTTCCTTATATCCAATCTAAGCTTCCCCTGTTTAAGTTTGAACCCGCTACCCCTTGTCCTGTCACTACAGTCTCTAATGAAGAGTCCCTCCCCAGCATACTTATAGGCCCCATAGCTCAGCCCATGCTATGAGCTGGGCTTAACAGAGCTATCACCCTGGCTTGTCATTCTCACATCATTGCTCAAGCCATGATGTAGTTCAGAAATCATCCATGCAGAAAACAGCCTCACTTCAGCCCTCAGCAGAACCAAGTAGAACAGTATCACTATTGTAAACAGACCCTCAACAGCAACTCAGGTTCCCAAACACATTTCTAGCTTTTCAGCACCAAATACCTGCTTCAACCATGCAAGAAATCTGACGACATGATTTGCAATTGCAACTCAATACATTTCTAAAAGTTTAAAAGTTTTGTGTCTAAGTTAAAAACAATATTTGGATTCTTTCTATTGTTCAAAATAAGAATAATGAAGGGGTTGTTGTTGTTGTAAAGTTTTCAGCTTGGGTAGTTGCCTTCTTGGAAAAAGCAAGTGTCATGCTCAAATGAGCTGTAAAACAAAGAACAGCTCTTCCAGGGTCTAATTCAGTGACTTTTCAACCTCTTCAGAAATTCCAGCATCCTGTACAGCTCTTGAATACTTTGTAGAGAACTATGGCACCAGCATCAGAGCCAAAGGCAGCAAGCAGGATTTAAACACAGTCACTTAAATATTGCTGTCTTTGTAGGCAAACACTGAACCCTCCAATCCTTTCTGCATCACATTCTCAGAAGTGCAACACTATCCAGAAGCTGCTAACACGGATAATACCGGTTCACGTTCCTGTAAGTAAATGAACATACAAGTCATACTAAATCCCTCTGTCTACAACAGTCTAAGAGGTTTTATAGATATCAAATGTTACAGTATGACTATACATCATATATTTAGTTTGGGCTTTTATTCCCATTAGTTTGCCATCAGAGTAGTCTGATGAAAGTATCAGCTTGAGTCCAGGGCAGCCGGTTCACAAAATCACACTGGGAAGTTAAATACCTACGGTAAATAAACAAGCAAATATTAAACATGACAGCAAACTGCATGGAGCTCAGCTGCAGGGACTATGGTAAACTTCCAAATTACAATGACAAAATATTGTTCACGCATCTGGCATTCTCAGTCCTATATCCAGATGAGTGTTTCAGATCCACTTCATTCTTTGAGCACCCCAACTGCTGTTCAGCCTGAAGAAACACAGTTTTAGTACCTTTCTTGCTGCCTTCCTGAGCACTTTCAGCCAAATCTATTCAAAGCCTCAGAGGGTGCCTCCCTGACCTGCCATTTTAAGATCAAACACGCATCTTTGCAGCTCTTCACTTGTTTCTTCCTTCATTCTCATTAAAACACAGACATCTCAACTCTGCCATTCAGGAACTTCACTGGTCTGCCCTTCTTTACCACAGTGCAGATAAGGTTAAATTTGCCACCTGATCCTCATCGGGTTTACGGCAGGAAAACAAACATGCACGTGAACCAGTTGCACAGAAAGAGTAACAAGATCCTATGCCCTGTCCTCTCAGAAGTTCCTGGCTTCAAAAGCCCAAACTTGACCAACCTGCAACCAATGCTTAACCTAAGAGATACTGTTATATATGGCAATGCTTACAGCATCAACAAGCTCATTACAACTGATGAATGTCATTTGTCTTACCAGTATTTGCCAAAGGCTTAGTCCTACTATTGAGCTTTATAAACAGCTATATGATATTCTCCAAGCAACATTTTAATCTAGTCTATTTGCTGAAGCATCTTTACCCAGTAAGGAGAGCTCTGCCTGGTTAATTACATTAGTGTTCACTAGCAAAGCAAATCCACTTCAATAATACTTCTAATTTAAAAAACCCCAAATTGAATCCACTTTTTTCCTGATGCTGCCTGCGACTCGAAGACAATAACAAGAGAAGTGCTGACACCTACAGGGCAAGATACTTGCTTGTTTAGAAACCTCAATCTGGCAAATCTCACTACCTCACTCACACTGCAGAGCGCGTCAAAGTGTGTGATTTCAGAGCATGACAGCTACTTCATCTGATTTGATTTAAAAAAATATTGCAGTAATACCTCACCCTCATTTTCAAAACGCGTTTTGTTCTTATACATGGGGTGAAAATACAATCCAGCCCAATTCACATTGATTGCAGAGTTCAGAGAGCTGGAAATACAAGCCATGCGAGTACTCACCAGTCCTATTTCTATTCCTTGCTCACATCCTTGGCACCTCTAACGTCTTTCCCATTTTTTTTTCTGTAGGAATGGTTCCTAAAGATTTGCAACTAAGAGGTGTGTTTCCATTCCTCTGTTTTGCAGAGGGAGCTCTAGGATGTAACAGATCAGACCAACATTTCCCTCCTTCTCCCATCACTTCTCTATGCTATTATTCCTTTCCCCTTATCATCATTAGCTTCATTTCTGTTCCCCAGGTGAACATACACCTATCGTAATGGCTCTAGTCCCACTCTTCTTGTTGCCATCAAGTTCCCTTGTCACTGGTTCACATTTGCTTCCCTGCAGCTGGAAGCACACAAACACCATACCGATAAAGCTGGTCTAACGCTGGTAGTTTGGTCGTGACAAACTAGTTTTACAAAAGCAGGTACTGGCTGGATGTTCTACTATCCCAGTGTACTCCACTATACCAGTGTTCTCCAATCTCACAGCCTGAGTTTTGACATGCATTTGACTGTGTCCTACTTAAAAACAAGGGTACAGAATCACTTCATGTATTTTATATAACCAGAGTAATTGAGGTTGAAAAGGACCTCGGGTAGCCTGTAATCCAACCTCCTGCTCAGAGCAAGATCAGCCATGAGATCAAATTCCTCAGGGCTTTATCCAGTCTGGTTTTTAAAACCCCAATGAATGGAGGATGCACAGGTTCTCCCACAGTTCTGCTTGGACTTGGAACAATAGTTTTCTCTGAGTGGCTGGGAGTGTGGAGGGGAAAGCAAAGGGTGGAGAGCAGGAGCCTAGAGATATAGGACATAGATTCATAATGTAAAAAGAGAACAATTAAACAAATTAAGTCTCCATTAGTTTGCAGGAATCCAACATCAGTATTCATTAAAGCTGTCATAAACTAATGCCTCCACCATCCTATCTGCATAGTGATACTGTCGATTCACTTGAGTGAAGCTGTGCCAAATCACCTAACAAAACAGTCAAGGATACAAGGAGTTACCAGCAGCACATGCTTTGGAGCTCCAGAAGACAGCAATTCAAGTTTGCACCACCTGAGCACATCATGCACATCATTCAACTCCATTGCAAGATGGAACCCTGAGCTGAGTACCTCATCACAGCCCTGGATGAACAGCTCAATTCCTAAAGCCTGCCCAGTCCCACCTCATCAGAACGCCCATTTCCAAAAGGCATCTTGTACCAAGTAGTCCCTAAGCAAGTGAACTTGATTATCAAAGCCACTCAAAGCCCTCTTCAAGAAGCATTAAAACAAACTTGACTTTGCTCCAGGAGATGAGAGGGAATATTAGCTTTAAGTGCTCAACAATAAAATCAGATACATTTCTTCTGTGGTCCAAAAGGAGCCTTGTGTTCCATCACAATGACAAAACTAGATGCATTAATGTAAGTTACAGTACATATTCTCAAGAAAGCTAGAGAATTGCAAGCTAGAATAAAGGAAGGTTTAAACACAAGTAGTAAATGATTAGATTTCTTTCACCATCTAGGTCTGCATTTCCTTTTAATACTGTAATCAAAACACTCAAGACTCTCCACAGTTATTTTGCCACAGTGACTCCTCAGCCTGGATTGCTTTAAAGAAACCAACAGATAACTGTGGTCTCATTTCTTCCCAGTTCCTAGTCAAAAATGTCTTTAGTCAGAGACAACAGGTAAGAAACCACACATGCAAGTACCTTTAAATAGGCAGTAACACCACAGGTTTAGATTGTGGCTGAAGGAGATACAGCATACACCATCCTCTTATAATCTCCCTCCTCCTCAGAGGTTAAAGTGTAAGAGATTTCCATTGATAAGACTGCATTTCTGCAGAATTGCATGTACCCAGGAAAGATCCTTTGATGACACTTGGTAGTCTTGAGCACTACAGTGACAGAGTGGTATTTTAAAGCCATGCCCAAGAAGAAACTACTGCATGTGAAGGATTCTGCGCATGGTTTAACCTACACCACAGTTTATTTGTAAACATTTGTTACATGTGCCAATAATTTAATTGAACACAGACTTTGTACAGTTCAATGTATAATATTAACAATGTCACACTGGAAGAGCACAACTGTGTTCAGTTACAGTTGTACTTTAAAACTATCATACAAATACAAACCACCTGGAACACTGAACAAGGAAGCAAAGAAAGATTTGAGAACAATGAAAGAAAAAAGAACTGTGAAGTAATGTCATGATCAAAAAACCTGAAAACAAACATAACACTTTCTAGTTGGCTTCTGAACATCTTTAGGTATATGCACATCTAAACTGAACACTACTTGGGTTGTGCCAGAGCACAAACCCAACGTCTCTTATGCAAGTTAAAAACCTCACTGAAGACAAACTTCAAACAGCTTTACAGTATGCAATGCATGTGATTTTCATGACTGTCAATAAAACTACCTGAAGAAAAGAAATTGATTTAATTTGTCTTTATTTTCAATACAATATAAAATAGATTCTTTTGGTATGAAGATCTTTGAGATCTTATTTTTTACACCATATTTAAAACAAAAGTCACATACTTTGAGTAAACCCTCTGGACCATCCCAAGCACTGGCGCTGTAGTTGAGTTTCAGGTATTTTATGGACTTCTTTGGTTGCAATCTGTTCAGTAAACTTCAGATATACAGATTTGAACAAGATCCTAAACTAGTGTTGACACTTAATTTAGAGTGGCTTCAATTCTAAGAAACTGTAATATATCTGGAATTCTCACCAGTAACTGTAAAATTATGGGTATTTAACAACTCTGAAGAGCAGGCTATTTTTATTTAGAAACTTGACTTTAGACAATCTAGTAACAAAGGGTATCCTGCACTTAGTAACACTGAAGAATATGCAGTGAGAATGAGAAATTTTTATCTATTTTCAACCTTCCATACAAGTTGCACTGTCATCACTTCACATACCAGTACAGACAGTGCATAGCAAAATTTGATACTATACAGCAAACTAGCTCACCTACTGCAGCTCACTGTAGCACTTAAAGTAATATCTACAGTACTTGAAATGTAAAACATCACCTACTGCTTAGTTCCTCTACCGTGCTTAGACATTAGCTTAATCTCCACATAACAATTCTCATAGTAAATGTTTCCCCTGGCATTTCTAGCAGATTGACATCCAATTCCTCTTTAAATTTCTCTTGAAGGAAATAAGGCAACTTAGAAAAAATGCTATGGAGAATATACACATCCAGTACAAAAGTCACTGTAGTGTAAATGATCGACTTCATATAGATAATCTAGCTCCATAATATATGCAGAATACCAAGTTCAGCTGCTGTTGGTAAAATACAAAAACACAACAGATGTAAGAAAGCAGCACTGAGCAAACTGAAATACTACAGATCCAGTTTCTTAAAGCCCAAGTCCTACACTTACACTTTAGGAATGTATATAAAGCATAGGTAAAAAGGAAGAATAGGATTTTCACAGTTGTAACAGAAGTCACTGCATTATCCTGTGGTGGTATGTTTGTCCTTTGCAAACTTCTGTCATGTTTTTTCTTACAGCCACGCAGAAAAAGATATAAATCAAATGTTGCCATTTTTCTCCTTGCTGTTGTCCACCACCATCTATGCCACAGATTCTTGGTCCATCACATATTGCAGGCTTATGACGACACGATGGTCAAGTCTCATTTCTAATGATGACTATTTAAAACAAGGCAGTTCCAGTAAAGAAGAGCTGGCAGAGTTCTTTAGACAGCTGGGTTAAGAGTCTTAACATTTTACATCAATTTGTGTGCTAAATGGGACAGATTCTTTTTAAGCAGGCAAAAAGTTTTTAATGCCTAGTATGAACAAAGTGAAATCATGCTACATAAAATCACCCCATACAAATAGAGCCAGAATGTGATTTTAAATTAAACAGCTCACTGTTAATGTTTGTCAGCAGCAGCAGCTCATGATTCAAGGAAAACAGATTCAGAGAAGTCTCTGCCTACACATTCTCTGCTATCATCTTCCTTTACTAATGACTATTGTGAAAATCAAAAGCTCTGTTCTTATGAACATTAATCAACACGACAGATCTAGTTAACTACCTTAAACTCAACTTACAACATCAGGAGTTTTCCCACAGCAATCAAATAACAATAAAGGACTAACTCCCAGTGTGATCAAATCTCAGTCACTCCTGGTTTTATACAAAAAACAAGATGAATCCCTTATCATGAAGTACCCCATAAGCATAGCTGGCCACTTCAGCCCTTCCATAATTCTGTACCTCCATCAAATTCTGCCAGAGGCAAAAGCGCACCACTCATCTTCAAAGTGGCCTTAAATCATCAGCAGGCCTTTGAGTCTGCACTAACTCAACCTCCTGCAAGCATCAAATCTCTTTGCATTGTACTGATTTGCCAAGGCCCCAGTGTTAAGCTGAACTACAGAATTCAACAATTCTTAATGTCCCATATCACCATGATATTTTGTTTTAAACAGTTGGTATCGCTGAGCTTTCAGAGGAAGAGCTGAATCTCTTACCTTTATACAGAAAGATCTTCAGTAATACAGTACAAAACTAAACAGAATTTATGTCTGAGTAACGAACATAGAAAACTACTATTTCAATTTTGTGGTGACAGCATAGAAATTTAACAATCATCAGAAAGCCCAGAAAGGGCATTTTTAGTTATAAAAGAAAGATTGTCTCAAGATAAAAATAGTGCTGACAGCTAAAAAGCTCTCTGTTGCAGCAAGATATGCAGTAATGAGTAACAAGTTCTAGACAGTTTGAGCACTTCCCCAATACTGCAACACAACACATTTTTGTAACACTACTTTTAATTGGGTTATGCTGCAGCAGCAGTACACTTCTTAGTGGTTGGCACTAGGAATTAATCATAATAGAAGAAAGGCATTTAGTGATCAATGCATGAGAACCCCTACTTGACCTGTTCCTTAGGTGTGGTTGAAAAAAACTGAGGAAGGGGACCATCCGTTCCATTCGGATAATACGCCTTCTTTGAACACGAGATTCTTGGCAGGAAGTGGAACCCCCATATCTGCAGAAATAGGCTGCAAAAGAGAGCTTGAAGAACCAGCATCATGGAGCTGATCCAGTGCTGAAATACCTTCCTAAAAGTAAAATGAAGAAAAAACAGTGTCTTAAAAGCAAGACAAACAATGAAGGATTTAACAGGTTGAATCTAACAGGCTGATCTAATCCACAAACACACTGTTTCTGAAGTGTGTTACTTTAATCCAATAAATACCAAATCATTATGGAAGTAAAAAGAGAATAAACAAAGGGAAGCCTGAAATAAGCATACAGCTGCCTCACCTGCATCTGTGCATACATTGTTTGGCTTCCAAGAAACCTTCAGGGAAGCCTGAAGCTAATAGTGCAGGAAAGACCTAGCAAAATGAATGCAAAGATAAAATCTTCAGGACAACTATCGTACTGCTCTTTATCCCAAACTGAGCTAAGAGGTGTACATGTATTTGGAGGCACTGACTTGACTGTATTTAGAGTAGTTTTATTTCCCAGAAGTTTGGCTTTCTCAGTTTAAAAGTCAGGGAAAAGATCTTAGAGATTAGAACAGGAGCCACTTGAGACTGATACATGGTTTCAAGGCTTCAAACCTACTGGAAATCTCCAACATTCTCATAAGGAGGCAGTTTCAGGATGACCCCATCCATAACACTACCTGGTTAAGTAACTCGCAAGCTCCTTTCCTTACCATAAAGACAGTTTCAGAGAAAAGTATCATAAGACATAAGCAGCTAAGCAGATTACATGAGGACATACTTTGCTAGCTTAAACTTCCATGCAGAACTATAGCAGGCTGCAGACCTGGCATTTCTACTTGCTACACAAAATCGCTATTCCATGCTCTTAGAAACGTCCTCTAAGAACATGCAACTTTTCATGTTTTTACTTATTCAACACCAAGCTCTAGAGGATCTTACAGTAACTGCAAAAAGTAACCTAAATGAAATACACATTAATGGATATTATTTTTTCCTACAGGAACAGCACTGACTTGAGATGCAGATAAAGTTCTCAAAAGATCAAAATATTCATGGTTTGCAGTAAGTCTCCCTAGCATATCTAAGAAGCAAGCAAGTAACCAGCAGAGTAGGCTGTGTTACAACAGGAGGAGTGAAGAACTATTGTGCTGTGCAATGAAAGTAATTACACATAAGAAGCAACCACAGAAGAGACAGGCATTAAGCAAGGCTAGAAAAAGGATAGGGAAGTACTCACTTCTCACTACCAGTAGCATTTGACATTGATAGTATTGTTACAGAATTACCATGTAAAGAAAAAGTAAAACCAAAACATGCATGTTTCCATACACCCAAGAATGGCAAGTAGGAGGGCAAAAAGGGATGACAGGCTATCTAGAATGATTTACATCTGGATTATTCTTCCTTACCTGGAATGAATGAACAAAATTAAGGACCTGAAGAGACAGTTTTCTACTGGAATGTAAGAGTTTCTGAAGGCTGTCAAAAACAAAAGAGAAGAAGTTATGTCTGAGGTGCACAATTGTTTATTAGTACCACTATAGTAACTTGCTCACAAGTAACTCTAGTAGTATATAATATCATGTGACAAAGCTAAAAGCTTCACACAGAAAGCTTGATAATATTGTCATCACTGAAGAGGTGCTTAACTTATCTGCTCTTGAGTCTAGTCAGCTAAACGCTATTTTCCCTACCATTTGCACCCCACTAAAGTAAAATTATTGCAACTGAAAAATGCTATTTTACGTAAGACATTAATATATCAGAATTTATCATGTTTCATGCTTATCTAGGAAACTACAGTAACATGACATGAACAACAGATTAGTGGCACACTTAAAAAGCAGGTCAACTACTTTAATAAAATCCTTAAGCCATGTTTTCAAGCAACCTTATTTTTGTTCCCTAGAACTATGCCCTAGGGAAAGGAAAGAAAAACAACACCACAAACAACAAATAAACCACAAAATCCCATTGTTGAAAGAGTAATCTCTCATAAAGAAAAGCTACAGTAAAAAGCAGAAGATAGCATGACCATAAGCCATGACTAAACTGAGCAAATAGGATACCAATAGAAAAGAAAAGTTCCACAAGAACTAAATGCATTTTACATCAAAAGCATTACCAGTAAGCTTCCTCCCTCTTACCCCCACCCCTGAACAGTGAGGAGAAAGCAAGCAAGCCAGTGCTAGGAAGGGGAAATGAGCAGGAAGGCACCCAAATTTACTTTCATTTCCTGATCTTGGCTCTGTTCTGCTATTACAGTCATTGAGCTATAGGTATTTTTTTGCACAACCTCTGGATATAACACATACAACCTGTTAAACCAATAGCTGATAAATCACAGCTCACCTTTCCTTTCTACATAATCCATGAGAGGCAATTTTTCTGCAGACCTTCTGATTCAACTCGGAGCTGAAGAGCGGAATGCCAAAGCATAATTCCAGGGGAACCCATTCCAGTTCTGTTGTAGGTACTACAGGAAGTAAACCAAGACACAACCAAATTTGAAGAAAAGACAAAGGAAGACAATTGATCCCAGAATCAGTTAGATCAGAATCCACTGGATGGTTCATTCTTTTTAAGACAGTACATTTACAACTGCTCAAAGATTTAGGGAAAATTAATTTAAGGAGGAAGCATGGCACTTGTCCCAGACAATAATCAAAAACCATGTGCTCAGATCCTTAGACCAATATATCTCAACGGACTGAAAATGTTTAGTACAAGCCATCTGCCATCTTATTACCTTCAAGGCTTTGCTTGACTGCAGAATCCATTGGGGTTTCTTCAATTACCATCTCAAATGATTCTGTACTCCCATTTACATCAGATCCTGATGCTAGGTCAGCCTCTCCTAAAGGTGAAGTAATTCTTACATTAACATGCAGATGAACCTAAGTTTAGTTACCAATGGATGTAAGGAACATGACACAAGCTTTGCCTAAAGACCAGACAGCTATAAAACTGGAGGAGGGGATATGGAGATACATATGGCCTGACTCATTTTAGGACTTAGTCATTAGGGATCCCAAACACACTTAAAAAAGATTAAGTTCTTGCCTGTAACAATGACACAACTTTGCAACTATCATTTTTTTCTTCTTTTCACTGTTCTAATCCAATTATTTCTTTCACCAGTATCGGCTATTTCTTAGCTAGTCACAAAGAATAATAAACCTACTGCCAATAGATTTGCATGCAAAATGATTTCCTGTGTTGGACAGTATTTCATAGAGTTCCAAATCAAGCAATTTAATCCTTTGCTAAAGTGATTGCAAGCAAAATTAAGGGAACACAGTCAAAAATGACCATTACTGGTTACCAACCTCTTCCGTCAGAAGCATCGCTCAGTTTCCTGTTGGCATGCCGACTTGAAGGATTCAGCATAGTGACATAGCCACAAAAGTGCTGCAGGTCTACTTTGTTCCTCAGTATTTTTAAAGCCGTATGAATGCCCATGTTCACACGAGAGAAGTCTAGTAGAAAACAACACATACTCCAGCTTACTTTATGAGAAGCCTCCTCCATAACCATACAGTTCATCTCTAGGCCAGACTAAGTTTCTTATCTGAATTTTTCTCCCTTGTATTCCATCTTAGCGATCACACTGGTAGGTCTGGGATAACAGATAATAACAGTCTTCCCACACCAAACACTATTTTACAGTACAGTAAAAGAGCAAAGGAGAACAAAAAATGCAAACAGAAGACTATCTCTCTCTCTTACACACAGCCATATACAGACAGAAGAGATGGCAAGCTTCAGCTAGGAATCAGATGTCCAGCTCTTTCAGTGTCAGTATTTTATGGCAAGTTTAACACAAGATACATGTTCCATGTATCTGAAATTCCGAAGAATCAGAATATAGTATTAGAGGTTACCAATGAGCTTTAACACTGAGTTGTTCATGCTAGAACTTAGATTCTGCCTTCAAGATTTTTCACTTAGCATTAAGTTGGAAAAAAACAGACATCCCAGAGAGAGTGAATATAAAAGTAACTCATTTTGAACCTAATAAAAACTAAATTAGGAAGTCAGCTTTATTTCTAGTTGGCCTAAATTCTTCTATGTGACAGCTTAGATAACTTTAGATTTCATATCTGGAAATGCACACTTTTATGATAGCTCTCAGCCAGGAAGGCTATGGCCTCAATTATGCAAACCTTGTATCCTACTCATCAATAGTATTTCAAAGTATGTTAATTCCTGCCTTTCAAAATCATTAAAGCCAGGCAGACATTGGATAAATAGATTTTGCTAGCTAAGGTCTTCCCAGGGAAAACCCCTCAAATAATAGTTCCTAGTGATACTAATCAAGACTGTTTGTTCAGTTTTGGTCTCACCAGTCTTACAGTTAAAGAGATGCTAAAATCTTCCATATATTCTATTATTTATTCAGTTAGTAAATATGCTAGTTAATAAGCAAGTGTGCCCAAAGAAAAATTCAGAGGTGCTTGTGGGAGTTCCTTCTTCACATCTGTGCTAGGAAAGAAGATAGGCCAGAAAACACATTCTAATTAGGACAGGTAAGATACAAAGGAAAAGACTGTTATGTCTAAGCTCAGAACAGACTTGTTAACAATTTAAATAGTCTTTCAATTTTCTCATCTAACTTGACTTGCAAGTACATGAAAATCTGTATTAAAAGGATTACTGCAACCTTAAAGCACAAGATAATGTGCAAGAAAGTTAAATATGGTGGCATAGGGATCACGTTAAAGACAGTCAATTACCTCCCTGCTGCTCGGCTTCATCAAATGGGAAAGGTATGTGCATTGTTTCTCCCATTCCATGCATGCCATGCCCCTGAACATCAAGAAATTAAATTAGAAGCAGAAAGATATACTCATCAGCTTAGCCCTACTTATGCTCCCTTTAAAGGACTAACAGTGAACTCAAAGCAAATGAACAGATAGAGATATTTATATATTAAAGTTCTGAACAGTTTATACATTTCAGTTAGCTGAAATACATAAATAAAATACACAAGAGTAAACACAATGAAGTTAAACTTCACTAAAGAGGGGCAATTTCTTCTCTCCAGTTACAAGTGGGCCTTTGAGAATGTGTAATTTTATGTTTCTTACAATATTAAACATCTATTTATTTGAAAGATTAATTCTGAGACTTCAGCTGAATAGAAGAAACAGAAGACAAAGCTATTTTACTTCTTCCAAACAGATAAACCCTATCTATGGGTCATGTTTTATTCATACTTTACTGTAAGAGCTAAATACTAAGCACTCTGAAAAAGTGCGTTTCTTGAATAAACAGTTCATACTCCCAGCTACCTTACACCACTGCTGTCTAAAAAGCTTGTAAGCTCTTCACTTTTATTCCAGTTTCCTATATTCCCACTCTTATAAACCCACACCTCATTTTTAGCTAGCAAAACTCAATTCTGTTTGCCTGTAATACAATAATGCACACATATAATGCATTCAGTTCAAACCCTGTGTCTTCAACACCACTGAATCATAGCAGCACTGGCTACAGAAGTTGAACATATTTTTCAGCTCTTGGCAAAAGTGCAGCTCTCCTGCATTGTCCTGTATCTCCTATACCACACAACAGGTTAACTGAAAAGAATCATGCATGTTTTCATCACTTACACAGAGCACACTGTACCTGAATTAGAACAGCAGAATGCGTTAAAGCATCATTCAACATTGTGAGCACGTTTGAAGTAGGAACTACTCCTGGGTCATGGCCCCAAGATGTTATTAGTAAGCGATCATAAGCCTAGAAGAGAGAAATTAAGAGTATTTACAGCAGTAATGGACTATCCAAGCACATAAAGTAAAACACTAAGAAGTTAGGCATTATCCTATTGCTGTAATACAACTCCACAGTGTAATACTTCGTACCAAAGATCACTCATGTGCATATTCCTGGTAAAGACAGAAGTTTGCCAACCTCAAAGTTAAGATGCTATTTTGCACAGGAGACATCTCCCACCCATTCCTGTAGAGCTGTATGGCCATTATGGCAGCCTCCTAGCAGACAGGAGATGATAATCATCCCACAAATTTAAAAGCAAAATATAAACTAGATAAAGTAATAGCATCTACAAAGAACAATGATGCATCAATCCCCAAAATACCTATCCAAGGGGGAAGGACAGGAAACCCTAGTTTCTCAGTTTGCAATTCCCCTGCATCTCCATAAGATTTCTAGAAATGTCTTGACAGTTCCTTAAGAGGACACTGTAAAACAGCAACGGGAGAGAAGCGTTCACATTTGCACACAGAGGAAAGAAACTTCAGTAAGTCTGTGATAGTGCAGAATGTGAAATCATCTAGTACAAGAAAATCTCAGCTATCAGCACACGGATTCAAGCAGTACTGAAGTTTTCCAAGGCTACCACACTAAATGATTTTTACAAATGAAACTGCACCCTCTGTACATTTACTGGTAGCTTAAGCCAATGACAGACTAAAGTTTGAATCAAGCTTATCACCAGTGGTCTTACTGCTTAGAAGCCTTGATTCACTTAATCCTGTTATCTTAAAGTGAATCTTAGAAATAGAGGTATCTACGGAATGTTTGAAATTGGAAAGGGAATGGCCATGTGAAAGGTTTGAGGAATGGAAAACGTATCTACAAATCCTAGAGCCAGAGATGACTGCTGAAAGTCTCCATACCATTTTAATGTATTTAGCTCCTCAAGTCTTTACTCAGAATCATGAGGTAAAAACTGTGGAGGCCTCTCTGCAATTATATATTTGAACAATATTATTTTACCAATTCCAAACCAAACCCAAATACTGCCAAGTGTCTCCAGCCTTTCAAATCAAAGTCAATAGATACAATGATTTTTGGTTCAGGCAAGTTTGTAAGTTGCCATAGCCACTTCCACCTAGGTTTAACTAGCATACGCAACACCTAGCAGTACTTCTCTGTGGTAAATCTGTCCTTATTAGCATCTCAGAGAGAGAATGGGAGAAGGCAGCATCTGGAGTCCTTCAGGCATGAGTCAATCACTTGCACTGATTAAATTCACAGTGACTGCAGTACCACATTTTACACTAAAATTGAAACAGGTGGCATCAAATACACTGGAGTCACATTGTGACAAGGGAGCATTCTTTTTTTCAAAACCTAGAAAGAAAACAAATCAAAATGCTACACAGAACTTGCTTCTAGAAAAGGTACATCACCTACAATGAACTGTACCCCTGACTTCATTTGTTACCCCTAAATAATGTACAACCTTTCTTTGAAGTGTCTGGAGAAGGGAGGGAGAATAAATCCACAAATACACTACCTGAAAGATGTCTGGGAGCTTTCGAAGACGTGTTCCTTTAGAGAGCAACAGAGAGGGTGGCCCTTGTCCAGTTATGTGGTAAATATACAGTTTGAACCAAACTGAACTAACTTCCGGTATTGCAGGTCCAATATGCTAAAGAGATTATTCAAGAAATTAGAACTTAACATTGCAACTGTTATATGCACAGCTATAATTTCCGAATCAACAGGTTTAAATAAATATAAATCTAGCTTATCAGCACAGGAGTTCAAGTGCATTACGCTGCTATAGATGATATTCCAGGTGGTTAGCTCAGTACTGCAGGACTCTACAGAAAGGTGCAAGTAAGGTATTTCAATGAATATAAATTCAAGAACAAAATACCTGTCCTTAACAATTTATCAAGTAAAGTCAATAAATTACATTTAATTTACTAAATAGTCCAATTTTCCCCCACTAAACACATTGGGTTTTTTTTGGTGAACTGCAGTACTATTCTACTTGCAAATAACTGTCACTTTTAAAGGAATATCTTTTAGCTATATCCAAAACAAAGCTATGAAGACAGTGTATTTCTAGACACTAGGAGGGGAAAAGCCCAGTATTTTTTCACCTGAGGTGTACAACTGCTGATAGGTCGAATTTCATTGGTGAGTGGTGCCATGGAAACCAGCAGAGTATAGTTCTTGTTGAGAACCCTGCTGCAGGTAGCTGGATCCAAGCCGAGCAAACTCTCACATCTTAAGAGGTCTAAGGGAAAACCTATATGAAAATGCAAGACTATTAAATCATCACTTAAAGTGGAACATACAACCCAAACTATGATTTCAGATTTTCCATTCTCCTCTAAGCCATTAATATAATATTTTCTACAAGTTTTAAATGATTGGAATGAATTTTAATAAATCTGTACATCAGTTTAGCAACTTAAGTCATACTGGATTGTCTGGCACAGAACTACGGTTTGCTCCTCAGGAGTCAACTGATGCCAAGAAATAAGCACAGAGATACTGAGGAAGCAGGTAAGATTTGGAAAACAAAAGAAAGCAATGCTCATTAGAAGACTACCCACTCGTTCACGACTTGAAAAATGTTTCTGTGGCAGAACAACCCTGAATAAACAATGACTTCTTTATATGGCCTTCAGAAGCACATGATTTGAAAATCTCTTCCCCAAGTTCAGCTTCTCTTGTCATCATTATGCTTTAATCTGTTGCACTAGATCTTAAGTCCAAGCTTTGCCTACCACATCTGTCATTCAATAGGCAAACCCAAGAATGCAGGTTCAAAGGATGATGAAAAAGTGATGTTTTCGCTCTAAGATATTCTTAAACTTGTAGGATACAGGTTGCTTTCTGAAACAGAAGCTTAATTAGAAAGCTGAGTCCACAGCAGATAAGCAAGCAAACTTAAAAGTATTTCCTCAGACGTTCACTGTACCATTATTGGGCTGATCAGGCTGTACAGCTTGTGCCACTAGGTCTTTATTATGCCTCAAAAACAGGATTGTGTTTCTCAGTGTTAGTGCATGATCGAAGTACCGCTGTGCTTCTCCTTCACCTGTGTTTTGAACCTAAACAAGAAATGAAAACAAATGCACAAAAATGGCAGGTTGTTTCCACAAGCATCAATTACACAACAGGAAAGACTTACAAACAATAATTACAAAGCTCTGTAATTGAGTAACAACCCTGAAGCTTAAATCCAACGGTGATCTACAGCAACTATTAAATCAAAAATAAGTCTTGACCATGGTAGTCAAAAAGTACACAAAGACAGTATTTATAGATCAGAACTACAACTCAAGAGTTTAGGTAAAAGGATTTAAATGCCCAGACATCCTGGCCAGTATAAAATGATACAGCAATTAACAGCAGTCCTCCTACATAATTCTCTAGTTGTCCTTCTGGAATTCTCTCTAAAAGGTAGATAGGTTAAACACTCGAAGACATAACAGCCAAATTTTCCTACAAAAATGATGTGCAGGCTTTCGGAAATATAAACATCTTACTAGAAAAAAAAAGTGATTTCCACTTAGCAAGCCCTAATGCAGGTATAGATACATTGGACAAATGTAGATTGTGAACTCAACTTTGCCCATCAGACTCACCATATTTATGCACATGCATGAAGTGTCCCTGTATAGCCACTACAAGTATAAATGCTGTGAATCAGAAACACTTTAACTGAACCACTTATGCTCAATATGATATGGTGCTTGCCCTTACCATTGTATTGCTAAATAAGCAGGTTTAAACAATGAAGACACTGGGGTTTTGAGGGCCCTTTAACACCTCAACTGCTGAAAAAGCATTTGGTCAAACATGTAACAGATTACCTTTTCCAACTCCACCAAGAAGCTGTCAAGACTCTCATCTGACAGTTTTCCAACTTCAAACATGGTGACTGCATGACTTTTCAAGTTCTGGAACAACAAAACTGTCTCATTTCTTTGAGAACAGAATGAGCAAGTAGAAGTTTTATTAAGCAAAAAACATTTCTTAACAACAAAAAACACAGAAGAGTTTTTTAAAGTAATTACAGCTGTATGATATTGAAGTCAAAGTATTTTAGAGCTTTACATATTTACTCTTGGCATAAAACATTGAAGAACTTTGACATACTGGTGAAAGATTTCCCATCATTAAAAAGGCAGTGAGAGTAGAATCAAACAGGAAGGCAATACGCTTTGTGTGTCCACTAGACAGATTCAGGCTGCTCACGCTGGCTGTTTCAGCTAATAGAGAACAAAAAGAAAATACATGATCATAGAATCATATTTGTTCTATTTTAAATACAATCATCAAGTTTAATTAACTTAAAAAAACAAGGGGGAAAGGTTATTGCCATACTGAGTAGAAGAGAATTCCCTTATCACTGCTAAGCTACTAATTTACGTAAGTTCAGAAGTTGGTATGTTTGCATCAATTGATATCCATAATACAGATCAGCCTCGTCTTCACAAAATAGCTATCTGGCTTAAGGATTTTAAGCATGTAGTAGACACCACCTCCCCCACTGTATATTCCATATGAAAAAAGATCTACACAATCTCTTTTACTCATTTCTAGGCCACTTTATAGAATATGGCACTCTAAAAATCTCAAAATAATTGATCCTAATGTATTAAAATTTACTGGTAGTGCTAACCTGGATCATCTTGACTGTTGGTATCTGTATCTGTGGCTGATGACCCAGCTTCCTGTATAGGACTTCTGTTTTCCCCACTGTCCCATGAAAGCAGCATCTTTTGAGGGTCCAAAGTACTCCTATTAATGTGAATTAAAATCCACATCTATCGGTCACTGTAGCACTGGAGAACTATCTCTGCCTTCCGTGCTAGTAGTACACACCTTTCAATACTTCTAAGCCCTAAACCAGTCAAGCTCAAAGCCCTGCTTTAGCTTCAGCAGAAAAGTTTATTTGGGGGTTTGAAAATACCAGATTTTGAAAAAGAGAAATTTAAAAAAAAAAAAAAAATCAAAACACCACAGGTGAAGAAAAATCCAATTGGGAAAAAAAAAGAAAATTAATTCACTTTGATCTCATGGTCTGAGTTTAAATTAAAGAAAACTCAGGCATAGATGTCATTTTAAACAGCTTAATAGGTATAAAAGTAGAAGTGCTTGGCAACTCTTACTTAATGCAGCTTGGCACTTCAACTTGAAGAACCCTTTGTTGATTGGTATTAACATCAGTTTCCCAAGATTTTATATAGATAAACATATATATGACTGTCAGTGATAGAACTGTAAGTACTTGACAGCAAGCAAGCAAACTTCAGGTACATATTCACTGACAGCAGTGCCAAGAGACACCATCTCTGTAGTAAAATAATAGCTGTTACTTCTGGCCCCAAGAGTTTAAAGCAAACAGACATTTGTGTGCTTGAAAAGTAAGCAATTAGGCATTAAAAAAATCAAAAAGCCAGCACTAAATGACAGCACAAAAATAGCCCACTGAATATACAGGCTAAATTACTATCCCTTATCATCAGATTAATAAAAAGAAGATCAAGTATTCTTGTCATTGTACACTTACTTCAGTCTGTTTACTGAAGGAACATTCTTCCATGATGGATGAAGATTATCCAGATTTATTACTTGGCCTTTTTTATGAGCAAAGCCCAACCGACAATACATGGAGACAGCATTCTGCAGAAACACATACGTGTAATCAGCAACTGCTGGATGAAACCACATTGCACAATACTGAACTTTACATATTGAGTTCAACAGATGCATTACACACACATACCTTTACTAAAGATAAGTCAATCTCCAAGACATTTGCAAGCTACAAAACAAATAAAATAGAAAGACAAATTAACAATAAAGTATCAACAATGCATGGCAATTCATCACTTGGGGGCTTTGCCATCTGTTTGCTCGTTTTCTTTATTTTTAAACCCAGCCTATACTGGTAGGATCAATTTTGTCTTCATTGAGAGCAGTGAAAAAGGGGATAAAGGCAGTCCTGGGGTAATGGTACGACTTGATTATCTTGAAGGTCTTTTCCAATCTAGTTGATCCTATGATGCTATTCTATCATACTATGATTGTGCCGCTTGAAAGCATGCAAAAGAAATATGAGGTTATCTTCCACTGTATGATTTCTGGTTGAATTATGCACACTAGAGGACAGTTAAAGAAGAAAAATATGGGATATGATTTTAGTATGAGAAATGTTTTCAAAAGTACTTATGCAAAAGTTACATTCCTACTTTAAGCCATCACCCTGCATGTTTTCACTGCCGAAGAAAGTTATTTATCTCCTTTACTGTGCACCAGTAAAACAGACTCTGTTCCAGTTCTAGGTTGTATAAAATACTCTACATTGGTGACCACTGTATGAATTCATTCCAGCTGATGAACTGATTCATTGAACTGAAGGTACCACTTCAAGCCTGAAGCACTGTAAGTTACATTTGAAATAAAAGAAACAGGTAGGATCTTAAGCATGGCTACACCTCTAGATAAAATCACTTGATATTGATCCATCTCTCTGCCTTAAGTATTTGCAGCAATATGCTTTGAGCCCTTTCAAATACTCCTATCTCCCCGACACAGGTTTTTACTTACCTCTGCCACATTAGTGTGTTCATCTATTGAAACAAATATCTTGTACAGGAGCGTTTCAAAGTAGTCACCTTGCACTCTGTTCATCACAAAACCTTCAAGTGGTGGCACTAAAAAGAATTACTTGAAAAATTATTATCTGGTAACTTTCCTTATTAAACTGAAACCATACAAAACCAAAAAATTAAGTTTACACTTATTTGGTTTTCATAGTACTCATACTTTTGAGGATTTACCAGTCAGAAAGAATGTAAGCATAAAGACAGTATACATGTCCCAATCCTTAAGTAATAATTTCAACATGTTTTCCTGAAGAGCCACTCTACCTCACATCATAGTCTTGCAGTCTCCAGCTCATCCACTACAGATCATTCCCAGTCATCCAGCTCACTGATGGAGATTAAATCATGGCTCTGATTGAAACTGGACACAAAATAACCCACCTTTACCACACACTCCCAAGCTGAGACTCCCAAAGCTATTATCTAAGCAGTAAGTCTCTTGCATTTAGAGGACTTTCACTTAACTGATCCCCACTACAGCAATGACAGGTGCTTCTGCATGACCAGATTCTAAATGATCTATGCATTTGCAGATTATACTGAATTCAGAAGCCCCTGAGACCTAGCATAGCATTATGAGTTGTTTAAAGAGCAGCCACTTGCTGTGCTAGTTCAAGCTCCTACAGAGTCCCCAGACACAGCACATGACTATAACTGAGGCCATAAGACCATGAAGGATGGAACTGATACCTCTAAAAATGTTGCAACTGTCTAGAAAATAGGAGCCAAAACCCCATGTCCTTTACATAAGGCAACTATTTTTTCAATGCCATTCTTCCTTTTCATTACAGACACACAGGAGGGGTACTTCTTAATTCATGCTGTAACTCCTTAAAAGAATCTCATCTTACCTAAACATGTATACCAAATAACCTAAGAATCCAAGTTGAAACAAATCCTATATACAATAAAAGCAATGTTTTGATAGGGTTGAAAACATTTAGTCAGAAAAAAATTCATAGCTCTAATGTTTTGTTTAAGCAAACTTATCCACATACAAGAGAAGTACAGGATAACCAACATGAAACCAAGAAAACATTGGTGTAATACCATTAAATATTTATTTACCTGCTATACAGCTGTCATCAGATATTGGTACATCAAGGTAAATAAATCCTTTGTTATACAAACCTTTATAAAAAAATAAAGAAAAAAGCACAACATTTTAGAAAACAACATTTTCCAGAGTACCAGTGATACAAAGGAGACTTTCCCATCCACCAATTCACAATTTGAAGTAACTTTTCCTAATTTCCTCCACAGTGGAGTGTTACTTCGCAAGGCATGGAACAATAAACCACATCTAATATTAATCAGGTGTCACCCTAAACCACAGTTCTTTACTTGCAGTCTGATGCAGTACACTTGGAGCTCTACAAGTACTTCAGGTCAGCACAGAAGAATGACCAAAGCAGCAAAACATTTGACAAAGATGAATGCAGCACTGACCACGTATTAAATTTTCATCACCACCACTGTACTGGCGAGTGGGGTTTTTTTTATCCTCAATTAGTTTTGTCAGCTGAGGATGCTGGCTACATTTTGCTTCTTCCCTAACTTAGGCTGGAACTCACACGCTTCGTTGCACAGATACAAACTAAATCACATCAGTACTGATGGTCCTCACATGTGCTTCCCTCACAGCTTCACCACAAGGCTTGTTTATGTTACTCCAAAATTAGTTCTGGTGCACTTCAGCACAAGGCTTTGCATCAACAAAGCTGCAGCAAACACAGATGAACTTTGCATAGAAAAAGGACAATAATATGGCAGATGTTAAGATTACACTTTCCCCATGAGATTGATTTGAGCACAAAGCATCACAACTGAGTTATGCTGTGTGGATAAGACAAGTGAGAAGCTTTTAAGAAAGCACAAAACATTTCAGTATGGTTTTCTTTAGAGCCTAAGGTCTGTAGAAGCTTTAATAATAAACCAGAAAGCTAAATTACACAGTATAAAATAAGCCAAACTTGTCATCAGTGGTTTATTTGGCATTACCCAAGATCACTCCATCTATGACATGTCCATTACAGCAGGAACGAAGTGCACCAACTACTCTCAGGTGAAGTGCTAGTAAATACCTGAAGTAGCATTGCCAGGATGATTAATATATACACAGCTCACCCCAGCTATAGCATGTGTGTATATATCTATAATTTATCTAGTAAAATTACTATCCCAAATCAAATCTTAAATAAAATATCTACATTAAACCTACACTAACTCAGATGATACAGCTGTTGTTCAGCATAGGCAGCAACATATGCTCAGCTATGCAAACTGATGGGTACCAACAAAACAGCTGTAACAATGAATCAGGATGACACTACAAGCCATCAACATGCTAAGGGTGCTTTTCACTGCCTCTCTTCAGGTTCAGCTCTCATAACTCATACATCCTTACTCACTGTACATGAAATGTATTGATGTATCATAGTTTGCACTAAGCAGTCCTCTTTTCCCATCAAATCCCACCCTACTGGCAGTCCTTTACATTAATATTCTATACATTGCTTCTCTACACAAGAGTAAGTAGAGAGGTATGTTAGATCCTTCTAAACCTACTAAATCTAAGCTGTAACCCTCTTCATAAGTAACACCAGGCCACGTAGAGTGAAAACACTTCATGATCTTTCAGAATCTGAATTTTCTGAAGCCCTATACTATTTCAGATGCACCCCAGAGCTAGAATTTCACATACGTTCTCTTTGGTTTGGGGTTTTTGTTTTGTTTTGTTCTACTTCAGTAACAGGGAGTGGAATTCTCCCTCAATTTCACAGGCAAACTTCAGTGCACAGGTTTGATTGCCTATAGTAAGCCAAGCATTTACCGATAGACTTCTCAGGAAGTCTGTCAGTGAATTTGTACCCCTTTGCCTAATGATTTGTCTGTACCTAATACCTGTTACACTGAAACAAGCAGACATATGCACATCATTCCTCAGTAGCAGCTGCAGCCCACTGAGAAACAAGACAGTCTCTCAGATTTAAATCCCATTTTTATGGTGCTCAAACAGTACAAAAGTCCCAAAGACTCTTCTTCAAAAAGAAAGAAGTGAAGTTTTACCACCCCGAATTACCAACTCTGACATTTTTAATTTAGTTTCTCTTGTTCTCATCTACATCCTTCTCCCCCACAGTCTTTACTGACAGTTTCTAATTAAAGAATTTGTTGAATAAAAACAATAACAGAGCAACAGCTGCTAATGGTTCACTGTTAAATCATTCACAAGATCTAGACTGCAGTCCACACAAGCTCTTATTTTCCTCTACCTCCTCTTATGCTTCAGCTCTCTACATTTCCTTTTATTCCTAGTTTTCAGACACTTTTCCCAGAATTTCAAGCAAGCAAGACCTCCAAACAGAAAATGAATATTAATTAAAAACTTACTGTGAACTACATTGAAGTCTAATGCACCAGCAAGCTGAGGACCTGAATCAATTATCTTATCAATAGCAGACTTCTCTGACGTAGTACAAATCTAAGTAAAAGAAATCATGTTAGTCTTTAGTAGAAATGAGTCTATGCAACTTACTTAATACAGCTCATAAAAAACCTCAAACATGTCAGCCTCAAATCAGTCATAAGTAATATAAGAACATAGCAAGTAACCTATATTGTTAATAAAAATATTTGCACTGAAGAATTCACTTCGGTTCCTGTTAAAGCCTTAACATATTTTACTCTTGTAACCGTACACAAGTATGCATGTTCAAGGAACTGTACTTAATTGAACAGGTATTTGGCAAGTGAAGTCCACAGTATAATAGGTTTGTTCTTCTAAACTTCCAAACTGAGTCTTCAGTCACACAACTGGAACCATTTTAGGAAAAGGTCCATTACACTATCTAAGTAATATACTTCAGGTTAACTACTCTGGGTTGACCAGATGTCAGAATGCAAGTAGCCACTGCCTAAGATATTCCAAATAATAGACAAAAAATACTTCCATCACTGCTTTAAATGTTCCAGTCTAAACAAAAGACTTGCAGGAAAGGAATTAAATCCAGATCAAATGACTAGCTAACCATAAAAAGAAGCTGTGAGAATCGAAGCCAAGTGAGGATGAAATATTAAGTCAGCTCACAAGTTTTTCATGTGCAAAACAATGAAAGGAGACACAAGGAGTAGAAACAATGAAAACATATAAAGTGCACTAATTCAGATTCTAATTATACAAGATTCAGTCAAAAACTGAGCTATTGGGGCTTAAATATTAATTTAAGAAAACACATTTTGTTGCTTGTTTCCTACAAAGTACATTATCACACATATTAGTTTCTGCAGATTGGTTGACACAAAACCACCTCAGCACGGTACACAGCGCAAAAAGTACAAAGGAAGGAAAGGCAGAATATGTCAACAAAGAAAACATCACAATTTCCATGAGCTCTGATCTCTGTTTCCATAAAAGAGTTGTTATAAACCTTCAATGTAATCTTTGTGTATTCTACACATAAGGAAGCCCTTGTTTTCAGGGACTATCAGTACAGAATTGAAATCAGAAATGCTATCCATGCTGAAATACCTTGATGTCATCCTCAGTGATGTAGCCAGACTGCACGACCCACCATGCTTCTATAGTGATCTCCACAGGTTTCACAGGTAACAGATCATGAGCAGTTTTCCTTCTGAAAAATTTCTGCAGTGGTACAGTCCATTTGAGATAGTAATAAAGAGCACTTCACTTGTGCAGACAGACAGATCTTTATATAAGCTTATTTTTATAAACATCCTTTTTTAAGTACCTTATATTCACAGCCTGGACTCATACAAACACTATTAGCTTTGTCATTTAGCCAGTTTCCCTCCTCTCTCAAATCACATGAAAGTGGGAAGGAAAAAAATCATCTACATCTGATACTGTTAAGTCTTCCCATAAACCCATATTTTCATCCATATTGTATGTCACTACTTAAAAGCCCCGATATCCAAACACATTAGTATCAAGTCCAAATTTAAACTGTTTATGACATTTTCTAATGTGAACGGGTTAGAGAGCACAGCAAACAAAGTACACAAATGAGGGATCTTAAAGATGTTCAAGGATCTTAAACACCCAAGAATTTTAGGAACATACTTTATTTACTTCTAAGGACAAAGTACCACACATTCTCAATAAGCATGGTGCTAAAAAAAAGATAATTGTCGCTCCAAGAAAGACAAAAATGGAGAATATTGTTTATTTATACCCCTAAACAGCTTCTCTTCCATTGTACAGCCATTACTTTTTGGTTCACCCTATCAATTTCATATTTTTCACACTTTTGTTTGAAGGAGCACCATGAAGTTACTGAAAGAGAAAGACCTTCCTGAAGGAGGAAACTGTTTGTGAACTGAAGGGTCTGTTTCTATCAACAGTCATTGCAGTGGTTTTCACATATGCTGTTCACAGGCAGCAATGCCTGTTCAGACTCACTACTGTTGTCTTAGAGAAAAACATACATGCTATAGAAATTTACAGAGGACTATCCCAGAATAAACTGATCTCAACCACACATAGAAACATGGGAGTATTTCTTCCACAACCAGTATCATTTACCATGTTTATACTGGCCAGGAGATATTAGTTATCTGGTGCCATACAGTAAATATAGCTCTAAAAATATAAGCTTAAAAAAAACCAAATAAACAAACCCCCAAACAAACACACACTTAGTAGTGAGCATCTTTTTCTTTAGTATACATTGACTTTAAATTAAAAAGCTCTTTTTTAACTTCAGGAAACACAATATAATTAAAAACACACTATGCCACACTTAGCCACACTACTAAATTAACCAGACCCATGAAATTATTCCATTCTTCACTTCCTATGAAATAACATGGGAGGGGGAAAAGGGTGAAGGAAAGGGAGGGGAAATTAAAAACAAACTTACTTTTGAAGACCTACATTGGTTCATTAGATCTATATACTGATTTCTTCCTATACCAAGAAGTCTTAGACCTGAAAAATAAGGTTTTATTTCTTTTAAGACAGGCTTAAGGTACATAAAACATTCTTCAAAGAATAAGACTACTTCTGTAATAATATTTTTAATTGCTTTTTCTTCACAAACTAAAAGGATAGTTATAGTAGCTCAATTCAGTTCTAACTGAATTTGACAGAGAACCACATGCATCTAAAACAAGAATCCCCCCCATTCATTTACTCTGTACAGATTAAAAAAAAACAACCCTGTATCACTCAAGTGACAGGGCAGCAGGGAATAATCCAACCCTTTTCTCTCCTACACTCACAACAGGTAATAACTATGCTTCAAATTAACAGAAATAAAGTCGCACCAGATTTTGGTCAGTAAATTTTTCTTCCCCCTTACAAAACTCATACCATACGCTGGATTAGAACTCTAAGAATTAAGAGTATAAAAGGCCACATAAGCTTCTAAGGAAGATGATTAAGATATAGTTGAGTTAAATTCAATCAAAATTTAATTCCATAATCTCTAGTTTTCAACCATTAAGGAACTATGAACAGATACCAGAAAGCTACTCCTTAGTTTTAACCCATATTCTCAGTTTTAAATCCAACCTTCTAGTTTGACACTAGTTTTTATGATGAAATGTTAATAAAGATGGTTAACTTAATTACACCATAGTTACTAACATACAGCTGCTGCTAAAATAACAGAATTGTGGGCAGGAGGAGGGTGGGGACAACCACAAACAAACAAAAACCAGGGAAGCCTTTCCCTTCTCCATACTTCTGGACTAATACTAGATTTCCAACAAGTTATGTGGCCCTTATGCAAAGTTTTCCCTTACCTGTTTCCCCAGTATGAACATTATATAGAGGCAAACTAGGAACAGTTAACTGGCAAGATCCTTTAAAAATAAAAACAAACAAAAAACCCAACAAAACTGTTTTCAGAAGCTGCAGACTACTCCTCATCTGACTCTACACTGTCCTTCAAGAGAATTTTATAAATTCATACAAAAGGTGAGGAATGAAGTCTTTAGCTATAAATAACTTCTAAGAGACAGATTTGATTAACACTGTCCCTGAGCCAGCAGTTTGCATTTTGCTGAGACTTACCAGTAGGCTACTGCTCTTACTGTGTTCTCCTCCACCAGGTTCAATGTTTTTTTCTTTCCTAATCTCCCTACCCCATACCCACAAAACACAATAAAACATCTGGGACATCCAGGAGTGTCATAAAATACCAAATTCTCCTCTCTCTCTTTTCTGGTACATCATCCTTCAATCCTCACTGACCCTAATTCACAGCAGCATCAACAGCCTTTCAGTGGCTTGCTAAAGCTTTCTGCCCAACATATGCCAGAAAACACACTAGGGAACAACCAGCAGCTCAGCTTGCTGACATACAAGAGCGAGCAAGACTTTCATCACAGAAGTACAAGCAAACAGGAATGCAAGACAAGCAAGGCCAGAAGCTGCACAAGGCTTTGCCTGTCTGCACTCACAGTAACCCAATTCCAGCACTGACCATATGGACAGAACTCAGTATGGAGGGCACACACTCCTTGATATCTTTAGCTAAATGCTTCTGCACCTTTGTTCACATGCTTGTGTTCAAGTAAACAGATGCCAACAAATCTATTTTCAGAAGCTCCTTATTTCCAACTCAGTGGATGCAACTAGTAATGCAACTAGAGAATACTTACAGTCAGCAGCAGTGAAGTTGGGTAATGAATCATAGCTTTTTTCACTGTTCATTATATCCTAAAAAAAAAAAATCCAAGAAAAATTAGCTGCAGCATCAAGAAAGTTATCATTTCAGAAAAGCAGGTCCAGCAGTCTGCCTGCCTTTTAAGAACAAAATGAAATTACACCAAATCTACTAAAGTCAGTTACCTTATCAAACTTGCCAATTACTTGAGTAATCATTAACTTATTGTGTAAATGTCTCATAAAAAAACAAAACTTCTTTTTAAGCTTTTAAATAAATGCTGACTGAAATAATAAACATAATACTGCATCTGTCTTTACACAAAAAAACAGCATGTGGAATCGCTAACAGTAATAACAGAACAAACTAACAACTAACCCATTATGCCTGTAATCACTGTACACAAGATACAAAAAAGCACTTCTGATATCCAATGACAATAGAAGAAGACTGCCAGAATGCTGACAGAAAACAGAACCATCTTTGTTCTCTTAAGAAAAGGATGTGCTTCCAGCTTTTGAAAAAGCTAATATGGTTAAGTGTCTTTTTGAAAAAGGACACAAAAAAATAACCATTCAAATGTGCTGGGTTTTAAAAATTGTAATTCTCTTTGTTTCATTAATCTAATAGAATGAGATATTTCTGTTACAGTTTGAAATGAAGAGTCACAAATCTCAAACAGCAAAAAGAGAAAGACAGGCCCCAGAACAAGTCCTGCCCCAGCTCCACATGACAGAGTCCAGCCCTTGAAAGGCTCATGGGGGCAGAAGGGGAAATAAAACTGCAGTCACAAGCAATTCTCTAGAAGCCTTCCTTACTCTTTCCTTACTTATTACCAGATCCTACCTAAAACCAACCAAACTTCATGACACTGCCTCATATGCATTACAAGACCATTACCAACATCTCTAAGAAAGAAAAGAACATAGTTCTGTACTCACCTCCATTATGCCCGTGTAATAGGAAAATGGTGTTACCCTCAGACCTTTTACCATGATGTCAGACAAATGATAAGGGTACAACATGAGATGATCTCGACTGTATTTTAACAGATCCTCATAATATTTGCGTTCATCTTTCTTGACATGCTTAACTACAAGGGGAGGCAAAAAAAAGAGAGTTATACTGTTTTATAATGTAAAATAAACGCCCAAACAAAACCAGTGTTACAATGAAAGGATTACAAATGGTATAATGGTAATTGGCAGAAAGCTAAGAACAAAATAAAGGACTGGTGGAGGATTCAGTATCCAAGGATTTCTACATACAAGTACTCCCAGAGCCTTTCAGGACAACATTAGAAGAGAGCAGATTTATCTTAGAGCTTACCATGAAGCAGCCCATTGAGACACAACTCATGCAGGCTGTAGAAAATTATCTTTTAATTAGTGAAATTATTATCTATCTTTGGGAAGACAAAAGGATGCAATCAAGAAAAACTGAACTGGAAGTCCTGCAGACAACTCATAGCCAATAGCTCATGTGAGTCAGGGCCAGTGTCCACATCTCATCTAGTGACAGGCTTTATTTTATTAGTCAAATCCTCTCTTAACATCTCTTAAATCCTTGGAAAAGTGTAGCATAACTACAGCAGGACTTTGGTTCACCCGTCAACTCAGCAAACTTACAGACTGCATTGCTAGAAAAGCTGCCGAATGTACTCAAAAGTCAAGACTCTTCTTGATGTTTTATCATTTAAAAGTATTTATTTTCAGGGAAGGAAGGAAAGAAGGAAGGAACTTTGATTAGAGCTAGTTCTTGCAGTGTGACATTAAAGAGGCTTCCACACAGAACTGAGGAGCAATTAGAAGTTACTTAGCTTCTTTACCCACCTAAGTTATTCCTATATCGTAACTGGTTGCGGATGCTGTAGAGTACGACCTGCCTTTCATATTCCCTCTGAGAGTTTCCAAGACCCTTGAAAACATAAAGGCATTTTAGCTGACACACACAAAATCGCTTTTAGTCAAACCCCTGCAAAGTGTCTCAGGAGCAAACATAAGCAGGCAGCTGTCATTACTCAAGGCAGTCCCCCAGTTCAGCAGTTATGGTATCTTTAGTCTCTGTATGTCAAAAGTATCTTTAAACAACTCTCTCTACACAGGATGCAGATTTAAGCAACAATCTTTAGATTTATTTTTTTTTTACTAGTACCACTCTAATAGAAAAAGGAAGAACCTAATTCTCAAATAAAATGCCTTAGGAAACATGAAGCATCAAGCATTTTACCAAGCATTTAGCATCTTGAAGCCCTGAAGAATTATTTAGAAGTAGTATAGAATAAACCAAGCATGATGAATGACAGCTAAAGCTTCAACTGCTGTACCTAAGCAGCCTGTAATGTAAAAACCAAATAATGAAACAGCACAAGTTATAGCTTAACCCAAGTACGGCCATCAAGTGATCTTAGGTCACAAGATCAAGGCGTAAGCACAGCACATTATTTGACTACCATGACAGAAGATAAAAAAGAGAACTTTGGATCATGCTTTGAATGCCTTATTTAAAAAACTGCTTCCTTAAAATTCTTCACATTACTCTTCTACTCTGCCTCTGCAGCAAGTGATCTGTGCTCGGGGGGGAGAGGGGCCCCCTTATGATGCTCATGTTAATAAAGAACCTTGTATAAAAAGGTACTTTACTGTATATATGTGACAAACAAGTTGCACACACACTGAAGAATCAGGTATTTGAAAAGGAACACCCATTATCACAGGTAGGGTCCAATTGATTAAATATCCAAAGAGGTAACCAAATATATGCTTGAAGTACAAATATATTACAGACTATTCTAACACGAAATTAAGCAGTATTCCAGAACTTACATTAAAGTAGATAATACATTAAATATTGGTTTATTTTCTATCCTGAATCACACAGCCAACAGTATGGCATTTGGCTGGTCAGGTGAAGAGAAATCATCATTCATGCCCCTCTTACAGCACCTGAAATCTCAAACTTGAGGAATTAAGCTACTCAGGGCCTGCAGCTACTACTCATGCTTTGTGCACAAGCAGGAGTTGTTTAATAACATCTGCTTTCATGCAGCATTAAGACTTTGGAGATGAGCACCTCCTCTCAACTCGACACAATACCTCCCCTCTGCTATCAGAGGCCCATTAAACCCAGCAAATCAACATTTCATGAGGTTTCCTCTTTCTCAAACCACTCACTGCAACAGTTCCCAGGCTACAAAACACAGTAGAGGCTGCAGAGCCCAACACTGACACCCGTCCTGGGCCAGCTTTCACCACTGGGGTTGCTGAGGGACACGCGCCTCAGCAGGTCTTGGGTCTCCACAGGCTTAGAGAGAACCCACTCCCCATCTCCCTCTGCTTCCAAAGCATCCCTGCGACCCCTCTCCTCACAGAGCCCCCGAACACACGCGTTTATCCCCACATACACACCCCATACCCCGTTCTCCCCACATACACCACACATACACAGATGCTCTCCCCAGAAGGGCCGCGCACCCCCGTGCCCCCTCCACACGCACGTCCCGCACCCCCCTCACACCCGCCCAATGCCCCCGCTCTCCCCACAGCCACACACGTCCCCGCCACGCCGGCACCCTGGGGCACTCAGGGCTGAGCCTCCGCCTCTCCCCGCACCGCTCCCGGCACCCTCCCGCCCTCCGCTTCCCCGTGAGGAGCACTCGGCAGCCAGTACCCTGCCCGCCCGCACCTGCTTGACGCTGGCCGGCAGCCGGCCCCAGGGGTAGTTGTGCCGAATGTGGAACTCCACGTCGATGTTCATGGCGAGCAGGCCCGGCCCCGCCGCCGGGAGGCGCTCCGGCCCAGGGCCGTACTGCCCGCCGCCCGCTGCCGCCCGCCCGCCGCCGCTTCCGCGTTACGCCCCCCGGAACCGCCTTCACACATCAGTTCCGGGGGGGCGGGCACCGGCGGGGCGGCTGTCCCCGGGTACGGTCGGTGGCGGGGGCTGCGCATGCTCTCGCCTGCAGCCCGAAGGGCCGAGGGGTGGCTCGTGGGTCTTTGCCTCGCTTCGTCCGGGGGCTGTAACAGGGGCGGCTGCTCTAACATCACAGAATCAGCTAGGTTGGAAAAGACCTTTAAGATCATCCAGGCCAACCATTACCTCAGGACTGCCACTAAACCGTGTCACTGAGGGCTTGATTTACACTGTGAGCACTTGATCTGAACACAATCTCATCATGCAGTTCACGGTATGCCTGGACAAACTGGTGACTGCAGGGAGCATCAACGAGCGTTTCACAAGGGAAGAATGAGATCATTCATCTAGTGGTGGCCCTGGGCTATGCGGGTAGCATGCTCCCCACGTGCGGTGTGGGGATGGAAAGCTTGCAGCCCTGAACACCACCAGCAGCCCACCCTGTTCACGTGGGGGTTTTGAGCAAGTGGTTCCTGTCGTTAAGAAAGCTGCTTCAAATAAAATAGGAGCAGATGCCTCTGCTTATCTTAGGATCTAGGTTCTTGTGAGTCATTTAATCTTCCCTGTGTCAAAATCAGTGCCAACTTCCTGTGCAGAAGCATTTTCCTTTTGTTTAAATGTGAGGGGATTACAGACACAGGAGGGGCTGTATTTTTTAACATTACATGTTTAGTGCATTATTTGATGTATATGGATAAACAAAATAAGTGAGGCCCTGATCACTTGTGCCATTTGATTTTTAAGGCCATTTCCTGCATGCTCAGTAATAACATCGGAGCAGTGGAAACAGCTGAAAGGCAACCAAGCAATAAAAACAACTCAGCTCACTGTTATCTCCGAGTAGGTCCCCACAGAACTACAGACCCAGTTCTGCTTTGGCATCACCAGTATCTTCAGGATCCCCTTTATGAGTAACTGCAGAGACACAAAGTCTCAGCTGGTGAATGTACCCCATGATGCTGTCAGGCAGCTGAGGAGATGGTGAGCAGCTCACAGGATCTCCAGTGTCTCAGATAAGGACTCACTGTCAGAAGTCAGTCCAAAAACAGTCACTGCCTGGACATCTGACCTCATCCCTCAATTCTTTCAACCCCAGTTGTCAGGTTTCTTAGGAGCCTTCCTCTGTCACACCCTACAATGGTTTATAAATAAACTATGGAAAGACATTAATAAGAAACCCTTTTTACTTTGCCCATTGCCACATAAACCAGATGGTACAGGTCGTTGGGTAGTACTGCCTGTTTGCTTTATTATCAGGAATTAGACACACCTCTTGGTAGGCCCAGGCAATTATTTTCTTGTATGGTTCTCAGGTAAATTATCTTACTAGTGGCACATGCACATGAATAATACTTTTAGTAGGACATAGATATTAGAATGCACAAGCTAAAACATTAGATGCTCAGAGTAACTGTAATGTATGCAGTATTTGTGTTCCATTATATTCTTATTGGCTGCCTCAAACTTCTCAGTGATAGCACTGGCAAAAGGGAAGAAAAGCCAAAACAGTTAGAAAGGAATACTGATATGGGGTGGATCTTCAGAAAGGCAGGATAATTGGGCAGAGCTCTGATTAGAAGATATGAGTGGAAGTACTTGATTTTGAACAGGATTTTCATTTATTACCAGGAAGGGACCATACAACAGAATTGTTCTGTGTGTATTAATGAGTTTGAGAATTTGCAGACAACTGATTCAATTTCACTTTGTAAGCCTCTGTCCATCATATTTGAAAAATCATGGCAGTCAGGTGAAGTTCCTGATGACTGGGAAAGGGAAATGTAACCCCCATTTTCAAGAAGGGGGAAATGGATGACCCAGGGAATTACAGACCAGTCAGTCTCACCTCTGTGCCTGACAGAATCTTGGAGCAGATTCTCTTGGAAGGCATGCTAGGGCACATGAAAAACAACAAGGTGCTTGGTGACAGCCAGTGTGTCTTAACCAAGGGCAAATTCTGCCTGACCAATTTGGTGGCCTTCTATGATGGGGCTATGGAACTGATGGACAGGGGCAGAGCAGTTGATGTCATCTACCTGGACTTGTGCAAAGCGTTTGACACTGTCCCACATGACATCCTTGTCTCTAAATTGGAGAGACATCAGTTTGATAGGTGGACCACTCGGAGGATAAAGAACTGGCTGGATGGTCGCACTCAAAGAGTTGTGGTCAATGGCTCAATGTCCAGCTGGAGACCAGTAATGAGTGGTGTCCCTCAGGGATTGGTGTTGGGACTGGTCTTGTTCAACACCTTTGTCTGTGACATAGACAGTGGGATTGAGTGTGCCCTCAGCAAGTTTGCCGATGACACCAAGCTGTGTGGTTCTGTTGATACGCTGGAGGGAAGGAATGCCATCCAGAGGGACCTTGACACACTTGTGAGGTGGGCTGACACCAACCTCATGAAGTTTAACCATGCCAAGTGCAAGGTCCTACACCTGGGTCGGAGCAATCCCAGGCACAGCTACAGGTTGGGCAAAAAGGACATTCAGAGCAGCCCTGCGGAGAAGGACTTGGGGGTGTTGGTTGATGAGAAAATGAACATGAACCGGCTTCAGTGTGCACTCACAGCCCAGAAAGCCAACTGTATTCTGGGCTGCATCAAAAGGAGTATGACCAGCAGGTCAAAGGAAAAGCCTGGAGAAGAGGAGGCTGTGTGGAGACCTCACAGCAGTCTTCCAGTATCTGAAAGGAGTCTATAAGGAGACCAGAGGGTGACTCCTCATCAGGGACTGTAGGAATAGGACAAGGGGTAATGGATTTAAACTGAAAACCAGGGGAAGAGAAGGTTAGATACAAGGAAGAAGTTCTGTACTGTAAGGGTGGCGAGATATGGATATGTGGATATGTGTGTGTAGGATGTTGCACAGTTTACAGTTTCTCCAGCGGATTCTTCAGGCAATTGCAGCAATGAACAGATTTATCCTGGAACACAGGTACTACATATAACCTTCTCCAGTCTTTTATGACTTTCCCTGATCTACGCTAGTGCTCACAGTTAATCAGCCCTGGTTCAAAGATTGCTGCCCCTAGTTTGATGCTGAGTAGACCTATGTCACTGACTATATATAATGTATATTCATGAATTTATTTTTTCTGCTGGTTCGTACACTACTACTTACTTACATGCATTCATTTCTGGCATGAGTAATCTTTTTCTATGAGACAAGCAAAATAAATATCGAACACTTTAACCTGGTGTGCATCATCCATTAGCTGCTCTCCTGTAATAAATCTCCACTTACATTTGTTTACCCTTCTTTCTGAGATATTTTTAGACCAACTTCTCTTTTGCCTTTGATGTCTCTTGCCGTTCATAACTCATTCTGTCCATTTGCTTTTCTACATTGATTCCTGTGTTCTTGTTCTCCATATCTACTTGCAGACTCAGTTATGGTTAATCGACTTGTGGAGTTTCATCTTCTTAAAGAGAACTTGTTGCAGACTTATTCTTACTGTTCTTCCTTCCTATGGAGAAAATTTGCTTCTTGGGTTTTAATGGTTTTAATGCATTTGCTTTCAGTTATTCTCAGCAGCCTTTATTCTTGAGAGACATTCTCAAGAGGCATTACCTTTTGGTTCATTGGCCTTTCAAAAGTCTGCTTTCTTCCTTATTCCAAGTCTTTTGTAATTTTGTGCTTTAGCAACAAATTAACTCCGTTTGTCATTACCACTTACAAACAAACTACCTTCCCTTTCTGGATTTTCAGCCAGCTCATCCTTGTTTAAAATCAGAAACAGCAGTTTGGCTTCCTCTAGTGACTTCCTCTATTTCCTGAGACAGAAGGTGATTCCATTGTGCTCAGCAAGTTCGATGGACTGGTGGGGGCCTACCAGTTTGCATTTCCTACTGACAGGTAGCTGGGGTATATCTGCACAGTAAAATAGAGTGTTCTGAAAGAGCAAGCTGAGCTCAGTCAGTGCAGCTCTCCTCTGAACTGAGCACGGAGAAGTTGCAATGAGATCTCTTGTTCACGTTCTTTCTGCTCCTGGCTGGCCTGATCAGCTGCATGCCACCTTCACCAGCATGTAAAGAATATCTGCTCTCCGGGATGACTCTTGTCTCTTTCTTGGGATTGATTTGTGCAGCTGCTTGTTCAATTGGCAACTGTGAATTAGATCTTAAGACCAAATAGTTCCTAAGGAACTCTGTCCTCTGAAATAATGGGCTTTTTGCATGTCCAGGAATGGGACAGTGACTTCCTTCAAGGACACTGACTTCCAGCTGGAAGCAAATTAATTGTAAATGCATGGGTTTAGTAACGTTTGTTAACAGGCTGAGTCATTTATTTAGGACTCCCACTCCACTTTTTAGCCCCTTAAATTCCTCTCCAAAGTGAACATTTGAAACCTGTCCTTCCCACAGCTCATCCCTGTTACTAAGTATCTTGGTAACCCTATCTGAAAATCTTTTGGCCCCTGAGAGTCCCTGCTCAGTCTCTGGTCAACCCACTGCCCTTTTTGGCTGGCCTGGATAAATCTCCAAACACTGTTCAGAATTCTTGTGGTTGTCTTTACCTTCTGCAATCTCTCAGTCTCACACAGGTTCACCAGGGGTCAGTAGAGTTGAACAGAAATGCCAGGCACCGCTGCTCTGTAAGAGCTGTTTCACATACCAATGCTGCAGTGGAGGTTGAAGGCATTAATTCTGTGGACTCCACAAGCCACGTTTCTTCTGTCACAGAGAAATCCAGGTGCCTGCCTCTCCAGGGAAAGTTCTGCCTCTTCTTGCAGACAAAGCATCATCCCATTGCCCAGCTGTGTGGGCAGGCTGCTACCACAGATACTGTCTGCAAAAAGTACAAAGCTCAGCTTCATGTAGTTCTGACCTGTTACCACCTTGGTCCTTTATTTCACTTGCTTCACTAGGCTTTGGTTTTCATTGCCTTTTCCATTTAACCTCAGCTAAGGCCCATCAGCTGTAACCAATTCTATGGTTACCTATAGAGCAAAGACTTGCTGGGTGGTTACCAGCAATAATCTCCAAGAACAGCAGTGTTATCAGTCAGCAGTTATGCATTGCAGTGTGGGGTGTTTCTTTCCTAGGATAATATTTTATCTCCTTTTCACCATTTGAATTCTCCCCACTCCACCTTTCAGAGGAGAATGTTTATAGGGACCTTTTTGGCAAGCCATTAGTGCCTTATTGTCTTCTGCATCCAGCCTGCTTGGTCTTGTCATGGCATAATACCTGTCCCTCAGTTTTCCATCCTGCTGGCAAAAGAAAGGAAAAATAGGTGGAGGTGAGCTCCATTCACTAGATACCAAGAAATGCTCCAGTCTCGTTGCCTGGGGTATGTCACCCACAGAAGTACAGTCCTCAGGTCTCCTGCAGGGACTCAGTCCTGTTATTTACAAAGCTGGAAAGTACCATACAATCCTTAATTTTTGTTAATTGTACAAACTTTTAAATACCCAATACATAAGCTAAGTCAACCAAATTGTTCAGTGGGAGTAGTACGTAGTTTTCCTGCTGATAACCTATTTGCACATTTAGATAGACAACTTGCATGCACAGCACAATATAGTATGACTCAATCGGCTGTTTGGTTTAAATCCATAATGACTTGTGCGTTCATTCACAACCAGTGAAAGCAGTAGGATTGCCAGTCTGTAACATATCAAAACTGATCATATAAGTGTGTTTGAATGGGAGCAAAGTCTTCACAGGGAAGTACTGTCTACCAAAGCATTTAAAACCTAGAATTACTACCACACTTTCAGTAACACTGATTTTCTTTTGCTTATTGTTTGGATAATTTCACAGATTTTGTTTTTCCTCCTGAACTGCTACAAATTCAAGTGTACTTATTTTCTGCTCTTAAGTTTTCTCTGGCTGTTCTACCTGAGGTCTAAAGCAGGACCTTAGCTGGATGCCAGATGCCCACTAAGCTGATTTCTTACTCCCCCTCCTGAAATGGGCAGGGGTCTCCCTGATAAATAAGATGAAAATAAGATGAAAAAGGTCATGGGCTGAGATAAAGACGGGGAAACTGTTCATCAATTACAGTCACAGGTAAACCAGGCTTGACTTAAGGAAATTAATTTACTTTACTGCCAGTTAAAGATAGAGTAGTATAGAGAGAAATAAAGACAAAACTAAAACCACCTTCCTCTCCACCTTCACTCCTTCATTCACAGCTTTTCCTCCTCCTTCCCCTAAGCAGTGCAGGGGGACAGGGAATGATGGTTGCAGTCAGTCCATAATATTTTGCCTCTGCAACTCCTTCCTTTTCATGTTCTTCCACTGCTCTAGTGTCATTCCCCACAGCATCACAGGTCCTGCCAGAAAACCTGCTGCTGCATGTGGGCTCCTCTCCACAGGCCATTGCTCCTGCCAGGAGCCTGCTCCAGCACAGGCTCTCCACAGGCTGCAGCTTCCCACAGGGCACATCCCACTGCTCCAGTGTGGGGTCCTCTCCATGCTTCATGTAGGTATCTCTGCTCTACCATGGATCTTCATGGACTGCAGGAGCACAGCCTGCCTCACCATGGTCTTCTCTACAGGCTGCAGGAGAATCTTTGCTGTAGTGCCTGGAGCACCTCCTGTCTCCTTCTTCGCTGACCTTGGTATCTGCAGGGCACTTCCTCTCATGCTTTTCTCGTTCCTTTCTCACAGCTGCTGTGCAGTATTTTTTACCCTTTTATCAAAGTTATCATGAAGTCCCCATGAACATAACTGATGGGGCTCAGCTTTGCTCAGCAGTGAGTCCATTTCGGAGTCAGCTGGCACTGGCTTGAAAGCAGCCCAGGTCTCTTCTCACAAAGATCACTTGTGCAATGCCCCCACTACCAAAACCTTGCTCCCTAAACCCAATAGAGGCAGTGAGATTATGTTTGAAATATTCTGTAGGAGCTGAGGGTTCCCAATTACACATTACACATATACTACTAAATGCTATAAGATCTGATATAAACTCCTCAGTGGAGGCATCCTTCCTTCTGCAGTGTTTGAAAGCTCATGTTGAACACTCCAATAACTATCAGTTGTAAATCATTGTAATAACAATTAGATAAGTGAGTGTATATAATCTGGAGGCTTATATTGTGAAATCCTGATTTCCTTGGAGAAAGCAGCCAGCTCCATGACCCAGCAGGATGTGGTGTTAGATAATAAAGCCACCATGAATACACCCCACCTTGAAATGACTAGAATTTAAATAATGTCAGAAGTTATTGATTAACCTGGGGTTGGGTAGAACTTAGCTGCTCTAGTAAAAGTTGACTGCCTCATCTGTATGCGTCCTTTATTGAAGAGCAGAAGAATTGCATCTTCCACACTCAGGCTAAGCAAAAATGGGCAGTTCACATGTAAGTAGTTATTAAATTTGGGTTGTCAAGAATGCAACAATTTGCTGGATTTATTGTTGTTAATTTTCATTTTAAATTACATTAATACAGCTGCAAATGAAGATTTAAGCTCAAAATCTACTTTAAGTGTGGGTTGGAAACTTGCATGTAGCTGGTAGCACTGCTTAGTTGCAGTACACAAAAAGGAGTGCTTTAATGCTTATTGTGGATTAGTTAAAAAGACCAGCACTTTAATCTTGAGGTAAAGAGATGATGTGTATGATGTCATGGAAAGACTAATCTTAGTTTATCAAATTTATGTTGGAACATTCTGAACACTAAAATAATTCCCTAAAGATTTAGGAAGAGCTTCCTGTCCCAAAGGCAAACACTTTCAAAATGTGGCTGTTTATCACTGAGTAGCAAGGACAGGATTAATCTCAAAGTGCAGTGCTCACAGAAGGGCCTGATTAAAATCTATGTGTCAGGATTTACTACATCAAATTAACTTGAGTTTCAACTGAGTCAATTTTGGCTAACATTTGGGTGTTTAATAGTAACTATCTAAATCTTCATAAAGATACTTAACCTCAAAACAACCTGATGGTCAAAAGTTTGTGTGTGGTAGCTGTGAATGATCAGTCCTTCTGAAAGTTAAGGAGCTTGTGCTGAAGAAGTTGGGGGGTTTAGCTCCAATTTTTAAACTAATTAAAAGCAGTATTTATTCAGCAGGACATTTTCTCCTTGGATGCTGACAACCTGCCGTTTTACAGCATGTGTCAATAGGAGGCAGCCTGTTTGCTGAGACAGGCTAATGTTACATTAGTTTCTCTAAGATCTGTATTATTTTATTACATGACTGCTTTTTAATTCAAATTCAGCAAGGCCTTGAGAGATGCCAAACATCTGCTGCTTTTGGACCAGCTCTCCAAGACATTTTCTTGGGCACACTGAGCAAGAGACCTTATGCCATTTGCATAAAGCTCCGGCTACTAAGCCAAGGAGCTTTCTGTCTCCCTGTGGAAGGGTGGGTGGTTCCATACTTTTGTAGACTGTTTGCTTGCATGAGGGGGGAGAAGCAAGCAGTTCAGCAACCTATCTTTGCATAGGAAACAAGACCAAGGAGGCTCCTGCAGCTCAGCCCCGTGTGTCAACATAAGCACACATTGTAAGGTTGTCAGCCGGCATCTCCTCTGATCCTGGAGGGCTTTTCACTGGATAATACACTGAATGCAGTGTAGAGCTAGCATACTCAATTCAGGTTTAAACTAGCCAGTTGAGGTCTCTCTATGTCAAAAGAGATCAGAACACTGCACCTCAGGCGGGTTTAGCGGTTGTATGAGCTCCAAGCTGGACTTGGTGGCCTGGATATAGGTGCAGTACATCAGAGCTGTGCCGTAGGCATCAGTGCAAAGAGATGTGAGCCAATGTTGATGAAAATACCATGATTCAGCCCATGACTCATCTGGGAATTGCATCATTCTGCGTTTGTCCCTAGGAAATTCCAGGTAACCTTGGAGAAACGCCTGCATCTGTATCAGAGAACTGCTTCTGGAACACCCTGAAAATACTAAGTTCTTCACAGAGCTTTTCAGCTGAAGTTTTTTCTTTCTCCTAATGGTGTGTTTTGCAACCACAGGTTCACGAGTGTCTTGTGTGTTGTGTTTTTTAAACCTCCAGAGCAAGTCTTACAATCTCTCAGAGGATATACGGAAAACAACCCTAGGGACTACCAGTTTGTCAGCAGATGAACCAGTAAGCACTTCTCTCATGAAGGATGAAAGGGGCACAGTGGTGTTGCAGCATCTGTTGCTGTGGTTGTTGGTGGCTTTGGGACACACTGCAGTGCGCATAGGCAGCTCCTCTTTCATGGCCAGTACTGGTGCTAGAAAGCTGGGTAAAACTGGGTGGTTTCATTCGGTTGAATATTGCATCTTTTCCAAAATTTTGTGTGCTTTCAAATTTCAGAAATTAGATTTTTTTTAATAGCCCAAATTCTGCCGTGAGAAATATAAAATGAAGCAAACAAGTATTTTATTTGGTTAAATGGATTTAGGCTTTAAACTTTCTTGTATTTTAAAATGTCATTGTTAAATGAAGTTTTCACTGAAAGCTAAGCATTGTTCAAAGAAAAGTTTCCATTATGGGGATGTTTAAATGGAACTTTTCACTTTTTGATATGTCATTGAGACGTATCAAAATGTCTCATTTTAAGATGGAGCTTTCGCCAAAATTATTATCCCTGTGAACATGGTAATTTGAACCAAAATATAAAATTTTACTGAAAAAAAAGTGCTTTCAACAAAAGATTTCTGACCAGCTCCAAAATGTACCTTTCTCTTAGAAACTGAGCTCTCAAGTAAGAGGTGTAACTGATGCAACATTACCACTCCTGCGTATTTCCACGTGCTTTTCGCTCTCTGAACTCAATCCGGTGGCTTTTTTCCACAATCAACGTTTTTGACTGCACATCCTTAGAGATTTAAAGTCTGTAGTTACCTTGTCTGTGTGCAGTCTTGCATCAAGCTTACATGTACTTCTGCTGCCTTCAAATTACCACAAGTAGAATCAATCCACCTGAAAATCTGGGTAGCTGCTCTGCTGTAACTAAGGTGCTTTGGGGACATTTTGGCAATAGCAACAGTGATTTTGATGATACAGTGGTTTGAAAAGTTTGATGGATTTTGACTTTTTGTGTAATTGTGTCATTTTTTAATCTTCTGTCTCTGAAGAATCTTCATGCATTATTCTGTTGTTCTCTGTGATGTTTGTGACTTGAATTAAGCTGGGGGGTGGGCGAGTTCTTTGTTTTTAATTGAAACCACTATTTCAGATTCTCTGGGACTCCCTTATATCTTCTCATTGTAAAGCAGCCCAGACCTTCTGCCAGGGAGGACTCTATAGTGTAAGAAGGGGGTGGCAGCTTGTTGTGAGCCAGGGTTTGAGAACTTAAAGGTAAAAAAGTAAGTATAACATAGAATCATAGAATCACAGAATGGTTTGGGTTGGAAATGAGCTTGAGGATTGTCTAGTTCCACCTCCTCTGCTGTGGGCAGGGACACCTTCCACTAGAGCAGGTTGCTCCAAGCCCTGTCCAACCTGGCCTTGAACACTGCCAGGGATGGGACAGCAACAGCTTCCTTCAGCAACTTGTGCCAGTGCCTCACCACTCTCACAGTAAAGAACTTCTTCCTTATATCTAACCTGAATCTCCCCTGTTTAAACCCATTACCTCTTGTTCTGTTGCTACAGTCCCTGATGAAGAGTCTCTCTCCAGCATCCTTGAAGGCCTCCTTCAGGTACTGGAAGGATGCTATGAGATATAACCTGAAGAACATATCTGCCTCTTAGGCATAGGCTTACAAACACCTGTGGACCTCTATGTTGCCTATGGACATTTCTATCCTTGTAGAAATGTTTCCTTAGTACAAGTATTACTTATCACAGTGTGATTTTATTATCTCATCTCAAAGCTCAACAATTGCTATTTGTTACTTCACTGGGCAAACTAATTATTCACTGACAGTGGATTCTTGTTCAAGTCCCTGGCCATAAGCCCACAGTCTGCAGAAGACAGAAATACCTTCTTGTTCAAAGCCCTTCTTGTTCAAAGCACTGAAGAAGAGCTGAACAAGTCAGAATATGACAGTTTCCAACCATTTTAGTTATTATTCCTAATGGCCCAGGATATAAAGTGTTTTCCAATCAGGAATTATAGTCAATAAAATAAAAGTAGACAGTCCACCCCCAGTGTAACAGAGAATGATTCCAGATTTGAAATTCTGCTTTTTTCCTAGGTGAATAAAGCCATTTTTTGCCACTTTTGTTTTTCTACTTCTGTTTGCAAGACAAGTACTGAAAGGACTTGACACAGGCATGGTATCTCTGGAGATTTCTGGCATCCTTTAGTGCCTTGGCTTCAGCTGCTGCACCAGGGGAGTCAGGTTCCTGTCAGCCCTGTGTCACCTCTGCCAGCCCCATGCAGATGCCAGGTGCTCTGGCACATCTCAAAGGTATTTAAGGAACTGCACTGAGGCCCCTGGAAATAAAAGCTGTAGTTTTGCAACTTCAGCATTCCCGCTGCATGGTACCCTGGTAGCTAACTCTCATCTTAGAAGTAATCTGTGTCAAGGAGTCCCACCAGCCACAGGAAGGTTTGAACACATTAAAACTGGACAGTGGAAAATTCAGCCATGAGATAATTGCCCCCCCAGCTAAGTTTTTTCTCTTAATTGTGGACTTCTCTATCATGTTGATTTGTGTGAAAAAATGGAATGCATAAAAGATTAGCCATGATATTTTAACAGGTACTTGGAAACAGGAGGAGCATTGTAGGAGAGAGATGGATTTAATTTTGCCATTTGAGTAACTGTCAGAGCAAGTACCTTCATTGTTGCCACTTGTTTGTAATAGGAAAAAGTAAATGTTACTAATTCTATTAGGATCATGTTGTCACTGTAGTTTAATCTCAGATGTAGAAAATAAGGTTAGTTGCACACCTCTGTTTGGAAAGAGTCACTGAGTTATTGCAAAGGCTGCTGAATAATGAAGTCTGATCTACATGACTTACATTGTCTTATCCAGTATTGACTTCATACAGACATTGGTTTATTCCTCATAGCAACAAACTCACCCAACAGTATATGTTGCTGTTGTACAGCTGTTAGACCTAAAACAGCAGTGAGGATTTGGGAGAGGGACAGCCTGCCTGGCAGATGGCAAGTGGCATTCGGAGACACTGATACCATTCTCTGAGCAGTCAAAGAGGCAGATGGCAGTTTTCCAGTTACATATTGTGTTTGACTGGGAAAATTACTCAAGCAGACAAAAATGACAGGAATGTTCTACAAAACAACAAAGGAAGAAACCTTGTGCCCAAAGGACACACACAGTCCTTAAGGTAGCATTTGTCAATTGACATACATCAAATAGGTGTTTAGCAACCCCACCTTTTTATTACCACGGAACAAACCCTGGTGCTTGCTGGTACTGCCCCATTGCCAACATGCCACAGCTGTTTGCTTCTGTTTGATTTTAAATCTTAGTGCCCATCTACCCTGACCTGTGTGCTAAAAGCCTTTACATTTCACATAAATTCCTGCCTGAATAATTGCACCCAACTGTTTGAATTTCACTGAAGAACTTGTAGAGCGTCTTTCTCTGATGCAAGGATGATAGGAGACAGTGAACCCACCATTATCTAATGACAGATATCCTCACTCCTGAGCAGCCTTTCCCTGTTAGATGACACCTTACCTTGTGTGGTAGTGATTGTTCGTTGTTTCTTTTAGTTCTCCACTGTATTAAAGAGCTCTGATACTTGGAAGCCTGTCTCATGAAATTACCTATACACTGAAATGAAATGGCCTTTGTCTGCTTTTCTGCCCTTTCTAATTGATGGTCTGGAGCTTTCTGAGCAAGTCACCCTCTTATATCCAAGGAATATTTGCAGCCCTGTGCCAGGCTGGCTAACACAGGGCCCATTTGCTGGCTAACACAGGGCCACAAGTTACAGGGCCCATTGCCAGCTTGTCTCAGGGCCCTTGTCCACCCCATGGCAAAGCCAGAAGCTCCCAGTTGAGGGGCAACCCTCTGCCTCCAAGAGTTCTTCCACCCTCAGCTCTGAGGTGTGTGAGACATAGAGTCACGTCTCCAGGCTGTTTGCCATGGGTGAGGGAGGTATGCTGCTTGTCAGGCAGGTTGGGTCTTACAGCTGAAGATGTTTTTCCTCCTCTCTGTTGATGTTCATTCCAGCCTCAACTGCATTTTTAACTGACACAAGCAGGAAGATGTATTTTCTATTAGGAATGCATGGGTTTAGAATAGGGTGACGTTATTATCTAAGAATAATGTACCTTATATAGGAGTTGGAGGCTGTGACTATGCTTGTTAAACTCATACTTTCTGCTATGATCCAAAAATTGGCCCAGTTCAAAGGGGCCTAAGGTGTAAAAAAATCCTTATGACTGGCAATATCTGATTTAGGAAATCAGACTATTGAAGTACAAACAGCACCATGCTTTCAGTCCGTCTTTGAAAGTAGATCAGAATCAAAATACAGCAGTCTGCTCCCATGTTTGTTCTTACGTTTTATTCTTAACACACGGAAATGCTTAAAAATGAGTGATGAGATTTGGGCTGTGATTAGGACTGTCCCTTGGGGTGAAAGTTCAGAGTTTGTTCTGCTAACAGGATGTTACCCTGACAATGTGTGATACACCAGAAGACTAAAACCACAAGAGCTAAGACAATATTCCCCCCTTTCCCTGCCCAGTACTGTTAGCCTAGTTAACCTTGGATTCCAGTCACATTATGCTTCATTAAAGGCTTCTTCCAAGATAAACAATTCATTCTGAGTGTACTGATAAAAAATTAATCATGTGGGTGCTGATTTGCCAAAAGCTGTCTTCTGTGATCCTGGTATATTAGATACAATTTAACTAACGAGATGAGCACTCCAGTCCCATAGTTTATTATGCTAACAAGGTGACTGCCTGGTTTGGTACCTTTCTTGTAGACACAGAGAATAAATCTTCTTCACACAAAAGAGAAATAGAGAAAATCATAGAACTGGAAGGCACCTTGAGATGTCAGCTCACTTATTCATTGCCTCCAGCCAGATCAGCTCTGCTCAAACCAGTCCTGACAGCGCTAGCAGTGCTGAGAGGGAGGAGAACTGGTTCATGACTTGGAGAGGAGGTTCCCCAAAGGTCTTTGAGCTGGTGACTCAGTGACTGTGTATGGTGAGAACAAAGAAATCTCCACAGGCTCCACAGCTTCCTGTCTGTGATGGGTTTTCAGTTTGTTTTTCTGGCACTCCTGTGCTCATCTTTGGGACATCATGGATCGTTTGGGGGTTGGCTTCTTACAGGATGCATGACACTGCAGTATGTATAAATGTTACTTTCACTAAAAGTATTTGAACCCATTGGGCAATTTTTAGATCAAATTATCAGCAGGATGTTACAATACACAAAAGTATTAGTGGCTGTTATATTCCTTGAAAATCTTGAGAAGAGACTGTATTAGAAATCCCTGAACAGAAGACTGAGGCATGAGCTCAACCCTTATAAGACACTAGAGAATCCACACAGTATTGGGCCATTATGCCTGTGCCCATAACAGGAATTCTATCTTCAGCTGCAGTAGAGGCACCGAAGTCAGCCAGGCAGGAGATGTAAATCTGTGGGAGACCAGGCAAAGGGGTTTCTGGTGCTCAGCTGCTTGGTAGAAAGGACAGCTCAGATTGCTGCACAAGGAACTGGTTTATGTCATTCTTTTGAAAACCTCAGTTTCATCCAATGCATTTTTGTAACTTAATTAAACGTGTATGAAGAATAAGAAAACTGGTGAAATAGCTGTGGCATGATTCTGTTGCTCACCACCAGTAACCACTGGTGATGCCCTCAGGTGTGCGAGACATCCACACCAAGTTGACAGATGGGGGTCCAATAGGAGACCACTCATTTCTGACCAGCAGCAGGCAGTTTACCCAGGGCCATCTCTAACAGCATGAGATATCTGTGTTTGGACAACTGAATACTGCCATATGTTTCATTCCAGACCCCACTCATGTAGGTGTCAGTGATATGATGGGCACAGCTGGGTCAGTCTACACCTTCCTTCCATGTGCTGCCATTTTGACATTGAATTTTTGTTTTTGTTAAGCCAGAGAAAAATGAAAACAGCAACCAATGAGAAGCTTGAAATCAGTCATACACTAAATAAAGCATAGAAAATGGACCTGTCAAAAGTGAAGACTGGGGTAGACACTTAACATCCTTGGATCAATCCAGCCCTTTTTAGAGCTCTGCCCATAGCTATCAGACCTGCATCTCAAGTGCTCTGGTCAGCAGCTACACTCCTGCTGACTCTTCCTAGAGATTTGCTTGTAAGGGTCTGTGTCTGCATTTATCCATGTGCATTATCAGCATCGATCTGTGTTAACTGCAGTGGGTGAGCACTGTAAGCATCATCCCGAGCAGCTGCCCTTTCTGTTGTTTTCATAGAATCACAGGATCTCAGAATGGTTTGGATTGGAAGAGCCCTTACAGATCATCTAGTTCCAAACCCCCTGAAGGGACACCTTCTACTAGACCAGGTAGAAAAGGAAGCCCCATCCAACCCTGAACACTGCCAGGGATGGGGCACACAACTTCTCTGGGCAACTTGTGCCAGTGCCTCACCACCCTCACAGGGAAGACCTTCTTCCTAACATCTAATCTACACCTCCCCTTTGTCAGTTTAAAGCCTTTCCCCCTTGTCCTGTCCCTACCTGTCCTTGTAAAAAGTCCCTCTCCTGATTTCTCATAGGCCCCCTTCAGCTACAGAAAGGCTGCTCTAAGGTCTCCCTTCTCCAGGCTGAACAGCCCCAGTTGTCTCAGCCTGTATTCATACAGGAGGTGCTCCAGTCCCCTATCATCAAAGAACAGTCTCCAAACCCTCCTCTAAGCACTGCAGACCATCTTCAACTATAAACTCATCCTACATCTCCTTAAAGTCAAATGTAATTTACAATAGGAAAAACTACTTTACAACAAGATAGAAGTGTTAATTTTAGATTAGTTACACTCTATCCAGTTTAATAGAAATAAGTCCTTGGCAGTTCTAGCCAAAGCTGCAAGGGAAAATGATTGCTGTATAGAATATGCCGGAGTGAGGCAAAAACTGCTCAAGCTAAGGAATACTGTTGGCATTAAAAGTAAGTGGACACAGGCCATGAATACAGGTAGACTGGAAGTGAGATTTCTTACCACCAGAACTCTGGTTGCACTGATAAATACAGAAGTATTGGAGAGAAATGTAGAAGAAAACGAAGTGACTGAGTAGAGGGAGCTGGACCCTCAGTTTATGAAAGAAAGTTCCCTTACATCCTATGTTCCCCTGCAATATTTGTATTCAGTCTGTCCACTCGGTATTTCAGACTCCACACCATGCTATCACCAAAATTGCTACAACACTTGCAAGTCATTAACTACCCAAATCAAGGATCCTAACTCTAAATCAAGAACTATATTGAAGTGATTCTGCCCATAACTTTAAAGGCTTACAAGTTAGAAATGGCATTGAACATCAAATTCTTTTGTTATTTATCCCTTGCAGGAAAACACACTTGTCAAAATCCACAGGGCAGGAAGCAATTCAGTTCTGAGACAGCTCTCCCTCTCCTGCATAGGAAAGCTGTATCGGTGGGAAAGATCATGGCTGGGACCCAGCAGGTGGTGAATTTTAACCAGGGCTTTGCAGATGACTCAGGAGTTGGCCTTGACAGTCACCCAGAGTATCAGCTTTCCTATCTTAAAGCTGATGCTAGTATTACACACAGTACTATGATATCGCCCAGGCACATCATTTAATGTTTTACAGTGATTTATTTGAAGACAGAGGCTTCAGCAGAGCTGACCCAATAGATTAGATTTCTTTGGTGCTTTAAAACAAACATGCCCTGAGCATCATTAAGAAACAGGCATTCCTTCCCTTCCATGTGATTTTCCTGGAATTGTGCTTTGTTATTTATGTCTTTATGAATCCTCATAAATTCACAATGTAGTTTCAGTTGCTGGTACTACCATCTTCCTGCCTGTTGCAACTGTGTTACAGTTGACATTACAAGGATGAGGTGTGTGTGTGCAGAGGTGGGACAGCAGGAGCTGCATTAACAGCATTAGTATGATAAAGTGCCATAGCCCAGAACTGCTAGTGTATAAGACAAAGCACAGACCAGCTCCTTACTTTTAAGTGTTTGCATGGGTGTTTCTGACTGAATGACTGGAAGTAGGATGAAGCCTTTTTCCTCTCATTTCTCACCAGTGCGTCATCTGTCCCTGGTCAGAAGGAAGTGACTGTGCAGCAGTAGTTCTCAATCTGTATTATTAGAGTGATCTCGAAACATTGTTGGGGATCTATAAATTAGAATAGTACTTGGATGCTACAAAGTAGTTAAATCTATGTATTTAATATGTTAGCACTTGTCTCTGTATTATATGCTCCAGAACTGATTTTCCAGCTGTCTCCCTGATCCTTACCCTCATAAAGTGATGCCTTGCAAATGACTAGAATAACTTCAGTACTGGCTGCCTAACAAAGACAGCAGCATCAACTGTGTGAGTGGTGTGAACATAATCTGGAAAGCATGCTAACACTATAAATAACAATATTTTAATGTCACCATCATTTACTTTATTCACGTATTGTACCCTGTTCCTGCAAATAGCTTTACACATTGTGCAGGGAAAGGCAGGGATACTGACTCTCCAGATTACAGTGTCATTTGGGATTGCTCCAGAGAGTATGACACAGATGCAAGTAGTAATTAGGAGCACATTAGCCAACAGCGTGGTAACTCTGACAATACTACCAAATGTATGTTAAAGTATGGACTGAAGTGGTGCAAAACAATTTGCATGTTAAACTTAGTATTACAGAGAGGAGAAAACCATGCTGGCCCCAGTGCTGTCTGCAGGACACACTCAATTTAACAGGCAGTAGAGCATCCTCCTCCTGAATGCTACTCCATGATGCTTATTGAGTCCACCACCTGCTGAGGAGCACCTGGACCACGCTCCTTGTGTCAACACCAGCCTGTGCAGCTCTCCAGCACAGAGGCCCATTGTGCATTCAGTATTTGCATCCTAGGGGTGTATATCCAGAGTAAACTTCTCTTGTATTGTGGGATCCCATTATTGTCTTCCCCCAAATTCATCACCCACTGAGTCTGGTTAGCTGTCATTGTTTGTTTTGTCATTACAGAGAACAGAGGTGAGGTTTATTCTCATTAGAAGGATAATGAGTGTGTAGCAATCGGAAAAGGAGGAGGACATTAGAGCTGCTTAATTCTCAAACATGTGCAAAAAAATGATCTTCTGTACATGATTCCATCAAAGGAGAAGCATGTATACCCTGTCATAATAGAAAAATGGGAATGCAATTAATTCTGGATAAAGGCAATGATCAGTGCATCTGTTTTCTAACTTCGTGCTTTTCCCCTTCCTGTTTGACAAAATTCCTGAGAAATTTGAAGACTATTAAATACAATCTTCCCCTATAAAATATTAGTTATGTATATGCATCTATTTCCATCTTTGAAAGGTTTAGAGAAGTGTGTGTGTTGAGCACACAGCAGGATACACGTTTATAAGCAGCAGTTGTGGTAATGATGTGGCAATGAAAGTGTTACCTGGTGTGCTAGAGATGAAGAGGAATTATTGCATTGTTGTTGTACCTTACTAATTGCTATTGCTGTAAAAGTAACTTCCAGTTTCAGTGGATGGCTGCAGTACAGCAACTGCCACTACTAGTAAGTTGTATCCTAGCTGCTAACTGCATTAGAAAAGCCAGGTACCTAAATGGTCTTTATCACAAAGGTACATTGGTTAAGTAGTGCAGGGACTAGATTTGGCTCTTCTCCTTCAGAAAAGACATTTTGTCTTTTGACAGAGGATTCCGTTATCCAGAGCTGTAGTTCTTCCACCAGAGCTAGTAGATCAGCATGAAACTCTTGATGAATTCCAACAGCAGACTTCCAGGCCATGGCTATACTTGTAAATAAAACAGGTTGTTCTCTGGCCAGGTGGGTACATGGCAGAGGTCGGCCCACAGCCATATGATGAAATTCTCTTTATCCCACAAGCAGAATGATCTTATGCCTAATGTCTTTCAGGAATTGCCTCTGCCCTGTCGGGTCCCCAAAGACAAGGAGGTTAATCAGCCGTTTAACCTTCTCTGCTCTTCAGAAGGCTGGTGGCATTTTCAGAAGAGCATTTAAGCTCTTTTGAAGGAGGACATCAGAAGGACTGCCATGCCCTTGAGTATCATAATCCTTAATTAACAGTGGTGGTGTCAGCGCCTGGAAGCCCTGCAAAGCACATAGCCTGATCCACATGTTGCTATTTGAATGGAAATGACAAAACACTTGCAGTGCCTACTTAGACCCCCCAAGTCCATGGTGTGCATATAGTTAGTTCTACTTGATTTAAGAGCCCAGGACCTATTTTCAGTATTATTTTAGAGTTTAGGCATTTAAAAGATCTGATTCATCAAATTACAGGTGTTGAGAATGCTGCTGACCTGGTCTCAGATATTTCTACCCTTGTGTGAGAAACAATAGAATAGAGTATGACAGCATTTCAGCTCTTGTGATTCACAGCTTGTCAGATTAGTAGGAGCAGGCATGGTTTTCTGTTTACATTGATATGTCAGGCTGTAAACTGCCACTGCCCTGTGGACTCTGTGTTACTGTCCCGGATAGGTTTAGCGCAAGGTAACCACATGTGTTGCCAAAATAAAAACCCCAACAACTTTATCACCCTATATATCTCCAATTATCTTGTTCACATGAATGCATCTATGCAAGAAAGGTTTGCAGGACCAGTTTTTATTCGGCTGATTTGACTATAAGCTCCTAATACTTAGAAATGTACTGCAGTGCCTGGGCCTGGTTCTATACACATCTGATAAGGCATTTATATTGGCCTTTTGTTAAAGTGGTACAAACAAATAATATTTGATTTGGCATTAAGATGCTTAGTATGAAGATATTACCTTTAAATTGTTTGAACAAGCCTGAACTGGCAGAACAAAGTTATATAGGATCAGCACCATGTGTCATGTGGTGACAACTATTTGTGGACCCATTTTAGGAGCCGTAGTGATAAGTATTTCATCAAAGCCCAGTGTGAACTTCATGGTTTAGATGATGGGAACAAAGATCAAACAAGAACCAGTCCCAAACTGCTGTCATCTAGACTAATGCAAAATTGTTTCCCACGTGTCTGTTGTGCCTCTGTTTTCCTAGTCAACCAATAAACACCATCACCATGGTTTTGATGCAGACCGAGATGCCAAGAAAATACATAGTGCCTGCAAAGGAGCAGGTAAGAAAGCTCTTGTTTTGTATACAAAGGTCAATTCAATATTATAAAAAGCATATACATAATCTTAGGGCAAACCAACTGTTCCAGTTTCTTTATGCTTTCTATCACCTAGTGACTTGAACATGCACACCCATGAGTTTTTATATGACCAAGATATATGGGAAGGGAAGCCAGTTTGTTCCTCAAATACTGGTAAGATCTAGTTTGTTAATTGCTTGGCTGCAAGGGATTGGGGTAAACATGATATTTGCTCCCTGCAATAGGAACATCAAGCTGTCAAGACTCTTATGACAGTCATGGACTCTAGCCAGTCAGATCAGATTAAGGTCATGGCTCTATGTCCTTTCCCAGGCCTTCAAGGGCCCACAGAAATATCACCACCTCCATATGTTCATCAGAGCTTACTGCAACTCCATCAGCTGAAAGGAACATATGGTGTGAGAATCTGCACCAATGATTTTTAACCAAGAACACTGGCTTCCACCATCTTCTAAGGTAGTTTGAAGTAAGTTGGCTGACAGTGCACTGATGTGAATGAGGAATGCACAGTGTTCATGGGATCCTCAGGTGCACAGAGGTGACCATGTCCAGCAGAGGAAGAACAGCCAGGCAGCACATGAGAGCAGAGAGTTATTAATTCACTTCAGGCATTTTCACAGTAAACATGTATTTAAGCCTTTCTTCCTGGTATAGCACTGACATTCAGAATCAGCTAGTTAAGTGCTGAACTGTTCCTGTCCTACCAACTGAACCCTCTCCAAACAGTTCCACAGAGGACTATCCTATGGAGGGTTTCACCCCACATTGTCAGGTACGAGTGCTTTTCCTTCTGAAATTGAACCATGCCTTCTCCCTTGCTTCTAAGCAGGAAGAACTGGGCAAGATGCCCTAAACTTGTCCTGTAAATACCTGGTGGTACATGCAGGGATGGAAACATATCAGCTGTTGTGAATGCCAATATCATTTGTATTTTTATCATCTGTATTTCCTTGGAAACTCTTGTTAGTCCCTGATCCTGGGAGCCTGAGGTGAGGCATGGCATAAAGCCCAGTAGGTGGATGCACAGCACAGATGGAAGAGCACACAGAGAGCACAGAGCAGTGTCCACCAATGTGACACACATGGATCAGCAGACTGGTATAAGGCTTGATGCCTTTCATCTGCTATCTAAACCTATGCTATAGGCACTTTGGTGGTCCCTGTCACATACACATTCTGCATTTCAATACTTGTCTTGAAGAAATAACGTGTGAGACAAGCTTCTGGCCTTAGACACAAGTGCACCAGGATAAGTGTGTTAATGCAATAGCTACTGTATTGTGTGTTTCAGGAGTCTGGGTAACATCACTGCCATCCTGTCCCTTTAGCCACAAACATAACAAATGCCTTCAGGCATCTTTGTTTAGTGCAAACATCTGTTTATATGGCTGAGGGCAAGAAAAGTGCAACAGCAAGGTCACTGCCTTTAGTAAGCTGTTTCCATCCATTGCTTAAGTTACAACTCAGCACTGCCTGAGGGCTTTCTCCTGGAGAGTTCAGCTCCCCTGTGCATTCCCAGCAGATGTAGCTGCTGTGGTGCCCATAACCAGGGCTCCCAATGCTCCTACTTCACTCTCACTTTTGCCAAGCAGAACAGCAGCAGCAGAGTCTCAGACCATGAAGGCTGGTTCCTGTGCCTCTTCCTGACTCCATTTAGCACAAGGCACAACCCATTTTGTACAGGCTGTGCATCCAGGCTGTGGGTTAATGAAGCTGATTCAAACCTACCCCAGCCTCTCACCCCACACTGTTCATTCTGCTGTGCCAGTGTAGGTGTTTGCACGCTTCATGACCTGGATCTGGTGGCTGATCCCTCGGGACTACTCAAACAAGCTTTGCCACCAAAAAGGTATATGTCAGCCCATGGACACTGATTTTAGGAGCAGGTTCTGACCTTCTCAAACAGAAGACTCAGTTCCTCTGACAAAAAACAAGCGGCATGAGAGGGTGAATCTTATTTTATGGTCTGAGCATTGTAGCTGACTCCAGTTAAATATATCCTCAAAAGAATCTTAGGTGCTGCAAATCCTGCTGTTGACACCAGTGGGTATATACGTATAGTGATTTTTTCTCTATAGAGATCATGTTTACTCTTCCTCCTGATTCAGTGACTCTTGTGCACAACTTCTTTTTCAGGAACTGATGAAAAGAAAATCATTGAAATCTTGTCGAGTCGAACATCAGAGCAGAGACAACAAATAAAACAGAAATACAAGTCTCTCTATAGCAAGGTATTGTGGAATAAACGGCCTCTCTGTTTCAAACTGTGTACCTGAAATAGAAATACAGCCTCCAGGCCTCTGCTTTTGAAAATATCAACGGCACGGTAGATTTAAGGGGGACACCATTTAGTGTCTGATTCAGCAATTTATTTTATCTCCTAAATACCAATTGTACTTCTAATCTTAAGCCTCACAGTCTTCTTGAAATCAGCTTTAACCAGAGCAAGAGCGTTTTAATCAAAACTGACAGAGCTACAAAATAATTCATAGCTAAAATGAAATATATTTCAGTTTGTGTTCATCTTCAGCACATTCAGATGAAAGAATTAATGTAAAAGGGAAATTTTAAGTCAGAATTCTTCTCAGACCAAATGCAAATTCAGAGGAACTATTTGATCTCACATCATTGTATTTTTGTTGAGTTTAATAGATGTGGAATTGATTTCTTCCAGTGGTGAAGCAGAATACACATTGTAAAACTAAGAAGTCTCATTGGGCGCTTGATTTCTGGAGGAGGAAATGTAGACTGCCTTCATGATTTTGCATGGAAGGAAAATAAAGCTTCCAATGTATCATTTAGGAAAACAGCTGAATCCTGCAGAGTTTATTATTAAATTGGTATTTTCTTAAGGTCTGCTTGCTCATTAGTCATTAATGTCATTAATCATTAACAGTTAATAAGACAAGCAGCACTGAACCTGAAAGCCTGAAAGCATGATGAAAGATTTTGGCTACATAAGTACTATGAATTTAGTTCAATAATGAGGCTTAATAATAATAGGCACTAGAAATACGCAAATGCCACAAGACATCTCAGTTACACCAGCTTGTAGCGACACTTCTTGCTAGCCTGAATCTCTCAGGAAGAAGCTGCAGGTTGTACCATTTCACTTCCCTGCTGCTCCAGGCAGCAAGTTTCATGGTGGGTGTTGAAACTGCTCCAACACCAGTGTCAGCCTCTGACTTCAGTAGACTGAGTGTTCTCTCACAGTTGTGTAAGAGGGTATTTGAGAACAATAGATTTAGAGCTGGGCTTCTCGTTTGTTGTTCTGAACTTGTCAAGTACTTCCCATACTGCAGGAAATGTTAACTGCAGATACGGCTTCAAATAAATCATCAGTAGGCATCCTGCTCAGCATACATACACCAGCAGGCTCCCCTCTGGGTCTTACTAAATTTTGAATTAAGAAGATCACAGCATGGAAGGTTGATTTACTTATCAATCTGTCTGTCTGTTTATCTATCTCTCTATCTATCTATTTATTTTGGTAGAAAAAAATGCTAATCATGTGGCACCAAAGCACTTCTAGAATCTGATGTTTTCTCCAGTAAATCAATTTTAACCAAAACTGGAAGAGAAGTTTGGTAGATTTGATCCATTCTGCTGCATCTCTTTCAAAGCAGGAACTTGCTGTGTTGTGTTTCAGGCTGTTAAGCTTTCAAAAACACTGGGTTGCACCTATTTAAACTAGGAGAAAACTGGACTCATATCAGCTGGTACTTAAAGACAGGGCAATCATTTAATCTGAAACAAAAAAAAATAGGGAATTTATTATAAAAAAAAGTCTACATATTTAAAAGATTTTTTATGGTTTTGTCCCTTTTTAATATAGAAGCAGCTTTGAAATCATTAATTTCCACCCCTCCAAAAAAAATAAAATAAGAAAACCTATAATCCCACCTCAGCTTTTGCACTAACCCTTCTGACTGTCCCCACAGGATTTGGAAGAGGTCCTGAAGGGAGAGCTGAGTGGGAATTTCGAGAAGGCTGTGCTGGCTCTGCTGGACCTGCCCTGCGAGTACGAGGCCCGAGAGCTTCGGAAGGCGATGAAGGGTGCTGGGACGGATGAGTCGCTGCTGATTGAGATTCTCTGCACACGAAGCAATAAGGTTGGGACACCACATATGACCTTCCTTAGGTAGCACGACAAAGAGCTCACCAAGGGCATCCCTGGGAGGATGAGGAGGAGGGAATCAGACCAGCTCCTGTGTCTGAAACTCTTGTTGTCAGTGGCTGCAGCAGTAAGGTTGCCATACCAGGAGTTAAGAGCAATATAGAATTGTAGAATCATAGAATTGTGTTGGAAAGGCCCTTAAGGTCATCTGGTCCAACACCCCTGCCATGGCAGGGACACCTCACACTAAAACATGTCACCCAAGGCTCTGTCCAATCCAGCCTTGAACACTGCCAGGGATGGAGCATTCACAACCTCTCTGGGCAACCCATTCCAGTACCTCACCACCCTAACAGTAAAGAATTTCTTCCTTATATCCAATTTAAACTTCCCTTGTTTAAGTTTGAACCCATTACCCCTTGTCCTATCACTACAATCCCTTATGAAGATTCCCTCCCCAGCATCCTTATAATTCTAATTCCTTCCTTGGTCCTAATTATATCTCCTGTGGATGGCACAGAGGCAACACTGGTGATAGAGAAATCCCCAGGTGCCTGTATAAGGCTGCTTTAACACTCTTCTGACCATTCAGGTGGCTCCTGCCAGGTATGCAAACAGGATTCTCTTCAAAAAGCCCTTTAGCTTATGTCTAAACACAAATGAAACAAGGGGAACACCTGCATGAGTCAAGCATCTCTTAAAGTGCTGTCCTGAGCTGGGCTGGGTTTGAGCCATGTCTCTGCACTACAGTGAGTCCCAGCATGAGGAGGGAATGGGACTTTGGCTTCTATTGCCTCCATACCTGCTACACCTCATGCAACATGGGTATGGTACCGACTTCCTGAAAGAGGGGGTGTGTTTGTTTATTTATTTATGTATGCCTTTATTAAATTTATTTATTTAATTATTTATGTTTTTCCCTTTTTTGTTTGATTTATTTGCCTAGGAAATCGTAAACGTAAAGGAGGCATACAAACGGCGTAAGTAGACTTGTCATTCAAACACCTTCATTTAAAGTCTTTATCACTGGGTGAACACTCACAAAATCTTTTATTCTCCAGTCTTTGATAGGGATCTAGAGTCTGATGTTAGAAGTGACACAAGTGGCTCCCTACGGAAGATATTAGTCACTGTACTAGAGGTAAGGCTGGAGGCTTTCCTTTTATGCTGCTGCCTGACAGAGATGTTTCCTTTATCCTGCCTACCCTGAGTAATCATAATAAGTATAAGCTGGTATTTATAATAATGTAAGTATGGTATACAATATAATAATGAGTTAATCATAGTAAGCAAACTGCATTCTTAAGTATAAGAGCCTTCTATCTCTATCGCTTTTAATATATAAAATTTTAATTTATAAAATCAGAAGCAATAATATAAATCTGATACTTTGTAGACAACAGCATTATTTTATTATTATTTATAGCATGGTAATGGCTAGAATACCCATTCAAGTTCATGGCTTCATTATGCTGAAGTCTGTCCAAGTCTAGTAAAATCTGATTTCCGTCTCAGTGGAGGATTTTGCAATTCTGATAGATACAGAACAAGTAAGGAAGATTGCTGTTGTGTAGTTTTCTATTCACCAAAAAAACAGCAGATTTACCATTAGAACACACTTTATTTTAAACCACCTACCTGAAACAAATAGGTTCTTAAAGACACAGTATAGGACCAAGAGATTTTCCCTGAGGCTGGACAGCCATGAGTGGCAGGGTGTGTGGGGTAGGGGTAGGATCACACCTAGAAATGCAGCATGGAGGTCAGTCTGATCAGACGGCCCTGAGAAATTGAAAGATTCAATAAGTAGAATCTTTAAAGATCTAACAGACACATCACTGAATACATCAGGGTTAGATTCCCATTCTGGAAAGCACTGATACAGCTTTCTTCAGCCTCTTGGGGGATACTTTCCAGAGTGGTATTCATAAAATAAATTCATAAAATAAATACATATTATTCATAGATGGTTTTCATAGATTAGTCCTTCATATTTTCTACCAGGAATCCCAGGGTAAGTGAATTCTCAGAGTATACAGGTCAGTGAGGAAAACATTTTGCAGTTACCAGGGTATATCCAGCACCATGAAAACCATCAGCACTTCACTGCAGGTGCTGGAAACCTTCTGCAGTAGCTGGATGTGGTGCAGCAGCTGCTTTCCTGAGAAACATCATGGTTTGAGCCCAGGGTGCTGGACATACCCAGTAGCTCAGCTCTTTTGGGGCTGTGTTGGACCATCCTGCCCAGCTCTGCCTGCACATCTCAGCCCCATTCCCACCCCAGCATCTGGCTGCATATGCTACCACTTCCCACCAGTGTAGAAATAACTGAAACAAATGGCAGAAAGCAAAACCAAAGGACAAGCTGGGTGAGAAGGGACCTCCAGAGCTCCTCTAGTCCATCCCTCCTCAAACAAGCCTAACTCTGAACTCAGATCTCAGGTTTTCCTCTGATTTTGTCTTCTGCTCTGGACACATGGTGGCTGAGGGGAGAGTAGGAACACCCATGGGATGGCAAAGAGCCTTAGGACAAGGGGAATGGACCAGCAAGCCACCCAGCCCCAGGGGAGCATCCACAGGGATGTGGATGTCCATGCCAACCCTGATAGTCCCTTCCTGCACCAGAGGCATCAGAGTTGCAACCTCGTTAGCACCCCAGCACACAGCAAATGAAGCTGGGAGAGAAACCTCACCATACAAGCTCCATCCACTTCTAAAGCCAGTAAAGCCAGGAGCTGCGGGAAACATGGACACACCATTCAGAGCTGTACCAAGCCCCACTGAGCCCCAGTACAAGGCAATTGTCAGCAGATGGCAGCAAAGCCATAACCAAAGGACTCAGGAGGCCGTAAGCTCACAGAATCATAGACTCATAGAATAGTTAGGATTGGAAAGGACCTCAAGATCATCTAGTTCCAACCCCCCTGCCATGGGCAGGGGCACCTCACACTAAACCATATCACCCAAGGCTTCATCCAACCTGGTCTTGAACACTGCCAGGGATGGAGCATTCACTACCTCCCTGGGCAAAACATCTTCCTTTCCACTGCAAAACTTGGGGTTAGGGTTAGGGTTGATCTGGTTTTGTTATGGTCATGTCCTTCCCTGTAGGCAACCCGAGATGAGACCCAAGAGGTCAATGAAGAGCTCGCCGTGCAAGATGCCACAGATCTCTATAAAGTAAGTGCAACAGTAGGAAAGTCCTGTTTGCCCCATGCTTTGCAGTAAGGGGAACCTCGGGGTGACTGTATGCACCATGCACAGGGGTGATGGCAGTGTAAGAAATGGGTAAGGGGGGCTCCCCAGGCTGGAGCTTTGTGGATCAAGGGCTCTGGCTGACTTGTCTCTACTGTGAATAAACAAGTGCTTCAAAGAAATAATGTGGAATCTTTAAGGCAGGAGAAGGCCATTGGGGAACAGACGAGCTGGCTTTCAATGTGGTCTTAGCAAAGAGAAGCTATAGTCAGCTGAGAGCTACTTTTCAAGCCTACGAGAAGGTGAGTTATTCTCTTCCACAGTGTGGGTTGCACAGAGCCTGACATGTAATTTGCAGACCCTACAATGAGATGTAATGATCTTAAGGGTCTTTTCCAATCTAAATGATTCTGTGTAGAGCAGGTGATCCTTCCCTTGCCATTTTAAAACTTCCTGAATGAAAGACATTTTTATACAAGTGGATCCTGATCTTATGGAAGTGGGGATACAAGCTGTGTTTTCTGTCAGTGATAACCTATACAACATCCAGCCAAAGAAATGTCACCATGTTGTTCCCTTCCCACAGCTGCTTGATGCTGGTTGTCCCACTCCTGCAGGAGGACCAGCAAAGGTCAGGTTCACAGACTCCTTCCTTGAAGCAGGGTTTTGCTTTTCTGGTCTTTTCCTCTTCCATTCCAAAGCAGAGCCTGTCAAGGTCTCTCCTCCTGATCCCCTGCTTCACACACTCATATTGGCTGGGCAGAGACACATCTTCTGCCTCTTTCTCTCTGCCCATGCTGGGCAGACAACCTGTGCAGGTATTTTGCTGTCTTCAAACAAAAGGCGAAGCAGGCAGCAGGATCCTGTTTGGTTCTTTTCCCTGTGTTACCCACCAGGGACATCTTACTCTTGCCTGGGCCTCCAGTGAGACCTTCACTGAGACCTCTCGCATGGAAATGACCCAAGAAAGTCGAAGCAATGGGAGATCCAATGACTTCTCCTGCAGTGAGATGGAAGCTCAGCAGTGACATTATTCCCAGGAGAGTGTACCCCCTCCAGCCTCTGGCTCACAGTCCTGAACTTCCCAAGGATGACTTGGAGATTCATCAGAAAACTGTAACCCTTGGCAGCAAAGATGAAAAATCTCCAGTCAAGGCCATATTTAAGTGTCAGCATAATAAGGAACCCGTAGTTGGAAAAATGTTTGAAACTTAATCCAAGTTTTGGTTTGTTTCTGGCAGGAAAACAAACCCAGTCACTAACTGATACTCCCCTGGAGTGGCCCAAACCATGGGGGTGCAGCTAAGTGCTCTGATAGCCAAACTACCTTGGCTTTTTGATTCCTAAAACCAAGCAGATCAGATTGCCCAAACTGATCCACCACATCCTGCCTGGCTGTACTTGAAGTAGAAGTGGGACAAGATTAGAGCCATGCAAACATCAGTCCTCTGCAGCTGGAAAGATAAATAAGGAAGATGTAAACCAGGCTGGGGACTTGCAGAACTTAAGCCTTAATCCTCAGAAGGTACCTTGCATGTGTACTTCCCAGCTTTGACTTAGAGGTCCACTAAAACCATGCAGGGCTAACCCGGTAGGCAAACCAGAACAAAGTAAAAGCCTTTGAGGCTCATGAATTTCAGGATAAACTCTGTTTTGAAGTCTGTTTTTCCCCTTTCCTACAGACTAACACAAAAGCTGGGGGACAACTGCAGTGTTTGCAAACTTGCCCTGGGAAGCCAAAGACAATAAGCAACAAAACTTCACAGAGCTGGTAAAGCTCCAAAACTTATCTTCTTTGTGTGGGAGCCATCCAGAGCCTTTGATAGAAGGCTTAGAGAAAGCTTGATAACTAGAGGGGGGTCACTGAAGAAGAAGCTGCAGCTTCTTTGTCCTAGAAGCCCCGAGACGCAATGTGACTGATTGATGTAGGTTATCTATCTCTTAACTGCTGTGCTTTACTTGGATGCATAGACCTTCTCTTGGTGCCACTGGATCTGTGAGTGCTTATAACAGAGAAGAACTTCCTGTGCCCTCAAATTACTCCCTTGGAAAGGTTCTAAAGGATCTGAATTGGCTTTTTGCCATTGGATCCTAAATTGGATACTGGTTTTACTAGGATGGTGTGTACAGACAGCAGCTCTCAAGGCTCGTTTTTGCTGTCTTTGTAGGTGTGTGGGAAGGACATAGAAGAATCCATTAAAAGTGAAACTTCTGGAGATCTTGAGAAGGCTTATCTCACTCTTGGTAAGAAAAAAAGTGTCAAGAGCTTTCTTTTCTAGTTCTTGTCATCATCTGACATAGGTTGTGGGGATCTGTGTATAGCCTGGTGACAGCCATCGAGATAGACCTAAACTGAGGTGTCCAATCTGCGAGGAAAAGAAGAGCCAGTTTTCAGTAGTGTATTTGGACCTTTTGGTTTTAGAAATAAAACTTGCTAGACACAACTCTCCATGCAGCTGAATTATTTGCACTCTAACACATGGAAGCCATCTCCAAGCTGCCTCTGAGGCCATGGCTGTTGATAACTTCCAGTAGATGCCTGGGCATCATCAGAAGCATGCTAGCCAGCCACCACAAAATGTACAGGGTCTTCACCAGCAGTTTAGCACTGGGAATGACTGTGACAGGCATTTAAGCTTGTGTCCTGGATCTGGTTATCTTACTGGTATTGCTGTTATCCATCTGGATCTGGGTTCTCCCAAATCTTGCTCCTGTGAGCAGTGGAGTGAGCAGCTACCACAAGAATAAATGGGCAAGAGGAACTCCATAAGGGAAGATGCTCATTCTCATTCATATAATTTTCACTGTGGAATGGCAGAGTACTTAATGCTGATAATGCCACTGTGTAACACACTTTCCCCATGGAGAAATGTATGTCCTGTTCAGACTCCAAGACTTCTCCTTGCAACTGATAGGAGCCAGTCAAGATGAAAGCCTTACCAGCTTATATGTCTGAGCATAAACCCTAGATAGTTTCCTGAATTTATTCCTTATTTATTTCCTTCTTGTTGAAGATGTATTACAAAATGTAAATACATAAGTATAATGAAGCCTATTTCTGTTTTCTATAGTCAGCTGTGCCAAAGACTGCCCAGGTTACTTTGCTACACTTCTGCATAAGTCAATGAAAGGAGTTGGGACTGATGAAGACACCTTGATTCGCATCCTTGTGACCAGGGCTGAGGTAGGGTACCCTGAGACCTGCCATACCTCACATCAGCTCTGGGAGAAATGCAGATGTAGAGGGTATGGAGTGGGTCCTGTAGATCATGTATTCAGTCAAGCCATCTCAGCCCAATGACATCAATGGTCACACTTTGTACCCAGGCAACTCTAATTTTGATGTTACATATATTTCTGTTCTCAAAAGAACTGAAGCAGAAAGCATGCTCAGGTGGAGTCAACTGTACCTGGTTAAAACTAACCCATGGGGAGATCTGGCCCCAATAGGATGTGAAAAACCAAATTCCTAGTTAAGTAATGATAAAGCAGCAGTTCCCAAATTGAGAATTGCTTATGAACATATGTTGCAAATTCTCTCTGATTCCAGCTGGTAAAACACAGATGGGGAGTAGGGAAGAAAAATAAAGAGCCAAAGGAGATAATTGTCGTTTGAAAAGGCACAAAACTGCACAAGACATTTGAGATCTCAGAAACAGTCTTTAAGTCTTCCTTCCTCATAACTTGTGTAGGTTGTCACCCCAGGGCTGTGTCAGTCTTGACATAGAGGAGGAGTTGTTCACAGGGATGAGGAGAGCATATTTCTCAGTGATGACAGTGTGAGAAATTAGGCTCCAGGGTAGCCTTTCTGTTGAGGCACAGGCCAATCATGATAACATTTAATACCCCACAGAGATAAAGATCAGGCCTGTGCTGTGGGTGCCTTTTCACAGCAAAGCTCAAGACAAGGCATTTCATTCCCTCCCCATAGTAACCAGAAAATTACTGCTGTGGGTGGAACAAAACTGTCTTTTAGCCACACTCTTGGAAGTGCCTCTTTCCCTGCTTGCCACAATGGAATTGCACTAAGGCTGTGCCTGCACAGCATTGCTGAGCACAGGGCAGAGGTGCTCCTGGCCACAGGTCTCCAAACAAGCCTGTACCCCTCTTTGTAGCCAGTGTCCCCTCATCACACATCTGACACAGACTTACCTCAAACCTGAATGGTGAGCTGAAAGACCTTCAAGATATTTAGACCTCCTGGTCTAAAGACCTCTCCTCCTCCCATTGGGTGCAGTGGACCTTGGATCAAAGCCCAAGGGTCCTGGTAGGAGCAGCACATATTGCTCAAAGCACATCCCACTCTTCTAAAGAGGCTCTTGATGTCTTCTCAGAGCGACCTGCCAGCAATACAGGAGAAGTTCCAGCAAATGTACAAGAAGTCGTTAGCTGAAGCTGTCCGATCTGATACCTCTGGGGACTTCAGGAAGCTGCTGCTGGCTATTTTGCACTGAAAAGCCGTCAGGAATGAAGAGGCATGCTGAGCAGCCACCTCTTGAGTAGCTTCCAAAATAGCATTCAGAAAAATGTGGCATTAGCACAAAGGAAAAAAATCCAATTTATTTTCTTTCCAGCTGGGAAATGTGTTGCCAAGTAATGCTGGACGTGAGGTTTATGTTATGGCTATCTCGCCAAATGTACTTAAGCAATAAAGACGTGTTAAAAACCCCGAGTGTAAATTGACCTCTTTGTGTTTGCATATGTGAAAGAATCCTCTGTCATTGTTCCTTCAGGGTAGATTTTTCTGTCTTTCTCTCATTCTGGAGATTATCCCTGTTCTGTCTCCCATCTGATGGGTGCCATGTCATGCCATTACAATCCTGCCAGGAGAAAATGGATAGCAATTTCTTCTCAGCCCATTATCACAGCTCTTTAAACAACCTGAGGGCTGTGAACTAATGATTTTATTCAGGCCCTGATTAAAGTCCCGCTATCAGTAGGGAAGGTCAAAATGATTTCCCTGTCTGTGAATTGCCTTCTCAGCATCGTCACCTCCTAAGTTATTCCATGAAGGAGATAAGGACTTGCAGTCCCCCTTGACACCACCCGCTGGGATATGGTGCAGGAGCACAGCTGAAGAAGAGATGGGGCTTCATGGGGTGGATCTGTCAGGCAAGCAAATGCTGTTCCCAGAGAGGCTGACATGGGCCTCAGGACCGCTTCATGGTTTCCAGGATCTGGCTGGATAAAAGCCTGAGCAACCTGATCACACCTCATGGCTCACCCTGCTTCGAGCAGGAGGCAGAACTCCAGACCATTGGAGGTCCTTTCCTCACTGAATTACCCTAAAATCCTATAATGTAGGTGAAAAATAATACGACCCAGCCTGACAAATAAGAGAAATAGAAGAATCTGTCAAGGAGATAGGCTTGTGAGCATTTCTGTGTGTCTGGCCTCTTCCTCCTTTTGGGTGTACCACTCTGCATGGGTAAGGGTCTTTCAGGCTTAGACCCTCAGAGGTATGATGGTTGATGGCATCTAATTCCCATTGAAAACAGTATTTCTGAAGCACTGGCGCTGTTTCTCCCTGCTTGTATCAATGTCACAGCAGCAGCCCCTGGCCATTTAGGTATAATACATAAAGATGGGGAAGAACAAATGGGAGATGGGAAAGATGGACAGCTTTTAAGGGTAATGAACTGTGTGCCACACAGGTATAACAGGATGTTCTGGCATTTTAGATGCCTGACCCTCCTTTGGCACTATTTCTAAACATAAATAAGTGAAAATATCAGGGCAGATCACGGACCTGAAATGAGCCACCCAATTTGGGATTTGCCTCTATCAGAGACACTTTAATGTTCAGACTCAGAAAGAGCAGAGCAGTGCAGGATCTGCATAGCTTCCTGTTGCTGTTGCTGTGGGGCTCATGTAACCAGAGACTATAGAAAGGACAGACAAATAATCTACTTAGGTGTCCAGTGTTCCTGGTGATATTTTATCCTCTGGAGGTCACACCGCAAGATAAGCTGTCAGGTACCCGTTCTCAATTGATGTAGTTTGGAGTAAGAGACAGCAGGTGTCTGGAATGCACATGAAGGAGCTGATTTAGGCAAAGGCTTCATTTTAGGATATTCCAATCAGAGTTCCCAAAGCTACCTGAGGGGGTTCTGTGAAACCTCTAGAAGCTCAATACACTTTAAACCCAGCTATGTCCTTATTTAATGCCAAGCACATAACTTTGGCAGCCAAATTTATTCTTGCCTGAAGACTGTTTTAATTAACACTAGTAGGTCATTCTGACTGAAGAAGGAAGAGCACAACTGCTTTCATCTTAATCTTTCACTCTTTAATTAGAGATTGGCCTGAAACCAAGCCAGGAGCCCACACATCTTCACACCCACACATACTGGGCCAAAGTCATTATTGAATTACATGCTGTATCTCACTATCTGTGCACAATACACACAGTGGTGGCAGTGACACTTGTGGGGTTGCTATGTGTCTGCAGTGCTGTAAGGGTAAAATTTGTCCCTATGTTTAGGTTAGGGGTTCAGAATTTGAGTTCAGGTTTCAAGACCAGTGTCTGTAGATGTAATCTGTTACTTCCATACAAAACCACAACCAAACCCAGATTCAATCAAGTCTTCAGCTAAGCCTTAGTTCAGAATTAAGTACCGCACCAATGTGATCAACAGCTGTGGTGATAGGGCACTCAGGGAACTCATGTTTCCTGAGCATCTACATAGAATATGAGTAATGCAATAGTTACAGTTTCACTGCTTCAATGAACCTAGGATGTCAGCCAGGGAGCAGGACAGTCTAAGGGTTTTTTTCCCAGTCCAATGAAGTAAATAGTAAACCACACTGAGCATAGACAGGACTCTGGGAGGCTGCTTCAGTGGGGAGTATCAGGATGAGTCCAAAACCAGGTGCTGGAAGTGGGGAACCATTTCCTTCATGGGCATCTGGCATAGACATCACATGTGGAGTCAGGTCCCCTGGTGGTGTCATCAGCTGAGTGAGATACATATGTGTTGAGTGGAAAGGTCCCTATCCATGCCATCTCTTGACAGTAATTTGCTAGTATAGGCATACCTTCACTCTTTCAATGCACATAATTATGATATACATTTACTTGCATGTGTAAATATGCGATACATAAATCTAATAATTCCCCAACACATTAGTCTACCTTTCTGCTCCTGTACTCTTGCCTTCAGCTTATAATAAGCAAAATGGTGTCAGGTGCCCATCTGACCCTGGTCAGGGCCCACCAACCAAGCTCCACATTGCCAGGGCATGCAGCATTCCAAGCAGTGCTGGCTGCTTTCCCAACCTGCACTCAAGGCTGTGACCCAGGCAGCCACCACTGGTGCTTGGCGTATCTACCCATCCTTTCCAGCTCATGGCATCTGATTCATTATGATCCCTGTAACTGTCTCATTTTACAATGAGGAATGTTAATCCTGGATTCTGTTCCCTCCCCTGGTTTTGTAAAGACCGTAGCAAGGAATATTTTTACTTGTCCTCCTATCCATTTAGACTGCAAATCTGGGGACAGGATGCTCTTTCTCAACAGTTGGGGGGGCTGGTAGTCACTGGGGCAGAGCACATAATACTGAGTGAGACAAGTGAAGTCTGTGCCTTGAACAGTCCTTTTCCCTTATCCATATTTGTTCATTTTCACCTGAATTGTTATAGGGTCGGTGTGTGGGTTCTAGCAGTTGTCTGACATCACCAGTCTCCTCTGAGCACGGGTCTGCTGGATGATTAGATCACAGCTTTTTTCCGCTCTGTTGCTTAGTGCGTGGTAATAGACATTTCATCATCCCATTACATTAAAACATAAGAAGAGCTACTCTGGGCCAGATAAAAGGTTCAACCATCCTAATTCCAACACTGAGCGATCCCAAACACTTAAGGATAGAGAGCAGAAGGAGCAGGATGAGTATACAGCATTGCCGCAGAGGTTGTCCTTTGGTAGACATTGCCACTGTCTAGAAACCAGCCATTGATGGAGTTCATACAGCAGCAGTTACAGTGTGTCACTGTTTTTAACAGCCCCCAGTGGGTCCAGCCTTCCTGAAGGGCTATGTGGGACTTGCAGAATCATGTCCCACAGTGCTGGTTGGGTCACCTAACCTGTGAAGGAGCCCACTTTCCCACTCTACATGGTGTTCAGACCAGCCCTTTATCCATGTATCATCCCACTGCCATGGTTAATGCAATATCCTGTCCTCCCAAAAAGTACACTCAGTCCTGGTTTGGTCCATAGCATGTCAACCTAGGGAAACTGTTTCCTATCGGACATACAGAAAAACATCTTCACCAGGAGAGTGGCTCGGGACTGGAGCATTCATTCAGAACTCATTCAGAAAGAGACTTTCTCACACAGGGTACACTGTCCTACAGAGGAAACGGCTCTATCCTCTCACCAAGGATCGTGCTGCAGCAGTAGGGGCCATACAGGACATACTGTTCTAGGATATGCCATGAAAAATGATTTCTAGTTTATTTATAGAGGAAATCCTAACTGAGCACTGCTGATGTGCCCACTTGGTTGGAGATGTATCTGAAACCATAATCTCTGGGAAAGAAAGAAGAGAGCTGTGAAGCAGGCAGCAGGAGCTTCATTGCTTGGGAGCCTTGGCCCCAAATTGGCAGGGACCTGTGCGGGGACTCAGCAGGGAGCAGCAACCCCCCCGAGAGCAATAAGCTATTTAAACAGCACACGATGTACTCTGGGTTAGCAGGAGTTTGCATAACCGTGCAAAGCCCTCAAGCCTGGGATCTTCTAAATAAATGCCACACTTATCAGTATCTAAAGCAGAAGCACATCCCACCTCCCCTTCCCCGACCCCGTAAAACAGTGTCATTAGTGAAGGCATAGCGTCATTTGTTGCTGTAAGGGTTAAAAGAATAATCCACAGCCGCTGCCAGGAAGAGGCAGGACTAAACAGGCAGCAAAGAGAGCCAGAACAGAGATATAAAACTAAATCAATCATCAAAACAGACCGCAGTGAGAGCATATACATACAGAGCAAGAAAGAAACCGAGAAGCGCTTTGTTTGGGTAGCTAATGTTCTCTGGACAAGGAGAGAGAACTTCTCCTTCAGGTTTTTAATGCCACTCTAAATATTTATGGCAAGATCATAGCCAGCTGGTGAGGCAGCAGCGATGGGGAGCAGGGATAGGAGGGCACATTTTCCCCAGTGCCCCAACACCACCCTCCAGGTTGTCTCTTTAATGAAAGAGGGGGAAAAGGCTGCACATTGCCAGGTTTACCCTCAAAGTGTAAAGTTTACCCTCAAATCTGCAGGAGTCAAGCCCAGTGGCTTCTGCTCTTCCCCTCCCTCACCTCCTTTGGCCATTATCACATGCATGTGCACACAGATTGTGTGGGAAAGGAAGATGCCACAAGCTCCAAAAAGCTACTCCAGCCCAATTCCACCCTGCCCTTATCCTTCAGGGTTTTGTCCAGCAGCATTTCACCATGTTGTTATGCTGCATTGAAAAGTCTCTGGGAAAGGCCACGTATGGCACGACCTGTGATGCAAAGCTGCTGTTTTTAGAGGAGCAGACTGCCCCTGGCCCTGCAGTCTGCTGGGCCACGGATGTGGGGGCAGGAACATATGGAGGACCACAAACACCAGCGCAGCACGGGAGTTGACATAAGGGCACTGTGGCTCCCAAGGATTTTCGCTCATCTGCCCCGCTGTGAGGAGACACAGACATGACTCACCCGTGAGCTTTGGCTTTGCAAATATGAGAGGGCTTGTGCTTTAACCTCGTGTTTCCCTGTGGCAGCGATGCTTAGAAATGGCACTTTGGATTCAATCCCAGGGGAGGAATTTCAGCACAGAGGAGGGGCCCAAAACAGTTACCCGGACACAGGCAGCCAATGCCACTTCTGAAACACCCAGGATATTGGCAAAGAGCTAGGACACATCACACTGGACCTGGACCTGCTGGAGACCACAGCCAGAAGTCAGCTGGGATTGTGGAGGATCTTCCAGTGGCACAAGGTGCTCCACTGATCCCGCCCTAGAGATGGATTTAGGTTCATCATCACAGATACCTACATGTGAGTGTTAAATATGGGCACCTACATGTGGTTGGGGCAGCTGAGTACCTGAGGAGACCCAGCAGTGACTGGAGGACTGTTCACCTGCCCAGACATAGGTGGTACTTACTGGTGACCTGAATAACTCAGCAGACTTGGTTTTATCAACCAGACCTCACTGGCTGCAAAAGGAGCTCAGACACATTGCTCATGCACAGGCAACGCAGTCAAGGACCCCACTGAGGTGTCTGCCCTGGGGAGCTAAGTGCCATCCAGGGACCTGGTTCCCTGCTTGCTGCACTCATTTCAGCAACCTGCTCCAGTCCTCCTGCCTGTGATGCTGAGCTTCTTCGAGCCATCTTGAGAAGTTCTTTGCTAAAGGTTTCAGAAAGCTGAAGTCCTTACAAAAAAAGGCCACAACCTGGTGTTTTCTATATGAAATATTAAGCATCACCATAAACTGCTCCAAAAGTGAACTTCACTCCGCTTGACAGAGGTAGCTGGGCTCTCCCTGCCCACCTTGGGTCAACCATGGGCACAGCGCATCAGCATCTTCCACCAGAGTGCAACGGGGTGACGCTCCCCAGATCTCTCCATAAGGTGGAGACATGATCCATACTGGCAGGATTCCTGGAAGCCCTCCTCTCTCCCTCTTTTTCCATGAAGCTACGGTGACAGAGCATTACCTAGCGCGAGGCATTGCAGACTGTTTACAGGCTTCTAGAGTTCCCAGGCACTTTAGGACAGGGTCCTGTTTCCAAGCGGACAGCCAGGACTTTTATAAGTGAACTTTCCTCTCTGTGTCTATTTATTAGATGTAAACATTTGCCAGAAAAACACCACTCGAGCATGCTCAGTCCTGGCCAGGTCATTGCAAAAGGGAACGCGGCGTCACATGTGATAACAGCGAGAAGCCCGTGTCCCTATTCTTAGTGCTGGAATGTATACAATGCCCCACCGCCGCGCTGCTCCTGCGCACAGCTCCCGAGAGGCAAAAGTGACTGCAGAGTAAACACAGCCAGAAATCACCCTCTATGAATCACTTACCTACTGAAAGAAACGTCCTGTGGGTTTATAGGTTTTTATCCAGGCTCTAGCTATGGAAAATCTCAGCAGAGAATAAACGACAGAGAGTAAGTGCATGCAGTGAAGGACAACAGAAGGTAAACGTTTCTACCTTACCGTTGCACTGCAGGTTGAGCAGTTAGCCATGACAATAGATACTCATCCTATTGTTCTGCCTGGCACTTAATTTAGCCATTGTGTGTTGTGATTAACATAAAAACCCACAGCTAAGCAGAGTTAATAAATAACTGTTTTAATGAAGATTCCCGTCTCCAGGGTTTCGTTTTCCCTGCTGCAGAGTTCAGCTCTGCCAGATTTACATTCTTTGGGAGTGACTAACTCTAGGGGAAAGAGGCGCAAGCTACTAAACTGCTAATACTTAAAAATAGTGAATAAATGTCTAAGCACATTTATTCAACCAACAAACCGATTGCTTCAGGCATCCAGCTTTAATCCCAAATCAGTGAGATAACTTCAGTGCTTTTGCTTCTTGCCAGGGACATAGGCAGTTCTGGCCTCAGAGCTGCAACCTAGCTGATAACTTCATGTGAATTTTAAAGGGTCTTAGTGACCTTTTAGCTTCTTTATGATTTTCCCACTGTGCTTAACCCATGTTCCATTTTTATGCATAGCAGCGAATGGATATTTAGAGCAACATCAAAGTCCCAGTTTGTTCCCTTGAAGCTGGATATTTCAATAAAAGTTACTAAAAATCTTGAGTTTTTTTTCTGCCAAGTCCAGAATTCATCTCTCTCCTATTTTGCTATGGAGGAAGGATCCACTGAGGAGTTTCTCTTCAAAGACCAGGACTTCTCCTCCGAGCTGCTGAGGCAGCTGAATGCTCTGCGGCAGAGCGGGATGCTGACTGATGTTACCCTCTGCTCCGGGGGCTTTGAAATCCCTTGCCACCGAAACGTGCTGGCTTCCAGCAGTCCATACTTCAAGGCAATGTTCTGTAACAACTTCAGGGAGAGTCGCCAGGCTAAAGTCATCCTGAAGGGCATCGACGCCGAGATTTTGGACCAGCTCATCCTTTATGTTTACACAGGGGAGATTCTTATATCCACTGAGAATGTCCTGTGCCTATTGGAGACAGCTTCCATGCTGCAGTATTCAAAGCTGTTTGAGGCCTGCTCTGCCTACCTCCAGGACAAGCTGACTCCTGACAACTGTCTGAGCATGTTCAGACTAGCAAAAGCCTTGAACTGCCAAAGCCTGACTAAGAAAGCCAAGGCTATGGCCTTGAAATGCTTCCCTCAGGTGGCCTCTTCTGAGGACCTGAAGGACCTTTGTCCCTTGGAGCTCATTGATTACCTTGGGGATGATGAGCTCTGTGGGGAGGAGGAGCAGGTCTTTGAGACACTGATGGTCTGGATCCGGCATGACCTCCAGGCAAGACAAGGCTACATCCAAGAACTGTTCAAGAAGGTCCGGCTTCAGTACGTCCATCCAACTTTTTTCTTCCACTTCATTGCCAATGACTCCCTTGTTCAGTCCTCACCCACTTGCAGGAGCATCCTTGAGTCAGCTTGGAGACATATGTTTTCCTTGTACAGCACCAGTGCACCGGACATCAAGCCCATGCTACATGTTCCTCGCAGGTACTCCAACCAAGAGTTCCTCATCATCATTGGTGGTAGGAAGGACAGCCAGCAGACCACAAGGGAAGTCCTGCTCTATGATGACAAGACAAACCAATGGCTAAGCCTGGCCAAACTTCCCATGCGCCTCTACAAAGCCTCTGCAGTGAGCTTGCACAGCAATATTTATGTGCTTGGAGGGATGCCTGTTAACAATAAGAAAAGCCCGGTCAGTGGTAATATTTACATTTACTCCCTCAAACTCAATCAGTGGAGGTTGGTTGAGCACATGTTAGTCCCACGTTACTCCCACAGAAGCTTGGCTTATAAAAATTACATTTTATCATTCGGTGGTATTGGTGAAAATCAGGAAATCCTGAATTCTGTGGAAAGATACGACAGCGTCTACAACACCAGTGAGCGCATGGCAAACATGCCTGTTGCCGTCCTTCACCCTGCTGTTGCTGCCAAAGATCAGAGGGTCTACCTCTTTGGGGGAGAAGACATTATGCAAAACCCTGTCCGGCTGATCCAGGTAATGATCAGTCCTGCTTGTTATAAGCAGTTTCAGCCAAGGTATGCAGCAGGTCACTATCCTCCTGAGTAAATCAACCCCCGAAAACCACTTCATTGTGAGCTGCAGCCAGAGGCAGGATGAGTTGAAACATAGCTTCAGGGAAGCCTTGTCTGAAAGAAGCATTGCAATCCTGTGAGTGTTTTCTAGGCACAAGCCCCAGGGTACTTCTTTGGGTGCCATCTCTGATGCTGGTAGGCAATGGGGCCAGGGCTGCCGCAGGTGATGCTGTGGCAGGCAGCAGCCAGTCCCACTGCCTGGCTTCATGCCTGCAGCCAATCTCACCTAAATCAGTGCTTTCCACTTGGCAGCCGAGATAGGGTCTCAGCCACACATCTGCTCGCCCGCAGCAAAACAAAGATTCATGATCATTACAGCGATTAGATTCTCACTTATCAAAGGGCCAGAACTTAAACTGACAGTTATTTCATATAAACAGTTGTGTTAAAAATGTGGCTCCTGCCACATGTCGCTGGCTCGCTGCCTGCTTTTGGTGGTTACACTCTATTAGAAGGAAAAAACACATGAAATCTTTTCTTTTCTGATCTGATGCTTTAGCAACATTGCAGAGCTCCTTTCCCCACGTGTGTTTTTCACTGGCTTAGGTGTTTTAACTGAGAAAGATCATTAAAGGCTAAGACAGCAGACAGCACATGAGCATCACTTTGTGATGGTGATAGCACATCTTGATTATCAGGGGGAAGGAAATATATATCAATTGTCCTGGAGATATTTGCTATATTAAGAAGTGGTTGACGTGACATAGAAGTTTGTGTCTCCCAGATACGGATGACTGAATGATCATCATCTGGCAACAGCTCTTTTTCTCACATAAATCGATGACTTAGATACTACTCTAAGTCTCATTTACAAGTCCCTTTGCCAATCTCAGTGCATACCAGCCACCAGCACAAGTACAGCAACTGGGCAAACACTTTGGCTGCCAGCTGAGCTAAGTGAAGTTTGCTTGCCCAGGAAATTGCTAAGGCAGCAATGCACAGAATAACTGGGAAGTTAAATGAGGTGGTTTGCACATTGGAAAAGAGATACCAAGTGATTCAATGGCCATGCAAAGATTTACAGGCAATAAGCTTGCATATTGCAGATACACTCTGCCTTAGGGCATGGGCTAGCATCTCCGGAGCAGACAAGCCTAGAAAACTAGAGCACTTTCCAAAAGGACATATTAGGAAAGAAAGTGGATAAATTCTCAGCTTAAGCCAGAGGATTGTGTTAATTAGGACAAAATACAACCCATAAATTCCTCTGTAATTACAATTGCCAGATAAAATGCAACACAAACAGCTGTGTGTATCTTCATTTATTTGTCAGGTTTATCATGTCTCCAGGAACACATGGTTTCGGATGGAGACCAGAGTGGTGAAGAATGTCTGTGCACCAGCTGTTGTGATTGGAGACCAGATCATCATCATAGGTGGTAAGGGCTCTGTTTCACCCTCCCTCCTCTCTCCTCCTGCCCAGCTCCTGCTGGATTTCACAGCTTTCCTCCTTGGGGTGCTCCCTCAAAAAGCATTTGGAGCTTGGGAGGGAAAGGAGAAGTGTGTCCACCCTCCGTATACATCTCTCATGGGGTGTCACGGCCATGGAACTGGGGACAAGTTCTCCACGAGGCACATTCTTGTTCCAAGTGGTGGGGAGAAACTGAGGAAAAGCCAATGCAAGTTACTGCTCTGCAGAAGAATGGAGGAAGCCAGGGGCATGCGGGTTCTGATCCTTCCCTACTGACTCACAGACTGGCCCTGCCTCACTGCCCTTCTTGGAAGGGTGGAGAGCACATTCACCACAAGGCTATCGCAGCTTGCTGGGATGAGTGTGCTGCTGGGCTGTGAGGGGTCAATTGGTCCTGTAGCTGCCTCCTGAGGTTAACTGTGAAATGTCCTGAGAGGGGCATGAAACACTCAAAGAAGGGAAAGTTCTCAGTGTCCTTTTCAGCCTGAGCATCAGCTTCTACCCATGGCGCTTTGATGAATCGCACCTCATTGGTAGCTCAGTCCTAAGTGCAGCTCCCTGACCACAGGCTGGCAGGAGGAACCATGTGTTAGATTATTCAAGGGAAAATTAAACATAGAGAAGCCTAAGCAGAGTAGAAGACTGAACCCAAATGACACAGGACTCAAATGGGATGTCATCTATCAGTGGGAGGTCACTGCTATCCTTTGCAGAATAGGGCAGAGCTGGGTCAAAAGGTCCAAGACCAGCAAGACCCTGTGTGGCAGATTACCCTGACCTCAGACTACAGTGCCCAAAATACAGTATTTTCAGCTCTCTTATCATCAAATGCATTAATATGAAGAGCATACATTGATATGGGCCTGCTGCTGCTAAGCTTAAGATCTTGATTTATTTTGTATTTATCTAATAAAAGCCACAGAAATTAATGTTAAATATCTTTCATTTTGTTTGAAAGTAGAGAGATTCACCATGGTCAATTTTTATTTACCAAACTCCATGCCAAAACATTGGCCAAACACTCTTAGTTTATCAACAGTAAATCCCACAAAAATAACATTTTGTCTTAAAAACTGCTTTCATCACATTTCAGTTCCTCTTTGCATGACTGGTCAGATCATAACAAAAGGGAGTGGGTTGGTTTAAGCAAAAGAGGCCTTGATTTTTGCTAGGGGACATGGCTACAAGTCCCACAAAACATGATCAAAGCAGATTCTTTGCCATAGGCACAGGAATACATAGGCAAGGTGCTGGTAGACACCAAACTTCCACATCCCCATTGCTCCAGGGCAAGAGCCGCGGTTCCAGCCCTTCCCTGTCACCAGCTGCAAGGTTACATCACCCCTCAGTGGAAGAGCTGTCTGTTGGGTCACTGGCATGGTCACTAGCATGGATGTGGCACTGAGGGCTTTGGGAGTGGAGAGAACACCAGTGGCACTGCGCTGTTGAGTAGCAGCTCCATTCAGTAAACAGCTACAATTCCTACCCAGCGTGGCATCTTTGCTCCCTTCCCACATGCCATTGGTTTCTTTATGCTTTAGGAGTCTGTTGAATGAAAACAAATACTTTGGGATATTCACCTGCAGAAAACTGCAAGCTCCAACTGTGTTTGATGGGTTGATTGCTTGATCTGATGGGTTTTGTGGTGCTCGTTGAGCCTTGGCTGTCAAGGTGCAATGGACAGGATGAGGACAAACAGGAAGGGAAGACAGACAGACAGGCATTCTTGTGACACATCATCACTTCCCACCTTAGATATCTTAATTCTACCAAATTATGTACTTGTATAAAAGGTTTCATTGAAGACTAGCAGGAAATATATACCTTCTGGCTATAAGCTCTAATTCACATCTGTCTCTTCCACCTCTGGCTTTGCATTTAGGGTACACCAGGAGAATAATTGCTTATGACACAAAAGGCAACAAGTTTGTTAAATGTGCAGACATGAAGGACAGACGAATGCATCATGGGGCCACTGTCATCAAGAACAAGCTGTATGTCACAGGAGGACGATGTCTCACTGCGGACAATGTCATCGAGGACTTGGATTCCTTGGACTGCTATGATCCAGAGACTGATACATGGACACCAAAGGGGAAACTGCCACACAAACTCTTTGACCATGGGTGCCTTACGCTCCAATGTGTTCCCTGTTCTAACCTTCTCTAAGCGACCTTTGACACTTCCCAGGCCATTTTGTGTTTTCCTGCACAGAAAGGACCCACTTTGCTCTGCAGAGAGCACATGGGGAATCCTCATGGGGTCCCACAAACTCCTGACCTTGAAGGCACCGGTGGCATTTGTCATTCCCTAAGAGCTCTGCCAGAAAGGTCATGAGCTCTGTGCTCATGCTGTGCTCACCTGACTGGTGCTGCATGTGGTGCTGCTAAATCCAGCCCCGCCACCTCACCTAGAATCTCAGCAGAAAACAGGGAAAAGATACTGGGTAAGAACCTGGCACAGGATTTGGCCTTATGCAGACTTTCAAGTGAAAGGTGAATGGGAATGCTGGTATCTCCAGGGAAAGTAAGATCTGGGTAACCTGCATTTGTTAGCATGCAAACTCGGCTGCATGCTGCCATACTTTGCTCTTTGGTGCTAACCAAGCCTTCCTTTCCAGGGGTGGGGGCATTTAGAATAGGCAGCCCCAAGCTTTAGTCTTGTATCCAGCCCAGCAGCAGCTGCCTGCATTAGCTATGGCAGTTATCTCATCAGATATAAAATGTTAATGTTCCTAACATCAAGTTAGGAATTAGCAAAAGGCTGATGCTTTGATGTGAATTCTCGCATTGTGACAAGATGCAGATTTGACTTTTCTGAGCTACTGCTCCTTCAGCAGTGCAGGGAAGACTTTTGTTCCATCTCTGAAGGAGCAGGAGAAGGTGGGATGGAAAGGAAGATGTTCTGCATCTTCTTTTTCTAGGAATTTTGTTTTGCAGGGAGCTTGCTTCTCCTTTTGCATCCAGGATAAAAGGGGCTAATTAGGAAGCCCTTTGGCTGATGGATTTCCTGAAATCTGGAATAGCAGAGAAGACATACAGAGGAAAGGGGATGTAAAAGAGAAGAGGTATTGGAGAGGAACATTTTCCCTTTCTCCTCTCTCCAAACCACTGGAAAACAACAATGAGAGAAAGCCAGGGACAGGAAACCCGCTTTCCAAGAAGAGCAAGTCTAAGTCTGCCACTTGGCAAAGCAGCTCTGGCTCCACCAATATTTTCATGGGGTTCTGCCACTAAGTGCATATTTTTCAAGGGAGGGGATTGATCATCAGATCCTGAACAGGCTGTGAAGTGCTGCCTGGTCACCGGGCTTGGTGAGGGTGCTGAGAGAGCAAGGAGCTCTAAAGGTTGCATTGATGCCCACCATCCAGAGAAGAGATGGTAGAAACAACACTCCTTTTTTACCTCATATGTGAAAGACAGTGGGACTTTCCAAAGGGAACGAGTTGGCATGAGGAAACCACACTCAACCTTCCCCTTCACCGAAGGCTGCACAGCCATGTGGTCACCACCACATTGTAGGACATCAATTCCAACCACTAAGATACTAAGATCCCCCCCAAAAGGTGTATCTGGGAGCAGAAGGGTGACACAAACAGTTAACGAAGTGGGGGGCTGGAAGGCAGTATTGCATATCAACTGCTGGTTTAACAATGCAAAATAAAATGGTTATTACTGTTTATATGAGGTTTGCGTTCAGGAGTCTTCATTGTTCCCTCTGCATTGTTGATAAAGGGAATTGTTTTTGTACCCGTGGGTTTTGCCAGGGTTTCCTTCTAAGGATCTGAGTAAACCTGCAAAACATGATTGTAAACCCAAACTCATCTCCCAGCTCGGAAGCCTTTGGCTACATTTCTCCTGTGTCTTTCAGTCTCTATCATCATCTCCCTGTGCAAAGCAAGGCTAAATCATGGCACTTGCCAAATTGGATGGAGCAGTGATTCATTCTGCTTCCTCACAGACCAGCTCCAGCTCTCTGGGGAAAGAAGCCTTGTCATGGCCAATTATGGAAAGTCTGCCCTGGGGAGATGTTTATTCCTAACCCTGCAGTGCTGCCTTCCCAAAATCCTTCCTGTTGTGACCCCACTCAGCTCCAGAACTCCAGGAGACGCCAGTTGCTGCCACACATTTTAGCTGACACAGATTCCTGCCAGGCTCGTGACTGTACCCAGAACTGAGGGAAAAGAGCTGACTTGAGGCCATAACATCATGTTTGCGAACTACTGCCACAGTCATTGGTTTACACTTGGAAGAGAACAGATTTTCTTCATTCCCATATCATGTAACTAGTGATTTTCCCAGCATTTATGCTGCAACCAAATAGTACCTTGCACAGCTGTAACTGGGCAGGAGTGCACAGTTGCAACAGCATTGAGCACACCATTCTTCCCCTGGCCCTTGGGAAACCCTAATATCACCCCCAGGTCATTGGAGATGCCAAGGGCTATGGCTAGCTCTGCCCTGGCTGCAACCCTTTGCTTCTTCCCTTTACAAACTCCTCACCTCGTGCCTGTAATTCAAGGAATTTGGGTTCACTGAGCAGTAAATACAAAACCTGTTTTCTGATAGACTTCTGTCTCTTGGTCGATTTGATGCAAGTTACAACCAATGCTTTTGGGTCCCTTTGCAAAATGGGTTGAAAGCAGGGAACAGTGTTGAGCCTTACCGAGGCAGATGAGGGCTGGCAGAGTCAGTTGGTCACAAGGATGAGGATGTAGATGCAGTTTCAGAGCAGCAGATATGTGGGCCTGGGGCAGATGCTGTGGGGAGAAGGGATGCTGCATTTCAAATCAGGTGCTGGCCACCACCCGACCCACCTAAAGCAATACCTGTTGCCATCCCAAGTGTTTTGCAGTTGTCATATCCAGTGGTGTTATGGATGAAAGCACTTCTATCAAAGGATGACCAAGGTACCCCTTTCTCCACTGTCAGGAGGGGACTTTCCTGAGCAGGATCTGCAAGGCCACCACTACCTGGAGCCCCTTCTGAGTCACCACATGCTTTTCCAGATGCCTCATCATCCTAGTATTCAGGCATCTGAGTGCTCACTTTGAAGGGTGAGCAGCAAAGGTATTTCTTGAGTACAGTGACAGCCCCATGAAGAGGTGGGAATTTGCTGCACTTTAATAACCCTGAAGACCAAGGAAAAGAGGGGTTTAAGAAAGGGATCTGGGGGTCACCTTTTAGAAAGGCTGAGCACCTGCTGCTTTTTTTCACATCAGGGAGTGCTGTGAAGGATCATCACCTCTAAGGTCTCGTTCTTGAGTGTCCCGAGACAGTCACTGCATCATGGAAACCACAGGACCACATGGCTGCAAGCAGCCTGCCGCATGGAATGGAACAGCATGTTACCCAGTCCCTCACAGCAGGTACTTGTCCAACACATCGACAATCTCCCATGAGATTTTCACATTGCTCTCTCCCTCAGTAACTCACATGAGTGCCTTATTAACCTCACAGGTTTTAATGCTGTCTGTCCTATATCTTTGCTGTACCTTCTGCCATACCCACGCAGATAAAGGGCAATCAGTTACACTTTTGATACCATATATTTTTTCACATCTTTAAAGTTTATTAGGATGTTTCATATTCTGTAGACTAAACAAACCCAGCCCTTTCAGTATTTCCTCATAAGTCATGTTCTCTAGACCTCTGATCGTTTCTGCTGCTTTTCTCTGGACGATTTCCAGTTTGTCTGTTTTGGTTTTAGTTTATTTAAGTGCAGGGCCATGACTCAGCCTCACAGTGCTGAGAAAGGCAATAAACTCCTTCTGCATTTTACCTATAGCACTCCTGGTCTTCTGCAGCAGCAGATTACTGCCTTGGGTTCCATTGTGCTCATGACTAATAAGCGCTTGCAAGCTTGGGCAAGGTCACATGGAAAGACTGCAGGAGATCCAGGATCTCCCAGGGTTATTCCATAACTCCATCTTTGCTTCAGCTCACCAGGATCCTGAACCAAATCCCACTGAAAACAATAAGTCTCTCCACGGGCTTCAGCAAGGGGCTTTGGAGCAGATCCTAATTATTGTGTTCTCAGTTGGGTTCTTCACTAATTCTGTTAATTTTAACAGCAAATATTTAATGTTTGAGTCATTTTTTATAACGGGGGGGGAAAGTTTCAGGCAAAAAAAGGAACTTTCTTCCACTTCCCCCCATGCAAACCCCGAGCTGCATCCTGCTGCACTGGCGGGCTGTGGCAGCAGGCTGCCTTGCTTTGATCTCAACAAAGAGCTTGGTAGGTGAAGCCTGGGTTTTCTCACTGTAACCATTTAGCAAACAATCCAACCCTCTCCCAGGGCAGCCTCCTCTTTGCGCAGTAACGTGTTTATAATTACACTGCATTTCCTGATCAAACACACCTGACAGAGCAGGGAAGATGTCAATGCATAAATAAATGGGCACTCGGAGCTCATTGCTTTGTCAGTCCCTTTTTTTTTCCTAACACAGAGGAGTTCACTGTGGGGTGAATCCTCTACTTGAGAAGGAAACAATGGGGAGAGCATGTATGAATAGCGTACAGGGTAATTTATCCCTGGCATTGGTCCTTAGCCTGACCTGAGAGCCATTAATAATTGACAGCAGCAAAAACAATCTTTTTTTACACATATAAACATCTATACTCATTTTCCAGCTGCTTGAAAGCTCCCATACAGGACTCAAACAGTCATATTCTCCATGGCACAAATGAGCATGAATTCCTTGGTGCAATCTAAAGGAGCTAAAACCTGCTCATTGGTGAAGTGCTAACAGTGATTTCAGTGGCTATTTCGATGAGTTTGCCCAGGGTCCAAGCAGAGCACAGAGCAAATGGGTGCCTCAGGCTGCAACGGAGTGAAAAGGGCTCCTCAAGGCTTGTGCTGGAGCACTGAGAGATTGATCTGGCCTCTTGTGTTTATTGAAGTTTCCAAAATAGCAGCACAGTGAGGAGCCCAACTGCTCTGTCACCCGGCAGGCACCCACCGGCACCAGCTGCCGCTTGTCACTTCTCTCCCTGGGGCTCTTGCTTTGCCTGCGCTTCTTTCATGTTGCAAGAACCCGTTCTGAGAAGAGCAAGGAGCAGCGTGTCTCCTGCAGCCCTGGGCTGTTCGGGGGAGGCATCCCCATAGCTGTTGGAGATGTTTGGCTTCAGACTGGGGTGAATCAGGGGTAAAACACTGGTGCAGGTGGGAAAAGATGGCAGAATCTGGTCCACTTCTTCATGTGGCCAGGAAGATGTCTATAAACCACTCTCCTATATCTAATCTTCCCATTTCCAGTCCTCTGAAGGTTGTTTCTTGATCAGGCTGTGTCTTCTGATGAATAAGCCATGTCCCACCACCCCTCCCTAAAGCAGGCATGGAGGACAAGGGCAAAGGCATGGCCCCTTCCTCAGGTGCTCCAGTGCCACAGCTGTAATGGCATCCCATGAGTTTTGCCCTGGTCTTCTGAGGTTTCTCCCTGCTCTTGGACACCTTCTTCTGCCACACAACTGTGCAATGTGCTCTGCAGGTGCCCTGCACCCATGTTAGGAGGTGGCCAGGAACTAACACCAGGGGCTCTCAAGTTCAGATTTTCAAGCTGCTGGGATGCTCCTGCTGTGGTAAATCAGTCAAAACCAGTCTGAGCCTCAGAGCAGAGCCCTGACACCTCTCCACAAGAGCCAGGTCACTGCAGGGGAACATGGCCAGTCCAGAGGAGCAGAGAACAAACTGCAATGGGGAGTGCTGCAATGCGAAACTTGGCTAGAAAGCTTCATTGCTGGGAAAGTGCAGTGTTTTATCCAGATCAGCAGCAAGCCCTGGAATTAATAGGGTTGATTAAACCATTTTGATGTGCATGGTATGTGGAGATAAGGGCCCAATTCCCAAGGGCTTCCAGTGAAAATTAGATGTTAACCACAACAGTACGTGACATCCCCTGACAGGGGTGAGGAAGACTAGAGACAAGTACAAACCAAGGGGGCAAAAAAGGCAGTTCTTGGGAGAGCAGAGTGGCCATGAACGTGCTGGATCTATTTTGATGCTGAAATGATGTGGACCCTGGCACCAAGCAGATCAAAAGCAAGGGAACTATGCCTGCTTTATGTTGTTATGACACATATATTTCCGTGAAGATGACATTAAAGAGTACCAGAGGCTCAAACACTGCTGTGTTTATCGGTTCCCTGGGTAGGGCTCTTACTCTTGGAGACAGCCTGAGCCCTGCAGAATACAGCCCTGTTCAGAAAACTTTGCCTCTGGCTTGAGGACCATGGCAAGCATGACATGGGGAGCCAGCCCAGAGGGTCAAGGGCTCACATAGCTATTGCCCACTGCTACCTGGCAGGACAGTATCCTTTTGAGACATGCAATGGGATGAGCCACCAAAAGAGACCCCCCTGTCATGCACTGAGGCTCACAGATAGGAAGCTGATGGCAGAGAAAGATTCCTCTCCAAGGTGTTCATCCTGTGCAAAAGCATGGAAAGGCTCCTCATCACCCAGGCTGTGTTAACGGTGCCTCCATGTGCTTCAGGCCATGGTGTGGCCCTGGGACTCCCTTACAATGGAGCTTGCACCTGAATTAGCCATTAATGGGATCCCAAATTCCCCCTACCCGTGGCATGAGCTAACCCATGCTTGTCCAAGCAACGCACACATAGCCATGGCATCCTAAGGAGAAGACTCCCAGCAGCTTAACTGGGCACCAGCTTAAGCCTTGACTGAGGAGGAAAGCAGAGAGGTCCTATGGACATTCTTCATGGCACTGTGATACTTAATGGCTAACTCAGACCTTTTTAAAAGAGGGCAGTCTTTGGCTTGGGAGGTGCTGGCTGAAGCCCTGAAGGCTTTGAGCTGAGAGACTCTGTTTAGAGCCTGCAAGAGTTGTCTTTCTGCTCATTATAACTTGGAACAAATGTTGGTAAATGGAGTCTGCTTCTTCTCCAGGAATAGAGGGCCCTGGAACTTTTCTCCAGAGAAAAACAGCAACACGCTGTGAGAGAAGTGGTGCCTGCAGACTGAAATACAAATGGCAGAGAAGCCAAAAGCCTGTTCACCCGTCCAAGCTTGAGCTTATGTTTTTAATGGCATGAAATGTGACATGCACAGTCAATCAGATTTAAAGCCGAGAGTCTGTCATTTGTGATGGCATCATAAAATACATGAGTCCTTCCTTACTCCAAAGAGCTTACAAGAGATTCAGAGCAGAGGACACAGATGATGTTCAGAGCATCATCAGCTGGAGTTTCAAAGCATACAGCATACAGCTCATTCGTTAGGTGAGAGCAACACCTTATGCCATAACCTGGATCAAAAGAGAAAAATCAGCTCTCCCCTGTGGCTTCCTGGTCCACAGCCATTCCCACAGATCAGCACACAAATGCCATCAAGCAAGTGCCAAGGCCTGGGGTTCCTGGAAACTCAGGCAACACGTGGCTACACCAACCTCTTCTGTCCCCAGGTGCCCCATAGCCAGAAGGGCATCATTACCCTAAAACATACCTAGGAGAACAGATTTTAGCCTGCTTTTCAGCATCTAGATTTTCCACTCCCCCAGAAGGTTTGGGACAACTCTAGGAATGGGCATGCAACTGGGAAAGTGGATCCCTTCTGCTTTTAAACACAAATACTTTGTAGAGTGAGAGAACATTCAGACAGCTCAGGGCTCCCTGATTTCCAGGAATAAACTAAAAAAGCTGTTTAGATAACTGAAAATACTTTGCCATTTCCCTTTTATACTTCCAGAGCAATTTCAAAAGCAGTGCAGGCCGATCTTCCTAGCACTGTCACCAGGGAAGGGAAATGCAGCTGGGGAAGTGATTACATGGATCACTGGGATCTTGCCTTTATCACATTTGATTCTGGAGTACATTTTCCTCTGCTGATTTGAGGCTGGATTAGTGAAAACACACGGATTTTAACACAAATGCCACATAGGGCTCTGTGGCTGCAGGGTGTTGGTGAGCTCAGCTTCATCAGGAGGAAATCCCTGCCCAGGTTTTAGTAGAAATCAGCACACGCACTGCTAGCAGAATCCTGGTACTGCCAGGCTCAGTAGGATAGGGCACTTGCGAACAGTGTGACTCATCTGCCCTGGAGCTGCAGGAGCAGAGACCATGTGAAGATCTAGATCAGATTGGTGAATCAGCAGCATCTGACACAGTTTAAGAGGTTAAGCCTATTTATATACAAATGAGGGTAATTTTCATAGCTGAAGGGATTGGATTTTATTACTTTTTTATAAATTCATAATAAACTCTAGGGAGGAGAATACTGAGATCTGCTCTCAGTTAACTCCTTGGAAACAAGAGGAATTTCGTCCAAAACAGGGATGGAGTCAAAGAGACAGAAACTCAAGACTGCATTATCCTCACTGCTTTGCATTTTAACTACTCGCAGGATTAAGTTATGCATTTAGGACAGTACAGAGCATGTCTATAGAGCCAGACCTTGGTCTCCCTGCATTGCACGTGGTTGGGACTTCCCTGGCACCCACAGAACTGTATTTAATGGAGGAAACTTGGAGGTACAAATCGGATGTGCACCCTTGGGGAAACAAGTCTCTTCTTTACAGGGGACTTCCTGTCCATCATCTCTTGTCTTAATTCATACTTTACTCTTGCTTGTCACTAATGGTAGACATAGTTTGTCAGGGTGCATCAGCAGTGGAGTTACGTGGCATAATCAGCCAAGTAATACAGGATGGGACTTGCTGACTGTGGGTAAAATGTTACTTGTGTCTCTACTGCCACATCTTTAAAGTAAGGATAATACCAATGGCACAAGGGCATTGCAAATGAATCCACCAAAGCCTGAAAAATGCAGTCTTGTGAATTGCCAAAGACTGCTGTTTTACCATCCTGCTGCAGCTACTTGCTGTTTAGGAAGTAACCACACCTACAGAAACAGTGCTTTTAAGTGAAAATGATTATGTTCTTAAATGAGCTGGTAATTGATTGGATAAGTACAAAGACTTATAGAATGAATGTGGGTCTGGGTTTGACATACCCCTCAAAAAAAAACCCCCTGAATGTTCCTTTAAAGACTATCAGTGCTAGGATAAGCCTTTTGTAAAGAATAGGGCTGAAGTTAACCACCACCTCATTTTCCTACAGTATGATTTGTACACTGCTTTCCACACAAATCAAGAATGGATTGAATATGGAGTTATAGACCCATTGGGAAAACAAGCCTTATCAAAAGGACACAGGGACTTGTAGTGTTTGGAGATTGATTGTGCCCTTGGACTAGTAGTGATTTTACTCAAGCAAGGGCTCCTCAGCTTGGAGGCAATCTCCCAGGTAAGCTTGAAGATATTAAAATCATCCCTTTCTTCTTTTCAGACTCAGAGTAGTGATGTACGGAGCATTCCATGCACTCATTTACTTCCCAGGTCTGCAATTTCAGATCATGCCAAAACATGGCGTTTCCATAACATGCATTTCTACACCCACAGTCTGTAGGACCACTTCCTTGCTTGTTCTCTTGGAAAACAGCAAGTTTTTCAGTTCTTCCAATGTTTTTGCATCAGTCTTTCTGAGACGCCTTCTTATAGCCTCCCCTCAGCATCTGTTTTATTTTAAAAGGATAAAAATGCATCAAAGTCTCACACATTCTTGCTACTTTCAAGGTTCTCCAACTATGTTATTTATATTGGTTTTTCTGTATTTTAAATTTCATACACCCAGTGGCAAGGACAGAGACCTGCAGGGTGTGTTGTTTCTAAAAAAAATCTTTTATTTTGTCTGTTCTGTGCTGAAAACTGCCTGCAAATGTAGGATTACAAGGATGTTTGGGCACCCGCCATCACTCTATTAACTTTAAGCTGATCTAGGAACTGGCAGTACTTGACTATCCAGTTCCCAAGCAGCACTGCGAACCGCAGGAGTCCTTCAACCTTGTCTTCCAAGCACAACTCTTTAGGTCCCTGCACTCACCACCACTCTTGGTAAGCTCAACTCATCCTGAAATCCTAAACTAACATGAGACATCTCCATTCTTTGGCCTCCATGTGCCTGTCTCAGCACAAAAGGAGACAGAGCAGTGGAGGTGCTCAAGCTGGCAACCCAGAAGACTTGAACAGAAGACTTTTTGGCAGTGTTCAAGGCCAGGTTGGACAGAGCCTTGGGTGGCATGGTTTAGTGCGAGGTGTCCCTGCCCATGGCAGGGGGGTTGGAACTAAATGATCCTAAGATCCTTTCCAACCCAAAATGTTCTATGGTTCTCCGAACAGCACACACTTCATCTGTGCTTGTCCAAGTGAAAATTCCCTGTTTTATCCCCTGGAGTTTGATCTGACAGTAAACTGATCAAAAGCTTCCAAGCACCTGTGGGGTGTTGGTTAAGTCCCCCAGGACTAGCATGGGGGTTCCTTGGTGCTCCACTATATCTCACACCTTCCCAAAAGCTGCTCTGCTCAGCATGCTTCAAGCAAGCAAGCAAACCAATTAACTGTGTTTGAAAATCCTGGCCTTGGCCTGTTATGACAATATTCTCTTGATAACAGCACTGCTTGGAGTGAGCAAAGAGCTTTCCTTGTTTTCCTCAATACAAATTCAAGCAAACTTCTGCTGACCTCTTCATTTTGGCCATTTGATTTCAATGGGAAATGAGCCTCTAACTGAAAGCCTTGTATATTTTCTCTAATATTCTTTTATCTTCACTAAGAAACATTTACTAATATTTGAAGCTGATGTTTCTCTTCAGAGGGTCACACACAGTTCATCAGCATCCAAAGATTTCTCTAGGTCTCTAGAGCTGTTTTCCTAAACAGGTTGGGTATTTACTTGCTGTTGCTGAAGGCAGCGAACAGAGCCCTTCCAGCTGGCATATGAAATAATGAAAGGAAAACAATATGTAAACCATACTTTCTGGAAATAAACTGACCCTTCTACATTTACAGAGTCAGGGGAGTACAAGTGACCCAATACATCCCCATGTGACTGCCCAAGTTTCTACATAGCAAGAAGGAACAGGGCACAGCGATGTAGTTACAGAAGATGAAATGGGGATGCAGGGCAGATGAGGAAATGCAGCCAGATTTGGAGTAACAGGTGAGACCCGCGAGGGATGAGTGGTGCTGAGAGCAGCCTCTGCTGAGCAACCACACGGCATGGGGTGGAAAACTGCAGGGATTTAACCCATGGAAATCAGCAGGGAAACTGCCACATGCAGCATCATCCCTTTTCCTAGGATTGGTCCTGCAAGGAGCTCTGGAGAAACCTGACCCTGCGATAAGGGCTGTACTTCAGGACGTTGGAAACACGGGGTTTAGGCACCTGCTGTCCCAGGCTGTGTGGGACGATCAACAAACCGCTTGGCCACGATGTGCAGATCCCAACAAGTGCTTAAATACCTTCACAGTCGTGGGTGTTGGTGTCTCAGTTCTCCTGTTTCCTTTCCATGTCAGGGGAAAAAATAGCTCTTCCCTACCTCGCACTTTGGAGAAGACAAACGCGTTCTGCTGTGCCAAATGTTGTTTGAAATGAGGTCCTTATTTTAGGGGCCTACTCGGCTCAGAAGAAATAACCCATGCCCGTGTCTCCAGCTCAGCACGGGTACCTTGTGTGACCCTGCAGGCTTCTGCCTGGCAAAGGACAGGTCATACAGAGGCAGTGACAGAAATCCAAGCAGAGCACTGCAATCCAGAGGAGACTATGAAGCCACAGGCAGCTATGAGAGTGAACTCATAGCATGTCAAGAAGAAAACAATTAGCACAGGGTTTGAAATGCAGTCTCTGGGGAAGCTCAGGAAGACTTTCCATAGGCGTTTTAGTGTCTCACTTGGACACTGTTTCTTCCCCACCATCCTACCCCTCGTGTTGGCACAAGCCTATAAAGAATGTATGAAATACCATTCAACTTTATGTCATAGTCTACCTCCAATTCATGCTTTTGAGCCTGTCCAAGAGAAGGAAGAGCTGGATTTTTACATACTAAGCTTACAGGATTACACTGCTGCTATGTGACTGGGGCTCTTAGATGTTAAAGCCAGATGGAGCCAGACCTCTCCTAGTCCCACTGACCTTTTCCCATTGATGACTAACATCAGGCCTGCTATACGAATAGAGAGCAAACAAGTCCAGAATGGCAGTTCCTTGGCAGGGACTTAGTTTACCTTTCCGTGCCACATTTAATAACACTGGATGGCACTTATCGGAATAGATTTTCCAGCAAGTGGCATGCCAAAGCCTTGATAAAATCAAGCCTTCTGTCTGATGTCAATCACGTACCCTTTGCCAGTTCAAAAGTGCTGTCCATGCTGGAAATGCAAGACCCAAGGAACACTTTAGCCCAGAAGTGCACAGCCAAACCTTGCCTTGCAATACACAGTAGTAAAAAGAGGTCATCAGTGCATAGCCTTCAACTTGTTCTTCTACACTTTGTGTTAAACAACAGACTCACCAAACTGCTGGATGTGCTTCCACATGTCTTCCTACCTGTTCTATAGGGAACCTTTCATGGACACTGGAGCTGTAATACATGCATAGACATGGGCATCTGTCAAGGTATCAGAAGTAAAAGTGCATTCACCACCTTTTTTGCAGACATTCCATAGTCTTTACAATAGATTGACCCAAACAGCTGATCACACACGTGAAGATTCAGGGTGTGGGCAAAGCTATTTCTCAGCTCATGGCCCGAGTCCATCCTTGCTAAATATGCAAGAACAGACATTGTTCTCACCCTAGATTAGGTTATAGTTTCAGTTCTTGTTGTTCCCTGGTGTCAATAGGAAGTATGTTCTCTGGCATCTGCATTAGGCCCATTTGCACCAGTCCCCGATGGCTGCAGAGCTGCAAGTTCTGCTTGTGGGTGGTGACTTTGCCTCCTGATCTATTGTTTTCAGAATGCAGCTGCAGAGGAGAGGAACATGGCATCATCACTGCTATGAAAGGTCTTTTCATCCTCTGTGGTTTCCGGGTTAGAGCAGTGTTGGCTGAGGATTCCTCCCCCAGGGTGGAGGAGTAATGGAAACGCAGCCTAAAACAGGATCAGGAGGAAGATGTGAAAATGAGCGCAAACGTACAGCGTATGAGTCAGTACCACAAGGAATCGCTATCCCATAAGTCAAGATCACACCTCCTCTTGGTACAGCAGAGCTGTTCCCACACAAAGAGAAGGCATCATGTGGTGTTCAGCATCTTAAAAAGGACTTATGTCCTGACTGAAAGTTTAATAGTGGGAAAATGCTTTCAGGTCAGTAACACTGGAGCTTCAGAGGAGGATAGGAAAAGCAAGCACAACATCACAACATGCTGCATTCATTATCTGCTGTAAAATAATATGGACCTGGCACTGAGGCCAAATCCTCTGCATGTGCAAATCAACAATGCTTCACTGGTGCTAAACTGATGCTGAACTGATTAACTCCAGCTGATGAACAGGCTTTTGTAAACAAAACCAGTTCTTGTACATGAGGGGTCTCATGGTTTTAAAGTGTCATTAACAGCCTCACCTCAGGCTGTGCAGGGGAATGAAACTGTAGCTTTAGCACAAGGAATAGGTGAAACTACAGGTCCTCTGTCAACTGTCTCCATACTCCAAGACCCTAAAGAGGCAGTCAATGGCAGCCTGGAGCTGCCTGAGGTTGGAGCTCACACCGGAGCCTGTGGGTCCTCCAAGGCAGATACAAAGTCCATCAGAGTGGGAAGAATTTGTCCCCCAAGGAAAGAGTAAAGGCCCAACAGAGAAAGAGCTTCTCCTCTTAGGTAAGCATGAACAGGGCAAGGCAGAGCCAAGGCCAAAGAGTAGGGCCAGGTTTGAGCCCAGGCAGGATTAGGAGGTACTCCAGTCAAGGCAACCACAAGGCAGACTACAGAAGCTGTAGTCTACTCTGAACCGAAGGGACTGGCATGGTCGAGGTTAAGGATCAATATAAAAAGAGTTATTTTTATTGCTGTTTATATCTTGAGGACCTGAAGCAGAATTGGGATATAAGGGGGCAGGACGGATCACAGCAGCAGGGGGTGGGACTGCTACATAGACCTAACCATGGAGAAAGCATCAGCCCTGCTTCAGCTCCTCCTAGTGAAGCTTACCAAGCCCTGCCTCTCCCAGGGAGCTACTTACAGTCAGGGACAGAGACGATAGCCTGGGTAGAGCCTCATGTCCATGCAGCTGCACACCTGAGCACACATCATGCTTGACACCAGCTCACCTCTTGTCTGGATGTGCCTCACCGATAGCTGCAGAGCAGCCGCATGCCGCACTGCCTACTCACGTGTCACAGGGCACACAGAGCAGTGCAGCACTGAGCTGCACACAGGACACCCTGCAGCCCCGAGCAGCACATCACATTCCTCTGCCATGAGTAGGGCTCGTCTGGCCGCACCCAGCCTGCCACATCCACATTGCAGCACCAGCCCTGCCACAGCTCCCCTGGGGAATGCAGGAGGAGCCTTTCCAGGAAAGAGGATGCTCACAGAGGGGGTGGACTGCAGTGGGCACATGGCTCTGGGGACAACCACCTCCAAGGAAGTGCAAGATGAGGATGCTCGAGCATCCTACAAGCCTGGGAGATACCCCAAGGAACCCAGAATAGGGGAGGACCAGGACATGGCCCAGGAGGGCAGCCTGGGCCGTACTGGTGCTCATGGTACCCATTTCCCAACTGACTCTTTAGGGGTCCCAGGGCAGATGTTCACTTGCACTGGCAGAGGGGACACCTCTGTCACCTCTGGATCAGTAGGACATGGCCAAACGCAGGTACTAAGCCACAGTGAGTGTGCTATTTTCAGGGAGGGGCAATACTACTCTGTATTATAAACCATGCTACTATATATTATAGAAGCCTCTGTGTGGTTTCTCTCAGTGACTGGTCTCTGCCATGTTCAGTTTATAAGTGCAGTGACTCTTTTCCTAAGTGCTGGAATGATGAATGCCGCTGGCCTCTGAAGTTCAGGATGCTCCCAAATAAAAATTGTGTTTCCAAGGACACATGCACATCTTCCTTTCCTCCATGAATTTGCATGGCTGGAACCGAGTGAACTGCTGACAAGGCATGAGCAGGAGCAGGACCCAGGTCTTTCTCTGGTATCTATCCTGGCTTATTTGAAAGCAGATCTTGTTTCAAATACAAAGCGCTGAGCAGAAGATGCCATTTGTCACTCTTTGGAGCAGATTTTCATTGTAGAGGCCCCACTCATTTACAATAAGTTGCCTCATAATGTGCAGGTGATTTATGCCATTCTTCAACTATAAATTGTATTTACATCTACTCCATGGTCTTTTTACATTGTTAAAGTGTAGTAGTGTGACTGTGGGGTGATAGTGATAACTCGTCTACAAGGAGAAATACATCAGGATAACTGTGTGCATGAAGAGAAGTCTTTTTCATCTTGGAAAAGCATTCTGTCTGGTTCCCTAATGTGAAAAAAACATTTGCATCACAGATTTGATCTACAGGCGCCGTTTCCCTTGACCCGAACACCACAGATATGTGCTATGTCTTCCTCTGAAATGGGGTCAGGAATTATGAATCTCTTCGGTAACTCGTTGTTATTTTTATTCACAGTATTCATCCAAAGATCCCAAGCAGGGAGGAGAAAGCTTCTATCAGCAGCAATTGAAATTGTGAATGAGGATATATTTGTCCTGTTTGCTTTTCTGGTTTGCTTTTCCAGCATCCGGAGACTATATCTCTCCCTATTATAAGCTATTTTTCAAGGGTGATTTTACCTACAAGCAAAAATGAGCATTGTGAAATCAACTGTTAAATTTAGATCTTCGGCTGTTTTCATCAGAACAAAAACACAGGGATTTGTAGCTGTCAGCTTTCCTAAAACTGATTCATACGGAAAGCCCAAATCCCAAGCTCAGTTATCTTAAGGTGGTTTCCAGTGATACCAGAGCCACAGGCATGAAACCAAGGTCCCTTCGGACCTTAGGATGAGTGATCTTTTGAGCATTTCAGGAGATGACCAGATCAGGAGAGGTAATTGGGAAAGAGCCATTTTAGCGGTTTCTTGCTGCTAACTTCCTGATGAAACTTTTGAAAGAGGAAAACAACATTTCTGGTTTCTCATTTTTCTTTCTATTTTAGGATATTACTTTGGCTACAGTTGGAGCTTTCTAGCTTTGAGAGCCAAATTCTACTGTTAGTTCTGCAGGGCATTTTATCTGAGAGAGGAAGAAGAGAGTTGGCTGGAACGTGTAATGGAGGGCCTGCAGGATTCTTCTGTGCTCCAAATACTGGTCTTGGTGGATCCATGCCAACTGCATGCTTGGGATAATAATGCATTTTGTTCAAGAGGGGGCACTTCTAGTACTACCTTCACCACTGAAACACATGCTGTGATTGCCTGTACTAGGGGCTAAATCCTCCATTGTACTCTCTGATGACTTCTCAGGTCATATTGCTTAATATGCTAAATTACAGCCAATTACCTTATTATTACAGATACAGTATTTTCATCCAACATGCCAGGGAGATGAATATTGTGCATAACACAATGCCTCTGAAGTTCACAACAGTGATTTCTGAGAAGAGACATCCATCAAGTTCACTGGTAAAAGTGATGTCATATATCACTTCCCAGCAGAAGGAATCAACCAGTTACTGGATGAGCCTTCAGAGCTGTACTTTAGTCTAGGAATTCAGAAGAACTACATCCAAGGCCAAAACTCTGGTATCTGCCAACTTGAGTTTTCACCCTCCTCTGTTAGCCCAGCAAATCAGATCAATGATCTGACTGATACTGTGTCAGTTTAATTGCAGGAATCGTGTGGCACCACTTAAAGCTTTTATGTGCAGGCTCGTTTCTGTGTCATTTTGGATGTCCTCTACATCAGGTTGGTTTGTCCCAGCTTGGATCCTGTGCATCATCTCTGTGTTGCTTTTCTAGGGGGAAAAACAACAGCTTGCTAACAGATTCACTGATGCTGATAGTCTGCACAGGATAAAGTAAATTAAATCCATGCATGTGGTTGGTCAGAAAATGAGTTTTACATGTGAAGAGGCTTAACTCCAGTGATGACTTTTTTGTATCCCTGTTAAACATTACAGGACCTGTAGTTAACAAATGTTATGCTGCCAACTGTATGGGCTATTTCATTGGCAAAGACCAAAACCCCAAGGAACACTGAATTCTGTCCTCCTGGAGAAGGAAAACGGTATTTTACAAGAGTCATTGGTGCTGGTGCACCACAGAAGACCTTCTGTGGCTGACGACAACCCATAGAAAAGGATTGAAAACCAGAGAAACAAAGATCCTGCCTTCTGGAGTACACTCAGGTGACATGATGGCAGTGAACCCCTCACATTTCTAAGCCCAGAGTTTCCCTGGAAAGCAGACACTGCATGAAAAACATGATAAAGTTGAATTTAACCTTTTGCTGCAGCAAGCATTGCAACCAGGCATTTTGCCTGCTGATAGAGGATACCCCTTTCCCTTTTTCCTTTCTTTTGTTAACAATAGAAATCTTCAGGCACATTGTATGGACAGTCAGGGCATGTCTACAGCTAGGGGAAAGAGATGGAGTCGGAATTTGGGAGGTGATGTCCTCTCCTGCCCTTTGTGCTCTCCATGCCTGGGGAGCAGGGGGATATTTTTGGAATATTATTTTATAGAGCAGAGAGGGGCTATCAGGTTCCGCTTCATCTGTTGGTTCAGGTCTGCAGTGCCAATCAAGCTACAATTGTAAATCACAGAATGGAGCCCTATGCAGCGAGAGGCAAAGGAGGAGACAATGCCCTCCTTCGCAGCTGGGGTATACCTGTGGTCACCTGCATTTTCACCACTAAGCCCATGTTACTGCAATTACTGTCTGCCTCGGACTTACTTATTTGAAGCCTATTATGTCAGCTTAGTCAGATCAGTGTGGTAATGCTCTGCTCTCTGTGCTACAGCCCTCGGCAGGAGAAAAAATAGGTTCCCCTTTCTAGAGGAAACTGAGGCTTTTCTGGCAATGTGTGATAGTGCACGAATACATGGATAGCTGACGTCACCCAAGGTCTCAGGTCTTTACCCAAGACCCCCTCAGGAAGATCTATCCAGACCCCATGCACCCTAGGGAAGGAGGATTAACAGGGAGCACAAATGACTCCCACACACACTCCTCTTCTGTCTGGGAATAGCATCCATCTGTGCTTTGTGTTTTGTCCCTTCTTTACAGCCTACAAATCTTTCATCCATTATGGTTAAACTCCAACTTCCGCTGTTGAAGCAGCTGATGATTGTACAGCCTGACCATGTGAGGAAGATGGCCCAGAGATGCACTGAGCATCTCTGTTTATGTCCAGATAAGGCTGGATACTGGGATGGGGAAAGACTTTGAAGATCCATCAAGGTTAGGGAGTTGAGTGGTATCCCCAGTTGACCTTCCTTGAGAAATACATTTCAGTGTAAACTTGCACAAATCCAGCACCAGGGAAAGGTGGAAAAGGGATCAACTGTTCTCATGGTATCAGCCACCCTTGTAAGCACTCAGCTGCAGTGAAACCACACCAGAAGATAAGGTGGGTTCTGATTATAATGACACGAACGCTTTGGGGCTGATCTTGGGTCTAAAGATTTTAAGTAGAATTTACCTTCTCTTTCTTCCTTAAACACTCTATTCAAAAGACAGCAGGAAGGCTTGTTCCAAAAACAGCCTGAAATGAGTTTTATGGGAAAAGTAATAAATTTACATTTTGGCTTGCAGGGCTGTATATTGCCTACACTGCCATGATGATCTAATTTAGCTGGAGGAGTTAGGCTCCAATACAATGACAAAGCCTGTTTCTGCACAGGCTAAACAGTAACAGCTTTGTACAAGGTAAGCTTCAGTGCCTGGGAATGGGTGGAAAAGACTGGGGTCAAGCAATTTAAGGTAGGTAGCTGTCCTATAATGTATCTGCATTTCAAACAGCTCTGAGATCTAAAACCTCAGCTGTTTAATCAGCTGTCACCTGTTCAAGGTTTCCTAATTCTCCTATGCTACACACACAGCCTTAGATGATACGTATTTTCCACAGACACATGATGAGACCTCCGTTAGGCCCCATGTGTCGTTACCCTCCCACACCAGAGCTTATGTCCTTCCCGTAATGCATGTAGATATACAGATGAACATGACACATCCCCTTCAAAAAAAAGCTTTCCATGCTTTTTCTCCATTAAGTTAACCTCAATTGTATTATCTGGAATTAATTTTGCTGCAGTAATTGGATGCTCAACAGAAAGATATAAGCTCTTACACAAGTTTTATGCTCACTGGAATAGCTGATCACTAAACTTGGATCTAGAAGGGTTTTCCTTCCTTGCGTTCCAACTGATGGATTTACAGTGGTCACACTTTTAAAGTCAGCATCCTGGGCACAGTGCTTAATACCTTCCAATAAATAGCACAGTATCTGCTGGGAAATGCTATTTCTTGGCCGTCAGCTTTGCCTCCAGGCTACTGGTCCACTACAGCTGTCAGCAAAAAGCCTCATTTGCACCACCACAGAGTTTCCAGCTAGAGTATTTCTTAGGGACACGGACTGCAAATTTAAGAACAAAACCTGCTCCACTAATATCAGTAGGAAAGTCACCAACAGCAGCTGCAGGCACCAAGATAGATGTTCTGGCAGCAGAAGAGGAGACTTACTTTGCACTCTCAGATTGATAGAGGTACTGTGTCCCTCCTAGCCTGGGCAAAACCCACGTGGGTTAGAGCAGAAGAACCTTAAAATTAAATGCAAACTTGGAAGGACTGACCTTTTTTTAATACAATATGGGTGGTAAATCACATCAGATAATAAAGCTCTGAATAAAAGCAACATCTGCTCTTAGGGACCTGCAACCTAAAGAACAGGCTGGGACAGACTCAACCAACAGACTCCTCCTTGCAGTTAAATCCTGAGATTTAACAACATTCTGCCTGTGAGCTAAGCTGCAGTAACTGTCCTGAGCACACTTCTGACTCCAGTGAAACACAAGGTAATCTGACCCGTTTGATGAGCGGGGAGGCAGATTGCATCACCATCAGGAGCACGGAGCCACCGCATGCCTACAGCTCTCCTTGTGCACCAGGACTTGTTAAACCCAGGCAACTGTGCATGTCGGCTGCCAAAAACCAGAAGAAAGGTCCTGTCCTGGGCAGGGTGATGCATTTTGGACCAGAGGGACAAAACTTTCTGCCAGACTGGCCTCTAATTGTGATGTGGCAGCTCACATATCCTTCCATAAGCCAAGGCAGGATGGAAGGTAACTTTTTTGCCCTTTAGGATTGACTTGCAGTGGCTGGGTACAGCACCTAACTGTTTCTGCAGAGCTCAGAGGCTCTTACCACACACCAGCTCTTGCCAGCAGGAAAAACCCCAAAATCAATGTTCCAGCCATGCAGGCGGCCTGCTTGGGCTCCTTCTGAATTATGAGCCTGCTGAACTTGCTGAGTTATTCGCACTCCTGCAGCCCCATATCCCACTTTTACTATAGTAGGGATTATTTATTCCATCAACCCCAAACACCTGATCCGCTGCCAATGTGTAAAGGGGCCTTTTTGTGATTCTGAGGGATTGTCATGGCTTGTACCTCAGCCCTTGGGAAAGGAACCAAAAAATGCTCCTGCCCACCAGCCAAGTGCTGAGATGAGCAACTCAGCAAGAGGCTGTGTAGTTGCAGTATTAGCCACAGTTAGGAAATGGGACTCGTCTTTTTTAAATGGGAAGATGCTCAAAGCAGCAAGTTTATTTACTGCAGTTTTAATTATATTTTAAAATCAAGATATATTTAGAATATATTCCTTAGAAAATAGATATTTTGATATTACTTAGGTCTTCTTTCTATTTTACAAGAAGACTGCATCTTTCCCAGCTAAAACTCGGAAAAGAGAGAACTGCTGCCACAGAAATATGTGCTTAAACTCTGAATTCATTCCTGCTGTTGCAAATACCAGTGTTGTGCCTTCTCCTTGCACTTCCCTCAGTCCAGGGCTGATGAAAAACCTCTTGGAGAGTACTGCTCCCCCTTTCTGGCATCTTCTAGGAGTTGGGCTCCAACTGCCTGCAGAAAGACTAAATGATCCTAAAGATGAAGTAGCCACCCATCATCAGTGTGTGCTGAAAATCCCCTCCTTGTAATAACAGTGATGCTGCTGTGACTTCTTGGCACTTTCTCTGTAAATCCACTTGCTTCCTGGAAAAAATCAGGCATGCCTTACTCCATGCCTGGCCAAGAAAGTCCAGATGCTTTATTGCTGCATCCCTGTGCTGCGCTTAGTTTGTTAATGCTTTCATGTGAAAACAGTGTGACACATGGGAACCCTAAGTTGATACTCTATTTATTTCTTCTGTAAAGTCATTTCTTGGTGTGAGAGCTAAAGGTTGTGAGTGAATGGCTGCTGACTCCAGGGGTTACTCTTCTAAAGCAAACCAACACTGATTTTTATATCTGTTTATCTGAAGCTTGCAGAACACTACACATCATGTAAACATCACAAGGCAGCAAGGGGGGAGTTGAAAGCAAGGACTGACCACTGTGATTACGTTTGCAAACAGCACAAGGAAGCACAAGAAAGTGGATTAAAAACTGTGGTTGCTGAGCCACAAAGTCTTTGCCTCTACTGGAGCAATACCAAGCCTGAGAGACATGATGCCAAAGCCCCTCAAATACATCTTTGTATTCCCTATTTGAAGGCAAAATCTCTGATGTGCAGTGATCTTCAGCAGGAGAAAATGTTCTTTCATGCAGCTATTCATACAAAAAGAAGGGTTATAAAAATATCTTACTTGTCTGTATTTAAGTCAAGACTGCTGGCATTACGGTTGCGTGTGGGCAGTAATAGGCAGGGCAAGGGAAAGGAGACAACCTGGTCGGATGCCTCCTACCTGCTCCTCTAAAAGGTCCTGGGTATGAGAGGTGGCCCACTGAGCTCACCACTGTCCTTCTCAGCACTTCATAGGAGTGAAGGGAAGCATCCATCATCTATTTCAGGACACCTAAATCCCTGCAGTCCTGGATCTCAACATTATAGGTAGCTTCATAACAAAAAGGCTTGGTACACAGGCTTCTTTCCCTGACATTGCCAGTGCCAAGTGCTTAAGAACCACAACTTAGCCTTAAAAACCTTAATATTCTGATTGTTTTCTTAACCAACACACAGGGTATTTTGCGTCTTTTGAGAGCATGCTCAGAAGTCACCCCAAAGCTTGTCTCTGCAACTGTCAAGGCTGCAAATGCTCATTTAAACGAAAGCTGAGCTTCTCACCCCAAAACTATGCTCGATACCAGTGCTCTCAAAGCCAGTTTTCACAAGACAACGATAAAAATCAGAAAGACGGTGACTGCCCTTCCAGCAAAGCATTCTCTGTGGCTACGTGTAGCCAGCTGAATCTCAGCTATGTGGTTTTAGACACACAAGTTAGTTCCTCCAGCTGCGTGACAGCAAGCCTTAACTATATTAACTCAAGAAGGCAGCTCCACCAGTGTCCCTGCTCACAGGCACCCACATTGGCCTGATGCAGAGCTCAACAGAGGACAGTGGTACATGCACAGCATCCACTGGATGCTCAAGGAACAGAGAATAAAGCTGAAAAAGTGGCAATGTTTACAAGTCATAGATGTGAGGGGTAAAGAATAGATGGTGTTGGGTAGAAAACAACAAAAAAGACCAGTAATTATAATACTTCTGGTCCAAGTACAAGCACACAGGCCAAACGTCCCTGTTCAACTGAAAATGTATTTGGGAGAGGTCCCACACGAAGCCGCAGCACTATTCCTGGCCACACTCCGGGTGAGCTACGCCGGGCTGGAATGCGTGCTTCAGGAATGCAGCTGGACAGGCTGTGTTTAGGAAAAGTTGTGTATCCTACCAACAGGGAGGAGGATCGGAACTCTCTAATAACCACACTCCTCCCTCCGCGGGGGGTTTTGCACGGCAAATTGCCCTGCTGCCCTTTGCTCCCATCACTGCACTAGGCACTGGCCACCCACGAGACCCAGCCACCCTGGAGCAGCTTTGTACGGCCCTCCCTGTCAGGCAGGGCTGTTCCCTGTATCCCACTGATGCTGCAAGGGTGGTGTTGAGGTGGGGCTTGCTGCAGACATGGAGGCAAGCATCCTGATCAACTCCTGTGGGATCTTCACTGAGAACAAGCAGGAAAAGCTCTGGCTTCCATAGAATCAGCTGCTGGTGCAGGAGAGGACTTCTTGCATGTGGAAAATGAGCTGTTCTGTAAAACAGGTCATTCTGGCATAGAAACATGTAAGGGACAAGAGGGTTAGCTAAGGGGCACCTTCAAATCCAGTAAGGAACAACTACCCAGACTGCTTCCCCTGCAGTGGTTTCTATAGCAGACCACGAAATCTGCATTTGCTTAATGCTTCTATGATTCTGTGAGAAAAGCTGGGAGAGAGGGTAGATGTGCTGGGTGGTCCAGCTACAAGGAGTTACTTATCAGATTTTCCCCCCCATCCTGTTGAATGAAGGCCTGGAGTGGGCAGCATGCCCAATGGGCAGGGCTGTAACCCCCTGGCACCTTCCCACACCTCGCCTAGGGCCACCTCTCACCTTAGGAAACTGCCCTGCCCAGGGATGGCTCCTCACACAAAGGAAACAGCTGCTTTCTGAGGCTACAGGAGGGACAGGAGGGTGGGAATTTCACACTCCATTCACTCCATGTTCCTACCTTCCCTTCCAGGGACATCCGTCCTCTGCAGGAGGCTCTGCCCTTGGACTGCACCATCCTTCCAACTCTGAAGGCTCCACATCCCTATGGGAGATTAAGACGCAAGAAGGCTGCAAAAAGGAGTACCCTGGCATTAACCACCTCCCTGCTAACAGGCATCCAGAGGAGGACAGCAGTGGGCAAAACCAGGGAGAATCTGAGTCACCAAACTGGATCCCTTGAGACTGCAGGCAGACAGGCAGCGATGCTTGTTGCACAGGGGGGCCTGAAAGCCACAGAAAACACTGCAGTGCCAATAACAGACTTCCCACCCATTGTAAGAGCCACAGCCCTAATGTGCCACAAGGAGGACGGGAGAGATGAAAAGCATGACCACTATGTGATGTCCCTGGGGTAATTACAGGAGCCCACTGATTATTCTAGGAGCTCAGCCATGACCTGCACTACAAAGCCAGGCCAAGCCATCCCCACTGCTCATTTGAGCTTCTCAGGTGCAATGCCCTCAGAGCTTAGTGCTTTTGGTGCCTTTTGCTTTCCCCATCACTGGTGGGGCAGCACACACACCACCAGCAAGGCACTGAAGCTGATCCAGCTCTTGGCTTGGTGCTTTGCTGTCCCACAGAGAACCTGTGTGCTGCAGGGCTGTCACTGCAGCCGGTTCAGGCACCGCTGGCTGATTGCCCACTGCAGCTCTGAACTCCTGCTCTTCTCCACGGTGGAACTGAATGTCAAGTACTAACAGCTCCTGGCTGCAAAACCCTCGGCTTCGCCCAGTGGGCGGAAGGTGGAGACACCCTTTGACATGGAAAACATATATTTTCTATGAAATCAAATCCCAGTCCTGCTGTCAGCTACATCATGTACAATTTACTGTAACCAAGAAATAATTCCCAGATATACTCCCAGTTTGACAAGACACAAGTCCCTCAGGCTGCTCCTCTTTTCAGCTTGCTGATAGTAATTTGCTGCCAGCCTCTTTCCTCCTTTAGCTCTACCTATGGCACAGGGAGGAGGGAGCACTGGCCCATCGCGTGCGACATACATGGAAGCTGGCTCACAGGCAACACCCCACTGTTCATCTTTTGTGCATGGGGAACTGCCAGTACTATTGCTGCTTCCTCCTCCCTGCTATCTGTTCTAACCACATCACCCGTGTTCAGAGGCACATTTCTGCTACTGAAGGTAAAGCCAAGTCATCATTTTACTTTTGCTAAGTATTTTCTGTTTCACACCAAACCGCTGGCAGGTATTTGCCCAGGAAGCTGTGCTGCTCCTCTCCCTCTGCCTCTTGCAGAAGCTGCGGCTCTGCACTGATCCCATTCCACTGCAGAGCCGCAGCTTCTCTCCAGGGAGATCAAGTAACTCGCCCAAGGTCAACCAGCAGCTGGTGAGACCAAATCCGCCCTTGGGGCCAGTGTCCTGGCCTGAGTCCTCACTTTACACAAACAGTCCTCTCATCCCAACATCAGCACCAAGACCCCATCCACAGGGTTAAATTCTTAGGCTTGGGCTTTCAAAAGTGACAAAAAGTTCAGCCCCCTGATCCAGCCAGGAGCTGCTTCCCTTTATCTTCCCTTTATTCCCTTTCTGCATCCTTAACTGAGTGGTGTCACTGCCAGACCCAAGAGTGAGTTGTTGGAGGATTCACCCCGCAACTCCCCAGCCACAGCCAGCACTGGAACCTGCCTCTAAAGGTGAGTCATGGCCCAGCACCTCCCCATGGGCTGCGTGACTTGCACCTGAGGAGTCTGGCTCCCGCACCTCCTTGCATGCCAGCTACGTCCTTGATGACTACCTCAGGTTTAATGGTCACGGGACGGGCAGGCAGGAACTGCTGTGATTTCATTGCAGCCGTGACCTGATTCACCCTTCATCACACCATTTACTCTGCTCTCTGTGGAGCGAGGGTCAGCAGACTCGTCTATCTGGTATGAGAACTAATTCCCACCACTAATGCTTTGAAGATGAGAAGAGCACTGGGTGCCACTGTTATTGTGGTTAGACCTGTGCTCTGCCAATCTGAGAACCAGGGTCTGATAATGTACGGGCAGAAGTCCCTGGTGAGAGGCATTTGGTCATACACAGTTCCATGAGATCCCATCCCTGTTCCAGGAGGATCCCAAAGGAATTCACTGTTGGGAGCCTTGACTGACCCACGTCCACCAGGTTGCCACCAAGAAGCTTCTAGGCAGGGCAGGAGGGTTCCCTCCCATGCCCAGGGCCAAAAGGAGGCCTGATCCAGGGCAGAGCTACTGAATGATTTGAAAGATAAAGCTCCACAGGACACCTGTGGGCATCCAGACAGGAGAAACAGAATCCCAGGCACAAACCAGGTCTCCTAAAGCATCCCTATAACACACACCAGTGAGCCAAGCTTATTCTGGCATTTACTCTCACTCAGTGCCTTGCTGCTTTCAGGGAACAGAGGTGTAGTAAAACAAATCTCGGGCCACACCATAGCTCACTGTTCCCAAAGGCTGATGCTCTTCATCATCACTGTGTGTCTGCCAGAGAGCAAACCCTCCCACAGCAGTGTGAGCCATATCGTGCTCAGTCAGGGATGATGGGGGCACAGAGGCTACCAGGTCTGTTTCCCTAAGGAAGTATCCATCAGCTGGTTCATTTGGGGGGTAAAAGAGGGATACTTTTGCTACTGAGGTTTGAGAGCACAGCTGCCACAGCCAAACACAGCTCCTTGCCTCTGCCCATCAGAGGGTGGGAGCTCACCTGGGATGGCTTGAGGGCCCTCTAAGATGTGCCAAATGAGGGCTTGTTGTACAGAGTTTGCTCTGACAGAGGGCTCCTGACTTTACCCCCATGCAGGAAATGCAATCTTTAATGCAGACACTGGTGATGCAATGACCACATCAGAATCTCTCCCAAAGTCCACGTTCCTGTGGGAGCCCAAATGAGTCACAACAAACAGCCAAGCACCCGCTGCCCTTCTGTAAGCCAACACTACTGGGTTTTGTTACACACTGCCCAGTGCAGTACTCTTCACCAACAGCCTCAGTGCCCACTTGTGCTGACAGAGCTGATTTTCAGTGTTAACTCTGCCCTGTGGTGTCTATAACCCATATATCCTGACCATGAGTCTACAGAGGTTGAAGTCCTGACCACCCTGCATGCAGGGTGGCTGCACTGCTGCACCAGGACTATATCCACTCCCAGCTGCACCCTGTGGAAGCTTGGCAACATCACCCTGTACCCAACTCATCCCAAAAGTTCAATTTTTCCCTTTGAAACTGTGCTATGGTGAATCCCCTCTGGCTTCAACCAGCTGTGGCCAATGGCAGAGCCATTCCTGCATGCCCTGAGGTAAAACGTATTCCTCAGTGAAGAGCCCAGGCCTGCAGGGGTTCAAGGTTAGGGAGCTCAAATAGGAGGCAATAGAGGCTGCTCTAATGTCTGTGCAACATGCACACACATATGCACACCAGGCTGCCTGCCTGAATTGGTTTCTACATGGGCCAGTAATGCTGGCTGTGATGGACATGCTGCAGGGAGGCCTCTTCAAGAGCCATCATGCTGGTGTAGGGATGGGAACATTCTCCCTTCACAGCTAAACACACCACTTTTAATCCTTCTGCTGCCGATTCCCAGATCCATAAACAAGGAGCCACAATCAGTTACAGATGTACCGTCTTTGGACAAAACCATCCCTGCATTTGCAGTATCTCTGCACCTTCCCAGGCAGTGCCCAGCTTTGTCCCTGCTACATCAACCCCTGCATGCCAACGGCCTGAAGGCAGGGTTTGGGGTACCTGCTAAGTAAAGGTACTTCAATAATACTATTAAGGAGGCTGCTGCTCTGCAACACCTCGGTGTGGAAGCATGCGTGTGGGAGAAGCCCCCAAAAAAGCCTCCCCACTGTGACCTGCTCCCATGCGGATCACAGCTACTGTGTCCAGCCGGTGGGAGCAGCGCAGCTCAACCACGAGCAGATCTATTTTGGTCTCCAGGGAAAGGGTCCATGCTCTGGAGCAGCAGCTCTGATTTCTGCCTATGCCACCATTTCTGAAGTGTCAGTGCCTGCGGCAGGTCCAGCCCAGTGAACCCCAGCGCTGGGCCTGAGTGCCTGCACAGCGAGCTCTGCTCTCAGTTCTGTGTTGTGCTTTCAATCATATCATTTGGAACTAGGTGCTCTTAAGGTCCTTTCCAACCCTAACTATTCTATGATTCTATGACTTTTCAGCTTGTGTTCAGGCTACCCTACAGTGCTGATGGTGGCAGGTCTCCTGCCACACTGCGTTAAAACCTCTGAAGGCTTTAACACTCCCCCAGCCTGGTTGAATCCAGAGCTCTCACCAGCTCACGGTCTGATATGATGCTTTACGTCAGGAGCCGATCACCTGCTGCAGATCAAAGAATCACAGAATGATTTGGGTTGGAAAGGACCTTAAGATCATCCAGTTCCAACCCCCCTGCCATGGGCAGGGACAACTCACACTAAACCAGATCACCCAAGGCTCTGTCCAGCCTGGCCTTGAACACCGCCAGAGACAGAACATTCACAACAATCATCATCAGTGGCTTCCTGGACATCCACGAAGGTTTGATGGTGCTTTTGGGTTATAAGCCCAGATTATGACAGCTTTCAAGAGATGGGACAACTCAATGCCTGCATCTGCCCTCCCTCACACTCATTTCTCTCTGCATCCCTTTCTGCAGGCTGAACCTGCACTTTAGACCTGCCAAGCTATCCTCATTGAAAGGATGAAGATATTTTTAGTGACATGGATCTACCTGGTTTAACCCACTCTCCAGGGCAGGATGTGGATGACAGGCCACAGCCTTTCAGGGACACACTGAGCTCAATGATGCTGTTAACAGGTTGCCTCACCCCAAGCAGCTCCATTGTTGCAGACCTGGTCCCCTCCAGGGTCTGGTGGTTGCATCACCTGCAGTGATTCTGTTGGAAGATGCTCTCTGGAAAGCATGGGGCACTTAAACTGCCAAAGAAACCCAACAGAAGTGATTTTGCTACTCAAAACACTCTCACAGCTTAAACAGATTCCCTGCCATGCAAATAATAGTTGGCACTGCTGTAAAGAAGGCTGGATCACTGCCCTGAAAGGGTGGATTGGATGAGCAGAAGGAGAGCTTGGCCCTGGTGGCCTTGTATTTGCATTTTATTTTACACACATGCTGTGGCTCAGTGCTGCTCTAAAGCACTTTCTGTCTCCAGGGACTGCAGCCACACATCAGACATGGCAGCATCTAACTGACGGGTTTTCACTCTTTCTGCCACTGGCGAGCTGTGGCAGGAGATGGAGGTGGGATGGCCAAGGGTGGCCAACGCTCCTGGTGTGGAGCTTCCAGCATCAGCAGACACACACCCCACAGCTCTGCTGTCTGCCTTCAGCCCTGGCAGCACTGCATCTGCACACACAGCCCTCCTGTGCTTGTTTTTCTTAGGGATTTGGGGTTTTTTTGAGGGTGAATATACAACACCGTCACTTGCAAGAGCCAGATGTTGCCAAATGCCTGATAGCCGCCAGTAGCGCAGCCAGGGAACTGCTGTCAACGTGACCTGGATTAGGGCAGTTTATCCCTGAGGCCCTGCAAGCAGCTGCTCACCATGTCTCTTCAGCTCTCATCCCCAAGCACTAGCCAGGTAAGGCCGATGGTTGCTCCATCCCAACAGCCATCCCGTTCCAGTGGCTGCTCGTCCCTTCCCACGGGATTGGAGTTGCTCCTGGCTACCCGGGAACGCCTCACATGCAGTGCCCCCAGGTAATGCTAACCCGCAATATGAAAATCAGTGTGTTGAAATCCATACACCACAACACCGGCTAAATACGTTGTAATCCTAATCCGAAATGTCCTATATTTACAGAATGTCCCATAGTGCATCTCTGGCTGTGAACATGCCCCCTCAGCCTGGGCTTGAGTGCAAAACCCCTGTGTTCTTAATGCTCAGTACCTGACACTTCTGCTACCAAATGCCAGTGCATGCACACAATAAACTACGTATATATATCATACATACTTCCATATGCAATATTGCTACACATATTTATGTATCTTTCATCATATTTATCTATAAAATATAAAAATAATTAGTATTATATATAAAAATGAAATTCATATAAACCCACATGAATATATAAAAAATAGGTACATAAACCATGATATGCATATGTTATACATGAACCATGTTATACATGTTATATGTTTTATGTTGTACATACATAAACCTTTATGCAAGTATAAAATATATACATATGAAGCATACATTTAGAACCCATTCAATATAGAAAACTTTCTCTCTATATAGTGTTCTCTATATAGAACCACATACTACATTATATATACAGCCTGCATGTTTCACAAGGTTCTAAATTTGTATGTTCAGATTCTGTATATTTCTATAAATAGAACACAATTTTGCAACACATGAAAATGTAAACCACATTCATAAGTATTAACATGCCTGTGTAAATGCTTGTGTTATTTGTATCAATAAATCGAATATAGAAATATATCCGGAATACCCATTATATCTGAATTGCAATATGCATGAGCTTTTATGTTTCTATGTATTTGTAGACGGTATTTGATGTTTTATCGATGGAACACAAGCACTCACACCCCTGCGCAGCGCATGGGCTCACGCACGTCTTGCCGCTGTTCACGCCCTCTGGCCACGCCCCCTCTAGCCAAGCCCCGCCCATCTCCCCGCCCCGGGCCTCTTGCGGGGGGCGGGGCGGTGCCGATAAACACCGCCACGTGCGGCGCGGCGGGGGCGGGGCTAGCCCGGCGCTTCCGGCAACACTGCGCTGCATAAATAGCGCGGCGCGGCCCGGCGCCCACATCCCTGCGGCACCCTCCGCGCCGTTCCCGTCCGCTCCCACCGGTTCCGGCGGCGATCCAGCCGCAGCCTCTCCTCCTCCCGGTGTCTGCCCCTCTCCCGGTGTCGGCCCGCTCCGCCTCTCCGCCATGCCGTTCCTGGGGCAGGACTGGCGGTCCCCCGGGCAGAGCTGGGTGAAGACGGCTGATGGATGGACGCGCTTCCTCGACGAGAAGAGCGGCGGCTTCGTCGGCGACATCAGCAGGTACCGGCGGCCGCTCGGTCCGGTCCCCGCTCCTGCCCCCCCTCACGGCGGTGCCGCCAGGGGGCGCCGCGGTGCGGCCGCACGGCGCCGGGGGGGGGTCGGTAAGATGGACGGCGGCGGCTGCTTTCGCCCGGGCTAGGGCCGGCCGGGGGAGGCTCCTGTGCGCGGCTGCCGGTACCAGCGGGCCTGCTTGTCCCTGAGGCGGGGGCGCTCGGTGTCTGGGATGGACCCAGAGCCCGTCTCCCTGAGCCCCGCGGCGGTCCGGGTTGTCTGTACACAGAGGCCGTTGTCCCTCCCGGTGGTGGGACGGGAAGGAGGGGGGTGAAAACAGTCGCCGCCGCACGGCTCGGGCGGTGAGCCCACAGGGAGCATCGCTGAGCCTCTTCTGTGGGATCTAGGGCTATCCCCCTCATGAAACAGCCCTGCCTGGGGCTTCCCGGCTCTTGGGCTGGAGCGGGATGATGTGTTTGAAGCCATGAATCTTGCGCAGCCCGTGAGTAATGTACCTTCCGTGCTGCTTGGCTCATCTGCCTGCACAGCATCAACAAACCCGGCGAGCTGCGGCGGGCAGGAAGCCTGTGCAGCAGTGTGGGTGTTCGTGATCTCCGGCCAGATTGCTCCTGTCAGAACCAAGCGTTTCTCAGAGCTGCTCTTGTTTTCAGTTAGGTTTGGGCTGAGGGATGGGTTAGGAATGTCCATGGCAAAGGGGCATGGAGCAAACAGCACTGTTGTTGTGCAAAGAGGTTTATGCAGCAGGTCTCCCTTTTGTGCAAGCTGTAAATTAAAATGAAGTTTAGACTTGAAAGCATCTCATTTGTAAGTAGGTAGGAAAATGGCTGATAATAATGTGATTGTGTTGGGAATCCTGGCTTTGCTATAGGTTTATACACCCCTTTTCCCATTAAAAAGTGAGCAGGTGACATACTGGCCCCAGTCTGAGGTCTTTGCAGTGCCAGGTGCTGGTATCCAACTGTTCAACCTGTCAAGATGTCTTGGAGAAGCGTGTGGAAACCTGGCAGTACATAAACAGGGGATAATCTGCCTTCCATGCTGGAATTTGTCCACTGCTGTTGTTATGGAGGTTTCAGATTACAGAGTCATTCAGTAGGAAGTCAACAGCCAGGGGTGTGCTGTTGACACATAAGATTTAAAGCAGATCCATCTTGTGCTCTTGGGCCTGGGCTCTGCCACTGCATGGGGCACGTTGACCCATTATTGATTCTGTGTAACTCTGATAGGATGTGAGCTTGAACATCTCAAACCTGCTTCTTCCTTACTGCCATGCTCTGTTCTTGAGCTTTGGTCCCCTTGCCAGAAAGCAGCATGGATGGGGGAGATGTGCAGCTGAGATGTTCTGCACTTAGGTTTAGGTGATGCTGGTGGAATTGTCAGGCTCCCTGAGCTGTTACTGTGAATACTGTGCACCTGCACTGTTGCTGCTGTTCCCCTCCTGCAGTGTGATGGTGGAACCTGCAGGAGTTGCTGCAGCTGTTATCTGAGGAGACCATGGAGCAGGAAGGGGAAGCTGAGGCTCTTGGTGTTCTGAAGCCAGGGAAGTTTCTTCTGCATTGGGAGCCATGTGAGATGCCAAACCAGAACACCCATCTGGAAGAGGCCTGGGTCCCTCATGGAGCTGAAACTGACCCGGTCACTTGGTTTCCATGTATGCTGCTGGTGTGGCTGTGCTGACAGATGGCAAACAGGGGAGATGAGGAGCCTTGTTGCCCAGGTTTCATTCCCTTGCAGGAGCCTGTGCTGGGTAGCTGTAAGGTGTGAGCCGGTGTGGTGCTCGTGTTGTCTTTTGGAGGCAGTATAAACATGAGGTCTGTGGAGGAAGTGGTCTGGCTGTTTGAAGGTCCTCATGGCTGTTGTGGAGGAAGCTTGCCTGGGGCTGTAAAGCAGGGACTCTCAAGGGCCTGCCAGAGCCCCAGGGGTGTCCCAGCCACAGCAGCTGAGTGGTGCACCTGGGACCCTTCTTTGAACTCAGTGCTACAGACAGCCATCTCCCATCCCCTGTGAGCTGCTGGGGCAATGGGGGAGCTGTCTGTTTCATTCTCTTGCATGCATTTCCTGTCTTCACAGCATCTCCACACATAGACATCATCCCCACAGCTCTGGGCAGCATGGTGAGTGCAGGGTCCTCTGGTGTGAAAGCTCCTGGTGGGTGCTGCCAGCCCCATGGGTCTGTGCTACAGTGATGGGACTGCCTGGGGGCTTCCCAGTTTCACATTGCTACATGGATCTGCTCATTTGCAGGCCTGAAGAATGTGGAGATGTTGATGCAAATCCTCTTTATAGATAGTCTTTCATTGGCCTTGGAGGAAATAAGGGGTTTTAGCTCTCTGCTCTAACCATATAGTTACAGCAGAGCTCCAGCAAAAGCACATGGGCAGTCCTGAATGGGAGATCCTAGCTGTTAATTAGTATAGTCACTACTGTGTGGTGTTTGGGAAGCCATCAGCTGAGCCTGGACATCAGCTGAGCTTGAAAGAATGTTTTGTAGGGACTCTTTTGTTAATAAATATTTTGAGTGCATATGGATATCCTCAGATGTCTAAATACGTCTTTCTGTGGAAGCCTGAATGGCTCAGAGGAATCTACCACCTACAGCAGGAGGATACAATGCTACTTAAACAGGATCTCTTAAACAGGTTAAAGGAAGGAAAATACTACCCAGTAGTGTCCCAGCATTAACTGTGCAATCTGTATTACTTGTTCCTGTTTGTTATGGGTATCGTAGCACAGAAATGAGACACCAGAGGCTCATTTAAGAATACCATTGCTGGATGCAAAATCTGCATGTAGACTTCTTGAGAGCAGCCTGCAAGGAGGCAGCTTTGGAGCTCCCAGAGAAAACCTGTGTTTTCTCTCCTTGCAGAAACATAGTGTTGAGCAGACTGCAGAAATAAACGGAAACCTTGCTTTGTGTCGTTCACAGCTTTTGCAAGAAGGATGATCACAACAAAGAGAATCTCTTCAACAGCCTGAACTATGATGTTGCTGCCAAGAAGAGAAAAAAAGACCTGCTGAATAACAAAGCCAAGATTCAATGTAAGATGTCTATTTGGGCTTTCTTTTTAAGAGGAGTTGCTGCAATACAATGGAAAATGCTTCATATCTCTTGTTTTTGCAGTTTATGAAGCCTTCCAGAGTGTCTTGAAGGGCTTTGCGCCCATGTTTGACCTAAGTAGAGAACTTGGATACAGTTTAATGTGAAGATTTATGCCCCTGCTATAATCCTTGCTCTGAGGAGTTGTGCTTGTTCTGTTCAAATTTGTCATTTGTGCTTGTCAGAAGGAGGGTAATTTTTTCCTATGGTACATTCAAATGAACCAGTTCCAGGGTTTGGTGTCGTTCTCCCCCCGCCCCCCCAGTAGACTTCCTTGTGCACAACAAGCTAAATTTATTCTTCCTTCCATATGCATGTTGAGCACTAATCTACATTACTGGAGGCTATAAGCCTGAATGCGAGCTTTGATCCTATCTCTGTGCGCGGAGTGCGTGAAAAATGAAATAAGATTTCAGCTCACCCAAAACAATGGAAGGTTTGAAATCTCTGTGCTCAGTGAGCAGTGGGGGGCTGGATGGTGCACTGTGGAGGACTTGGGGGAGCCTGCAGGGGCAGCGGGGTCTGTGTTGATCTGATTGGAAGATAGGTACTAGAGGTCAGTGTGAGAGCTACAAATGTAAACACACACAGAGGAAATGAGTTACAATTCCCACACTACTATTAGCTCATTGTGCATCCCCCAGGATTTCAGAAGCTGGTGCCAGAAGTTGGCCCCTCAGTGTATTTGGTTCTCTGAACAAACAAATGTTACCATGACAGTTTTTGGCTGGATTCTGCTGTGACCTACTATTTAAAAGGGCCTGGTGCAGGGTCTGCACATCTGTAACTGAGATGGGTTGGCCTTGGGCTCACAGTACCAGCCAGTAGTGACATCGCTGCATCCTTAGGTGGAAGGACTCCAGAAGTCTGATATTTTCTTTAAGGAAAGAAGTCTAGCAGGACAGGGAGAATAATTTTCCTTACACTAGCTGCTGATTGACAGTGTGTGGTGGAAGTAGTGTCAAAAGCCTGTGGGAGGAGGACTGAGCAGCAAAACTGCTTACAATAAGGGCTTTACTGCGAACCAAGTCGGTGTGTGGTGGGTACAGGAAAGCTATTTTGGGGAGTGGATGGGACAACTCCCATTTCTGAGGGAAGGGAGGGGCCATTAGAAATAGGAAAATTTTGGTCCCAAATAGGTTTTTCTTTTTTAGCAAGTTAGCTGCAAGCACAAGCATGCTCCTCTGAGCCTGACCTCACTGCTAAAAGCTCTCTCCCACATGCTTGGTGTCTCATGACATTTTTGCTCAACTTCAAATTTGACATTCAATCCCAAGCCTGTAACCAAGGTAATGAATAGTTAATAAAATCAATAACAACAGAACCTGGCTGTCAGCCACACTTACTGTCTGGGACCAAAGAAGAGGAGGTGCTATGGTATATCTGTGGCTGGCAGATTAAACATTTAGAGTCTTGAGCTGTGTCACTGAAACAGAAGCCCTCTCTAAAGGCTCAGAGCTGCAGTCTCAAATGAAGGAGTATGGAAACCAAGCAGCTTAGCAAGTTGCGAGATTTGGTTTCAAGTGCAGATGGTGTAAACGCAAAATAACTTAATTTGCACTAAAAGGACAGTGAGTGTTATGAGCAGAACAGAGATCCAGCCCTCTGAGGTGGGAGAGTAACTGAGCAAAATGTCTTTGTCCAAACAGATTTCCACCAAGAGAAGTGGATCTATGTTCACAAGGGGAGCACAAAAGAGGTGAGTGCCTCCATAGGTTCTTTGTTCCTTTTTCTGCTGTGTTTTTTTCCACACAGTGGGAGATACTGTATTGATATAAATCAGCAGAAGCTCTTCAGAGATAAGTGGAAGATCTGGCTTGTGGTTGGAATTTCAGTAATGATTTTAAGCCCCAATCAGGGAGCCAGGGCTTGCTGTACATGTGTTTAAAATATGACTTGTTTGCTTCCCTCAGTTTAAAAAAACCAACCCAAAACCCAGCCATTTGCAGACCAAGCCATAATACTGTTCTTGGCTTTCACCCAGAACAGTCCTAACATGGAAAATCATTGGAATTCATCACAACGCCTTGCTTGCGCTCGTGGAGAGAAGCAGCTGTATGAGACTGCTCTGAACTTGCCCTATATATTGAACCATGGGAATGTGTGGTTCATTCTTGCCAGTAAACTCATGGGTCATGAGCAGATCTCAGGTCACTGTTGAGGAAAATACCTTAACCTACATCTGGCCATGCCCATTCCTGATGTCAGTGAGTGTGGCTCTGTGGGAGGCCTCCTCCAGCTGCAAGCTGCTCCCATGGTTTGTAACCAGGAGCTTGCTCAGTTGAGGTTGCCCTGGGTCACATCTACCTGATGCTGTCTGGACTCGTATTGGCCAAAACATGACCCAGACTCTGTTTTTTTTTCCTCAGCGCCATGGTTACTGCACCTTGGGGGAAGCCTTCAACCGACTTGACTTCTCCAGTGCTATCCTGGACTCCAGGAGATTCAACTATGTTGTGAGGGTGAGTGAAAGGCCAGGGTTTATTTCGCTGTGATGGTGGTATTGGTTCTGAACTGAGCTGCAATTGGGTGATAGGAAGCACTTGCTAAGAGAGGCCCAGGCATGAAAGGAGGGGGTGTTGTGCTTTGCTGCGTGAAGAGTTGATGGTAGCTGTGTTGATAGATGCCCAAAACCTCCTCTTTGATCTGTTGAAATGGAGAGGTACATAGGTGGTGGTAACATAGGTGATGGGCTGTCCTTAGCCTAGCATTCCTACTACTTTTCAATTGTGAAATTCACTTCTTAAACCCAAAAAACTTAGCACTTCATCCCTGACTTCTCAGTTCAGCTTAAGTGTAACTTCTGTAGCCCCCAAAAGGAGCATGGGCTCTCTGCAGAAGCCATAGAGCTGCAGGAATCTCTTTGTGCAGAAGGCCTCAGCTCCATGAGGGCTGTATAGCTTTATCTTGCTTGAAATGACAAAGGAGAAAACACTGAGGAGCTGAGCATTTTGGGAATGAGAGGATGGGCTAAACCTCTTGGAGGCACTGCTCTTCTCTGCTAAGGATCATGGTTGCTCTAAATACTGTGTGAGTAGCAGTAGTTTCAGTGGGTGAAGCATTTGGTTAGTCCTGACACCACTAGTTGGTAGGAAGGAGCCATCAACCCCAGGTTTCCCATACTCTGGCTTTGCATAACAGGTCTTTTGGCTCTGTGTGGCTGAGGGGGTTGGTAGTGGTTGTGGAGCTACTGTCTCAAGGACTGTGGATGCTTGTATGTTATGTGCATGTGATCTGCAAATTGATCTTGAATTTCAGATGTTTATCAAGGTTTGGAATTCAATAAGCTTAAAAAAACCCTGTTATTAACTTGAGGCTGTTTATAAACAGCTCCTTTTCACATCTCAGCAGCAGCTGATCACTGGTGAGGCACCAGCTGTTCAGGTTTTAGGTTCTGAAGCAAGCAGCATTGGTATTGCTTTCCCTTTGAGTCAAATGTCATGAAGTGTCTAAGGAAGAAGTGATCTGAGCAGGTTCACCTTGGTTTGTCTAGGTGACAAGGAGCCTGTGGAAGCCTCTGTCAGCCTGGGAAGGTATCTTGCATGGGACTGCAATGATTGAGCAGAATAGTGCACTGAAGTTTCAGTGAGGTTGGTGTGGTCTGGTGTGGAGGCTCTGACTGACCTTCTTCCCCTTTTTCCCATGAAAGCATCCTGATCTGCTGTGTCCAAAACAGCAGTTTTCTGTATGGAAGTCGGCATGTGTCCTTGTTTCTTCAGATTGCCTCTCTTCTGAGCTTTTAAGAATAGTTTTCCCTCAGTAGTTTTAAGGATACGGCACTACTGAGAAGTATGAAGCTTCCTAATTGAGGCTGACTTGTGGTTTGGCAGATTAAAGGAGGTATTAAACCTGGTACCATGGATCAAATAGAAAACTGGCTTCTTAAAATGAAAGACTTGTATCAGCCAAGTCTCCGGTGGATAGTAGCTCATAAAGTGCCTTAGGGGCCAGATTCACTCACAAACAGCTCTGCCTAGATGTGGATCTTGTTTATGGTCCTTTGCAAATCACAGGCCTCCTAGAGCACACAGATGAGCAGACTGTCACATGGAAAATGCCTTTGAATATTGGCAGGCATAACATTTTTCCTTTCCCTCCCTTGTTCTCTCTAGTTCCACCCGTTGCTTGGGGTATCTGATTAATGTCACGCTACTTAGTTCATCAAGCAAATGCTTTCCAAGGAGGGAAGTTTAGAGTTGAAGGCTGGGGAAGAATATGAGGTTGTCTGTAGGAGAAAAGAGGAGAGAAACAGCTGCAGGCTTGGGGTTCTGCTGGCTACACGCAAACTTGCCTTATAGAGAAATTGCTACATCACTGCTGACAGCAAAATGGGCTTTCAGGCTGAGCATCAGCTTGTCTTTTTCAAAGCATTCCTTTCTGAATTTCTCTGAACTTAAGTGCTACAGTGGTTTTGGTGCTGATTTTCTTGTCATACATAAGTGTCTGCTGCTTAAGATACTCCCAAGGTAATACTAACAGTGCACTGATCAAATGGGCACCTCTGAGCTGCAGGAAGCTTGGCAGGTATACATGGAGCCACTGAGTTCATATAACTGAAAAAACTCTCTTCCAACATCAATCTCATCTTGACAGTCTGATGATACAGTGCTGGAAGTGCTAAGTCTAGGCATTGGTGCTAGGACTTGATTCTGGTTGATCTTTTAAACTATACCATCTGCCTACATGTTACAGGACAAAGTTTTAGAGCTAGTAAAGAACTGTGTGATTTATACAGAGGACCCAAACTGTTCTTGATCTCAAAGCAGCCCTGGTTTCTCTGGCCTTAAAGGCTGGAACTATTATGTAAGCAAAAGTAATATCAGCAAAAACAACAAGTACCTACAGCCCAGCAGTTGTTTGTTCTCCTTTGGGATCACTGTTCAGATGACAGGTTTTACAGGTTGCTTCCTTCAGAAAGGTTTGCCATAGGATGGTCGTGCATTAATATCTCAAGGGAAGGTGCTGTTTCTGATCATAAAAGCTTGGGTTGGGTTGAGTGACATGGGCACAGTTCTGGAATACCATGATCTAGATAATGTGCAGCCTGCTAAAGCAGTCTCTTATATTTGTTATATTTTTATAGCAGTTAGCTCCAGGAGTCCTGAATTTATGCTGTGCTGAAAGAATCAGCTCAATGCTGTCTCATGGAGATCTGTCAGCACCTGTGCTGTAAATCATTATAACTTGCCCTGCTCTTGCTCTACGTCCAAGCTGAAAGCCCATGTGACATTTCAGCCACAAACTGAAGGGCTGTGAGAGCAAGGTGGGGCTGGAGGAGCAATCTTTCATTGCAATACATTTTTCTTAAGCTGTACAGATGTGAGGAACCATAATCCCCAACCAGGAGGAGCTTGTGGATCCCCACAGGATGCAATCCAGGTTCCCTATAGCTGCTTTGAGGTATTTAAAGGAGGTTTACACTTGAGTGGTTTGAGACTTGTGATTTTAATAATTGCAAATCATTTCCCTTTTTGAGTCAAGGTTGCACCCATCTGCTGGGTGCAGCAGGCCTGCTGGGGAGGGGGTTTGGCTCTTTGTGCTATAAGCCCATAGCTGTGGGTTATTTGGGGTATGGATTGCCCATGCAGCCTGGTGTTGAATGGAGACAGTGGTACAAGGGCCATCTGGCTGTAGCAGGTCTAAGCAAATCTGTGCATAGTAGTTGTTGTATGTGACTCATGTGATGTGTTCCTATGGTCGTGAAACAGGGGACTTTATTCCCTGCCACGTGGCAGTGTTGTGTTTGCTGGGTTTTTCCCTTATTATGGTAGAAGGACCTGCTCTGCTTGTGGAGCTGAGTGGCTCATTGTACCAGCTGCTTTAGGCTGTCTGCTAGTGGGGTTTGGGCAGGAGCCCTATCACTTGTGAGAAACTGAGCAGGTTATTGCGCTGATGCTGAAGATGCTGCCTCCTGCCAGCTTGCAGAGGCTCTGGAGTAGCCCACTGCACCTCTTGCCCTTCCTCTGTGCCTCTGGCAGACTTCTGAGCACACAAAATGTGGGGGAGATGGTAGGAAGGATTTTTCTGGGGCAGCTACCAGATCACCTTTATCAACTTCTGAGGAGCTGAAAGAGTGAAATGGGCTTTAATGCCCTGTTTTCTGAAGGTCTCGCAGGCTTCTGAGGCCTGGTTGCAATCGGCTGGAATGTGATCACTTAGTGGTTTTGAAAGCAGGCCTTTTAAAATTGCTCTTAACCTTTCCCTGTGCACTCTCTCCTACCATCTGTCCCTCTCAGTTGCGCGTGGGTTGGACTTAATGCAACTGCATCATAACACATGCTTGCAGCTCTCCAGCCTTTTTACCCTACCCAGCATTAATCTGAATTCATCAGTCTGCTCTTGGTCTGTTTTATGCAAGTGGCAACATTGATTTACCTTTTATAATGCTGTAGACCCCCATTTGGCAGTCCATTAAGAGAACATACTCTGGGTCTGTGCCAAGGCTAAGACCCTCCAATACACTGGAGCATGTGGGGCATGGATAAAACTGTATTGTTTAGTTGGTTTTTGTGTATTACATGAGCACAGAAGAATAAAAAGTGTCTTGGTTTGGAGAGCTAAGCCGGTTGCTTCAGCCAGCAGTCCCTGTGGAGCAGTCCTAGAAGTATTCACAACATAGTTTTCATATGGAATTTCATCCTGTGTTTATTGCTGCAGGGGAAGGGAGGTGACACGTGATATCTAAGCTGGTTCACTGAACATAAATTGAACCTAGCTAAACACAGACAGGGCAAATTTGAATCTGTTCATTTGCTAAATTGGGACAAAATTAATTTAGCCATTCTTCAAGAAACTGAGATTTTTATCCTTGTTCTCAAAGAATGGCCCTGGCATCTCACTCCTACAGTATTGCATTACGTGATGCTTATCACTGGGTGCATTTTGGTGTTTTCTGTAATGGGCACAACATTGCTAACACCCAGCCTGGAGGAAGCTGTCTCTGTGCCAGTTCCAGAATGGTGCAGTCTGGAGACAGCAGTTGTTCATGCACAGAAGAGCTAATCTGTGTGCATGTGTGGCTAATGTACAGATGGAGTCTGGTGAATTGATCACTATAATCAAGGTCTAAAGGCTGAACAGTTCAGTGTAAGCAGAGTATTACAGACCACTTTGGGGCACTGATATTTTTTGCTACTTATTCCTCCATTATTTAAAAATGAATAAAAGACTTCTTATAAAACATCTTGAGCATCTTGCAAACTGCCTTGTTTTTAAGAGTATCTAGTTATTGTCTCAGTTTAGCTGATACAGCAAGAAGATCCACTGATGCCTGTGCACCAAGTATTACCAAACTCCTCCATCTCTTGTTTCCCTCCAAATGAGCCAAGAAAACAGGCAGCCTGCCCTTCACAGGTCTTTTTTTCATCTTGCTTTCAGTCATGAGAGGTAGAAGATATTAACAGAATGTAAACTCACATCCATCTGATGGTGGTGTTGGCCTGGAAATCAGACGGAAGATCAGTCACTCAAGGCAACTTCACTGCTCCTAAGTGGCAGTCACATGTGAGCAGAGCAGGCGAATGACTGCATTGACACCTCTCCCCAGCTCCCTGCTTCATGGCAAGCTGCCGGTGACTTTTTGGATGCATTCCTGTCATTCTTAGAGCAGGGCAAACAGTTCAGCTCATGACTTATCAAGTCTTGTCAAAAGCCATCTTAGTTACTTGACACAAGTAGTTGCACCTTTGCTGGGCTCTGCAGTGCCAGCAACTGGATACTGTAGCTGCAGATGATAAAGGATTAATAAGCTAGTCATGTGGTAACGTGTTGATTGACTTGTAGCATAAAAGGTTTTCCCTTTCCTTTCTAAATTAAAACAGAAGGCTGTGTACATCCAAACCAAATGGACTGACACGTGGATGGCCTGTGTATTTATATAATGCTGGGGGAAGGGAGGAAGGCTTGGAAGATCACAGGACCCATGTTCTGCAGTGCATTACCCATAGGGAACTTCCACAGCTGTTCTTGTGGTGGTAGAGCTGGGGAGAAGAGGGCATCTTCCCTGTGGGAAGTGCTTCCTTTAGCATCTGCAGCCCAAATTCAGTCTTCACCTTGTACACAACTCAGATCAGTGATGGGAAACTAATCCTAATGGAAAGTAAAAGCAAGACCTCCATTAGGGGAGGTTAACAAGTAAACAGGACAAATGGGGAAAGGTGGCTTGGTGTTTCAGCTGTAAGAGATGAACAGGAGAGGAAACCTGGGGGGAATAGGAGTTTGTTGAAGGGAAGAGGCTGTTTTTAATACAGTGCTCAACCTTTCTGCCATGGTGACAGCACTCTGACAAAACCCATGCAACCCAGGAGCTTGACGTAAATTGTGGAGTCTGATTCTCATTAATGCTCCATCAATAATATCCCCATCCAAACAGGCATTCGCTCGTGTTCCCTCATGACAGGGCTTGTTTATGCCCCAGTGAAGGACAGTGACGTTGGCTGTTCGTTGTTCTCTCGGTGTGAACAGAGGCTGCCAGCCTCAGCACTGCTCTGTGGTTTCTCTGCGTCTCTGAACCATGAAATCAAGTTCTCTCCCCCCTCTAAAGATCATTAGAATGCTCTTATCCCCCTCTTCAATGTGGGTTTAATTATTTGGCCTCTGCTCTCCTCCCCCTTTGCATTAGCTTGTTCTGTCCTTCTATCTCCCTTTTATTTTCCAGCAGCAAACAAGTCCGTGGACTGTTTTGCTGTGTCATGTGACCAGGAGTCAAGATTAGAAAGGTATCTCTGTGCTCTAAGGCTGCAACCTCTATTTTTATCCCCAGCTGCTGGAGCTGATAGCGAAGTCTCAGCTGACGTCACTGAGCGGCATTGCCCAGAAGAACTACATGAACATTTTGGAGAAGGTGGTGCAGAAAGGTAAGAGACAGGAGTGGGGAGGGGAGGAGGAGGCGGATCTGATCTGATCTGCAGTCCTGTGTGAACCACATCCTTGAGAACAGCCAGGCAATACACACTGGGTGAAGAGGGACACCTTTGCTTATTTCTGTAGTGCAGTTCCATTTTCCCTCAGGGAAGGACTGGAGAAGAGGGCGAGTGGGAAATGGCTGTGTTCCAGTAGGTATCTGAGGTGATTCCTCCTTTTCCTTGCTACCACCCCTTCTGCATCCTACTGAGTCCTATTTCTGACTGCAGAAGAGATGGGCTGCTCCTGCCCCCGGCCTATCTGCAGCCTCTGCTGCCGCCTTGTTGCCAGTTTGCTGTATCAAGTGCTCCCACTGCTCCAGAGGGAAGGAAAGCTCCAGAGCTGTCTTCACCCTGCTAGGGGGGCTGAATGGTTGACATGTGGCAGTTCCCCCCCTGATGCTCTAGCTCTGTCTGAAGGCTGGGATTTGAGAGGAGCCTCTTAGTGTGTGTATACATAATGAGAAAGGAGATCCTGAGCTGTCTCCCTGCACATCAGCTGAGGTAGATGGGGAAGAGGTACACATGGATATCAGAGGGGAAAACTGGCTGCTTGCCAGTGGTGGGAAATGGGAAGTGATGCAGAAAGGGCAGATACTTCATCTGCTTATCCTGGAGGATCACTTTCCATCTGTTGTCTAACCTACTGTGCCTGGCTAATGTTATAAGTGCTTTCCTCTAAAAAGAAAAGCACAAGCTGGCTCTCCTGGCCTGTGGGGTTATAGCAGATAAATTGACTTGCCTGAGGAATGTGTAGATTTAGGAAATGATCTGGGCAGTTTCCAGTTTTAACCTTTCCTGTTCTTCCAAAGTCCTTGAAGATCAGCAGAACATCAGGCTAATACGGGAATTGCTGCAGACCCTCTATACATCCCTCTGCACGTTAGTTCAACGGGTCGGCAAGTCTGTCCTGGTTGGAAACATCAACATGTGGGTGCACAGGATGGAGAGTATTCTCCACTGGCAGCAGCAACTGAACAACATTCAGATCACCAGGGTAAGCACAAATCCTGAAAGCTAAAAATAACATGGCTCCTTTGTGAAACCTTCTCATGTAGCAGCTCTCACTTAGGTGAGTGCATCTCACTGTACTCCCAAGTGCAAGCACAGAGTGCTGGGGAAGGACCTGGAGTTGCCAAAATAACTGGATGCATTCCTGGCATTATTTGCGTCCCTTAAATCAAACTCAGTGTACATGACCCAGGATCATGCTCACTGTTACTGGTCACAGACCCTGTGGTTTGACTCTTTAATGGCTGTGAAATGTGCAAACAGAGCTGGGTAGGAAACCACCTCCCCCACTTGAGCGTCTTTAGGGACTAAGCCTCAGTATAAAAAGTCAACTCAGTCTTTGTGAAATGGAGACATTGTCATCAAATCCTGTTTATCAGATAGTTGAGGGTTTTAGATTTGCTCAATCTGTAAATTAAATGCAAATTTCCAAAGAGCTGTGCAACTTTGTGCTTCCTGGCTGAAAATATCAGTGATTCTTCCAGTAGTCTGGAGCTGCCTGTTCTAGCCGGATGCGTCCTGCTTTTACAATGTGTGTTTTCAGCAGTGTCTGTGTGGATGGGAAAGATGTATTGAGAAATTCCTAACCTGGTTTTGCATGAGAATAGTCTGAATTTGCCCCATTTCACAGAATCATAGAAGGGTTGAGGTTGGAAAGGACCTCTGGAGGTAGTCTGGTCCAACACCCTTGCCCAAGCAAGGACATCTACAGCCAGTTGCCCAGGACCATGTCTAAACAGTTTTCCACTTGGAATGGATACCTACTCACAGGAATGATCAAGCTTTCCCCCAGGGCTGATCTCTGGTGTGCCCCTAGTGGGACTTCTTGTAGTGAACTGGACTGTGGAATTGGTTGGGCAGATGAAGGCATGGCTCAGGAGAATATAAAGAGCACCTTTTTCTCTGGGGGGTTAACCAGAGAGGCGTTTGCAGAGGATGAAGCAAAGGGACTGTATTCATCACTTTTCCTGGGAACACCAGGAAAGGATTTCCAGTCCTTCCCTGAAGTGATGCAGGCAACAGGACACAGGAGATGAACTCTGGGGAGTTTGAAGAGTTGCAAAAGCAGTAGTGCCTTATCTGATGGTGGTCAGGGAGTCCCCACCTGCTGTTCCTCCCAGTGAGCAGCTTTTGGGATGGGCCTTGCAGGGTAAGCACTGGCCCAACTGTGGGGTGCCTCTGGGTCACAGCAGGTCCATGAGCTGGGGAGCTGCCCTGTGCCTGGCCACTGTCAGGCTCAGCTCACCTGGACATCTGCTGCCTTGAGTGTTGCTTCCCTCTACTTTAGGAGCTCATAAAGGACAGACAAGCATTTCAAAGAGCTCTGTCTAAACAGACTAAAGCGCATCAAAACATTGCTTATGAACAGAACTCATTTCTATGTACTTACATGTGTGTTTACAGGCACTTTTCTAAAATAAAATAGATGTTGAGTTTGCAAAACAAATTTCACACCCCTGAAGATGACTTCAGGTCAAGTTAGAGCAAAACCAGCTGAGTTTAGAGGAAGGAAGAACAAGCTCAGCTCTGTGCAGCAAGTTGCTTACAGTGCACTGAGTGCTTCTGGGGCTTCTGGAGGGGGGAAATGTCTTGTAACAGCCAAGACCCAAACCTTTAAAATAAAGAAACTTGCAAAATATTGTGTGCTAGAGCTGCTTTAAAACAAAAAACCAACTCTGTCCAGAAAGTGACAGCGAACTGCTCTGATCTCATCTGTGTTCCTTCTCCAAAATAAGTAATGTTCGAAAGTCCTGGAAAGGAGTACTGAGGGAAAAGAAGTAGCAGATAAGTCTTTGGCCCTGACTCAGGAAACCTGTATAAGGATTTGCTTGAGTCACTCTTGTTTCTTCAGAAATAAGACATAAGCATAAGGTTTGGGGCTTTTTTGAGCCTCTGAGCTTAGCCTTTTGTGTTGTGCCCTAGCAAAGCTTATATGTAGAGAGTGCAGGAGAATGGAAAGCAGATCAATGAATGTGATCCAAGGCTCCATTCTTCTTACCCCAAGATATGACCCAGGCTGTCATGGGAAGAAATGTCCTCTGGAGATGGCAGAGACAGTCCACTCCTGGGGCGTTTCTTTCAGGCCTGTTGCTGGTGGAGATGGCCAGAAATGATGCATTTGAAAAGCCGTGGCACTTGCAGGTGCTGGGCAGTGCTGCATGGTTTGGCCAGGCTGGTGATGAGGGCACTGAAGGGAAGGTGGGAGCTATTTGTGTACACACATACTTGTTGTGCCTGTGGAGTTTCACATGGGATGACTGGAGATGGAACCACATGATTAAAAGCAGCTTCATGCAGTGTTCCCTTGCTGATGGTGGGCCTCGTGCTTCTTGTTTGAAACAGTTAATAGCTCTGCCAATTGTGAGATGGGTGCTGTGACTCTGTGACTTAAAATAGCAGCATCTCTGTACAGGGTAAATGATAAACTTGGCACATCTGTTTAACATTGTTTCTTCATTGGGACCTAATCCTAAAAGCTGCTGTTTGCCTTAATAAGGCTGGGGCTGGTTTTGGAGCAGTTGGAGTCTGGGTTGTGGTCCTTGCTGATGCTCTGCTCCCATGTGTGCCTTGGATTTTCCCCAAGTGCAGGGCCTGCAGATCCATCGTGGTCAATTTGTCCTGGAGCTGTGCCACCGTGATGACTTGCAAAACAGTCCTGCACCCCATGTAGACCAGGCAAAGATGGATGGGGTGTGAAGGTGGCTTTTGTCTCTGTGGGCTAGAATGTGCTCTGGTGTGGCCGAGCAGCCTGGAAAGCCATGCTTGCAGCTGATGGGAAAGGGGCAGGTCCTTCAAGTGTTCACAAAGTTAGTCTTGCCAGCGGTGACCTGGGAAGACATGCAGGGAAAAACCCTGCTGTGGGTACTCATCAGTCACTGCTGTGGTTACAGCAGGGTCCTGTGACAACATAAGCTAAAACACATGTCAGAAGAGCATGAGATTCCCAGCAATATGTGTAACATGAGGCTGAACTTGAGAAGCAATACTGATCTCCCTCATGGTGGAGAGACCTGGATGGTTTATAGTTGATACTATGATGCAGCCAATGTCCTGCTGTAGTGAAAGTTGATGGTGGTGCTCCTGGGAGCAGAGGCTCATGAATATGGTTGTGGGATGCACAAAAAGGGGAAGAAGAGGCTTGAACTGCAACTCTGCTTCTAACTACTGTATTACATGTACATGGCCTCATCCTTGAAGGTATTTCAAACTGTTGTGAGGCAGAGGGTTAAATACCTCTGTAAAATGTCTCCTTATTCAAAGAGGCAACTACAGCGTTATTCTCTGTGGGAAGAACAATGCTAAGAAAGCAGTAACTCTGCTGCAGCCTAGAATTGCTTGGGTTTTAAGCTTCCTGTGAGCTCTATTTTTGTCTGTCTCTTCCAGCCTGCCTTTAAAGGAACCACTTTCACAGACCTACCATTGTGTTTACAATTGAACATCATGCAGCGACTGAGTGATGGGAGAGACCTGGTTAGCCTTGGTCAGGTGGCTCCTGACCTGCAAGTCCTCAGCGAAGACCGACTGCTGTGGAAGAAACTCTGCCAGTACCACTTCACAGACAGACAGGTACTACCAGCACTTGCTTGTTGTACCCCACTTGCAAGTGAACACACGGGTATGACACTCTTAATTGACTGGCCTTGGATCTCGGTGCTGTGCCACAAGTTGATAATACAGGCCGGCATGAGATTGGCTGTGATGATGATTTATGTAGAGGGCTTTGCATGCCACAGCAATGATTCCTGAAACAGGAGCCTGAGGAATTAGTCATATGGTGAACTTCAACCCTAATCCAGGTAGTAAGAACTGCAAGTCATGCTCCTCTCCCCACGTGTGCAGGAAAAACGTGCGGGCAACTCCAGCCTGGACCCTGATGTCACCAGGACTGACACCCTCACAGAGAATCTCTGTGGATGTGGTCCATGAGCGATGAGTTGCACTGTCTTATGCTTTAGAGCAGGAAATCCCCTCTGAGCTGTTCTGTGAGTGACAGGACTATGCAGAAAACAGCCCTGTGGAAAACAGCCCTACCAGTACCCAAGTTTCCATAGGCAAACATCTTTAGCCCTTTACAAGCTGGTAATCTTATAACTGCCTGGATGGGAAGGGTCCAACCACCTGCCACAAGCTGGGACACCTTCTACCAGACCAGGTTGCTCCAAGCCCCATCCAACCTGGCCTTGAACACTGCCAGGGATGGGGCAGCCACAACTTCTCTGGGCAACTTGTGCCAGCATCTTCACCATCCTCACAGTAAAGAACTTCTTCCTCATATCTAAATCTGCTCTCTTTCAGTTTAAAGCCATTACTACTTACTGTAATCTCCAGATTTCTCATAGGCCCCCTTTAGGCAGCCAAAGCTGCTCTAAGGTGTCCCTGAAGCCTTCTCTTCTCCAGGCTGAACAAGCCCAGCTCTCTCACCATAGCAGAGGTGCTCCAACCTCAGGAGGATCATCTTCACGGCCTCCTGGACTCATTCCAACAGGTCCATGTCCTTATGTTGTGGGCTTCAGATCTGGAATCTTCTAAACTTAAAACCAAAGGCCCTCTCTGTATTTATAGGTGAATGTCTGGAGTGTTTATACCAGACCTCAGCACTTCAGGGACCATGTGCCACATCTCTCTGCTGACTTGGCTTTCTTTGCTTACTCTGAATCTGACTTTGTGAGTGACTCTGGGGAAGTTAATTCAAATTCAGTCTCTGCAAGGGATGAACCCTTGAAGATGGGTGTTGCCCAGGCTAATGTGAGAAATCCTTGACTACAAGTGAGTGAAGGTGCAAAGGAACTTCCAAAACTGTTAAATACAGCTGTACTCCCTGTCCGGCCAGCCAGAAACAATGGCTAAAGTAGTTACAAAATAGCTCCTGGTGTTTCAGGCTTCATATGGTAATGTTAATGAAATGGGGATAGATCCTGATAATGGTATTGGGTGAGGCTGTTGCCATCAGGAAGCTTGTTGTAGCTGGCTATTCAGAGCAGGAGCTTTCTCGGGAACTGTTATGGGATCTCATAAGGATGCAAGGGAGAGAAGTACATGAATTGGGAAGAACAAAGCATTATTTTTTTGACCTGCTACAGTTGTTATTTTCTCTTCAGATTCGCAAACGGCTAATCTTATCTGACAAGGGACAGCTGGATTGGAAGAAGATGTACTTCAAGCTCATAAGGTGTTACCCACGGAAGGAGCAGTATGGTGACACGCTGCAGCTCTGCAGGCACTGCCACATCCTCTCCTGGAAGGTATGAGGTGCTGGTGGGGTAAACTCAATTGGGGTGGGAGCACTGGGGCACCTAGTGCTTTGTCGGATTGCAGCTGGTTTGTGGTGCTGTGGTTCCTTTGCCTCCGTAACCTGGTGTTTTCCTACATGTTAATCCTCCCTCAGCTGTTAAGGTCCTTACTCCCCTATGCTTGAGATCCCATCTTTATCTTGAACAAAAGTAGCTGCTTTCAAGGCCCAGAGGGGAGGGAAATGGGCATACTGTAGGGCTGCCTGCAGTAAATCACCTTAGCATTGCCAGCAACTCCTCCCACCCATTACATGGAGGTGGAGGTCTTGGCAACACAATTATCTGGCTACAGAACAGCCTAGACAAAAATCTGCTGGCTGCTGTGATAGGGCAGGTCTCTAGTTAAACTTGTGCTGCTCATGGTAGGCTCCAGCCTCTCATCCCTCAGCAAAAGGGAAAAGAATGAACCGGATCTTTGCTGGTTTTATTTCCTGTGGCTTGCCAGTAGCCCCTAATTCACAAAGCCCAGTTCTGACTGCTTTGGAGAGTAGAAATATTATTCTGGGCTCTGCCCTACTTGCAAGCAGGATATCTGGCAGGGGGCAGTGCTAAGTTGGCTGATGCTCTGGCGCCCTTTCCACAGTCTCTCTAAATGGAGTTGTTTTCTCCTTTCCCAGGGCACTGATCACCCTTGCACAGCCAACAACCCGGAGACTTGCTCCACCTCACTTTCGCCGCAAGACTTTATCAACTTGTTCAGGTTTTGAACTTGGGTCACCGCAGCTTATGCGATTCTTACAGGACACTTTATGCCACTGAGCTTGGACACTCCATTTGTAAATAGTGTAAATATTCATGTCTGTTCGAAGCTCCTGAGTCAAGGAACAAGAGGATCTCAGAGATGAAAGGTGAAGTTGCTCACTGACGCGCAGCACTTAAGGAATACAGACTTCCGTAGGACTGGTGTAAAAAAGCAGCACGTTGTACAGAGTCCCTTTTTTATGAATCAGAGTACAAGATACAGGGCAAAAAACCTTCATTTTCTTGGGTTTAGAAGTTAAAAATGAAATTGCCCCTCAACCATTTGAGAACTCTTTTGGTTTGTTTCTCATAGAGAGAAAGCAATACAAGGCTAGGACTGTTGAACTGTTCCTCCATCTGGTTTTATTTAGCATACATATTTATAAAGATGATGTTTTAAAACTATTTATGAAAAATATCCCTGTGACAAGTTTAACTTTTGTTTCTAAAGGACACATTCTGAAATGCATAGAACTCTAGCCTACTTGTGAGAGAGAATGGCAACATACTACTTTCTACCTCTAATAGATTGAGTACCTTTCAAACAAGAATCCAATGTACAATGTGAACTTTTGTATTTTGTACAATGATTTAAAGGGAAATGTTTGTGATAGTAAGCATCTTTTCTTGTATTAATGCTTACCTCTTTACATTAGTTTTCTTGCTCTGTGCTTGAATGCCTAGATGATAGGCACCATATAAATACCTAAGACTTTACTCCATCCTCTTTTAGTTTGTTGGGTTTATGAAAGACTAAGCAAAAGGGGAAAGTGAAACCACGAGGAAGAAGATTATCTAAAAGGGAGGAAGTTCTGTTATAGACAAACAAAGGACTGGATTTAATCTCATCATGTAAAGCCGTATCAACTCCACTAGGTTAAATACACTGCTTGAAATCCCAAGTGAGGTTAGAATCTGGTTCTTCAAGTCCATGTTTTCCAACACTGCTCTATATTCCCACTGATGTCAAGTGAATTCAGTCATCTTGGGGCAGGTAAAATACAGGGAGAACTGGACCATCCAATCTAGTGAAATTATGCGGTTTTTAGTCACTGGAGGACTGGCAGCATCATTTCAGACTACTGGAGTTTAGGGTGATGAGCAAGACAGCATAGAATCATAGAATAGTTATGGTTGGAAGAGAACTTCAGAAGTCATCTGGTCCAACCCCCATGAAGAAACTGGTCAGCATTTTCCTAAAAACAGCAGTCAAGACTGGGGTATTCAAGGGATTTCCAGCATGGCACTTGGCATCTTTGCTACTCACAGAGAAAAAACCAAAGACCCAGCCTAATCCCTTCCACTTCCAGTGCTGAGCTGCTTTATGGGATCATCTAACACCAGCCTAGAGCTAAACTTTCAGTTCTATGGAGTAAGTGGTCAAACTGACTTCACTGTGGCCATGATCTGGCTCAACATCTCCTCTGTTGCACACAATGCTTTGCTCTTCCCTCGTGTGGAGCTTGAAGCATCCAGCTCATATCTGACAAGGTATGGAAGGGTTTTACTGTTTGCCAGTAGATTTCCTGCATAGCACTTTCTCTGTGCTGATGTAAGCAGGATACCTTGGAAGGGTAAACATTTATGTGACTATGTACAAAGAACTGTGAGGAAGTGGAGTACTCAGGACAATTCAGGAAGAACTACTTGAGTTAATTATTGTTAACTATTCTGTTCCTTTTTTTACATTTTTATAACTGACTTTCCACACTTTTCTGCAGCTGTTTATATTAAAAATTGACAGTATTTGCATTTTTGCAAACTAAATCACTTTGCATTTTCTTGGAAGAGATGCAAAAAGGGAAAAAAAGCTGCCTTAAATGGAGCACTGGGGAATGGGGGAGGAAAACCAGGAAAATGCTGACAAGAGCTGCCCTTCTGCCTTCCAACAGCAAACCCAACCAACCAAGCTTTTGCTCTGTGAGCCTGTGCACCCTTAGCCATGGCCCAGAGCTTGGCACTCTCCAGAGATGAGGAGAAAACACGTGCAGCATAGGGAGCTTTGTCTTGGTGTTGAAGCCCATCCATCAGTTTGCTGGTGGAAAGCATAAGCCTGCTAATCATACTCATGTCAACTGAAAGTGATTTAAAAGCTGTTACCTTGGAAAAATGAACTTGTGCTTGTTTGGAGGGATGTTTGAGTGAAGTAGGCCAATTTGTTTTCATTCCCACACTGTGTGTTCATATACATACAGTGGGTAGATGAGGCTGAAATCTGGCTTTGTGAATGAAGATATTAAGGACAGAAACATGCAAGTGAAGTGAGTGAAGTACTGCCACTGTATTTGGAGATTGTTGTAGCTCCTTTTTCTAGAAGTGAGAGGACCTGTGCCCCTTGGCAGCATCTGTTTCCAGCTCTGACCTAGGGTGGGTTTATTCCATTGTCTTGCCACCCATAGTGAGCCAACTTCACTATGGTTGATGGGAAGGCAATGCTACTTCACTATGAAATGCTGGGGGATTCTGCCTAGTCTGAGTCCATGCTTAGCAGGTAACATCCACTGTGAGATTGTGACACTGGGTGAATTTCAAGCTCAGATTTGAATCCAGCCTAGTCCATTCCCTGCACAGCAAGACAAAAATCTCAGCATTTAGCTATGCTTTGGGAATGTCTGAGCATTACCCATTGTCTCTATCAGCCCTTCACTGCTCTTGAGCAAAGACTTGTCTCTGGGCAGAGGACATAGAGTACACAGGTCATGCTCACACCATAATGTGCAACTGAGGCTCCTATTTATAAAGCTTCAGTTAGAGGTGAGGTTTTATTTATTAGCACTATATAACCTTAAAGGGTCAAGGAGGTGAAGATTATTTGTTAATACATACAAACACTTGTGTGTTGCTCTTGTGAGGTCCTGGGATATTGCTGTCTGTGTCCAGAGCAGCAGAAAACCAAGCAACTACTGTGCTGGAGAACAAAATGGACTAAACAAAAGGAAACAGAATAAGCCTCACTCAGTTACTGCCTCAGTCATTACCCTTCTGCTACAGCAAGAGTCACATGAGGCCTTGATCTCTTTGGGAGACTCATTGTTTCTTGAAAGGCTGGTACAGGAAGATGTTGTGGTGAATTCAATACTCTTGTATTTCAAATGAAATGCTGTTGCATCCAAATACCTTAGTCCAACAATTTACAAACAAAGCGATCAGTATTGTAGCAGTGCAAAGGCATCTGCTTGGCTGAGGATGGCAAAGTAACAGAACTGACAGTGATAACAGGGGCTTCCAGGCTGGATGGTTTGAGGCTGCTCTCATGCAAAAAGGACCTCTTTATTTTAAGACAATGGTGGCAAAGCTGTTGTGAAGGGAAAACAGACTTCTACTTGTATTTTGGAAATAGAATGTTCTTTTCAAATGACATTTCACCTTCCAGTCACTGGAAGGAGGATGTTTTTCCTTTCTTTTATTTTTTTCCTGCCAGCATATCCAAAGAAATCTCTTTATCTTCAGAGGATGTGTTAACCAGTGCAGCAGTATAGAACATGGTGTTGTGAATAGGAAAAATAGATCCATGCAGGGAAAGGAGGCGGCTTAGGAAGGGAGAGATCCCAGAGATTGCAGTTCAGCTTTCTAGAAGAGGCAGGCATTTGGAGTTTGTTTTAATGTGACAGCCACTTCAAGAGGCATAATTTCAGCTGTACATACCTTAAGCCCTTTATACTAACTATGGTATGGTAAAGATTGATCATGAAATGTGTACCTCCTCTTGTATTGTTTGGGTTTCTGTTTTTTAATTGTGGGAGTTTCTAGAGCCTTTTAGTTTGTAAAGTGCTTAGGAAGGCTTGTATTGCTCTGAAGATATTGCTTTGTATGTAAACATTTATTTGCACCTTGCCACTTTCTGTATATGGGAATATCTTTTGTATTCTTTTTCTTTGCCCCCAGGGTTTGAACTGTTTGTGTTCCCATTTCTGTTTGACTTCAGTTACCTTTGCTAAGCTGTCACCTCCTACAACATATTCAGGTACTAAACCAGCTTTTCCTGCCCAGAAAATTCCTTGACCCTTAGTAGCTAAAACATGATGTAGAGCAGGAACATTTCAAATTCTCTTATGAAGCTCGGAAATCAGATGTGCTGTTTCACACTTCTCTCCTGCTCAGGATAGCAAACCAGCATTGTCCTCTGCGGTTGTTCTTACAAACCCATTGCACAGTTTCCCCATAGATCAGCACTTTGCCAAAAAAACATAGCTTTAAACTAAAATGCCACTCTTCCTAGCAGGCCTGCTTGCAAAAACACACATCCTGTGGAGCCGATGGCTGATTGATACAGACTTGCTGTTACAAGGTTTAGGTCTCTGGTGTTCTGCTTGTGCTGCTTTTCTCAGCTCGTGGCTTATAATGATGCTTGTTAAAGGTTCTGAAGACTGTCACACAAGCTGTCAGTGTGCGGCTGCTGGGCTGTGTGAGTGTCTTTACCTACCTTTAACAAAATCACCAGAGGGAGACATGATAGACACTGGGTGCTGGTAATCAGCTTTGCAGGATCTGGCCCTAGGGAGAACAAATCCATCTAGTCCTTGACACATGCAGTCTGTAGTATATTAATACCTTGAACATGAGAGAGATTCTCCTCCACTGACGAAGCATTTCTGCTTCTGCTCCTGGGAGGCCAGGGGAGGGTGGAACTGGCATGTTTGCTTTAGCCATCATGTGCTGCACAGAATGCTAACGGGTCTGCTACCAAGAGAACATTTTAATTTGAAACAGCAAATATGCTCATCTTTAGGAACTAATCTGCAGTAATTATAAATACCTACTTACATATGGAAGGGAGTGTGTGTACTGCTTTGTTTTTCCTTAAAGCTGTAACTAGAGATGATACAAAGTGAAAGGCATCCCTTATATAAGACTTCTGTTTAATATTATTGTGTGGTTAAAATCCTTCCATTATAAATTTGCACTTTTTTTTCTTCTTCCCTTGCATGTTCAGCTCTGATTTTTACATCTGTTCTGTGCAGACAGTAATGTATTTTTGTAAAACATTTTTGACACTGAATTGCAATAAATGTTCAAACAATGTGAACCACAGAGTTGGTCGTCTCATTGCTTCGAAGTTGACCTTTCAGACTTAACGTTTCTGGTAACTGTAAGCAACAGAGGAACATCCAGAACTTGGGTTGTTGTGGCAGTAGAATATCCTGGATAGAGCTGTTGCTTCATTGGACCTTGAAGGAGACTGAGGTGAATGGAGCCCTTACTTCTAGCAAAAACATTGCTGATGTGGAGCTTGTGTTGCTGGACACAGCACAGGAGTGATTATTGCCCCAAAAGAGTTCACCAGTGCTCACTCTGGTTTGATAGCTTCAACTCTAACCTGTGGCTTACGGAAATGTTGTTTTCCATGGGCATGTTATCCAAATTACTAATTTTTATCTTTTTTTCAGGTACAGTTGCATCTGGTTGGTCAGGATTGCAACAGGCTGACCCAGGCTCCTGCTCAATGGGAATGCAAATAGGACCCTGCTATAAGGACTCCCAGTAAATAGGGGGAACAGCAGTTGAAAAGACAAATGAAATGTTTCAGGTTGGAAGAGGAGAAGTTACCATGGTAAAACAGGATTGCTTGCCTGATAAAAGCTATGCCAACTATGAAAATAAGCATGAAATGCAGAGGCTTGGGATTTAATCCCATTTGCACTGTCAAGGTATGCTTGAGTGGTTTCATAGGTCTTTCTGTAGTTACGCTATGCCTCAGGTTTAGAGTTAGAGGGTTGCACCCCCAAGACACAAGGCTCTGGAAACAAGGGACAGTCTGCAAGATAACCAGAGCCTTTTAAACAAGGGGATGAGAGAGCTGTTAAGACACATTTATTACACAAACTTCCTTGAAAATGTCCAATTCTATGTATTTTAATAGGCTTGGTCGTTAAAGGGGAATACGTTTTAGGAATATGGTGGGTGAGGTCTGTCTACAATTCTCATATTCTCTGTGAATATGATAATTATATATAATTCTCTATATTCTTCTCCGGCTGGAGAAGAGAAGGCTGCATGGAAACCTCACAGAAGCCACCCAGTACCTGAAGGGGGCCTATAAGGATGCTGGGGAGGGACTCTTCATTAGGGACTGTAGTGATAGGACAAGGGGTAATGGGTTAAAACTTAAACAGGGGAAGTTTAGATTGGATATAAGGAAGAAATTCTTTACTGTGAGGGTGGTGAGGTACTGGAATGGGTTGCCCAAGGAAGCTGTGAATGTCCAGGTTGGACAGAGCCTTGGTTTAGTGTGAGGTGTCCCTGCCAATGACAGGGGGGTTGGAACTGAATGATCTTAAAGTCCTTTCCAACCCTGCCTATTCTATGATTGTTCCTACTTTTATGTTGTTGCTGTTAACATCTCTTCCTTTTAAGAGTACTCAGGGTAGCTGTTGAGGCAGCTGGAAGCATGGATAAGGTCACCAGGTGGTTTGGGTTGAAAGGGACCTTAAAGATCATCCAGTTCCAACCTTCTGCCATGGGCAGGAACATCATCCACTAGTCCACATTGCTCCAAGGCCTGCCAAGCCTGATCTTGAGCACTGCCAGGGATGGTGCAGCCGCAACTTCTCTGGACAGCCTGTTCCACTTGGATCAATAACCAGTCACCCTGTGTAATTCCTTGAAGCATCCTCAATGCTTGGAGCCTAACAAAGGAGCAGAGTTTGGGCAAAAGGCATTTTGAAAAGCACACATCAAATATTAAGTTCACGACTCTGCTTTGCCCTGGCTTTCCCCAGTTCTCAGTTCTGCTTCTCTGCTTCACAAGGGGTGTGGGGTGAACCCCTGTCAATCGTGTAGGGGGTTGCTTTATTTTTAACAAAACCTGAGCTGCTTCTGTCATCAAAATTGCAGGAATAGGAGAGCTCTTTTCTAAAAGGCTCTATAAATAGCTCGTGGGTTCAGAGGCCTTCCCCTAAGCTGGAAAGAAACGAGTTCACCCCTTGCCATTCTCAATGTGCAATATGCTGTGCTTTTTAGTAGAAAACAAACAAACTAATGTCTTTTTAATGTGTTTTCCTTGGATTGTTTCAGTCCTGCTCAGAACAGGCCTTGGATGCAGGAGGCAGCCCCAGCAGGTTTTGGGGCTGAGGTGGCACACACAGTGTGGGGTGCTGAGGTCCTCCTGCAGCTGCTGGAGGGAAGGAGCCCACTGCCCTCTCCACACAGGATAAACAACCACCCCAGTGGACTTTGTGTCTGTGGAAGGGAAACATGGTCAATGCAGGAAATGCAAGTCCCTCCTCTTCACAGCATGGGTTTCAACTGACTTTAATAGGGCTTTTGAGCACTGAGATAAGCTTGTTCTCACAGGCATATTATTTGTGAAGTACCTAGAAAGGTGTCTCTGCAGGTCATCAGTGATGGGAATGGTGTGTGTGACAAGTGACAGCCTAGAAGCCATCTCAGTCTCTGCCTGCTCCCAGGGCCAGGGTGCCTGCAGTTCTCTTTCCTCCTTCCTTTTCCCTCCCAAGCCTTTACTTTGTGAGGGGTTCAGCTCGTGTCACAGGCCAGGAACCTCTCTCTCTTCTTCCTCCTGTCATGGTGCTGCATCCCGGCCCACAGGAAGAGTGTCAGAGGAGGCTGTGCACCCACAGGGCCATTGCTAGGCTCAGCCTAGGACCACCGACCATCCCAACCACCACCCAGCTTGAGCCCATTGGGTCTGGTCATGCCTGAAGAAGTACTTAAATGCTGCGGAGTCTGGGCCCCAACACACTGCAGCCAACATGAGGTGCCTCTTGGTACCACAGCCACTGCTTTAACCCTTGGAATACGAGGCACCCTCCTTGGCTGGGGGACATTCTGGCCATGGGTCTCCCATCAGAACCTGGCCATGGTTTTCAATGGGGGTTCTCTTCCAAATGACTTTCTCCCAATCTTATTATAGCTTTCCCAGTGAGGTGGAATTTATTCTTTCTTTTTTGGATATAGCCGGAGGTGTAAATCCAGACAAATATAACTCATGAAGGGGGATCAATGTGTCCCTGCTGCTTGTGTATATAAAGCAACCGGGAGCCTTTTTAAACCTCTGAAACTACAGTTATTTTATTTGGGGTTTTTTTTCTTGCTTATAGACAATTAAATGGCTCTCCTTGAAAAGAGCTGGCTCCTGGTTGTAGGTAGAAACCTACAATCTCTCTCTTACCACACACTTTTATATATAAAGCCTCTATTTTTAACCCAATGGTGGGATTGAGGGTTAATGCGCGTTAGATCTGTGTCTAGACAGTTGTGAAAAACAGGAAATGAATTACATTATAGTACGAAAGGAGAATTTAACCTTTTCTGTCCTCACAGACACGTGTGACTGGGGAAAATATGTTAGTGCCGAGTGTTTTGGAAAGTTTAAGGAAGTAGAAAAATGAGAAGGGGGAAAAAAAGAACCAGAGCTGGGTTTCCACAAGGCCACGTGGGAATTGTTTCATAGAAAATAATGAGCCAGGCTCTGCCCCCAGCTACACCCAGGCAGGAATTTGTTTCCTCCGGTCCCTGAGGAAAAGTTGTATTTTATTATTCCTTGCTTATGCGGAACGCTCAGGAGCAAAGAGCCAAGTGAACCACCTCATACACGTGTAGCTGTGAGAGAGCGGCCGCCATGAGGCACAGGGAGCCAGGCAGTGTGGGTCTGCAGCACCCCTGGGTGGAACAGCAGCACCTCACACCCCTTCTGCTCAGGCTGCCAAAGGCCCCAAGGTCATTTCTTTGGTATTTACAAAGTTATTTATTCTTTATTTGAGTTAAGAGACTGCAAAACTGCAGCATTCCCTCTGCTGGGCCCTTCTGGAAAGCAGGAGCCTGAGGGCTCGCTGGCCCAGGGCTGCAGCACAGCCATACTGCACTGCTGTCAGCAGGGCAAGGCCCCAGTTTTAAAGGAGTGTTGCAAAGAACCCAGGGCACAAATGAAGCCTGAACCAGGGGGCAGCTGGTCTGCTTGGGAAGAGCTGGAAAGTGGAGGCCTGGGTGCTCTTTACCCACTGACACCCCTTGACCCTGCAAAATGGCTGCTGTTGGGATGTGTAACAATGCAACAAGCACAGAATCAGTGAATCATAGAATGGTTTGGGTTGAAAAGGACCTTAAGATCATCCAGTTCCAACCCCCCTGTCATGGGCAGGGACACCTCACACTAAACCATGTCACCCAAGGCTCTGTCCAACCTGGCCTTGAACACTGCCAGGGATGGAGCATTCACAACCTCCTTGGGCAACCCATTCCAGTGCCTCACCACCCTAACAGTAAAGAATTTCTTCATTATATCTAACCTGAACTTCCCCTGTTTAAGTTTTAACCCATTACCCCTTGTCCTATCACTACAGTCCCTAATGAAGAGTCCCTCCCCAGCATCCCTGTAGGCCCCCTTCAGATACTAGAAGGCTGCTATGAGGTCTCCATGCAGCCTTCTCTTCTCCAGGCTGAACATCCTCAGCTCTGCTTCAAGCTCTTTCCTCAGACCCCCAATGCCCTCAATGATGCATTTTCAGCTCTTTCTCAAGCTCTTCCCCTGTCCCCAGCATGAGCCATCAGCCGGGAGCCCCAGGAGGCTGCAGAGGCACCCAGCAAGTGCCCCGCTCCATCCTCCACTGATGGCTGCATCTCCCTGTGCCCACCTCTTCCCCCCTGCAGCCCTTGCTCAGCTAGGTGCTATCACAAAGCCCCTCTTTAACTCATGCACAACTTGCCTCTCGTCTGTGGCCCTTTGCTGGAGCCAAATGTTTACGCTCACTGCACAGGCTGTCAGCGGGCCAGAATCTTTAATATCCCCATGGCAGAGCAACAAAGCCCTCCCAAGGATCCCGCTCAGCCCGGGGTCTGCGCTCCTGTCCTCCAGGGACCCCGGCTGGCTTTGGTGGCTGCTGCGAGCACAGGGGAGAGGGATTAGGGCCTCCTCAGGACTGTTTGTTTGCTTCATTTTATCATCATTGCTTTTAATTTTGAAGGCCCATGAAGCGTACAAACCACTGGAATACCACTGTATTTATGGTGTCTTTAGCACCGTCCAAAATGAGAAATAAAACCCAACAAACAAACAGCTCCCCTCACGATGGAGCAATCTAAATAGTCTTTTAAGCACAACAATATTTGCCTGTATGGCTGTCAATGTTTCCATGGCCAGTTTGTCTCCTGAAGAAACCAAACTTTGGCATTGCTTATATCAGGAAAAGATAACATCTTTCAATGTTTCCAAGGGGGTATGGGGAGGAGGAGATGATGAGAGTGCAGTAAAACACTGGCCTGAGAGCCTCAGAAAGGAAGAGGACTTGATTTAACCAGATTTGCCCTCAACATAGAAAGGACATGGAACTGTTGGAACAAGTCCAGAGGAGGCCACGAGGATGATCAGGGGACTGGAGCACCTCCCATATGAAGACAGGCTGAGAAAGTTGGGGCTGTTCAGCCTGGAGCAGAGAAGGCTGCGTGGAGACCTCATAGCAGCCTTCCAGTATCTGAAGGGGGGCTATAGGGATGCTGGGGAGGGACTCTTCATTAGGGACTGTAGTGATAGGACAAGGGGTAATGGGTTGAAACTTAAACAGCAGAGGTTTAGATTGGATATAAGTAAGAAATTCTTTCCTGTTAGGGTGGTGAGGCACTGGAATAGGTTGCCCAGGGAGGTTGTGAATGTTCCATCCCTGGCAGTGTTCAAGGCCAGGTTGGACAGAGCCTTGGGTGATATGGTTTAGTGTGAGGTGTCCCTGTCCATGGCAGGGGGGTTGGAACTAGATGATCTTAAGGTCCTTTTCAACCCTAACTATTCTATGATTTTATGATCCTATGATTTACTTGCCCATGATTGTGCCAGCAAGGAGGGAGCAGAGCAGGAGCCTTCACATCACTTACCCCCAGGCAGGCAGCAGCAGCCAAGGTGTGGGTCCTCCTCAGGAAGAGCCAACTGCTAACAGGGCGGTGAGGATATAATTTAACACCCCTCATTGCTAATGCTGAGGTGAGCTCAGCAAGCTCAGGAACCGATACCCACTGCAAAGGAAGCCATCTGTGTCTGTACACGTGGAGACGCACGCAGACACGCGTGTGCAAGCATGCGGACACACAATAAAGATGTCTTTCAAAAGCCTCACTCTGTAGTGTAAGAAGGCCAACAGTTTTCTTGTCAGGGGTAGCTTTGCTGGAAGAAGAAGCTTTAGGACACGGCTCATCCTGTGATGGGGAAGGAATGTATTAATCATGAACCTATTCCTCTTTTTCAGGCTGCCTGATGTAAGTACAGCCTGCTTGACAGTCTAATGCAGCCAGAAACGGTGTTTGATTTATGGAGGAGGTGGAAATCCAAATAGAAAAGGATACACATATTCCAAAGGTTCCTTCTCCATGAGCACACGTTACCCTTGAGGTCTCTTGGCATTGGAAACTGATGGAGGAACCCCAAAGCTCCTCTTGCTGATTGCTGTCGTACCCTCTCAGGTATCACCCCCAGGAAGCTACCTTTACCTCCAGCCCATCCTCAGGTTACCAGATTAACTGCTTCAGTGGGATCCTGCATCCCACTTAATATTTAATCACCCTTTGCCCTCATTCTCTTCAGTTGGCAGTGAAACCCTAGCGAGCATGCATGCCACAGCACTGGGGTATTTTATTACAGAAAGCTCGAAACAAAGCTTCCACTTGCTAATCCAGCCGTGCTAATGGCTGTACCACTGCAGATCCATAGATCATTCCCCAAACACATTAAGCAACAGGAAGAAGTAGTTATAACATTATTTGAATCATCTGAGTAGGCTCTACTGCACTATGCGGGCAGGGCAGAGCACCTTACTGCAACATACAGCAATGTCCCTCTCATTTCAGATGAGACCAAGTGACAGTGAAGATGATAACATCTCTTCTGGACCCCATACATGTGCTTGTGTCACATGTTGGGCCTTGAATGTCCCCAACACTGGACAACCTCCACATGTGGGTTTTTGTCATAGGCTCCACCTCCTAAACCAGGGCATTTGCTCACTGAATGAGCACAAATAATCCCAGTTTCTGAGGGTTTCCATAAACCCAGCAAGTGGTAATGCCCTCCCGTCTCCACTGCCTGCACTGCCCCTGCACAGCGCCAGCAGCAGGGACACTATGATCCCGGCAAGGGCTGAGGATGAGCCTGTGTGGCCAGGGCTGGGCTGAGCCATTCCACAGGGCTGGATTCCTGTGGTGGCTCAAAGCAGCAAGACCACAGCAAGCACCAGCAGAAAGGTTGCACTGAGGCTCTGCAGCTGCTGGGAGGGAGACTGCTTCACCCTGGCTCACTCAGCCTTTAGCAGGGGGCTGGGGCTTTGCTTCCATGCATGGATCCAACCTGTGCATGGTGTGAGCTTGGAGGGGCTGCCAGGACATGGGAGGGTCTTCTCTGCTGGGAATGAAGCCCCTCACTTGGCTTTTCAGATCTCAGGAGCACCCAGCTGGGGGGAGGGGGGGGGGTGCACGGTATTTAATACTTGTTGAATAAGTTAAACAAGAGCAAGGATTAAGGCAACTTCCCAGTAAAACACCTCTGGCAAATACAGCCCTGCAAATCCCCTCCAAGTCCCTTCTTCGCACCTTTCTGCTGGGACCAAGGCAGGGGAAAGGCTGGATCCCTGCAGCACTGGGTATTTTGCATCTCTGGAGGGAGCTACTTGTGCTCTGCTTATTTTGTAGCAACTCCATGGAACGATGCATTTGAAAACAAGCCCTGGCCAGACACATACCTTAGCATATTAAAAGGTATTTTTAGAACCTCTGGCAGAGCAGATCAAACTCTGCTTTTAGCTGCACTAAGACAACTCTATGGATGTTGCTGGCAGCGCAGCATGTTCATACTGAGGTAGCCGCTGGTAGAAGCTACTTGACTAAACAGCCCCATTCCCTTCACAGACACAGCACAGACAAAGGCTGGTGGGATCCCTGCCTTCCATAGGGCTGTATTTTTTCCCTAGGAGCACGACTTTGCCTGACAGAAGTCTGAGCTGCTGAAGAGCGTCACGTAGTGAGGAAAGAATACTCCGAACGTCGCCTCCTCGGTCCGCGATGACTTTGTTTTGTGCTGGTATAAATAAAACTGTCACCATTTCAAACAGCGAAGTGCTCTGTGATGAGCACAATATAAATAGCCAAGCTGATTACACCGGCTATAAACAGGGACTGGAAACCCTTGCTTCACCCAGAAGTGGAAGAGCTTTACAGCAAAATGGTTAAAAGCCGCAGCAGAACGTTTCCTCGGGATGGCTCCGAGTGCGGAGCTGGTGCGCTGCCATTTCAGCAGCAAAGCTGAGACAGTGGGAAGCACGCCACCACAATTGCATACTAAAGAGAAGGGAAGGCTGAGATAACTACCATCTTCTTGCTGTGTAGGCCGTTTAAAAAGGAATAACATATAATGATTCCTGCCTTATTGCAGTGTTTGGGTTCCAGATATAGCCTTGCATGGGAAGGCCAGTATGACACTGAACCAGGCCAAATGAGCATTTCCTGCTTTGAAGTAATATGATGTCAGGAATCCAGCTCATCGGAAATACCCTGCTCATGGCCCTCTGCACCAGCACCAGACACTTAAAGTGAGCTTCAGGTGAATAAAGCTGCTTCAACTCAGGCTTTGTGAGTGACAGTTCACAGCTCAGGTCCTTTGAACGCTTATTATTATCACTATAAATTGAAGCTTGGTACGCCTCATGCCTAAGAAGTGGCTCAGCTCACTCAGAAACTCAGGGACTTGCCAGAGGCCTTAGATAACCAAGTAAGATTTGGTTTAGCTGCCCTCAGTATCCAAGGTATTTCCTACTGTAAGTATAAGGAAACACTGAGGATACTTAAGGAACCATATTTGTTTATCTTAGTTCAAACTGGAGAGATTTTCCAGAACCACTGGTGTGCAGCTGCACTTAACTTGTTGAAAGGCTGCATTTGTATGGAGTGCTTCACTTCTCACTCCATGGTCACAAATGAAAGCCTTCACCTAGAGCTGAGCTCCATGGAGAGGGTGCAGGCAGCTGCTGAGCAAACCTGAGCAGATGTCTCCAGACACTCACTCTCTGGGTATGCTTCATTAACCTTGGCCTCAACTGGGCCAGCTCTTGCATAAGGGGAGAGCCAGAAGGGAGAAGAAAATCACCACATTCCCTCCCTCACATTTCTGAGTTGGTAATTACCAGATGTCCAGACAGGTTTCACCTCAAGAGGAGATGAAATACTATTCCCTGGTACAGCTTCTCAGGTCATTCAATCCACAGCTGTGTTTAGTGCAATATGATAAGATTTGGACCAAAGTCATTCTAACGAAAGGGACGTGGACCCCAGAGGTGGTCATTTCCCAGTAGATGTTTGGAGAGCAACAGTGCTTCAGGACATGCATGAGGCTCTGGCTGGACAATGATGGGGTGAGAAGAGGCCATGCAGGTCAAAATGTCCCGACCGGGGCTGTCATATTGGACTCTGATTCATACAGATGCACCCCAGTGCCCCTCTGCCTCCTTCACAGCACAGATCACAGTTCAGCACCCGTGGTACATGAATGTAACCTCTGAAGTCCATAAATTGACAGTGAAGCAGTTAGTCTGATATTCTAAGGGATTTCCCATTTCAGCAGGGATTGTGAATGCTGAACAGATCCCCAAACATTGGTAGGTGTTTTGACACTGCTGCCATATAGCCCTTGATGCACAGGATGGACTGGCTCTCACATTAGAGCCTCAGGCAGTCAAGGGCAATACATTGCCCACAGCCTTGCAGATACAGATCACCTCTGCACTGCTGTCAGGGTTATCTTTGTCTAACTGTAGCAGGTACCGGCAGGACAGAGCAGGCAGGAGAGCAACTCTGGCCAAGCCTCCCAAACCCGTCCACTGAATGCTGACTGCTCTCTCTGCTGGCCAGCTGAGAAATGGTACTTTCTCAAGACTCATGTTGATGAAAACGTGCTGACCAAGCAAAAACATGTCAGGAAAAACAAGCTTTTTGTTTTCCAGAAGTCCCAAACAGGCAAACAGAAACGCTTAGTTATCAAATAAACTATATTAAGTAAAAAGCAGCAGAATAGAAGAGAAAAAGGCAGGAGAGATGTGGGTGTCCTACCTCATGTTGCAGGTTACTGCATCAATAGCCTGATGGGCACAAGAATTACCCTAAAATAGAAGGACATGGAACTGTTGGAACAAGCCTGGAGGAGGACCACGAGGATGATCAGGGGACTGGAGCACCTCCCATATGAAGACAGGCTGAGAAAGTTGGGGCTGTTCAGCCTGGAGAAGAGAAGGCTGCGTGGAGACCTCATAGCAGCCTTCCAGTATCTGAAAGGGGCCTACAGGGATGCTGGGGAGGGACTCTTTATTAGGGGCTGTAGTGATAGGACAAGGGGTAACGGGTTAAAACTTAAACAGGGGGAGTTTAGATTGGATATAAGGAAGAAATTCTTTACTGTTAGGGTGGTGAGGCACTGGAATGGGTTTCCCAATGAAGCTCTGAATGCTTCATCCCTGTCAGTGTTCAAGGCCAGGTTGGACAAAGCCTTGGGTGGCATGGTTTAGTGTGAGGTGTCCCTGCCCATGGCAGGGGGGTTGGAACTGGATGATCTTAAGGTCCTTTCCAATTCTAACTATTCTACAATTCTATGATTCTAAGGTAGGTTATTTGCTCATTATAAGGCTATCAGGGACTTGCCCTCTGATGTCTAGAAGTAAAAGTGATGGAGAATTTCCAGTGACCAAGAGAATACAGATGCTGGGGGATCGTGGGATTGTGAGTAACTGACCTGAGGGCAAGGGGGTTTCTCCTGACTGTTCAGTGCCTGACTCAAGGGTGACCTAGTCTAAAAAGTCACCACTTAGGGGCTTTCAAAACATAACTACTGTAATAACCAGACAACAGAAAGATTTCACGATGCAAAGGACAAGGTAATGAAGGCTGAAAGGCAATGGAAAACTAAGCTGCACTAAGAAACCATTGTAGTAAAAGTGAATAAGCAGATCAGCTTTGTGCTGGAAAGACTAGGACATCATCTGGACACAGGGAAAGTCTTGCAGTCTATCAACAGCATAGAGTTCAGGTGAGCACATGCTGCTCCTGCTGTGCCAGTGCATCCCAGCAGTAATGCCAAAGCTTCCATAGTGCTTTGTATCCCACAGCAGCACTAGCCCAGCTCCCTGCAGCAGGGTGCGAGGTTCTAGGGAGAGCACCACTTTGGCTGGGTGTTTGTGCTGGCCAGCTTGGAGCTGCACCTGAGGACCACCAAGTCATGCTCTACTGTATGGTGTACCCCACGCCTATGCACACCCATGGTATAAAGTTGCTTGACTCTTAGGTGTTTAAATCCATCTATTATCTCAGAGCTGATAATCAGTGGTAATTAGCGGCAGCAAAGTTGCCTCATCACCATCAGCTTTACAGCAGCCGTTCTTTGCTTGTACTGCTGACATGTGCTGCTTCTGCTGGCACTTGGCAAAGCAGCTCTCAACAAACCCTGCTTTTCCGCCTGCAACTTGTGTGGCTGAGTGAGTAAACTGTGCCAGTGGGGCCACCTCACACATCAGTATGAGGTACAGCAGAAAGGTTAACACAGCAAGTGCCCCAAAACAGTCAGAACAAGGGGTAATTGGAGAGAGAAAGGAGCAAAGAGGGGAGGGAATTCACTAAGCCCCTCTAATTGGACACCATGGCTAATGAGCTCTCGAAAACAGGCTGGTCTCTACTAATTGTGGTGAAGCAAGCAGCTTCTCCTCCCATTTCGGCTGTAAATGAGCACTTGGTGTACTCCTAAATTCTTTCTGATAGCACAGCTTCTGAAATGGTGATGAAATGCCACCAGGCCTGAAGGGCTACAGAGACAGCACCACAGTATCAACCCGCTCAGCACTGAGTGAAATCATGCTCTGACTTCTGCCTGTCCCTGTGGAATGACAACTTTCTGCAAGAGCTACAAAAAGATGGTTAATTCTAGAAAAGCTCCCATGACACCCAGCTTGCTACATGCAAAATTAAGCATCTGTTCAGTATGATTAGACAGAATTGGTGGGGTTTTTTAATGTGTATGCTCTGAATAATGGCTGTGACTGTTCTCCTTAACAGCCTCCATCCTGAAACTAGATTAGACCAGGCAAATTCTTGTCTCTTAGCCTCAGTGAAGGGAGCGCGTCATGAATTTAAGGCACTAGAAACCAGCTGAGGTTGGCAGCTCAGTATTTAAATCAAATGACATACTCAAGTACGGAGGGATGAGAACCTCATGTTCTGCAACAGCTTAAAGGGTCTGTCGATCAATGCAGAGGAACACTGTGTATGTGAGATTCAATCACCTACTTGAAGGATAAAAAGTGCTTAGCATAACCTGCTCTTACAAAGTGCACATCTTTAAACTCCTAGTTCTGCTACATGGGCAGTGCTGGGAGCTGGGTTGTCATATGTACAGAGCTCAGCAAGCAAACTGCTGCTGCTGTGCATGTTCACAGTCAATCCTGACATCACTCAACAACAGCAAGTAACACCACCTTCACTCACTCAAAGCATGGCTGCCACACCAGTGTCATGCAGAAAGAGCTGCTGTTTCAACCAAACACAATAAATCAGACCTTCCAGAGGTCTGTGTGGTTAAATCCAGAGCTGACCCCTCTCTGGAGAGCTCCAAGCACCAGTTTACCAGGAACACCACGTCCCAGTCTCTTCTGGTAAAGCTGGTTTACAGAGACAGAAACTACAGAGCAACTCTCCCACTCTGCAGATGAGTGGTGCCTATCCATAGCTCATGCTGGCACCCAAGGGATCCATGTGGTAGCAGCCTATCTGCACAGCAACCAGCCATGCTGGTCTGGCCACAGAAAGTCAAGTTTCGACAGTCAGCCAGCCCCTACGACACAGAAAAAGTGATGTCTGGGTGAAGTAAATCACTCCTACTGTTGTTCAATGGTCTGTCACTGTTGTTAATGTGCTGAGTAAATTCTCTGGAACTAATGGGAGATAGAGTCACACTATATATATATATATAACAGCACACTGGTGTAACAGTAATATACATAAATATCTTTGAAGTTTTTACATTTTTCTGTACTTACAAACAAAATGACCCCTTAATACTTATGATCATTACTATGCTTTTCCTCACCAAGACCGAAGTCCATCACATGTTTGTCAGTAGTCTCAATCTCAGTGGGTTTCCAAGGCTTGACTGGATAAAGCCCTGGGCAGCCTAGTCTGACCCAATTTGAACATGAACTGTTCTACCAGTCTGTAATTCTGTGACATGTTAGTAGGTAAAGAAAAACAGATCCAAACCCAGATAATTAAACACCTCATTGCAGCCTATTTCTGTAATCCCATGTTTTTAGGACACTCTTCTAAGACGTGGGAGACTGCTCCAAGCTCTCAATCAACACAGTGGCTTTCCTGGGTTCCCCTGAAAGCTTGGTATCACCTCTAACGAAATTCAGCAGCAAGCAGCCCTGTATGGGGGAGGCTTTCTCATTCCCTTCCCCCCAGCCATATGTCCCAGCTGATTTCCTTATCCCAGCAGCTGTCTGACCTCATGACAAGCCAGTTCAAGGAGCTAAGACCCAGAAAAAAAAACCCCATCCTTTTTCCTGGCATTTTAGCTTCCTACCCTGGATTACTATGGGGCCAGACAAATGCTAAGTGCAAGCACATGGGGGAAGGTGAGGATGCACAAGCATTAAGCAAAAGCAACTGCATCTTTCAACAAGTGTCAGTGCTGGGATAGTTTAACTGAAATAGCAGCACATTTAATTCTCCCCTTGTACAGCACAAAAACTTAGATACTTGTCTGGTTTTACGTAGTGTTTGGGAGTTCATGCTGCTAAATCTGTCTTCCCTTTGCGGGTCTGACCTTTAGGCTTCTGCTAAATAAGGTCCAATTGATAAAGCTGGTGACTAAACTGAGATGCACCGTCTGTTACGTAAGTGATAGGAATCATAACACAAAGCAAACATACTGCATCTCACTTCTGAAATGTGGTGACATGTAGCAAGTTGAGCTACACTGTTCAGTATTTCATGCATATCTTTTTCCAGAAGCTTTTCCTACAGCATGCAAATGCTCTTTTCAGTTTGGGCACAGTAGATGGAAAAGTAATGTGCTTATGGTGGGATATCTGCTTTTGATTTGACAGCAAAAACCAAGCTCCTTCTTACGTAATAAAAATAAAAGGTTTTATTCAGTTCATGATATTTTTGATGGGGTATTCTACCTTCCCAAATACTTACTCCATGTACAGAAATGTAAACCATAAATAGAACATAAAAGCAGCAAAACACTGAGAACAGAAGCGGAGAGAAGACCATTGTTCACTTCACTGTCCTTCCGAAGAATAGCTGTAGTCAGTCTGTCTGCCAAATCGATGTACGAAGTCTGGAAGGGGAAACACTGAGCCCCATCCCACTTTGGGATTCATACTGATGAAATCATCTAAGTTCATCTTGGAGTCTAAAAAACAAGACCAGAAATGATCAATATTTAAGTTCCTGTTGCAGCTTCTGTAGCATACATATGCACCTATGCAGAGAAAGCCCCAAGGCTCCTCTTTGATAATTCAGTTCGAAATAGCAGAGTTCATAGTATGTTGGCTGAGCAGCAGCCCAGCAAGGCTTCAGAAATTACACAGTGCTCTGAAAACATCTATTTCCAGCCTCTGAAATGTTGCTTTTGCCCCTGATCCCTCTCTCTGCCCACGGCAATAATCACATTACTGGATCAGTTAGTATCCTTAGTCATTAGAAACTAGCGTCCATAGAAAGAGTAAGATTTTTCCCTGCAAAGGCAGCCTAGAAGGGTCAAGTAGTGTCAGAGAACTGGAGTGCAAGGAACAACCAACACAGGGCACTGCAATACAGCAGGTACTTGTAGTCTTCCTGCATTCACATCAGTGTCAATAGTCAAAAGCAGAGGAAGTATTATTCCCCCATTACATTCTGAATCAAAGTCAACTGAGTCAGCTTTTGCACTGACTACAGAGGAACAGAGTCAGAGCAGCAGTCAGACGTGGAACTTGCTTAGTACCTCTCAGAAGTGATTTGCCCCTTGGCAAACCTAACATTTGTGACTCCCCAGACTACAGCATTTGCTCTGGATTTGCTTTCCCTGCAGCCGTGAACCTGCACACCAGTGCACTGCAAGGCTAGAATAGACACACAAGAGGAATTGTGTGACTAACCCAGCCTGTAGCCTGTAGGGATGCCCAGGTGAAGAAAGGCATCAGCCTAGGCTGGGGCAGACACAGGTTGGTTTGAATCCTGAACCACTGGACAAAGTCAGTAGCCATGAGTGCTCTTTGCCAGGAGTTTGATCTGCTCTGACTCCTGCAGAAGAGGTAGAAATCATACCGTCACTCCTATGGATCCCAGACAGCTCAGTGGAGAGTGCTGGTGTGCAGTTATAGGTTTAGGTACCCCATACATTCTTTTTCTGGAGCTGGGCTGGTGCAAAGCCTTACTGTCTCATGCTGAGCAGAGATTTCCAATTTCTCAGCCTATTCAGCTCTGACTACAAACTTCCTTGGACTTCCTTCTTTTATGTTCACACTGACAATCTGTGCACATATGTCTTTTAAATGCCCATTAAAAGAAAGCTGGAAGAGAATGAGCTTAAAGAATAGAGTGGGAGAGCCACTGTATTTTATATATTTATTTTAACATGGGTGATTCATGTGTGCATTTCAGAATTAAACATATGTAGGCTCTAAATGAATTTATTATAAAACCTATACGATGGAATTTGCTTCAGCTGCAAAAAGCTTGTGTAATATGGATAACAGAAGCAAGGAAGGGAAGACAATGTTAAGGAATCTCAGACCCAGAGTCCCAGCCATTAATGCAAGCCCTGAAGCCTCTATGTGCACCACATCTACACCAAGGTACAGCTTTGTGATTTGCCTAATCTCTCATCACTTCCGAGGTCAGGCCCCTGACTCCTATCTTGTTAACCTGTTTGGGCTCTGCACATGGAAAATCCTCATGTCCAGCCAAGCATGGTCCTGCTGCTGAAGTGAGTCTGGCAGAACAAGGCCAGCTCCTGCCTGACTGAGTGTGAATTTAAAACCACACAAGCCCAGATTTGCTGTTGCAGGTCAAGACCATTGAGCTGCAGTTAACAGCTCTTGCTGGTAGCTTGGCCAGCCTGTTTTCCAATTCCCAGCTTGTCTTTTCCTCCCAGTGCTTTATGTGCACTGAGCATAGTAGAATAATTTCATAGAACTGTTCTGTGACTAATAAAGAAGCCCAAAGGGGATTGTTCCAGCAGAGTTACAAACACAGCCGCTGCAGTTAGCAACTTGGAAGTTGCTGTCACATCTCCTGTAGGAAATTAAATACTCTCTTAAATTCAGGATTATAGCAGAGCATCAGAGTCAGATTCCTGTGAAGAGCGAATGGTCTAACAACAGTCAGTAGATGGCACTGAAGCAGTATCAGATCTAGCCATAGGAAAAAGCATAGTGAGACCTCTCCTGTTTCATTCGAGTGACAACAGTCTGTGCTGCTCCTTTTACTCATGTGCTGTATCTGAAAGTCATGTGCATTATGTCAGACCTTGCAGCTTTAAGGAACAGCTCGGCAAAACTGTGTAAGCACATCACAAACTGCTCTTCCTGAAGCAGAGGATGAGTGACAAACGGCAGAATTTACAGAAGAGGCATCTGGATGCTACAGCTGACAGATCAAGAGGATTTCACCCCAAAAGCAAGGAGGAGCATGCTTTATAGAACATTCATACACGGTCAAGAGCAGCAGAATTAAAACAAGAAAGAAATCATTAAGATTTACGCTACACTTTCAGTCCTCCTGAGGTGCTGCAGCTATTCTATAAGCTTGCGGTTGTGCACACTCAGAGCTGCTCTTCCTCTTGGACCAAACCCACTTTGTCACATGCACACGTGCTGTCTATGAGCTCTAGCTGCTGCATCTGGGGATCCTTGCATCGCTTCATTGTTTTAATCACGTCTGATGCTTTTGCCCTGAGCAGGGACGAACTAGCAGATGGCACTGCTAGCCAGGATACTTGTGCCTGCTGCCAGCAGTAGTTAGAGAGCAATGTTTCAGCCAAGCCTCGGCTTGGCTCACAGACCTTGGACTAACTCTGAGTAATGGCAATGCCGACGGGCTGCTGGAAGTGAGCAAGTCTGAAACAAAGCCTCCAAGATCACTTCTGCTGCTGCCTAACCTTGGGGGCACCTGAAACAGAAACACAGAATCAAACAGGTTGGAAAAGACCTTTAAGATCATAAAGTCCAACTGCTCCCCAGCACTGCCAAGGCCACCACTAAACCGTGTCACTAAGACTGGGGTCTTTAGACTTGTATAGATGTCTGTAGATCTCTTCAGATCCCTATTACTTGCAGGAGTAGGTAGAGGAGTCTTTTTGCAGGCTTTTACCACACTCAGCTGGAGGGCACTGGTCCCACAGCCAAGACACAACTGAGTGCAAACCATCCTGGTCCATCTCAGTGTAAAACAAAAGCTCATGGTCTTTCACAGAAAGTGGTGTAATTTCAGTAAGTCTTTCACAGAATTTAGATACTTCTATCCTTAATTGTACCTTCATTGCCTTTACCTTGACTTGATTCTTTACTTCCACAAAAGCTCATGAAATAAGGACTTAACCTGACAGATTGGCGTTTTATTCTCAAATGAGAACAGAAGGCTCCTATGAAACACATCTGAGCTACTTACATCTGTACTGGTGCCTGCTTTTTGCTTCCACTAGGACAGAAAAGCATCTGCCTGGCCTCTGGCTAGCAGCTTGCCTGTTCCATAGAAGCCATACACAGTGTCTCTATAACTTCTCAGCTGTCTTACTCATGCCCTTCAAAACAAATCCCAAACAAGTGAAACCCCATCATTTATGGCCACCAGGGATTTTAATAAGAATAAAAAGAACAAAAAGCCTTTACAAATCAAACCTGCCAGTGTGCTACCAAACACCTGAGGAGATCTGAAATCCAAACCAGTGCTTTTCAGTGCTGGAGCTGATGCTAACAGTTAAGCCCTAGGACCATCTGTTCCAGGTAATCCTGAAACGCACCTTGTAAGCTGTATTCTCCACGGGCTTGCAATAAGGAGGGCTGATCTCATCAGGACTCAAAGCAGAATCAGACCTCATTAATCTGTGGAAAGAAAACTTCAAAGAAAACCCCAGGCTGTGCTCGCCAGCCCTGGAACAATGAATCTGTGCACCAAATCACATCTTCTTTGGTTTTGTATTTGAACAAAGTACCAGATTGGACCTTGTTTTCTTCTTCAAACAGGAGGCCATTGGCAACCTATTCTGCTGCAGGTCAGGTATGCTGATTCCAGCAGAGGACAGGGCTGTGTGAGAAAGCACCACGCACCCAGGTAGGTTGGCCAGCTTCTTCTGGCACACACAGCAGCAGAGTAGAGGCCAGAGCAATGCCAGTAAGAAACACAGAGGCCTGGCACTAGGAACCAGCTAGAGCAGAGCCAGTTCCAAGAGGCTCATGCTTAGCATGTGAGTTCTGATTTGATACTGAGGAATCTTTAGTTATGCAGCTTGGGATTGTTTGCTTTTTGAAAAATAGTGCTTTAAAAAGCCACCTAATTCCAGCATCAACGTCTTTAAGCATGGATGGGAATGGATGACTTATTTTAGAAGGTTTATTTTGCAACCCCACGAGCAGCGCAAAGACAGCTGAAGAATTATTCCGTTTGAGTTAGTCATAGTTCAAAAAAATAGCTGAACTGGTGACTGATAGAGATTCCTTGATTTAATTCCAAAAGGAATTTCATGGTCAAACATTTCCTGGTATACACCATTAAAAAGGATCACTGGTCCCAGATCCCATCCTAGCTCCACACTAGGCAACTACATTATCCTACCGATGGTCCTACATAATTTACACTTGACTTTGATACTATAGAATTTCTTTTCCCCAAGTGCTATATCCAGGCTTAGCAGCTGCTCTGTTCTGCAAGAGGCAATATTTTAGCAAACATTCTTGTCTTTTAAGTTAACTAAAAGCTTTAAAACCCAGTGGGAAAAGAGCAGCAGTGTATATAAATTTAACTAATATGCTTTAACACATAGCAAATTGCATCAACAGAATAGTACCAGAGTGCTGATTGTCTTTAAACACCAAGAGCTCATGGGCACATTTATTTTTAACAGCGCAATGTTCATGCATTAAAAGAAGGACTAATATATTTTTGTTGTATTTTTCCAGTCTTGAAATATTTGCTGTAATTGAAAGCAGGTTAATCTTATACAAACACAAATTATGAGGGAAAGCAGAGTACTCTATCTAAGTGAGACGGCAGGGAGAAAACAGTTATCTGCCACGGAATTTGGCATGGGTATGAACACTAATACCCCAGGCTCCTTTATGATAAAAAAATAGGTTTGACACCCAGTCTTCCATCAAGGTTAAAGCAAGTCACTTTCATGCCTGATAAAACCATGCTGAGACATTACCAGTCTCTAAAGAAAAGGAACTACCAGTTCCACTTATTGACAGCAATGCCTTTAAAACCTGTATGTTGGCCTACAGGGCATATAGTCATCTACAGACACCCAGGGCTTAGATTCAGGTAAAGGTTAAAGTAAATGCTTGTTCCACAATCATTAAACCCAGATCCCTCACTGACTGGGCACAATGAAGCACACATCATTGTATCTCACATTAATACCGGGAAGACAAAATTAAGCTGGAGAAACTGGTAGTGAATGAAACACAACTTGAGGCATCCTAGATCTATTCCTGCTCTTGCCCAGAACTTGGAAGTTACCCCGTGAATGATCTTCCACCTTCAGTGTATGCAAGGGTAACCAGTTTCTTTCAGCCAAGTAACTGACCAGGAGACAAGAGTGCACCAGCACAGAGCTGGAATACCGTATCCAGTCTGGAGCTCTCCAATACAGGAAAAAACCAAAACAGTTACATACTGGAGTGAGCCAGAAAAAGAACATCAAGTTGTTTGGGGTGAGAGAATGTGAGAAGCTGTGAGAAGCTGCATCTGTTCAGTCTTAAACAGACATGAAGGGGAGACCTTACTGCTGTCTACATCTGCCTGATCAGAGGACACAAAGAAGATGGAGCCAGAGCTGCCTTGAGGAGCCTGGTAATAGGACAAGAAGCCAAAAAAAAAACAAGCTGGAATATGGGAAATTCTGATTACACGAAAATAAGAAAATGTTGTTTATATATTTTACCATGACAGTGGTCAAATACTGGGACAGACTGCCCAGGAAGATGGTGAAATCTCCATCCCTGGGGGTCTTCAAGACTAGACTTGGCATAGAGCCCCAAGGAACCCCTGTTTTGAGCAGGTGTTGGACTGGATGACCTATGGATGTTTCTTCTAGCACAGCAAATTACAGAGCAAGGAAATAAAGCATAAGAGGAACAAAGGCTTATGGATCTTTTACTATCTACCACATCACAGAGGCAATCTGGAAGTTGATTAAGGCCACGTGGCTGCTGCTCACCAGTGAGATAAGCTCAGCTAAACAAGACAGGTAAGGGGAGAGTTACAGGGTCTGCAGCTACAGAGTCATTTACTAGAGCGAGAGGTACCTGCACACACCTGCAATTGGTTGGCATTCTGTAACTTACTATCCATGAATACTCTTTTGATCCTAATAGAACTATTCCACCTTCCTGGCCTGGCCTGATCTATATTCCTTACACTTTCATTAGCTCTTAACTGTCACAACAACAAGGTTTCCACAGGCAAAAAGCCTCCAGTGCCTCGGAGGCTCCAGCTAACAGTGAACTGTGAATTGCAGTTCAGGCATTCTCCACCTGCTACAGTACCTTTGTTGAAAACACAGATAAGGACCAAGAGACAGAATTTAAGGTGCTTCATAACCTGAATTGTCTAGAAAATACCTAAAGCTTCCCAATGAAGACTACAGCAGTGCTCCTTCCCACATTCATGATTCATTCTACTCCAGTGCACAACACCAAGCTTCTATAGAAGCCAAAGACTGAGAATTAGCAATTTAAAACCATAATAAACTTGGACTTAAACACAAAAGATGTTTCTTTGACCCTGCCTTCTCCAACATAAGCACACAGCAGTGCTGCATTATTAATAAGCAACAAAAGTAAACATGCAGAGCAGTAATAGGAATGCTCCCTTAAAGCACAACTTCACTATGCCTTTCTTCATCTGGGAGGAAAACCAGAAACAAACAAACACATGGCAGATGTTAGCCAGCTTGCCAAGCACATGATTAGAATAAGCTGAAGTGCTGTGTGATAAGAATGGCTTATGCAGCTCTACAGAGGAGACAGCAAGCTTTTACTTCTCTCTCTGCTTGGCCCAGAGTCTATTATGTAGAATAACACTTAAAAGAAGCTTAAGGCTTGGGGGAAAATTTGCTGATTTGCCAGTTTGCCTTAAAGTGTCCTCAGGTCCAATTCACCTGGTAGAGACTTGCTCTGGCAGGACGGGACTTGCCAGCTGAAATGTGGTATAATGAGCATGTTAAAAATTCACTTTGTGACCCTCTAAGCAAGTTATTTGGCCTCTGCTTCAATTCCCTGCTGTAACAAGAGAACAGCACAGAGCCTTGGGTGGCATGGTTTAGTGTGAGGTGTCCCTGCCTGTGGCAGGGGGGTTGGAACTGGATGATCTTAAGGTCCTTTCCAACCCTAACTATTCTATGATTCTAACAGCACTACTTACCTCCTGTTCTCTGCTCAGCTTTTGAAGATCAGTAATTAATGAGTAATTAATGTTTGATAACGGTAGCTGCCAGGAGGCATGCTAGACTGTACACGTTCAGAAAAGGAAGTGCCAAATGCTTCACAGACATATGAAATACTGAGCTATCTGTATGCGCTTCCAGACACACACTATGGAAGGGTACCTATTTCTTGGGTGCATCTTGGACTATGTCATTCACCACAGTAAGCAGGGAAAATGAGCTCTGGCAACTTACCTGCAGTTTCAATACAAGGGTATGAAGGAGGAGGTTTGTGCCATTTCCCATTTGCATCTTTCATATGAGACCTGTCTGAAGCAAAAGTCTTCAAGTACAAATCTGCTCGAATCATTCGGATTTTCCTAAATAAAAATGCAGAACTGTATCAGAAGATGCATGGATACAATACTGCATCACTCACAACACCTCTTTCATCCCACCAAGGAACATTCATTGAATGAAATGCATAAATCACAAATATTGTGGCAAGAAGTTAACAAGCCGAAAAGAAAGAAAAGGTGGTTTGATGACTAAAGAGCTTTAGAAAAATAACACGGTGCATTTGTTTCACTGGGGTATAGCACAAAGCCCTTTGTCACTACACACCCACAAAGAGAACTTCAGCTTTCATTTCATGTAATAACATTCATGGTCTTTATGTTTTGTGTCATCACCTGTGAAATTCCGGATGAAGGCTGTCATCCAACCTAAAAGCCTCCACACTATACATGTCAAAGGGACATGGGAATGGCAACACTGTGTCAAGATCATAAATGAAGTTCTGCTCCCCGCTGGAAACGTGAAGTAGAATGACATGGTAGTCCTGGGAAAAAGGGTAATTGCCATGAGTTAAACAGCTTTACGAGAAACTGGCAAAGGGAAGGGGGAGAAAAACACTTCCTAAAAGCAGAAAGCTACAGATCCCGTCTTTAAATCCTGCTTCCAGCACTTGAACTATTAAGCCTGTAACATTTCTGGCATCAGGCGTTTTCCCAACACCTGTCTGGCCCACTGTGCCTTTCAAGAAGCCTTGCTATTCCATCCGTTCCTTTGCAGCCTTCTTTGGGGCTTATCTGACATGTACATTACTCCTAAGAAAACAGCAAATCTCTTCCATGTCCTGCACCACAATACAAAAGTAGAGTGCGATAAGTATTTTTACCCTGGACCCAGCCCTAAGTAAATGCTCACAATGATATGGTGACAGCTTAAGACTAAAATTATCTAGTGATCTCTTCGAATGAGAGATTTGTAGCTGTTGCAGTAATTTGGAGTGCAGTGTTCAGCTGCCAGAAGCACCTGGAAAACTAGCATGCAACTGAAAAGGCAGCAGATGGCTCACATAAAGGGGACCGCTGGGACAGACATGCCTGTAAGCAGTTCTTGTAGCTGGGCAGAAACACCTATACCATAATTTTTCAAGGTAACTATTCTGTCTTGACACTTGGGTTGTGAAGTGTAGTTTTATTCCTTAACTCATTACAGAATCCCAAGGGTTGGAAGGGACCTCAAAAGATCATCTAGTCGAACCCCCCTGCAAGAGCAGGGTAACCTAGAGTACATCACACAGGAACTTGTCCAGGCAGGCCTTGCATATCTTCAACGTAGGAGACTCCACAACCTCCCTGGGCAACCTGTCCCAGTGCTCTGTCACTCTTACAGTAAAGAAGTTCTTCCTGATGTTAACGTGGAACCTCCTATGCTCCAGTTTACACCCATTGCCCCTTGTCCTATCACTTGATATCACTGAAAAAAGCCTAGCTCCATCATCCTGACACCCACCCTTTACATATTTGTAAACACCGATGAGGTCACCCCTCAGTCTCCTCCAAGCTAAAGAGACCCAGCATACAAGGTTGTGGTGGAGGTGTGGAGACGCTGTAGCTACCTACGTTAGCTGTTAGGTACGTACACTGCTGTGTTCCAAAATTAGACTGAAGGTAGCTGTTAACAGCTTACTAAACGTTACATTAAAGCCACTCACAAAAAGAGTTTGAAGCATCGTCTTTTGGCACTTTCAAGATTAAACAGAACCACAAAGGGACTGGGAGGAAAAAAATATCTTGGCCAACCTACTTTGCTAGACCACTATATGTATGTGTGTGTCTATATATATATAGACACACACATATATATGTAACAAATGCAATATTTAGAAGAATCTGTTACAGAATATACAAAACATTAACTTTACATGTCCTATGATCCACTGAAACATCCAAGTTAAAACATCTTTTGATCCATGAGACATCCACATTATGCAGTGGCCTTTCCTGAATCTTATTCCTTTTGAGATCATCTTTGTATGACTTTGATTTCCTTAAATTAAACCTTTTTTTCTGCTATGAAGATACTGATACCTTGGGAGGCAATAAGTGATTCAGAAAACACAAAACTTCAGTTTGCAGATTATTTTGCACAATTTCAGAGGGAAAAGTTGCCACAAGAAAGTTTTTTCCAGGTAACTGAAAGGACTCTAATCATATGCATTTAAAAGGAATTCTGTAGTGGCAATTACTGAATGACATTAATTGATTAAATGACATTCCAAAGCCACCATTAACTGATCAGTTTAGTTGCTGACACCTGAATACATGCATTGCTTATTTTTCTATCCTCCATCAGGCCTATGCAGATATTTTCATTCATCTACTACATACAAGTACAAACATCTGCTTCAAATCTTGAAGAGCTGGTAGCCTCAACAACATCCAGATAATAATCTTACCAATGTTAAGGTTAATCCCCTATAGATTTTATTGTCTTGCTGTCGATTTGTTATGAATGGTAAAAAGGAACACCAGATTTAGGCTTTTTATAAATCTGTTCTAAAAGAATACACATTAACACAAAGCTATAGAATGGCTGAGGTTAGAAGGGACCTCTGGAGGTCACATGGGTCCACCCTGCTGCTCAAGCAGGGACACCTAAAGCCAGCTGACCACAACCATGTCCGGATGCCTTCTAAATATCTCCAAGGATGGAGATACCACAACCTCCCTGAGAAACCTGCTCCAGTGTTCCATCACCCTCACTGTAAAACAGCGTGTTTCTTTACGTTCAGATGGAACAGTCTGCTACAGTAAAGACATTGCCCCGTGTCTGATCCTTGCAGCTATCCACTACAGAAGCACACACCCAAAATCACTGAGAGCACAGAACGCCTTACCCAGACAACAGGCGCATCTCCATGTCCTGATTTCTGCTTCCACAGTGGAATCTGAAAGTTGGAAGTAAATAAATCTTAAGTGACTAAAACCTTTCCATTAAATACAGATTCCTTTGGGTTAATTGGTTTGTTCCTTGTTAACCTATCCACTTCCACAGCTTACATCTGTACTGCAGTCAGAAAAGTTTCTCTTGTTTCTATCTTCCAGGAGCATGGAGACCATTCTGGATAACATCATCATCCCCCCAGATTGATAGATCACAGGGAAGAATGCTCACAGGGGGACTGCGGCTTCTCTATTGTCCTGAGCACAGCAGATAACAGATCTGACAAGGTATGATTTCAAGCCTCTGAGACAAAGTGAACTACAAGAGGGTTTTGGACCATGTCTTACAAACTAGGGGCCTTTGAGCATCTCTCACGTCAGGCTGTAGTTAAAATGCCTGGGACCACATTTACCTATGCCAGGCTGTAGCCTAAAGCCCTGGACCGCGTCCCACCTACAAGGGCAGCAGCCTGAAGACCTGACCCTCTCCATAGCTGCATCCACATCACACCCCACTGACTCACCATCCTCCTATCATTGGATATGAAAACAGCGTAAAACTCTTCTAACGGGTACTGATCCTGACTCCTGATGTACTCGCAAAGCTTCCAAACGTTTTCTTCACTGCAAAACACAAGAACTGATTATTTCTGTCTAACCAGTCAATGTGGGGAGAGGGTCCCGCCTCAGCGGGTGCGGACCCCCCCACCCGGCTCTCACCGCCCCCTCGTACGGCCTCGGGCCGCCCTTACCAGTAGCAACTGGTGTAGGCGCAGGCAGGGCGGGCCGGCACCGCCGGTTCGTAGGCAGCCGCGGGCCGGGCCATGGCCGGCCCCGACTGGGTATGAGAGCGGCGCAGGAAGCGGCGGGCGCCACCAGCTACGGCTTCACTGCGGGGACGCGGCCGCACGGCGGCTCCGCCATGGCGGCTCCACCTCAGGTGTTCCCCGCGCACCGCGGCCCCTCAGCGTGAGGCGGAAGGAGCGGAGAGCAACGGGTGCTGCTTGCGAAGGGAGAGGCCCCTTTAAGTGTAGGCCCCGCCCCTACCGGCTGGAAGCGGCCGCGGGGCCAATCCCGGGCGGGCAAAACAACCCGCATCAACTTTTACGCGCCAAAAAATTAAACCAACCTATCGCGATGTAGTATCCTTCCGCCAGCCGTGCCGGGACTAGCTGCTGGAGCGGAGGAGCGGCGGCAGGCGGGGAGCCGAGGGAGGGAGCGAGGCGGAGGGATCCGGAGGGAGGCGACGCTGCGGCCAGGCCGGGCCGGGCTGCAGTGTTAGAGCAGAACGGTGCCTGCTCGGCCATGGTGGTTCTGAGGAGTAACAGTGCCCGCCCGCCCGGGCCAGCGACCCGCGACAGCCGGCGCCTCCGCTCCTCGTTCGACCTCATGGACTCCAGCTCCGAGTTCATTACCCTGGAGTCCCCCTCGCTCAGCAGCCGCCGCATCTGGACGCGCTCTGGGGCCTCCTCGGTCACCACCAGGGCCGCGGGATCCAGGGGGACCAGGAGAGCCGGCGAGGACGTGAGTAACCGGGTAAGGCTCTGCCTGCTGGGCTGTGGGCCCGGGTAGGGGTTTGCCGGTACCGACCATGAGCCTCTGGGAGCTGCTGGGAGGAGCTGGGGAAGCCGCGTCCCTCACGAAAGAACCGGAGGTCGGCGTCATGTGGAGGGAAAAGCGGGAGCAGGGGGATTTAGCGTGAGAGCCCGCAGCTACGGCTGCTTGTATCACCTACAGCTGGTTGTGTTCCCTACAGCTATGGCTCATCGTGTCACACCGGTTGTATTACCTGCAACTGCGGCCGGTTGTGTTGCCGTGTATGCGGAAGCAGTCAATGTCGTCGTCTCCGGGTCCGTACCCACCATTCCCCAGCCCCGCACCGGTGCCCCACAGCTGTCGGTGGTCTGGACACGACCGCTTTCCCCGGAGCGGTGACACGGCAGGGAGAGCGCCCCGGGCGGCCTTGCCCGGATGAGCTGCCCATAGTGTTGGGGCTTGGTGTGTGTCTCTTGCCTCTGCCCGTGTGTTTGGATATAATTTGTTACCTAAGGAGTTGCCTTCGGAAAACCCGCGACACGGCTGTGCTGTAGTTGTGGCGCTGCTTAGAGGGAGAACTCGCTGCTCTGGGGACAAAAATGCATCAAAACCAGCGCTCAACATAGGATACGTGGGACCTACAACCCCGTTCCAGCTGGCCTGAAGTGCCCGTGAAATGCTCTTTAGTCAGGGTTATATCGGTGCTACTTTGGATGCTTTATAAACAAAGCTTTGGTTAGAGATCAGGACTACTTTAGATTTAATTAAAGCACTTATATGAGTACCCTAAAGTGGTGAAAATGTTACTTGAGCTTTTGATAATTTTAATCTATCCCAGTGGAAGAGACACATTATGTAGTTATGAGGGTTGTGAAGTACCCCAGGCTGTCTGCACCGCCGTGTTGCTACTTTAGTAACTGAACCATTTCACTTTGAGAAGTTCATTGGTTTTAATCACAGAATAGTCAGGGTTGGAAAGGACCTTAAGATCATTCAATTCCAGCCCCCTGCCAAGGGCAGGAGCACCTCACACTAAACCATGTCACCCAAGGCTCTGTCCAGCCTGGTCTTGAACACTGCCAGGGATGGAGCATTCACAACCTCCCTGGGCAACCCATTCCACTGCCTCACCACCCTCACAGTAAAGAACATCTTCCTTATATCTAACCTGAACTTCCTCTGTTTTAAGTTTAAACCCATTATCCCTTGTCCTATTGCTATAGTCCCTGATGATGAGTCCCTTTCCAGTGTCCTTGTAGGCCCCCTTCAGATACTGGAAGGCTGCTATGAGGTCTACACACAGCTTCTCTTTTCCAGTCTGAACAGCTCCAACTTTCTCAGCCTGTCTTCATATGGGAGGTGCTCCAGCCCCTGATCATCCTTGCAGTCTTCTCTGGACTTGCTCCAACAGCTCAATGTCCTGTTTATGTTGAGAACACCAGAACTGTACACAGTGCTCTAAGTGGGGTCTCATGAGAGCAGAATAGAGGGGCAGGATCTCCTTTTGCTATAGCCCAGTGTTGAGGTTGGCTTTCTGGGCTGCAAGTATGTTTGAAAAAAGCATTTAGCATTGTAAGGCTAAAGCTCTTCTCTGCTCTTTCCAAATGGGGCTGTTCTCAGGGTGTCCTGCCTTTCTGTAACAAATAAAGGCAGGCCAGATCTAACTTGGAAGAGGTCTGCTCTTTACTGAAGCCCTGCCTTGGAGTGGTGCTTGGAATGGACTCTGTTTCCTTCCAGCAGAACTCGGGATTTTCAGTGGTGTGGATTCTCATTATTTTCAGTGATACTGAACTAATAAGAAATCCTTAGGTCCTGGTTTGGTTTGTTGGGTTGTTTTTTTTTGACATGGAATCTGCTTGGAACATGGAAACTTTGCTTTTGCAGTCCACACTAGAAAGGGTTGTCAGAGGCTACAGGGAATTCAGCTGCCTGTTGCACATGGGCACACAAAGGCTGTGCAGAGCCAGGCAGGTAGAGTGGCTGGCTTGTGTTCTCAGTGTGGAGAAGAATGAGGAAGCTTAACTGTAAGCTTTTCACTGAAACCAAAGTAGGATCCTCATTGTGAAACTGTGGGAGCTTGTTCTTTGGTTTCTTTATCTTTCGGCTTGTTTTGGTTGTGGTTTTTCCCCTTTTGCAGACCTTTCCCATTCTTTGAGGCTCAGTCATTCTTACTTCATTTGTACAATGGTCAGGCTCTGCTAGAGTGCAGAGACAGACGGAAGTGCCCTAGATGATAAGATGATGATGGTGCTAATTGCATGTTCAGGTCCTAATGCCTCTGTCCTGTCTTGTTAATGTGCAAGGACTCGGCAGTGGCAGCTCTTGAAGTTTTTCTGATACCAGCAAGGGGTTTATCTTTAGTCAGCTTCTTTCATGCATACTAAGGAGCCTGCAGCAGGAAGTCTGAGGTAAGCCAACATCTGTGGGTTTATTCCCTTCCAAGTTTTCAGTCCCAAGCAGTTCCATGCCAGGTACAAAGTGGTTCAGTGTCCCATTGAAAGTTGCATGTCTGCAGGTGTATAACCCTGGTGTAAGTGCCCAAGGTAAACAAGATTGCTGTTATGGGACCTGTATTTGGGGTCGATGTGCTTCAGGGTTCACTTTTTGTCTGGGCAAAGTGGAAACTTGTTTTTGCAGGCTGAGCCTTCAGAGTTAACAGCCTCGCTGCCTAAGGACCTTTATCTGTTTTGGTAGTACTTCAACACAGAGTTACTTCCTCAGACATTAGAGAGCTGAACACAGTTTTTTTACAGAGGCCTTTTAGAAACAATTGCCAATTGCTGTCTATGGGATGAGGAAAGTAATAAAATATGAAATGCTTACAAAATTTGAAATACTTTACAGACCTCTTTAATCCAACTGCCTTATCTTTGCTGTTTAGCCATTTGCTGCTTCTGAGTTTACTTCTTAAATGTGTGTTTTCAGCCTGGTTGGGTTGATAAGAGTTAGTTACTCTTGCTTCGCTGGCTGCTTCTTGGTGTCTGCCATCTTGCTGACCTGGGATACCTTCCTATAAATGGAGGACGATCACAGTTAGCAATATGCACCGTTACTGCTTTGCCTGTGTCCTAATTTGAGCCAACATTAAGATAAAAAATACAGTACAGAGGACAGTAAATATCACAGACATTACATGGTGAACATTGCATTAAAAATGCATGACAATAGTGAACAAGTGTGTAAGTGCACGTAGAAAGATTTCCCTGGTCACTATACTGGGCTTTTCCTAACATCTGTGCTGACATTCTCGAAGTGTTCTTCCTTTGGCTGAGAGATTTGTGAAATATATTACTGCAAGCATCTTTTAACTGATGTGGCAAACCTTTGAAGTTGCTCCCAAGGAATATTCTCACCAACAGGGAAGGGCTTGTTGGAAATGTGACGCTCCAGGGCAGCCTTGGTTGCAGTGATCATGAGATGGTTGAATTCAAGATCCTAAGGACAGTGAGAAAAGCATGCAACAAAGTCACTGCCCTGGACTTCAAGAGAGCTGACTTTGGCCTTTTCAGGAACCTGTTTAGCAAGGTTCCATGGGATATAGCCCTAGAGGGTGGGGGGGCCCAAGACTCTTGGTTGATATTCAAGGATCACCTGCTACAAGCTCAGGAGTGTTGCATCCAAGCTACAAGGAAATGCAGCAGGAGGGCCAGGAGAACCCCTTGGATGGATAAGGAGCTGCTGAGGAAACTTCCAGGGAAAAATAAAGGCTTATAAAAGCTGGAAACAAGGACAGGCAGCCTGGGAAGAACACAGGGATGTTGTCTGGAAAGCTAGGGACCAGGTTAGGAAAGCTAAGGCCCAGTTAGAATTAAACTTGGCTAGGGATGTTAGGGATAACAGGAAGGGATTTTATAGGTATGTAGTGGATAAAAAACAGACTAGGGCAATGCAGGCCCCTCTGGAAGCTTTCAGGAGAACTGGCTACACAGGACTTGGAGAGGGCTGAGGTTCTGAATGGCTTCTTTGCCTCGGTCTTCACTGGCAAAGGCTCTGACCACAGCACCCGAGTCTTGGAAGGTGGACGCAGGGACTGTGAGAATGAAGACCTTGGGCCCACTGTAGGAGAGGGTCTGGTTCGAGACCATCTTAAGAACCTTAATGTACACAAGTCTGTGGGCCCTGATGATATCCATCCGCGGGTCCTGAAGTAGCTGGTGAATGAAGTTTCAAAGCCACTGGCCATCATATTTGAAAAATCATGGCAGTCAGGTGAAGTTCCTGATGACTGGAAAAGGGAAATATAACCCCCATTTTCAAGAAGGGGAAAATGGATGACCCAGGGAATTACAGACCAGTCAGTCTCACCTCTGTGCCTGGCAAAATCTGGGAGCAGATTCTCCTGGAAGGCATGCTAGGGCACATGAAAAACAACAAGGTGCTTGGTGACAGCCAGGGTGTCTTAACCAAGGGCAAATCCTGCCTGACCAATTTGGTGGCTCTACAGAAATGATGGACAGAAATTCATGGTAGTCCTGCGGAGAAGGACTTGGGGGTGTTGGTCAATGAGAAAATGAACATAAGCCAGCAGTGTGCACTCACAGCCCAGAAAGCCAACCGTATTCTGGGCTGCATCAAAAGGAGCGTGACCAGCAGGTCAAAGGAGGTGATCCTGCCCCTCTACTGTGCTCTCGTGAGACCTCACTTGGAGTACTGTGTGCAGTTCTGATGTCCTCAACATGAAAAGGACATGGAACTGTTGGAACAAGTCCAGAGGAGGCCACGAGGATGATCAGGGGACTGGAGCACCTCCCATATGAAGACAGGCTGAGAAAGTTGGGGCTGTTCAGCCTGGAGAAGAGAAGGCTGAGTGGAGACCTCATAGCAGCCTTCTAGTATCTGAAGGGGGATTATAAGGATGCTGGTGAGGAACTATTTATTAGGGACTGTAGTGACAGGACAAGGGGTAACGGGTTGAAACTTAAACAGCAGAGGTTTAGATTGGATATAAGGAAGAAGTTCCTTATTGTAAGGGTGGTGAGGCACTGGAATGGGTTGCCCAGGGAAGTTGTGAATACTTGGTGATGTTGAAGGCCAGGTTGGACAGAGCCTTGGGTGACGTGGTATAGTGTGAGGTGTCCCTGCCCATGCCAGGGGACTGGAACTTGATGATCTTAAGGTCCTTTCCAGCCCTAACTATTCTATGATTCTATTTACTTCTAGATCAATGAAGCAGAAATAGCCAAAGTGCCACTTATAGCTTGTATATCTTAGAGTTTAAGCAAGCTAAACTTTCCAGAGTCACTCCCAACCTGGGAGTCTAATTTCACAATTGATCATGTGTGTAGAAATACAGACTCTAACTTAAGAAGTTGTCCTTACTTGAAATTGTTGTATGTTCGGAGCTGAATTTAGAAGTTCTATGGAGAGGGCAAATGATCCTTCTTCCCTCTCCAGCTGATCAGGATGAAAACCCATTAGTGGAATAATACACACACATACATAAGTTTATATATGTAATATGGGCCCTTGTGATAGATGGTGTTGGGCATTCAGTCTGTCTGTACCTGTCCCCGATGCTTGGGTGTCCCCACCAGCTGGTTGTGTGAGCCCTGCTCCACTTGCTGGTATTTAGACCCCACATGTGTGCACACACCTACTGTGTATATCCCTCTGTAAATGTTCTCAGACACTCAGTCTAATCAGTAACTGGCTCCAGATGGTGTGGCCTCCCAGTTACCTCAAGTGCAGATGTGTCCCTGGCCTAGACCTTGAAGTGGTCCAAGACTTACGTGCTGTTTGTTGCACTGTAACTTGGAAGAGTTACAGAAAAAACTCGCCTAAATGAGGTAAAAGTGCCTTCTCAGCTCAACATACGTGGTGTATATAAATATTATTTCTTTCTTTTGCTAGGAATATTCCTCTAGCAAAATGGAATGTTTCGGTGGACACTGTTTAAGATCAATGAGGAAAAGCGTGCCACCCTGTTCAGACTCTAGCTTTGACAAAAGCATGGAGATACTAAGTGAAAATGTCAATCGAAGACACTTAACAAGGTACTGTAGTTTTGGCTGTTCAATCTCTGTTGAATAGATAGACTGAAAAGGAAAAGTGAAAGCATGTGCAGTGAGTCACATGAAAAACCAGAAGTCTGCAGGAGAATATGGTTATATATGAGTGCTGTATCTTAGGACTGGAATTGCTCTTTGTAGTACAAGTCTTCTGCTTGTAGCAAAAACCATGCATCTTTTCCCAACTCCTTTTTGCTCTTCCTACTTTGGTTGCTAAGATACTATGTGCCTCATCAGAACTTTCAGGATTAGAATTCTATGTGATGTCAGACGTTCTAAAACAGTGTGCACGTAGCAGCTGTGTTCACAGCAGACTTGGGCTCTGAATCCTTGTGGTCCACAGGCTTTTGTTTGCTTGACTGGGAGCACAAGATTATAAACTAGGTAAAGTTTCCCAGTCTTGAGGAGGAACTTTTTGATGCAGTATGATATGGTAGGATATAAGGAATACTTCTATACAGTAATTCTGATACAGTGTCCTCTTTCTTAATGTAGGCAGTTGGCAAAGCAGAAATCAAAACAGACAAAAGAATATAACGAAGGTAAGTAGTGGGGATGCTATAGGGTTCCTTTTTAGCCCAGTTGCTGAGAAGGATCGCACTTCATTATTCTGCGTATTTAACTTGGCCCCAGATACATCTGAACTCTTAGCCAAAATCAGTTGAAGCTGTGAGGATATCTCAAAGATAGTGTATTTCCAATGAGTTTTATGCTAAGAGGTAGATCAAACAGTAAAGTTTAAACATAATTAAGTTGGGTGTTGTCACCATGACATTAACTTTTAATTCAGTATTTAAAGAAAAAGTCACTCCACTGCAGATTCTCTGTTTACTGGAGCAGTGGTGAAATAAATGTAGTGATGCATTTTCTGAACGTCTCAAGATACTTCCTATGTTACCGCATTTTAGTCACCAGGACACTGAAGACCAGAGCTGAGGCAAAAGCTGCAGAACATGTCCATGAACAAAATGGAGATTTAGAGGTCCGCCGAAGCTGCAGGCTTCAACAAAGTCGTTACACCACTACAAATCAGTCTGTATTGTTTGACAAACTTATAACAAAGTAAGTGGGTTTTTTTCCATCATCTCACAAAGCCACTGACATGAACCTTTTTAGCATCTTTGTGCTATGGCATACACTGGCTAGGGGCTTTCTCCTTTTGACAGCAGAAAAAGGTATTGCTAGTCCTGGCAGCAAGAGCTCAGTGGATTCAGTGGTTAGGCTGGGACCTCCCTACATGCCCTGTGTATGTGATACATTGGCACAGCTCAGAAAGGTTTGCAAAGTGTAGCAGCAGCAGGGCTCTTCAGCAGCTGAAGAGCTGTTGAATACTGCTGTAATTTCTGTTACTTTACGAGGATCTTCAGAATTCTGCTTTTTTTACTAAAACAGACTTTTTTAAGATTTATTTTTACTATGATCAATGAGAGGGGAAAATAAATGTGGAAACAGAGCTTGTTTGCAAATCCTCAAATGCTTGTTCTTAAATCTGCTCTAAACCAGTAAACATTTTAACTAATTTTCAAGTAGTGTTTAAGAACTTGGCTAAGTGTCCGTGCCTCTGCTTTGTGCATACTCTATTAGAATGTCATACCAATTGTGTGTATTCTTGGTTCTATTTGGGCATTTGTACTTGCCTATCTTTGCTCTGACATGTCAACTTTTTATGTTAGTACTGCAGAAGCTGTCTTGCAGAAGATGGATGACATGGAGAAGATGTGTAGACGGCGAATGATGGAAGACCTGGGAGTGTTCAGCAACACAGATGTAAATGCTGATTTATTTTACTATTCTTTTGTCTAAGTAGTGTTTCACATAGGGAAACCATTTAGTTTGTTATTTTAATTTAACTGAAATAACTTCTTCCACAGAATAGTGTGGTCCAAAATAACACTTAGTTTTGCTCTAATTATAATTTAACATCTTGGTGTTAGTGGTCATGCTACAAATGGACTCTAGGGGTGGAGGAAATACCTTCCTCAGAGGACGTGAAATAGCAGTGAAATCCTGAAATACATGTCTTATACTGTGCTTTATGAATTGCCTTATGATTTTTGAATGAATGCTGTTTACAAACAGCTGTTTCAGAACTTGGGTCTTAAATCTTACGAAACACTGAATGCATTGATGCTTGATGTGTGTTTGTTCTTGTCCGGCGTTGTCTGTAAGCTTAAGTAGCCTCTGTCCCTACAGGAACTTGTGCTAAAATTCTGTACAGCAATCCTATTTTATCTGTCTTGGTTTTGCTCTATTAAATCAAGTTTTTCTGCAGTCCATCTGAATGACAGGCACTTCATTTTAAAACCTCTTCATAGCCTTCTTTTATAGACCAAATTCCTTTGTTTAATGAACCTGGAATTGTCCGTAGTACTTTGTACATCATCTCTCAAATGCCCATATGGTTAATTTTTTTGTCTTCTAGAAACTGCTCTTTCCTAGCTTCTGCCAGGTTCTTTGATAATTAATGATCAATTACTGTGATTAATACACATTGGATTTTGTATGTAGAAAAGTATTTAACTATCACATGTACCAAACCCTATTTTGGAAGAGGAGTTCTTGATACTAATCCTGGGCACCAGACTGATGTTCCTATTCTCTTCTCCCATACCCTAATTTTATCTTTTGTATATAGGGAGTACCCTAATACCATAAAGAGAAACCAAATGTGCCCATGTCAGTTTTCCTGCACAGTTGTGACTGATCTTTCTTGTTTCTTTTAATTAGGAAAACCTCAGTATGTACTCCCGAGGAAAGAAAGAAATCCAGAGAGCTGACAAAGAAATAGCTGATAAGCAAAAGGTCACTGTAGGTTAGTTCTGGTTTAAATTTTCTTTACTATGCTCTAGCCAAAAGCCTGGGATTACCTGATTTCTTATCTATTAAAAAGTCCTTGTTCTTGACATTACAAGCCATAGTTAGGGATTCTAGGGCTGTGCTGCAGTGAGCTCAGAACAGATATTCAGAGGTAAAATTGGGTGCAACAGGTAGCTGTGGACAAGTGGGAATCTGAAGAAAAGGGTGATATTACTCAGAATGAGAAAGAATGACCACTACAGCAGGAGCATGACCATGTGCAGGTTTTTAGTGGTATAGTGAGAATGCTCAGGGATTCAGGTAGGTTACCAGATGTGTATGGAAAGCTGCTCCCTAGCATGAAGATCATCAGGGGAGAAGATAGTGTGTTTGCATTCTTACCATCTTTCATGAAAACCCCCTTCAAGTTACTTTACAGAAGCTAGTGACATAAACTGTATACATTGGACGTTACTTTTTTGATTGGGGAAGTTCAAACTTGTAACTTGCCCATTATTGCTCAGGAGATCTGTGGCAGAGCTGGGACTTGGAGCTATGTTACCACACTTAGTCTTGCCATTCTGGAGTATGAAAAACACTTTCTCAGAAATTACTTCCTGCAATAGTGGTTTTTACAGCAGCTGCATCTTGGCTAAGCAAGATGACACAATTGTTGTTAATGAGATTGATGACCAGTCACCAGCGATTGGAGCAAGGACAGAACAATATCTGTATCTGTGCTCCTCTGTGCTTTGTAATTGCTGGAACGTGTCTTCATAAATTGGTCTTCACGTTTGCAGGTTCTCAGATCTGTTGTGTCATTAACATGAAGGCAGTAGTAGAACTGATAGGCATCTGTGTAGTGCATTTTTGAATATCATTTGCAACAACATTTAAATGTTTTAATGTTGATGTACAGTAACTTCATCAGACGAAAGTGAAGAGAAAGAAGATGAAGATGGTGAATGCCCTCGAAAGCGTTATTTCTTTCGACAGAGGAAGACTGTGGAGCGCTACCAAGCGCCGCTGGAAAGTAAGTTATACAGTTTCTCTCATGAGCTGACTTCCTGCATGTAAGTGAGTTTGGTTTTGCCTTGTAATGCAAATCTGTACGCACTCGTATTGCAGTTTCTTACCACCATTCTACAAGTAAATTTTATTAAATGCATGTAGCCTGTGCACATTGTATTTCTTTGCTATTAAATGACAAAAAATGACCTGTGTATCCTTGAAAGAATAGTAACTGAACAGACTGGATGATCTTATTCTTGTGGCTTTCAGGTCTCCTGTTTGTAGGGGCCGGGGTGGGGGGAGTGGTTCTCTTTTATTGTGCACTGATTTAACACACGCACACCCCTAAATCACTCAAGATTTCCCCTGAAGCTGGACATGGGTAGAACACGTCCCATTTTCTGTCTCTTTCACTGTCCTGCTTCCTGTTCAACCTTTTTGAAGCATTAGTCTAAATTCTTTGCTTTCAACAGAACCAAGACAACGTAAGATGTATTTTCCGGGCCAGTCTTCACCTGTCAGACAGACATGTTCATTTTCAAGCGCTCAGACGCAAGACTCTTGCTACAAAAGTAATAACAGGTTGGTGATGGTGATAGTTCTTCTTTATCAGTAGTGCTGCCAGTCACATCACTGAATAATGCTTTCAAGAGGTTTTGGATTGGTGGTTATTGCAGATGAATAGCATGATTATTGCTGTGGTTGTCTGAGGGTACAAAGAAAAATAGTGGGGCGCAGGATACACTTTTTATCAGACATTAGGTTTGTTTAAAATGCAGGGTTTGTGGTCAGTGATAAGGTGATGATGAAGGTTGTGGCTGAGGTTGTGTAACTGAAATTCTTCTACTCTGGAATTTGAAGCCAGAATCTTCCTCTGAAAATGTCAGACTATTTAACCCTGAAGGATACAACTTTCTTAAAACTGAAGATAACATTGTCAGAGGGGAGAGCCTGTATGGAAATATTAACAGATCTTTTTGTAAACACTCAGAATACTGATTCTGCTTTTTCTTCAGAATCAGTTGATATTTCTGTACAAAACTACCCTTAAGCAAGAAAAATACTAAATGAAACTATAGATTGCAATAGTCCTGACAAGGGAGTTTTGGATCCTATAAGCAGTTGGAGCATGGAGAATGCCATCTCTTGCTGGATTTGATCATGGTATTTAGCATAGAATCATAGAATAGTTAGGGTTGGAAAGGACCTTAAGATTATCTCATTCCAACCCCCCTGCCATGGGCAGGGACACCTCACACTAAACCATATCACCCAAGGCTTCATCCAGCCTGGCCTTGAACACTGCCAGGGATGGAGCATTCACAACCTCCCTGGGCAACCCATTCCAGTGCCTCACCACCCTAACAGTAAAGAATTTCTTCCTTATATCCAGTCTAAACCTCCCCTGTTTAAGTTTTAACCCATTACCCCTTGTCCTGTCACTACAGTCCCTAATGAATAGTCCCTCACCAGCATCCTTATAAAGCAAACGGTTAGGGAAGGAAGCCAAACTTTTAAGTAAGTTTAAAAGGTCTGTGTTTCACAGAGTGGATACATAATGCGAAGTGAAACTCCATTTGTGTGTGTGAGATTGAAACAAGTAATTTGTTTATGAAATTTCTTGGCGAAACAGTTTAACATTTTCCCTTCTGAAGAAAAAATACATTTTTCTGTCACAAGGGACATCATGTAATGTACTTTGAAATCGTATTTATAAGAAGTACAGTGCTTTAGAAATTTCAGAGAACTCTTAAGTCAATTCTGAGATAGAATTCACTTAAATTTTTACACTACCTGATATTACTTTTGATGTTACTTAGAGAGAATTCACTCAAATTTTGATCTTACTTACTACTTTAACTTTCTTACTTGTTTAAATGTTTGCAGACGGAAACACGCGGTCCACAGCAATGATTCCACATCCTCTTCCTCCTCATCTGATGATGATGATGAAGATGAAGATGAAGAGCATTTTCAGAGGCGTAGGAGGCACAGCCGTAACAGAAATTTAAGAAGGTTAATGAAATTGGAGAATAGGGGTGGGAGGAGTCTATTGGGTTTTGATCAGTGATTTGATTTCTAGGTGGGAATGGGGAGAGGAACACTTTGATGTTCATTTTTAAATAGAAGATTGTACTGCTCCTGTGCTTTATAGTAGCTTGTTCAGAAAGAAAACCACCACAGGAATATGTAATAAAGAGAGGAAATGATGGAGGTTTTGTTACTTAACAAAAGCTCTAGAAAAACTGTTTTAGTAAGAATCTAAGAAATAGGTTTTCAGCCTATTTCAGACGTGTGTCTTGTGGCACACACATCCCAAAATCCCTGGGAAGGACCAGCAACGGTGGAAAGCTTTTAGAATGTTAATCCACATGGAAATAAGTATCTCTATAGGCTGCAACTTTTCAAATATAGTAGCAAAAAGTCTTTGAAAGGTGTCAGTGTGTTTTGGGGGGAGGTTCTTCCATCACACAATTGAAGGTGAGTTCACAGTCTCTACCTAGAACATATTATTTTGTAAGCTTGCATTCATACACCTACTGTGTTGGCTGGCATGGGTTATTCTTAAGTACTAAGAGTTGGTAAAATAATTAACTGTTTCATCTCTGGAGTGACCATTTTCCTTTAGTTATTCATGTACATGAAATGTAAAACAACTTACACAAATACGTAACTGTTTAGGAAGTCTATGCTCATTTACAAAGTCTTCTGCATTCACTTGACATCATTCCAAAAGCAGAAATCTTCTGGCTGCATCTCAAGTTAGAAAGCACCTTTTTCTTTCTCCTTCATTCCAATAAGGTGTTTGCCACTCAACTTCCAGACAGATGAGCTAAAGGGAATTCGCAGGGATCGAATGAAAATTGGAGCAAGTTTGGCTGATGTTGATCCAATGCAAATCGATTGTTCAGTAAGTATTGCTGGCTCATGGTGTCAGTGAGAAGTTTCCAGCAGGCCCTCTACAATTGGACTGGTATCCAGTGTCCTGTCAAGCAACTTGAAAGTTGTCCCATACATTTCCTTTCTGCTGACGTAAAATTGATGATAGAATCTTATGGAGGCTGCAGCTTTCTTTAACATATCAAATGTGTTGTGTTGAATTTAGGTACGATTTGATGCTGTGGGTGGTCTTTCTGACCACATTTCGTCTTTGAAAGAGATGGTCGTTTTTCCATTGCTGTACCCAGAATTCTTTGAGAGATTCAAGATCCAGCCTCCAAGGTAACAAACATTGTTCAAAACAATAGATTCTAGAGTTCACCTGTTTTCAGGAGAATATTCAACTGTGCTTCAAAATTTTCAACAGTGATGATGGGCATTCCTTAGCAGTAGTAAAAAGTAATCTCATAACAATGGATAGAATCCAGAATGTCTGTAGGTTCAGAGATGTACTTTGTGGTGAGAATGTATCTTGAAAAGGTGGTGTGGCTGTATCTGGCTGGGAATTCAGAATAGGCGCCCAGCTTTGGAACTTTTCCTTGTTTATCATCAACAATGGGAGACCAAATCCAGTAACTTCAAAGTTTTTAAGGGTTAAAATGCTTTACTTAAGCATTAAATTAAGTGCTTAACTTAAACATTAAGTTAAATGCTTTACTATCAAATCTTGACTTCTGTGAAAACGAGAATGGATATTCAGTGTAGCATAGGAAAATGAACCCATGATTCATAAGTTAGCCTAGTCTCAGAATCTGTGAAGTCTGTTCTTGCTTGGCTCAGCTGTGCTGTAACCACCCCTGTTAGTTTGTCACCAATTTTGGAAGTTTCCTTCTGGGATATTAGGATATTTTCTTGAGGTTTTGTGCATATGCATTATCCTCTTCTTCGTTTCATTTGCTGCCTTGTTGAATTGTGTAGGAGCACAAGAGATCAACTGTTACTGCTATCTTTGTGGTTTGTTTAGGAGAGAAGAGTCATGTATTTTGGGGATGAGGGTTGTAATACTGTTTTATTGTAATTATGTTTTCTTACAAAAATCTTCTTTTTGTGACTCTCTTATGGGTTTTTGTTTGTTTTAATTGCAGAGGCTGTCTATTCTATGGTCCACCAGGGACTGGAAAGACACTGGTTGCTCGTGCACTTGCTAATGAATGTAGCCAAGGTGACAGGAGAATAGCCTTCTTTATGAGAAAAGGTGCTGACTGCCTGAGTAAATGGGTGGGGGAATCTGAACGACAGCTTCGCTTATTATTTGATCAGGTGAGGCTGAAACATGCCCTGTGTTCTGTTTGAGTGGTAATGGTAATTTTCTGCTGTCAGTACTTTCAAGGACTAAGTCTTTTTCATGTTTTGTCATTTCCTTCCACTGAAATGGGATTGAGTTCCATTTTTTCAGTGGGTTTTTTATGCGTTTGAAATCTTGAGGTTTAATGAGAAAACAAATGAGAGTACCTCACACAGCAACCCCCTCAAACTGCAAAGAGCCACCCAAAAAAGGTTTCAAGAGGCAAGAGATGGTGGCTTTAATTCAGAGGGAAACAGATGCAGGCTATTGGCCATGTAAATTCACAATGAAAGCTTGCTTCTAGAACCTAGAATTGAATTAAGTCCCTGCACTGTTCTTGGTAGTTGTAGAAACTACTGGTATGATTTGTTTCCTGTCACCCAGTCTCAGTGGCTGACATAAGCTGCTGTCTTCTGTTATTCGTGCCACTTACTCCATTAGCTCAGTTAGTAAAGATCCCTGGTGCTAGTCTGAAAAACCCAGGTCCAGTGACTTTTCCAACCATAATGTTTTTCGTGCTTTTTCTCCTTACAAGAGTGCTGGTTTACTTATGTCAATATTCCTGTGTTTGCATTCTAGGCCTACCAGATGCGTCCTTCGATTATTTTCTTTGATGAGATAGACGGTCTTGCTCCTGTGAGGTCCAGTAGACAAGACCAAATTCATAGGTAGTGCATTTTTTGTGCCTTCATAGAAGTTGCTTGAACTTTTTACAAAGAAGACCACAACCTATTTAGGTTTGTGACACATAGATTTATTCTGGAGACTAGATACTCAGAGCACTAGTATGTCAGGTGATTTTTAAACCATAATAGAAAACACGAAGCTTGGTATCAGCACAATGTCTGTGTTACCTTATCTGTTTATGTCTTGAAACGAGCCTTTTACTAGACAGCATCACTTCAGTTAAGCATGCCCTTTTTGAGTGTTTGTTGGAGAAGGTCATGTGGAATATAACAGAAGTTACTAAACCAGTGAATGAAAATTGTATTTTTCTGTTAGCTCTATTGTGTCAACACTTCTGGCACTTATGGATGGCTTAGACAACAGAGGAGAGATTGTGGTGATTGGAGCCACCAACAGATTGGATTCTATAGATCCGGCTTTACGAAGACCCGGACGCTTTGATCGGGAGTTCCTCTTCAGCTTGCCAAATAAAGAGGTCAGAACTTCAACTCAGCCTTACTGCTAATGTGGCAAAGTCCATCTTTATAACACAACCTCCTAACAATGCAGTTAAAGTCAAAATCAGTGTGGTACAACTCAGACAAAAGAGAGGGATGCTTGGAGAGACTGCCTTGTATTGTGGAGGGCAGATCTGATACTGGATATCTATGACTAGGGTGATTGCAAGTAGTTAGCTCTATCATGAGTTTTCGTTTCACTCTGGCCAGTAAAGACAATGGGATGCTTCTATTCGCTGGAAAGATAACAAAGAATTAATGTATGAATTAGTTATAGATCACTGCTGTTGCATCTTGAAAATGAAACAAATGGTGTGCACAAAAAGTGCATTTTTGCTAATCTCTGTATCAGGAAATACTTAAAAGAAAGTCTTGCTGAGATCAGAGATAAAGATAGGCAATGGTTATCATTCTCTGGATCAGTGAGAGTAGTTTGAGTCCTAAATATTGTTCTTCTTTGTAGTAATTGTAACAACTTGAAATGTACTCCTAGGACTGTTTTCCTTGAGTGAACTGGCAGAAAAGCAAATCTGATGAACTAATGAGACTGTCAGCATGAAATTGTTCAGAGTTTGAGAGATTTCTCTTTGATGAAACATTCTGTTTGCAGATAAGGCTGGGGTTTTTTACTACGTTTTTTTCCTCAGGATCATTAGATCTTACGCTTGTGGAAACCTGGTTTTCAGGGAAGCTACAAATGTCTTTTTTCTGGGGGCCTGCACTGAAACAAGAGTCTAATGTGACAGGTTAAGAGTTATTAAATGTCCTGCTTGAAAAAGCAAAGAGCACATGAACTGAACTTTAAAATACCTAAAGAGCAGCAGATAAGTATCTGTACTAATGCAAGGGGCTCTGGGGTTTTGTGGTGATTGGTTTGGTTTTGGTTTTGTTTGTGGGGATTTTTTCTGCAAGTAAACTTAGGACAAACTAAAACGCAACCATTTTTGTTTCCAGGCCAGAAAAGAGATTTTCAAGATTCACACACGAGACTGGATCCCTAGGCCACTGGACACGTTTCTTGAAGAGCTGGCTGAAAAATGTACCGGTAGGTTTGAAAACAAAGCGAGTTACTGCATGTGACTGAGTCCTGAGAAACCTGAGCTTGTACCAGGCAGTACCTGAGCTCCTGTGCCTTGCTGCAGAGCGAGGCAGTGAGGCAGCAATGGTAAATGCTGCCTTTTTTGTCAGTTTTTTGTGTCTCTCAGAACGTTGACTGGGTTTGGGGCATACTCCTCAGGAGCAAAGTCATGGTTGTTTCATAAGGACAGGATATCAGTCATGTAACATCTTCTCTGCAATGCAGTAACTCTTTAAATTCTCTCCCAACATGTTCATTTTTGGCTACCTACAAAGTCTTTCAGTTGTTGTACTTTAGAAACCTTTGCCTTGACTTTTGTTTTGCCTGAGACTGACATAACATTTGATTCTTGTTTTGTTTATTAGGATACTGTGGTGCTGATATTAAATCCCTATGTGCTGAAGCTGCACTCTGTGCTTTGCGCCGCCGCTATCCTCAGATATACAAAAGTAGTGAGAAACTGCAGTTAGATATCGCTTCTATTAAATTAACAGCAAGGGATTTTGTCACGGCTATGCAGAAGATTGTTCCAGCTTCACAGAGGGCTGTGGCTTCACCTGGGCGAGCACTGTCACCTATTGCAAAACCACTGTTCGAAAATACACTAGCAAGAATTTTACAAGCCTTGCAGAGAGTATTTCCCCATGCAGAGCTTGCACTAAAGGACCGACAGCAAGGTACAGCAAGAACATCCACTTTGGTAAAATTCTGCCGAAGCAGAAACTGCTGATTTGTGCCACCAACCTCTTAGCTGTAATGGCAGTAGGATTTTAGAACAGACATGTGCATGGTGCTGGGCAGGAGCTGTGAATGACTCTCGGTACACAGTGGAGAACTATATATTCTCTGCTAGAGCGTACCACTTCGGACAGCAGCCAACATGTTTATCATTTGTAGAGATGGATCTAAGGTTTAATATATGAGGCATCTCTTTCAAGAGAAATGTTACAATGGGGGGAGAAGGCTTTTTTGCAGAAATGGTTCTAATTCTGGTCTGAAGCATGTCAGTATCACCATACAAGTGGTTTAAGCTAAATACTGCTTTAGCTGTCATAACTTTTAACCATCACCTTTCAATTAAATGTCCATGGTTCACACTGCTCACTTGCATGTGAGATCACAATGTTTTACTGGTGTGTACTTGGGGTTTGGCTTGCATAGCATACGTGAGTTCATGCTCCTGACTGCATCAGCCCTGATCATAGAATCATAGAATGGTTTGTGTTGGAAAGGACCTTAAGATCATCCCAGTTCCAACCCCCCTGCCATGGGCAGGGACACCTCACACTAAACGATGTCACGCAAGGCTCTGTCCAGCCTGGCCTTGAACACTGCCAGGGATGGAGCATTCACCACTTCTTTGGGCAACCCATTCCAGTGCCTCACCACCCTTACAGTAAAGAACTTTGTCATTTTATCCAATCTAAACTTCCTCTGTTTCAGTTCAAACCTGTAACCCTTTGTCCTGTTGCTCCAGTCCTTGATCAGGATTAGTCTGTTGGTGAGAGCAAATAAATTGATAAACTCATTCCAGTCCTGAGTAATGGAGATCCATGAATAATTTATTATGCTAATCCATGGAGAATATCTATCCTACCAGTATTACTCCCAGTGGAGCTGGTAGATTGTTTGCAGTGTTAAAACAGAGACAGAAACCCACGATCAAAACAAAAGCAGAGAGGCTAGGGGATGAGTAGTTGCATCCTGTTTCTGTTGTCCACCTTCCATTATCTTCTTTAGGAATCTTTGAGGAGCCTTATCGAGAAGATGCTGGTCTGTATGTTCTGACTTGCTAGTCCTAGACAAATGGAAGTCTGGGGCCATGGCATTCACTTCATTTCCCCATGTCCAGCTCCAGAAAGAATTGGCATTATTGAGGTTTTCAGGTGTTTAGGAACTACAGAGGTTGTTCCTAATCCTCCCTGTTCTATATCATGGGACATGGGACAGCTTTGTACAGACCTTTGTAATCTCTCTAGATTTGTGGTAGAATGAGCTTTTCAGAAAATAGCAGTGAGTGCCCTTAAATGAAGAAATACAAGATAAGTGGTTTCCAGTGCTGATTTAGAAGCTCTGTTCATGTGAGAACAAGGTGTACAGACTATTCAGAAAAGTTAACAAATCTCTCATGTTTTTCAGACAGTTTAAATCACGCTTTAAGAAATGTGATTGACAGTGATGCAGAATCACCGCCAATCTTTGAAGAGAATCCAACTCAGAAAACACCTGGTAAACAACCGGAAGGATTCCTCAACTTTGGCAGGTAAATGTTTGCCCCTTTATGTTTATATTGTCAATATGGCTGGGTCTGGATACAGTTCTGGTGTGAGGGGTGGTAGATGAAGCATTTTGCTGCCGTAACCCATCACAGTGAATGTTCCAGCCCTCTTTTTCCAAGTCAAAAATGGTCCACAGACTACGGGAATGTGTTAATTTAATCCATCATATTGCTTGAGAGACTCGAGGCTGAAGAATTGGGCTGTCTGTCCCTCTAGATAAAAACCACCTATGCATTTGTGTAGCCATCTTTGGCTTTCTCCCTTCCAAGACTGTTAAACCTGTAGCAGGTTATGTAACAGAAAGAAAACTGAGAAATGCTTTCTTAAAACACTGTGAGGAAAACTTAAACAATGGCTGCAGTACCTTTACCCTGCTAAGTTTTTGTGAACCTTTTGATAGCTTAATGTGAAAGTCATATAAGCCAACAGTTGAAAAATGGATTGTTTTCATCCTTGTTAGGTCAGTTATTTTTGTCACTTTCTTAACATTTATCACTTCTTTAACTTGTTTTTTTCCTTACTGTGCTAGAAATGTTTATTACCAGCCAACATCTTGTAGGCCACGGCTCTTACTAGTGGGAGAGCCAGGATATGGGCAGACTTCTCATTTGGCACCTGCAGTAATACACGCCCTGGAGAAGTTTCCAGTTTATACACTAGATCTATGTATGTTGTTGGCAAGCATCACTTCACCAGAAGAAACATGTGCGCAGGTATCTCTTTTTTCCCTCTTTTATCTCATGAACTGTTCATTTAATTTATGAACTGTTTCTAAACTCGTAAAGTAAGCCACATTCACTTTTGGTGGAGGCAACCAGGTTTGAATGTGCTCTTACGTTTACTTCTGACTGAAAAATGCACTTTTCTTCCAGATCAAATGATATCAAATAAGTGTATTATACATGGCCATATTTTCCATTCCAAATTAAATAGTGAGGATGTTGTAGCAGCTCGGGAAGATGGGAGGTGTTGCTAATAAACCCCTCTCTATGGCAAGAAATGCTGCTGGTCTCAGTGGGATCCATGAAGTTGTTTCCATTGCTTCACAAGAACCTGTGCTCCCAGTAGATGGCTCTGTATCAGCCTGACTGTGTGTCAGGCACTTGTAGCTGGCTTTTTTGTTAGACTTAAAAGGCAGTGGAGGTTTTGGGGGCGAAAGAAGCATTACTCTTTTTACATTGGCAGCTGCTATAGTGCTGCGGTGTATGCACTCAAAGTATTAAAAACTGACATTTGTACACAGGTTTATATCTCTTTGTTAGGAAAATTAAATATAAGCAGATACTGATGATATTCTGAATATTGGTCATCTAGATATCTGAATATTGATAAACTGAAAGGGTGCATAGAGGAATTTGTCATGTGAAAGGACTGTTCCCACTTCCCTCACATGGTAGATGCATGTTGTCTTTTGTGATTGAGCTACAATCCATGGGCAATGGCTTGTGGTCTTCCAACACATGTAATCTGGTCTCGTGCATTGTTATTCATTGGCCCATGGGTTAGTTTTCTTACCCAAGCTTTCATTTTGCCAGTTGATACGAGAAGCTCAGAGAACGGCACCCAGTATAATTTATATCCCACATATCCATTCATGGTGGGAGGCTGTTGGAGCTACACTGAAAGCTACTTTTACAACACTACTGGAGAATATTCCAACATTTGCACCAGTTCTGCTGCTTGCAACATCTGATGTGCGTCACGCGGATCTCCCGAAAGAGGTATTTCTGGCCCTACTTTTCTGAATGTTTTTTTGTTCAATTTCTTGTTTATAAATAAATCCTTTAAGCATTGGAGTTTCGTGCACTCTGAAGGAAATTCACACTGTTATTCCTCGAGCATCCAAACCAGGCCTCTTAAAATCTGCTTAGGCAAAACACTGCTGAAAGCATTTGTTTAAAGTGTTTTTGGAATAAAGAGACTGACTTTGACCCAACTTTTTCTCCCTTCTGTCACATTCATGCTTATTAGACATATGTATAACTTCAGACAATAATTCCAGTGACTACAAGATGGTTGGGTGTGTATTTAGTCAAGAACATACAGTGCTTGAAATGGAAATGTGGAAAGGAAGTTTGACAGAGTAGAAAGAGAATTTTCATCTTCTCTTTAAGTCACTTGGAAACCAGTTGTTTTATTCCTTCACTAAATTCATTAAGAGGACATGCTGCACTTTTTGGACATCTGAGAGTGTGCATGAAAGGAAGGTGTTCAACACGTGAATCTGCTGCTCTGATTATTTTGCCTCATTTCCTTGGGGAGAGGAGGAGGGCGTACCTAGATGTGTTTTATCATCAAATGCTTTGAAAGAGCTTCACTTTCTGCACAGGTTTTTATACTGTTTATGAGTTCTTTCTGAAAGAAGGATTGAAATTCCTTCTGTGCCTTTTGGGAGCAGAGATTACAAAAATCATAGAATCATAGAATAGTTAGGGTTGGAAAGGACTTTAAGATCATCCAGTTCCAACCCCCCTGCCATCGGCAGGGACACCTCACACTAAACCATATCACCCAAGGCTTCATCCAACCTGGTCTTGAACACTGCCAGGGATGGTGCATTCACAATCTCCCTGGGCAACCCATTCCACTGCCTCACCACCCTAACAGGAAAGAACTTCTTCCTTATATCCAGTCTAAACCTCCCCTGTTTAAGTTTCAACCTGTTACCCCTTGTCCTATCACTACAGTCCCTAATGAATAGTCCCTCCCCAGCATCCCTGTAGGCCCCCTTCAGATACTAGAAGGCTGCTATGAGGTCTCCACGCAGCCTTCTCTTCTCCAGGCTGAACAGCCCCAACTTTCTCAGCCTGTCTTCATACGGGAGGTGCTCCAGTCCCCGATCATCCTTGTGGCCGAGTAGAACTTGAAAGTATGCAACTTCAGACACCTCATTTTAACTAATTAAAATCGTAAAAGAAACCCCAACCAAACCTCCACTGCTTTACTAAAAGCCTGACCGTTCCTTCTAGAGCTGCCTTAAAGGTTTAAAGGACAGCAAGGAGGAGAGTCCTGGAGGTGGTGCTGATTGTCATCACTTCATCAGGGTACCAGATGGTCCCTTCAATGAGCTGTAACTCCACAGGTGTTCTTCAGAGAAGATGTTATCATTTGCTGTGCTGACCTGTGAAAATCAGGCCTTTCAAGGCCAAGTGGATGACTTTTCTCAGTTTGTCTTAGAGAATCATAGAACAGTTAGGGTTGGAAAGGACCATAAGATCATCCAGTTCCAACCCCCTGCCATGCCCAGGGACACCTCCCACTAATCCATGTCACCCAAGGCTCTGTCCAACCTGGCCTTGAACACCACCAGGGATGGAACATTCACAGTTTCCTTGGGCAACCCATTCCAGTGCCTCACCACCCTAACAGGAAAGAATTTCGTCCTTATCTAGCGAGGTCTAGGTGATTATCTAGTCTAGGTGATTATCTAGCTTCATTTAAACAGGTACTCATCTTTTTAGAATAGAACTTGCATTTGTGTGGCTTTATACATGAAATATCTTTTCTTCTCATGCTTTAGATCAAAAACTTATTTAATGACAGCCATGAAGAAGTTTTCAAAATCCAGTTGCCTGACAGGCAAGAAAGAGGAACATTTTTTGAGGACTTAATTGTAAATCAAGTTGCTAAACCTCCTGCACCCAACACAGGTGAGGATATTCTACATACAAACTTTGCTGCCTAAGTTCATAGCTGTACAGTAGTTACTTTGGTGGTATTTTTCTCTGAGTAATTTTTCATCTACTTGTATCTGAGTACCATAAATTGACTGAATTTACTATTCATTTAAGCTTGCCGTCCATTGGAAGAACTGCCTGTAGCACCACCACCTAAGCCTCGACAATTGACAGAGGAGGAAAGAAAGCAGCTGGAGGAGCAGGAGGAGGATACATTGCGTGAACTCAGGATTTTCCTAAGGGATGTGACTCATAGACTTGTCATTGACAGACGTTTCAGAGCATTTTCAAAGCCTGTTGACCCAGAGGAGGTAAATTAGCTGTAAATCAGCTGTAGTCTTAATAGAGCTTTGTGTTTCAGAAAGTCCTGTTCCTATCAGCATCTACCGACTTCTCTTTCCCTTTACTTCTGCTTGGTTTATATTATTGAAATCTTGGAAACACAGATGTCTTCATCTGAACTAGTTGTTAGGCTCCTTTTATGATCTGAGTAAAGAAATCGGCACCCCTTGGTCCAGTTAGCTCATTCTAAGGCAGATGCCTAAGACATACTTGAAAGGTACAATTCTTGCAGCCTTTTTCTTGCTGCCAATAGCAAACAGATTATTGGGTGACTTCTGTGAGAGTTTTCTTTCCTGTGGTTTTCTGAAGTGAAGGGAATCCTACTCTGGGTGTCTGTTCCTTTCTCTGCCCACTCATGCTTCTTCCCTCCCTGCTTCATTTTTTCCCTCTACTGGTCTGTCTCTTCGAAGCCAGTCAAAATAGCCCTTCCATTTTCAAGGAGCTGTTCAATGTGAGCTGAAACTATCTGGTTAAATGCATCTTTGTATGTGTCGTAAATATTTGAGGGTTTTAAGAAGTCCTTTATTCCACTTCATTAAAATCATTAATTTTGGGGAGACACTGTGTTAAATCTGTGCATGTATGTTTCATATGTAGGTACCTGATTATGGCACAGTTATCAAGCACCCCATGGACCTTTCAACAATTCTGTCCAAGATTGACTCACACCAGTACCTAACTGCAAGAGACTTTCTAAAAGACATTGATCTAATCTGTAGCAATGCGTTAGAGTACAACCCAGATAAAGATCCTGGAGGTGAGGATGTATTTTTATCCCTAATTTGAAAAAAAATAAAATGTATAAATTGATAAATGTCACCTGTGGCCAGCAGAGATGGAATTAGATCATTTGAAACATCCTCAGAGCAGCATTGCTTGCCAGCTTGTAAATGGTGTAGTATTAAAATACTTGGATGTGGAATTGTCACAGAAGAGTTAATCAGTAACTGTTGCTTTAATAATGAACTTTTGTGTTGCTATGCTGAAAATATTCTCTGAGAGAACCCTTCAGAAGCTACCTGTGAGAAGAGCAATATCTTTCTGTTAGTAATCGAAATGGAGGATGTCTTTGGCTGGTAAAAAATGCTCAGTTCTGACTGTTGGAATTTCAGGTCGTCTCATTAGGCACAGAGCGTGTATTCTGAGGGACACTGCGTATTCCATAGTGAGGGAAGAAATGGATGAAGATTTTAAACGATGCTGTGAAGAAATACAAGAATCTCATAAGGAAAGAGGTATGGATTTTGACACTAAGGGTTTTAAGACTTGTCTGCGTATTTGTAACCAACAGTGCACAGCACAATTCTTTGTCATCTCTATTACAAGGTTGTAGCTCTTCAAAGTATGCTCCATCTTACTACCATGTAATGCCAAAACAGAACTCTGTTTCAGGGACTAAGGGAACAGACCCGGAGTGTAGCGATAAACTGAAGGTGCCAGAAGAGCCTGTAGGCTTCAGTACACCCTACCGTAAAGGCAAGTTGTATTTTATTCACACTTCCTTTGAGAAGGTGCTACCTGCTCTGTTCTTGAGACTCAGCAGGTTTCTGTGATGCCTGGTTCTTCATGCCAAAGGCACTGCATTTTTCAGTTTGCTCCCTTACACAAGATAAATGCTTTCATTCAATACGCTTATGAAGTTCAAATGCAGTGCTTGGTTTACATTGTAAGACCGGGGCCTTTGTTGACATTTAATGGCTCTTAAATGTTGAAGTCTCTTGAAGTCAGAAATGTCGTATGTGGCAGTTTCTGAATCCCCAATGAGTTTTCAGTTCTATGAAACAGTATTTTTCCCTTCCCTGACCTCAGATGCTAAACTATATGCCACCTCTTACTGTGATTCCCAACTGATGTGGGAAAAGGGAAGAAAAACAGGGGAGCAATGCTAGTAGCTCTGCAAAGGAAGAATCATTATTTCCTCACTTCTCCTGTAAAAGGAACATAGAATCATAGAACGGTTTGGGTTGGAAAGGACCTTAAGATCATCTAGTTCTAGCCCACTGCCATGGGGCAGGGATGCCCCACACTAGACCTTGTCGCCCAAGGCTTTGTCCAAGAAACAAAGTAGTTTGGGCCTCTTTCAGTTACAGTGCATGACATGGTGTGAGGTTTGCTGGTCTCACTGGCATGACTGGGGATTTTGCCAGCAGCTTCACCCATCAGCTCTGTGTATGCAAAGAATGCTGGCATTTCTGGAAGGCAGAAATGGGAAGTTTGTTTTACATGAGCTTACTGCAATCAGCTGATGAGGTGTTTGTCTTTATGCACAATTTATTCTCCCTTCAAATTGTCTCTAACTCTGCACATTATGTGTTTAACTTCTGGAGTTTGAGAAAGATTTGAAGGGCTGCATTAGAAATTGACAGCAAATTGACCTGGGTAATGTGCAGCTCTTTAGCCTCTAGACAGATGTGGGAGAGAGAGAATGGTGCTTGACCTCCTTTGGTCATTTTCCTTGAAAGTCAAGTATGATCAGGATGCTGGATTTAGACACAGAAAACTTCTGGGCGTGTTTGGGTTACTTTTCCTGTTACCTTTTTGTAGATACGGAAAAAAGAAAACGCAAAAAGAAAGTGCGTTCAAAGATCGCAAGCAAGAGGATGAGTTTTCAGTTCAATAAAGAGAATAAAGTTCCAGAAGAGCAAAATGAAGTAGAGAGTGATGAGGAGTTAGAAACAAGAAGACCTGTTTCTACCACAGAAGGGGACTCCACACAGGATTCTTCAGTGGAGGAGAATGAATATGTCCTGCAGGAACGACACAAAAATGCAAATGAAAATAAAACTGGTCCAACAGGTAATTTAGCTCTTTTTTTTCTCCCTGAGGATGATTACACAGTTGTTTGGGTTTCAGTCTTCAGTTCCATCCTGTTAGTTCTGTTGTGTTTCTAGAGTTAACATGCAGAATGGTGCTGCCCTTCTAGCCCTGCCAGCCAAGCTCCCCTTCTGCTGCAGCTGCTGGGGTTTTGATTCTGAAGTTTGTTATTCAAAAACTTGACAACCAGCTGTTGACTTTCTTTTATTATATGAGTATCACAATAGGAGATGTGTTTCCAACACCATGCAGTGCTGTGATAGCAACAGGACGGTATCTTTTTTTGCCCTGTTTTTACCCTGCCTTTTTCTCAAGTGCTTTTATTGTCTGTTTCCAATTTTGATGGAGCAGTGACTTTTGCCAGGAAGAAAGTAAAAGGCAAGTGTTTCTCATTGGAAAGAACGGTAACAGTCCTGTGTCTGTCCTTGCAGAGAGGCTGTATTCCAGGTAGAGGATACTTCACTAATACTGTATTCCAGATTAACAGAAATCCTGACTAAAGGAATCTGTGTCATTGCAGATGTGTGGGTGCCCCGTGTGGTTTGTGCGAGGCGCTCTGGGGGAGAAGAGCATCCAGTGATGGGTGTTGAGAAAGCAATGGAAATTCCCACACAACCAGTGGTTGTGGATAACTTTGAACTCAAAGTAAGTCTAATTTTATTTATTTATACTGAAGTAGCTGTGTGTGCAGTTGTAACTGAAGTCAGTTGTTAACTGATGCAAATTAAAACAGTTTATGGGAAGGGTACATAAGTTGTGAAATAACTCAGCCTGTGATGGACTATGACTGTCATGTTTCCACGCCAGGTGTAGACCGCTCTCGCTTTTGGTGAACTAAGTTTTAGGAGACTGGGTTCTCTTTCTGACTTTTAATTTAAAGGGGCTTGTTGAACTGTAAAATAACCGCCTGACAGCTTACTGGTACTGTTGGTTATTAACGCGTTAACATTTTTTATGATGGATTTGGGAGTTTTACTTTTGTATTTGCATGTCCTCAAAAGGACCTTTATTTCTAGCAGTGATCAACTTAACCCTGAAGCTGACATAAAGCTCGTCATGACAGGACAAGGGGGAATGGCTTTATACTGAAAGAAGGTAGATTTAGGTTAGATACAAGGAAGAAGATCTTCCTTGTGAGGGTGGGTAGACACTGGCACAGGTTGCCCAGAGAAGCTGTGGCTGCCCCATCGCCGGCAGTGCTCAAGGCTGCAGTCATGTATGTGGCAGCAACTGGAAATAGTTTCACAGGGGATTGTCATGGAACCAATAACTTGAGGCTGAATGATATTTATTGTTCCAACTCAAAGCTCTACCAGCAGTAACTCCACATTCAGGATGGCACAGCTGTATCTAAAAGATCTGCAGCCTGGCTTCCAAAGATCCAGTTACAGCACCCTTACATGGCAGCCACAGCTTCTCTGATGGAAAACAACAGTGGCTTAGCAGTGGCTGCTGCTCTGTAACCAAGCGAGTTGTGTCACTGCTGTTCTGGAAGCAGTTGATTTGGAATGATGATCATCGATTAGTAATAAGATACTGTCTGAAAATTAAACTTTCCTTTTCTGTGAAGTATGAAAAATTAACTCATTTTCTCCAGATAAAGCTTCTGAGATACTGAATTCTGTCTCTGAAGTGTCACTTGTATTTTATTTTACAGTAGAAGAAAGTGGGATGTCACTTCTGTTGTTATTGTGTAGCTTCCGAAAACATGGAAAACCCTGATCTAACATTAAAAGTCTAAACTTGTATTTCCCTCCTTCTTTTTTCTTCAGCAACTGCTGCATTTTGTCATCGTGATAACTAAGAACTTTGACATTCTTAAGCTGGAAAAACTCTATGCAATTATCAGTCAGTGCATTTACCACCACCGAGAAGATTACGACAAAACTGAATTAGTGAAGGTGAACTGGTTTTTGCTTTCTGGCACTTTCTATCACTGTCATGTTGTATTTGGCATAATCATTGGCTGTTTTAGTAGAGAAAGTCTTGAACTTGAAGACAAGCGGTCCACCCTGGAAAGCAGTTCACCTCAGTCTGTCAACAGCTCTTCTCCAGACGCTTTCTAGGGCTGTGGGCTATGAAGGAGGCTGCTTTTCTCAGTCTGTGGCTCCCTCTTTCTCCCCTTGCAGGCAGTCAGACATGGCAATGCTTTGTATTGTAGTCATGCCGTTCTTGAAAAGACAGAAGTGTGAGACGTAACAGGAGTGTGAGACTTTTCTCTGCTCTCACCATAATCTCTCATTAACTAGCAGGGCTTTTGAGCATCCTTCATCTGACATACAGAGAGATTCCTGCCTGTGACCATTTAATGGTAGTGAGTCAGATTCCCTGACCAAGGTGAATTCTGAGTTGTCAGAACTCAGGAAAAATCTTCCAGAGGCTCCCATGGTCCCAGCCAGGGATTCCCAGTATTGATTCGATTTGAATAGGTTGGATATTCAGATACAGATACAGGATATTCAGATACTCATATAGCCCCTCTTGCCTACACGATTTTGGGACGTGAAAGGATGCATTTGAAGCTAGTGGGAATAGCAGGGTGTGGGGATGGTGGCAGCACATGGAGTTGTTAAATATAACAAACTCCTCCTGTATCTGCACATTATTTATTCTTTCTTACAAAAAAATAAACAGAGTTCTCCAAGATTTTATTCATGCTAACTGCTACTTTGTCTTCTTTTCTGTAGGAAATGAAGAAACAGATTACAGCCTTCACGTACTCCCAGTGACTCTTGATTTTGGACTAAAGGACTTCTTGCTCTAATGCTTTCTTTTTATTGCATAATTCATTAAAGATTACTTCTACATATATATTTATATGAAGATATATTTGTTTTAAGATTAAGAAAGCTCATATAAAGTCTTCTAATTGCTTCTACCTTTTTGCCCTGTCAGTGTATTTGTATGTGACATACTGCTGGGATTGCCTTTGGAAATACTGCAGATCTGAACTTCTACATAACTTAAGTACCTCTCTTTAAAAGAAAACTATCGAAGATATTTCTTTGATAAGCTTTTTCGTCATTTTCCAGCTTCTGGAAACGTATTTTTCTGAAGTAGTCAGGTGCTGTATAGTCTGTTGTATATGACAAAAAGGCTTTAAACCAAATCTCTCTTTTGGTATATGAAAAGTTAATTCTTTAGAAACATCTTAATGCAGTTCAAAGGTAACATTGTGGGGGTTTTTAGTTACCTCATCATACCCCAAGTTGCTTTCATAGAATTAACAACCTAAAGAAAGCATGTGGGAGAAACACTCTTCTCACAACCTGAGAGCTTTTTTTTTGTAGCTTATTTTTGCCTATCAAAACCACTTAACTTGAAACAAAAGCAAGATCAACTAACTTTCTACGGTAAAGTTTAGTCTTGTTTGTAATAATGGGAATCTTCTTGATAGTGGATGTCACAACCAGTAAATTGAGGCTAAAAGCACTATGTTATTGGAGCTTGGTTAAAGCTCCACCAGTGTTAACTCCATGTTTGTGATGCCACATGGATTTTTCACTATGCTGCTGATTCTTCACGTTTATGGCCAGTGATCCACAATGTGCAATCACTCACCTAAAAAAGGAGGGCTCTCAACCTTGAGGAGTTCCCTTGGATGACATCCTGACCCAAGGGGAGAGTCCCCAACTCTAGGCTGCTGCTCTGAGGACGAGTGACTCCAAATGGCTGCACAAGGGGCTCCATTTCTACCCTGCTCGGATCTGAGCTGTGGTCAGATGTGGTCACATAGCCCCCATGGGCTCAGTTTTCCTGGGCTCTTGTCTGTTGAGGGAAGCTTTCTCAGGCTTTGGTCAGGTCTTTTGTCAAGAGTGGGTGTAGCAGCCACAGGGATGTTGACCATCCACCTCTGACACATCCTACCTTTCTGTTTGCAGCAGCCAAAAGCATCTTTTCTGCATGCTGGATAGAATGAAGTTGAGGGGAATACTCAAGGTTTGCAGTGGATGCTCTGAGGGAAGCAGACTTTGATGAGAGGCAGTTGTGAGGCAGTAATGTTTTTATTTGGTATGGCTGCTCTCTTAAGCTGCACCTTCAGAACATCACACAATACACAACTAGTTAATGGGTCAAGGTGAGCACCTCAGGATCCTTCCCTTTGCAGCTGGCACAGCTGTATCTAAAAGATCTGCAGCCTGGCTTCCAAAGATCCAGTTACAGCACCCTTGCATGGCAGGCACAGCTTCTCTGATGGAAAACAACAGTGGCTTAGCAGTGGCTGCTGCTCTGTAACCAAGCGAGTTGTGTCACTGCTGTTCTGGAAGCAGTTGATTTGGAATGATGATCGCTGATGTGATAGCTTGATTAGTAATAAAATAGTGTCTGAAAATTAAACCTTCCTTTTCTGTGAAGTATGAAAAATTAACTCGTTTTATCCAGATAAAGCTTCAGAGATACTGAATTCTGTCTCTGAAGTGTCACTTGTATTTTCCTTATTTTGTTTTCCTTCAGCAACTGTTGCATTTTGTCACCATGGTAAGTGAGAACTTCAGCATTCTTGAGCTAGAAAAACTACACACTTATCAGTCTGTGCATTTACCACCACCGAGAAGATTACGACAAAACTGAATTAGTGAAGGTGAACTGGTTTTTGCTTTCTAGCATTTTCCATCACTGTTATGTTGTATTTGGCATAATCATTGGCTGTTCTAGTAGGGAAAGTCTTGAACTTGAAGACAGGCGATCCACCCTGGCAAAGCAGTTCACCTCAGTCTGTCAACAGCTCTTCTCCAGACGCTTTCTAGGGCTGTGGGCTATGAAGGAGGCTGCTTTTCTCAGTCTGTGGCTCCCTCTTTCTCCCCTTGCAGGCAGTCAGACATGGCAATGCTTTGTATTGTAGTCATGCCGTTCTTGAAAAGACAGAAGTGTGAGACATAACAGGAGTGTGAGACTTTTCTCTGCTCTCACCATAATCTCTCATTAACTAGCAGGGCTTGAGCATCCTTCATTTGACATGCAGGGAGATTCCTGCCTGTGACCATTTAATGGTAGTGAGTCAGATTCCCTGACCGAGGTGAATTCTGAGCTGTCAGAACTCAGGAAAAATCTTCCAGAAGCTCCCATGGTCCTAAGCATTTTAACAGACACTGCTAGGGGCAGGTCCAGTGGCTTGTAGCTGAATTAAACTGTAAACAGTCTTTAAGTACCCGGAGAGAACTGTATCTGTTTATTCCATCAAAGTTAACATACTGTTGGTGTAAGTATATTTAAGGACAAGTAAAGCAATACCCTGTTTTGGAGATGTATGCCCCATTACACCAGCAGATAAAATTTCTCTTGGTTGATTTGTCAGAAAATTACAATGAAACAGCCAAACAGAATAAATCTCAGTGTGTTTTGGGCTCAAACCTGTGACAAAATTCATGGCTGTTGTGTTTTGTCACCTTGAGCACATGTCTGGTGATTCTGAACGCCCAACTGTGCCATCCCTCTGTGGGTACTGTTTTTGTAAGTGAGTTTTGTTTCTTTCTAGTATGCTTGTCCCAAACGTGTGTCCTACGCAGAACTTCATCTTTTGTACCATTTGAAGGTGGTTTAATAAAAAATCAATGAAACTTCTTGGATGTTTTTGTCTGTTCTGTTTTTATCACAGAATAATTTTGACCAGTAACACCGCAACACTTCAAAGCCAGCTCTTTTACATAAGAACTGTATGCGAGCTGCTTACCCTGCCTTTGGTGTGTCAATCGTAAAGCAACAGCAGAGGAGGAAGAAAAACTATAGTGAAAATTCACATTTTAATGCAGTGACATTGGAAAAGTCATAAAGGAATTAATGTCATTCTCCTCTAACTCGGTCTCCACCTCATGTGCTGCCAGAGGTTTCCAGTAGGACAGCAGAGCCAGTTTGCTGCCCACCGAGGCTCCTGTCCACAAACCCCAGCACGAGTGACAGAGTGGAATCGAGGAACCAGAAACTTTCCTGGCACGCAAACTTCTTCTCTCAAAGCTTTAATCCAACCCCTTCCTGTCACTAGTCTTGACAAGATACCGTATCTACACATTTTAACGTCCTTAACTGCGTAAATCTCCATCTCCCATGATGAACTGTTGTCAAGTTAACCCCTGGCAGATTCCCGCATGCCACAACTTCATTTTCCTTTCTCAACGCGAACAGCCGTATTTTAGCGTCTGACCTAAAATGGCAAACAACGACGACAGGATTCTGCGTAGGGGAGTTAAAAACTAAAATACGTAGGTATGTACTAAAGGAAGAAGTCCCGTTTCCCCAAGTTCTGTAATGAACAAAAACACAGCGATTTTGGTTTCACGCCCTCAGAGCCGCCCCTCCTGCGCTCACTCGACCCCGGTCCTGCACCCTGAGGCCCCCTCAGCGACACCTCAGGGACCCCGCGGGACTGCGGCCGCCGCCGTCCATAACGCCCGGCGGGGTGCGCGGCCCAAGTTGGCGGCCGGAGGGGAGGAGCGGGCTGCGAGGGCGCCGCTGCCACCGGGAGCTCCCGGCCCGTTGCCGCTGTCGCAGCGCGCAGTCCCCGGCCTGCCGGAGGACGAGGAGCCGCCGGCGGCCCCCGCGGCCGGACGCTGCCTCAGCGGGGCCGGGCCGCCCCCCCCAGGCTGTGTCCGCCGCCTGACGGGCGGGGCGGTGGCGGAGCGGCTCCGCCTCCGCTCCCTGCCAGGGAGGCTGAGGCACCGGCCGCCGCTGCCCGGCCTCGGCGCCGCAGCCGCCCCGGGGGCAGCGAGGCGCCGGGAGGATGCGAGTGTGCGCCGCGGCCGGCGGCGAGGAGAGGGCTCGGGCGGCCGGCGGCGTTGGGAGCTCCCGGCTCAGCCGCCGCCCCCCCGCCCCAAAAGAAGTGCAGTAGTTTGTGAAACGCAAGATGGCGGCGCGGCCGTGAGCGGAGGCGGCCGGCGGGCAGGCGGGCGGAGGGGGCGAGGCGCAGCGGCGCCGGCAGGTAGGGGCTCGCGGCGGCCGTGGCCTCCGGCGCGGGCGGGCGGGGGGCTCCAGGCGCCGGGCACAGAGCGCGGCCCCCGCGGGGAGGCGTGTCCCTACCCGCCCCGCTGCGCCCCGGGGGCCGCTGCTCTCCCGGCGGGGGCCGGGGCAGCGCCTCCGCCTCCCCGGGGCAAGGGCGGCTCCCGGCCGGTGGGGGCGGGCGCCCTGCTGCCGCCCGCGGGGTGTGCGCGCTGGGCCGGCCGCGCCCCGCCCGCCTGCCTCGCTCCCTCCCTTGCTCGCTATTGTCTGGCGGTGGCGGCGGGCGAGGGGCCAGCGCTGTCCCCGCGGCCGGGGAGGCATCGCCTGCCGGGGCCGGCGGGCTCCGGGCGGGCTGGGGCAGGCGGCGCCGGGGGGGGAGAGCCAGGGCGTAACTTGGGAGCGGGCTGCTGCTGGCCCCCGGCCCGCGGGGGGTTGATCCCGTTCGGGTCTGTGCTTCCCTCCTCCGCTCTGCGCCAGCCGCGGAGCCGGAGCCTGTGCGTGGCTTTGCTCGCCACGGGGCGGACGGAGGAAGAGTGCTCCGAGTCGTCGCTCGGGGAGGAAGGTGAAGAAGTTCCGTCCCGGAGCGGCTGCAGGAGCTGGAGCTCCCGGCCGGGGTCACGGGCTGCGCGCACCCGCGCTGGAGCTCGGGCTGACGGACGGACGGACGGACTGACGGCCCCGCAGGCTGACGGCAGCGGGCGAGCCATGAAGTTGTGGCTCCCGAGTTGTGTCGCATCCCGTGGCGTTGCAGAGCGGGGCCGAGCGTGGAGCAGCGGCACGGTGTCTGTGCAGGCAAAGTTGGGGAAGACGTCTGGTCTACTCTGGCGGGGGTGTCTGTGTCCTGGGGCGCGTTCTGATGCTCGGCTCTCCCCTAGATCAGCATGTGCAGCACTGGAGATCAACACCGGCTTTAGTAAACCATGTAATGGAGGCGGTTCTGGATCTCTGAAGGGGCTCAGAGGATCTGCAGTAGGGAGCGTTGTCTGGTAGGTACCTGTGCGGGATTTCTGAGCTGCTTGGACTCTGTGTAGGTTCAGTAGCTGCCGGAGGGATGGAGAAGTTTACTTTGCACGAAGCACCACGTGAAGTAGTGAAGGCTGAGATGTCTCGGTCTGCAAGCTGGCATAGGACCCGCTTATGTTGAAAGTAGGGGTGTACAGAGAGTATATTGGGCATCTAAACACCGAGTAAATAAAAAGTGGATTTGCTTAGGAAACTCGTTACATGATAACAAATATTCCGTGAAACGCAGGAACGAGAGAGGAATTTTCCAAGCTGTGCTGCTGGTTTTGACCAGCACTCTGCTTTTTGTTCGGTTTTACTGAGAAGGATTTCACGCAAGAATAACGCAAGCTTGTGAGTACTTGGAGAACCGCTGTTTAAAGCAACCTGCATGATGGAAACCAGAGGACATGATCTCTTTGAGCTGTGACATATCAGTTAGAAAACCTTTTTGTCACTGTCTTTACGCATTGCCAGCGAGGCGGTCTGTTTCACTCGTGGTGGTAAATGAATTCCCCTGAGCCGATTAGTAGGTGCCATCTTTCGTGGCTGATATGCTGTGGTTTTTACTTCAGGTCAGTGTTCCCTGTACCTTTGCTAGTCTGAGAAGCCGTGTGCTCTCACGTTCGGGTAATGAGTGTCTCTGCTGTGATTGTCTCCAAACTCCTCTGTGTAAAACGTAGCAGTTAGAGGTAAGGCTTTTCTTTGTGAGGCATGAGACTTGTCTGCTCTCTTCATGTTTCTTAGGACTCTCTTGTAGGTGATTTCCTCTCTTGCAGCACCCTTGATTCCCTGTGCGTGCTTTAGCTGGATCCAGTGTCCTGGTGTCTGGCCTTAATTGCTGTCATTTATCACTGTTGGTTACTATTGGAATAGGTGGTATTTATCACTGGGTACCGATGCATCACTGGAGACTGTTAGAGCTGTGCGCTGAACAGTCCTGCCTTGTGTAGATTCTAGTACTAAGGGATTTGTATCAACTAATGGATTTTGTACTACTTCTAGAATTCCTTTTGTTCCTAATGTACCAAAAAGACCAGTTCTTGTCTCTCTTGCTTCACTGAGCAGTTGATATCATTTCACTCAATCTTATTGCTGTCCCTGAGCTTTCCCTCTTGTTTTGTCGGTTTTGGTTTTTTTCCCCCCACTTGTTTATATGTGCTCTGAGGGAAAGGATTGAATTTTGGTAACTTTTTCATCTAGTTATGATTCGTGACTCTTTTGTTTAGATGTGACCTTAGAGGAAGTTTGCTTTAAAATACAGTCATGCATCTTTGAAGTCTTTCCTCCAGAGCGAGTTTTTTTTTCCAGCTTTATGAAACTGGAACTTTTAGAGCACTAAGTACATAGAAACTGGGATCCATCCTGTTTGCACGTAATAACCAAAACACAGTCACCTGTAGCTAAGCTATGGCTGATCTTTATTTTGGTGACCAGTTTCTCTTTACCTGTCAAGCTGAGGTCAAGAATTCCATGTTGTCAATTTGTGTATTTTTATGTTTTTTGATTTTTAGAAATCCTGATCTTGTCACAAAATGCACAGAATGATATTTTCAGTGTGTGTTTATTAAATTCTGTGTGAAAACCATTTTGGAGTCATGGTGTAGGGGGAGGTTCTGAACATTTTTAGCTGCGTGCATGGACATGCTGTTCCCTTCTGCATGTTCAGGGTCAATATTCCCTCTCCTTGTGCTTTAGATGCAGGGTCATTGATCCATAAATGTCCAAGACAGTTCATTTCCCAGTTTTCAGTGGCTTGTAAACAAGTGATGCTATTTTCACTGTAGAACCATTTCCCCTTTTGTTTATTTGCTATTTCATAAATAGGCAGCAATATTGATCTTAATGTTCTATTTGTGTATCTCTCCATTCCATGTCAGTAGTATCACCTTTGTTGAGTATGTACCTATAAGAATACAGGTTTTCTGTTGTCTAAGTTTCTAATACATTCAAATTGGGCATTAATGCAGCTTCTTCAGGCTATGAAAGTAGTAGTAGTAGTAATATTTCAGATTCTTCTGATTAATCTCTCCTTTTTTCTTTTTCTTTTTATATTTTAAATATTTAATATTTATTATTATTATTTTTCGGTGGCTAATTCAGGACTGTTTTGCTGCATAAACAGTTGTTTCTTTTTCTGTGGAGGTGGAAGCCACCAAAAATGATACATTTCCTTATGCTGTACCAGCCAGATGGCATTTCATAATTCTGTGCTTGCGTCCCTTTAAGTGATGGTTCCCTTCCAGTTCTGTTGTCTTTCTTCGAGGAACTGGAAGGAACTTCAGAAAGTCCACCCAAGTCTGTTCCATGTCCTTCAGGGTTCAGTGGACTGTAAGCTGTTTCATCGAGCAGTGTCTCTACTACCAGCTTCAGAAATGAGCCTGAATTGACCAGAAGTTGCTGTTGTCACGTGGGGGAAGATGTGGACCACTCTTTTATCCTTGAGAGCTTTGAGATCATAGCGAATGTTAAAGTTTAACAGAACTCAGTGAAAAGGAGTATGATCTAAAGGGGCATGAACTGGAATGTAAAGTACTTTTATTCATAACACTAAAATGATAAAAAGAGCAAAATTATACTAAAACACAGGAAGTAGGATAATTGCTAGGGAGTAAAAGAGGGGCAGATGTGGCTTAATAGGAGAACCTTTAGGAAAAATGGTCAAGAACTTTGAATAGGCTTCTTTTTGCGCTCCTTAGATGATGTCAGAGATAACCCAGAACTTAACTTTGCAAGTGTCCTTTAGCAGCATGACCTGCTGTCAGTTCCTGTCACGTCTAAAGGAGCTCAATATATTCAGTTTCCCAAGAGCAGACCTCAGATTATGTTTGGAGTCATTTAAGAAAGTGAGTTTGGTATTTTTAGGTTCACTCTCTGCAACTTTGCCTTCCCCAGTGGCATTTTGCCACCTGCTGCTCACCTTCCTTGTCTCTCTGGGAGCTGAAGGAATAGAAGGTGTTGCTGGGGGATTCACAATATGAAGTCCTTGCTCAAGTGAGCTTGAAGGCTGGCAGTTTTGTTTCCACAGTGGGCAGACAGAACTGTGTAATGAGGCATGCATAACGCCAGCCCTCGCTGTTTGGCAGAGCCGGTATGGTTCTGAGTGCCAAATTCACCCCACCAGACAGAAGGACAGAAATGAGCTTTTGAACTTTCTAATTGTTATGGTAAAAGTTCCACCTGTTCAGCACCCTGAATTTTAAAAGCATGGACCACAGATACTGGATAGGAAATAAGCTGTTAGGTTACAGTTAATACTGTGAAGTAGGCAGTCATTTAGATTTTAAGGCTTGAATGCTTGTTTGTAGCACAGGAGTGTGCTGCATTCCTGTTATTTTAACATTATCTTTCTTTACAAAGGTGCTAAGAACTTCATAGGTGGAAATGCATGTTTGTATAGTCTGAGGCACTCTTGGCAGAGGTCTCTATCCTTGGCTTTCCTAAAAATTCAGGTATATTAGCCTAAACAAAGCATGGTAGTAATGCAGTTGCCTTCCTCTCTGTCTTAGTCAGAATGCTGTTGACTTTAAAGCTGTCCTACTGGCTTTATGCACAGATGTAAGGCTCTGTTTTGGTAATTAGGTCAAAATGAGATGGAGTAATGTTTTATGTCTTAAAAAGAGTAAAGGGGACACAATGGGGAGGGTGTCAGGAAAGAACAGTTATTGCTGCCTGGGCTCTGACAGACTGGTTGTTAAACCTTAGCTATAGCTGTGTGCTTCTTCAGTTGAGGTTCATGGTTAATCTTTACAATACTTTAAAATGAGAAAAATAGTGCCTTGTTATACACAGGTCAGCTGTTAACACACAGCTTTTTGTACACAGGTTGCCTTCAGCAACATCAGTTGGAGCTGAGGGTGGTCTGCATCAGAGCTGTATCGGGATTATTTAGGCACTGACAGCACTTGCCAAGTGAGTTAGATGGAGCGAGCGTGAAGACTCCAGGGTTTCTGTTTCTCAGTAGGATTCTCGGTAAGATGAAACAATCTTACAGCTTCAGTGGGATTTTTGGAGCATTCAACTCTACACAATGTCCATCCTTGTTTGTAGTGTTGAATACTTACAGCCCTCTGTCCTCCAGGCTTCTCAGTGGGGCTCTGGTCTGACAAAAGGTTCCCCACACCTGGAGTGCCCCTTGAGTTCAAATTTCTTGTGCATGGATCAGTGTGCCCCTGTGACACCCCTGCTGGCATTCTAGGTAGCTGTTTAAATGTGATGCAGACCCACACATCTTTGCTTCTTCTATTTTAAGAGTGCTTTTAAAATTTGACTTCCTAATACGTTTTACTTTTGTGTACTTAGAATTGTTTACTTAAATTGCCCAGCACAAGGTGGAGGGGTTGGAACTAGATGGTCTTTAAGTCCCCTTCTGACCCAAACCATTCTGTGGTTCTGTGATTCTATGAAATTGAACGAAGAATGAGTGGTTTTATTTTATTAAAATAATTTAAGCTGGAAGGAGACCTTTCTTTGTGTGTGGTGTGAGATGATTGCAGCTTTGGAGGTTTTACCTTGCAGTCTGTGAACGTTCGTTCGCTTTAAATCTGTTTCTTGATAAGTAGCTTTCTTGGGTTTAATTTTGCTTTTTATCCTCTAGTTCTTGTGTTCCTCCACCAGAAAAATAAGGCCTTGTTCATATCAGCTGTTTTCTTTTGGGGACAGGAGGGAGGAGGTGAGGAAAAAAGAGTAATACTGAAGCAAAGTAAGTTTACTCTTTCTGCACAAAGTGAAGAAGCAGTTACATGTGCACCTCCTTAAAAATATATACTAATCATTGTATGTAATGGTCGGAGAGGGAGAAGTTTTCCATGACTGCACTGTCAGCACACTGACATTTTACTTCAGAATGCTTTGCTTTGAAATCTTTCCAGTGTATTAATGTTTGTGTGGATGATGAGTGTGAACACTGTACCCTGTAGTCACGTGTGCTTACTGACAAAGAGCAAGCAATACTTTAACAGCGGTTTAGGCCAGATGCAGATGGGCACGAGGTAGTTCTGAGGGCAGAATCTGTGGATGTGTGCTCCTTTGTATGAGTGAGGAGCCTGTTTCTGGATGTGATCCTCACGAAGTTACTATCTGTGTATTCCTGAACAGGAGCCCACTTCCTTACCAGGGAACGTTTTGAGTCCGGATGTTGCAGAGAGCTGTCTGGGGAGAGAGAAACAGGCTGAGGATGTGAGCTTGCTGAAGGGTTGGGTCTGAAGATTGCTTTGCACCAGCAGAGCTTCTTCTGCACTACTTTATGTGGAAAGAGTCAGTCATTTCCACCCAAAGCAATGAAATAAAAAGCTCAGTCAGCCATTTCATCTTGAGATACCCCGCCCTCCAAAACAAGTATTAAAAAGAAAATGTAGGCTTTGGCCCATGCATATCCCAGTAATTCCCACTGATTAAGTTGATGCTCGTACCTGGGATCTAGACAGGCCACATTTTGCAAAATGTAAGTATCTTTTTTAATTCTAGTAGAGGAAGTTAGGAGATTTATATAGTCCCTTTGATATTTTATTTAACCCCATAGGTGCTTGGGAAGGAAGGAGCCTGTTTACTTTACCTTTGTCCTAGATTCAGTCTTAATATCTAATGTTTAAATGAAAGGGGGTTGATCTTTATTCTTAATGATTCATGCTGCCTCAAAGCACAGTGGTTTCTAGTTGTGTGCTGCCTTTCCCACTGGGGGATGCAAACAAAAGAACAATAATTTCAGACTCCTCCTTCAGTTTCCAAGAGAACCTTAGCTTCTCAGGGATAGCTTTGAATTTTAAAAGCATTTTCTTCCAAATTATGTATTGATTGCGCACAAAATAGCAGTGCTGGAATATGCAATTTAAAACAAATGCACGATGGTGATCGTTTGCTTTTAATGCTGCCTTTTTTTTTTCCTTTTCCAGCAGAAAAACAAAAAGTGGATTCTGTTCCCATAAACCAGTCTTGCAAAATCCTTACAAACATTTATTAGTCTAGACACAAAATATTCTCACCCGGCCTCAGCTTGGCGATGGCAACAACCAAAAAAGAAAATAAAAAGGCAAGCTAATATTGTACTTGGCTGTCAAAAAAGGGAAAGGAAGGGGGGGAAGAAAAGGAGAGTTTGCCCCAGGCGAGTGAACCAGTAACGTTTTGCTGGGGCTGCCTATAACAACAGATGCATCTGATTCCCAGGGGGTTCCAGGCCTGCCTATTCTCTTATGCTAAACTTGGACACTCTCATAAACATTCTCTTTGAGTACCACACCCCAGTGGTATCCCGGGCTTTTGTGATTTGATTGATGGAATAATGACACGGGAGATGGTTCCTCTTGCCTCTCCTTCCCAATCTTTGTATTCCCCTGTACCTCTCCCCCTTGCCTCCAGATATCAATTGCCTAATGCTGGAAATATGGGAACTGCGATAGTTGGTAGAAATAAAATTGGTTTTAACTAGGTGATATAAGCACTGTCTAAATCTGCACATAGGGAACCTTGATTTAAAGGATTTCTTCCAGTCTCAATTTGCATTTGTGCTTTTGATAACTTTCATCAATGGCCAGTAATTCTCATTGTTTGATACCATGGCAGCTTGCAGAGCTTTGGCTTGTAAAGTGATAAGTTCTGTCACTGAGTGTTTATTTTATCAGTCCTTTATGTCAACATACAGTCAGAGTATTAATTCCTACCTTTTTGTCATTTTCTTAGAAAACAGTGAATTATGTATGTCTTGTTATTCAGAGAATGATTGGTTCTTGGTTTTCCCAATTTATATCACACTGTTTGCTCAGAAATTAAACGAAAAATTCCTCTAAACAGCATAATATGTGTGCATTATTAAAGTATTGTAAATATGTAGAATATATAAAAATACATTTATTCAAGCATGACTTTTTTGTTTTTAAACCTATGGAATTATGAGGCAAAATATGGTACTTTTATGCTTCTGAGATTAAATTAATTGTTCTATGTCTGTTAAGTTTTTAGCCTTGTCAGAGCTTATGCTTAAATGTGAATTGGAGATCTTACATGGAAAGCAATATGTCCTGCTTTTTCAGCTTTGAGGCAGGGCAGTTCTGTCGTTCATGAACTGATTTGTATCTTCCCTCAGTGCAGATGTCTGCAAAGTGAATGTCTGTCTGTAAGGTTAGTCACTGACTGCCACTAATTCCATGTTTTCACTAAGAATTTCCAACTTAGTCAACTAACATAACTTGCTTCTAAAAAAACAATTATGTGCACTAAAACTGTCTGGTTTAGTACTGATTTTTTCCTTTTTCTCCTTGGTGCTTTTATCCCGTGAATAAAAACTTCCCAGGTTACAGTTAGGACAGCACTTCAGGCAGTCACCAGCACTCTTTGAGGGTAACTGGTTTAATGTTGGTAAATTGGTAGGTGTAACTCACATGAGAAAATCTGTGTTCAGGTATTCTTGAAACATTAAATTAGTAAAGTGTTTCTGACTAAAACTTACTTTGATTTCCTATTTTAGATAATGGGAGGTTTGAACAGAACACTGATTATTCTCTTCCTCCTTCCCCCACCCAGTTGATGCTACCATTTCGTGCTGTGTAATTTTTAAGGCTTTTCTGTTGCTGCTTAAATGTGTTTCTAGCAACACATCCAGTATTTTTAAATAAAATTCTCCTGCCTATTCTCATCTAAGTCAGTGAGAGTACGATTTTGACCCTAGGATATTTGTGCAGCTTTAAACTACCGATGTATTTTAAAACAGAGCTAACCCATTTTTTTGTGGCCTTTAATGCAAAAAAAGACGAAAGCAGCACCACAGCTATTCACAGTGGTTTAGTTAACTGCATGCTTTCCACTTCAATCCTGTTGTGCTAATTTTCCACCATTATACCAGCACATGAGAGACAAAAAGTGAAACCGGGCTGTGTGTTTTCAGTAATCCCCTCCCTGGCAGCACTGAACATCAGGAGTCTCTTTCTCCTGCAAGAATTGCTCACATGATAGGGCAGAAGGAGCAGCCTCCAACTTGCCTCTGCACTGGGGTTGTTCCCTCGAGCAGGGCTCTGGGCAGATAGGAGAGTCCTGTGTGTAGCGGAAGGTAAATCACGGAGCTGAGGTTCACAGTCGGAAGTTTGGGGCATCAACCTGGGTAACAGTGGAGCAGGGAACCAGGCTGGTGAAAGACTTGATGGTTCTTGCTGGGTTGCTTCACTGCTTCATTGAAGGCCTTTGTTTAGGTGAGCCAGGAGCAGTGTGGGACAGCATCAGGCTACTGCTGGGCTCCTAGTACAACACGGTAACTGCAAACCTCCTGCTCCCTGTGCTGTGGGGATGAGGTACTTGTTCTGGGATGCTGACTCTTCAAGACCCTTCATTACCCCATGGTAACTTGAGTACACTGTCATCCCTCTGACTTCTGCGGGAACTTTGAGACTCAGCTTTTATTCCACATGTGCTGCTTTGGAAGCACAGTAGTCCCATGTCTCTTACCTCTTTTATCACTGGCCTGATGGCAGTGAAGTCTTTTATCTGCTCTGTGAATGCGTGATGGGGAGGAGGAAGGGGGTTCAGTCTTTGTCACACACAGAACAAGACATTATCTCCCACAGAAATCAGCGGGAGCATCTGAGGAGCACAGTACAGTACTCAGCAGGGGGGTGCAGTCAGGTCACTGCTGCAAATAAAAATGCTTTGGTTTTCACAAAGGTTAACTTGGTACACAGTGGTGTTCTACTACATAGTTGAGAGCTGCAGTGTTTATGCAGGCAGCTTGGGCTGCCCTCCTTCTCTTTAGCTGTAACTTGAAACATCCCAAAATCCTGGGGAGAAAAATTGGAGTAAAGGGTCTTCTGGAGATCATCTTGTCCAGCTTTCTACTCAGAGTTAACTGAGAAGACAGATGGGGTTGTTTGGGGATTTACCAAGTGTTGAAAACTTCAAGGATGGCAGTCCCTTAAAAATTCACAGTAGATCTCCACAGCCCCTCCAGCCAACTAGTTATAGTTCTTCACCAGCACTGAGATGCTGACTCTGCCACCATCATGTCCCTAAAGTCACATCACCTGTAGCAGACCAAAAGCATGTTGGCATTGCAGTGAAAGGCAGGTGAACCTGAGCTAGCTTAACAATCTTGCCCTGGTCCTGGCAGTAATCTAGTGCAGTTCTGGGAATATGTGCACTTAGTGGCAGTGGCCAAATACCCTGAATATGGAGAGGGAAACTTGAGTGCTGTGAAAGTGCTGCTGCATGAGCAGTGTTAGTAGGATCAGGTCAGAGGGTAACATCCTGAAGAACTCCTCTAAGATCAGCTGTGCTTGTGAGCATGGATAGAACTGTTCTACATCTCTTCGTTGTGGAGGAATCTGTCAGTAAATTCCAGGTGAATTCTTGGTTTTGTCCATCCTTATGAGATCCAGCTGACAATTGTGAAGCTGTCCTGAAGACATGTTAAAAATCCCTCTTAAATACCTGTTCTGAAGTCACATGTTTGACTTCCTAAATGGAGAAGCAAATGATGGGGCAGAGAAAACGCAGGACTTGTTACACACTCTGCACTCCTTGACCTTCTCACAGAGTGGTAGCACACCTAAGGGGCTGGAGGAGGCTTTAAGGAGGCAGATCCGGGGCATGCAGAAGAGATCCTGAGGAAGCATGTGTGAGCAAAAGCCCATGGTAGCTTTAGAGTCTTTAGAGGAGGTTCTAAAGAGTGGTTGCAGCCTCGATAATGTGCCTTAAAGTCTTCTGCTTGTACTGGGTTATTTTGCTTTTAAAGTGCTACTTTGAAGTCCTTGCTTTTTCTTCATCCACAAAACCCTGGTCCATAAAACACTTTATGCATTTATTACAAGTATTTTGGGAATCCTTTACACATACTTAAACTATGGGTCTGTATCATGGTGTATGCAGGTCTGTGTGTACCTGTGGAGTGTGTAGCAGTGTGTTATTAGTGTCACCTGCTGCATCCATTGTAAGCCCTTGTTTGCAGTTTCTTACGTTCATGGAAACAAGAATTTCTCGCACATTGTTTCTATTTGGAGGCTGCTTTTGTTCCCTGTTCATTGAGTTTTGGGGAACATTCAGCTGGTTCAAGAGCAAAATTGACAGAGAGAGAAGGGAAGAAAGGAGAGGAAGGGAGGCAATCTCGATATGAAAGCCGTATTATCTCTCTTTCTGAACAGCTCTGTTCCTCAGGGATTTGACATAGGAACTTGAAACTTGGCAAGGCTCTAGCCCTGTGGCCTGAGAAATGCATTCCCCTGTTCAAAAAAATAAAAGGCAGAATTATGAGTCACTACCTTTTTGTATCCAAGGTAGAGTTTGCAGAATGTCTTGTTACCTGCTCTTGAACATGCTTTCATGCCTGTCATGCACAGCTGCAGGCTGTTCTAAACCACCTGTATTCAATGGATTCTCTTCCTCCGTCTGTCTAGGTTACTGTATTGGCACCATCAGCGTAGTCCTTAAGCTGCTGCTGCTTCTTGTGCTCCTGTATATGCCACTGGGTAACCCCTGAGACCTGGTCCCACTTGTTTAAGGGTAGAGCACTCCCACTATTGTTGATTGCTGTTGAGAAGGTGTCATTTTGCTACGGTGACAGGCAAATACTAAAGCAGATAGCAGCCGATCTGAAATCTGGTTTCCAATGTGACAAGGGCACATACAGTGAGTTGCAGTCAGTGGAGGAGGGGGAGAGGAGAGGGAGGCAATCTGTGCTGAGCTGTGTCACCTTCAGAAGCGCGGGGGTTCCTGTATAGCACGAGGGATGATTAGACGATGAGTCGGGCTATCTAGCAAGAGAGACCATCTGTAGGACTGCTGCTTTGGTGTCTGAAGGAGCTGAAAGGTGTCTGGGGACATGAGCTCTGGGACGTGAGAGGAAGGTCTTGTACTTCCAGCTCTAGGCTAGGGCCTGGGAAAAGGGAGGTCTCCAGAAATTTCTTGTCTGGGAAAAAACAAAAAGAGGAAGATTTGAGTCAAAAGGAGCATTTTGTGAAATTGTATCTCTGCCGGATTATTTGATTTTAAAGAAAGAAATCCCAGAAGAATCAAACCTTTTGCTTGGATGGTATAAGGAGAAACTTTTTGATCAACAATTTTTAAAATTAATAATTTTTTACTGTTTTTTTTTTAAAAAGCCAATATAAAACATGTTGGGGGTTAAATTAAGTGTTTACTCAACCCAAAAGACATTTTAAAAACTTTTTGTGTCAGTAATTGATTTTTTCCTCCTTTCCTTTTCCTATGTAACAGCACAGCAAGCAGAACAGAGATGTAACTGTACTAAAAAAGCATCCCTACCTCTGCTGCCATTTTACTGGGTATGATAAGCATTTACAGAAGCCTGGTGCTCACTTTCAAGAACAATCACGCAGAGATACCTGATGTTAAGAGTACTGAGAGTTCACAATTTGAACCAAACACTTCAGTAGTAAAAGACCTGTCTATGTGATATTTAGCTGCCAAGGTGACCAGATCATATAGAAAATACATGCTAATGTGACTGAAGAGCAGAGACGTGCACCGTGTATGTTAAAGGTTCTTCCTCATCAGTGCACTGTGATTATTAAGTACTTATAAAGTGTGATCAGTAGCTTCTGTATGATCAGACACGAAAGCTGGTTATGGCTTTGGATGTCAAAAGCAATGGCCTAAGTTACTGTTCTCATTGCAGAGTTACCTGGGGAATGTTTTGTAATGGAGAAAGATAATCTAGGGCATTTAGTGGTCACTTCTGGCCTGAAATTCTGAAGTTTACTTTGGAAGTTACCCATTAAAACCAGTGGGGAGATGAGGTAACTGAGGAAGTCTGGTCCCATGTCCTGCGGCAGGCTCCTTTCAGCCTCTGCTGGACTTCATGTCTGCTTCCCAGTGCTCCAGAACAGGTCTGGCTTTCATGCAGCCTGAAGCTGTGGGCAGGTAGCACAGCAGCCTTTGGGAGCTGCCTCCCTCACCACAAATTGTAGTGCAGCAAGGACACGAAGTGTTCCTGTAGCATGTGGAGTCCTGCTGAAATCAGTCCGACACATTCTACTCCTGTGTTGAATTAGAACTAGACCTCATTTTAAAATGGGAATCAAAGGTGAATATTGCAAGGTTTAGCTAGAGATTTGGTTTTATTTTTGAGTCAATAAGCAGTAGTGCCCCCTGAAATTTGCAGATAATGAACAACGGAAGAAAACAGCACTATAAAACAAGTCCTTCACCCTTCTTGCTGAGAGGCAGCACAGGTCAGAGCAGATTAGCTTGTATTGAGCTCTGTGCAGAATAGGTTTTGACATGGATACATCTACTCAGATAAATGGTAATAGAATGAGGCTAAACAAAAGATCAACAATTGCATATTGTCATGGATTAATCAGATGCTATAAGGAGAAGACAAAACAGCATTTTCTGTGTTGAGAGTGATCACAGGCAGTTTGTAATCTGGGTGATTTTAAACATTAGAAGAGATTTCTATTGTTTCCTATTCTCCTGAGCCACCCTGTTTGTGCATATTCTTACAATCGCATTACCTGGGTTTGGATGTTTTGTTGGCACACTTTTCCTGCACGCTGGATGGAAGTGTCATGCAGCGAGCAGGGAGAAATGGCTTCTCATAAACCATGCAACCTGAACACAGTGAGCTCTTCCTGTAAACTCATTTGTTTTCTTCCTGCATCAGCTACTTCTGTTTGGGGAGGGAAGGAAGAGGTGGGTAAAAAAATTGTTGCAAACAGTTTCTTTTAGGTGTGTCTTCTGCTGTCAACCCATTTGTCTATTCCTTTTCAAAGTATGATCAAAGGAATAGAAGGTTTCTGCTTGTATGTAGAACATATTTCTATAAGTCTTTATCCACATCTGGTGTAGGAACAATTTTAAGTGTTGAATTCCACTCTGGAATAAATCTGTCTTAATATAATTATTAATTGGAATATTTAATGTTTATGATCTGTTTCTGGAGAGCATCGTTCTGTGCAGTTCCCTGCTCAGAGGTAAAATATAAGATCCTGGACCTCCAAAAGTATACCTGCACTTTTTTATGTTCCTGGGAAAATGCCTGTTTTGTGGGCTGGTTTTTCTGGGAATGTCAATTGTAAGAAAACCTGAGGTAAAATGACAGACGGGGATTACAGGGATGAATGTCTTGAGGGATTTAAGAGTGCAACTGACTGAAACGTTCTCTTCAGATTCTTTCATTGAGAACTGTTGCTTTTGACATAAAGCAAACACTTGGAGTATTTAATTACAAACCAAATTGCACAATATAATGTCAGTGTTAACAGGGAGGGATAAAAATGCAGTCCTGATAAAAATAGAAAATCTTAAACAATATTAAGTCACACATTTGACCCTGAAGTATGTAAGGGACAAGCCAAAGCAACCTCTGAACCATTAGTGATGATCTTCAGGAATTCATGGAGGATGCAGGGAGGTCTCAGCAGACTTGATACAGGCAAACGGAGTCTGGTTAAACAAGGAGAGGCATGAGCAGAGGAATCACAGGCTGGTTAATGGGATCGTCATTCCCAGAACCGTACTGGCAGAATTTGCTAAAAAAGCAGTCTGTAGAGCCTAGAGAATTGTAACAAGGTTCTGGAATGGGTGGTTTTGTCAAAATCAGACTATGTCAAGCCAGTCGAATTCCACTTTTGCTGGAGTAATTGGCCTGCTGGAACAGGATGTTGCAAACCTCGCTAAAGTCAAGATACACGGCAAGGTCTCCCATGGTCATCCCTGTAAGCAGTGCAGGAGAGGTGATGCAGAGGAACTAAAGTGCATACTTGATGCTGCATACTTGGTTTGATAAATGACTCAAGTGTGAGTACTTTTTGTAATCCCCTGATAAACTGAGAGAATGTGTCAGGGATGCTGCAGACTGAATGAACCCATTAACACCAAGGAGGAGGGAATGGAGCTTTCTGTGAAGTCTGTAGAGGAAATAAGGCTGGGAAGGGTCGTAAGCATCCTGCTTTGTTGAGATGTTAATGAATGCTGTCATAGCTCTTCATAGGCTTGAATTAAACAGGGTTTTGAAATCATAGACTCATAGAATGGTTTGGGTTGGAAAGGAACTGAAGATCATCTAGTTCCAGCCCCCCTGCAATGAGCAGGGACATCTTCAGCTAGATCAGGTTGCTTGGAACCACATCCAGCCTGGCCTTAAATACCTCTGGGGATGGGACATCCACCACCTCTTGGACAGCCTGTGCCAGTGTTTTACCACCCTCATTATAAAGGTTTTCTTCCTCACATGCAGCCTGAATCTCCCCTCTTTAGATTCAGACCATCACCCCTCATCCTGTTACAACAGACCTCGCTAAAAAGTCTCTCTCTGTCTTTCTTATAGACCTGTTTTAAGAACTGAGAGGCCTCAGTAAGATCTCCTCAGAGCCTTCTCCAGGCTGACCAATCCCAGCTCCTCATAGGAGAGCTGCTTCATCCCTCTGATCACTTCTGTGGCCCTTCTCTGGACCCTCTCCAACAGGTCCATGTCTTTCCTGTACTGAGGGGCCCAGAGCTGGACACAGTGCTCTAGGTGAGGTCTCAACTACTACATAGTGTAGTTCAAAGACCATAGATGCAGCTTTCTTTTCCTGAGACCTGCTTGCATGAAAGAAACATGTTGCTGTGTAGGTGAACAGTGGAGGAACAGAATAATTGGCCATGAGTGAAACTGAACCACAGCAAACAGAAATGTGATACAGAGATTGAACTAGAAGGCTGCAGGTGATGCAACGGCATGTGGAACCATAGGCCTGCAGCCAGAGTGAAGGCTATTGGGTAAATGAAGGGACTGGAGGAAAACACTGATTTGTTGGACTGGTTTCCCATTTTGTTCCTTATCTCCAGCCTTATCTCGAGCATGCTTCAGTGCTGCAGGTCAGGTCAAACGTTGCTTTCACTTCTGCTCTCTGCCATCCCAGAGTGGGAACCTCAGCAAGCCCTTAAGCTCACACAGACTGCCCTGCGTATAGATCCTGCTGCGTGCTGTGCTAGGGCTGAAGCACTGCTGAGTACCACAGTTGCTTCTCAGACTGCAACTTCAGTCAGCAAAATTCACTGTTAAGTAGCTTTTGAAAATGGGCATTTCTGGCATTTCTGAGATTTTACTCAAGATCCAGAAGGATTAGGTAATCCCACCCAGCTCTGCCCCAGGAGCATTGCTCAACGTTGAGTCTTGGCAGATGTCCGTCTTTTGTCAAGAGCCCTCCAGCCCCACGGAGAAGCAGCACAGTTAATAATGCCCTACCTCTCATCCCTCAGGATCCTGAGACAGATGGATCCGTTTAGCTTTGCTTCATGGTTCTCTCACCACAAAGGTAAATGAGACGGCCTACAATAAATATGTGTATGTGTTAAATATCTTCTGCATGGTTTTACTGACTGCCAGCATTAACTTGTGCAAAAAGGGTATCTTTCAATGTTGGTGTTATTAAATAATTGTCATCCTGCAATGATGATTACCCAAGATTTATTGAGCATTGTCATTGTCCTTAATGCCATGTAACCGTATCCTTGGCATAAGAAGCCTGTCCTGTCAGGCTGTGCGCTTTGGATGTAGGCACAGTAGTAGTGCAGAGGGTGGCTGTTGAGAACATTTGGGGAGGATTCTTACAACAAAGTGAGGTGAGGCACAGTGTTTCCAGAACAGCTTATGGAGCAGCACTGGGTGACAGCTAGAGATGAGCACTTTTGTCTTTTGCCTGAGGAAAAAATGTGTAGCTAAGAATTACTTATTTTGCCTCCTCTCCCATACTCAAAAAAGGCTGTACAGTGAAAAATAAGCTGGTTTTCTCTCTTCTTCCCTTTCCTTGTAATTTGCCTTTCTTCTTTTTACACTGTTCTTTTCCCTTTAAGACTTTGTCATAAACAAAGCTTGCCTTCTGTTTTTAACCTTTTACATGCTGTTCCCTTTCTAAACCTTTTGAATCAGCCACTGAGTATTCCCCTTGAACTTGAGAGTGCCCTCACTTTGGCAAGTCAGTGATGTTCCACTGTCTAAAAATGCGTGTACCGATGGGATTTCTGGTATGAGAAATCAGTGTCTGATTTTATTCTGAGAGGAAGATGATTACAGAGTTTATAACCCTCTGCAGAATTTTATGCATCAGTTCCAGCAGAGGAGTTGTGGTCCCTGTGGGACAAAATTCACTCCAGTCCATGCTATTTGTGATTACATTTATTCTCTGAATATCCACAGGCCTCAGCTCTGCTTGGTGGTACTTTAGTTTTCCAAAAATTATTTACATAAATTCATGTGGCTCCTGCTTGTTATAGCCCTCTTTAATGCCTTTTCTCTCTGGCAGAGTTCACACAATCAGTCATGTCCTTGTTAATGCATAGAAGCATGAAAACAGATTTGAGTTAATTGCCGTGTGCTAGCAATCAGATCAGGTTGGCTTGGGATTGGTCTTCAATTGGAGAATGACATTTGAGGAGTTAGGAAGAAAGGATAGTCATCTTTTGTCTGCCAGAGTGCCTTAAAAAGGCATTGGTTTGCCTGTTTTGAGACTTCATAGAATCATAGAATACTTAGTGTGTTGGAAAGGACCTTAAGATCATCTGGTTCCAACCCCCCTGTCATAGGCAGGAACACCTCACACTAAACCATGCCACCCAAGGCTCTGTCCAGCTTGGCCTTGAGCACTGCCAGGGATGGTGATGGGAGACTTGGGAGAATGGCCCTGTACATACATGATCATCCTTGTGTGTATAAGGCAATCGAAGACTCTAAACCTGCCTTTTCTAGGACCCTTCCCTGTCTCTGACATGGAAGACATGATAGACTTAGGAGTGGAGGTGTCATACTGGGGTTGAGTTTGTGATGGGAAGGACTTGAGCTCACAGAGCAGTGGAGAGAAGTTGTCGTAACTTGGGCAAAGCAGTTCGCAGCCAAGACTGCAGAAATCACAGAGGACAACTGAACTCAGCCCTGTGCGAAAAAATAAGGCTTCTGAAGAAAGGGAAGTGGTCAGAAAATCACCTGTTTTACACCATTCTGTGTTTTATGCCTTCCACATGAATTAAAACAAGTTTCAGGCTGTGATAAGTGGATTGTATGTTGCCTTTCTTAATTTAGCTTTGGGTGTATCTTCTTGGAAAGGGTCTGATGGTTTTCAGATGAACAGTGGCAGGCAGAACCCAAAGGACTGAATTCTCTTAAGCTGTAATATGTAGCAGAATAGAAGCTACTCTTTAAATTGAACTAATTCCCTTGTCTCTTCTTTGCTGCAGGTGGTGGATGTGGGCTTTAAAACAGTGTGTCTCAACATCTCATCCTCAACTATCAATTTTTAATCTGATTGCACTACAAAAGGAAAGCTGCTAATGGGATAAATGTTGAGACTTTACAAGAACTGACTTGAAGTACCGAAAGCCATTATTATTAATCAGGAAGAGCTTGAAGCTAAGTCTATATCTGACCGGTCAGCATCATTTTCGCAGAACAGGCATGGCAAGTAAAAGAAAATCAACAACACCATGCATGGTCTTAGCCAACGAGCAGGATCCGGATCTAGAACTGGTATCAGACTTGGAGGAAGGACCACCTGTACTCACGCCAGCAGATAACCCGACAGCAGAGAGCGTAACGAGTGATGAGGATGCCCATGAGTGTGTGGATTCAGACAATCAGAAAAATACAAGTAAAGTTGAAGGTGGTTATGAGTGTAAATACTGTACTTTTCAGACTCCAGATCTCAATATGTTTACTTTTCATGTGGATTCAGAACATCCCAACGTAGTATTAAATTCATCCTACGTTTGTGTAGAATGCAATTTCCTTACCAAAAGATACGATGCTCTCTCGGAACATAATTTAAAGTACCACCCTGGAGAGGAGAATTTTAAATTGACCATGGTGAAACGTAATAATCAGACAATCTTTGAACAAACAGTAAACGATCTCACTTTCGATGGGAGTTTTGTTAGGGAAGAAAACGCTGAACAGGCTGACTCTGCTGAGGTCCCCTCATCAGGGATCTCAATTAGCAAAACTCCTATTATGAAAATGATGAAAAACAAAACAGAGACTAAACGTATTGCTGTTTTCCACAATGTAGCTGATGACATTCCTGGTGAAGAAAAGGGAACTGAAAATGAGCCAAACTCTGAAGAAGCAGTAGAAAACCCACCACCGGCAGTTTCTGAGTCAAAAGGAAGCCATTCGATCGTTGGCAGTGCAGCAGATGTGGCCAGTGCAGTGGTGACTCCAGCACCAGTGCTTCAGCCTGGGGTGGCACAGGTCATAACAGCTGTTACAGCTCCACAGAACTCAAACCTGATTCCAAAAGTCCTAATACCTGTAAATAGCATTCCAGCCTATAATACTGCTTTGGATAACAATCCTCTTTTGCTTAACACCTACAACAAATTCCCATATCCAACCATGTCGGAAATCACTGTTCTTTCCACTCAAGCTAAGTATACAGAGGAACAGATTAAAATATGGTTTTCTGCCCAGCGTCTGAAGCATGGTGTGAGCTGGACGCCAGAGGAAGTGGAGGAAGCAAGGAGGAAACAATTTAATGGCACAGTGCATACTGTGCCACAGACAATTACTGTTATTCCAGCACACATTTCCGCCACTAGCAATGGTTTACCTTCAATTTTACAGACATGCCAAATAGTTGGTCAGCCAGGACTAGTTCTCACTCAAGTTGCAGGTGCAAATACGTTACCAGTAACAGCCCCAATAGCTTTGACTGTAGCGGGAGTCCCAAATCAAACACAGTTACAGAAGAGTCAGATTCACACTGCTCAGCCTATTGCAGAAACCAAACAAGTAGCGGCCGTTCCAGCCCCTCAGCCTATCAAAAATGAATCTGCCCTGATGAATCCTGACTCCTTTGGCATCCGAGCAAAGAAAACAAAGGAGCAGCTGGCAGAACTGAAAGTCAGCTACCTTAAAAATCAGTTTCCTCAAGATTCAGAAATCTTTAGGCTTATGAAAATAACGGGCCTGACTAAAGGAGAGATCAAAAAGTGGTTCAGTGATACACGCTACAATCAGAGGAACTCCAAGAATAATCATGGGATTCATCTCAACAGTGATTCATGTGCCACCATTGTTATTGATTCAAGCGATGAAATGAACGAGTCCCCGACGGGAGCCACTCCACAAAACAAGTCATCATGGAGTGCTTTCCCTGATTTCACCCCACAGAAATTCAAAGAGAAGACTGCTGAGCAGCTGCAAGTCCTCCAGGCAAGTTTCCTTAATAACCCCATCCTTACCGATGAGGAGATGAATAGATTAAGAGCCCAAACCAAACTCACCAGAAGAGAGATTGATGCCTGGTTTATAGAGAAAAGGAAATCAAAGGTCTTGAAGGAAGAAGGAGCTGACTTGAATGAGAGCAATGCTGGCAGCTCAAAAGAAGAGGCTGGAGAAACATCTGTGGGAGATGGAGCAGCGGGAACGAAATCAGGGGGTTCCACTTCAAGCAAAATAGGCAAAAAATCACCAGAGCAGTTGCACATGCTCAAAAGTTCCTTTGTCCGTACTCAGTGGCCATCTCCACAGGAATACAACAAGCTGGCAGAAGAAACTGGACTGCCAAGATCAGAAATCGTGAGCTGGTTTGGAGATACTCGCTATGCCTGGAAAAATGGTGGATTGAAATGGTATTATTATTACCAGAGCGCCAATTCAAACAGTCTGAATGGCCAGGGCTTTGCGAGGAAGAGAGGGAGAGGAAGACCAAAAGGGAGGGGGAGAGGCAGGCCTCGGGGGAGGCCTCGGGGAAGCAAGAGGTTAAACTGCTGGGACAGAGGTGTGTCTGTCATAAAGTTCAAAACTGGAACAGCAATCCTGAAGGACTACTACATGAAGCACAAATTCCTTAATGAGCAAGACCTTGATGAACTGGTAGCCAAATCGCACATGGGATATGAGCAGGTCAGAGAGTGGTTTGCAGAAAGGCAGAGAAGATTAGAACTTGGAATAGAGCTGTTTGATGAGAATGAGGAGGAAGATGAAATGTTGGAAGAGCAGGAAGATGAGGAAGAAACGGATGATAGTGATACTTGGGAACCCCCCCGACATGTTAAGCGTAAACTTTCAAAGTCAGATTGATGTGCAATTTGGGATTTGGGGCCAAAAACCTATTAATGGGTTTTATGTTATGAAGAGCCAAATGATTTCTTCATGGCCTTCAGTTTAGCAAGCACTTGCTTAGCATCTTCCTTCCACCTAAAAGAACCTGAGCAAGATGCAACCTGCAAGGTGCAACCTGCAAGCAGGCGACAACTATTTGCTTCCTTGCTACAAGAGGTGGACATCCTCAGGCCTAGCCTAGGACACAGGATTACAAATCGGATCCAGTTCAGCTCTTCCTCTTCCACGTTACTGATGGGAAGGTTCATGTTCATTATTCACCTGACTGCTTCTCAATATTTAATTGCCTTATGTTGTTTAATTCCAAAACCACCACAGACTCATTTTTTTGTTGCTGTAGGAGAACATTGCTCACGAAGGAGGAACATACAAAAACCTAAGATGTCTTTTTGCAAACATCGCTTCACCTGAAAGGTTTCAAGGCCTGGGTTTATTTCTTAAGGAAAGAGTTCAAAACAAAAGAGAAGGGGAAAAGTATGACAAAGGAATCAATGAACCTAGGGGTGAGGATGGCTTGGTTTAAGAAAATGAGGTGATCTTGGCACCTTTTGTGTATCTTCAGAGTGTTTTGGGTTTACAGAACTTGTGCTGAAATGTTACTTGTTGATAATTATGAGCTAACTGAATGAGTCTAATGCTAGAAGATGCTTTTCGTTACATTTAATCAGTGTATCCTACACCAATTTAATTTAAATGCCTGACAGACTTGATGCAGTTGATAGTAACATTCATTTTTAGCTTGTGCATTCTTTCCTTTGTTGGAAATGGTAAGAAAAGTATGTATATTTCTAGCTAAAAAACCAGTAATTCTTGAAATCTTAACACTGAATTTGAAGGTAAATGTGAGGTGGAAGCTGCCTAAAAGGCACTCGGAGTTACTCATGGGGGTTGTAAGAATCCACAGATACAGAGATGCAAAGTGTCTTTGAGTGCTGTTAAGAAAGCTTTTCAAGTCAGCTGTGGCGATGACATGATGTTTAATTCTCAAACAAAATGAAGTTATATGGCTTTTAGATGCTTAGGAATGATAAACACACCAGTGTTTAATTGTTCTTCAGTGGTAGCCCAGCTGAATGATGTGTGTGCAAGTTTAACTTAAATTCATCCTGATGGATTGAGCTCACCTCTATGCTGATTGTTCTTTGGGCTGCCTGGTGAACGCACTTAACTTCTACAGGAGGTTTGATCTGCCTCAACTGAACTGCAGGAGTAGTTTAATCTGATGTGAAACATCCACAGCTTGAATAAGTGTCTTTAAAACAGGGTGGGGAAAGACTGTTTTGTCTCAAGACATTGAAGTTGTTGCAGATTTTGAATTAGCAACTTAAAAGCAAGCCAAATTCACAGAAGTTAGTTTAGGCAGATAGATGGCATGCCATAGAACTGGTGCATTGAGGAAGAGTAGGTTGTGTTCTTGCTACTGTCAGTCTGCATTTTTTAGGGGTAAGTTGCTTTCTATTTAGATGTCAAAAGATGATGATGAATTGGTGGTGTTGTCACCAGCATCGTCTGCTTTTACACTGCACTAATGGAAAGGATGCTTGCAATGTCCTTTTGCACACCTGTCAGCATCTTCTCTGTAGGCTTCTGCATGTGATGACCTATGAGAGGTTAGCGTTGGGTAAATGTGTCCCAATGATTCCACATCTCCAGGAACCGATTCTAGGATTATTCTTTCTTTCTTCCTGGGGTAACTGACAAAGGAACAAGAAAGTCATTTTAGTCATGATTTTCTGAAGCAGAGGAGTCCATGTTAGATCTCGTTTTCCTATGTGAATGTGGGTGAAACCCAGGTCAAAGCAACAAAGGGAATAACGTCCAACAAAGAATACTGGTAACTTCCTGGATTCGCCCTCCTCTGTGGTTGCTTTAGCTGCCATTCTGCGCCCACATTGAACAGGCTGCTAGAGTTGCAGGAGGATGTTCTGTATGAGAGCCATTTTACCAGGGTGAGCTTTAGAGAGTGCTGGAAAGAAAAGGGCCATGGCTGTTGGTGCTTGAGGTAAATTTGAGCATGAAGCTATTCCCTGGCTTCCATGATTGAAATTGGTGAGGCACAAAGCAGCCGTGATGCTAGAGAGGGATATAGCTCAGAAGCCCTCAGTGTAACTTGTGGGTGGTGGAAAAGCAAAACTGTGTTGTCAGCTTATTTCACCAGAGTGTTTATGGCTCTGGATGTGAGGTTGTGGTGGAGAGATCAGGATCTGGCCTCTTCAGCTTTGGCTGTTACATATGGTTGGGAGGTGTTCCTGTTTGACTGGTAACAGTATGGATGAGGCTGTTGTAGATGCCAGCAGATAGAAGAAGGATTCTCCACTGGGAATACAGTGCTTGCTGAGTGGGAAAGGACAAAGCTAGTAGGGAAAGATATGCTATTTTTAAGTTTCCAAAAATATTAAAGCAAATCCTTAGAAGCCTTGGGAATATGCCTCTAGCGAGCAAGTCTGCACTTGCCTGAATCCATAAGATTGACCCAGAATTAATATTCTTCGTAAAAAAAAACAAACAGAAAACCCTCACCCAAGCAACCTGTCTAAATAAAGAGCTCATTTTTTGTTAGCAGAGAACTGCATTTAGGTTACATTAAATCCGACCTTCTTTACAAGATGGGAAAAAATAAAGATCCAAGTTAATTATATGATCAAACTGGGAAATCTTCCATGTTTGCAGTGTTCTGTTAAATAACACTCAGCTACAATGGTAGACCTTAGCACATCTGGTCTGAAAAACACAGGAAGAGGAAATACATTGTTTATCAGACTAAATATAGTTGGATTGGACATATTCTGTGAGTGGAACGGTCAGAGATGGCGGCTGATGTATACTGGGCCAGATTCTCAGTTGTAAGTATTACAGTTCCATGTATTCCGCTGGTTCTAATGGTATTTACAGCCCACTGAGGAACATTGTCTCTTTGCAAAAAGTAAAATTGAAATGCAACCATGTGGTGTGGGTTGGCTAACGGGAGATGCAGAGTTACCCAGGTTTCCTTTGGGCTACATGCACATATTAAGCCTTTCAGTTGTGCCAAGGATGAGAAAAATCTGGGTGGGTTCAGCCTGAAGGCAGCACTTGCATGCATTCATTATTGCTCATAATCTGTCTGTTATTTCTGTTTGAACAAACGGAGTCCATTGATTACCAGTTTATTTCATGTTTACAGCATGTGTATATTTGCACTGCATACTGGGAGGGAGCGAAATTCCTTCTGGAGGCCTCTCATATGAGGACTGACAGGAGAAGCATTGGAAAGCTGTCAGCATGCTGGTGTATTTTATCTGGGACTTGTAGCTGTGGGTAGTGGGAACTCAAAGCTTCTGGTAGCAGCGGTGTAGCCAACTTTAGGCTGCTGTGCTCCTTACCTAGGTACTCAAGGCACACTGTGTAGTCACCCAAGAGAAACAGAAATCACCTGGGGGCAGGATAAGGCACCTTCTCATCCTCCCAGTTCCACATAGGAAATTTCCTCAAGCACATCAACAAGTGTCTCAGTGGGTGATGAATCTGAGCATCTCAGTGCTCACTGGCAGTACACCTCTACAGCATGGCTCCTCTTGTAGCTTACACACACCTGCAAGATGCTTGGAAGTCAGTTGGACTGAGCTGTGTTGACAGTGGGGACACAAGGGTCAAGAAAGTCCATCTACCCTGGGATGGGTGTCCATGCAGGGTTTTGTTGATTTCCATGTGGGGTAAAGAACTGTGTATGGATGAGCCTGTGCTATGGCTTCTGTATTTCTGTGGAGCTTCACCTCTTAGGTTTAGGCTGGTTATGAGCCACATTTCAGTGACTGTCCTTGACACTGATGTAAAGAAACTCTGATCTTGTTCAGATCTCACCTCTAGATGAGAAGGCTCTAGGCTTCTAGCCTCTAGGCTTCTCAGTCTTCCTTGGGAGCAGTTTCAGAACTCAGCTGTGAGCATCACTTCCTTTAGAGCTAAGGTAACCTTTCCTCTTCATCTGCTGTTTCGGTCAGGAGTACCTGGTCTGATGATGCTAGTTAACCGGTGTCTCTGGAATTCAGCTAAAGGGAGAATAAAGGTGATCCTGTGCCAGAATAGAGAGGAAGAATGGCTGAAAGGAGGCAAGCAGTGTTAAACCGGGTGAGGCATCCCACCTTCAATGTATTGTGCTGCTTCATGGCACTTTTTGCTCTTGCTTCTGAGCACAATGAAAGAGCACTCTTCCATCTTAAATAGTGCTCTCTTCCAAGTATCAACCTCTGAATGACCCCAAGGTTAATGTTTGTTGTAGAAAGAAGATCAGACCTATTCATCCCTGGAGGTTTGAATGAACTAACAAGAGTGCTGGCTTGTAAGAAGAGGAAAGAAGGGAAAATGCTGAACTTGAAGGCTCTGACTTTTGCTTGCCCTGCATAATTCACTTACCTAGAAGCAGATAAGCAAAGCAAGTTTTTCTCTTGCTGTCCTGACAGAACGAGTAAAGTATTGCACTCATTCATTTTGAGCACACAGAAATATCTGCTTTGTTTTGAACGCAGAGGAGAAGAAAGATACCTAAGACCTCATGATTAGAATTTAGTGGATTATCTCTAATACACTCTAGTAAATGAGGCCATTCCCTTTTTTAACCTCACCCAGGACTATTTTCAAACCTGCTTTTTCATGACATTATACACAATGTGGGGTCTGGCTGTAGCTCTGATTATTGGGAAGGAAACTCGTGCAATGCCTGCACATGATTGCTGATTTTGGGCAAAAGCCCATTTTCTTCCTGCTCACCAAGGAACTCTTGAGGCAGGCGAATGCATTCCCTTGTCCTCTACAGAGCAGAGAAAGCATTTCTGGAGCCCGGACAAAGTGATTCATGGCCTTACGCAGCCCCCATAGGCCAAAAAGGCCAAAGATGCATTCACTCTCCTCTTCCTCCTCCGTTTCCTTCTGAAACCAGAGCACAGCAGTTAACTCTGACATCTGGTCTCTGGCTGCTGAGTAACCAAGCTGTACTTAAAGGTGGGGAGCGTTTTCCCTTTGCACTTAATGGAGTACTGTGCATTCAGGCTGGATGTCAGTATTTGCTTCTGTAAATAGGATAGTGTTGATTTGTGTCCTCCACCTGAGTCCTGTGTGTCTATATTCATATCTCCCAAGGAGAGAAGATAATCTTTAAGCTTCTGTAATATTAAAATGTCCCTGCCCTAACCTGAATGCACAGAAGTGGAGTGCAATGAAATATAGCTACTTTCTTTGATTTAATTTATTTTTCTTGGAAAATAATTTTGCCTGTGTTCAGTAGTAATGGAAAGATAGTGTCGATGATCAGAAAGCAGTAAAACTGTTGAGAGTTGTCCATAATGCTTGGGATAAGTGTGTAAATTAAAGGTGGGAAGGGCTAGTAGAGGGCTTGGTTCCCTGCACTGAACAGTGCTGGGCTACACCTGTATCGAGCTTGTGATATCCTAGGATAAGTAGATTTACCAGGGAGCTTGACACGAGTTTATCACTCAAGTGGTTTGCTGATGTGTTAAAATTACATAGGAAAAGATTTGAAAATGAAGGTTGTAACAGAAAGTGAAAAATCCCCTCAGCAGCTTCTTACACCCACTCCAGAGCTCAGGTTTCTGTGCAGCTTTCTCACATGTAAAGAAGGGATGTTCCAAAGCACAGGTGGGTTATAACCAGTGTTTTCAAGTTTAATGGTTGGAGCGCTCGGGGTTTTTTCTCCTTCTGTAGTGAAGAGCATCTGCACTTTTCCAGTCATTGCAAAACCCACTTAGACAACATTGTAAGATGTAGAGAGGTAACTGAGGATCCTGTAGCACGTCTCAAGAGTTAAGGTAGGATTTGTCTAATCGCATACTGATGTCTGCATCTGAGCAAGACATCCCTTGTCAGCATGCACAGCGAATGCAGGGCTGCTCACCCCACATGTCAGTGCCCTCAGCCCCACTGAGTGCGTGTGACATGTGGCTTGAGGGCAGACACTGATGCTACAGACAGCTGAAATTAGCTGAGATGGATCTTCGCCTGGCTGGATCGCAGCACTACTTCGGTGGTGTGGTTTGCAATGGTACTTACCTCTGCTTCCAACTTGGCACTTGTTGGGAAGTGTGAGGCCTTCTGGTTTGCTTTATTTGCCTTTGTTTTTTTCTTTTTATTCTAGAGCAGGTAGCACTAAGGTGGTGGATAAAGTAACTGGTCCTTGGTTATAATACTGTGGCGTAAAAATGATTTGGGTTTTCTCAAGTATTATGGAGATCAGGTTACTGTATCAACATTGGACTGTGCATAACTTGGAATGTGTTAAGACACATAATACTTGTGTCGCAGTTGATGAAAGTATTTCTTTATGCTTACTCAGTACTAGATACCTATCATGAAACTTTCCCTAAGGAATCTGCTGGAATGATGGGAGATTCTTCATAAGTGATACAAAATGATTAACTACAAGAGCTCCATTATGATTTCACAATGTTCCCCCCACCTCCAGTTCCAGCTCACAGAAGTATTCCCAGTTTTGCATAGTTGGTTCTCTGCATGTGTGCTTACAGTCTGTACAGAAATGCACTAAAATGAGTCGCCCTGCCCGGGAAGGCTTTATATTGTATAGAAAACGTAGCACTGGGTACTGCTCTTCATGTGCACAGGAGAGTTACAGGTGTCGGTCTCGTTTACAGAAATGATGGCGCTTTGCAACTTTCTATAGTATATTGCAATATATTTAAATGTCCTGTTTGACATGTGAAATGAAATCAAGTCAATGCGTTGTTATGTATTTGAAGTATGAGGAACGATTCACTAACAACCAGCAAGGCTTTTAGAAGGTGTCCGCAGTGTAGCCGTCTGTGTGATCTGTCTGGTGTCTGTGATGTTAAAGGAAGCAACAATACTGTCACTGTTGAGAATGAAGAGTTTCTTTTGAATGATGCAATAGCTTACAGTGTCTTTCCTTTGTAGCTGCCCAGAGTGGTGAAGGGGAAGCAATTCTTGAAAGAGTTCAAGAGAACTGGTTAACTGTGAATGGGCCTAATCTTTCGTGAAACCAAGAACATTTTTGGACACACACAGGACTTGAATACTCAAAAGGATTGGAACTTAGTGTTGTGCCAAAGTTAAACTACTGCAGTTGGCAGAAGTTCTGCACTGTAAATAGAAGACTGATTAAGAGACAGCTTGTAAAAAAACACAAAAAATCAGATTTTAATACAGTACATTTTTATTCTGACACGATGGAAACAGTTTGGTTTAGACCTTTTTTGAAGAGGCTTCAGTGACCACTAGATTTTGTCCTCTTATATTTTGGTTGGCCTAGTACTATATGTTCTAGTAAGATGGGCTTTACTGCCTGTGTTCTTTGATATGTGATTAAGCTTATAGCTTTGAGTGACCAAACATTTTACAGAGTAAAAGTTCTTAGAAACAATATATAACGTAACTGATATTTTCTGTGTCTTATTTATCAGGCTCTGCACAAACTTGGGAAGTTGTGCTGGACTTGTACAACTCCTGTATGGGAACGCAGCATACTTCTGGATGTTACCCCCGTAAGCCTTGGTGGCACTACGGAGCTTGTCTTTGGATTTATTTTTGTTATGTTTTTTGAGGCAAAGAGACGATGGATGCTGCTGTAAGATATTTGTAGTATTCCCATTATTGCTTTCTGTAGCAATTACTGCTTTTGCTTCAACAGATAAAGAGAATAAATCAGAGAGAGGAAAATCCTGGAAGACGCTGGGAGAAGAAAAGGATCATGTGGGAACTGCTGAAAATAAACTTTGTACCAAAAATCTGAAAACAGAAGTAATAGAATAACTGTCTCCTTACTGAGCGCGTGTGGGTTTAAGAGGTGGTGTGGAAACCAGCAACGTGTCTGTATGAAGCTGGCACAAATCACGTCTTCTCAAATGCCTTTTTTTTGTCCCTGTTACACAAAACTGAATCTCACCAATTCCTCAGATGTGTTGAATTTGGAGAACTGGCTTTTGGCTGAGCAGCCAGCGTGAGGTCAGCCTCACGTGCGTGTCAGTACAGCTGCTTGTTGCTGCACTGTTCTGCTGCGTCAGCAGGCCAGGGATGCTCACATGGTTATTCCCATTAAGGCAGATGCTCTTTATTACTGCATTTAAAGTACTCGGGGTGGGAAGGGTAGGGGCGAGTGGGAGCCAGCTCTCCATTTCAGCCCTGTCAGTGGGACATTATGCTGTGTGGTTGCTTTTAACATGTGCCTTCTCAGAGGAGAAGGCTTTGAGATGAGCACTTTCTGGTGAGCTCGACTAGCTGTCGCTCACACAAGCTCCCTGCTGTCTTGAATCAGGGTGACCCATCCCACCGACTGCTTCAGCTGTTGTGCTGCAACAGGAGGGGCTCAAGACCCAGTCTTTCCCTCAGGCATTGTGCCTCCAGCCCTATCCCCATCTGAAAACGGTGTTTATGGCGATAAAATCACTCCTGTGCTGTACCTTATGTCAGTCCCGAGAAACCACATCCCTGGCTGAAGTAATGACCTATGCACAGGCCTGGAGATGAGCGCCAGTCCTCAGTACAGCTTGGTGGCTGGCCAAATAGTTCTACTTGGTTCAGTGAAAAAAGGGGGAGGGAGAGAAGGAATGCTTACCCAAGAATCCGTCAGCTAATGAGGGAGTTATGGAGAGCCCTGGATTATGCACAGTCACCTTTTTCAAGCAGTTACCTTTTTTGTTTACAGTGGTAGCAGTGATTCCAAAATGCTGCAATTCAGTCACTATTTCACAAGGGACCAGCTGGCCTTGTGGGTTGTTTCCCCTCTCCCAGCCTCCTCTTCCCAGCCCCTTCCCTCTTCCATTTGTTTTCACTACAATATTGTCAACTACTATATTTAGGAATTTAAAATACCAAGTCACTTTGTGCACTGCCTTATTTTTCCTTTTACACCAAAACATCTCCTTCAGAAGGATGTTCAGTTGCTCCCTGGAGACTCGGCATTGCTTTGGGTGCCAGTGGTGGTCTTTAGCCTGTCAAATGGTGGTTTCTGACATTTTTGGTGGGTCAATGACTTGTTGCACTTCAGATGCTGTAAAAGAAAACCTTTGAATATATTTATATGTTTCTACCGCTATCATGTTGAACTATGAGCATTGTGACTAATGCATCTCCCATGTGTGTTTCTTTACAGGCTCAGCGCTGAGCCGACGTTCATTAACTTAAAGTATTTATTTGGTAGAAGAAAGACGAGGGAAAAGGGGAATGAAAGTGTGTGTCACACCTAGGTGATTTGTGTCTTTGGGTGAAAATAAAGGTCAGTGCTGGCAGCAATTCTCAGTGATTTTCAGTTTTCCTAAATGAAAGCCAAATAGGAAAAAACGTAATTGCAGTGCAGTCTTAAGGAACTCCCATGGAAGAGGGCCCACAGAACAGCCTCTCATAATGACGTGTTCTGAACTGAAGGAGACAGTACAAATAATACTGCAATTGTAGCTGCTCTCAGTCCTTTCCAGCAGCCAGCCAGAGCCTCAGGTGAAGTCCTGCTGCAAGAGTTTCTGTACAAGCATCACCTCCAGCACCCACAAAGTGTGATGGAAGTGGCTCATAGTTCCCCTTAGTGACACCACAGAGTTAAAAACTGCATCACTGACATATGTTTTACAGTGTTCTTTGCTCTAAATCCATTTCACTTGCAATGATTTGGGGACAGGAGCAATTGTGGGCAAAGTCCATTCTTGATTTCTGTGTTTGTTTGCGTTTGTTCATTGAGAGGTGCTTTCCCACGTGCTTTCTGCGGGCACTGCTGCTTGTACAAGGCAAATCTGAAGCCCTACAAGCTAAATTTATTAGCAGTTTCCACTGGTCCTTTCCAGCCGTGCAAGAGCTGCATGGGAAACGAGGCACTGGAGAATCAACAAACAGTTTAGTTGGTTCCCTTGTGGAGGCAGCTTCTCCGTATGGAAAAGGAGAGCGGAACTGGAAAAGCCCATGAGTTGTGAGAGTCACTCCAGGGCAGTCCCAAGGTCAATTCCTTCAACATAGTGTATTTTTTTCTGATTCCTTAGATTTGTTTCTTTGTGTTCCTGCAAGACAGTGGCATAGGAGGAGGTCAGCTCAGTTTAACAGATGTTGTAACCATAGAGGTCTACAGGAGCCAGGACTGCTTAAATGGTGTCCTAGAAGAGTTAGCACCAGTGTTAGCCCTGAAAACCGCAGTAGTGAAGTTTTAACCAAGAGAGGTAATAAATCTGCTGCGGTCTCCACGGCTTGGTTTCGTCACGGGTAACAATTAAGCAACAAGCATGACTGTGGCCAAGGGAAGTTAATGAGTTTTCAGGAGAACAGATAAAACTGAGAATAGGGGCACTGGGGGAAGCATATGAACTTCACTGTGCCCCATAGCGAGTCTGTTGGGGTGTTTTCCCAGTTAGAGCAGTACATGGGATATACAGCCCTTTGCCATGACTTCCACATCCAGCTTGTATCCACCATCATCAAGGTGCAGCCTCGGTGCTTGTACTACATGGCTGAGTGAAGCAGTTCAGGTGCGTGATCCACGCCGGGGCTGGAATTGTGCAGGCTTGCAGGAGAGGATCACTGCTTTAGGATTCTCCCTGGTACCTGATCTTCCTCCTGCCTTTCCACAAAGCTTTTTGCCTCTTCTCAACAGCGTTCTGGTCAAACCCAAGGGTGCGCTCATTGTGTTCATCATTTATCTTATCAGACAGAAAATAGTTGCAAACCCCATTAATAGCTGAACACATCTGTGCGTAGTGCACCCTTTTGGCAATAACAACTTTATTGGGTTTTGTGAGGCTTAAGGGCGGAGGATTATGGCCTAATTAATATCGCTTGCTAGGAGTTTGAAAAGCTGAGCAGGCAATGAACCACCTTTTGGGGGATATGTCTTCTCCTGATTGTCCTAAGGACCCCTGAAAGGCTTTTGGCTTCTGGTAACAACAAACAGTTCTTACTCTGATTGCCATGATGCATGGCCCATCTCCACTCATTTTTGTTGTGTCTTGCCTCATGCCTTTCTGCTCAGCCACTGGCCTCTGCACTGTTAATACTGCCCTGGTTTCAATGTAGTCTCTTCCCCTTCCACAGTGTGTGAAGATGCTGGAGCACTTTTCCCCTTCAGGGTAAGGAGTCATTTTAGTTCTCGCATTTCCCTTAGCTCAGACCTGGTTCTGCTTTCCTCAAGGACAGATCTGGATTTAGCTTCCTCTCAGTTGCATTTGGCTAAAGTAGTTTCTCAGCTAGCTTGAGATGGATGGAAGTTCATCAGATCCTGCCAGCACTTCCTTAAAGATGTACTGAGCTTGAGACAAGTATTCTCCTTCTGAAATGTGGGTCAGTAGCTTCTGGGAGCTTTGGCTCAGGAGGGTGAGTCTTGCTGCCCTCAGTGTCAGCACTTACTGCTTAAGGATTGCTCTTGAGCTCTGCAGTTGCACCTCAAACCATCATAGTAAGATATGTGGGAGCTCATGTGAGCTCCTCAGGGCTTGAACTGCAGTTTTGTTTGCAGTTAGTAGCAGTGATAACTTCTGTATGCCACTAGCCATGAAATGTTATTTGTACTACCCTCCCATGTTAGTCATGGACAATATCCCCTTATGTGTGACACCGTGCAAAGAGGATGAAAGATGGTCTCCCCTGTAAAGAACTTGCAATCTAAATAAAAGGCAAGAGACAAGGACACAGCGAGACAATGTCAGCAAATAAAGAGCTGCTGCTCTTCTCTTTCAGTGGAAATGTTTAGGGAAGAGCCTGTGTTACAACTGTCAAAAACTAATCTTCCTTCAAGGTATGAATATTTCACACTGCAAGAATCAGCTTAATGATTCAGGAGCCACCCATCCTTTGAGGAATGCTGCCTGTGGGCCCTACTGCCCCTTTGCTGCAGGCAACTCTCTTGCTTTGAGCAGGCAGCTAGACTCTCTTTTGCTCCCTTCCAAAGGCAGCTCCTTTCCAGCACATTTTAATGAAGCTATAAACCATGTGAGAGCTGCATTATTCCTTAACTGATGTGTGTGGGTAGTGCCTACCACGATAGGGCCCTAGTGCCGACCGAGGTTTCTTGTTTCTGCTGTGTGTGCTTGATGGTCTCTGAAACCTTTGTGGTGTGCTTTCTCCTGGCACAAGAATGGCCTGGCTGTGGCCAGGACCCATGGAGGCTATCACAATACCAATAATAACATCAGTAACTAACAAAGCACTGGGGGAGAATTCTTCTGAATTAATTTTGCCTCAAGAGCGGAGTGGGAAGCAGGGAGAGGAGGGGATGTTGGGATCTAGGCAAGCTCTGTCTGCCATGCTGCATTTTCTTTTGCTGGCCAAAAGGCCTAAGCAATAGGGCAGTGTGACAGATTCCTGTCTATCACTGGAGTTGTCTTCACTGCCCGGGCTTTCCCTGGGCTCACCCTGACTGCAAGATGCAGCCTGTTCCCTGCTCACTGGGGTTAAAGCAGGGTCACAGCACCTCAGCGCTGTGTGAACAGCTACAATAGCTTTGCTGATGTGCAGGAACCTGCTTGGTGACCACAACTTGCTGGAGCCCATTTATTTTATTGCTCTGATGTTCATGTGCCAAGCCCGTGGTTTACACTGCTGGTGGTGGAGTAAGACCTTGGCTGCCACTAGGAAGAGATTCATCACGGCTGCTTTTTATCCCCAAAGCTGCCTACACAGAGCAGCTGCAGCAGCGCAGGCTCTCGTAGGGCTTTTGCGTTCCTGAGCCCCCTCAAAGCTGCCTCTTCCAGAGATGTTTTCTCCTGCGTGAAGCCAAGGCTAATGGCACCATGGCAAATCATGCTGTGCAAGCTCAGGCAAACAGCTTTGCTTAAGTACAGTGGGAATCTGTATTCTGGCAGCTACACCGATGACTCGGATCTTAGGGGAGAAATCGAGCAAATCTCCGGTGCTGACAAGGCACAGGAATTTCCTAAAGTTGCATTTTTTTATTTCTGTAACTAATACATGAGGAGCCTTGTAAATGTTTGAGGAGAGGCAGGGGAAGGGGAGAGCCGGGCAAAGAGGAAGGAAAAAGAAAGGCAATATTATGCCTATGATTTAGGACTGAAACCACGCAGTCAGCTGCTAGGCCCCCTGTGTGGTGCTCCACAATCGCTGCTCTCCTATCAGTGATTTACCAAAGGCATTCTCTGCATTGCAACAGAGCCTTTGCAGACCACGTCGGGATCCTCTGAGGCAACCATGGCTGAAACCCCCAGCCCTGGAGGGCTCTGCAATCCAAGCTGGCAGCCAAGCGGCTGCTCTGGGATTTGCCCCTGGGTGAGCCTTGCTCTTTGTGTTTTACTCTGAGCTGGGGCCACATTTTGCTTTGATTACTCATGTTAATTTTTACTTCTTTTTGGTTTGTTCTTAATCATCGTGCTGGATTTTTGTGCTTTGCTCATTAGTGGTGCCTGCAGCATGAGCAGCAGTCCTGGAGGAGGGGGAAAGGAACGTGTGTGTTCAGTGTATGTGAGCAGAAGTGCAGATGCTGTAACTGTGATGCTCCTCCAAACCTCTGCAGGCTGAGCCCTGTGTGCTCTGCCTGTCCTGCAACAGCTCATCACACTGGTCTATTGGCAGCAGGAAGCCACATGGGTTTGGTGTGCTCATATAAGCAGCTCTGTTCTCACCTACCGTGACACTTAAAAGGACTGAGGCCTGTCAAGTACACTCTCCATTCTCTCCAGATTCACTTGTTAAGTGGTTTCCTATGTTCAGGCAGGCTTGTTTGCCAAACAGCAAGTTTAAAAGCAAAAGAAACCTCAATCTCCTTTCACTTTTCTGATCAAATCTACCTGCCAAAATTGAGTTTTGACCCAGGGATTTATGCTGGCTGATGCTGCATCCAGTCATAGCTGTGCTGGTGTGGAAGGATATTCTTAAAATTATCCACTTAGAAAGAATAATAAAACCCCCAAACCTAGAACCTGTATTTTACATGTCTACTAGAAGAAAACTTTTCAAATAACCCGAACGAGCAGTGCTTTGGCCTCAAAAGCTGTTCTGATATAGGCAGGTTCATTAGTCCATTGTACAGGTTAAGGTAGTACAAGGATGACCTTTCAGCCTACCTTCTCCAATCTCCATAGTGATTAGATGGGACAAAAAGAACCTTATTGGATGGACAGACTGGCAAGGTGGAGAGAGGGAACAGCAGTGCTGGGAAGAACACAGCACACTCTGCACCACAGCACATAAAGCTGGGCTGGCTTCATCTGGGTGCTGCTAATGAGCTCATTGCATGTGATGTGCAACGTGCCAGAGAATCCTCATGGCTTGAAGAAGCCCTATCATCAGCCTTCACTTCACCAAGTCCCCATTTACCGTATCACAGTGCTTTGGGGAGGCCCGGGATTTCACAAGCTTCCTCTTCTGCTCTGGGGCAGAACTGAAACCAAACGGAAGCATTAGCAAAATGCATTCCCACCCGCAGAGCCACCAGGCTGAGACACCACAGAATAACTACAATTACGTGATTAATTTATCAAAGCACGGGGCACTCTGGTTCAGCTCTTTGTTACCAGATCTTCCATCCTAGTGACTTGGGACGGAACACACCAGATCCACAGAGCTGCTATAGCTCCACTGCCCACCCAGTTCCTAAATCCAGTGGGATGAAGGCCAGAAGTCCACAAGCCGCTCGAGGCTGACCCCGGCTTCAGTCATGCCCAAGGAAGCTTCCTACTCTCCAGCCTGTGGAGAGAGCCGGAAGCAGAGGCCTTATGGCGAGGGCGGGACTACAGCTCCCGGCGGGCCCCGCGCCCTGCCTAAGATGGCCGCGGCCGCTGCGGCCGCTCTAGCCCTGACTCGTTGCTCCTCTGGCGGCTCGGCGCCAGCCTCCCCTGGCTGCGGGGCCCGGCGGGCGGGATGGAGCCGCTGCCGGGCTGGCAGTTCGAGGAGTCCCTCTTCACCCCGAGCCGGGAGCGGGGCCCGGCCGGCGGGGCCCGGCCGCCGTACGACGCGAAGCACTGCGAGCCCCGCGTGAGGAGCCGGGGGTTCGGGGTCGGCGTGCGGGAGCGGGCCGGGCACGGCCGGAGCCGCGCTCACGGTTGTGCTGTGCCCGCAGTGGTTCCACCGGGAGGCGGACGGAGAGGACACCGATGCGGTGACGGGCATCAAGTTCCGGGCGGACTGGGCCTACCGGCGGCGGGACTTTGAGGTACTGCTGGGGCTGCGGTGGGTGGAAGCTGAGGGGGTGCGGTGATCGCTGGTGAGCTGGGTCAGTGCGTGTGTTGTGTGGAACCCGCCCGCCAGCCATGTCCAGGAGTCAGTGTAAACCGGCCGCGGATCGGGCTCCCAGAGCCGATCCACATCAGGCTCCCACATCGGGGCGGTTCAGAGGCGAGCAGGGACGGGCTTTGTGGCCATGGAGGTTATGGTCAGCCGGACACATGTGGACTCTGCTCCGGGGAATACCGCCGTGTCCCACAGAGGCCGTGAGGTACTGGCTGCCACCCCACTGTGAGGGGAAAGCAGAACGTAGCTGTCAGGCTCCCGACACCGGTTTAGGCGCTCCGACATCGGTTGTCCCATCTCTCTGCTGCCTCCTGTGCTCTGGATGGCTGGTTGTGCCTTGGGGCTGCGTTTATGTTCACCATTTCTGTACCTCCCTGCTAGACCCTGTCCTCCCTGCCTGCTTCCTGCGCTGCACTCCAGGTTATCCATGCCCTCCTGACTCTGCAGTTCCTGTTGAAACCAGCGGCTTCTGCCCTTGTTTCAACTGTAAGAGCTTCTTGTTCCAGGCTGTGGTTGCATTACAGGCTCCCTCATTTTAAAGGCCTCAGGCCGACTTCTTGCTCCACTCCTTTCACCTTTCCCACTGGATTTGTGGATGTGTCTGTACCTCCACTGCAACTACTTCTGCTGTTTAGTGTTATTCCAGCACTACTGCTGCCTTGTCTGTACCCAACAGATGCTTTTCAGGCACAGCAGAGAGGGCCTGGAGGGACACATGGAAGCGTGCTGAAAGATGCCTCAGGCCGCGGTCGGGCATGGCTGCTGCCCTTGGGCAGAGCAGATTGCTCCTTGCGGTGGTGCCCTCTTGGGGGAGAATGACCCCCTCAGAGCTGGCAGTGGAACAGACTCTTGCTCCCTGATCCTTTTCTGTCACAGTGATCCATGTAAAAGATGCAGTGTTTGGTTGTGTTGCTAACCCGGATCACTGTGACAGAACCAGAACGAGTCTGCACATAAAGTTACGGATTGGAGAGCACCGACCTTAGCAAGAGGGATGGAGATAAGTCAGTGGGGGTGGTAATCTCCTCACTCGTTGTGAATGCTTTTTTACATCAGTCAAGGCCAGTCGATAGGAAATGCCAAGGACAGCAGCCATCTAACCTGTGCCCAGTTTTAGAATACAGATGACTGTAGAATCATAGAACCATTTAGGTTGGAAACAACCTTTAAGATCATGAAGTCCAACTATAAACCTAACCCTGCCACCAGTAAACCACAGACTGAAGGACTACATCTACATCATGTTTAAATACCTCTGGGGATGGTGACTCCCTGGGATTCATAATGCCTGATCCTTGCCAGGTTATATCACTTTGTCACATAGGAAGGTGAACATGGGTGTCCTACAGCCCTCCTCTGATCCGCTTTCACCAGTGGCTGCTGCACTCACTGGGCAGAGGGGGTGGGGGGTCCCTCCTTTACTTGAGAAGGAGTGAGCTTAACACCAGGGAAGGAAAGTATTCCATCTGTTTTGCTAGGAAGTATTTGGGGTAAGTTGCTTGGAAGCTTTTTCTGTTAGAACCAATCAGGTTTGCAAGGAACAATTAAATATTCATTTTGAGAGATGGGAGAATGAGCACTGCTCTTTAGTCTTCTGGTCTGAGCACTCACATGATGCATGAGGAACAGAGATTCCAGTCTTGCCTTCACTGAATACTTAATTTAATGTATTTAAATGTTAATTGGAGTCCTGGTGAGTGCCCTGAGCGTTAAGCTACAGAAGTATTGCTCATTCTTGTCTTTTTCCTTAGCCCAATTAATATTTAATTATTGCATGCAAATTAGAACCACCCTATATGAACAGTGGAGTTTCACCTTCCTCGTGGTGTTCACTGACTTGCTGATTACTCATGTGAGGTGGGTACTTGCAGGTTCAAGCCTTCCCCTCGAAAGGTCCCCCGAGCTGCAGCTGAGTGCTCTGATCATTAAGTGGATAGCTAGGGGAAGGATGCCTTGTGTCACATATTGGCTGGGTTGGTAGATGAGCCCTTCTGGATCAAGCCTGGTGGGGGAGAGGTGGGACAGATATGTGGTGAATCCAACACCAGTGAGGATTGAGGTTGCTTATCCCTGTCTAGACTTGGCTGTGTAGTACCAGGGCCCTCATATGTTGCTGGCATAGGTGGTAGCTGAGACCAGAGAAATGAAAATATGGACTTTATCTCCGGAATTTCCCTTCTGACTGGATTCATAACCAAAACGTACTGTCAGACTTGCTTTTAAATGAAAATCCATCACTTGTTGGTTTGGCTTTTCTTTTTGTTGACCCTACTAGAAAGCCCTGTGTGAATACTCGAAGTGCTTACTGCTCTTACCTCCCAGTAACATTGCCATGAGACGGGATGTCCAGGAAGGCCAGGCTCGCTGTTTGTCTCACTTAGGAAGGCACAAGGAGGCTCTGGATATTGCGGAAGAAATGGTAAATAATGCAATCTGTCTCTTAGGCTTTGAACATGAAAATATTGCTGGTAGTTCTTTCATATGGACCATTTTCTGGGAAAATAATCTTCATGTGCATAATCCTTCATGATGTTCAGTGCTCAGAGTACGTGGTAAACACAGGGTAACTGTCACTGCAGATATAATCACTCTTTAGAAATCAGAACACCCTGTACCACAATGAGCTTCCTGTGCAGGGAGGCTGTAGTCCTGGAAGGGACTAAACATCATGCTCTGCCAGGCAGAATTAATGTAATGTAACAGGAATTATAAGAAAGGGGATAAATGGGTGCTTAAATCTTTCCACTATAAAAGTGACGGTTCAAAACTCCCTTTTATTTCCATATACTCACTGCCAAACCTCCACCAAGAAGAGTATCTAACCACAAATGAAAACATCCAGAGGCTCTGAAGTCTGCTAGAATTTGCTGCTGCTGCTTATAAAAAGGTGTTTATACTACAAAGAGGGGCAGCTGTATAAAACCCTGAAGTCAAATATACAAGTGTCAGCATTGGCCTTCAGATGGGCACAAGACAGTCAGAGGGGATGCTGTCAGTTTGATTGTGCATGATCTCTATGACGTATCATTGAAATTAAGAGCACAATTTTGTACTGTTTAAAAATTACCTTTAGTGGTATTTGTGTGTCATTCTTGAGGGAGACATTTCCTTAGGCTCTGAAGGATGATTCTGCTCTACTGGTTTTAATCTATTGGCTTTTGTTTCTAGCAGAAAGGCGCTACTAACACAGATCACTTAACGGCGGTTCTCAACCTGCAGCTTGCCATTTACCAGGGCCTGGAAAACGTAGACAAAAAGATCATGTGTCTGCAGCAACTCATCTGCTTACATCCTTTCAACCCTCAATATTGGAAGTTACTTGCTGAAGCTTATATGAGCCTTTTACAGTTAGTCATTCCAGAAACAAATCTAAATCAGTCTGAAGAGGTTGGTGTAAGGGATAGTAGTTTCAAAACATCAGCTGGAACAGAGATTAATTTGCAGCCTTGCAGATCAGATGGCCAGAAAGAAGGCCCTTGGTGCAGCCTGGCTACAGAAACAAAGAGGGAGAATGCAGTGACTTGTAATGGCAGCCAAGCTGCTGAATTCCCCAGCCCTTTGGAAGAGCTGGAAAGGACAGACCAAGGGAAATGCACAGCCTCCGAGTCCTGGGAGCAGAACATGCCAGAGAAAGTTGGGATAAAGGCATGTGCCTCGTTTATTAGAGCAAGGTAACTAAACATGTTCTTGGAATAATGTTAACTTCTCCCAGTTGGGAACAATTTAAAACATATTTTTTGCAACCATAATATTTTCAGTTTACATTTTCAGGTTAAATGTTTGTTCCAGCATTGGTGATGCTGACTTGGAAACACTCTGCTATTGCTTCAGCAGAATCGACTAGCACGGTAGCTGTGAACAGCTGCAGCCTTAAGTGGAAAGGGTAAACCAGTGTCATGCACTGTTGAGAAGTAAAGTGGGTTTTGATGAACTTCCTCTATGAATCTTTTCAAACAATTCTATACAAAAGGGCCTGTTCTTCAACAGCTGCTGCTGTTAGAGCGTGCCCGTTTCCTGGGTTGGTGTTAAAGATGCAGCAGCAGAAGAGACCCAGAGGAGTGGCTGGCCAGTCCTCCTTATGCAATTGCCACCTGCCTTACTTGCTTGAAGCCTCATGGTTGAGTAAAACCGTATTTTATAATAATACCCCAATCTGCATAATGGATGAGGTTGAGAAATGAACTGTGTGACAGCTGATTGACAGGGCTGCATTAAAATGCTCTTTCTTTTTCTTCCCTCTCTTCCTAAATCTTTGGCACACAACAGAAATCCCTAAACCAGAATCTTTCAAAGAGATAATTAGGAACTGGCTTTGTTAAATTAGTCTTGGATTTTCTTTTCCTCTCTTGCCTCTCAGTAATGTATTAGTCACAGAACGTATTTAAATCTATTTTGTGAACTTGCACGAATGCTTACAGAGAACACTTTATAACTGCCCTGATAGGGCAAGGTTTAAGAAATGCAAAAAGAGAATAGCTTTTAACTGTATTCAGACTAAGAGTGACTTTAATTGCTACTTGGGAGAAGTTAATAGATTTAGTACTGATATTGAATATTAAAGCTACATTTGTATTAAAATCATGTGTTGCTTGTTTTGGTGTGAGTGGTTCAGCATTGAGACAATCATAAACTGTGGCTTTTCCTTGCTTGGCTACATTTTCACAAAGGGTTATTATGGCTCATATTTGCAGGTACACTTGTCCAGGGGAAGCTCCTCCCCTACCCAGGGCTTATGCATTCAATAGGCTGTCTAATATTTTCAGCTCTGTTGGATTCTGAGATGTGGACATTGTATAAATGTGCGTTCAGGGTAAATTGCAGCTGGAGAAGGGATGCTAGGATTGCATTTTGTAGGCAATAGGGTTCTGTGTTAAAGCATCAGGAATAATTGACTCTTCTAGTTTTGCCAGCCAAAAAAGGGAGAAATGGGTTTGCTCAGTTTTCATTGAGATTTCATCCTTTTGTCCCTTATAGTGATGCAAATTTTGAAACAAAACCACTTCACAAAATAAAAGTACTTTCCATTTTTACGTTGAATTTCCCAGTCCAAACTTTACTGAATTTACAAATGATTTGTTGGTTCAGACCAACACATTTTGATGTTTATAATGCTCAAATGAAAACTTTCATCTAAGGTCTTAAGTCTTCTCTTCATAAAAACACACACCTCGATCATAACACCTGCTTCATTTAACTTCATCAAATGTGATAAGAAAATTTGTTGCCATCCGTTATGCATAAAGCTTGAATTAAATATACTTTCAGTAACGATACTGCTCAGTCCCGGTTGTCCCTTGGTTTTACAGTCCTAGTGTGAGGAGGACTCTGAAAACTGCCACAGCTTCCTCAGTTGGTGATGGGGTCCCCTTGTGTTATGAAACCACGTTGTGACTGCTGGGGCACTGCCCTGAACATAAAACTCTGGTTAAAGGTTTTAGAAGATCCTCCAGGGTTGGCCTGTGTGTTTGATATTTGTCTAACCCCCACATTTGTAGCTTTCCAGGCTGGAAAAATATCACAGCCTTCGGCAAAAACACGCTGCTGGCTTATTAGGCCTGAATAAGGATATGGGACTCCTGGTGTGCTGCAGTTGATGCAAGCAGATCCGAGCTTCACTTTTGAAATGTGTGGTGAATACATGGGGAGATAAATGGTTGTGCAGAGCAACCAGAGATACTCAGCATGTTGTTTTTTATTACTTGTGTCACAGCAGGGCTATTCTGTACCCGTGGTCATTGATAGGGATGTAGGAATTTCTTTGCAGTTTCTGCAGTCAGCAAATTTCCAGAAGAGCTGTTTTAAAGTGTGATATTTCAGTTGGGTTTAGGTTCACTGACTTTTCTGCCAGCTGTGGTTTTTTTTAACTGCCTTTTGCATTTCAGGCTTTTACTCCAGCTTATCCAGTCACAACAGTCATCCTTTGCACTAGAGAGGAACATTAAAGATCAAAAAGAGATTGATGGCAAAGTGGCACAACTTGGCTTCAGTGAAAATTCCTTGCTGTTGATGGTCAAGGTAAGGGGCTGTTTCCTTGTGTGTGAGTTCTCAGCTATACTTAGGCTGGTTGAGGTACTTGAGTCAGTGGTTTAGGCACAAAATTCTATGACACTCTCCTGAGCTAATGAATGGAGCCAGGAAGCAAATTCAGTTAGCTGGAGGGTTGCCCTGGTAGTGTGTTATCTGGGACTGGCTTGTGTCGTGCAGGTGTATCTCTGTTCTGCTGAGATTTTCCTTTCGGGAATGTTCAGGGTTGTTAAGTTTCTCATTGGACTTTTTATTTGCAGATACATCATCCCTGTGTGTTACCTGAGATGCAGATTTTATCTTGTGAATTTTAGATGCCACAAAGTGAATGACAAGTGTGAAATGGAAGTGGGGATTATTTTGTTGGTCACAGCAGCATTTAACATCTTCAGAAAAAGCCAGAGACATCCTTTTATATGCTTTCTGTGTTCTGCTTGCTGTCCTGGGTTCTAGTTTGAAAGAAATACAGAGGAGGAGAGTTAACATTGAGTGACTTTATTCATAGAGATTAAACATTTTTAGTGCTATTTATAGAGTTTCTGACTTTTATCTAAAGGAACAAGAAGAGGCCGGGGAGGTTCTAACTTTGCTGTCAGTACTACAGTTTTAAGCGAGTGGAAACCAAGCTACTGCCGGCTTGGCAGGCAGTCTTGTGGGCTTTCATCCATGAGAGGGCAGCAGCATGCAGACTATCAGGTTTTGGAAAGGTTGAGGAAAGAAACTTCACCTGCTTCCCTTGGTCTGACACCCGCAGTAGATCAGGGTGCCAGTGCTGTTGCAAGGTGAGCACACAGTTGGCCTTGAGATTCCCACTCCTACTCAGAGAGTAAAAATCCCGCTGTAGAAGCATAGCCAGAGGCTGGGAGGGTTGTGCAGGTCTGGAGTTTGGGTTCTCTGCTCTCCCTGTGTAATCAGACAGCTTGATTGTGTCTTGGAAACTTCTGGATGGTGTGTGGTTCATGTGTCAAGGGCTTGTCTTGTGAAGATTTGTTATTCATGTAATATTTGCTGGTTTCCCTTCATTTATTTTCTTGTTTCCCATCTTCTTTCTTATTCTGTTTGCAGGTTATGGGACGGGATCTTACACCAGAAAAAGAGGAATTTCAGGGCGAGGTGAAATGCATAGGCCCTTCAGTGCTGTCGTCACTGGTAACTGCATCAGCCACTGAATTTGAAATCAATTGGTTTGGGAGCCTTCAAGATGACTTATGTCACTTTGACAGACAATTCTGTTCAGATACACATCTCCCACTTTTGGTAACTTAATGGTTTTGTTGTATTTATTCATCTCTCCAAGTGATGATGGAGTGATACATGCAATAAAGTTCATACCACATTTTTTAAGAATTCTTGTTGTATGATTTGTAAGAATATATATATAAATCTCTTCATCCAGACTCTTCTTAACCTCTCATTTTCTTTGTTCACTGTTTCTATTCAAATTAATAAGGAATCCAGTATAAAAGTGAGCCTCCAGGTCAGCTTTCAGAGGCAGCTTTCCATCATAAACCTCACCGTGTTGTGCTTGACATGCCTGTGACTTTGAGGCCTGCAGTGCCAGTGGAATGGAAGGCTTCCTTCATGATGCCCAGTTTGAAAGGTTCTTGGTCTCACATCCAGTGTTGTTGCATTTAAAGCTGTGAAAACAGCCATTTTCTTAATGATCTTTTTAGTACTGATGAATTGACATTATGGGATTTCCTGCTCAGAGGTGGATAGCTAGAAATATGAAATACATTTGTGCTGGGAAATTGTCAGTAATTCTGTCTGGTTCAGGAAAAAACCTCTAAGTGGTAAATAACTTTGTAACTGGAAGGAGATTTTCTTTCTTCAAAGGTAATTGTTTTTTGCAGGTGTAGAACCAGCTACAGTTGTGTCATCAGTGTGCTGAGACAAGGGAGGAGGAAACTGTCAGGGTTGTTCCTATGTACTGAAGAGGGTTTAGTCAGATCATAAAACCCTGAGAGGAAGAAGATCTTCACTGTGAAAATTGGCAGTGTCATTTCTGCACCATACAGCTCCTTCTGTGATGCTTTCAGTTGACAGTGACACCGCTTTGCTTGACTTTCCACGGTGACAGTGCTTCAGGCTCCTACAAAAAAGGCAGAGATTATCCTGTAGTTTCTTGTGCTTGAAATAATTGACGTTTGAGGCAAACAAGATGTGTCTTCTCTCATCTTCTCGTAAACTGAGACTTCAGTTCTTCATAGCTTTTTGTAAATGTGGTTTTCTTAATGGATGTTGTTTAAACCCAGGAGTCCCTTGGACATCATTTACTGTGACTTTTCTTGATGTTTTCTTTCTGAAGTACTAAAGAGTGCTGAAACCCTGCATAGCTCACAATTGAATGCTAATTCACCATATGTGAACATGCTCTATGCTCTGTATCTGCTAGTTTTAGGTGAATTTTAACGCTTTAAGATACTGGCTGGGGACCCAGTTCCTAACTCTCACTATGGTACAGCCCTCTGAGAAGTTGACTGTGAAACCTCTTGGAAAAGTGGAATATCGCCTTCAGCCATGTCCAATTATCTTTGATAGTTTGGTGACTTAATACAATTAAACCACATCCTGGTCAGCCTGTTACGAAAGATGATGACTTTGCAGTACACTTGGGTAAGCATTAACACACTCAGAGCATATTACAGAATATTTGGTTTAGTCATGCTTGCTCTTTGCTAGGTGGAAATACTTGTGTGTGTGCGTGGAGTGCTGTATTTGTATGGCAGTGAAGCCCGCCTGAGGGGCTGGGGATGCTTTTAAGACTTAACTTGTGTAAGTTTTCAGCAGAGACTGTCCATAATGTGCTGTAAATTAATGATGATGTTGGAGTCAACAGTCAACAATCTTGCAGCAAAGACACAGCAAACATGGAAAGCTTAGTGCCGGATGTGTCAGCAAACAAACGGAGCAGGGACTTCTCCTTTTCTTATCTGAAGGTTGTAAGTAGCCACTTAAGATGGCTCTAATTTGTTTTGCCACAGCTCTTAAGTAGGTTCAGTTCTTACGACACCAGAACACAGCTTTTGTGGAGCCAGGTCTGTATAGATATTTAATGGGAGCTCACCACATGAGCTTGCTTCACGGTTTAGAAGGTGGAAATAGCGTTGATGCTATTACAGCAGCAAATTAAATGCTTGCCAAATGCCATCAGTTTGTGACAGAGGTGTCCAAAGTACACAGTGGTCTGGAGACTCTTTGGTGTGCGTGCAGTGTTTGACTTGAGGTGGTGTCTCTGGCTGGGAACACAACAGTTAAGTCCCTGCTGGCTCTGCAGTGGAAGGCAAGCAGCAGCTCTTACCAACAGGCAGGATTTTCTCAAACATAACAATAAAGCAGAAATGTTGGGTTGAACTACTGCAAAGCAAACAACATGAATGGTGTTCTGAACGTGGTGCATAGTTACTGTCCCAGATAACCAGTGCTTATTGCACTGTGGCTATGAAATACTCCTTTGTTCCACTTGTGCCTGGCTATCTCTCATCTCAGCTACTTCAATTCCTCCTTTTTTGGCCTGCTCCTCACTTCTTTGGCATGCCACTTCCAGCGCCAGTTTTCTGTTTCTGGTCATATCTCACGAGGGGTTTTGTGTTTCTGTCTTGCATTTTGAATGCCTCATCGTTGCTTCTGTGTGCTGCATAATTCTACATCTGCCTGCAATAATTTCTTCATGTTTCAGCTCTTATGAGCCCAAATGATCTATGATTGCATGGTTATTGGTATTTGTACACAAACCAGTGCTCCGTGCTGAGTTAAATGGGAAATTAGAGTATTACAGATTGCAAGTGAGAATCCATGGACAGTTCCTGAGGTTTGATTTTGTTAGTTTAACACTTGCTCATGTTACAGATGCTTTGGGAATGACCCTCTGACGCTGGTTGTGATGCTTCTGAAATGGTTTCTGTGTACAAATACAATCTAATTGTGTCTTGCTTTTGAGTCTTTGAATGCTGCTGGCTTTGAGGTGAGGGAACACGACAGTGCTGTAACTAGTGACATTAACAGTTTTCTCCATCACAGAATCACAGGTTGGTTTGGGTTGGAAGGGACCTTAAAGCTCATCCAGTTCCAACCCCCGACCGTGGGCAGGGACACCTTCCACTAGAGAAGGTTGCTCCAAGCCCCATTCATCCTGGCCTTGAACACTGCCAGGGATGGGGCAGCCACAGCTTCTCTGGGCAGCCTGTGCCAGTGCCTCAGCACCCTCACAGTGGAGTTTCTTCCTAACGTCTAATCTTAATCTCCACTCTTTCAGTTTAAAGCCTTTCCCTCTTGTCCTATCACTGTGTGTTGAATTGACCATGACTGAGATGCTCTATCAATCCTCCTTCTCAGCACAACAGGGAATGAAAAAGTAAGATGAAAAGTAAGACGGGTTGAGATGAAGTCAGTTTAATACAGAAAAAAGCAAAGGCTGTGTGCTGAAACAAAGGCAAACAAAAATCTTCAACCCATACTTCCCAGCAGCAGGCAATGTCGTTATAAAAGTACAACAGTAGTCCTCAGTTTGCTTATCAGGAATGAAGACTTACAGCACAGGGTCCTGCTTGTATCCCCAGCCAACAACCACCTTTATTGCTGGCCATAACAAGGGGGTTGAGCTAGTGCCAACTTTGCCTTCTTTACAGTACCTGCACACACACTGGAAGAAAACAAAAACATAAGCAAATCTGAGACAGGACCTGGGGGTCTGCAGAGCCCCCTTCCCGACTGCAGCTATGGTGCAGGGGTGCTCAGGAGGGTAATCTGGCTTCTGCACAGGCCCCTGCAAAGCCTGGGTAAGGCCTCAGGGCACTCTGGAGGGGAATTAGCATCTTTTGTAGGTTGTGTCCCCAGAGCTGGATGCAGTGCTCTAAGTGGGCTCTCGCAAGAGCAGAGTAGAGGGGCAGGATCACCTCCTTCGACCTGCTGGTCACGCTCCTTTTGGTGCAACCCAGGATAGAGTTGGTTTCTGGGCTGAGTGCATGCTGCTGGGTCATCAATGACCCAAAGTTCTTCTCCACAGGGTTACTCCCAATCCCTTCATGCCACAGCCTGTACTGATACTGCGGATTGCTCCACCCAGGTGCAGGACCTTGCGCTTGGCCTTGTTGAGCTTCACTGTGCTCACTTGGGCCTGTCCAGGTCCCTTGGACACCATCCCTTCCCTCCAGTGACTCAACTGCACCACTCAGGGTGGTGTCACCGCAAACTTGCTGAGGGTGCGTTGTGCTGCAGTGGTGTTTGAGCCCTTCCCGCACGGCAGAGGGATGCAGTATGTCAGCATCATCAGCATGTATCAGTGCAGGGCACTGACCCTCCTGCCAGTTCATTCCTGTAATCACTGGGTGTTCAGCCTTGTGGGGGCTTGCTAGGGGTTTTGGCACAACTTGCTGAAATTGTAAACTCGCTGTTTTCCATCCCAAGTGAAATTCCATTCATGTCATGTTCAAGTTCAGCCATCATCTGAACTAGCACAAGCTGTATCCCTGATTCAAGGCTGAAGTCAGCTCTTCTTCGTTCACCATGTGGCTTGTTAGCTTGTCCCTTACCTACTTTTTATTAGCTGTGTTCTCCAATGTGCCTTGTAGGTAAATGATCTTCCCCCACAGAGATTAAGATAGAATCATAGAATCACAGAATAGTTAGGGTTGGAAAGGACCTTAAGATCATCCAGTTCCAACCCCCCTGCCATGTGCAGGGACACCTCACACTAAACCATGCCTCCCAAGGCTTTGTTCAGTCTGGCTTTGAACACCACCAGGGATGGAGCATTCACAACTTCCCTGGGCAACCCATTCCAGTGCCTCACCACCCTAACAGGAAAGAACTTCCTCCTTATATCCAATCTAAACCTCTGCTGTTTAAGTTTTAACCCGTTACCCCTTGTCCTATTACTACAGTCCCTAATGAAGAGTCCCTCCCCACCATCCTTTTAGGCCCCCTTCAGATACTGGAAGGCTGCTATAAGGTCTCCACGCAGCCTTCTCTTCTCCAGGCTGAACAGTCCCAACTTTCTCAGCCTGTCTTCATATGGGAGGTGCTCCAGTCCCCTGATCATCCTCGTGGCCTCCTCTGGACTTGTTCCAACAGTTCCATGTCCTTTTTATGTTGAGGGCACCAGAACTGCACACAACACTCCAAGTGAGGTCTCACGAGAGCAGAGTAGAGGGGCAGGATCACCTCCTTCGACCTGCTGGTCACACTCCTTTTGATGCAGCCCAGAATACGGTTGGCTTTTTTGGGCTGTAAGCGCACACTGCAGCTGGCTCATGTTAATTTTCTCATCAACCAACACCCCCAAGTCCTTCTCCGCAGGGCTGCTCTGAATCTCTTCTCTGCCCAACCTGCAGCTGTGCCTGGGATTGCTCCAACCCAGGTGTAGGACCTTGCACTTGGCATGGTTAAACTTCATGAGGTTGGCATCAGCCCAGCTCACAAGCGTGTCAAGGTCCCTCTGGATGGCATTCCTTCCCTCCAGCGTATCAACTGAGCTAGTCTCCTAGTCTCATGAAGATCTCCTTCATGAATTCCATGCTTCATAGGCTGCAGAAATTAAGGCTTCAGTGGCAGTGGTCTGCAAACTTCTCCCCATATCCCTTTCCCTGCCACCACCAGTTTGGCCACAATGGGATCAGTGAACTGAGCCAAGTTTAGAAGAATCTTAATTAGGCCGAGGGAACTCATCTGTTTAGTTCTGTTTCTGTTGATTTCAGAAGCAAACTGTGTTTCCTCTTCACCTGGGCTCGGACTTAAACTCATTTTGCTTTTGGAAGAGAAGAGAGTGGGGTGCATGAGTCAAGAGAACATGAAGAAACAAAGTGATTCTCAAAGGGATTTTAATGAAAGTCTCTTTTATTTGAATGCTTGCCATATTTAGATACTGAAGTAGAATTGTCACAGGAATGAAAATCAACTTCCCCTTCTTCCCAAGGAATCTAAAAAGTGTTTCTATGTACAGAATTTACAACTATATGCAGTAGTTTATTGTTACTCTGGACTCCAATATTTGATTTCAGAGGTAAATCCATGCACACCAAAGCTAGAGCAGGAAGTGCCCATCCTGTTCCTCTCATGATGTTCTGCCAATGTTACTGTCATGCTTTCAAAATGATTGCTCTTCCAAGGAAGAGAAACTGTCCTCACCTGAGACCTTGCTGCTGCATACAATAGTCATCACCCACAGCCTCAGTAACTGCCTTCCTTGAGCAGGTGAGAAGCAAGAGGAAAGATGTGCAAATGTGTTTTGGTTCCTGTTTTCTGTTGGAGTCAGATGAAAGATGATATAAAGTAGGTGTAAAAAAATAATCTACTGACAGATCAATGGATGTGAGGCATCTAACTACGAGATTTGGGTGGAAATCCTTTGTTTCAGGAATTTTCGTACTATTTTTTGCCTTTTACTTACAGACGCTTCCTTCGTTTTCATGGATTATTTGGTAGAAAGTTTCTCTGGTTTGGTTCAAGCTGCTGAACCTCTGTAATTCCCTCTGTAACTGTATTCAGTGGGCACTACAGGCACTCAGCTTCTCTCTAAACATCAGAAACCTCGAAGAACTCTGAAATACAGCACTGTTGCCTCTAATTTAACCTTCAATCAAATTACCATTGAGAGGTTTCTAATATCCACATGCTATTAAATGAATTGGAACTCAGTCCTGGTGTGTTACTTGTAGGACTTTGCTTCTTCACTCAGCTTCATTTTCCAGTCTGGATCTAGACAGCTACTCTGCAATAAGGAAAACTGCTCTGAGCTGGTGGGATTGGAGGTGGTAACAAAGTGAGCTGAAGGCACAGAGTGGAAGTGAGCTGCAAGATGTAACCTGAACTGCTGGGCTTGTGTTCACAGACCCTGTCCTAAAACCTCACCAAGAGCTGGCCTTGCTGCTGTACCTCAGATGGTGCAGAGGAACAAACTCCTTCCCCATCAGCCCTCAGGAGTCCTCCAAAATCAAGGTGCGATGACAGCACGGAGGTAGTAGACTGCTGCTGCCAGCACTGCCTTGGTTTGCTGCATAACCAAGCCTTCAGCCTCCTCATGCCAGTGCTACGATGCACAGCAATAAACTGTGCCTCACCCCATGCCTGGCCACCTGAAAACCAGTGACCAACTGAATCTACTGCTACACAGGTACGCTACCGAGGGCAGGGGATAGGCGGCAGCAGTGCTGCACTATGAGCAGCATTATTTAGATGTGTTCTTCCTGGGGTCATGATGCACCCAGTTTACACATTAGCAAGGCTTGGCTTTTTAATTAGGGAAACGAAGCATCCGTAAGCAGCAAAACAAAAACAGGAGGCTTGAAATCATCCTCATTTTGTATTATATAGAATTTCTATATTCATCAGTACAGGAGCGATTGCTAAACAGGTCCTCACTAGGCTTACTTGCAATTCAAACCAAGGTGGTTATTATGTAAACAGGTTAGCTTGGTGGAGGCATCTCCAGGGTGAGTTTAACCCTGTTCTATTTGCTTCTTCTTGTCTAAGTCTTATAGGCCTGTAAACGTTCATGTTGTTATACAGCACTGCGGAGTTATCAGCCACATAGGGCGGCTGGTAGTAGTTACCCTGGATGGCCTTTTGTGGTGATGAGGGTGTGAATGAGACATAGTTGTGGAAGGAATTAACTCTATGCAGAGGTGACTGTGGGGCTAAGTTGCTGCTGAATATGAGGGCTGTTGGATTCTGCTTGTTCTGGTGGTTGCTGCCATTGGAGAGGCTGCTGAAGGGATCAGACAGAGTGTTGGTGTTTTCCTCGTTGCTGCAGGGGAGGCTGCGCTGGGGGGCCCAGCTCCTGTTGAACAGGAAGGGCATGGTGCGTGGCGGAGAGTTTGGGCCCCTCACGGGCTTGGACAGAGCGTAAAGGTGTCGGAACTCTTCATCAAACAGCTCCACAACTTGACCCGTGAATTTGGAGAGGAGGTTGCGGTGAACCTGGCCACATAACCACGTGAAGCTGGAGGGAGGGACAAGGTAAGGGACAGCGTTAACATCAGCCACTAAGGACTGGGCATCCCTGCAGGGGTGGTGCGAAAGGCAAATGTGCTTTACTGCTGACGTTCTTGACTAAACACAGCATGAAGATGGTGTCACAGTTAAATTTCAGGTCAGTTTGCATCAGTGCTCTTTGGCTCGGATCAACCTTTGTTAGTGCAGCTGTCTCTAAGCCTTCCAGAACCCTTGTCAGGTTACACAACCTCCTAAAGCAAGCGGTGATCCAGATGCACTGCAGGTCTAAAAGTCAGGTATAGAACCCAAGGTTTGTGTGTCTGTTCCATGGAAAGGAGTTCAGACCCCACTTCTGGGTACCAATCTTCCAAGCACAATGCTTAAAGTTAGCTCTTATCATGTCTTATCTGCATACACATACATTGTACCTTCCCTGCAGTGCCAGGTGTAACTCTCACCCACTCCAAACTGACGTTAGAAAGACTAGTGCAAATAACCACTCATTGTTTCCATGTTGCCATACTTTTTCTGCACTGGTCAAGAGAAACATGTGAAGACCCAACCTTCCTGTTACATCCACTTCCACAGAACAAACCACCACACCTGGCAAATGCCCATTTTCTTCACTACAGAGAAAATGAAGTTATAAACATTTCCTACAGCCTTTCCAACAATAAAAATACCACTTTGCTATAAAGGAGAAGCACCACAGTAGTTTTCATTCTGGTAGTCCAGAGACACACGTGAGGATATCCCACAGCTTTTAAATGATTTTTCTTTTATGTGCTTTCCTAATCCACTTGGCAAACATAAAATCATGCTCTTTTACCAAACCACAAGCCAGCCTGATTGTGGTGTGCAGGCTGCCTTGTCAGAGCAGCAGCAATAAAATGAGCACAGTTGAGAAAATGAAATGTAATTACTCCCTGAGCTGATGGGGCTCGAGCTGTGCAGCAGAGGATACAGAGCAGCACTGAACTCAAACCTGAGGTTATTCTGTGTTTCAAACCTGAGGTTATTCTGTGTTGCCAAACTCTGCCCAAGTTATTCCTGCGTGACTTCATTAGCTACGCTGGATTTGCACAAGGATTTGGCTGTAGGTGTGTGCACTTCACATCTTGTGCTTGTCATGTTTTGACAAGAGGCCTTTGAAGCTCAGTGGGACTGACAGCCTGAGCTGATGTTCAGGGAGCAAAGCCAGAGGATTTATATCTGCCCATTCAGAGCATTCTTACACTGGGCTGGGTTTGGGGCACACAGTGGTTTTATACCGATGGCTCAGGGGCAAGTGGAGGAGTGAAGAAATCACTAATTCAATGCCACCAGCCACCCCTAAAATATACACTGTACATTTTATGACTGGACATGAAAATGTGCAGTAGAATACAGCTTCTCCTCATCCAGTTTGTTCAGCTCATTCTAGATACGGACAAAACCTTGGGAACCAAGGTGAACAGCCTAGAAATGTAACTCCCTGCTGTGTGGGTAACATAGAATCATAGAACCATAGAATAGTTAGGGTTGGAAAGGACCTTAAGATCATCCAGTTCCAACCCCCCTGCCATAGGCAGGGACACCTCACACTAAACCATATCACCCAAGGCTTCATTCAACCTGGCCTTGAACACCACCAGGGATGGAGCATTCACAACCTCCCTGGACAACCCATTCCAGCTCACCATTGCCTGTATTCACCAAGAACCACTCTCTAAACCATTGCATGTCCTTTGTCTGACTGTTCAGGAGATAATAAGCTAAGACCAAATACAAAACCACACACAATTAGTCTGGGATATCTTCATTGAAGGTTGTGATCTCATGAAAGGGCTGAGGTGTGGAGTGGCAGGTTTACACATGATGTGCTAGAGATATACCTAGTTTACAAAAGAAAATTTAGAGATAAATGAAAACCAATTACAATTATAAATGGCTTTTAAAAACCCCACAAAATCAAAGGAAAAACCTGTTGAGCCCAATTTTGATAGTTTACTCTCAGGGTAACTTCCTGGAGTACCTGGCAGACAGATACTCATTTGTTGCTCATTGACCTTATCCGTAACCCGAGTAAGCTGAGAAAGCTGGATCCAATCAACAGTCCAGAGATTCTCCATGGACTGGTGGCAATGGATCAGTTGCAAAGTAACGAGGTGAGACCTGTGTGATTTTAGACAAACTCTGTGTAGTGAGTCACAGCAATTTACATGCTGTGCTCTTTGCTGGAGAACAAAGCAGAACCTGAAATAAAGACTTCACAGGTTTCCATTGGGTTAATTTTATGAGGAATGAATTCATTGGTTAGGTTTTGCTCCTTGGTTTACAATTCCAAGTGCTCTTCAGGGAAAGGCTCACAGAAGTCTGTTGTTGTCACTATCTGCCCATAAGGAGCATTTTTGTACCAGGCCCCTCTGAGTGAAGCACATCAGAAAGGAAAGTACAAAGAGGTCCTGCCCAGCTTTGGGCCAAAGCTGTATCACAAATTCAGTCATTAACAGGTACATCTCAGCCACCTTTCCTTTTTGTTCCCAAACCTATCTGCTGTTCTGGATCCTGTCATTCAAGATGGTCTGAATCAAACCCCACCTCTCCTGTCCAATCTCCATTTGTGCTGGACTTGTTTTTACCCCTCTGCACCACTGCAGCTGCAGTTATTAGGGATGCTCCCATCCCGTGTGTCTACAGCGCTACAGCAACATGCAGTTACACACATTCAGCTTGAAACTGAAGGAGCAGGATTTTCAGCTGAGCCCAGGGTTGAATTAACCTACACCTTAGTGTTGCCTGCTGGTGGGATAACCTCATCATGAGAAACCTGTCCCACCTGAACGGAGGCTTTCAGCAGGGCACCACAGTGTTAGATGTTAGATGCCAGCCTCTGAGGCTTTCAGAGTGTCTCAGCTGCCCCTGGTGACCAAGTCCTGTGCTTTCTTCTGCTCTCATTCTGCCTTCTTTAGGAGCAGAGCTCATGCACTAACTCCAATTAATTAAAGAAAATGGAATAACAGTTACAGAGGATGGGGCAGAGTAACACAGAGACAGCAAAAAGAAATACTGCATCCAAACCCCACACCAGACATTGCCAGTAAAAAATCAGAGGTAAAACTGTAACTTAAAACACTTGCTCATGCCTGCACTTGTGCAGACACATGGGTGGAACAGCCTTCAGAAGCTTCTCAGCTCTGGTGTGCCCTGTGAAGCAGGACCACGGTTACCCACACTGACCCAAGCAACAGCTTTTTAATGTGGTTTTAAAACTGACTCCAGAGCAGGAGGTGCCACAGACTCGGTGTTTCCTTTGCCTCTAACTAGTTGACAGCTTCAGTCCTCTTTGTTGTCCATTAGGCAAATATATTTTGTCCCCAGAGAGCTGGGCAGTGAGCCAGGGTCCCTAGTAGAGCAACGTGTCCTAAAGGGCTGTTTTATTTCCTCAGCTTGTTCCCCTCACTGATACTACAAAGTCATGCAGAGCACAGCACTGATTAAATTTGCTGCTATAGTAGTTTTAAGATATTTTGATTTAAGTTCTAAGATCTGTTCCAGTTTGATTTTCAACAAAAGCATTGCAGAAGAGTTTGAGACTGTTTTACTCAATGTCATTCTTGTTCTGCAGCAGCTGGTGGATAAGGTATAGGGATAAGAGAAAATCTTCAGACTGATAAAGTGAGAGCTAGCAAGCCTACAGAAATGCCACATACTGACAGCCAGCCACAACCCATGTGAATATGAAAACTAGTGCTGAGCATGCTAAAGTTAAATAGTGTATAGAGTTGTTCCTCACCACCATCTCTGCTTACTTGTTGGATAAGGGATTATGTACTTTGACAAGGCTCTTGAGGTTAGAAGATACTGCAACAGCAGGAGAGAATGAATGGTGGAAGTGACTGCACAGGACTTCAAGGGGTTTTCTTTTTCAGGATTGAAAGAGAAGCCAAAAGGAAGCTAAAGAAAATAGATCTTGTTCTGTCCCTCTTCTCCCACACATCCCTTAGTTCTCCTCTCTCTCTAAATCTGCTGTTGGATTCCTACATATTTTTGGTGAGGGATTGAAAAAAAACCTGAAATACCAAGAAAACCGATAGGAAATCACTGAGTATTCACTCATTTTTGTTTTGAGGGTTCATTTGGAAACTGGACAAAAACTGGATGCCCACCTCTGGGCAGCCTTGCTCCTGCAGCCTGTGCTAACGTCATGTATTCACTTTCACCTTTGGTACTGTAGTTATGGCATCTTCCTGTGCCACAGTTTTATCACACTAGAGGCATTTAAGCTTCCAAATCATAAACTGGGATTAAGAAAAAATAATCTCATCCTTTTAATTAAATAATCACTTCTTGTCTTTTTGTATATGGATTTCCAGGACATAGTCATTTGTGAAGCTTATCTACATAGCCATGAGACTTAGGAACTTTATTTGATGCAAGCTCCGTCTCCTGAAATTCCCTGACTGGAGGATTTTGGACTTGAATTTAAAACCCTGTTGTTGAGGTACAACGTTCTCTACCTGAAATAATTATAGCAGCCCAAAAGTGGAGAGTTAGAGACTCAGCTCACAAACTGAGGAAACAAAAGGGAAGGTACAACAGTCATGTAGACACACACTGCCTACCTCTTAAACACAAGAAAAAACAGTAAATCTCTGAAGTATTTCTGTTTTACCTTTAATCACTAAACTTGTCACATGGAGAACAAATCCTCAGGTAAGCTGAGTGACATGCTACATTAAGGAATCCTGAGGGAGATGGAAATGTAGCATGTCTCATGATCACAGCATTCGAGGACCCAAACAATGAGAAAAGCACAATACTGAGCTCTATACATTCCTAGTGCTGCTCCAGGGATGCACCAGCTGTTTACTCCAGTTTCTAAACCTTTAAATTAAATACCAGGCTCCATAAAAAGCTAACATCAGCTTTAAAGCAAATTAAATGGATTATTGAGAAATGGCACCTACTGGAAAACCTGAGGGAGTTGTGTTCAAAAAAACAACCTCACCCATCCAGAAACTTCCATGGCACTCTTTTGGTGAAGGAATATTCTAAATCATGAAAGAGCAGCCGGCTATGAACTGCAATGGTTTATCTCACCTGTAAGAGCCGGAGAGCACGTATTTCCAGTCAGAGATAAGGAATTTTTCTCGTATTTGTCCTGAGAATTTCCTGCCTGATTTGGCACAGTAAACCTCTCCAGTAACGCTGCGAACTGAGATGTTCTGCAAATAAAGAAAAAGGAGTGGATGACATTTGTTTTCATATTAAATCTCCAAAGGAAAGGGCCCCATCCCCCTACTGCCCTTAGCTCTTCACTGTCACGGTGTCTGTTATGAGTTCTTTATGGTCTCTCTAATGTCATATTTGAAGATTTGGGGCTAGAGGAAACCCAATCAAACTCTCTCACCTGCGCCAGGGTTACTTCTTTCAAGAGGAATACAGAATCATGGAATAGAATAGTTAGGGTTGGAAAGGACCTTAAGATCATCCAGTTCCGACCCCCCTGCCATAGGCTGGGACACCTCACACTAAACCATGCCACCCAAGGCTCTGTCCAACCTGGCCTTGAACACTGCCAGGGATGGAGCATTCACAACTTCCCTGGGCAACCCATTCCAGTACCTCACCACCCTAACAATAAAGAACTTATTCCTTATATCCAATCTAAACTTCTCCTGTTTAAGTTTTAACCAGTTATCCCTTGTCCTATCCCTACAGTCCCTCATGAAGAGTCCCTCCCCAGCATCCTTTTAGACCCCCTTCAGATACTGGAAGGCTGCTATGAGGTCTCCATGCAGCCTTCTCTTCTCCAGGCTGAACAGCCCCAACTTTCTCAGCCTATCTTCATACAGGAGGTGCTCCAGTCCTCTGATCATCCTCGTGGCCTCCTCTGGACTTGTTCCAACATTTCCATGTCCTTTTTATGTTGAGAACACCAGAACTATACACAATATCCCAAGTGAGGTCTCATCAGAGCAGAGGGGCAGGATCACCTCTTTCGACCTGCAATATAAACTTGTGCTGTGTAATGGTAACTGATGCTAGCCTGACTGAAATGAGAAGTGTTCATAGCTGAACAGTCTGTAACCTCTGCTGACACTGAAGAGACACTTTGCTCTAGCTGTAAGCTTTCCTGTTTTTACATTAGGTATGGCACAATACAGCAGGGCAAAACCTCTGCTCTCCCTGTCCACCTGGGCCTGCAAGGTGCTGCTCTTCTGGTGCAGCCCAGATGAATGCAGTCCTGCAGGATCTGATGCAAGAACATGTGTGAGTGGAGAGGCCCATGCAATGCTCTGCACTGTCCCTGTACGTCAGCAAGTGCACTTAATGCAAGCCAGGCACGCAGACCTGACTCTGCTGTCCATACAACACATTGCAGGGCCTTAGTAAATGAGTGGCACCAAGGATTTGGCTCACCCATCATTGAAGCCTGTGTATTGCAGCAGCATACTTACAACAAATAGCACAGGCTTGTCCTTCCTCAGGAGTGTGTTTACACACATGCAAACACTGTTATGAGCATGTTTTATTAATTTCAGTTTCTTTATAATCTGGGGAGGAATTTGGCTGTTGAAACATAAGTGTTTAGTGCACATAAGATGCTCTCAGGTCTATTGTCTGCCCTCCAGCTGCTGTTCCAGAAGTCTGTTGCCTCTGTGACATCAACCATCCCCACAAAGATGCCACAGGTGCCCTACAGCATCTATGCAACAACTGAAATGGTCCCTAGGAAGTTTAAGGTCAGTTCCCTCTGGTAGATATGATCCTATGGTTGATTCTGGCAGAGGCGAAGATGGACTAAGCTAGCAGCCAGCTAAATTTGAGATATGATCTTTAAAACAGAACTTCAATGTGTTTTATAAGAAACCACTTAGTGCAACCAAGGTACTGCCATGCAAAATGGTTTGTGTGCCTGCTGCCAGCACTGCCAGACCATAGCTGCTGCACAGTAATTAAACAGAAACAACTGTAATGGTAGATAACTAGTTGCAATGTTAGAGAGCTCTACTAGTGGACTTCAATTCTGTTTTAAGATTTCAGGGACTAGATTAGATTCATCTAAGGACCTATGGAAATGCTTTACATTCTTATAACATCCACGGGAAAATGGAGGCTTCCTCAGAGAGGAATTAAGTGCACTAACCCTACCTCTGGAAATCCCTAGCTCCCTTTTAATTACAAGGTGGACCTACCCTCCCACAACCACGCTTGTAGCTCATAGTGCCTAAAGTTGTGCAGCTGAATCTGAGCCTGAATGCTCCACAGAGCCACAGTACCTTGAAGAGATCCTCAGAAACCTGCAACTTGTCGCACATCTCCGAGAAGAGATTGATACTGCCATGGTCAAGCAACAGGTAGACAAACACCATGCGCTTGTTGGCTGCCTCCAGGAGGTCACAGAAAATCTCAGTGTCTGTGAACACATCCATCACGACAGCTAGCACCTAGGGAAAAACAGCAGAGGCGTTATGAGGCCTAATTTACATAAGGTCGTCTGTGAGGCCACTGAAATGTAGTTTATTTGGTTTGTAATCATATTGCCACCAAGAGACATCTTCAGAGGATATTTCTTCTGGTTTTCTCCCTAAGTGCCTGAATCAGGAAATCGATGAGACACGTTGCTGCTTTGTTTTATTGCTCATCTAAAGCCAATATAACACACAACTTACGCACTTCAGTTAAGCTCTTTTAATCATAAAACACAAGATGACCCATGAATTTGCAGGTGAGATTAAAGCACTAGGAACAACATTGAAACCCTAATCGGGAGAATAATAAGGGCATAGTTAAAATAAGAGACTGTAGCCTGACTAGCTTTTGTGAGCCACATGCATTCAGCAAGAATCACTGCATCACGCTTACTGTTAGGACTTATACCTGGAAGGGTCCTGGCTGTAAATCCCCACTCTGTTGTTGGGTGGGGTGATGGACTGCAACAGCTCCATCTGTTTGGGTTTTGGTTTTTCTTTTGTTAATACTGACCTATAAACTGTTTCCCTGTAGCCATGCATCCATGCTTCTCAAGTCACAGCTGGCAGGACAGCATGTAAAAGTCTCAGGACTGGGCATAAAAGCCCAGCCAGCTACTTAAATGCACAGCCTTCAGCCAGTGTGGATCCAGGGAACTGTAAATGTGATATAAACCCACCTTCATGCTCCAGCCCCTATGCTCAGTGCTGGGCATGGCCTCTCAAAGGTGCTGGTGTTCTTCATTGATATCTACTGTTGTCCAAAGAAAAGGACATCTCTCCAGGGCAATCCAGCCCAGCTGATACCTTATCTTCAGAAGGTGCCTATTCCTCGACTGATGGAAAAGGGAACTCTTGATAATTGCACTCACTGGATATTACCTTCAATCAAAACAAACTTTACAGTGTCTCTGCAGATCTGTCTTACTGTTTACTTCCAGCCTGCTCTGAATCTTACTCCAAAGCCTCTTCCTACACCTGCCAGCAAGCTTTTTCCCTTTACCACCAATGGAAATGCTACAGGACCAAGCACATCCTGTGTGGCCAGCATCCTGTTCAGGCAAGCCAAATTATTCACAGAGAGCTAAGGATCCCACACCTTTCTCCTGCTGCCAAAGCATGGTGCTTCAGAAAGGGCCTTGCCAAGGCCAGGTAAGCGGCATGAGTATGTCCAATAGCTCACATCCGCTCTTCCTGCTGACTCACCTTGTCTTTCTAAACAGCACAGTCCTGCATTAAACCTCACTGTAGCCCCAGAGCACCCTCTCCAGCACTGCTTTTGCACCAGCTATTTCCAATTTGTATTTCTGCACCTGACTTTCCTCTTTCACTTGCAGAACTTCTTGCTGCTTTTGCCTGAATTTCATTTCAGGATTTCTGCCTGTTCCACAAATGTGTTAAGATTATTGTAACCACTCACTAGTTTGATATCATCCCCAAACACAAGTCTTTATTCTGTTGTGTAAATTGTTAAGGGATATATCAAATCCTAGGATATCCAGGATGGGTCCATATCAGATACTTATTAAGCCATGCTACCATTGAAAAACTGTACTCAAAAAGCAGTTGCCAAACTTATACAGTAAGTGCTGCTCCAGTTCACTCTTGTAATGTAAATTAGATGGTTAAGAAGGTCATGAGAACCATGGATTTATATTCCATTTCTCATCTTTTTCCCTACAAGTTTTCTCCTCTTGGGACAGAAAATCAGCCTGGGTTGATACTTTACCTAGTGCTTATTTTATTATTCCAGAGACATTTCTCCTGCTACTGTATCTTCCTGATGCTGTAATTTCAAATGACTGATCTAATTCCTCTGATGTGCCGAGCACTTGTGTCCTTTGACAGGGCAGTTGCCAGTGGGGATTCTTCTCCCCTGCCATTACACTCATCATCAGACCCAGCACTTGCCCTCGCAGGGGAATAATACAGTGAAAGTTCATAACTGCAGTGGGCTCTGCAGCCTGTGCTGGACAGCGGGAAGTACAGCCTGGTTTTGTTCCCGGCCATTCCCTGGTAAAGCTGCTAGTGCTATCTCAAGTTCATCCATGAGGAAACCTCCCAGATGATCATAAACACACCCCTGCAATGTTAAATAGTTTTTTCCAGGAAAACAGGGAACTGCCAGAACACACAAGACAGAAGCTTTTTGTCCCACTCCAGCCGCTCAGCTTCTGTTTTCCCAATGTGTGGACACCCTGGCTTGGACCTGGCACCTCTCTGCAGCTCCCCATCATCTGTCTGTCATCAGGGGCATGATCTGCACCTTCCCCATGTACCAAGTTACCCTGCAGTTTTCATACGGAGCCCATATGGCATTTTTAGTGACACTGACAGCATATTATGGATGAAAGGCCTTTTCCCTGAAAGACCATTCCCAGACATACTCAGGGGATGGCTGCTGGCATACCAGACACACACGCCCTTCTCTGGACTCCCCTTCATCCACATCCCACATGGATCCCCATGAACAACTGCTAATGGCTCAGAGCTCACTTTAGCTTAACTCTCATTACTGGTGCAGCAGGCTGAATGGAGCTCATCTTGCTGGTGATGCACAAGAGGGAACAGAGGCCATCTGCCCTTTCTACAGGACATTTGCTCTGCCGGGTTAATGTGAGTTTAAAAGGAAAGGGAATGCTTTTTTTCCCTAAAGTCACCAACATAAAAAGGTGTAGGTATGACTATAAAAGAAAAAAGCAGCACTGCCTGTGTTCAACAACAGGCTCTTTACAGCCACTTTCTAGAGCAAAGCTATACTACAATGCAAAAGGCTGGCTCAGATCAAACACCCTGTTTACATGATCTTTTTTAAGACAACTGGGTGCAGAGGGAACAGCAATTCTCTCCGTACCTGAGTGGTTTTGTTGATGTACCGGCGTATGATGTCTCTGATGTTGTTGTTCTTCTCTGTCTGGAAATACACAGTGGCAGTGGATTTTTCCTTCAAATAGGGCTTGTCTGCTGTAATCCATGTGTGCAGCAGAGCTGGCTCGCTGCTGTCAGAAATGGTGGGGAAGTAGGTCCCTGAAGGGAGTGACCCAGCATAGTTCTGCTTTGGCGCAGCCGCCCCATCTGTGGCCAGGGACTCCTCCGCATAATAGGACTCCCTGGCATTATCCTTGATGTACTGAGCTTCCACTGAGGAGAGGAAATCTACCTCACCTTCCTTGTGTAAAGTTTCCAGGTAAGAGTCTGTCCCACCATCCAGAAAGGCATCAGTGGCCAACCTTATGCTTTCGTTGTGGCTGAAATCCGCTTTTGTCAGCTTTGAGGACGGGCTCTTGATATCCTCCAGCCTTTTCCTTATCTTGCCCAAGTGTCTGGGGTTGTTCATGGCTCTTTGTCGCAGCAGATCTGCCGGGCAGGCACCATGCATATGCACGGGGTAGGCAGCCCAATCGTCCTTGTTTAGACACTGCATTGTGGCGTGAAATCACCTCTGCTGAAGGAATTAACTGTGAATAAAAATAAAGAGATCTGATTACCTCAGACAAATGCACACTCCCCGATTTCCTTGGTACAATTAGCTTTAAAAAAACCCGAAGCTCAGTTCTCAAGCGGTGTACTTCAACCACAGTATGTTTCCAGATAGGGCGCAAGAGCAAAACCGATTAGATCGCTTATCTGACAGGTACCCACCTCACCTCCAGGGCATAGGATGGATTCGAGTCCAATCACCAGGGCCGTCCGATTCGGTTGTACTTCTCTTCCTGTCGCATCCTGTGCGATGTGAGCGAGGAAAGCACTCAAGCAAAAGCAGGTAGGCTCCTAAGCATCGTTGCATAATCTTCAAAACAGCTCCAGGCTTCTCTGTCTTCCCATAGTATTCGCTAGGGAGCAAAAACAACTCTGACGTTGAACTGGGACAGAGACAACAGCCATGTCCATAGCTTCAGAGCAGCAGAAAGGGGCACAGGCTCTTGTCTGCACCTACATGCTACCAGGCATGCTTAAAAATAGACTTGAACTTCGTCACTGTGCCCCGTTCATAGTATGTTGCTATTACCATAGGCGATTCACTCATTTATTTCTTTAAAGCTTTGTGACTACGCCATCCTATTAAAAGAAAAATACCCCTTCCCAAACATCCTGAATAATACGCGGAGGGAGGGTTGTGAGCTGGCCTCAAAGCATCAGAAATACAAACACTCATCACTTGATTGTGCACATTCAGGGCTGGTTGGTTGGTTGTGTGTTTTTTTTCCTTCCCCGGCTGCAGCTCCTGCAGTCACGTTGTCCCTCTGGCAGCTCGGCTGCTGTGTCATTAGCAGGGCAGAGGCGCAGTTCGCAGCGGGGTGCGAGGCGCAGCGCCCCGGGGAGCCAGGCCGGCCGGTATGAGTGTGCGGGGGTGAGGAGGGTAGGGTGGGAAGGCTCCTGCCCGAGGTGCACCGTAAATACCTGTGTGCATGCCTGTACGCACAGGCACGTGTGACACAGTCTTCTCACGCAGGTTGGGTTTGTCCTCACCCTGTGTCGCTCTGTCTCCATGCACCGGTGGCCCACGGCTCCAGGGGGAGGGCAGGGTCAAGGGACATGTCAGCCTCAAGGGTTCTTGGATGGGGGTATGAGCTGCTGAGCGGGGAAACGGTGCTAACCAGTGCGCTCAGGATCATGAATGTCTTCAGCGCTGCACTGAGTGACACAGGCACAGGGTTTCCCAGATTCTGGGTCTGTGTCTATGTCAGATGCCTTATGGGGAGGCAATACATGTGGAGGAGACAAGTATGTAACAGATGAAAAAGGTCTGAATCGGTTTACTCCTGGATCCAGAGGCCGGGAAGCACCCACAGGGGCGCTGGGCAGAGGAGGCGGCAGGGCCCGTCCCCAGCTCCCGGTGTGGGGTTAGGAGCTACCCGTGCCCCCCCCCCCCCATCCGCCCACAGCTGTCAGACGCGGCCAACAGCCACTAATTATCCACTGACCTGGCTCTGCACAATTATGCCGGCAACGATGCCGCCTCATTAACCTGCCAGGCAAGATCGCGCCCCGCCAGCACCGAGCAGCGCCTGCCGGGGCCCAACAGGGCCAGCTCCATCACCTCGGGTCCCACACAGACCACCCAGTGTCCCACCATGGTCACAGCAGGGCCACCAGAGCTTGCCACCGTGGGGCTTCACACTGGCACCACAAGGACCCCCCATTGTCACTCTGGAGTCCCACACGGCCACCACAGGCTCCCACACCGTCACCATCGGGACACATGGGGTCACCCTGGAGCTCCGCGGTCACCACAGAACCCCACTCCGTCTCCACAGGGCCCCGCTCTGCAGCTGCGGGGTCCCACAGGCGCACTCCGAGGACCAGGCCGTCACCGCGGGGCTCTCCGACACGGAGGAAGGGCTGTGCCGTGCCGCGCTGGGCTGTGCCGTCCGTCTCACACCTTCTCTCTTGTGCGTGGGGCTGAGGCGGCCGCCGGGCCCTCAGCAGCCATGGCGGGGACAGGCGCCGGGTAGAGGCGCCGGGTCGAGAGCCGGCGGGGTGAAGTTGCATACAGCCGCCTCGTTAGCGCAGTAGGTAGCGCGTCAGTCTCATAATCTGAAGGTCGTGAGTTCGATCCTCACACGGGGCAAAGGCGGGCAGCTCTTTTGTTGTCGCGCTGGGACGGGCTGCTCTGATCTGTGACCCCCTCGCTTTTATGTGGGACAGAGCTGTACAAAACCGCACTCTTAAGCCCTGAGCAGTGTCGTGTCTGTAGTGACATGAGAAGCTGTAGTTTCAGGGCGGGCGGCTGTGTTTCTTGGTGTTGGGTTAATGTACATGTTTGCAATTTACAGTGTTCAAAATGTGCTGTGGCAGAGGCCTGTCTGCAGCCGTGCCAGCTGCAAGCCCACTGAGGTCTCGGGGATGGCGGCAGCCCCACTCCTGCAGTGGGCTGTGGGCCCCACAGCCAGACAAGGGGCAGGGCTGCCAGAGCCACAACAGGGCACGGGCTGTGCCTGACTGGAACACTGCTTTATACATTTACAAATGTAACCTTTTCCAAACCTAAGTGTGTAACACAGGGCCCAGTGCTGGCCAAAAGCTTCGTGGGTTTTCCCCTTTAAACATAATCATGTGCAAGCTCTGAGACAGTCATCCGAAAAGGATCCTCTGCTACTTCTACCTCCCTAAGACAATGGTTGCCTGTTGTGTTTTATTCTCTTTGAAAAGGAACAATGCTGAGGGTTCTGGTGAGATTTCTGTGAATCATGGCTGTTACTAATGTGACCGTTTCTGGTTCCAGACACAGAGGATGCTAATGTGAGCGTAACTAACCACGGCTGCACATTTAAGTCTTTATGTGATAAAGATCTGCTGGTTCAGAGCCACTGCCTGCGTCTGGCCTCAGCATGGTGCTTCAACACCCATGGGCCACCACAAGCAGTCCTGCTGCAATACTGCTGCCCCAAGGAGCTTCAGCCACCCCCCCCCCCCCCGGAAGTAGAACGAATTAAGTTCCAGGTCCTTGTATTTTTACACAGCAGAATCTACTCTGGTATCAGCATCATGTGGAGCAATTGTGATTCACTTTTTACTCTGCCTCATTCTTTTTTAGTGTAACACCACATAATGTTTTACTCTTGGTTCAGAAGCATTAGCCAGCAAAAATCAGCCGAGCAGCAGTGTCTTGATCTCCTCTCCCCTCTTTCTCATGAAACAGACCTGCCAGTACGTGCCACAACTGTAGGTTGCTCCAGCCATGAAGGCTCCACAGGCTCTCTGGGCCTTGTTCTCAGTGTTTGACTCTCAGTGGAAAGGATGCTTTTCCCCAATTGTAAATTTCCTTGCTGCCGCTCGTAGAATCCACTTAACAAATCACTGCGAAAACCAACTTTTTAACAGTGGTTTCTTTCTTCAAGTCATGGCATCTACCAGGCGAAATGATACAAATACCACAGGTGTAATAACTTGATGGCAAAAAATGAGTTTATTTGTAAGTAAAAATAGCATTATAGTTACTAAAAAAATTAGGTTACAAACAACACACATTTTTCTAGTCAGCATTTTTATTTTTATATAAAAATATTTCTGAAGGCCTTTATTATAAAGAATGTCTGATTCTTAACTGTACTATACACATTTAGCATTCCACTGATGAATAATTTGAATGTACAACTGAGGTCTGGAGCAAACCATCTCAAGGCGTCCATAGTGTAGCTGGGAGTCGAGCTGGAGGATGTCTGGTTCTAGCCTGTGAGGTCAGCCTTTGTCTGAGCCGTCGGACTTCTGCCATCAGTTCCCACTCTTGGCGTGCCAGGTCTTCTTGTCTCCTGTCTAAATCACAGAATGGTTTGGGTTGGAAGGGACTTTCAAGATCATCCAGTTCCAAAAGCACTGCCACGGGCAGGGACACCTTCTGCTAGACCAGGTTGCTCCAAGCCCCTTCCAACCTGTTTTTGAGCATTTTCAGGGGTGGGATGTCCACAGCTTCTTTGGGCAACCTGTTCATGTGTCTCACCACCCTCACAATGAGAAGTTTCTTCCTCATAGAATCATAGAATAGTTAGGGTTGGAAAGGACCTTAAGATCATCTAGTTCCAAACCCCTGCCATTGGCAGGGACACCTCACACTAATACCACCTCATATGTAATCTAAATCTACCCTCTTTCAGCTTAAAGCCATTGCCCCTTGTCTTTGGGACCATGTAAAAAGTTCCTCTACAGTTCTTTTGTTGGCACCTTTAGGAATTGCAAGGCTGCTCTAAGCTACTTCAGCCTAGAGAGGAGAATGCTCCAGGGAAACAAGAAACTCAAACTTAACATTGCAAGTAATGATTTTTCACAAGTACTGTGAATGCTTATTGGAAAGCAGATATTTCTGGCATAGCAATGTTGTTTTATTACTACCACTGAGGTGAAACAGCCCTAAGACCTGTAAAAGCAAGTTCTTTGAAAGCAGTGACTCTCTTTTGTTCCAAAAAGGTCTGATACTGGGGGGGGGTCGCTCGGGCCAGCCATAGATAACATGTTTCCTGTTATATACAGAGCTTCGTACCTAAGACACATATGGCTTAAAATTGTGCTTTCATTGGCCAGAGCAGCTAGGACAGCTCAGAGGTAATGACTGCAGACTCTAACTCTTACTAAGACTTCGATGAAAGATAGTTCTACATTTCAACATCCCCAAACCACACATAACTATGAAGACAAAAAAAAAAGCATAGGCAAAATGATCTGATCAGAAAGGATTAAGCTGGGCTGAGGTTTAATAGGACTGATGTGACACCCTTCAGGCACTTCCTATCTGTGCTGCCCCTGGTAGCAAAGACAGCTTTTTCAGAAGTGGAATAGAACACAACAATAAACTGGTTTACTATCCACTAAACACCTACACAACTAATAATGACTCAATTGCACAATGAGCTGTTCCAGTCATGCTTCTGAAATGAAATGTGAAAGAAAGGAGGGTCCTAACTTAGGAACTTACCATGTGATGATGACTCTGATGAGGACAAATCATTCAGACAAATGTTTCCAGACCTTGGCACCTGCTGGAGTTCCACCCCTCTCTCCATATGTCCAGTCTTTAAACCACGCAGTCTTTCTGTGGGAAATGGAGAGAAGGATCCTTCGTAAATAAACTGAAAGTGTTTAAATTTCTAGTGAATTTTTCTAGCTTGGGGTGAAACAGTTTTCCTCCAGGAAGCAAAACTGGAACACTCATTCACCCCAGCTAATGGTAAGTACAATTTGCTCAGAATTAAAAGTCAATGTTCCTACTCCATGGGTCAAAGCTATGCATCACTGCATTTCATTTTCAGAAATTATGGCTCCACATGTGCTGTTTCTTCCTGTGTAATTAATCTTCTGACAGAGATTATGCGGAATATGGCTACTCCTACAGTTTTAGGAGGAGACACCCATTTTAATAATTTCCAGTTGCAAATTGCTCTATAGTAAAACCATTAGGGAAATAAGGGCAAAGTCTGCAAATGTTCACCCAAAGCAATACTAATCACTAACTATTAATCACCAGTGTTGTGTGAGCCTTGTGGAGATGGGGGAATAGTAGAAACATCTGCAAAACCACACAAAATGCAGCATTTGAGAAGGATGTGCTGGCCAATGCTGGAAGCACATAAGTGTTTTTTCCCTGTGAATAAACACTTGGCAAAGTCACTTCTTGTTATAGTACTGTATGTCAGTCACCACAGGAGAATGTTATTTGACAGAGGAATTTTAAAGGATGTGATCTTACATTTGGTGTAAGCAGAGCTGAACCTGTGCTCCTACCAAAAATGCCATTTATATTGCTGCAACCAATAGATACCAAATTGAGATTCTTTTCCAGTTCTGGCTCTTACACTGGTTTCATGAAAGAATACTGCCAAAAAAGTACTTATGTAAAGGAGTTAAGTTTATTCCTAATATTGGACACTCAGTTCGTATTCAGTTGCTGAATGCTTCATGCCAACACCCACACAGGAGAACTGCCATTATCTATATGCACACCAAAATAGCCATCTTCTCTTCGCAACTCTTCGGCCACTTCTAATGCCTCATTCATTTTGCCTTCTAAAAACTGCTTCCTGTGCTCATCTGCAGCAGCAGCAGCCTTCTGCTCTTCTTCCAGTTGAGCTTTTTTCTGTGTAACTTCTTCCCACTGTGCAATAGAGAGATTAAATGTGTCTTCAACAGATGTGTTGCAAGGAAAATGCAACAAGTAAAACCATCTAGATTATTACAGATTACACTTCACCTTTCAATCAAAATATATGTTATTAAGCTGAGTGAATGTTTCTTTTTCAAAAATTTCTCATTCAAACACCTAGAGAAAGGTAAAAGGTCTTGGGTCAGAGAAAAAAAGAAAAAGAGAGGAACTAGGAAAATTAGCAGCGTCTTTTCTAAGTCTAAAATATCCTCACCAATTTGTTCTAGTGCCTCCAGACATTTCCAGACAAAACAGGAAAGGAGATTGTTAACAAAAGGTATTTCTTCAGTACCTTTCAGGTTTATGCACTACCATGTTATGGGCCAAAGACAGTTACATTTGTGTCAGTCCCAGCTAGAAAAAGCAATAATGCAAGTACCTTTTTTGATTCTGCTTCCTTCATGGCCTTGAGCAGTTCAGCCTCTTTCACCCTGTTGTCATGCAGGAGCTTGGCTATCTCTTCATAACGCTTCTCTCGGGCCTGGTCATCATGCCTTAGCTTATGCAATGCCTGCAACCTCCAGTTGGTGTCGAGGAGTTTCTGCTCTGCTTGGGCTAAATTTTCTTCAGCCACCTAATAAAACATCCTTCTTACCATCAATCCATTTAGTTTGTTTCAGATACACAACCTTACCTACAGATAAGGTAAGATGAACTGATATCTTCTCCCGTATCACTGTTAGATGCCCCTGCTGGGAGACTGCACCTGCTGTGCTACTCCTCCATTCACTACCGCAGGCTGTCTCATCTATCAGGGCTTTCTTCTGCTGCTTCATCCTTGTTATTCTTTCCCTTACTAATGGGTTTTGTTTTGTTCTGCGTTTTGTGGGTTCTGGGGTATTTTAAAATCTTTTGGAATAAAGCATCAACTTTCTCTGTGATTTTGGGAGTTTTGCTTTCTGAGCATGGATTTAATATGACTTCCAGGTGCAATTAACATAAGACTGATACCTGGATGCCAATACTTCCACCCACGTCCATCTGCTTCCAAAAATCAAAGGCTGTTTACAAAAATTCAGACCCATATGCTTATTTCTAGACAAAATATAAATGCAGATGCCAAGCATATGGGCAGTGGGTTAGCTGCAACTATTTTTCCAACTGTGCAGTTACAAGTTCTGAGCTTGACAATCTGAACAATTCCTAATGTCAAGCTAAACACATTCATTACTGTGATCTAGAAGACAGCTGAATTTCTACAGCTGAATTTCCTGCCAAGTACTACCAACTGAAAGTTCCTCTGAGGCTTACTTTTGTTTTATTATGGTTGCAAATAAAACATGTTCCTTAACAGGATGATGTCTTTTTTGAAAAACACTTCTGAATCTTACTTCTATATGCCTTATATGTCTTACTTACAAGGCCTTCTAAGTTCTAAGTAAAGTCAATATTCATGGCAGGCCCAGAGAATTTCAGTATTACATATAGCTGTTTGGACACTTCATTCAGGTCTTTGAAAACCTCAAAACTTTAGACGTATCATCATAATCTATTAGTGCAGGTATCTGGAAATGAAATGCCTTTAGAAAATATATTAATATTACCTTCAACTAGTTAATTGCAGTTACGATATTACCTACTACTACTTGTACAGTTAGCATACTAACTCCCCAAAATACACATTAAAACCCAATCATCTTACCATCTGAGGTTTCTGTTTGTCTTCTCTGTGTATTTTCATCAATCTCTGTACAAGATGATCTTCCAGATCCACCTTTCTTCGGTGGGCATCCACCTCTTCTTTCATTTCCTTTTTAGCTGTCTCTTGATCTTTGATTAGATGCTGCCAAACACACAAATGTAAGTTACTGTTGCTAAGCTACTAACTCATGTAATTCTGCCTCTTTAACATTTATTAAAATTTCATTAAACAAGTATTTGAATATATCCACAAATCTCATCCCACTACATATCGTAACTGTACAAGACAGTGATAGACCCTGCTGCTTTATCCACTTGGAATTACACTAAGCCTCAGTCATCACAGTGGTCTTCGCAGGTTGATACTGATGTAACTCCATTCCCTGGATTATAGTAGAGCATAAAAGCAGAATTCCAACTTAAATGAATTAGATTCATTGTGAAAATATTCTGCACTTTTATGGTACACTTTAGCCAAAACCTCAAAATGTTTCACACATACAAATCATGTTTCACGGTAGGAGGCCTTATAATGAACACATCCACAGCTTGAATGTAGATGATTTGCCAAAGTAGCATGAATCAGCAGTAGATCTAGAAATAGAGTTTTAGCTCACACCACCTTTTCTTCTCATTCATTTGGACATAATCTGCACAGTTTCCTGGAGAAGACACAACCCTTCTAAGGCCTGCAGGAATCTATTGAGCAGTGTCAGCAGGGTACTGAAGCAAAGTTAGCACACTCGGCCTTCTAAGCCTGAATACAGCTTCTCACTAACGGCAGAGAAACAGTTCAGGATGGGGCAGGCAGTGCCTGAGTACCCAAACTCTTGTGGGCAGATGTATATCCTCAGTTAGTTAAATAATTGCTACCTTTCTAACCTAAAGAGTACGATCACTGGAAAACTAGTTCCCTTAAACAGCTGACTTTACATGTACAGGAACACAAAGGAGTTCAGTCTGGTTTGCATTATGTAGCCACAGTGCAGCTGCCTGTGTATTTAATAAACACTAAAAGAAATTTAGCCCAGCATAGGTTACAAAAAGTCTACAGCCAAAAGCTTTAAAAAGCCAAGTAGAAACAGACACATTTCCGTATGAAGACAGGCTGAGAAAGTTGGGGCTGTTCAGCCTGGAGAAGGCTGTGTGAAGACCTCATAGCAGCCTTCCAGTATCTGAAGGGGGCCTATAGGGATGCTGTGGAGGGACTGTTCGTTAGGGACTGTAGTAATAGGACAAGGGATAACGGGTTGAAACTTAAACAGGAGAAGTTTAGATTGGATATAAGGAAGAAATTCTTTCCTGTTAGAGTGGTGAGGTACTGGAATGGATTGCCCAGGGAAGTTGTGAATGCTCCATCCCTGTCAGTGTTCAAGGCCAGGCTGGACAGAGCCTTGGGTGACATCATTTAGTGTGAGCTGTCCCTGCCTATGGCAGGGGGGTTGGAACTGGATGATCTTAAGGTCCTTTCCAACCCTAACTATTTTCAGAATACAGGTTAGCTATCTGTATATCTGCCTGCATTCTATTGGATCTATACATATGTGAGAGGGGCACATGTGAATGTGATTTTGAAACATGAAACTTACTGTTTCAAACCAAAACAGACATTACTAAAGCCTTCCATTGGCAGCCTTGCTTTTTAGTAATTTATAATAATTATTTATAACTAGTATTTAACTTTAAACAGTATTATTGATTAAAACCCTTTACTACTCGTTATATTTCTGAATTATAAGTCAGTCCTTTGAGAAAGGAACTGCACATTCCCCACAAGCCATCCTTTCCTTTTTGCTTAATGTTGTCAATTTGACATTTTTTCATCAACTACATCAATCTGCTATACTGTTCTCTCCAGAAAATGTAGACTATCTGGATATCACAGATGAAAACGTGGGAGTTTCTGGGATGAGGAACATATTGTTCTAGACTTAATTCTTATTTACGTGTTCCTCACTTTTCTCAACCAGCTTAACACACACCTAAACCCTGCAACAACCATGTGGTACCTGTGCACAAGAGAAGAATTAAATAGGGAGGATATGGGCATTTTTGTCTCAGAAAAACAGGTAACAGTGAGTTCTACCAATGCTTTTATCAGAGGGTTTCTTCTAAAAAAGGTATCGGCGAGGAAAGGGGGGTGGGGAAGGCCCCCTTTGTCCTCACAAAATCTGGTTGAATGAATACAACTGAATCTGAGAAATGTAAAGGAAGAACCATAAGATATAAACAGCTGTAAGGTTCCCTAATAATTACCTGCTCAAAAAGCTGTCTTTGTGATTCAAGTTCCATCCATCGTACTTCTACATCTTGAACAGCAGCAGCTGTTTCCTGCTCTCTCATGGATGCCTTCAGGAGAAGAGAAAACACATGAAAATACAGTAAAGGAGAAATTCTCCCTTAAAAAATAGCATTGGGGAGAATATCCAAAATCCCAAGCTATACCTTACTTCCAAGTTCTAGTTTACTGTCATACCATGAATATGTAATGGAATATATCGCATATCAAAAGTGCAGGGCAAGATGGGGAAGAGGCACAGAATAGTTTTGCATCCAGCCAGGCATGTTAGGGAAGTATCAGGCTTGATCTAGTGCTAATAACCTGCTAGATGCAGCTGCAAACTGAATAAGGGGTCTCTGAGCCCAGAATGCTGTGGAGGGCAGTACACAAGAGAGGGAAGTGGCCACTCTGCACGTGGCAAAACCTGTGCTGAGTTGGAGCTAATGAATCCTGTAGTGCCCTCACTGCAGAAACAAGCACACAACTGCACTGTGCTCTGCAAAGTGTGGTGCTGAAACACAAGGAATGGCTCTGCAAAGACTCAATTTATGCCCATGAGGTTAACTTCCATTCTCAGCATCTGCATGCCACGACACCTGAGCTGGTAACATGGGAGCAGAGCCAAGGCCTGGCTAGAGACCGCTGCGGAGTCTCACCATCAATGGCAGAGTTAATATTCAACCCGGACATACAGCCCACAGGCAGCTGAGAATTCACTAGTCCTTTAAAGATCTCATTACGCTTTTTATCACTGCCAATATACAGATGAATCTGGCTTTTCCCAGGAACTCCGCCAGTTAAAGCAAGCCAGTAGAACACAGTTAAGTGCCAAATAAAACTGTTAAATTATGTGTTTACCACTTAAAGCATTCCATCTGATGCTAAATACACCTCTGAGCTCACAAATCACAGCACATCAACTGAAATTTTAGTTATGCATTTTTTTCTTGCTTATTTTAACTAATAAAGCTTCAAGAAAATGGCTGCTTGAGCAATACTCAGCTTTTCTTATGATTTCATCATTAAGCCGGTTCAGTTCCATTTGACGCTGATCTTGCTGGTATTTCAGAAAACGCCTTCTCGAAGCATCTAGAAGTTGTAGTTCCTTTACTTTTAGTTCTCGTTTCACAGCAGCTAGTCTTCAAAGCAGAAACAAACAGAAACAAGAGAACTTGTATATATAAAAGGTCAGTACCACAGAGCACAGACTTGCACTGCAGATATCCATTAGTTAGTATGAGCTAATCTCTGGCTTAGAAAGCTTAGGACAGTTGCTTTCATTCTTTTAAGCTGTTCAGTTTCCATTTACAAGACAAAATTAAATTCACAGACACACATATCCTCTAATAGCAATGTACCTAATAAGCTTTAAGATCTGTGCCCTACTTTTGTTCTACTTTAATAAGCACTAGTTTACTACTTCAACCATCCAGAACTAGAAACAATTCCTTAGAATAATTGCCAGTGCCCTGGTATCTCTTTCTGCATAAAATTAGTCCTAACTTTACTTGAAAAATATCAAACACTTTCAAAGAACACAACTACAAACTCAAGCATTAATCTGCAAGAAAGGCTCACTGCCTTTTACAACTTACTCTGTAGGTTACAGAGGTTTAAGAGAAGCACTTGTAGACATAGCACTTATGGACATGGTTTAGTGGTAGAGTTGGTAGAGCTATGTTAACGGTTGGACTTGATGATCTTAAAAGGTCTTTTCCAACCTAAGTGATTCTGTGGTTATGTGCAGTTGATCTAAAAGTCTATGGAGATGTTGAAATTTCCTTAAACCTTTACAATTGCAAAATATACAAACTAACAGTTCAGCTTCAGAACTATAACAACTCTTTACTCAGCAACTGACACATAAAGCAGTGTTCTTTCTAATTCCACTAGAAACACAAGGACGTGTACAAACACTGATACTGTAAGGGACTCCTATATTTGCAATGTGAGTCTGCCCACAGTATGAGGCTTAAGTCTCAGTGTGCAAACACACAGCAATTGACTGTTTATGAGCTTTCACAATCCAAGGAGACTGACAAAAGGCTGCGAGCCAAGACAAAACTATGAAGTGACTTGGCCTCTAATCTGGTGTATTCCCTCAGGCAGGGCAGTAATACAACCCAGATCACTTCATTCCCACACCAAAATCTGACCCACCAGACCACACTGCTTTCCCACATTACAATTTATACAAATTGGCATGTATTTCTTCTTTACTCATGGCTAAAAATGTAATAACAGGGTGCAGCAGCCAGGCCCCTACTACTTCTTATAATACCTCTGTCTCTGTTCTGCCAGCTTCTCTTCTTCTTCCAGCAGAATTTTTCGTCTCTGTTCTTCAGCTTCTCGAAGCATCTCCTGCTTTCGGTACCAGGCTTCATCTTCTGCTTTATGTTCCTGCGCTTTAACTTCTAATTCATGTGCTAATTGTCTAAATGGAAGATGACATTAATAATTCAAGCCAAGCATCAAGAACTTACTTGATTATTTAGAATTTGATGACTGTACTAGCAAAGAATTGCTGAAATGAGATGTCATGAAGGGCTATGGCATCCCCTTTATGTACTGATAAAGTACATGAGAAAGAGTTACAATACTGACTGTTAGAGACAATGGAGAATTTCAGATTACTTCAGATATTTTCTTCTTCGCATTTGTAACAAAACCTATTTTCTAAAGGTGCTTTGGCATCATGGTACCCACTGATGTCAATAGCAAGCTAAAAACTCCAGGCCCTTCACAAAGTTGAACATTACAAGGAGAACAGTGGTTTAGGCTCTGACTTATAAGCTTCAAAGTTTAAAGACTTGTGGCCCAGTATTTTCTGGGAATTAACAAACAGGTTTTGTTTAAGAAAAGATTGCCAATTTAACCTAAAAAATGTGCCAAATCAGACAATTCTTAACCTTTAACAGCTATTTAAAGTCATCTTCCTGAATTTTCTTAATTGTCTCTCTTCTCAAGCATACACATTACAACAGAAAAAGGCAATTGGGTCCACTTGTCCCTCCCAGTCTGATAAGGTCTTCAACTTTCCCTTTAATACCTCTCTCGTAAGTATTCGATTTCATCCTGTCTGATCCTTTCCCGTTCCTGAGTTTGATAGTCCACAATGAACTTTGGATATTTATTAAATACAGGGTACTGTCCTTTTGTAAGTGGTATGAAGTCATCAAGCATACGTTGTGGATGGATATCTAGTGGTGTAGCCTCCATAAGATGATAAGCTTCCTTAATCACAACATTAATATCCAGGTTGTTACGATGATGAAAGAAATACTGTAAGAGACATGCTTACATTTACATTCTGCAGAAGATTAAGCAAATTCTTAATATGCCTGTATGGGAATAATTAGGTGAATTAGCAAGTTCTGTATTTCAAAAGTTGATTTAAAAGGGTTTATTGAGTTACCCCTACTACTTAGTAAAGTATCAATGGTTAAAATTACTTCACCTAAACCTCTTCAAATTGTAAAAATATGCTCTAGTTCTTTACTTTCTCTTCAAATCGGAGTTGCTGACGGGATCAAGAAAACTAAGTGTGAATTTCGAGTGTTCAACTGCCTGCAGAGACTCTTCTGCCACTGAATAAACCTTCCTCAACTTTTGGTGCTCAAACAGAAAGCTTCAAAGTTCCTCTTCTTGCAGGACTTCTCTTCCTGTCAATGACCTTAATTCACCTAGAAAATCTTTAAAGTAACAATAATGTTGTCTGTTTGACGTCTGTCGATGACAGACTCACAAGCACAGTTTGAAGGTGGAATCCTTTGTTTTGCCTGCAGAGATGTTTCGTATGAAAAACACTCCTCCTCCCATGTAAGGCTAAACATAAGCAAATATTTTCACATAGCTTCAGAGAATGTCAAATAATACTGTCTAATTTTGCAAATCTGGCAAAATAATGAAACATGACAGAATGACACTGCCTTGTCTCCATGGGCAGAGTCCCAGCAGATCCCCAAGACAAGGCAGAATTATTTTGTTGTTGATGAACTACTGATGTTTACAAAATGGCTTTCAGTGTCATTAGAAAGCTTATGAAAGCTTTTAAATATCTTGTTGCATGAAAACTGCAGGAAATTGCTCAACGTTTTACACAATTATTGTATATTTGTTGGGTACCAGATGACGTTACTTGGTATAATGTAATAATGTCCTTCTGTTGCGGTTACAGCTGAACCAAGAACACCTTCTCACCTCCATAACAACAAAGTTACACATGGCTCTGTAGATACACTTTCATATGGCTACTTAAATAGGAAAAAGATTTTTACCTCAAAATCTGCTGTTTGTTTACAGTGAAGCAAGGGAGCTCTGGAACATATGATATAGGCAACGACAATCATTAGAAAGTACGAAGGATGGTTGGAGAAGATATTGTCAAAGACTTTCAGCCATTCTTCTCTTGTTAGAACCTCAGAGAACAGCGTTTCTAGAAGAGGCCAAGCATAAACCTGCATTATTTGGGAAAATTGACAAAATAATCCATTAGTATATTTTTTGCCATTCCATTTAAAGAAGTAACATGATTTTTTCTTGCCTTGTAGCAAGAATGTATCAGTTTATTACAGAAACAGGAACTAATTTAGAATATTTGAAGAAAAGTTATATCACCCACTGCAAACATTCAAAATTAGCATGAGTAGGTTACAAGTCATTTTTTTATTTCACTGGATGTCTAAATCTTCCGTTTAGATTTGTGAAGCTGAAATAATCCCTAACGATAAATAAGGATTACAAAATTAATTCATCACTGTCCACTTAAAAAAATACAGTTATAATTTGATGAAGAGATTTTCAAGCGATGTGGACTCAAAAGCAAATGACTTCTATGATAGCATGTATGAGATTTATGATCACGGAAAATGCGAAGCTGCAGAAAGCAATGATGTATTCTCTACACTCCTATATAATCCACTGTTATTTAATGAGAACTCTCTCAAAAAGAACTATGTCAAAATCAAAGACTAGTGCACTATCATTCACTGCAGTCTATTGCATATACAAAAGTTGGTTAGAGTATTACCTGTGAAGTCACATTGTATTTTATTAAATGCTGAAGTAGTTCTTTGTCATGATGTGCCAAAACATTTTCCATCATACCAAGGACATTAACTGGAGGATTGGGAAAATACTCAAACCAGTGTTGACAAAAATTAACTGAAAGAGAATAAAAAGCCCAACACAATCCACTGTAATCCAGAGCAATAGACTCTTGACAACCTTAAAGTTTTGCTATAAAAGCTATGAATTTAAAAGGTGGTTTTAGGCAGCAAAACCTACTTAATTTACTCCCATCTCTCCTCTTTCCTTGCATTTACTCCTAAACCATGCCCACAGTTCACTGCTCCTCCAGCTGCACTAGCATGGGTGTTTATGTCAGTTCACTGTGAACCAGACTGAGGAACTAATCTGGCTCAAAAATAAAACTAAAAGAAGTCTGTGTGCTGTGGGACAAAGTGGTTGGAGGCAGATGGGAATACTTACACTGGTATTTGTGTCTCATGAAACTACAGCCTGGATCAAGTAATTTTTAACATCCTAAGAATAATTTCAGTAAACTTGGATACTTACTCACTAACAGCATGTGTTTGCAAAGTGGGTATGGATACTTGGCAGCACATATCTTCTGTAGACTTAGCAGCAGCTGCAACAACTAATTTAAGTGCAAAGCACTTTAATTTAGAATGTTTCTTCAGAGCACAGCCATAGCCAGCTTTCAGCCAAATGTCTAATTCGGAGTTACCACATGCTTAGGACAACTAAACACAGTAAAACCTTAACTGAGATCATTCCCTTTTGACTAAGAGCGGGTGAGAAGGTGGGTGGGATTACTTTTCCCACATCTTAGGGATTGCAGTTATTATAATTATACCGGATACACTTCGTTTTGCTGATCAGACTTTACAAATACTACTAACTTTTTTGCTAGAAACATTGCAAAAAGAAGCCTAATGTTTTGATTTATTTATAAGCAGAGTTTTAAGCATACAGTTGCTACATATTAATTCCTGGCAACACTTTCAGAAGAGAGTCCAGTGACCTCTTAGGAAATACCTCATTCATTTCATCAGGAAAAGCTCTTTCACATGGGAAAGCTTAAACATGTTGCAGCATAGTTGAGTTTTTTAAATCACTGCTTACCTACTACTGTAGCAACAACTTCAAAGCAGATCAGCTGGTTGTTCTGGAATAATTTTACAAATGGGAAGGCTAGCAGAGGAATATAAGGTGTCTCAGCAAAGACAGCAGACCAGTGAGCTAGAGCTGATAAGGTCCTGTAGGCAAAAGCAAACAAAGATATAGAAAACATCGATCCAAAACCAAACAAAATATAATATGCATTTTAGAACCACAACATGGAAAGACTGTGTAAATGACAAGGTAGATGCAGAATTGTATGAGTTACAAAACCAAAATTGCATAAGCACACTACTAGTTCATTCCAGAATTTTCCTTACAGCTGATTCCAGCTATTGGATACATTTCAGATCAGTATAACAAAAATCTATATTTAAGTAAATCTAAATATATATTTTACCTTTGTAAAACTCTCAGAAGTTTCCTATTTTTGATGGGATACTCATTCTGAATATTCACAAATGCACTGTGGATACCCTTATCTACTAGGCTACTGAATGCCAAGTGGTTTTCAGGAAGTTGTAATAAGGAACGCCAAACAAACATCCTGCAATTAAAATGCACACTTAGTCAAGCAACTTCTCTTTCATACGCCAGTAAACACAAGCACTTTTGTCTTGTGCAAGCATGAACACGCACACAGAAATACCTGTACTTCGCTGGATATTCTCCAAATCCTTTCAATAAGGCCTGCAGGCGTTTCTTGTTTAATCCACCTGGCAATTCATTCTGCAATACAGGGGATTGACAATAAGTGTAAAGATTTCTATCACATAATATCTTTGTTCACACTCTAATCCATGACAGTAGTTAAATGCTAAAGTTCCTAACACAGAATCATAGAATAATACAGATTGCTGTTATGTAACTCTAGGTATTTCAACAACAAAAAAGATAATTTATATCATTCACCTACTACTGGACTCCAAGAACAGCTACCACGGATTTCAGTTAGAAGCACGTTAGACCCAAGTGACTAAGTTACACATTACTAAATAATGGATATAGCCAAACCAATAAGGAATACTGACAAAAAGAATAGATCATATTGCAATGAATGTTACAAGTAGATATATATAGATACAGATATGTGTCTGTATAAATATATGTGTATATACATGAGAATATAGCTACATGAGATGCAATATAAAGAGAAGATGGCACAATGATGACAGAAGGGAAATAAATGTAACAGAAATGCATCTTCTAAATAATTAATAAAAAATTTAATGGCTTCTAGGCAGACATTTTAGAGGTGCCAGTTCACTAGCAGTGCATCAGATGTGATCTAGCAAATATCCAAATATATCACAGGCTGCTTGAACAACTTCAGAGGTAGCACAAGCTGACTGGAGGCAGCCCTGCCTGTGTCCTATAATACAGGAGTACGGGCTAAACAGAGAGAATAAAAGGTACTAAAACTCCCTTGATTCCCTCTTTGCTCAAACATCCAAGTGAATAAGTGCCTGAACTTACTCTTTAAAGTAAGAAACTACATACTATTTTTGCAATGAATTTTAAATACTGCAGACTGGAGAACAATATAGCCACAGCTTCTTCTCACCTCTTTATTTTCAAGTGATGTGTTCATTTGCAGTTTCATCACTCTGGTTTGAATTTTGCCTCCTTTGGATTTACAAGGCCTCTTCGACCTCCCTGAAGTCACTCTCATGGTCAATTTATTTGCCTCTGATGTATCCTTGGACCAATCTTCTACTTTGAACACGGGTGGTGAAGGCTAATATTGAGTGAAAATACCTCTGTTAAAATATCTCCACTGAAATCACTATAATTTGATGTTTATTCTATGTTATGCCATATTTTTGAGCTTGGTGGCCATAACAAGAGACACATTTATACCATAAATACATATATATGGCCCCTATACTCCCAAATATTATGGCAGAGAATAAAACTGCTGTATTAAACTAGAAAGACTGTGAGAGTTTTTACAGAGCTTCCAAACCAACCCAAACATCATGTTATTTCCCCGCTTAGCAAACAAATATAATTTCAGTGTGGTATAAATGTGTACCATATCCTCTTCAGGTTATTTACTTTTATTGTGTTTCTCAAGATCACTAAAATAGTTTGCATTTCTATAGCACCAGTTAAAAAGAATACAAAAGCCCTTTACAAACTTTAATTAGTCTCCAGTGTCAGCAAGGCATTAATTCAGTGTTGGAGATTGGGAAAGCAAGTAAGTGGATATCCCAGTTCATGTCAAACCGGCAGCAGAAGTGTAAATGGAATGCATGTGTGACATCTTTACACATCCTTCCCCCGCTCCAACTCCATCATTATCCAAAACTGGTTACTGTTTACTTCAAAGGCATGGTGATTAAAGATACATGGAATTCTGGATTTAGAAACCCGACTCCCATTAATAAATTACTTTAATAAAATAAGAACTGGTATTTAGAACATTTGTTACTTAGGAAGGATTAGGAGCATGATTGTGTCATAATGATGGATGCTGGTATCCAATAACACAGTAAGAACAACAAAATCATAGTGACAAAAGCACCATTCATGCCTGTGGTTTAAAAGAGCACCAGTTGCAAAACACCTCCTATAGGAAACGGAACAGGAGCAGCGTAATTATGCCGTTTCCATCTCCCACAGAACTTCTTTATAAAGATAAAGTGATCCATACAAATTGCTGTAGAAAGAAATACCATCTCACCCTCCACCCAACACCAGAAATTCAGTGATATATATACTTTAAAACATCATATTACTTGACAGGCTGAAGTAACTATGAAGGAAACTCTACAAACCACTTTTTCTTTATATGTAGTGTTAAATATGGCACTCTAACACATCTGCAAACTACTCCTGATACAAAAGCTATATAGACAAGTATCAACTTTAATGGGATTTACTGCTGTTTTAAGAAATATAAAACACTGTACCTTATTTCCTTCTTGAGTCAAAGCTCGGACACTGTATAAATTCAGGCTACCATTTTCCATTACTGCTGCAATATACCGCCCATTGGAGCTAATCGCTGCTGTACTAATTCCCTCTTCGTTACTCCCAATGTCAAAAAGAAGTTTGCATGTTTCTATGTTGATAAATCTCATAATATTATCTTGACTTAACACTCCAAGGACCTATAAATTAAAAGGATTCATCGATTAATATTGTCAATGTAAAATAAAGAGGAACGCCCAATTCAGCAATGACATTCCATTAAGCTAAAAGAGCAACTGAGCAAACATTTCACACAGGGAGTTTCTTTTGGCATGGTAAGGGCCCATATCCCCAGCATTCCCCAAAACTCCTCAAAATATATGCATTGAATCAACTATAGCCAACAATAGCCAAATATCCCAGTGTTAAGCTTTGTACATACACTGACCTGATTTGAGCCCCCATCAAAACTGTCAGGGAGGAATTCCAGATGACGGACAGCTCGTACTTTTGGAGGCATTTGGATTATTCTTGTCAGCTGTTTTGATTCTAAACACCATAAGTGAAGCTGATTTGATTTTCCACCAGCTACAAAAATCCGCCCATCTCTGGATCACGATGAGATAAAGTTTCCATCAGAACACTATAATTCAAGTTCATATTAGCCAAAAAGAGATTGTACATTTTCTTCTATGCCCTCAAATCGCTTTTGCATCTACATTATTCCTGTCCTACTCTCTTGAAAGAACAAAATAGCTCCTAAATAATAAAATTTGCTTTTGCTAAGGATAAACTTTATTTTAGTGGTCACTAAAAATCAGCTCACTCTATTTTGACTGCTATGGGACTGTAAAAAAGCTGCTATTGATCCATGCTGAAAATATCAGTCACAGCAGAATTCAAAAGCTTATCACAGTATATAGCTCCATACTTCCACAAAACATTACAAGAAAGGAAAGAAAACCTGTTCTAAAACTACAATTTTTGTAGTCTGCCTTTAGAACATTAAAAACAGCAATTTACCTGGTAACTGCAAAGGCTTTATAAAGTAATGCAGAACCTTCTACAGGAGTTGGCAAACGGTATTTACAGTGAAGAGTATCAAATTCCCATGCAAAAACAGAGTTATCTTTGAAACAGCTGAGGATGGTGTTACTCAGTGGAAGAAAAAAAACCTGGAAGAATACATAAAATTTAAAAAAAGAATGGAACATATTGTCAAGGAAATACCCTTTAAATTGGACCAAAGTGCACAGCAAAATAAAACAGTGAAGAACCATGACAGTCTGGGTATAACTGTAACTGTGCAATGCAGCTGCAATGGAAGGCTTAGATCTCCCCTGTCACAGCCTAGACAGACTCACTCTCCCTCACACTGGTTCAGATTTGTACCCTCTGCTAAGCCAGTTTAACTCAGAAAAAAATGGAACATATCTTTATCTGTATTATTTTTATGTCTGTTAAACTGTCTTATGGAGGTTTCGGATGAGTGCCAGAGAGGGCATAATATAAATAGGGGGAACATGAACTCAGGAGAAGTGAATGGGAAATGTGAGCCAGAACAGCTCACTGAATAACTGCTTGTTGCGTCCTCTATAAACCAGCTTCAGCATTCAGATACTGCCAGCAGTCCGTAAATGTACTCTATGAAGCATTCATCTTTAGATTTTAACTTCTTAGTTTTACATACAACTATTAAAAGTAAAAAATGTGGTAGAAAGTTTAGCAACATATCTCCAACTATGAAATGCAGATTTCACTGAGGATGAATGAAGACAAAACCAAAAAGCTTGTAAACATATATTCCTTAAATTAATCTGAATATGTTTATTGCTTGTGTGTAATCTGTTTCAATAAGAAAAAAAAGGATTATTTACATTTTTGGATGTCAGCAGATACATTCTTGTTTAATGATAAGTTAATGGTTTAGATGAGAGGTTCTATTTTGGCAGCAGCACATGCAGCTTCAGCAAATTCCTTGTACCTATAATTCCGAAGGCTAAATTGGAAATGTCTTCTGCTATGTGAACATTAAGGGCCTACCAGAAGTACTTACTGGCTGAGATTAAGAGTCAGTGCTATGAAGTTCAGAATTTTGGTCTGAGTGGTCTCTTGGGCCTTGAAAATCTGTAAATCCGGTTATGTGGGATGGGATTCATCTCACCGAATGTTAGCGACTGAAAGTTGGATGTTCAGTCCAAATTAGTCACTTGACAATGAGCAAAAGTTATCTGTGGGGAAAGAGTTACCTTATCTACCAGAGCCATTTATCTTCAGACAGAGCTGCCTGTCCTCCTGCAGAGACCCTGAGGAAGTCTAGACAATGAACTGAGAGCAGATGCCTATCATGCAGATGGATGAAGTTTGAATTGTGATAAACAGGAGTACTGAACAGTTGCTCATTTTCTGCTTTGCCCTACAAAAATATCACAGGATGTTTTCAAGCAGCTGTTGAATAAGCAGTGAAGCTTTGGAACTGGTCATTGTAAATGTCTTCTTAGCTCTCTGATCTCATTTTTTTTCCCAACTGCTATTCTTGCAGCATGCAGCCCAGTTTCTGTCTTTTTAAATTAGCTTTGCCCTGTGCCAGCTTAACAGAAGGTGTATGTTGGAGTGCAACTGGGTTTAAGTGAAGAGGCACCAAAAAGTACACTGTAGAGATTGATGTGACACTACTATGACAGCTCAGACAGCAAGCAAGAATCCAACTTTGGGCAGTTGAGTGTCAGGACTGTGGTTTAATAATGCAATCTTCAATAAAGCATTTATCTGTATGTCTTAAATTGTGGCATGGAAGTAAGTACCATTACTTCTCTCTACTCTGCTCTGCTCTCGTGAGACCTCAGTTGGAGTACTGTGTACAGTTCTGGTGTTCTCAAAATAAAAAGAACATGGAACTGTTGGAACAAGTCCAGAGGAGGGTCACGAGGATGACCAGGGGACTGGAGCACCTCCCATATGAAGACAGGCTGAGAAAGTTGGGGCTGTTCAGCCTGGAGAAGAGAAGGCTGCATGGAGACCTCATAGCAGCCTTCCAGTATCTGAAGGGGGCCTAAAAGGATGGTGGGGAGGGACTGTTCATTAGGGACTGTAGTAATAGGACAAGGGGTAATGGGTTGAAACTTAAACAGGAGAAGTTTAGATTGGATATAAGGAAGAAATTCTTTCCTGTTAGGGTGGTGAGGCAGTGGAATGGGTTGCCCAGGGAGGTAGTGAATGCTCCATCCCTGGCGGTGTTCAAGGCCAGGTTGGACAGAGCCTTGGGTGGCATGGTTTAGTGTGAGGTGTCCCTGCCGATGGCAGGGGGGTTGGAACGAGATGATCTTAAGGTCCTTTCTAACCCTAACTATTCCATGATTCTATTCTAAAGACAGGGAAATGAAACCTGGATAAACTGGATTATTTGCATAACCAGAAATGGTAGAGCAAAACAAAAAGTGCAGAGTCTTGGTTCCTAAACAGTCATTTGTCCATTCAACCACAGTCACTATTGTTTGGATTTAAAGGTTGTTTCCATACTGTAACATCCTGATCATATCAGATTCCAAGAGCTACTTATCAATAAGAAGTCCCTACACAAAGACAGATACTGAGCATTAGGAAAATCCTGTCCACTAAAGAAATGCAGCATCCTTGGAGGGAAGACATAATTATTTTAGCAATGTGCACTGCTCAACCCTTTAAATAAAACAAACAAACAAACAAAAATTGATTCATCGTCTTCCACAGTAATTGTTAGGTGACTATTTCAAGGTGACAAAATTTCTGCCTGACCTAGAACACAGTAAAGACACTTAAATGAATAGCCTTGTTCTGTGCAAAATCAGCATGGCTGCTTAGTGACCAGCAGGGTGAGAACTTTGGTTTGAAGTGGTGTTTGTAAGACTATTCACTGCAGAGCAGCACGCGTGTAAGCAAAACTCAGGTGCTGCGTCAGTATTTTCTGTAGTACTTATGCCAAAGTTTGACATGTGGTGGCGCAGGTAGACCTGTTTAAAGCAGCGTTAGCACAGACTTACTTAAACCACTCCCTGACACAAACATGTCACCTTTCTCAGCTGCTGTGTTGTTCCAGTATAAGCATGATGGAAAGAAACCACAAGGCTGAAAAGCAGTTATTTCTTTTTTGCTGAGTTACTTTTCAGCTTTGTTCCCATGTCCAGTGTTTAGCATGCATAGAAAGAAGAGCAGCTTTGGAACAAGCAGCTGAATGAGGTGAGGTAGGTGATGGTGACTGTCTGAAGTCACTATTATGACACTAAAACTGTTGTTTTGTAGTGTTTTTGGTTTGGTTTGTTTTTTGTTTTTTTTTAACAACACCCTTAAATCCCAGTATCATTTAGATTGGAATCACTCTCTGGAGGTCCTCTAAGACCACCACTGGTCAAAGCAGAGTCAATCAAAAAGACATCTCCAGCTTCCAGATTAAACTGAGTTAGTCAAGGTCATCCTACAGGGATCTACTTGGCTGGGGAGCAGCCCTGTGGAAAGGGACAGACAGCTCTGTGGAAAGGACATCTGTGGGGTCCCGGTGGACACAAGCTCAAAATGAGTGAACAGTGTGCAACTGTAGCCAAGAAAGCCAATAGGATGCTGAGGAACATCAACAAAAGCATCATCAGCAGAGATAAAGATACAAGTTTCCCACTCTACTCAACAATTGTCAGGCCACACCTGGAATACTGTGCTCAGTTTGGTCCCTGCTATACAAAAAAGATGTGAACAGGCTGGAGAGGGTCCAGAGAAGGGCCACAAAGGTAGTCAAAGGACTGGGAACTGAGAAGCCTGCCCTATGAGGAAAGGCTAAGAACTGGATTTATTCAGCCTTGAGAAAAGGAAGTTCAGGGGAAACCTTATCCCCATGTTCCAGTATTTAAAGGGTGACTACAAATAAGATGGAGGCTCCCTTTTAACAAGGAATCACATGGAAAAGACAAGGGGTGATGGGTACAAGTTACTTCTGGGGAGATTTCAGCTGGACGCGAGGAAAATTTTTCACAGAAAGAACAGCCACTGGAATAATCTCCCTCAGGAAGTGACGGATCCCCCAACACTAGACACTTTTAAGATTCAGCTAGGAACAGTGCTGGGATATCTAGTCTATGCTGTGCTTTACCTAGAAAGGTCGGACCAGAAAATCCTTGAGGTCCCTTCCAACCTGGTATTCTATGATTCTACGATATCCAACCAAGTTTTGAGCATCTCTAAAGATAGAGGTTCCTTAAAATTTCCCAGCAGATCTCTGCAACTATTGAGTCATGATTCCAGTTATCTGGGTTACATGACAGGATGAACATTAAGGAAATATACCCAAAAAACCAGAAAAGATTCAGCTGTATTTTAAAGAATATTTTCAAGTACTGGGATTTTAAAATGCAGTGTTACTCTTCCTGAGGTATGTTTGTTCACCCTTTAGCAACTGCTCTTTACTCACCTTCTGTATGCCCACAGACTGACGAACATTCAGCTTTCTTTTTCTTTGAAAGGTGTCTAGGTCCCACAGTTGTGCTGTATCAGTGGACGTAGTGATGGCATACCTGCCCGAGCCATGAACAGAGATGGAAGTCACTGAAGAATCATGACCTCTCATCCAACTAACCAGCTCCTTGGTTTCTGCAGGAGTTGATGAAAAAGAAATGAAAAGAAAGTCATTCAAAGTGAATGAAATTTACTCTTGATTGACAACACTGCTGTGAAAGAGACTTTTAAGCGTACCTCATATGTGCGCATTTACCATCACAGACAAGAAAAATATATCAGTCTTCATATAGCTTTAACACCTCAGAGAAATATAACCATCTCCTCATCTCCAAGTAACAATTTTCATAAATTATTCTCAGTTTCACACAGGAAACCATTTTTATAGAATCACAGAATGCTTTCGGTTGGAAGGGACTTTAAGGATCATCCAGTTCCAACCCTCTGCCATGGGCAGGGACATATTTAGCAAGATAAGGCTGCTCCAAGCCTCATCCAACCTGGCCTTGAATACTGCCAGGGATGGGGCAGCCATAGCTTCTCTGCGCAACCTGTGCCAGTGCCTCATCCCCCTCACAGGAAAGAATTTCTTCCTAATATCTAATCTAAGTCTGTTCTCTTTCATCTTAACACCATTCCCCTTTGTCCTGTCACCACCTGCCCTTGTAAAAAATCTCTCCAGATTTCTTGTAGGCCCCCTTTAGGTACTGAAAGCTGCTCTAAGGTCTTTCTGGAACCTTCTTTTCTCCAGGCTGACCAAGCCCAACTCTCGTGCGCAGACTTGTTTAATTTAACCTAAGAATCACTCTTCAAAAATCATGAACACTGTGATCAGGTAAGACTATCAGATTACCCACAGTAATCTTTAGAAGGTGAGACTGAATGTTCCAGTTAAAATTCTCCACTTGTTTTTACTTGTGGACAATATGTATGTATTTACAGGTACAAGGAAGAAAGGTGTAATGACAATGGGCTATGACTTTAGGAAGGCACAGTCAGAAAGCAACACCTCATTAATTCTTTTAGAGTTCGAAACATTTTTATGCTGTATATTGCATACTAAGGAAATGGTTCTTCTGACTACATTGTCTCCTATTTGTGACTGCATGACCACTAATCTTCCCTCAGCAACCAAGCTGTATTTGTGGCAATTACACTATTTACTCTGGGTAGTTTGTCTGACAGCCCATGGGGTGGTTGCAGCTGACCTGCTGCTGTGTTTAAAGAGAACTAAGTCCTTGAAAATATCCACCCAGGAGGCAATGACGTGGGATTAGAGAATATGGCTTCTACAGAAGGGGTTAAAGCCCACCAAGTAAGCATTATGTAATACACCTCTAAGGATAATTCATTAATTTAACTTCTAATCGAGACAGAGAGACACAGCTGGCCTGTAAAGTTCATTTTAAATATCTACAGTACTTAGAGAATACAGATCTACTTGCATATTGCCAGTTCTTTTAGTGTATACTGCCTCTTTTATTCAAATATTTTACTGTAAATATAGTTAATAACTGGTTCAATTGCAAACTAACATACTTCCAACTGATTTAGGGTTGATTTTACATGTATGTTTGCTCATTCTAAGCAAACATACCCAGAATGACTTAAAAAAAGGTAACATACATAATTGTGATCCTGTGCTAGACTTTAGTTAACCAGATGCCTGTGTGACTCAAGAAACTTTGACAAAGTAAAGGGCTCATTTACCCTCAGGACTATAACCCTCATGGGCTCAAACTTTTCTGGTTTTGGACAGATGGCATAAAATGCACAGTAAGCTTTCCATCAAAAATCTTACAAAAAATTTGACATAAACACTAAAATTATACATGTTTTTGTAGCAATCCAGATCATAAGCCTTCAAATATCTCCTTACCTGTATCAAAGCACTTAACAGAATAATCTGCCAAAGCCACCAGGAATTCTGTCTTTCTGCGAAGATTAAATGCCAAAGCAGTGCAAGCCTGCATTGTTCTCTGAACAAGGCTGAACCTATTTCAAAATACACATTCTCATTGCGTAAGGAAACTCTGGTTCATAACATCAAGTGAAGTAATAACTTAATCAGTTTCAATACATTTCACTGAGAAAAAACTCAAAAGGGAGCAAATAAATCATATCTCATTGTAATAAATCTAAAAATCAATGCTAATGTTTTAAAACAGTATAAAATTGAAAAGACTGATTAATATATTTCTGTAAATGGCAACACTAGGTCTAGATAATTAGTTCATGGCTCATAGGTACCATCCAAAGAATAACTTCTTGTGGTAAAGTTATATAAAATTGTCTGTTCAGCTTAAAGTTAGAAATTTCTGATCTTTTGGAGCAGCTATCTCCATATTCATGGAAAACTGAGGGGTAAACCCAGGCCTGTGGCATGATACCCAAGCAAGTTCCATGCCCCTGAATGTTACAGATGTCAAGACAACATGTCATGATAGAAATGTTCTTACCTGTTTCCACTCAAGTCAAAAACATATATATTCCCTTGGTAGTCTCCAGCAAGTAGAGAATCTCCAGCACTGTCAAAAGCCACATTCAGAAAACGTATTGTTTTTGAATGGTATCCTTTGACACTATGAATTATGTTTACTAGGACTCTGTGAAGAAAGCAAGCAAAACAACCATGGTTAGAATTGGTTTATTAGTATGTTTCTCCAAACCTAGGATTCCTAGTTATGGGTTTACAATTCTAACTATTCAGAATGTTCTATGAAAAGAAATCTTCCTTGAAAAAACACATATTTTAACATAAAAAATATACTGAACAAAGGAAGTTATTCACTGTATTAGACAGTAGTTAGGAGACATGTAAAGCAGATAGAGGAAATCCACCATTCACTATTCTTTTATGTGGTGTCTGGTTAGTAACAATAGCATATATGCTGATGTATCTTCTACCAGTCTAGAGGCAGACCCAATTCAGCACTCTGGAACCTGGAACAACAAGGAGCCTGGCTCTTCACTATCACTGTAAAGAAATCCACTAGAAAACTCAGAAGCTATAAATTACTGCAAGAAACCAGTTGGATTAGATGTGGGGGAAATCAGTTTTAAGTCCACTTTTTCCCCAGAGTCATCAAAAGCATGAAGAAAGGCTTTTTTATCATTATCCATCTAATGTAATCTGAGTTGCTGGTTTTTCTCATTCTATCCTTGTAGCATGCTGTCAGCATAAAGTGGAGCCTGGCACAAGAACCAAAGCCCATGTGCAGGCTAAGCTGTGAGAAGTTTTTTCAAGGAAACAGCACATTAGGATTTGGGAAATCTGCTACTCCTGCATTCTTCTGCTAACACTGGGAAAACCAATTATTTTCTATCAGCACTTGCATATTTAGTTATACTCTGAATTTACATCCAAAATGGTACAGGACATCTGCAGGCTGATTAAAGATTGCAGGGCTTTTGCCAAATACTGTGACCACAGCTATATAAGATGCTAATAGCTGTCTGAGACACCAGTTTCTAAGAGGGCAGAACACACAACCCAGCACTTGCATGAAACTGTTGGTGTATACTACAGAGTGTGAGTGAATATGGAAGAAGGGCCATGCAGCCATAGAAAACTAATAGCACCTCATTCTCTTAAGCCCATTCCTACCTGCAGTAAAAGGGAAGGGCCATAAAACTGAAATTAGAAAGATTTTAAACTACTCTAAATTATAAAGTTTAGCAATGCTAGGGTCTTTAATATAATAAAAAGCCACAAGTGAAGCATGACTTCTGAGTTTAAAAGTATCCTGAAATGCAAGTTTTTATCAGTGTAGCTACAGCATCTCCCAGGACTTTCTCAACATCACTCTCCGTCTTTCAAAAGTTCTTTGACACTAAACTAACCCAGGAGAATAAAGTTAGGAGTTCAGAGCAGCATCCAGATTCCCCAGTTCAAACAACATACAAGTACCTCAAAGCAACATTCACACGACTGCTCTTCAGCTTGAGCCAGACAGTATTTTAATTTATTGTCTAAATCACAGAATGGTTTGGGTTGGATGGGGACTTAAAGCTCATCCAGTTTCAACCCCCTGCCACGGGCAGGGACACCTTCCACTAGAGCAGGTTGCTCCAAGCCCCTGTGTCCAGCCTGGCCTTGAACACTGCCAGGGATGGGGCAGCCACAGCTTCTCTGGGCACCCTGTGCCAGTGTCTTCACCATCCTCACAGTGATTAAAGTCTGGGAACCCACCAATGGCATTTTGCCCAGTACAATTAAAAACAAAACAAAAAATAACTGGGATGACTGCCCACATTGTGAGCATCTCTGATTGCAGCCTCATTGGGGACCTGCTCCGCCTTCAACGGGAACAGCCTGCAGAAACACTCAGGTGGGCTCCGGACAGCCCTGCCCGCTCCGTTCCCTGCCCTCGGCCTCTCCCCTGCAGCGCAAAACGGAGAAGGGCCCTGGTTGCCGGCAGCCCCGCGCTGAGCCCCAGCAGCGCCGTGTGAGACTGGCCCGGCCCTGCCCCGCACCGCCCTCCCATGCCGTTGCCCTCCCATGCCGTTACCCCCGCGGTGCCGCCGAGCTGGCCTTGCGGTGCCAAATGGAGCCGTCCTGGCGGTCGCCTAGGTCGCAGCTCTCCATGCTCAACTCTACGCTACCGCTACCACTCCCGCGCTCGCCGCCTTTCCTCAGGGCTCCTCTAAGGGCCGCTACATAGGGGGGACCGCACGCATGGTACAGTCCGCTCCCGCTTCACTAATGAGAGCAGTAGGAAGGAAGCAGTAATTTCCCCCCTGCCGGGGAGTGGTACCGGCGGGATCGTCACCCGGCAACGGCGGTCCCCATCCTCCTGGAGGCGGGACTTCCGGCTCTGCAGTTGCCCGGCCGCCGAGGGGCAGGGCCGGAAGTGGCGGTGGTTCGGCGGAGTGCGGAGGCGCCACGTCTGGCGCAGGGCTCCCCTCCCTGCCTGGGGCGGCGGCGGGAGCAGCGAGGACGGATCCTCGGCTCTCCCTTCCCTCAGCGCTCTGTTCTAGCGAGGCCGCGGCGGCGGTGACAACGGCAGCGACATGTCGGACCTGGGGGACTGGTTCCGGAGCATCCCGCTCATCACCCGCTACTGGTTTGCTGGCTCCATCGCAGTGCCACTCGTCGGCAAGCTGGGCCTCGTCAGCCCCGTCTACCTCTTCCTCTGGTCCGACGCCTTCATCCACCGCTTCCAGGTACGGGCTGCACTACAGCTCCCGGTGTGCCCCGCGGAGCCCGCGCCGGGAAGGAGCCCGGTCCGGGGCGCGCTGGGTGTTCTGGGGGTTGTAGTAAGCGGCCTGGCCAGGGCTGTGGCGGCGGCTGGGCCCTGGCCGCGTCGCTGTCGCCATGGAGGGAATCACCCACCGAGCACCCCGTTGGAGGCACCGCGATCATCTCCAGCAGGAACCTGGGTTACTGCATAACCTACATAAGGCCTGCGGCTGAGCCCCGGCTTTAGCTGTTCTGTCTCTGCAGGCCCAGGGCTGCACACCAGGGTGACAGACGGTGGTGCCTAGCTCTGCCCGGGACCCTGGGTGGGAGAAAGAAAGGTTGGGGCCCTCCAGGGGCCCTGTAGTTTGTCGTCTCAATCTAGCATGTTTTTTCCCCCATGCTTTTAGGGGGCATTGTTTTGGCTGGCACTGGTGGTTGTGCCAAGGCATTCTCCAATCGTAAAATCTGTGGTTGTGACTTCAGGTGACTTGCCCAGCTTCTGCTGTGTGATTGTGAGTTTGAGAACAAGGGTTACAGGCAGACGTGCAACGGTCCCAAACCAGTTGCTCTGACACTGCTGAGGCAAGGCTAAAGAAGAGCATCTTTTGCACCGTCTTGCTGGGAATTTGAAAACGCTTGTGTGTTTGGGATTGTCAGCTTCTGTGCCTAGCTATAGTTGACATAAGCTAACAGCTGAAGTCCCGAGGTTTCAGATGTGCAGTGTTTCTGGGTGTGTTAGCAGATCAGAAGTGGTCACAATCTGGTTATAGTCTTCTTCCTCACACTGAGAGGTTACAGGTGCAGTGTTCTGGTTTGCAGGAGTGTAGGGAGAGAGCACCCATTGGTGGCCTGAAAATGAAAGTGAAGGAAGATAAAAGATTCCAACCTTTAAAATATATTATATGCATTCATTATATCTTCAGTGAAAAAGGCTGAGTGGGAAAAAAAAAAGATAGTGCTATCTGTAGTTAGTTTCACATACTGTCCCCAAAATTTATTCCTTCTGAAACTGTGAGGATCCCAGTATTCTGTCTGGAAGTGTTGCTGCTTAAAAAGCTCAGTCATAAATGGCCGGACATGTTCTGCCCTTGCTGCATGCTGCCATGCAGTTTGCTGTGCCCAATATTGATAGCTGGGAGACTCTCTAAAGCAGTGTGTGCTGTCTGGAATGGACCACTAAAGGCTATTGTGTGAATTCTTGGCCTCTTTTCAACAGGTAAGGATGGGTTCTGTATGGTTGCTTTTAAAACAGGGTAGCATCCTTGCAAGCCTATCCGTTTTCCACTGCAGTAAAGTCTCAATACTGAAGATGTGATGGAGGCAGTATGGGAAGTTGTGTTTTAATAGCTTTGCTTGTCAGATTTAAAAAACCCCGATCAACAGAATAAAAAGACAGCTGTAAAAGCTGCTGAAGCAGCAATAATTGATACTTGGGCTGTTTTAACCTCCTCCTTAATCTTCCAAGTAATTGATAGTGAATGAGAACACAAAAGCTATGCATATGTGTTCATTCTACAATATATAAATGCATCTTTCTGCTTTGATCTGGACAGATCTGGCGGCCGATAACTGCAACTTTCTTCTTCCCAGTGGGACCCGGAACAGGATTTCTCTACTTGGTGAATTTGTATTTCTTGTATCAATATTCATCACGATTAGAAACAGGTATGTTATCTGTTAAGTTGTATGCACATGCTGAACTCTGTCTGGAGCTGATAGAGACTATGTGCTATCAGAACTTCTGTTGGGAACATTTGTGGCTATGGCATTGTGGCTGATTTGGGCAGAATCATGAAAAAGGTGACTCATCTTTGTGCCTGCTTATGTTGGTCAGTGGGAAACTGCTCTGAAAATGGTTTTTCTGTGACTGGCTCATTCCCTTTGGCAGGGAGCCCGTTCATTTAGGATCTGAACTTGATACTTCTAGAATCATAGGATGGTTTGGGTTGCAAAGGACCTTAAGATCATCTAGCTCCAGCCCCCCTGCCACAGGCAGGGATGCCTCACATTAGACCGTGTTACCCAAGGCTGTTCAACCTGGCCTTGAACACTGACAGGGATGGAGCATTTGCTATTTCGTTGGGCAACCTGTTTCAGTGCCTCACCACCCTCACAGTAAAGAACTTCTTATATTTAACCTGACCTTCCCCTGTTTAAGTTTAAACCCATTACCCCTTGTCCTGTTGCTACAGTGACTGATGAAGTCCCTCTCCGGCACTCTTGTAGACCCCCTTCAGATACTGAAAGGCTGCTGTGAGGTCTACATGCAGCCTTCTCCAGGCTGAACAGCCCCAACTTTCTCAGCCTGTCTCCATACAGGAGGTGCTCCAGTTCCCTGATCATCCTTGTGACCTCCTCTGGAGTTGTTCCAACAATTCCATGTCCTCTTTATGTTGAGGACACCAGAACTGCACGAAGCTTCAATAGGAGGGCCTGGTGCTTTTTGTTGTTGGATTTCAGAAAATGGGTGGGGGAGGTTAAAAGATGACATTACCTCTTGTTTTCTTGTGATTGATGTCCTTTAACAGAGAAGGATGACAAAGCAGATATAACAATGGATATATCCATCTTGAGAAAATAACAATGTCATTTTTGTCCTTCTTTTAAAAGGGCTGCTTACCTGTGTTACTCTGTGTGTTATGTGTATGCTCTGTCAAACAGAAATGTGAAAAAGCTAAGGAACTAGATGGATTTTCAGTTAGGGGGAAAAATTAAAGAAAGAAAGAAAGGAGACCAGATAATGGATCATTTCAAAAAAAGGATTGTTGTTATAAGGTAGCTTTAAAACTGGTTTCATTTTGCATTGCATAGTTCATTAAAGCTAGAGAGAATTTTTTTCAGTGGAAGTAAATAATTAAATTACTTGCAAAGCCAAGCTCCTCCTGAAAGCCTTGATGAACAAGAATTTCACTGTAGTTCTAATGGCGTTTTAGAACTGATGATGTAAGTGGAAATGCATTGCACAGTGATGTTTGGGAAGTCCCACCATAGAGAAGAGATCCCTGCTAAGCCTGTCATCCAGACAGCATTGTAGAATCCCATGTAGGCTGTAATAGTAACAGTGATAGGGAGGAGTGCTGTCAGATTGTATTTGGTTGTTTTCTTAGTTTAAGTAAGTAGTAGTTTAATAGCTAGAAACAGTTCCTCCATTTCTGCAGTGTATTGTGAACACATGAGGGTGCTGGCTACTGTGCAAAGCTATGTGTAGTAAGAGTTCTGAATTAATATAAGCAAACTATAAGACATCACTGCTTGTACATATACTTACAAAATGCTCTGGTTGTCTGTGCTGTGGCAGAAGGCTCATGAAAGGAAGTTAGTTCTTTCAGCAGTAAATTGACATTCCTGCTGTACAATGCATCTGGATTTTGAAACCGGGAAGTCAGCTGTGTTGTTGTTTGAATCAATGCATTTCTTTTATATTATAGTCATTTTTCTGTGTATAAATGAAGTTCTTGATTAGATCAGTCCTCCCCTCTAAAAAGAGGCTTGAATCCTTTTGAGAGTGGGTGATGTAGAAGTTGCTGATAATATGTTCACAGGTGGAAATCAGCATGGATGTATGGGTCTATGCCTCCTTTTGTCTGTGAAACTGAGGAAGTGAAACTTCTATTTTCAGGGTTGCACATGGTTTTGAGCATACACTGGTGTTGCATGCTAGCTTCAAATATAGCTATCAAAAATACCCATATGGGTTTGTACTGTGCTTGTGCTTTCTGAACAAGCTTACCTGTAGCTTCCTGAGGAAAAGGAGTGTGGTGGGGTTTTGTTTTGTTTCTGTTGGAGCAGAACATAACAAATATCAACAGGGAAAGCAGAGTATGCACCTCACTCCCCAGCAGTATGGATGATGAGGTTGTGAGTCTGCAGCTTGCCCCTGATGACTGGATTATACCCTGGGCACTATTGAAGGACCTAGTGGGCTAAAGCTCACCTTGCCCTTTTGCTCAGCTTTTTGGCAGTTTGTAGCTCAGTCTTCTTATAAAAATATTGGAAAGCCAACTTAAATAGTTTGTCCAATATTATTTTTAGTAATCTCCTAGGTAATGAGAAGTGAAAAACTTTAAGGGGATAACATTTGCTTTGATTTCTTCCTGTTCTGGAGGAATTCCTGTGCTGAGTCTCTGTGGGGTTAGTTAGCTTCCTTTTTACTTGTTTCTATTTGTTGCATGGCAATGGTAAGGGAAAACTTCCAGTTTATGTAGTTCTTCAACTTTAAAACTTTTCAAATAATATTTTTGAAACGTTTTGGGTGGGTTTTTTTTCCTCCTGTCATGTAACTTACATGGCTGAACTTAAATAATAAAATGACTAAAATATGAATTTTGATTTACATAGGCTGAGTTCCTGTAGTTATTCCAAAAAGCTAATAAAGGTAGATTTTTCTTTAATTTTTGGGAGACATGTAAAATACCTGTAGAAAGTCAAACAGTACTAACATTAAGCAGTGGCCTTCTTCCTAGGCATTTTGTTTCCTTATTAGCACATAATTCAGCTTGTTTGTAGTGTGCTGAGTTTGCCACTGAGTGCTTTTTCAGCGGTATTCTCAGGCTTTCCTTGTCTGTGGGGGGCTATGTGGCAGTTGGTAGGAGTCTTGATCGGATGCTGAGGTCCATGGTGCCCTTTGCCACAGTTTGCAAGACTGAGAGCTTATGATTTTCATGTTTGCAAGGAGCTGTTGGGTGTGTGTTTGTGTGTGTGTGTGCTTAACCCTTATCTCTGCCAGGTCCCAAACTCTCCTGAGCATCTAAATGTAATTTCATGAAGTATGACCTGCAGGGAATGTTACTCTGGTTTTTGTCTGTGGGTGTTTTTTATATCTACTGTCCTGAAAAAATTTGACACACATTTGAAATAGGGAATGAAGCAAACAGTTCAGCTTAGAAGAAGGAACAGAATGATCTGCATGTGTACCCTCCTTGTCATGTACATGAATTTTTCTGGAGTATGAAAACTGTTGTATCTCTTGAGTCTGAGCAGATGATGCAAAGGGGATGCAATTTGCCTAAGTAAAGACTGGTTTTCACATGATTCTATTGTTAAACGTGGTGTCTCTGCCTTTGCTGTGCAAGTGTATTTCTTTATTGTGTGCTTCTGACTGGCAGCTTCTTACAAAGGATGGGGTCCAACTCTGTTTTAAAGTTCTATGAAGTTAAAACCACTTATCTCCACAATTAAAGTGTGTTCTTTTTTAAGTAGAAACACAGTGCACTTAATGCAGTAGGCTGAATATCTTATTTTTTGGTCTGTAGGTTGTTCTATTTTAAGGCTTTAAAAAATTAAATAGAAACCATAAACCACAGACTACATGCAAAGGCACAACTGTTATTAGCTGAGCTTTTCTTAGACTCCCTACAGTAAAAAAACCTCTTTTTTTCTTATCAAGATTTCAATATCTTTCCTAATAGTTCTTTTTATTTACAGGGGCTTTTGATGGAAGGCCAGCAGATTACATGTTCATGCTGCTGTTTAACTGGATCTGCATTGTTGTATCCTTCTGCTCATCATCAAACTTAGAATATTTTGGTTCTCCTGTTTCTGCCTGAAATATGTTCAAAGACCAGGTTTTAGCAACTAACAGTTTTGTAATGTTGCAAACGTTCACAGGTGAGTTTTTCATCTCTGGAAAGGTAGCAAGTGATTTGCAGAGAGAATACTAATACATGTGCTAATACAAGTATGTGATCTGGGGTGTAGTGTTCTACTTACATAAAGTTCAGCTTGTGTTGCATGGGATTCTGTGGTTATTCGCTGTGTTCCTTCATTTAACTACTTCTAGGGATTGCTGCCTGAGTTAATTTAGCATGTTTAAGCTACCCTGTGCAAATAGGTCTGATCTCTGCTATTCCCTGAGTTGGAAATTCAGGTGGCTTATGGAGAGATCCTTTACCTGCTGGGTACAAGTCAGTTGAGTTTGTCAAAGGAGTGCACTGAGCCAACTTCCTGAAGAAGCGGGGCTTGTTGGTTTAGGACTGTTGGGACACAGTTTTTCCATGAACTTTGCTGTTTTGCTGAATTTTCTTTTCAGTTCTGGATACCAAAAACTGGGAGGAGCTGTTGACAGACCAGATGGTTGTGGGACCTTTTGAGGCTGGAGAAATATGTTGGTAAAGAATCTCATGAAGCTTGGTAAAGGGAAGTTGTCCTGTCCCTGGGGAAGGGACAGCCCCAGGCATCAGGAGAGACTGGGGGACTGACAGTCTGCAAAGCAGCTTGGCAGAAAAGGCCCTGGTGTCCTCCTGGGCACCAAGTTGACCCTGAGCCAGCAATGTGCTGTTGTGGCGAAGGGGGCCACTGGCCTCATAGGCTGTATTAGGCAAAGCATTGCCAGCAGCTTGAGGGAGGTGATTGCTCCTCTCTGTTCAGCCATTGTGAGATGTATGGGGTGGCTACATCATGCTCCAGGTTCCCAAATACAGGAGAGACATGGACATACAGGAGTGAGTCCAGTGGAAGGTCACAAAGGTGATTAAAGGGTTGGAGCATCTGTAACATGAGGAGAAGCTGAGAGAGCTCTGGGATTGTGCAGCCTGGAGAACAGGAGGCTCAGGGGTGTCTTACCATAGAGTAGTTTGGGTTGGAAGGGACTTTTAAAAGTCAGTTAGTCCAAACCTCCCACCCCCTGCAGTAAGCAGGAACATCTGCAACTAGAGCAGGTTCTTCAGAGCTCTATCCAGCCTGGCCTTGAAGTTTCCAAGTATGGGGCATCTACTACCTCTCTGTAGGTGGTGTTTCACCACCCTCATCATAAAAGACTTCTTCCTTAAATCTGGCCTGAATCTGCCCTCTGTTAGTTTGAAGCCATTACCCTTTGTCCTGTTGCAACAGGCGCTGCTAAAAAGTCTGTCCCCATCTTTCTTGTAAGCCCCCTCAAAGTATTGAAAGGCTGCAATAAGGTGTTCCTGGAGACTTCTCCAGGCTGAACAACCCCAACTCTCTCAGACCTTCTTCATAGGAGAGGTGTTTCATCCTGCTGATCCTTTTTTGTGTCCCTCCTCTGGATCAGCTCCCAACAGGTCCATATCTTTCCTTCGCTGAGGACTCCATAGCTGGATGCAGTACTCCATGTGAATAAATACCTAATGTGGGAGGAAGTAAAGGACATGGAACCAGGCCTCTCTCACTGGTGCTCAGTGGTGGGACATGAGAGAACCAGCACAAAATGAAGCTCAGAAAAATCAGTTTAAATATAAGGAAAACTGTTTTTACTGTAAGGACAGTCCAGCACTGGCGTGGGTTGTCAAGAGATGTTGTGGGACCTCCGTCCTTCGAGATGCTCCCATTCTGTGCTGATGCCACTCCCTTGTAGCAGTTTTTGGTGGCACAGCATGTGGAAAAAAAGGAGGGGTGATGTCAGTGTGAACTGGGTAGAGCCAGGAGAGCTAGCCTGTAGAAATGCTGTTGCTTTTATCAGTAGGATAACTATCTCCAGTTGCATTCCTCTGTATGGAGGGAATTGCTGCTCCTGCTAGTCCTGTTGAACCACAACAGTAACCGGGCAAGCAACATGTATTTAGTTATGTAAAAAAAACCTACCAGCTGCATTGTGATTGCAGGCTGTTGCCTGTGAGCTATTAAGTGAATCTGATTGTGACTTGACTTTCAAAATGGTAATTCAGAAGCTTCCAGTTGCTTGTTCCCTATACGATATAAGGAGCAACCTGGAAACATGATCTGGAAAAATGCTTTGTGCTATTTTATATGCATTCATGAAGTGTTAAAAGCATTCTGATCATAGCAAAATTCTTCAGCAGTTGTTTCTGCTCAGCAGTTACTACAGCAAGTAGATCCTTTGGGTTCCAAGGTAGCAGAGTACTATTAAAAGCCTTCAAATTATTTTTTTCCCCTGTGACTCAGTGTCAATATATTGGTATTTTTTTAATGATCTGGTATTTCTTTAGTTAGAAAACCAACACTTTAGTCTTTAAAAAAATGAATGAAAGAATCCATCTGTTAAACTTGTAACATGCTTTTATAGATGGACTGATTGAGTTTGCAGTCAGCTGATTTCATCAGGGAGCAAAGGCCAGTCCATCAGCCCTTGGAGTAATGACTTAAGGTAGCTTGAAAAGCTGCTGAAAGCAGTTACTGAAACTAAGTGTGTAAATCTGTAGATCATTGGAGGTTTTGCATTTTTTCCAGTGGTTAACTTAATACTATACAGTTTTAAACATTAAAGGTTTTTGCATGTGTGTTCAATGTGTGTGCGCAGCTTTGTTTTGTTCTAGTCTATCAGGTTTTACTGCATTTTCCTCAATGGTGCAATGATAGATAACTGGCTTGGCAATGGACATGCAGGTAAGTGTGGGTCAATTTCTTATATAATAAGCTTATGGAACTTTCTGGCTGCTTAATGACTTTATAGAAGGCATTATTGACATAATTGTGGGATATAGTTAAGCTGGGCTGGTTTAGTTTGTATCAGAACGGACTGCTGTATGTGTATTGTTAGCTTTTAAGTTTGGGTCAGCCTCAGCTGGCATTACAAGCCTGTATCTGACTGCCATTCCTAACTTAGTTTGGGACTCAAGGAGTGAATACTGGCCCTTTGTACAATCAGGAAGCATTCAGTCTTTTACTAAAATGGACACAAGATGTCACCTATGCTCTGTTTCTTCTGTTGAATGTAGATCTGCATTCTTACTTTTTTATCTAAAAATGATTCTTGGGTTTCTTAGTCTTAAATTTAGTGTGCCTTTTAGTTGCCAACAGAAGATCTTTTTGGGGAAAAATGCAGCTTCAGATTCAGATCAGAACTGTGAAGTGCAAAATCCTCACAAGAATGATTAAAATACTAGTCTAAAGAACCAGTTTCTGTGAGGTAGTACTTATCTCCCCAGATATTAAGGGGGAAATGGAGGAGTGTTTCTTGGACACAACAGAGTATCAGATAACTGCATGTCTTCAGCCTGCCTCTGCTGTTCTCTCCTCATCTCATTCTGTCCCTGTCACTCAAAGCCTGCACTAATACCTTCAATATTCTGTACAAAATTATCTTAGAATTTATTAGATCACCTCTCAGGCTCCCCTGGTAGACAGAAATAGTGATTGTGCATCTGCAGTCAGCACTGAGCTCTGGTAAGGGCTGTTCATAAATTCACTGACCTTTTCTGCTGTGGGGAAGATGCCACAAAATTGTTTAAAAGTATTCTGAAGCCACCCATGTGTTGCATGAATTTTAGACTGATTGTATTGATTTGTATTTTTTTAAAGGTACTTAAAATGGTTTTATATCTGCATACAAAGTATTGCCTAAAAGAGAATTAGCTGATTTATGTGCAGATGTGCTTTTCTTCCAAATAAGGTTTTTTTATCTTGTATTGAGCGGCTTGCTTGAAAGTGAGAAGGTAGAGTAGGATAGCTGGGCCTCTGTTTCCATCTCTAATACTTTAAGAAATTAGATATTACTTTCTTTTCCCAGTAAAATAAAAATGGTTTAAACAAAGACCCAAAGGTGCTTGTGTGATGAGTCAGGCTCTTGGTGCACTGTAGGGTGTGGGGAAAGCTGGACTGGTGCCCATGTGCTGGCTTTAATATGAAACCTGTTGAATAGTGGCACCCCTGAAGGCATGACTTTTAACCTCTCTTCCAAACACATCAGCTGGCTCATAGCATTAAACCAGTTCACAGAAATGTTGCTGGCACAGTCTGTCTTCAGTTCAGAAATCAGCAGTTTAAATAGTGTTTTATATTAATTTCACTAGAAATAGCCCATCAGCTAATACATAGTCACAGTAAGGAGGTGTTTGAAATGGTCTCATCTCCTTGCATGGAGCATGGGCTAACTCCAAGCTCTTCAAGGTGGCTTTGCCAAGGCTGGCTGCAGTACTCTGAAGCAGTGATTTATGCATGCACCTTCCCTCTGTGGTGCCCTGAGGGGGACATAGCTGGCAATTTGGTGGAACAGGACTTCATCTGGTCTATTAGCTTAGCCCCAGATGAGTGTGTTTGGGTTAGTGCCCTGGGTTGTGATGGAAAGGATTGCGGCACAGGCACATCGCTGACTCTGGTGTAGGTATGCTATGAAGCAGCTGGGAGCAGAGTTTGCCACAGCTGCTCTTTCACTGGGTGCAAGTTGGAGCCCTTTGCTTTGGCATGGTCTTGCAAAAGAGAATGACCAAGTAGGTTCTTCCACTTAACTTTCTCAATACCTTTTGAACAGATCCATGACACATGATGGCAGAGATTCTGGGGCAGTCTTTAAAGCTTTTGCTGATGTATCATGCTTATAAGTAATTTTGAAGCTTATAGCTCCTGCTGTTTAAATTTCTCAGGCTTCTGTGAAAGTAATGGTAACTTTTTCCCTTGTTTTTGACATTGTAGTTGCTGATGATTCCACTCATCATGTCAGTACTTTATGTGTGGGCCCAGCTGAACAGAGACATGATTGTATCGTTTTGGTTTGGAACAAGATTTAAGGTACGTCAGACATGGTATTGGAAAGGTTTCTGCCCAGAAGATGCACATGAAGATGAGGAGTAAAACATTTATATTTTCTCTTATTAAAGATGTCCCGTGCTTTCACATAGCTGTATACTCCTTGAGATGCAACAAAGATGAAATTTCTTCATGGTCTTCCATACAGTGTGGCTTTACTGAAAGATGTCCTGACAGCTGAAATTTATCAGTCTGGAAAGAGGGAAAAAATTCCTGATAAATATTCAGCTGGATAAAAACTGAATATAGTGACACCAAAGTGACAAAATGTTGATACTTAAAATTGTTCCTGTGCAACCTCATCTGTTTCTGTCAGATCTTCCAGCGAAGTCTTTTGATCGTTGTTTCCAGGCCTTAAAATCAGAAATGTTAGGACTTTGAGATGTAAGTGTGCTGTGGAACATAGAGTGCAAAAGAGGCATGTACTTAAAACTTTTAAATGAGTGATATTTGTCTGAAAATGTTAGTGGTGGCTCAGTTTGGAATATCCTACCTTGTTAGATAGAATCTGCTTAAGTTAATATAAGGGTTTGTGTAATGCCTACAACATTGAGATGATAATTACACTTCTTAGTGCAGTGGGAAGTTGAGAGGGTTTATATCCTTAACGTGTACTTACAACTTCTCTGTCTTCATTACTTTCTTTTTCAGGCCTGTTACCTTCCATGGGTTATTCTGGGATTCAACTATATCATTGGCGGATCGTACGTATTTACTTATATGGCCAGATTGAAGTTATAAAAGCTTTTATGGCTATTGAACGTATTGCTGAGTTTAGAAGTGATATTAAAATAAGAGGCTCAGAGCTGTATAATCTGACAATGCTTAGTGTTACATGGTGGTCATTTAAGATAAAAGCAAAGAGGAGATATGCATGTGAGAACTACAGAATGTAGGTGAGGGGAAAGTAATAAAAATTTGGTTTGTTTTCTAGTAAGTTTGTGCATTAGGCCTTTTTCTCATTAAAAGAGTACTGGACAGTAAAGAAAGATGTCACCTTGTATGGCTAGCCATCATTACTAGTTTTAGAAACAAATTTAGCTTGATTCTGATAGTGCTGTTACTACTTTTCCTCACAGTCTTGCCTAACGTGATGTTTTTATCAGCTTGTGAAGTAAGGAAAAATGGCAAGAGTGCCATATTAGCACCTGCTGAATTCATTGCTCTGTCTTGGGTTTCTTTGACTAAACTCCATGGTGCACGAATCCTCTCTGTGCATGGTCTTTCTTATTGGTGCCCTCAATTGGTTTGGGCCTCTTGGTGCCGCTGTAACACAATTAGTGACAATAACAAATTACGTGATTGATTTATAAAAGGAGGAGATAGTACAGCAAAACCAAATTCCCTTTTCTGGCTGTGCCTCCTACTGACTCATCTGTCACTTGAGAAAACTGCTTGCTGTTAGATACCTACTGTTTCTATGCATGACAGAAGATACTCAGGGGCCTCCATTCAGCAGTGTCTTTGCAGAACTGGGAACAAAACGGTTCAGTACAGCAGGAGACAGGTTGTCCAGTGAAAACAGTAGTAACTTCTCAAGCTCAACAGACTATTATTTGAGACACTAATAGCTGTACGGTCTAATTCCTTGGTGTAAACAAGTATTTAATTGCATTTTCAGTGCAGACTGTAGAGAAGGCTTGGAAGGAAGGGTGGAACAGCCTGTGGATGTGTTGGCACAGAAGGTTGGCTCTTCTGTAGAAGTGGCTGTAAAATGCTGAGGGAAGGGAAATTTTCAGCAATGCCCATGGCAGGTGAACAGTAGTAACTGGCAGAAGATGGGCACTCATTTATTTTCAGAAAAGACACTTTGTGAAACAGTTCTTTTTCTTTTGCCTTGCAGAGTCATCAATGAGCTGATAGGAAATCTGGTTGGACATCTGTATTTCTTCTTAATGTTTAAATATCCAATGGATTTGGGAGGAAGGAATTTTCTGTCCACACCTCAGTTCCTGTAAGCTGGTTTTATTCTATAGCTCACTGTTTCTTTGGTCCAGTTGTCTGTGTTGTTCTTCAGACATATTTGCTGGGATTGTAAGGTGTGATATACTTTGCTGAATCAGCCTGCTTCAGGCTGTCATATTGACTGTATTGCTGAGTCATGAAAAATGTTGAGTTTCTTGTAAATGCCCCATGTGAGAGTTCTCTGTTACCTCTATGGATGGCCTGTGTCCTTTACCCACTCTGAAGAGTGAGAGTAAAAGTCATAGTTCTGCTTTTGAATTGAGCTGTAGTAAAGTGAACTCCCTAACAATTATCAGATACTACCATAAAACCTCCAGTTTTCTCCTGTCAGTGATCTTTTATCTGTATGTCCATGTATCATTACAGTAGCTACCAGTTCAGCAACCTGTAACAATAGTAGGAGTCAGCTGTAGACTTGTTCAGGTCTAAAATATGTATTCTGTTTTGCAGTCCTTACCAGTCACCTTGGGTGAGACTGCTTGTCTTGGTTTCTGAAGTGCTTTTTTACTCTTCTGGCATTTAAGGACTGTATCAGAAGCCAAAGTTTGTAGCTTCAGTTGCCCTTTTGGGGTTGTAAATATTCCTCCTGTACCAAACTTTACATAGCAACTCAGTTAACCCTTTTTTATAACGTAAACAGGTAGTTTATGTTATAGAAGGTGCAAACTTGAATTACAGTCATACTTTTTGTACAGGTTGTAGTGAGTAAGCAAACTTCATGCTTGAGTTTTCAAGCCCTTCTGGTAAACCACATTTTCCATAAAGATTAGAAGACAAAATGATTTTTTGAAATGTCTTTCAAGGTAATAACAGCTCTGAAACTGCCATCAATCTTGTTAGTGATGTGCAATTTTCTTGATTCTTCATAGGTGTATTTAATTTTTCTCTGTATTTGAGAAGCAGGAACAGAAGTACTGCAAATACCTCTACAAAGGGATAAATTCTGCCTTTGCACTCTAATGTTTTGTTAAAAAAAAGATGCTGTGATGAATTACAGATACATTTAATACAATAATGAGCAACTTCTATACAAGAATATTTTTCTTGTATAAAGGAATCTGGGTTTTGTGTGTGAGCTGCAGATTTTAGGGGTCAAATTCAGCAAGGGATTTGCAGGAGTTCGGTGTGTTGTAGAGCTGAAATGACTGCATTGGTGGCATCCCATGCAAAATGCAGATGTATGTTAGATCACTGTTTTTTCCCTTATGTTTGGATTATTCTATCTAACCATATCCCAGAGATGGAAGTTCCCCACAATTCTCATTTCTCATTGTGCTGAGGGCTTAGATTTGGCAAGAGTTCTGTGGTGAATTAAACTGTGAAAAGCCAGTATTATTGTGAAGTCTAGCAGCTAAAAGGAAGTGCATGGAAAAGTAGCCTGGCATTTACGCGCAGGTCACATTTGTTTCTCAAACTCTCTCCTCTTCTGGCTTGTCCTAGGTATCGCTGGCTGCCAAATAGGAGAGGAGGAGTGTCAGGGTTTGGTGTCCCACCTGCTAGCATGAGAAGAGCTGCAGAAGACCAGCAGGGTGGCGGAAGACACAACTGGGGCCAAGGTTTCCGGCTAGGTGACCAGTGAAGAACTCCTGCTCTTGGAAAACAGCAACTCTTCAGTTTTAATTGGACGTAGAACCGACCCTTCTTGGTGCAGAGCATGCTTAAGAACTGGGCTCTCTGTAGTACTGTTGGATTTAACTGATTAAAAAGAATATTTCTGGTTCAAGAGAAAATAAAAATCTCCAGAAGGGAAAAATGTAGATCTTACTCCGGGTTAGCTAGTAGTGTCCAATTTGATTCTGCCATTAAAAAAAGCCTTCTTTATAAAGTTATTGTCTGTGTCACAACAGACATCCATTATGCCATCTTATTCTGTGATGGGCTGGAACAAGCTAATGGTATGTCTCACTTGGTATATTGAAAGCTTTGTTGACTGGTAGGGTAAGAATCCAGTGTGAGGTGGATGATTCAGTCTGACCCCTGAGTTTAGGAGGCTGACTTATTCCATAGCTGTACTGGAGTCCCAGGGTCTTTGGAAACATTATTTAAGTGATATCTTCTGCATTCATAAAGCAAAGTGCTAATGTTTCATTTCTACTGTTAGGCTGTGTTTTGAGGGGAGTCTTTTTTCTTGCTGTACTGTCCTACTTGCTACAGCATGGGCTGGGCAAGACTAAGGATAAGACGGCTTTCATTTGAAATGGCAATAACATATTAACAGGACTGAAATCTCTGAACTCTTCATGGCATATTATAAGGCTTGCTCTGTTCACAATGAAGTTAGCTGGCTTGGTTTTTTTTCTCCTAAGATCTGTGAATTCTTGGCTTCAAGGTTTCTGTTTTGATTGCAAAATTGGGTAGCACAAATACTCTTAAGCTAGAACATGTAACATATTGTGGTTAATGTAAAGGGTACTGACTGCAGCATTATGTTTGTTATCTGAATCTTCAACTTTCTCTTAAAAGCTTTAAGACATCAAAGAATCAAAGCTGGAAATAATTTTTTCCAGGGTCAAGATACAGTAGAACAGTTTTTTTACTTCAGGACTCTTTCATTGTCAAATAAGACATCGCATACATTGTTTATTACTTTTGGTGAAACATTTTGACATGGAAAAGGGAATGATTCTGTACAGAATAGTTTTCCTCGTAGTGGGTTCCATGGGCAGAGCACAGGGTGAAGATCCAGGAAGCTGCAAGGTGAGGTTGTTACTGACTCGCTGCATGGACTTGATTAATTATCTCAGTTTTCTCAGCTGTAAGAAGGATTCATGCATGTCTCATGGCATTCTTAAAGGTAGCTGTCCTCAACTCCCCTAGGTGGGAGCTGCAAGTGAGCAAGCTAAGGCTTAGGTTCACATAAATGACATCACTGAAGGCAGGAACACAATTACTCTGAGCTTAACCAAGACTTCTGAGTTGGAGTATAGTTGGTTACTTTTTGGTTTATAGTTGCAGGAAGAAGAGCACTCTCACTAGGATGAGATTCAGATTTCCCTTTAGCAAGGTTGTTTTACTGGGTAGGCAGAGCACAGAAAGCTGTTCTGCCTCAACTTAGGTGTCTCAGGTATCTGTAAGTAAGTGAAGTGAATCTGGGCCAAAACATTTTTATTACTGCTTTGTTTCTTCGGTAAACCTGGGTTCTGAAGGTTGAAGAATGTGTCAATGCAATGTGATACAGAACTGAGTGAAAAGCAAGCAGTTGGCCTGGAAGTTTTTAGGTGGCTTGCCTGAAAAAATGCATGCTCCATTTCTTTATAGCAGCTCAAGGTTTTGATTTGGCTTCTCAAAAAGTGTAGAAGACTGGTAATGATCTCATTGTGTGTTTAGATTTTACAGAAACTTGGAGTTCAGAACTCACCTGCAATTTTTGTCTATTCAATTATGAGTTTTAACAATGCTCTTGTCCCTGTATAAAATGTAGGCAGAAGACTCCATAGTGTTGTAAATACTCATCAGTTATTGACCAACAGCTGTCATTTGATGCTCGAAGTGCAAAGTTTGAGAACCTTCGCTTATATAGGAGTTATGATGCAGCTGGTCATTTTAGTCATAGTAATATCACTGTCTCCAAAGCATTTGTCTTCATTTTGGGTCAGGACCTAACTGTTACAGGAAGATGCAATAGTTTATGACTCAGCTAAACCCCTGGCACACTCAAATTGCAGAACACTTTTGTAGAGAAGGCCAGAGGGAAGGTTTGAGTGGGAGGAAGCATGGCAAAAGTCATTGTTCTGGCCCAGTGCACTGTTCTGGCTCTTGCTTTCTAGCACATCCTGCTTCCCTAAATCAAGAGAAAGAGGTTTGCAAGGAAAGTAGACTTCTGATAAGTCTTGATTAGCTTTTGAGCTGCTTCAGGTCAATTTACATTGGTTTATGGAAAATTCACTGTGGAATTTGATATCATGAGCTTGGTTCATTTGTTTCTCACTTGTCACTTGACCTGAAGCACTGTTCATCCTCCAGTGTATTCTGACAATTATGGTCTCTTGTTAAATGAGTACCTCCTTTCTTTTGTACAGATAATTTCCCTTTTTGTAATCAATTTTTGTTGGCAAAGTTTTAAATTAAAGTTTTAATCTCGGTTGCTGTCTCTTTCGCTAAATCATATTTCAGCTGAAGTCAAGCCTTGTGATCTTTGTCTCTGGGGAGTGCCTGGCAGCTGCACTGTGACACCACCTCCTGCTGTTGAGAAAAGTACTCAAGAAAATGACCTGCTTTTGAGTGGGAGCAGTGTCTTCTCTGATCAGTTGCAAAATTGTAAAGGCATTTTCTGTTTATCACCATGGGTTTTGGCAGTCTGTGTCCTTCCTGGGCTTTTTACATTTTACAGCTTTTTTGTACACTTGATGATTCATCCCTTATTGTCCCCTGGGAGGAAACATCCTTCTACTCACCTCCAGACTTTGTGGGAATGATAGAGATCACTCACTTTTCCCGGCATAAGCTTGGTATTCTGCAGTATGCTCTCTCTGTCCAGCCAGATGTGCACAGCTGCTAGAATTCCTTTTGAGGTTCTTGCCTGATTTGGAGACTCATTGAGCATCCTCTCAATGATTGTTTTGGTACTCATTGTTCATCTGACTCCACTTGTCCAGTTTAATACCATAGAGTCACCAAAAAGAGATTGTGGACTTGAGCTTCTTGAACTGGAAAGTCTTTGTCCATATTAAGTACACCAGACAGAACAGTGTGGCATGTATGTGCATTTTGATTTTGATCCAGCTGCATAGAGTCAGAAGAAGAGCCAGGAATATGAAATCAAATGCTTCTAAAATGCTTCGTCTCTCATTCTTATCGCTCTGTCTTGGTGACAGCTTAACTTGGTAATGTGGTGTTGCCAGTGACTTCATGAGAAATGGAACCTGTTGCTTCATTCTGTCATCTAATTGTCACACTGGGAAAACTGAGAGGCTTTAATTTGAAGAAATGCATATTGTTTGAAATATAAGATTTCTTCTGTGTTTATATATCACTGGGTACCTTATTGGAGGGGGGGGAAAGCTGCTTTGCCTTGATGGTTAAGGTAGTGAGCTGGAGAGGTACACACTAATTTACAGTCTAAAGCCTCTGCTATAACAAGTCACCTAATGGCTTTGTAATTCTCTTCTGCATCCATAAAATGAAGATGATTCATAGTCTCCCTTGTTCCGTGCTAGGCTTAGGATGATGGATTAATTTGTACTTGCTGTAGTATGGCAGAGCACTAATTTTGGTGAAGGTGTTCTTCACCTGTAGTAGTAAATGGCTTTTCTTGTTTTGTGCTTCCATAGATTCTTGTTTTGCCATGGATGATAGTAACAATGTGACTTGGAATTCAAAATTGAGTCTATTGTCATGATTTTGTTCAGTTAAATGTGTAATACGTGCATATTAAGCAGTACTTAACATCTAAAAGGTGATACGTTGTTTTCTAGAATTTGAAAGATGAAAATGTTTCAGCTGCTTGTATTTTTCAAGCACATTTGGTTGGTGAAAGGACTTCTGTTCACAGCAGTGGCTCACCCTTTTATCACCTGGAACATGATCTAGGAGGAGAGATTACAGCACTTGTGAGCAAAAGTTGCATAAAAGGAGCAGTAACTGTGGGATGCTGGCAAGGCCTCTGCAGAATCTTCTTGATGTTGGAGGGGAAAAAGTGATTATGAAACCTTAACTGGTGCCTGAAGGTGGTTTGGGTCTTTTGGGTTTTTTTCCCCTCTCTCAAGCCCTTGTAAAATGCCGCTAAGAGCTCACATCAGCTCTGAAGGCCAGGTTTCTCTGCACTGCTAACCAGGCGTAAGTGTACCATGATGAAGACCATGGCAACTGGAGGCAGTGTTTAAATCAAAACCACCACAAGCAGTTTTCTTTCATCTGAATGTTTACATTTGTTTCTTAAAAGGGATGTGTGCATTTACTCCCTGGACCAGCCATGGATTAAAGGACAGTGGATGAATCACTGTGTTGATGGTTTCATTGACTTGTGGTAACTGGATATGTGAGGATGTTGCCTGTTGTCATGGATGGAGTAATGCACTTCACTCGTAAGAGAGAAGCAGCAATATGATGTAAAACAAGGTTTGACAAGATTTAGTGGCAAGGTACACTTGAGTATTTGCTTCATAGAGGACAGAGTCAGACAGAACTGTCAGGGAGACCCTCCTGTTGAGTCCTGAGATTCAGAAAGGAATGTATGTGTGTTGGTGGATGTATGAGGTAGGGAAGCCTAAGGTAGTACTTTTTGGAATAAAATATATTGTAAATCAATCCGGAAGGGGTCTAAAGATGCTGAGAAGTTGGTTTTTAACTGCACTTGAGAATGGGAAGAAAAAAGATTCTATCAAGGACCATATTGATCAAAGAATGTTCTGTGTTTTTCTGGGTGCTTTTTTCCCTCCAGTATGGGCTCAGAAAGTGGCAGTCTCTATTCAGGCTGAAAAAAGAAGCAGTGCCTGATGCTCTGTGCTCATGTACTGAATCCTCAACCCTACAGCAGGTGGAGGGGCTACATGAGACACTGTTTACTATTTGTACCTGCAGCTGAACTGTGGATAAACCTTTCTCTAGAAGGAAGTCATGAGCACCTGTCTGTAATGCTGCTTTGCCTGTTGTTTGTTGACTCTGTACTTATTGTTGTTATGAACTCAAGCAACTGCCACAAGAAAATGGCAATGTGTGTACCTTGGGAGTTGGCCTTGTTTGGTTTAGGGGCTTAAGCTGAATTGCTAACTGTAACCAATGTTAATGTCAGTATTTCACTTAGGAGCTTTTATGTACAATATGATTTTCTTTAAAGCTGATTTCAAGCCTGGATGCTAGAGAGTTTGGGTTTCTTTAATGTATAAACCAGTAGCTAAGTCAGTCTTGTCCTGTTCTCTGCTCCATCTTGCCCTTCGTCCCCAGGGTATGTAATTCGAGATAAAAATACAGATAATGTTGGAATAGTACAGCAAGATTTGGGGGCATTGAGAAGCTTGAACACCCTGAAGATTTATGCAACTGATGACATAAAGAGCTTGTATTGTTATTTTAGCCCTTGTGTTGTGTCAATTCAGAAAACATGAAATCTTACAGGGACTGATAGTCTTAGAAGGTCCTGGTCAGGTTCAATGAGCAGGAGAGCAAAACTGTTGCAAGAGTTCAGACTTCTGCTGAAGTCAAAGTGCTCTGCGTTATGCAGTACAGCAATATGTACTTTGCAGCTCTGTCTTAGCAATGCTCAAACCCAAGTGCAGTCTCCACTTGTTCACAGCAATGGATGTGCTCCTCTCTAGCTGTGTCAGCATCTGGTTTGGCTTTAATAGTCTAAGGTGTATGTAGCCAGGGGCTCCCCAGGGAGACCAGCACACCTACACACAAAACTGTGATCTGTGGGAACTGAGTTAATAGGAAAGAGAGTGTCAGGTGTGATCTGACAGTCAGCTTGCTTTATTTGAGTTTCCTGAGTTGGCTGTGTTGAGCTGATGAGGTTGCACAACCCAGAATGGAGTAGGACAGACAAGGATGCATATGTGGTCGTTCAGCACCTCTTGGGTGCAGACTTTCCCAAGGAGTTTCAGGGAAGCCTCTTGGGATGTAAACTGCTGTTCCTGAAGGCTGTAGAGGGGAAGGTGACTCCTAGTGTGAAAACAAGGGAAGATTCCTAGCAGGAGAGCAGACTTGTGTGTCCCGCACTGGAACTGTGTGTGTAGGGGGCAGATTTTGCAATGTGAGAATATTTCAATTGGATTATACTGGTGAGAATTAAATGCTTCAGGTTTTTACATCTAAAATAACTTTTTCAGCTAGGTTAGAAGATACAATGGGTTTTCTGTTTGCTTTTAGAGCTCAAATCAACCCTTAAAATCTGAAATCAGAGCCTGCTGTTTTGACTGGGGCAAAACACTTCTGCAGCCTTCCTTTCCAGAAATGCTGTAGTGGTGTCTTTTCACTGCAATAAATAAATCAAACATATATATGTGTCTCTTTCCTGAGATGGGACGTGCATGTTGGATCAATGTCAACAGGTTTCTAACTCCTTTGCTCTGTGAGCAAGGAGAACCTGGAGAGATTTTAGAGCATATAGCTTCTGGGCAGAGTTTCTGCATTCCTGCTGAAAGCTTCCTAGTGTGTCTGCTGCCCTCATTGGGCTAGGTACAATCCCACTTTCAGTTTTCCTGTATATTTTAGTTAAAGCAGTATTATTTCATTTAAATCTCCCTTTCCTCTTTCTGATCTGAAAATGCACTCAAAGAGTTAAGGCCAAATTTAATGTTTCTCAATAGCACAGGAGGAAGAGGGGTGTTTTCGGCTCTACTGCATTGTACCTGCACCCGCTGCGGGTGTTCTGCGGAGGCAGGGAAGACTTACAGAAACCATCAGATGCACCTGCAAAATGTAAATCCTCATCAATTTAGAAAGCCTGAGCAGGCTGTAACAGGGACTCTTCATCCATCGCCTCCTGTGACAGCCATGGTATATAAAGAAGCGCTCCAAACCATATTGAGAAGTTGGGTCTTGGTACTTAAGATCATGTGCCCAGTAGCAATATTGGTTTTATAGCAATTTATAATCTTTTCTTGCTTCCTCTGTTGGCTGTCATACAGGCAGTAAATTGCCAGTTCTTCTCTCTCTTCTCCCCCTTTCCTCCCCTGCAGGTGATAACCAGTTTAATACCTCTCCATTGCTTACATCCATCTCTGTTTTCCAGATATCAGCTATTTGCTCTCTCCAATGGCCTGATGAATGTAACTAGTTAAACTCAGTGTAATTGTCCTCAAATGCCATACGTCCTTTTAGAGCCTGTTCCTGCTATTTCAGAAGAGCTTTTGTGCTTTCAGTCTTGCTCATTTTTTTTTCTAGCTGTGTTAACTGAATGTCTAATGCATTCTTCATACCTTCTCCTTGTTTCTGTTCCCCAGAGTCACCCCATGAAGATGTGTATGAGCTGTTTTGGGAACAGAGGAGAGAGTGAAGGGCCATGGCAATAGCATGTCATTGCAAAGATGCCACTGTTCCCAAGCAGAGGGGACGCTGTTGCTAACCAGTGACCTCTGCTTGCTTCTTCCCTGGACTGTCTGGCACTAGGAGTTCCCATCAGGCTGTGGAGTCCTTGGATGGACTGTTGCCTTCAAAAGAGGTGGATTTTTGGGGTTCAGAGAGCCATGTGTTAAACAGCTTTTCTCATCTCTAACAATGCAGCTTCCCCTCTCTTGCACCCATCACTCTGCCTTTTTCAAACAATGAGTTCTCTGTAATGTATAATTTTAAAACAGAAGAAAAGGCAAGAGCAATTGATAACAATTTGATGTCATTTAACGTTCCTGGGCAAGGCGATGGAGGATTTTTCTCCTTCATTGCTACTATCAGAGGTGTACATGGTGTGGTGATAGTGCACGTGAAGGTTTAAATCTCTAAGAACCCTATCAGTCTAACTTCTTCAAAGCAGGCAGATAACAATAGGCCCTACAGCTGTATTACTTGGTTGAGTAGCTAAGTGGATAGTGGCATGCTTTAGCTGGATGCAGTCCCTGTGCTGAAGGATCTCAGATAGCCCTGTAGCTGCTATTAGAGCACAGCTCACTGGGACCAAATAATTACTGTATAATTTAATGCCAATGCAAACAATGTAAGCTAATGCATTTGCTCCCCTATAGAAATGTTTTGTCCTCTAAATATGCTCCTCAAAGTCATTCTACAGCTTTGCATGTCCCCTTGTGCATCTTAAATGAGATCAATAACTTCCTAGGCTGCCTCTAGTGGAGTGGCTCGCTCCACAGAGCTGCTTTCTGAAGCTGAAAGCAATGCAATCCCAAGGAAATCCTGCTGAGTAAGGAGAGTTTCTGTTAATGTGTAATCAAGTTGTGATAAGACTAGCTAATAAAGATAAGGTTCTCAAGAAGTGGCACGGGACAATGAGCAAGGAAATGGAGTATGGAAAACCCTGTGATTAATCATGACCCTTGGCTGCATTGTTCAGAGGAAAAAAAACACTCCAAAGAGGATGTGTGGGCATGTTACTTAAGGGGAGGGAAAGCAGGGGGAATCAAAGGGAGAAGAATAGCAAGCAGAAAAGCAGCTGCAGCTCTGTGACCCTGGGGAAGGCTGTCTAAGGATGCCTCCATAGTGGAAAGGCCAGAGGGAATTCAATCACACTCATATGGGTTGATCTGGGCTTTTAATGCATGGAGATGGGGTTGTTCCTGCTTTCCCTGTGGGGTTTCAGTGGGAGGTGAGGGGCCGGGCAGTGGAGAGGCTTGAGAGGAACACCCTGCCATGGAAGTGCTGGCATTGGCAGGGCCTGGAGCAGCAGGTCAGGGCTGTGCCTCTCCCTGCAGCCAGAGTAAGGGCAGGACAGTGAGGAGCCATCTCCTTTGTATTTGGTGCTCTTTAACTCAGCGCTGTTCTCATGGTCAGGATCACTCACACTGGGTATGCACCTTGCTGTATTGCTGCTGTTTGTTTGATCCAAAGTGAGAATTAATCTGTGGGTGAAATCACTTGCTATCTGGCCTAAAACGCTTTAATCTTTTCCGCTTTCAGAGGAGTGTCTTGAAATTGCAAGCTGTGTTAAAGTAAGTGCTTGAAGGTAAGTTTACTTACTCTTCAGTGTTCCTTGCTGGGCAGGGAACAATTGTGAACTATGTTGCTCAGATGAGGGCAATTCTGTGGGCTTGCATTTATTTCTGAGTATGCCACTGTGTGTCAGGCTTCAGCTTTGCTTCGTTTGCCAGAAAACAGCCACTGACTGGCACTGCAGCCGCAGTAAAGAGCTGGTGAACATGGGTGGGAAAGGAGAAGACTGGAAGAAAGTAGCATATTAATGCCCTGGATCTGCAAGTCCTCTTTCTGAATAGCAGCTGCAACAGATAGGATGGGCATAATTTCCTCCTCTCCCCCTGTATCTCTGTCTTGCAACCTGAATGGTGATGGGTTTAGGAAGCTGGTAGTCTGGATCATATTTGAAACATTGATCTAATGTGCATCAAGCATTAATGTCAATTAATGAATTATTATTTACACATGGTAATTCAGGAAGAACATAACCCAAAGAATGGCTGATCTTTCTTGTCTGTGAGTTTGTTTCTTGATTTGCTTAGGTGCTGGCGGCTGTGGTGCAGGAGCAGCACGTTGAAATCAGTTATGCAAGGCATGGGAAGTAGGGCAGTTCTAGCGTGCATCAAAAGATGGATGGTAAAACTTCATAAGCTCTGAGTAACTCTTATATTTAGTCTTATGCTTGTTACATTAAAAAAACCCGATGCTGTGAAGATGAATTAAGAACTTCCATGCAGGATGTTGAGGAGATACCGGGTTTGGCTCCACTGTTGGAGAACTGAGATGGGGCTTGCTGAGTGTGAACAACAGGCGAGCAGGAGCTGTTCGTGTATGAGCTACCCCATGCCTGTGTCCTTCAGTTCTTTTGCAACTGTTCAGGTAAATCAGCAGTTTCTGCCAAGAAACTGTGACTAGGAGGAGAGCTTGGAGTTATGACCCTGGCAGGCTGAGGCTGCAGATGGCCATAGGCAACGGCTCTGGGAGAAGTGGGAATGGCTCTTTTCCCAAGGAGGGGGTCAACACTGCAGTGAAAGTTGAAGCACAGTGTGAATTTTGCCTGTTGAAGGTCAGTACGGCAGCATCCACAGCTATTCTGAATTGGTGGGTGGTGCTTGTACCGAGCAAAACCATTTCTCTGCTGCCAAGGGCCACCTGGAAGTTGTGAGCAGCAGAGGAAACCTTCTGCACCCTGTATGACTTCAGTTCCCAAGGCACTTGAGTTAAAAAACACACAGGCTATTTCTAATCGAATAAGGGCTGAGTGTATAAGAAACCCAGGAAAGCAATTCAGCCCCTGAAAGGCCAAACACCTCATCAGTAACCCTGCTCTGCAGCATGACTTGCCTCTGCCCAGCAGAAGACATCCTTCAGTGCCACCACCCCACTGCCTGCTTGCTCAGAGAGGGCTGTACTTGGTCTTTGTTTACATGCTGAAATGCCCTTGAAAGCAAAATCCAATGAGAGGAGGTGGCTTGGAGATAAATCTGTGTTTGGGACTGCAATGTGGCAGTGTGATGGTAGCCGGCACTCTGGGATGGTGCTTAATGCAATTAAGCCACGGCCAGCACTGAGCGTTCTTCCCTCACACAGCATAAAGTTGATGACCGTGAGTCCAAAAAGAGAGCGGCACTGCCCAGGTTCCAATGCAGGCCAAGTACAAAGAAAACAAAACAAATCCTCAGCACCTCCTGTGATTTAAATGGGCAAAACTCCTGTGCCGGAGGCCAAAACCACGCTCTTTGGATAAGCGCTTATCGTTCCTGAAGCTGGCACAGCAGAGCAGAGCAGCCCATGCTTCAAAAAGCAAGGTAATTAATTCTCCTTGCTCCCAGCAGCAGCAGTCTCCATTGTGCAATGCTGCACCGCAACCAGGCATGGAGAAACTTTCTTTCCAATCAAAAGAAGTATTCATTTCTTTGCTCTGACAGAGCAGGGTTGGTCTTCCTTTCAATATTACTGAAGACAATGTCTGCCTTGCCGTTCCGTGACCTTCAGCGTGTGGCTGCTGTTGAAATTTCCATCCCCCCACGTTCCAATACTGGCATTAAAAAAAGAAAAATAAAAGATTAAAATTCCTTTTGTTTAAATCCCTAACAGGGAACCTTAGTGCATGCTGCCCTTCAGAGGAGGGGATGTGTCTTGGCTTCTTACACTGCTGGCACTGGGCTCTTCACCTGGGCTGTTTTGGCACTGGGGAGGTGGGTCAAACCCATGGACCCCCCAGCCCAAGTGCTGTGTGTCCCCTGTGTACCTAGTTGTGGTTGAAGTCTGGTGGTAGCTGAGTTTGGGCTGGAGGATAGCACTGTGGGTCCAGGATACTTCTAGTCACCTTCTGTATAGCACAGATAATGGTGCCAAAATCTCTGGTATTCTGTTTCTTTTGCAGATGCTCCAGATGTGTCCCCATGCTCTTAGCATGTGCAATGCCCATCCCCATCTCCAGATGTGTCACAAGTAATAACTAATAACTACATCCGTAGATCAAATTCAGTGGTGGTTTAAATTCCTGGTTGCAAGGAGCCTTTTTGGCTTTTATCTCCCCAGCTTTTGTGGGTACCATGGGGGGAACATGGCCCTCCAGGTGAGGCAGCAGCCAGCCCTTAGGGCTCAACAACTGAAGCTATAGCCAACCCAATTGAAGGTTGATGTTCAGAAGTGCCTTGGGAGAGCTTGGAGCAGAGCTGTAGACAGCAAACCCTCAGAGAGCATCCAAGTAAACCTGAAGCTGTGTGAAACCCCATTGCAATGAACAGGCCCTGGGGAAGATCACTTTATGAAAAGGTTTAACAGCTGGTGATGTGATGCTGCTGTTTAATGGGTGTCTAGGGAGCAGGTCAAGGCAGGAGGCAAAGGTGAATATTTCTGTGTCACTGGAGAACTGCACCATCATTCACCCAACACTGAGGTGGGAGGGATTGCCGTGGTGAAAACAACCCCAAAATATGTCAAATCTGAAACATTTAGGTACAGCTGTATGTTGAATGCCACTGTGTGGCAAAACACCTTTTGGTATTAGTGACTTTGTATGAATGGTTCAGGGAGGCCATAGAGGCTGAACAGCTCCATTCCTCTCAGGCTGAAGAGATAGCAATGTTCTTAATGCCAAGAGGGATTTAATCACACATGCGTGCTAATGTGTTATAAAGCACCCTGGGACACGCCACGAGCTCCTGCTTTAAAGAGAGGAGAAATTCCCACTGTGGGAACAGAAGAGCAGCTGCAGCAATGGGCAAAAAAAGCCAGCTGGGCTGGGGTAGAGTTAACTTTCTCCACAGTAGCTGGTATAGGGCCATGCTTTGGATTTGTGCTGGAAAGAGTGTTGATAATTCAAGGATCTCTTCCTTACTGCTGAGCAGTGCTTACACAGAGCCAAGGTCTTTTCTGCTCCTCACACCACCCCACAATGAGCAGGGTGCACAAGGAGTTGGGAGGGGACACAGCCAGGACAGCTGACCCCAACTGACCCAAGGGATATCTCACACCATATGGCATCTTGATCAGCATATATAGCTGGGGGAAGAAGAAACAGGAGGACATTGAGAGTGAAGGTGTTTGGCTTCCCAAGTAACCACTACTAGAACCATAGAATCATAGAATAGTTAGGGCTGAAAAGGACCTTAAGATCATCTAGTTCCAATCTCCCTGCTATAGGCAGGGATGCCTCACATTAGACCATATCACCCAAGGCTCTGTCCAGCCTGGACTTGAACACTGCCAGGGATGGAGCATTCACAACTTCCTTGGGCAACCCATTCCAGTACCTCACCACCCTCACAGTAAAGAACTTCTTCCTCATACCTAACTTAAATCTCCCCTGTTTAACTTCTAACCCATTACCCCTTGTCCTATCACTACAGTCCCTAATGAATAGTCCCTCTCCAGCATCCCTATAGGCCCCCTTCAGATACTGGAAGCTGCTATGAGGTCTCCACGCAGCCTTCTCTTCTCCAGGCTGAACAGCCCCAACTTTCTCTGCCTGTCTTCATATGGGAGGTGCTCCAGTCCCCTCATCATCCTCGTGGCCTCCTCTGGACTTGTTCCAATAGTTCCATGTCCTCTTTATATTGAGGACACCATGATGGAGCCCTCCTGTCCTGGAGATGGCTGAACACCTGCCTTAACATGGCAAGTGGTGAATGAATCTCTTGTGTTGCTCTGCTTGTGTGTGTGGCATTTGCTTTACCTATTAAAGTGCCTTAATCTCACCCCACAGGTTTTCTCACTTTTACTCTTCTGATTCTCTTCCCTATCCCTCTGGGGGAGAGTGAGAGAGCGGCTGTGCAGGGCTTAGCTGGGGTGAAACCATGAGAACCCCCAAAACAACAGTCACTGGAGATGGGAGACTGAGGGAAGGTGTTTATGGACAGATGTAAAGGTGAAAGCTTTGCCCAAAGACCTGCGCTGGGTAAGAGGGATGCCCTGGTGGGATCATGCAGGATGCAGATCCCTGAGGACCTGCAGTCCCAGCCTGCTCAATTCTGCCCTTATGTCTTTGCCTGTTGGAAAGGGAAAGGCTTTGGGTGAAAGAGTAAGAAATGCCAATGAAACAGCGATGATTTGATACTAATATAAAATGAATCTTCCCTGCTGAACAGTCAAGGCCAAGCTGACCTCCAGGTTTTGCCTTCAGCGTGTTTGTTCTGCAGTCTGGTGAATAATACATACATCTCTCAGTTTTGCTGTCCATAAACTCAGGTTAATGGCATTATTCCTTTGCTGTTTCATAGCTGTGTTGCAAAACCAATGATGTTTAAAGATTGTGGCATGTTGAATTTTTACACTATATGTTGCACTGGGATGATCTAGGCTTTTAAGACAGAGAAAAAAAGAGCAAGGAGAGGGTGATTTTATGTCCTGAAGAAGCTTCACAGATGTCTCATTTACTGTGCTTGAGCCAATTTGCTGGCTGTGTGGTTTTCACAGTAAGCTTAAATGATGAGAATTGTAATATAATTACAACGACCATTTTGGAGCATCAGGTCTGATGGAAATCAGAAAACCATGGAAAACCCCTGCTTTTGCTTAGTGTGCTCAAGATGTGTGCTGTGTGATTAGGTCTGACAATTACCCAGTCACTCAGCTTTTACCTCCATCCTCACTAGAGCTTGTAGTAATCTGATCGGGATATGGTTCAACTGTGCAACACGCAAGTTGGTGTTTTTATGCTGCTTTTTCATTCCTTTGTTGTGTATCTCACATCATCTTGCTCTCGATACATTCACTTCTGCTGTATTATGAGTTTCAGGATTATGCTCAAGAGCCACAGGCCCCATTCATAAACAATTTGCATTAGTTACTGAGTACAGAATTCTCCCTTCTGCTCATCTAAATGGTTTCAGGTCTCTTTTTACTCAGGATATGATAAAAAAGAGTTCATTTCCATCACTGGTGTGCTCCTTCCTTGCTATCAGGAAGCCAAATGACTTCCTACAATGTTGCCTTATGTGCCTTTGAAATGAATCCTTCCCCCCCTTCTGTAAGCTAGTAAGATTTCAGTATGTCTCTTTCTGTTACCTAACAAAATGTGAGGGCTACAAGAAGATGATAGGGAAAGTTTCCGTGGTTAAATTTTCTGCTAATGGCAAATAACACATTACCACTACTTAAATTGATTGCTTCTTTACCTGTATATTTCTCTAGGTTTTTAAGTTATCACCATATCATTATCATCATGCTGACAATTATCATAGTAACTCAGATTTCTTGCATAACTCAGCACTCCTCCCCTACCCTGTGAAGGTCCACATGTACTGGGATGAGAGAGATCCCTGTGGCTTCCGAGTTTCACCCTGCAGATGCATACTACTTATACTGCTCACTATCTGACTCTCAAAGTGATGCATTAAATGAAATTCCCAGAGGTCACTATTGGAGATGTGAGGTTAGCAATGGTGCCACTGCAGTGATGTGGTTTGAAAGTGAAAACCTTTCTTTTAACTTAAAAAACCCCCAGACAACCCAGGATTTGTGGAAAATTAATCATTTAGACTGCAGCGAGGTCAAATATGCATAAGTTTCTGCCCCAAAACTCCCCAAGGCCAGACTAGATGGGGCTTTGAGGAACCTGGCCTAGTGAAGGATGTCCCTTCCCATGCAGTGGTGCTGGAACTAGATGATCTATGAAGCTTCCTTCCAACCCAAACTACCCTGTGATGCTGATAATCTCTGCTAAGTGGTTTCTCACCATGATTACATTTAATAAGGTCTCTATCTGACCTGTCCTAAATTGTAGCTGTGTTATTACATGCTGGAGTCCTCAGCTCTCTGACAGCAGCATGGAGCTCACTTACAGAGCAGCACACTTCTCACAGACCAGGCAGGAGAAGTAATGTGTGTATACAATGAAAACCCATCCTCTTGCCAATGTGCTATCAGTCTCCATTAAGAAAGTAGAGGCTGCCTAATTTAATCCATTCCTGGCTTGTGAGTGATGGATTTTTCCTCAAGCCACATTTTTTTTAAAAAAAGGTGTTGCCCAAGTGCAAAAATGTGATTTTTATTTTAATTTCTGTGTGGTTTTGTGCTGATTTCTCTGATTACAACATTTCCATAGACCTGGCTCAAACAGTTTATGGGAGACGCCAATCAAAACCTGAGCACCAGGGGCTGCCGGGGCACCCTGCCCACCAAAGGCTTTTCCTGAGCCGCCTCCTCGCTGCAGGACTTTGCCAGGCGCAGGGGCAAGGGCTGTGTGGGAGGAAACTCGGTGTCAGCAGCCTATTTTCATCCATGTGCAATGAAACCCCGCAGCCAAGGCCGTCCCCGACGGCCGCCACGTACGAACAATGTCCCGATTGTGCTTCGCCGCTTGGACTCTCCTAGAAACACAGCCACTGCGGCCGTATTAATTGGAAACAAAGCCTGCTCACAGCGCCGGCCTTGGGAACCCGCTCCGGCAGCAATCTTAGCTTAAATCTGAGCAAACAGTGGCCGTGGGATCAGCTTTCCCCGGTGAAACCTGGCCTCGGGACATTTGGTAGCACACCACACAGCCTGCCTGCGCACAGCGGCTCGGCACCGCCGCTCTGCCAGCGCTGGCAAGGCTGTGCCGGTCTCTTGCAAGCCTGTTTGTTTGCTGGGGGAGAGCTTCAGCTTTATTATCCGTGCAATGACAGACTCCAGGGCCACTGCTATTGTTTTATTTGAATTGCAGAGATTTTAAAGAGCCCCAGTCCTGGGCCTTAATCCCACCGGGTCTGGGTGGTGGGGGCAAAAACCCCCAGGTGGGACTTGTTCTTCCTGAACACTCACTGGGAGCCCTGCTAGTTAAGCAAAGTAGGTCAGCACTCCAGACACGCAGCAGTACACACACATCAGACAGGAGAGATGCAAACTGGAATATTAAGCTGCCAAGTGGCTGTTAAAAACTGCACAAGGGCAATTAAAGTATTAGCATCCTTTCATGTAAGCAAAGCAGACAGAAGTGGCAATTAGTTTCAGTTACAACTTCAGAGTCCTGGAGAAGCATCCTCAGAGGCATTTTCTTTTTGGCCATCTGATGCTGGCATCCATCAATGTAACAACCCAGACATGACTGTGCAGGTATCTGCCTCCACATGTGCAGGAATACGATGCACAACACCCTGTGTACACCCACTGCCAGGCTGCTTCTGCTCGTGAAGGAGCAGAGGCTGCTTCTCCATCTCTTGCCACTGGCCTGCAACATGCAAACATAGCAAGTGCTGCCCCATCCAGTCATTCCTCTGGCAATGCACTTGGACAACTTCAAAGTAAGGAAAGTCTCTTGAGTGCTTGCTGCTGCCTACTGCAACCATCCCTTGATATATAAATGTTGTGCTGATGATCAGTAAAAGTAACTCCATGTAGGTGAGTCATGGGGATGGTTTCTTTCATTCATTCATTCAGGTTGTGACTGCAACTAAAATAAAGGTGTCCCCAGATCCCCACTTCCAGGTGCTATCTGATCCCTTCACACAGGGAAGAGCATTCCAGTACTAGAGAAGTAAACACCAGTAGTTCACTGAGTTCACTTTAGTGTTTGCCAAGCTGATTACTGCAAAACCAGTTAAGACCCTAACTGCAGTTCTAAAGACACTGAGCTCTTGTGCACTAAGGAAAACTGGTGGGTGGCCAAGTTTGGGTTCTAAATGGAATAAAATAAATAGAAACGAGAAAAAAGGTTACCAAAATGTTCAGCCTTTGTTTTATTGAGTTACAACAAATGAGCAACAAGTTAGAAAAGTTGGATTTATTCAAACTCCCTAGCATCCTATTTGTGCAGTGTACTGAAAGGTGGGCAAGGTTTCTGAACCCAGCTCGTCAGAGGAACGCACCAGACGGCAATAGCACCCACTCGCCTATGCACCCACAATCCCCATCTCCCTCCTCCTCCTCCTCACACGTGCACGGACAGACACCTCCACACAACCCCAAAAGAGCAGTATTGGTAGGAAAAGTGCACTCGGCAACCTAGGATTGACCTAAAAAATTTAGTGGCAAGGGTTAATCAAAAACGTCTTTGTGCGCTACAACATCTAAAGCTGGAGGGCAGGCTGCTGCCTATGGCGTCCATCATTGTACCAGCCAAAGAAATACAAACCAAGTTCAGATCATGAAGCATCTTAATTTCCTTGCTGCAACCCCTCTGGGGGCTGTTCTGCGTTTCTGAACAAAAAGTGCTAAAAAAAAACCAAACAAAAAAAGGCATCCTAGCCAAATTTTCAGAGACCCACAGCTGGGGCTGGCTTGTGAAGTATGGGAGTGAGAGAAGACTCGCCTTGAAGGAACATGGAAAAGCAAGAGATTTAAATACTCAACCAGTAGCTGGTGGCCATAAAACAAAACAAGTCAAAACAACAAGAAAAAACCCAAATCCCAACCACTCCAGAAGGACCCTCCTCAACCCTGTAACACTTTTATGTGGGCTGAAATGTAAACTGGGCTGGGGATCTGGGCTCAGATGCTGATCTGCACCAACAGGACTCCAAAACTCTGTCTTAAAACACTTTAGGGAAACAGAAATCTCCTCTCCCTTCCCCACAAAAGATACCTCCCTCCCCCAACCCAACCCCAAATTTTGCAGTGGCATTATATGCAAGATTAACTTGCACCTATTAAAAAGTTAACAAAATCTCCATGTTGTACAAATCTGGTCCAGAAGAGGAAGAGCCTCGGCAGGAAAGTGGGTAGGAGAAAAGCAAAGGAGAAACTTATGTACAAGGACCCTTTTCTCTTTCTTTCTTTCTTTCTTTATGCAGTAGTAGGACTTTGGCACTATAAACGATCCCATGATGATGCTCTGTAAGAGTATTTCTTGCTGTGCCTCCACAAGCAGGGTTTGAGACTTGGAGTCGCAACATGCTACCTCACCCCAGGCAGGAAAATAGAGTTTTCTTCTATTTCCAGACAGCATTTCCCCTTCATCATCGGGACAGTGCAGCTGAGGAGTACCCCTGCAAAAAGTATAAAAGCAGCATATTATTTTTGAAGGCACTATGAACAAGTACTTGAGCTGTCAATGAAATACAGCATCCAGTTTACATCCCTGCAATAGCACTGTACGCTGAAGCCTATCCTTATTACAGCGTGATGCTGCAGTCAGGTGCTGGATTTACTCCTGTAAGTAACCCACCTAATAACCTCCCTATATATTTCTGACAGGCACATACACCCCTTGATTCTGCTGGGCCCTCACTTCTACATACCCTGGGCAGATCCTCACTTACTCATGTTGCTCAAAGACAATGTGCACATGGGTTGGGGCAGATACTTTGCAACCACAGGATGGATGGGGCCAAAGGTAAGAATACCTCAGGTTTTTTTTCCCCAATGAAATCCTCTCATTAAATACTTTTTTTTTTTTTGCATGGTTTTAGAAAATAATTTGTCAAACTGCAAGACAATGGAAAAGATTGCATGTGCTTGTACTCTGCAGAGCAGGTCCCTGGCTGCACTACATAAAGACTGCACCATAGACTGGAGACTAAAAAATTAATACCCCAAAACCAACCTTTAAATACACACCTACCTACACTTATCCCCACTTCCCAGCACAGAGCAAGGCCTCTGTGATAGCCATTATGTCCAGTATGTTTTTCCCCATTGAGGTGTAAACGTGCAAGTGCGAGCACGCACTCAGACTGGAGCTGCACCCAGGGCAAGGTGGCTTTTCCTGCACCATCCTCCTCACCCATCCTGCAGCAGTGCTTACTGAGACCTGAGCTAACCTGTTATTTCACACCTTTTATGACTGTTGCTACGAGGTCTGTTATTCCCACAAAAGTCGTGAGCCCTGCCTGGCACCTGCAATGCAGAAAGCAGCAGAGTCAAGCTCTGTAAAAGGACATGGGCTTGCACCAACAGCAAAGGCAAAGGTCCTCCCCATCCTTGCGACCTGTCCTCAAATAGCCTCCTGCTCTTCCTAACCCATTGGAAAATATCAATTGCTGTGTTGGGTTCTGCTTCCCCTTCTGAAGTTCTTTACTGTGTTACATAGCTTGGGTCTCTGATACACCTCATGGTCTTCAGGGGGAACTGCAAGTCCTCCCTACTTTGGCCTCACTTCCTAAAATTCTTTAGGGTGACCAGAGTTCCACAAAAACCACAGGTCAATCCCACTCTGACCTCAGGATGGAGCCTTGGAGCCCACCACAAGCTACTGGCACTATAACTAGCCTTATGGTTGAAACTCTAAACCAGAAGAAAAATGGGAACTTGGACAGAAAAGGAGGAAACCTCCAGTGCTGTTCACTTTTACCAGTTTCAGACACCAAGGAATGCACTGGGCCACCAGGATCTCAGCTCCTACAGTGGTCCAGAACGGGTTGAAGACACCAAGGATTCAGACTGCTTCTGATGCCCAGTGTACACTGCACACAGCAGAAGCAAAGGGTGACTTCCTTTGGACTCCTTTTTCTGGTGCACAGCTCCCAGACATGGTTTTCCATTGGCACATCTCCACAGAGCAGTGGTCACAGCCACTGAGAGCCAGGGCATGTGTCTTTTGGGTGTCCACCTACCTCGCTCCACTGTGAGCCACCAACTTTGGTGCCTGCATCTTGCAGGGTTTGGGCTCAAAATGGAGATCATGAGATAACTCTAAAAAAGAAAGTTTATGGCAGAGAAGAAGGTGGTGGGGACAATAAGAAATATGCTTCTGAGAAACAGAACAAAAGCTCTGGGCTGAGGAAACACTGACCTTGGGAAAACCCCACAGGGAGACAATGCTGTGAAGAAAGCCAGTGGTAGCTGCCAACCACTCCGGCACGCTCTGGCCCCGCTCTCATGTCTGAGCTGCAATCTGCTGTATTTAATTTAGGATCAGCTGCTGTTTGTCAAGCTTGTGCAAATGGGGACAAGAAACCTAACTTTGACCAGGGCTGTTGGAAGGCAAAATATCTCTATTGATGGGAAGAAAACTAAACCATGCTCTTGACAGAGCAGTTGCAAGAGAAGTGCAAGGCTTCATCTGGAGCATCTTCAGTGATGGCTTTAGTGCATCCTACAGCAACCACCCAGAATCTTGAAGGCCCTGATACCCTATGGAAACAGGCCTCCCAGCCTCACTGCTAAGGAAACGTGACCTGCTCCATGGAATAAATCCAATTCTGCCAAAAGCTTCAGATATGTACTTAATAACAGAGCCCTTTCTTAGCCCAGGGATGGTATTTCAGAGCATGACACGAATCCTGCTCTTACCAAGGCCAAGCACTCATGAAGCTCCCACTAGCTTCATGCTCATGCTCATGGCCCAGCTAGTATATTGTACATCCAAACACACATCAGTTCTGAAAAAACTCAATTTTCCTAAGGCCTAAGTCTGTCTAGGCTGTAACACACATACTCCCTGATGGAGTTTCTGACACTCCTAAAGCTACACACCATAGCAGAGAGTGACCAACAAGGTCTGGAAGAGCTCTGGTTCTACAGAAGCCACAAATTCAGCCAAGCACAGGAGTATGGAGATCGATCACCAAAAAACATTCACTTTAAACTACACACAGATAAGAAATTAGCAACACTATGAATATCAAAGGAGGGTTCTGACTAATGTAGGGTTCAGCAGTGAACACTTCACATGTAACTGTGGCAGTGTGAGAGTCAAGAGGAGGAGAAATCCCTTCTCAACTTTCCAGTCCACCTCCTGTGTGTGACCAAACAATGGGAGCCCTCCAAGGTACAGAGAAGCATGATGTTAGGAAAAAAAAAATCAGACTTTTATACAACAACAGGCAGAAATAAGCTGCCAGGTCTTATGCACTCTTTGCTTTGGAGTCATACTCTGGATGTCACCTAAGACAACACCTTGTTAATTTAACACCACAGTTTTAGCTAAAACTCACATAGGATAGGCTTTGTGAAAGTAAGAGTGAAAGCTTATCCGGAAGGAAAAAGGAACCAGTAGTGGGGATTTTTTCCATGTGTCCCATTGGCGTGGGTATAAAGCTTTTGTGCCACAGTGGTTGTGACAATGCCTCCATGAGAGCATGGGAGAGCAGGCACTTGTAATACTGGGCTGAGATTTAGAGGGAGAATAAAGACAAATGAAAGAGAAAAAAGACTTCGGGCCTTTGTCAAGTCCCCTGGCAAAGAGCAGAAAACAAAGTGGTGCTCTGATCCCCCTGCATGGTCTGGGCTGTGGATGCCCTGCTCCAGTGGGTCTCTTCTCAGGCAGTGTACTTTACAACCGGGCACTGGAAAGCTCCTCATAGAATCATAGAATAGTTAGGGTTGGAAAGGACCTCAAGATCATCTAGTTCCAACCCCCCTGCCATGGGCAGGGACACCTCACACTAAACCATATCACCCAAGGCTTCATCCAACCTGGCCTTGAACACCACCAGGGATGGAACATTCACAACCTCCCTGGGCAACCCATTCCAGTCATCAAAAGAATAAGCCAGCAAAAGTTTAACCGAGATCAAAGTTCTTATTAAAATTCCTCTCTGACAACACTTGAGCACCTCCCTGGAGCTTTATGGAGAGCTTCTGTGTCATGGCACAGAGGCAGGAGGTTCACTCCAATGGACCTTACACCACCTGCAAGCACAAAAATGCACCAAGCCCATGCTGCTGGCAGAGGGTTGTTGCACAGCTTGGTTTCATGGTACAGGAGGTTTGTAAGAAACAGTGGTTTCAAGCAAGCCCCCTCTTCTGCCCTGCTCCCCATTCCCACAGCCGGAAGGGGGAATGATCTGGACTTAACAACCTTGGAAAGAAAGAATCTCACAATGCATTTATTCATCACACATTTCATTTTGAAAGGCAGATCAGATCCTGCCTCTCCTTTCTTATGTGGCTGCACAACAGCGGCACCCCAGCGTGCTGCCGGCTGATGTTCCCACCTCCTTCCTCCTTTAATCTCTGCCTTTGCCGCACAGGTAACACAACCTGCTCCTCACACCCTTAATTACCAACTTCTGCAAGCATAACAGAACCTTGCATTGCAGTCCTTTAAGATTCTGTAAGATACTTTGTGATACAAACACTGTGATTTCCCAAATTCAGACAACACAACACAATAGTTCAAAGTAAAACCAATGCAGAGTTTCCCTCTTCAACTCAGAGAAAACATCCAGGAAACTTTTGGACAAGTACTACACAAGGAGAAAGCGGAGGGTTCTATGCTAGCCATCAGGGCTTGCTAAGAAAAACTGCACCTCTGCAACACATAGTAGTTCAAGTACTGCCTGCTGCAATAGTAAAACTCTTCAGTGCAAGTGTGGAGGGACTTCTACAAGTCCTAGCTTCCCCCCCCCCCCAAAAAAAAAATCAATTATTATTTAAGAAATACTGAAGTATATTATACTTCTTAGACACCAAAAAGCTACAGTCTTTCTAAAATTGGTGTTCTCTCACTGTGGTTGTTAATACAGGAGTTAAGCTTTCTGGAGGGTATGTTCTAGCTTAAAGAGACTCCAGTCTGGGAAAGAGAGACTCAGTTATATTGAGCACAAACTGTTACAGGCTCCAGTGAACTCAACATGCAACTCAAGAAACGCTGACGGTGGTTGCTCCAGATTTATACCTGTGTAACTGTGATCAGAAACAGGTTTCAGGTCCCCAAATAACACGTCCTTTCACACTGTGAAAGATTGTATAAAACACCCTTAAAGAAAAGCCCTGCAGCTTGCTTTTAAATTCACGGTCCTGTGAAGAGGAGCTGCTAAAACACCCACACAGCTTAGTCTGGGGCATTTCCTAAGCCTCTGGAGTGAGCAAGAAGAACAAAGCGAGGTTGGAGACAGTTCTCACCTGCAAGAGGAGGAGAGCACACTGGTTTTACTTGCTAATGCATCAAGAAGCATCTCCATCCTGAGCCCTTCCCCTAGCGACCTTTTATTCTGAGCAGGGCAGGATGCTGCAAAGGAAGTACCTGAGGTGCAAAACCAGGCACAGCCTCTCTTCACAGGAGATCAATGATCTTTCAGCAAGGGGGCTATTAGCAACCAGTGTCACTATTTCTTTGCATGGCTCAGCTAGCATGTTGTACATCAAGTGCTGCAGAGGTTACATAGGTCAATCAAAGGCAGAAAATGTAATGTGTGATTCCACTTATTGGAAAAAAATAAAAGATCTCCCTTATCCAGGGCTTGACCCACAAGGAAACAACAAGGTAAATGGCACTAACCCCTCCCCTACCATGCAGTTGCTTTAATTTACAAGCAGGACGGGTCTCCCTTTTGTTCAGGCATCCAGCAGGCACAAGGATCCAGCAGGGATGGGCTCCAGGGATTTATACTGAAGAGGGGCTACAGGATGCTGGAAGCACACCCAGACAGAGGCAGGCTCAGAGAAAGAGGGCACCATCAGCATTACCTGTCTATACGTGGGCATTTTCTCCAGATATACTTTCAGAGTCAAAGTCCGCCAGCTCTGCCTGGCCCTCGGGTGCCGTTTGGCTCCAGCTGTCTGTACAGTCCGATGCAGCATCATCCTCACCCACCGTCACCTCCACCCAGTTGACCTCCGCTGGCTCTTCATTCTCCTCGCTGCCGTGGCCGTCGTGGCTGTTGCACTCCAGCCTGTCCATTCCCTCCACTTGATTCCCCAACAAAGAGTCTTTCAGTGGTTCGCAGTCTCTTTTCGTTCTCACCACTGGTTTCCCCCCATTCTCTTCATTCAGTTTTTTATGCTCCTGGTAATGCTGCCGAGACACCTCATTACCATTCTTTGCACTCTCCGTGTGTTTTGAGCCCTTTTTCTGGCTTTGCTCATTATTGCCATCAACAACATACTGCTTCTGGTACTGGTCTATCCATTTAAGAGACCCTGTTCTTAGTGAAGACCGGTTTTCCTTGAACCAGCGAACGATTTCAGTTCTTGTGAGCCCAGTCTGAGATGCTAACTGATCATATTCTTGGGGCGACGGCCACTGGGTCCTTGCGAATGTGCTTTTCAGCAGGTGACTCTGCTCTTGAGTTTTCTTCAACGTGGTGGAGGATCCAGATAAAGCACCAGGGAGCTGAGAGCTACTCAGCAATTCTGCTTGGCTTATTGCACCATTGGGAGTTCCTTGCTCCTTAATTTTTCTATATGATCCCATTGAGTCCAAGACAGCTTGCTCCATGCTGTCCCTTATCTTTCTCCGCTCAGAGAACCATGCATCTATCTCCCTCCTACTCAGCTTAGTTTCTACTCGAAGCCTGTCCAATTCTCCTTGGGTAGGAAAAGAGCATCTTAGGAAGCTCTCCTCAAGGGCCCTAAGCTGCTCTTGAGTTTTCTCTTTGAATCTTTGAGGAGCAAAATCTGTGTATGGGTGAAATGAGCGGCTGTGTCGACCAGCTGAAGGTGCTATTTGATCCTTCCCTAAAGCATCACCAGGGATGTGCACAATACCCCTTTGACTTCTGTACCTATGGTCACTGAACCACTTCTTGATCTCACTCCTGGAAAGACCTGTTGTCTCTATCAGCCGGTAGACTTCTGTATCGTCAGGAAACTGGCTTGCCATGAAACTGGCCTTCAGCTCTGCTATCTGCTCCTTTGTCTTCTTTCGCTCACTGGCTGGTGTCAAGGGTACAGCAGTCAGCTTGGCAGGCATCTCAGGCACCTGAACCACGTGAGGACGCTTGGCCTCTGGGGCACTTGATAACGTCTGTATTGCCCTCTTCTGCCCCTGGTTTGGGGCAACAGCAAGTGTAATTGGTGAACAGGAAACAGTTGAACCATTTGACACAGGAGTCAAAACCAGACCAGTCTGGCCCAGTATCTGACAAGGCAAAGCTGTCTGGATGATGGGTTGGGGCATTTTTGCAGTTGTCAAAGGAGCTGGCAGGACGGTGATGGTCTGGGGAACTGCCTGAATGGTACCATTGAACATCTTCTTTCTCGCCTCCTCCACTTCTTCAGGAGACCAACTTATACCGTGCTTCAAACGCTGCGTGGCAAACCAGATTCGGATTTGTTCTTCGGGATGTTTTGATGCTGCTGTCAACCATGACAATTCTGCTTGTGTTGGGTAAGGAAATTTATTAAAGGAGTTGATCATGGTTGCATTAGTGTCCAGTGCAGAGTTGTATTTGGTACTGTTCAGAGGTACCGGGACCTTGGGAACAAGGTTAATATTTGGTGGCAGCTGCACAGAGGGCATAACATGGGCTAGCACATCATGGAGAAGGTCTCCATTTATACAAGCAATAGCTTCGGTGGCTTCAGTTATGATACGGGGGAGAGTACTGTCCACATGGTTTTCCATAACTCCCTCTTCTGGCTTTTTGGGTCCCTTCTTGGTTTCCCCTTTAGGCTTTCCCAGTTTCATCATTGGTGTTTTATTTGCACTAATTCCCCCATGAAGTGAATCATCACACTCTGCAGTTTCTAGCCCACCGCTTGTGACAGTGACATCGTTAGCAGTGGTCTCAATAGACTGCTCTAACACAGTCTGATTATTGCGCTTAATTAATTTCAGTTTAAAGTTAGTCTCCCCCGGGTGGTATTTTGTGTTGTGGTCAGATAAAGAATCATATTTTTTGGTTGTGAAGTTGCATTCAGCACAGACATACAGGGGGTTCAGAATGACATTTGGATGCTGAGTGTCAACATGCTCTGTAAATTCATTTAAGTTTTGTGTTGAGTAAGGGCAGTATTTACACTCATAACCACCCTGGGGCTTCTTGGATTGACTTTCAGCTGGGGGCTTTGCCTCGACCACTTCGCAGTCTTTGACTGAGCTTTCTGAAGGCCAGCTCTTTTGAGAGTCCTGCTGTGGTGCGCCAGACTCCTTCTCTTTAGGAACCTCTGTGGCTTCAGCGCCTTCCTGCTCCATGACTTCTGAAGTTCGCACCATGCAGGGAGTTGTTGATTTTCTCTTGCTAGCCATCACAGCCACGGGCAGCACACTGCCGTCCCAAACGATGGCTTTTTTGACAGGGTGAGCTGTCAAAACTCAACAGATCTTGCAAACAGCTCCAACTTTCCGTGATTAGTTTACTCTGTTTTACTTAATGAAGACTTTCTGTCCCGGCTGTGACCATCAGCTCCTCCAGCAGACCTGTCAGCTGCATGACACCTGCAAAACAAAGCACACAACATTAGGCACTGGGCAATAAAACACAGATCAAGCAGAAAGCCACAGCTCAGGATATGTGCATTTACAAAGCCCATTTTGGACCATGCTAAATTCTTCTTGCCCCGTTATCAACTTAAGAGTTAAAAATCTCCCCACAAAGAATAAAAGCAGTGGGTAATTCCCAATGGAGTGTGCCACGGGAAGAAAATGGCTTTGAAACAAGTAAGATGAACAGACAGGGGATTTTAATCTCCACTCACTGTGTTTAGCTGGAAAAGCAAGAAGATGCTGCTATAAATACTGCATCTTTTTATAGAACCCACAGTTTCTATTAATTATTATTTTGAAGCCTGCAGATTTTAAATTGAGTGTGATTTATATTAAACTTAATTACTTCCCACTGTCACTTACCTTGTAAATATGTCTGCTAAATGATTGTGGTTACTAATGATGGGTGATTTCTAAATAAAGCTATAGGGCCTGCCTCGGTTGTAAAAGTGAAGGCAGAGAAAAAGATTTAATGCAAATCAACACTTTCAAAGCTCTGTGTCTTGATGAGAGGAGGGTTCAGAGAAATTGCAGCACATCTATGAGCCCTATCTAGCCTTTTCTTGAACTAAGGTTTCCTTAAAACACCACTTTCCACTCAATATTGACAGAGGTAGCTAGCAAAGGTCACAGAAGCCCTTAGATACCTTTCAAACAGGGTCCCTGCCTGTGATCCTGTTGATATTCTCATCAAGACCAAACTGTGCCCTTCACTCCCTACAGAATTAAACCAAATCAATTTTAAGCACGATTTATGCCCTGAAATGGTTCTGGGAGCTCCCAAATGCAACAATTCCAAAACACATTTGTAAAAGGATCTGAGATCAGCATCAGAACCACCACAAAGAAAAAAGTGCAGCAGCTGCTTTAGGATCCATTGCTGCTCACCAGGAGTGGGTGGAGGGAAGGAAGGGAATTTAGTTGTCAAACCAGTTTCATTAACTGGGGCAAAAACAAAAGGTAAGACCTGCACTGATTTTTGTGGAAGCGTATTAAATGGAGAATCTGAGCTAGAGATCTAATGAAAGATGTTCTAGCCCATGTCAAGGGCATGGACTAGATGATCTTTAAATGCCCCTTCCAAACCCAACCACTCTGTGATTCTATCATATCATGTCTAATCAAAGCTTTTCTCATTGTGAAGCCTTTAAGTGATAAAATGCATCCAGTACCCAGTACCCAGCAGACACAAAGATCAAATGAGATAAAACCCTACTGCAATCACATCTGGACACATATAACATTCGCAGACAGTTTATAGCCACCTCAGTACTGTCCCTTAAGGTACCCCTCTTCCTTGTGCACTGGCACGAGAGCCAGAAATAGTCACTGTGAAAGCAGCCACTAACTTCTCAGTTCTGTTTGCAGCTGATTAATACTTTGCAGGTCTCCAGAGCACGTTTCTGCCACTCTCCCCATCACAGATCACACCACTCCTGTACATATGGAGCCTCATGATACACTGCCAGAGGAAGCAGCTCCAGCTGAGGATAAGAGCCTGGATAGCAGCTTCCAGTCTGATGTACCTGAAACCCAGTGTGAAGCAATTCTTCATAAACTAAGAACTTCCTATACAAGTTCTCTATGAACCTTGTGAAATAGTAAGTGCAGCACAGGGCAGACTCTGTGCAGAGGTGCTATTTGTTATATTGTGGATACCCCAGCATAGCCACACAGTGCTCTGCATTCACAGCCACCACTGCCTGAGAGACCAGGGATGCTCCTACACACTTGCTCTGATTCAGCGAAGCACTGGAGCATGTAGTTGACTTTCAAGGGTGCTTTTGAAGGTTCTTCCCTGGGAACAGAGTATCTTTGCTCAGCTCTGTGAAACAAAGATGGGGCTGCCTCACTCGGGACAACACTGTGACATTTCCCTTTAACCTGGGATCACCAACATTGTCATTGTTATTCCTCTAAGCATCAGCATACCTCTGAGCCCATGTATCCTCTCATTTCCTTTTTCCCTTCTCCCTTTCAATAATAAACAAGCAGATGAATGGTGGAAGAAATGATGCCTGGTTTTCTACAGAGTTGTGCTGACTGATCTTAAAACTAGATCACACTGAATATTTTCTATTATTCCCCCATATTCCTTCAAACTTCCCTTCTACTTTCTCTCACAACCATCTTCTGGCAGAGTATTTTGGCTGTGATCTGTGGTTTGCTGCATCCCACTGCAGACACGATCAGAAATGAGAGGCAAACATGAAACTGTCCAAACACCTGTCTTCCTGGCCATCCGTTTCAATGATACTTGCAGAAAATTAATCATCTTTGAAGCTTTTTTCCTTTGTGCCTAATTTAGCTGAAACAGGCCAAAAGATAAGAGAAGGGGCAGAATGGGCTCTGTAAGCCTGGCTGCTCCAGAAGCAGGGTGAAGGCAATCAGGTCACCTCGTGCTCTGCCCTTCAGATCCCACTGTGTTTGCAACATTGACTTTCATAGATGAGGGAAGAGAGGTGCGAGGCAGTGCCTGGGGACAGGGTGGTGCAGGTGGGGATGGAGCCACATCTCCCGGGATGCTCCTCTGGTGATTGCTCTCCCTCCCAAGCCATGCAGCTGTACTCAATGGTCTGCTGCCTTTCTGATGTGTGACCTTCTGCAAAATTCATGTGGCAACATCAGCAAAAGGATGAAAATTCAAAAGACATCAAAGGCAGAGCAAGGCTGATTTATATTTCACTGAATATCCCCACACACAAAGGAAGAAAGAGACAAGAACAAAACCAGAAAGGAATGGGATAGAAGAGGGGAGAATGAGAAACATCTAGCTTACAACTTTGAATCAATCATAGGTTTCCTAAGAGGCAGACTAATGTTGAATTCCACAGTCTCTGGAAGCCCAGTAAGCTCCCTGCTGCACTAAATTGCTGTGCTGAGCTCCCACCTCTCACGAGGACATGACGATCAGCCCCAAGCAAGGATGCTCTGATAAGGAAGAGTGAAGGTCCATCCAAAACATGTGTCAATGGGTGGACAGATAAAAAATGCTCTCTGCTATAGTTTTACTAGAAAATTGTCAGACTGTTGCTTCTCCTCCACCTTCTGCTCCACAGGGCGGTTTTCTGCACATCTAATTGCTGGTTTGCTAACCCTACACTTTGCATAGTTTTTCTGCCACATGAGAATTACTGCCCACCACAGAAATCAAGCCCAAGTCAAATGCTTCTTTTTGGAGGGCAGTAACAAACCCAAACATGTTTCAGTCCAAGATGCACAGTTTGGGGAGTTTGTGAACAGCCAGAGACTGTCCCTTCAATCTGAGTCATGAAAGAGAGAAGAGAGCCAACACCTGCATGAGCAAGGACAGTGTATTGGGACCTCCAACCCATGTCCCCTTCAGGAACTCGGTAAGGATGTCATTTGGGAAAAATCAATACACAGTTGCTAAGGAGAATGGACCTCCCCCCATGGGCACATCTCTGAGAGTCACATTGCATATGTTTGCAGAGGCTGCCACGTTTAATCTGAGGACATCAGAGAGCAGCAGGAGCATCTCACAGGTGTCAAACGTGAGCCACTCGCCAGAACATCAAAGCCCCAGCAGACAGCTTTAGATACATGGTGTTCCTGATACGAATTCTGAACCAAAGTGATACCACTTCACCTGTAGATGGCTGTTCCTCCTGCTAGTGACAGCTACCAAAGTTTGCATGGGGGAGAGAAGATACCCTCAGCAACAGTGAAGGTGTGGCAACCTGTGCATCTGAATGGGAACCCAAGCCGCACATCATCACCTGAGCCACGTTCACAGCACACCCACCCTTTTGAGAGGCAAAATTCACATCTGGTGCTCAGTGAATGGAGCTGCACTATGGACAGGTCAACATCCACCCTTACAGCTGGCCTTGTTCACTCTTTATGTGTTGTTATAGATAGGACCCTGGACAACTGACCTCCTTTTTGGGTTGCTGCCACTGCAGGGTGCTCACAGGCATGGGGTGCAGAGATGCAGCCAGTCAGTCCCACCAGACATAGAGAAGGAAGGCAGCCCTCACCCCTGCAGCTCACCTGCTGCTTCTGCTGGTTTTGCCACACTGCGAGGCATTGACAAAAATCAAACCACCTCATTTTTTGATTTGATTTTTTAAATGAACACACAAAGCAGTAAAGGGCAACCAGCTGAAAATCAGAAGCGCTCAGCTCCAAGCAGACAGCTGCCACTGTGAACGAGGTTCAAACCAAACCACAGAGAGCCTGTGTGCAGGAACAAGACCTTTCGATTTGATTTGCTTCAGTAAAGCCACCTGGGACACGAGCACACAGGTCAGAAGCTGTGTGTTGTTTTATACCTGTCTCCCCAAAAGTGCACTATAGCAGTTATGAGCGAGGCCCTCCTCTGGTTTTGTTTAATTTGTGAAATCTGCTCAATTAACTCCATAACCCAGTCAGAACCCTCTGATCTTTCAAACCCCTGTGACAACGGCTCCATAGCATCTGACGTGAGAAAGAAGCGGGACCTTATTTGGCAAACCTTGCACAACTGAGGAAACACCAGACTGGTGCCTGGTCACTTGGCCCCAAATGGGGGAGAACCACACAGGGAAAACAAACCACGCTTTTAGACACTGGAAACGTCTGCCTGTGTAGCAATGCCACCTTCCAGTAGTGATAGAAAACTGTAGAGTTTAAACAAAGGGGTGGAAAAATAAATCACAAACCTCTCTCTTGCTGAGCACTGAAATCTCCCTTTTCACTTTCCCACCTTCCCCTTGCATACATGGCTAGTTTTATACCACTGACCTCCCAAAAAGGCAAATGTTTGGGTAGAGACTGAACTCCTTTTCTGCAGAGCTGTTCCCACATGGGCTCCTCCGTGGTGGTGTCAGAACAGGAATTTTCCATGGCAGCTGGGACACAGCCTGGTCACACAAAGCATTGGCCAAAACCCTGCGAGCTGTGGCTGGAGAAGTGGTAGGGCAGTGGAGAGACAGGGTGAGATGCTGTCTGTCTCCTCTTGTAGCCCAAAAACATTACTGAGTCTGAGAAAGGCTGTCCAAAGACAACCAAATTTGAAGAGACATCACATTAAAAAGCAGGGAAAACCTCAATTTTGGCAGAAAAGGAAAAGCACACCAGAACTATCACCACTTCATGCCGCATCTTGCTTCAGCCAAGGGCTGGAAGAAAGTAATATGAGAGAGAGGCTGGAACAGGCTGAATCCTCACCCAGTGCAAATGGATCTTTCCTTTTCACAGATACATCTTGCCTTATTATTCATAAACAAAACAGAAAGAAAACCTCTTTAGTGACACTTGTGTGCTTTGCCAGTGTATCAACCACCACCATAGGGATACCTGCAACCAAGTGCAGAAATATAGGGGCCTCATGTGCAAGGACCAGCTGATGCTTAAAAGTGTGGAAGCATTTTATTGTTTTTACTGCTTAGGAGCTCATGTCCCCATGAGCAGCATCCTCTCTGCTACACCAGACAAGCAACAGCAAATTACATCCTTGTAATTTCACACACCCCTGTCCCTCAAGAACCCTTCCCAATGTCTGAACATTATGTTTAGTATCACAAAGGTACAAACTCCTCCTTACAGCTTTCCCATGCACCTTCCTGTGTGATGTACTCTAGGTTACTCTGCTCTTGCAGGTGGGTTGGACTAGATGATCTTTCGAGGTCCCTTCCAACCCTTGGGATTCTGTGATTCTGTGATTCCTCAAGCTTGGGGATGTAACAGAGGAGGAGCTCAGCACAGCACCAATCAGAGCTCACCAGCAAGGACTTGTTGGACACACGTCTTTCAGTCCCTGTTTTTTTCTTTTTTGGGATATTATCCCACTTCATCATGCAGTAAATGGATCTCAGCAAACCTCAACACATGCCATGCTGTGCCCTTGGATGCCAGTCAGGCCCTCGTGCCCACCGCCTTGCAAACACTGCAGGTTGCTTCTTAAAGCAAAGACACCACTGCACCACTTCTTTCTTGAGTTGAAGAATGTGCCAACTCCTCCAGGACGTGTGACCAACCACACCAGGGTGAACCCCATTGTGTTCATTTCTGGCTACTTTCAATGGTCCTCTCCCTTTTGTGACCTTCCAAGCTTCCAGGTCCCTGGCTCCCCCCAGACCTCAAAAGCATGTCTCCCTATGAGCATCTCTGCTTTTAACACTGGACTCCAACCCAAGTGGCTGCCCAGAAGTAACATCCTTAGAGTTTAGAGCAAAGCAGAAATTAATTGATGTTACTTGACAGCATCGTAACCCCCACACAACCATCTACTCTTCACCCATGAAGGCTGCAGCAATGCAAACACATGCAGCACAGAGCAGAGCTCTCATCCTGCTCCATATCGCAGATGCTGAACTCATATTCATTAACATCATGGTAATACTATACTACAAATCCAAGGATGTGAGGTGAGATATGCATTTCATGCAAAAAAGGCACATGCCTAGGGTGATGTTTTTCCTTCCTTACAACTGCTTTTAGCATGCAGCTGCTTCAGTAATATCAAAAAGCACATCAGCTAGCACAGCAAAAAAAGTGCTGTTGCTCTCCACTGCGATAAAACACTTTAAAAACATTGCTTAATTATAGGCAGGAGAATAAGCAGAAGCAAACCAGGGCAAATAATTCCTGCGTGGTGGATCAGGACTGTAATGATTTACAGAAGAAAACCACAGAAAGGCAGGTTTTGTGAACTAGAGCAGAGCTTTTAGAACAGCGTTTAAGTGAGAGCAGCCTAGAGCGCTGACACTTCCGCAGCTCTTTGTAACCTGAATAGAACACAGCTAATGGGGAGGTGTTCAGATCATTACAGCAATAATTTTTGCAAACATGTAAAAAAATGTATTTGAAATTCCTACACATTTTCACATAGGTCAATGTAGACATTTTTAATTAGAAAATAAAACCAACAAACCCACGTAGATGTTTACAGCAGGGAGCCTTGGCCATGAATTTTTGCCTACAGAGAAGCAGCAATTCATCATTTTTCTTTTATTAAAGACTAGAGGCTCACACCTTTCAAAGGCAATCAGCAAATCAAACTGCCTCCAGGACTCCTGGCTCCCCCATCAATGGGTCCTGTGAAACCACATGTAAACACACCTGAATGGGGGCAGAAACAACCCCAGCACACATCCCACCTCTGCCTTGCACCCCTACAGCACGGTCACTGCACCAACACAGAGATAAAACAAATGTGAGGGTTTCTGGTGGAGATTGGCTGAGGGGAGGATGAAACAGGGTTTCAAAAGGCACCAACAGTAGTAGAAATCTCTGGAGAACTGTGTGCCTAAGCCAATCCACATGAAAGTGGCCTCTTTACATTAACAGCTCAGCTGCAATGTGACCACTGTGTAGAGATAAAGAAACTTATTCCAGAAAACAGAGATATTCTGGAATAAAAACCCCCATCCCTGTAGGCTTTACCAGAACAGGTTGTGTCAGGCAGTGCCACACAAGAGATGCATTTCAGAGTACCCCACTCACAGGCTATTCTTTTGAACTGAAACCTTCACTGCACAGCTAAAGACATGGGCAATATGGTGGGGTATCTGTGCCGCGTGTTGTATGAACGCAAGAGGCCAACCACTTCCCAGAAAAGGGGAAGCTGAACATTGTGTGCTGTGAATTTTCTATTATAAGCACTCATCTGCAATCACTGGCTTCTTGGGTTTGGTTTTTTTTTCTCCCCTTTTTTAAATGCAGGCTTAAGTTTAGTTGCTAAAAACTGGATTAGACCTGATTTTAGTGTTTTCAGTGGAAAAATGATAGAATAATCTACTTGGACTGCTTCATGCCCTAAAAAAAATATATTCATATTGCAGCAACGATCATTTGTCCCAGCCAAGACAGTGGCTTTAACCTCAGGGGAGGGCTTTAACCTCTAGAGGAGGGCACACATCAGAGTGGATGGGGCACACAGCAGGCAGGAGGGAGAGCACCAGAGTGCCAAGGTGGGGACAAAATTCCAGGTTTCCTTTCATCCCAGCCAGTGCCTTCTTCTCCCAACAAATAAGGGCTGGTAACCCACAGCCTGCACATGAAAAGGGGCACAAAGGCAGCCAAAAGGGCTGCAGCTCCCACTGGTTCCTGAAGTTGGGGCAACCTGGTAAAAGCCTTTTTCCTTGTAGTTGCTTGCTCCTGCCAAAGGCACCTGCTCCGGTGTCTGCTTGTGTCCTCCACCTGACATGCAGATGCTAAGGAACAGAAATGGACCCAAAATCCCAATGGCATCTATGACTGCTCAAAACCCAAAGGGAGCTAATGGGTGCGACTCCTGGGACCTTGCTCCCTCCTTTGGTAAGGAAAAATATAAACTGGCTTCTTCCAAGCAAGAAGATCATAGAATCACAGAATAGTCTGGGTGGGAAGTGACCTTCAAAGGTCATCTAGTCCAACCCACCTGCAATGAGCAGGATCAGGTTGCCCAGAACCACATCCAGCCTGGCCGTGAATGTCCCCAGGGATGGGGCATCTGGGAAACCTGTGCCTCACTATAAAAAATCTCCTCCTCACATCCAGCCTGAATCTCTCTTCTTTTAGCTTAAAACCATCACTCCTCATCCTATCTGAACAGACTGCTAAAAAGTCTCTCCCCATCTTAACAACTGAAAGGCCACAATGACGTCTCCCCAGAGCTCTCTCTTCTTCAGGCAGAACAACCTCAACCCCCTCATCCTGTCCTCATAGGAGAGGTGTTTAATCTCACTGACGATTTTTGTCGTCCTCCCCTGGATCCTCTCCAGCAGGTCCATATCCTTCCTGTTCTGAGGATTCCAGAGTTGGACACAGTACTTCAGGCGGGCTCTCCCCACAGCAAAGATGTTTGAACCACCCATGCAAGATACAGCCAGATACACCATCAGATATTCTCAACACCTGCAGGGGGGCTGAACCTCTGCCCAGCTCCCTCCATCAGTGGCTTTCAATGGCAATGAGCTCCAAAGATGAGTCACGTACCATGTCAGAATCATCTCCTTTAATCAGTGTGTGTTTACTCCTAGGGTGGGTACTTGCATGTTCGTAAGAGAGAAATAAAGACCAACAGATTTCTTAAGAGAGAAATAGCAACACTATAAAAACATTCATTCTAATTAGTTTAATTACTTGTCTGTGCAGCTCACTGAATCCTCATCATCGGACTGGATTAAACTCACTAGATTGAAGTAGTTCTTCTTATTGAGTTTTTATCCACACCGTGTGGTGGGAGGACGAGATCGTCACAGACACAAACCAAAAATGATCTGTAGGCATTATCTTCAGCTACATGGGTAAAACCCGGATGTCCCCCATCTACAATTTTAGGCAGGAGGAAATAGTTTATTCTATTTGAATGTTCAGCTTTATTTCTTTTCAGATATGTTTTGAAAGAGTGAATTATTTTTATTCCTGGGAAATGGAGGGTGTTGAAAATGTATTCTTTGCTTAAACAAATTCCAGTAATCATTTCCCACTTGTTCAAATCAAACATCTTAACAGCAATGTCTAGTCCCCTTTCTCCTTTGCATCATCCATCAGTCCACGACACTGTCACCTGGGCAGGTTACAGCTTTTTACATTTCCTATAATAAGATGTATTTGATAAATTATAACATATTCTTTCTTCAGATTTATTGTTATTATAGGGACTCTATCAGTTAAATACTTTCAAAACAGAAATAAGAGGAGCTATCACAGAACCAAGTCATTTGATTTCTTTACTCCACATGCTTACAAAACTTAAACAATACAGAACTTTTCCTGCTTTAGTACTTCTCCCACTGCTTGTCTCCCTGGGCAAACTCTCCTGCTCTGGTAACCTCCAGCACCCTGCCTTTAGTCAGCTGAGGGTCAGTTTCTTCCAAGTCAAATTATCAAGGCACTCACGAATGCTTCTGCAGGTGAACTGCAAAGGGGAAACCCAAGTAAAAATCACACGCACATTCTGGGCACCTCTCTTGCATGGCTGCAGGGGAGAAATGAGCTCTAACTCTCTCAAATAACAAGCTTTCACTTCTCAAGAAGTAGCCCCTAAAGCCCCACATCTCTTGGCTCAGGCAACACCGTGACACACACATCACAGCAGGAAAGAGAGAAAAGCACCCAGAGGACCTGCCCAAGGGGAAGGAGTAAGGGCTGAGGCCAGGGGATGATTTGATGACCCCTTCTTAGAGGGGTTTAGATTTGAGGGAAAGAGGAAGAAATTGGCCACCAGGATGTCATGTCCTAAGACAGGCAAAACATGCAGACTTACAGGATGTCTAGCCAACTCTATTTGTCCAATCTAGGGAGCAGCCTTAGCATCAGCCTCATCCAACACAACAGCAGCACTGAAGGAATCTACGGAGCTCCCAGAAGAGAGGAAGGAGCTCAATAATTAACACAAAACATTAGTAACCTGTGTGTGTCTATAGCTGCACACCTCCCCCTTTGACTCATTCACGATGTGTGAGGAAAACGCAGATGGTTGTGATTTATAAAGCTGATGAGTCACTGTACCTCTTTGCTTCCCCCCCAAGGGCTTCTCTGTATCTTCATGCTCCCCAATGAGGAGTATGGATCAGAGGATAAAACACTACAAAGCAGACTAGCGTAATGTCTTCCCTCCCACACGATGGTTTTAACTGCGTCCCCTGAACACTGCCATTCTTCTCTCCTGCCCCCATTTCCCCCTCCACTCATCTATGCTCCAGTGAACTCAGCCACTATCACTTCAAGCCATCCAGGTTGACACTGCTTATGCAGTCTAAACCTTTTGCATCACCGGGGAAAGCTTCAGTACACAATATTTTCCCCTTTTAAAACATGGCTTGTAATTGTAACAACTAAAATTATCCACTTCCTGAATGGGAAGTCTTGGGCTATGGTGCCAGATGCTATCAAAGGAGGCCAAAAGCTGGGTTTGGAGTATGGAAGAGCATCTCAAGCCTACCACACTGAATACTTGCACAGTGATGCAATGGAAACATTCATCTGGACATTTCCAGAAGCAGGAATTTCAACACACCTCCTTCAAAACCAAGCCACCTCTGGACACTGCCAGACTGATTATCACAGGACCTGAACACCCAGGGTCCTCCTAACACAGCCAGAGGATACCAAACAAATCTGAAGTCCACAGCACTTCAGGACAGCTCCCATTTTAAGCACATGAACAGTCAGCTGTTGGCCTAACTCACACGGTTCAGCCCCCTGACGAACCAAGGAGGCAAACCCCAAGCATCCAACATCAAAAAGGCCCTGTTTCTGTCTGGGGGTGTATGTGCTGGCTCAGGAGAGCACACTGCAGACACTTATGCTGCCTGTGCCAACAGCCAGGTCAGGTCTCCCCTTCCCAGCCAAATTCAGATGAACAACCTTGAAATGCTGGCAGATGATACACATGCATTTCCCAACCCAGATCTCTGTTTAGGAGACTCCTGTGATACAAATGAGCCCTTGTGTTGCCAGGAAAATACATCTCTTTCCTCAAACCTGACCCTATTTCTTCCCAAATAGCTGGTGCCCATTCTCCCAACCAAGACAGAGATGAAAAGCAGGTGTATAAGGTCAACAGGACATCTCTGCCATGCCTGCACATAGGAAGGTGCCTGATGCTGGTTAAGAGGAATGAGGTGCTCAGGTGACTACTTGCCTAATGCAGTGCTTTGCATTGGTCTGATCCCCTCAGCTCCCTCTGCCCTGGTGAAGAGGGGATTTGGTTCTGCTGATGAGCTTTGGAAGTATCTTGGTGTAAATAACATTCAGTGTCATCGCATTTAGCATTAAATTTTATTGTGCTCTACTTGCTTAAAGGAAAGAGTGTTTCAAAAATGGCCTCATAATAAACAAAGAAAGACACAGTTCCTCATTTGGAGGGTTTTCCTCTCAAAAAGCAATAACATGCCTTCCAGTAACTGTAAAAGAGGTATCTTTTCTGGGTCCTTTCCCCTCATGTAGGAGTCTGCCTCAAATACTTTATGACCTGTGGTGATAAGAGGATCCCTCTGGACCAATATTTGGAGGCTTTACAGCTGTTAAGCCACCGATCCTCACAGCAGACCTGTGAATTAAAGCACTGCTATTATCCCCACTGCTCAGATGGGCAATTAAGGCATGCAGACAGCATGGCCAAGGCTTCGTTCAACAGTCAAGACAATTTACACCTTTCTGTCACCAAAAGGGATGGGGTAGTGACAGTGCAGAAATCATGCCTTACCCAAGGTCTTCAGCAGGGCAGCCAGTTTTTCTGTGCTAAAGGCTACTGCTCCATCCTCCAGTAAATTCAGGTTATCCTCCCGTCTCTCAGGTTCAAGATATTTAACAGCCCCTGCTAAAGGTTAAAGGTGCTGGTACTCTTGGCTTTGGCAAATCTAATCCCTCAGCAAACCAGCACTGAAGTCAGAAAACCAGCACAGCTCTCACCCGCAGGCTCATGGGAGGAAGCAAAAGTCTGAAGATCAAAGATCTGAACTATCTGCTTTCCTTCAGAAATCACTCATCAGGCCAGGTGCACACTCACAGCAGAGGGGCCTGTCTGCTTTCGACGATGCCAAACCCCCCTCCCTTTTAGCTCGTGTCCTTACACAAGCTAGAAGTTACCTTCCTCTGCAGCAAAACACATTGGTAGCAAAGCTGCACTGATTTTTCCTTGTCTTCCTTTGCCTGAACATTACAGTTCAATAACTCTTCCAACCACTTCCTAAATTCTGGGAAAATTTAGTATTTTAGGGAGGGTTCCCATGTGATAAAGACCTTCTTATGACAATCCCATCTCATTTGAAGTCTCTGGGTACTATCAACATATTGTTCTCTCTCTGGCTCTGCAGGCTGTGGAAGAGTTGACCCACACCTCTTTCAGTCAAGCGCATAGTTTTTTCCCTGCTGTTGGCAATATGAGCAGATCATTCCTACCATCACCACATTATCCCTTCATCAGCTCCTTGGTCAGCTCTGAGGTCAAATACTGAAAAAGTGACCCTCTAAAGGATGCTCTGCTACTCCGTTTTCCATCAACCTAATCACATGCTATGGCTGCTGAAGTTGTTTTATTACATCTGCTGTACTTCATCTTCTGCAATTCCCACTTAGATCACCTCTGCACATCATTTGCCCCTTATTGGTTTCAAATTGTATCTCAGCACTTTGTTTTCAAAGCATATTTAAATATCTCTCCTTCCTTTAGTAAGCACCCAGACCTCATACTTCTACAAAACACTTTGGTTTAGTATAATCCTATTAACTGTGTGACAGAGAACCTACCCCATGTTCAGCAAAAGAGGCAAAGACATAATAAACAGCAAGTCCAGCAAGATCCTTTGAAACATCCACATGCTTTTGCTTCACTGAAGGTCACAAAACACCTTCCCCGGCTTCCACAGCATTTAAGGCATCTAATGCAAGACCAAAGGCCACCAACAACTGTCTTTATGGGAAATTAGAAGCCAGCTGATGTTCCAGATGTCTATACCATCTGAAGCGCTGAATTCATAGTTATTTGTAGCTGAAGGTATTAATGAAGTAACACTGCTCTAATAACTTCTGTCGTCCAACAAATATGCTGCAAATCAAATATTTATCTTCCTTATGAAAATCACAGAGTAAGACACAGAATTTTTACATTAAAAAAAAAATAAGAGAGAAACAGAGCTAGAAAGCCTTTCAAAACTGTGTTTGTGTATGAGGCCTGTCTTTCCACGTGATCCCTCTGAGGTTTTAGGTGGGTGTGCACAGTTTATTAATCATCCCTACAGGCATCTATTAGGCAGTGCAAACAAATGTATTTTGCCCTTATGGATCACGGGACCTGTAAGCTTCCTCTTCCTCCTCTCAGCACGCTGTTGCTGCTGTGATTTGTCACAGGGCAGAGCTGCTGCCCTCTGTGCACAGTAACAGTTCTGCTGTTGGGAGAATTTGGCACAGCCACAAAGGACCTTTGTTCGTGCCAGAAGTTGGGCACACAATGCAATCCTTCCCCCTTGTCACACAGAGTTGGGTTTCCACAGCTGGGTTAGAAACACTCCCTGATGACTGTAACCCACAAACCCAAATACCGTTCCCATTCTCAACATGAGATCCTTCTTCCAACATTAAGTACTGCAGGAAGGAGAAGAAAGAGGGGAGCAGTCACTGCTTTTTGGGGCACTAACTCCTGTGAACTCTAACCAGACTTGCAGCAAAGATGGGTCTGGCAGACTGCTGATGCCTCTTTGAAGGGCTTACTGCTATCTGGATACTACAAGACCACCCGAATATAAGGATCTCCAATTTCCAGGTATATTCTTGTCCTCAAGAGGTCAGAAACCTGGTGGATAGAACTGATCTAACATCAGGTGATTCCTTTGTACTTAATCTGACAGCCTGTGTGTGCATGTGTGTTATATTATTACATATATATATTTATTTCAGTGTAGCAGCTCTGGAGCACTGCTCTGAATCCAGCCTGTCCCACCTTTCCCTCAACTGGCCCTTTCAACAAGGCTCCCTGAACCAGCAACCAGGAGCTCCTTGAGAGGATGCCAATAGAGGGCAGGGGACAGAGGGTGAGCACATCCTGACACGATGCTGTTGGAAAAAGAGTGGGATTCTGTGGGATGCAAATGTCTTTCATTTCACCCAGTCAATAGAAAGAGGAGATGATTACTGGATCACTCACAAGTTAATATCTCAGTTCAAAAGAAGCAGTGCTTCTTTTGGAAACATGCAGAAAATGATCTCTGGAAGTAAACGAAGTTTTGTAAGATCTGATTATGTAGTAAAAACTAATAGCCACACTCGTAAATACAATCAGACCAGCACAGTCCATGCCTTTGCAGACTTTTGCCACAGAATGCATCACAAAGGACACTTCCACTTCTCGTTTTAAGCACTGAGGGATGCAGAACAAACCAGTTCCTGCTTCCAAAGTTGAGTTTGATCTGGATCATCCAAAGCTTAGATGCTTTGGCATCTGCTTGGAATGCCCCTTATGCTCCCAAACCACAAAAGGGACCATGTTGCACCCAGACAGATTATTACTATGCTGGAGAATAAACTGCCAAGGGAAAACAAACAAACAAACAAAAAAGAATTGGCAAAGCCTCCCATTCATTTGCTTCTTACCAGTGGAAGCGTTTACCATCAGAACACCTTAAAGCGTGACAAAGTATGTTTGGCAGTTGCTTCCTCCCATCTCCTCCCACACGTTTTAATCTGGGCATACTCACTACTCCCAGTACAGGGCCAGAGTCATCGCAGGCATCGCATCTTTGTCTTCCTGGTGCCTGGAATCCCCCCGGGGCTACTTCATAGCACGTCCAGATGAACAAACTGTAACAATGATGCTTGAGCAATACTTGAGAAATGTAGAAAAGGAGGAGAACTGCTCCTTAAAACAGTTTCTTACTGAAGAGAATTTTCTAAATCCCTTTCCTCCTCCCCCCTTTTTCTCTTAAACTGGGTTTCTTCTCCCATTCTGGGGAGGCCAGGACCAGGTCTGCAGCAGTGTGCCCAGGGCTTATGCTTGCTCCCACCCGCGCCAGCAAACCCTCTTCCTTCCTACCCTCTCCTCTGAGCTGCAAAACAGGCTCCAACCAACCAGTCATGAAAACCCAGAGTGACACTAATATTCAGTATTTGGTTGCCAAAACACATGTGCGCTCCTTCCAAGGGAAGAAAGAAAAGAAAGAGACATCCTTAATGATATCATTTTAAGAGCCACTGATTTTGTGACCAGCTTGCCTTAATTTAGTTTGTCTCCTGGGTTTGTAATGTTTGTGAAAATCCCTCTCTCGCAAAGAAACAGCCACCAAACACCCCACTATGAACTCAGTGCAATGTGGCAGCTCTTTCCATGGCAACCCACCAGCACTGAGCCTGCTTTTCTGCATGGACTTCGCTGCACAGGGAAGGAGGGCAGGGAAAGAGCCTGCTGAAAAGCTCCGGCTGTCGACTCCAGCCTGGCAATCCTGCCACCCCAGGGAACCAAATGCACCAGGGAAAGGCAGCACTTCTACAGCCTTGCTGCTAAAACCTGTCTTTGCTCCAACTGTTAACCAGCTGCTCGGTCATTTGCAGGTTGGTTGGTTTGCCTGCTTTGTAAATCACAGTCAATGTACTCTGTTCCCTAAACAGCATGGAAAATTACTTTCTTTAGTCCCAAAATCATTCTCTGCACTAGAAGGGAATGGAATTAGGCAACTGGGCCATGCTCTCAGATGCAACAGCAGGATGCTCACTGGGGATATCTCCTTTTGGAGGAGAAGCTGTGTCACTCCCAGCACTGGCAGGACAACCACACTGGACCCACCACTGCTGTGGGCAGGCAGGGTGCTTGTGAACTCTCTCACTGCCCCCAGTAGCCATCACTGGATATTGTGCCTGATGTTCTGCTAGGACCAACCTCCCATTGCCATTCCCATGGCATAGCTATGCCACAGCATAACCAAACATGGGCCCAAGCTTGTCTCTGCAACCACAAGCTTTCCTCCAAAACACACCCCACCACCCTTTGATGAATACCTCAGAAATTCAGCATCACCAGACATGTGGGAGCTCAGACCTCCTGTCACATCACGTCTTTGGCTATTCTTCAACCTAACCATGTAGCTAAACCCTTTGTGTAACTAACTCAGAATCCAAAGCTGACACACAAGCCACCTCCCAAGAATTTTGCCCCTGCCCTTCCCTGCAGCATTCCCTCCCTGTCTTATCACCTGCTTAAGACTCTGCCTTAGGCACTATGATTACCCAGACTGGAGCAATCCAGAGTTATTTCTCCTGAAGTTTATGTGAAAGTTTAGCTGCACAACAGCTTCTGAGGGTTAGGAAAAACCACGTTACACAGCAAGAACTGATGCTATTACTGTAAGTCACTGGACCCCAAAATCCAAATAAGAAGGGGAAGGGGCAGAGAGAATAGTCTGGTTGGTAAGGTTGGAGATAGCAGAGATCTGAAATAGCATCTCAAAGAAACATTCATCAGCCACCACCTCTCTCAAATCCACTGTGGGCTTCAAGCCTCTTTCCCAACAAAAGCACTGGCAAACCACATGTTTATGTGAAGAGCTTCAGTTCCAGCAGACCAGCTGCCTTCTGATGGGGAAACACTTGCTCAGGAATATTTCCTGAAGCAACTCCAGCCTCAGGACTTGTGATATTCAGGGAAATAGATCAAGACTTACTGCTTGCTCCTCACGTGAGAGAGGAGCCCAAGAAAAAAACAAAACAAACCAAAACAAGAATTCTTTAATTCCTTTTGGTTTTTGTCTCCCCATGAAGTTCCTCTTCATGATTTCTTTGTCTCGTGGTGGTGATTTGCTTCTCCTCCAATGCCTTTTGCCTTCTCCTCCACACTGAATTGTTCAGGGGTGAGGGAAGATCAGCAGAAAGCAGACAAACTGCTCACATAGCTCCCGATTTGTGTGGCCTCTAGAAATGCTGCTGAGAGACAGGCCCTGTGGATGAGGGCTACTTCTGGCTAGGGGAGGAATTGAAGCCAGTATGACCCAAAGCATTTAATTCCCCTGGTATCTTCTGTGGCCCCACAACAGTAAATTAAAGGGTAAAAGTCAGAGGGAAGAAAGGCAACAAACAAGAAACCATTAAAATCTTGTGCTCCTGGCAAGCCACAGGCCCCTGCTCTCCTGAAAACATTCATTTCTACAGCAAAGTTATCCTGTGCATGGTACTGCAAGAGGAGGAGAGACAGCCAGGGAGCGTGGAAAGGCTACGGAGCCTGTAATGGAAAATCCTCACTCAGTAACTGAGCAGTCCTCTCATAACACTTATTAAAATAAAGCGAATATGATGAAACACAGCCTAATTGCACACGACGCTGCTGAGAAATTGGATCCAGCTGCTGAAATCGGCTCCCAAACCCCTCCTCTCCAAATACTGGTGGTTCACATCAGTTAACCGCATCCAAACCGCCCCTGGGCAAGAAGGTATGAGAGAGACAAAACAGGATGGGCACCCCCTGTTTGATTCACCTTCAGAGCAGGGATGGCATCTGAATCTTCTCTGGTCTCTTTTGTCACTTGCCAAGGTTCAGACACAGCATCTCTGACTGTTCCCTGATGATGAAGGGTGGCACTAACTGAAAGGGTTCAAGGGCAACATCCATGGGACTTGGTCTTAAATGTGAGTGAGAAAGAAGCCTCAATATTAGGACTAGGAAAGCAAGTTAAAAAAGGGCCTCTCAGTTTTCTTCTCATCATTTGCTTTCAATTCTAGATCTTATTCTTCAAAACTGAATTCAAACAAGAATAGACATTTTTACTCCTTTTATGGGATAAATCAGCCTAACTGTTGAGGTCAGTGTTTTCAGACCAATTCATAAAGCAGAAGACCCAGCTGAGGAAATTCAGTGCTGGCTGATTCATCCTTTAGAAAGGATAAAGAACAGCCATCCCAGCACGTCAAGTTTGTTCTTTGAAGGCGAAACAATTTAGTGTTGGTATTAGATGGCAGGAATAGGGGGGAAAAAATGCAAACCCTTTCCAGAGTGCCCCGAGGTATCTTTTCAGGGCTTCAAATGTTAAACAACAGGGTAGGCCCCATGGTCCATTGAGCTTGCAGTGAACCGAAGCGATGTGAAAGGCATCCTTCCCCATGTGCTTCTTGGCATGGCTGTGTCTCCTGCCCCAGACATGCATACAGAGACTGGGGCAGCAAAATAAGAGGAGAACCGTAAACTACTTTACCCATAGAAAGAGGTTTTAGGTGGGGTCCACACCTCATGTTTCAGAGGAACCAAAGCACAACCTGAGGCTTGCAGAAACAAAACCACCATCAACACCCCAAACCCACACAGTGAAAACCCATCAAAAGCACACTACGAGAGAAAAGGGAGAGGACTGGGGGGAAGTACCATGATATTTCATTCTGACCTCATGAAATCAAGAGGGTGTTTGTGTGGGGGAAAAAAATAAAGTCTCTCCTCCTTGGACAACCCTATTTCAAGATGCAGGTGCATGTACACACAACCTGTACCAAGCTACACAAATCCAGCACTCGCCACTTCCTTAGGGTGTAAATAGCACCAGGAAAGAAACACCTTTCAACCTGGCCCTCTGTTTGCTTGCAGTCCCAAGTGACTCAAAGGAAGGGCTGTCTGAAGATGCTCTGTAGTGGGTCAATCTTACCCAGCAGGTAGCAGAGCTATAAATCAATTGCTTTAAAATAAAAAACCAACAAAAACCCCTGAGGCTTGCTGGGAAGAAGTAAAATTGGGGGGAAAAAAGGTAAAGATGAAAAGCACCTGTAATGTCTTTAACACAGCACTGAAGTTCTTCTGAAGAGAAAGCACAGAAGTGCTAAGAAAAGAAAATAAAGGGAAAGAAAAAAGCAGCCCATTGACACCAGCTACAGATATATATTTTTTTAATGGGTATTAGGTCAGCAGGGCGTTTTCCATTTGCCCTGCTTAAACTAGAGCTTTGATGATGTTACATGTGTGACTTTAATACAGTATTTATCCTGTCAGGACCGAAAGTTTATTCTTTGCATGTGCACATGCGCACAGATGACAGTGCAGGGTTTTCCTGAGGGGAAAAAGGGAAGGAGAGTCATTTATAGGCAGATGAGAAGACAGTAGGTGTTGGGATGCACCTCAACTGGTTTTTGAGTTGTTGCCAAGGGGAAGGGGGGAGGAAGAAACAAACAGCATGTTGGTAAAGGAAGCAATGATAAAACACATTTTTTGCTGGGTTTTTTTGTTTCTAGATTTGTATCTACACATACATGAAAACACCGGAGGCTTCCTCCTTCAAAAAGACTACAAAAAAAGGAAAGAGCATGAATCCACATTCTCCTTTCCTTTCAAATTCCACAGCACTTCTCTAATCTAATTCAATAGACTGTGTAAACAGACTGGAGCCCCGTAAGAGTTCCTAGTGAATTAGCTGCTTGACTAACAATGTGGAAGTTAAAGAAGATTAGCTGGAAGCTGAGGTCAACATGTTTAAAACACAGACTGGGGACAGACTGAGCAGGTTTGGAAGCTAGCTTTCAGAAAAGCCTACCCTACAACCTCAGCAATCTCTTTAATGTAATTACCATAGTATTAGGATAGGTTACCATAATTAGAGTAGATTATATTTTTTCTTAAGGTGTATAAGAACCCTGGAGAGCACCACCATTTGTGCTGACTCACTATAATAACTGCATGCAGTGTACTTAGCTACACACAATACCTTTTATAGTTCAATATAGCCTATAAACCCCAAACAAGCCTAGAGAATTTTTCTTACTGCATTAGAAACAACAGTGGTATTATCCACTCTTGAACAGCTGTCCGACACAAAGACCAAAGCAGAGGACATCCATATCTCTATGAGGAACCTCCACTACATGGAGATGGATGTAGTGATGATATAGATGCATGGATTCGCTTTGCCCTTTGGCAGGTGATGTTGGGGTAGGAAAAAGGCATACAAGACCCAGCAAGAAGCTTAACATTCAAAAGTTGCTGTCAGAACAACTAAGGGGTTAACAACTTCCAGTGGTTTTACTTTACAAGGGGCAAGACAGAAATGGGGATACGTTTTCAAATTTAATTTCAGAATCCCTGAGGATTATATTCCAGGAAATGACTCTGTTATGTGAATATTGTTGCTGCATGACATTTTGGTCCCATTATCTCAGACTCTTTTTGGCATGTATGTCAGATGTGATTCACCATATGTTTAATGACATGCAACACATTGGTTCAAATATATCCTACTAACGCAACAAGCCAAGAGAACCTTTATTTTCTTATGCTTCAAGTTACAACTTAACTCAGAAATGCTTCAGTCACACAGTCCCCATCCAATTTTAAGATCTCCCATGTAGATTTATGGAACTTTAACCAACAAAAGAAAACCTCCTGAGACAGATAAAACTGTTTTTCATAAATCCGAGAATGACAGGATATGGTTTGACTGTTAGCACTAGAAACATCCTGATCCCAAGACCTTCTTGAGCATTTCTGAGCTATTCATGTGAAGCAGTTTCTCTATGACTGTTAGGCAGGATTTTTATAGCAAGAAGGTTTTCCCAGACCAACAGTTTCCCCTCAATCACAACTTCAGTGCTACAAAACTAAACAAGTCCCAATCCCTGTCCCACTAAACAAGTCCCAGTCCCTGTCCCAAAGGTGTTACATGGTATTTCCCTGCTCAAAGGGAGTTAGGAGGATTATTAGCTGTGAATTGCTTTGAAGGTAAAAAAAAAAAAAGAAAGAAAAAGTGCTAAATATTGCTGTCTCAATGAGTCAACAAATATGCTTCAAAACTCCTTACCAGCCATTTACATTATGATGAAAATAGCAATTTTGAGCAATAAGCTAGATGCTTTACAATCAGTAGCTCAAGAACAACAAGCAACACAACACATTACTACCTCTGTCAGTAGCCCCTTGCAGACAAATCCGTTTTAAGGTTAAACCTTAAACTCATTCATTTCAACTCATGCAGTCAGCCAAATTTTGGTCAGCCCCTTCAGGAAAAGGGCTGAGTGTGCTTCTGCAGAGGACAAAGAGCAAGAGGTGTCCACCAGAATGTGGTCAACCTTTGCGAAGGGGTAACTACCCTCTTGGACTTCCTATGAAACGTGGCTTGCCTCAGGTTAACCACTGCAATGCTGAAGGTGCAAAGAGCAACGTGGAACCAGCCCCAGCCAAAGAGGGTCTCGGATAAGGGGATAAGGAGCAGCAGAGGAACACCAGCCACCCTCCACTTTCCACACTGGAAAGGATGCACAGGCTGGCAGTGTGCGTGGATCTAGCCACGTTATCAGTCATCCTTTTGAACAAGTAAGACAACAATCCACCAAATTTACCCACAGGAATACAAAGCCTCCCCCTCCTGAGCTTCCAATTGCTTGGATAAGATCCAGCCTTTGTAAAGCAGCCACAGACTAATATTTAGTTGTGTCCAGTACACAAATCTCCAAACAACTTAATGGGACTCTCAGTAGTTCAGTGTCCCAGAAAAAAATGGAAGTCCTACGCATTTCATACAGGTGTCTGACCCAGCACTGGTGCCTAAACCCTGACCAATATGTCAGCTATGATGTTATCTGGGTCTGTGGTGCCATCCCAGCCAAGGCTCCCACCAGCAGGAAGAGCCAGGGAAAGCACGAGGACATACACCAAGGTCTTTACATAATGCCCTGGCTAGCCTCACTGAAACAAACTCCTTCACTCAAGTACATTAGGTGGTATTCCCAAAGGAAAGCACGGCTAATTACATGAACTCTTTGAACAGCAGCATTTCCTGAGAAGCATCCCTGCATAGAACGTGAACACGCTGTAATGCTCAATGCACCCCAGGAGCAGCCTCCACCTGAGCAGATACTACACCAGAACCAGGTGAGGCCACAAACACGCATTGCAGAGGCAAGAACTGATGCATTTTGAAATCATCATTTATTACAAAACTCCAGGGTTTGAAGGCAGCATGAAAGCAGCATGTTTTAAGGAGGCTTTCAATAGCCAGCGGGCAGTTGGTATGGCATCACCTCGGCACTTAGGGTGTTGGGAAGAGGTCTTGGACTCTGCAATTTTCCAGCAGCTGTTGTGCTATCGATGCCATATGTGGTGCAGGGCTCATTACATGGATGGTACTGCCGCTAAATTTACAGGCATATGTTTCAAGCAGCCGTGGAAGAGGACATGACACTTGAGCCCAGTGCTCTGTCCCACTGACATATCACACAGCATAGTAAATAGACCAGAACAGAAGCAACAGTTTCAACACATACCTATGAGTGGCCAGAAGCCTGATGGGCACAGCTATGTATTCGCTGTGAGACAAATGACAAGTCGAAAGGCCATGTGTCAGAAGCAGGGACTGCGATGTGCAGGGGTAATTCACCAGCTAAACCTACTAGCTGGGTTTTGATTTGTCATATTTGCTGAATAGGAAGCTCCAGCCACTGCCAGTGTCACAGTAAGGCCCCTCCTGCAGACCCAGTGCCTCTGGTGTAAAGCCAAACCTTCACAAGCCTGAAGCAAACCAACACACAGCAATGACCACATGGCTCCATCACTTGTTAAGCACTGTGCTATGCAGCATGCCTAACCCCATGATGCTGCTCGGGTGAGGCTGCAGCCTAGAAGCTCCCCATCCTTATAAGTGAGTTTATTCTATGTTTACTCCTTTTGCAACTAGCTTATGAAACCCTCAAAATATCTTGCTAATTGCATATGCTGATTTGGAGTCACCCACCCTTTTACCAAAGCCAAGAGCAGCTAAAACACTGTTTTCTTCCTCACTGCCACCACAGCAGCTATTTGGATGTCTCCATCTCCTTCCCCTCCATGCATCACATCCCCAAACACAGATGTGCATGGACCAGATATATCAAGACTTCAGAGCAGCACTGAGGGCATTATGGGGGGATGAGCACAGGATTTCTTTTTGTCTGCTGGCCTCAGGCTTAAGGACACATCAAAGCCATTCTCCATAGAAAGGGAGATGCAGACCATTGTCCCCTTGTGCCTGCCTGTACTACCACCATGGACACACAACATATGTGAGGGGACGTAAACCCAACTTCCAGCCTGCACTGTCTGCTTCCCATGATCAAAGTCTCTCCCTGGCATCCCTGAATGTACATTACAGCTGGTTTTGGAAGCTTTTAACACACAGGACATACCTCTGATTTCACCATCACCCCAGCGGTCAGAGCTAGTGAGAGGCTAAGGAGACAGGAGCTCATCCAAATGACACAATCACTCAGCCAGACTTGGCTTGAAAGACATGCTCAGAGAGCCTCATAACATACATGAAATGCACCCTTCAGGTTTTCATAGACAGCAATGTAAGGTACTTTTGGATCTTCTTGTATCCCAAATGGCACAGTTTCTAGAGTGACAGACCAATACTTATTGCTGCAACAGGCAATATGGTACATTCCTGTAGCAGAAGTCTGTTTTTGATAACATGCACCAAAAGAACCGTATTCATAATGAAGCAACACCTATAAAGGGTGCGCTCCCTTTTCCCAACAGGCATAAGGGCTGCTTCTCACCTACTACTCTACCCAATTAATATATACCAATTAGATAAGATTATAGAAATATATATAGCTAATAGAACATAGAATCATAGAATAGTTAGGGTTGGAAAGGACCTTAAGATCATCCAGTTCCAACCCTCCTGCCATGGGCAGGGACACCTCACACTAAATGATGTCACCCAAGGCCCTGTCCAACCTGGCCTTGAACACCACCAGGGATGGAGCATTCACAGATTCCTTGGGCAGCCTATTCCAGTGCCTCACCACTCTTACAGTAACATGTACATCTATTATCAATAACAAGCAATAACAATAAATGCAAGACCATTCCCCATCGTACTGGAGCTCAAGTCTCCTCCTGTAGTAGATCCTGAGTAAAGCACTTGCTCCTTACCCTTCTACACACACTCACAGCAGCATCTGAAACCCAGAGTCCTGAGTGCTGCAGGGTTTGATTCATCCATAGCAAGCCTGGCTGCATTGCAGAGTGCAGCAAACACAGTTACAGTCAGTGTTTGAGGCATGCAAGCAGAAGACCATGCTCAGAGAAGTGCAGACAGGAAACATGCCAGATTGTTTATACCCAAGTCATGATTAATGTTGACAGTGAAAATCAAGACAATTCAGAGAGCACTAATGCGCTCAGTGCCTATGAGATGCTCTTCCCTAACTGCAGCAACAGTAAAACTGGGACGAAGCACACATTACAAGTATCATGGCTGCATTGCATGAAACTGTTCATGATGTAAAGCACATGATGCTCATCCCTCTCTGTATTTGCTGGGTTAGGAGACAGGAACAAGTTTTCAACACATGAGCAGCCTCACAGGTTCAAGCACTCCTGCTTTCAGGGTATCAGCCTTCCCGATTTTCCAACAGGCACCCCAGCAAGTGAGCAGCCACTAAGACAACACTACCAAAACCTACTGACAGCACAGAAGATAGAAGAAAGGTCTGGAACAGGTGGAAATGGGAAGCTCCAGGAAAGTTCCCTGCAATTTTTGTTGCTTTCGATCTCTCTCAATTCACCCGACTCACTCCCATCCTTTCATGGTCTGGTTTACCAGAGACATGGAAGTAGCAGTGTGTGTTTTAAATCAGCTGTAACCAGTAAAGAAGAAAGCTAGCAAAGCCTGGGGTAGCTTGAAAAGTAAGCAGTGAGAGTTCGGGTGAAGGGAACAGACCCCATGCTTGACTATGTGGGGCTTTGGGACAGATCACTGACTTGCAATACCAGGTGCATGCATGGATCCCAAACCTCCGTAGAAAAAACAAAACCAACAAACAAACCAAAAGGCCCTCAGGCTTCATTCTGGAAAGTCCTTGTTACTGCAGTACTCGCCTGGGAGAGATGTGCCCTTTGCTCCCAATGCAGGGCTTTTTGCCAGCTTGGATCCACCCTTAACCTCAGGGGTGGGAAAGTCAGACCTGCCAGAGTGTGCATTGCACCTCTCCAGGGGATGTGCCAGCCCCAAATCACTGTACACTGAAAATCCATATAGCACATTACACCCATACAGAGAGGCTGAGCTGGGGAGCAGCAGGTAAACTCTTTTATACCAGCCTGTGTTTGCAGTGGAGCTTTTATTTCCCTTTGCAAAACACATTTCAGCTTTTCCAGTACCCGTCTACCCAAACAAAGACATAGGCTCTTCTGTTCCATCCCCCCCACCCTGGACTAACCTGATTTCCCTCATTGGGAATGGTTTTCCAGGGCAGATCTGACCATGCAAACCTACCACCCACTGTGGCACTCAGAAGCAATATGCATCAGGGATTCCCTGAATCACTCAGTGCTGGGTCTGGTCCACCACACAGGCTCCTGGCACAGCCGTCCCTCCCCAGGAGCCCACTGCTTGCCTCTGTGCCACCTCTACTCAGAGATGGCGGTGCTCCTGACCTTCCCTGTTTTCCCATCTGCTCTACTGTCCGGATTTTGGCTGTTAGCCACAGGTCTGTCACCAGTAACCTAGGAACATTTCTCTTACACCCCAGCACTTAGCCCAAGCAGGATCTCTATCCTGAGGCATTTTTCTCTGTATCCTTTCCAAAATTTGGCCACAAGATGAAAATTCCAAACAGAAACGTTATTTCTCTGCCTTCCACCACAATTCCCATTTCAGCTACTTAACCATTCACCCTATGGTACTCAAAAGCATCACTGCTCAGACCCCTACCCACATTAGTCACTGTCACCAAACCCTTCCGACCTCCTCCCAGGGAATAGCTCCCCTTGGCCACAGTGTTTGGTTCAAACCTCTCAGCCCCCCTTGTCCCTCTGCAGTTGCCTGATGGCGTTTGTTAACGTCGCAGCACTCGCCTCCTCCGCTCCACCAGCAATGCCAGCTTCATCCATCTGCTCCTCAGCTTCCCCCACAACAGTCACTGCCATCCCTCACGCTGCCCCTCCGACACGGCAGGTCCTCATGCCATCCGTCTGCACAGCCCGACCTGGCCTGCAAGCCTCATGGAGACCCGTGTCCGCTATCAAATCAATCCGATTTCATTTCTGCAGTGCATTCCAGTTCCTTGCTGGTAGGACCTTCCCAGACCTACTGAGAACCAGCCTCTGACATGGGTGGCTCCAAGAACGTGCTTCTCTATGGTTGCCATTATCCACCCAGAGACCCTGCTCCCATCACATTCCAAGATTGCCTTCAGACTCCTTGAGGTTGCCATCAGCTGGCAAAAGGGTTTAAACAGAGATAAAAAAACTTATTGCACTAAGAAGCACTGGATGTAACTCAGAAGAATGCTTTAAGGAACTGCCTAACACACCCATCCTGTTTGCAGTGTTACGGCAGCAATATATCACTATAATTTCAGTTGCAACTGCACACCTTCAGCATAAATAGGAAGAAAGGCTAAGGCTAGCTATCTTCCTGGCTTGCAGAAGGAGTTTGGGCAAATCTTTTCCACCTTATCTGACTGGGTTTGCATCTCCTTCTGTGCTGTTCAATCCCAAATGCCAACCCATTAGCCACATGTGGCAGAAACTGGTTGTGCTGCTTTGGAAGGAGGACCCAACATTGCATGATCAGAGCCCTGAAACGGGTGAAGGCATCCTCCCACCTGGGAAACTGTTATGGACCACCTACAGAAATGGGTACAGGTCTTTGGTGTGGGATAGTACTTCTCTCACCTAATTTTTGCCATCTAGTTTATGGCTTAGAGTGACTGGGGAAGAGACGGACAACTGAGGGTTATGCCTGCAACTTGACTCAAACATTTGTCCTAAAGCAGGATGCAACATCTCTGCAAGTGGTGCAGTCTCTGAACCGATGCCAGAAGCAGTTACACAGCTACTATCCCACTTACAAGATAGGATAACAGCACCATGCCAGACTTGGGAGAGCAAGAGACCAACTGCATCAGTCCCAAGGACCTGGCACAGTGACACGTGATGGAGGTACCTATAGTCTCGGACTCCTCTGCATAAGACAAACATTCAACAGCCTTTCTCTCAGGAAATAAAGGTGTTACCTTCCAAATAAGGTTTCGATACGATATTAAGGAATGTGATGTGAATAGAGATTAAGTGTGCAATAGTGAATTAATCACAGAAAATAGGGGCTGGGAGGGAATCCCATGAGAGCGACACATTTACTTCATTATTATATCACACATGACATTAAGTATCCACCAAGTCCCTCTAGGCACAATTCTTGCATAAAAAGCATCCTCGCTTACTAAGCACAATGGAACCTGCAACCACTCTGCAAATAAAGGGTATTTACAAAGAGAGCTGTTAAATATTTATTTTTCTCTGGAGATAGAGATCTCTGCTCACTTGTTTCCATTGCAGAATCAGGGAAGAGAGGAGCTCACCTAAAAAAAGACCAGGAACCAGTCCAGAGCCTGATCCGGACACAGCACCAGCCTTCTCAACAAGCTGGCGAGTGAAAAGCATCCAACCTGACACAGAGGGAACATGAAGCAAACAAAATGGGAATGATCTCATCCAGGAGGCAAAGGTAGAAGAAGGAATGCCAGTGACAAAGCAGCACTTAATAAACACTGTCACATCGCTCTGTCCTGATAGAGCTGGCTTGGCACTATACATTAATGAAATAACAACCTTCAATTGTGAAGGGTAACTGCAGATTTGCATTACATTTGCTTTCTGTCTTGGGAACAAGCATGGGTTTCTCAACTAATAAATTAGTGATTTTTATTTCTTTTCCACCTTTATAAAAATTTTTGTTTGGAAGCTGACCATTTTTGGGGAGGGAGGAAAAACCACAACCAAAAATCCATGGCTCTGAATTACACTTCATTGCTAACCCTTTGTAGTAGTAATTGTAATAGTTCCTACTCCAGCTTGCCAAAAGCTGAGTTTTAATTAAATATTAAAAAGCTATTTGTTAAAATAATGTTGCCATAGCAACTAGAGAAAGCTAAAATACCCTGGCGTTTCTGACTCACAGCATATTAATCAAGCACCAGCCATTATATAATGAGCACCCCCCTGCAAGCACCCACAGCACCGAATGCCTGAACCCACAGCCCCAAGCTGGGTTCTGCTCCTGGATGGACTCTGCTCACCTGCAGGGCCTGGTAGTTATCCAGGCTCAGCCCAGGAATCACGTGCCCAAATATTCTGGTGAAGCCATTCTGGAGCACTTGGGGTTGGCATACCCATATACCATATACCCACTGGGCAAGGGCAGGTTTTGGTGAGGGACACAAGGATGGTGGCTCCCCATGTGCCTGCAGCAGCAAGGAGCTTATGTGGCTCCTTCCCAGTGAGCCCTGACCATCCGCCTCCAGAGCTTGTCTCTCAAATGGGATGCTCACACCAGATCTAGTTCTGTAAAAATGATTGTGTTTTTAATTATTGGAATTATTTCCTCCAGCAGGTGCCCTCCTACCATCAGGCCAACTGCAAAACTCCAAAGACTATAGAATCATAGAATGGTTTGGGTTGGAAAGGACCTTAAGGCCATCCAGTTCCAACTCCCCTGCCATGGGCAGGGACACCTCACACTAAACCATGTCATCCAAGGTTCTGTCCAACCTGGCCTTGAACACTGCCAGGGATGGAGCATTTATCACTCCTTTGGGCAACCCATTCCAGTGCCTCACCACCCTCACAGTAAAGAACTTCTTCCTTGCATCTAACCTGAACTCCCTCCGTTTAAGTTTAAATCCATCACCCCTTGTCCTATCGCTACAGTCCCTAAAGAAGAGTCCCTCTCTGGCATCCTTGTGGGCCCCCTTCAGATACCGGAAGGCTTCTATGAGGTCTCCACACAGCCTTGTAACCTTGCAAGATTAAACCCTGCAAGTGCAAACCAGCTCAGCTGCCCACCCAGAATAGCTTATTTACAAATTTAAACCAAAACAAACAAAATAACCCCAAACCTCATCCCACCCATGAAAAAAACATTCTACACTCTGTCCACACACCACCAAGGATGGAAACCTCAGCCATCCATCCAGCTGCCAAAGCTGGCTGACCCATGGCAGTGGCACTCACTGCCAGCCTTGGGGGAGGCTTTTCCCAGTGGACACAGTTTGTGTCAGAGGCGATGGGGCTTTTCCCATCACTTTCATCCATGCTGTGGCAACAACACATGGTCTGCAAATATGGGAACTGCTGCAGGAGGGAGCCAAGTGGTTGAGGTTCAGAGCAACGCTGGCTTGGGGGAACTGAACCAGGAGGCAGAAGTGCAGCTGGTTCTCAAACAGCTGGGGACAACCTTCCTCCCCCTCAATGATTCAATTTTGTGCTTTTAACTCCCCTTCCTCTTTTTGATTTTTCCAATGGAAAATAAGTGCCTAACACACAGTTATTAACCAAAAGGAATGTGATGAATATTACAGCATTTGCATGCCAGCTTTGGTTTCCTGCTGCTTTGTTTGGGTGTCACAGGCTGTGACTATGACAACCACAAGCAGTTACTGGACTGATGTCATTTGTGACATCATGCTTAATGGAAACAAAAAGGAAGAAGAGACACCATCAAAAATAAGGAGAATGGAACAAAACCTGCTTTTGCCTCTTCAAGAACCATCAACTCCTGTTTATGGAATAATGTCCCAAAGGATCACCACATTGGGGCTGCTGGAGAGCCAGCCAGCAGCAGCCCTGTCCTTACCAAAGCTCAGGCAGTGCTAAGCACTTGGGAAAACCTGCTCTCTTCCCTCCTTTGGCTGCAGGATGAACTGAGAGTCTGCAGTTGCATGGAAGACATCTCACCCCTTCCCAGCTTGGAACCACTGGCATGATCCAAAGCTTAAGCCTGGCATCCAGGTCTGAGATGAAGGAAGCAATGGAGGCTTTTGGCTAAGCCTCATCTCTCCTGACTCAGTTTCTCCTGCTCTCCAAACAACCTCCCCTCCCCTCTCTATTCTCCAGTTACAGCAGTGTTCCCCCCTCCCTTTTAAAAATACAGCACAGTCTGTCCAACACTGCTGGAGAGCTGCCTGGCTGAGCACAGGGAAACGTGCACTGACTGCGAGGAGTGCAGGGCTCAGAGAGGTGGCTTTCCTGGTGACAAGCACAAGTGATGGTTTCAGCCCTACAGGGCTGCCCCAGCTGGAGCCCAATCTCTCACCCCACCTAGGAGCAAGGAGGCTGCACCACTGCTGTGCTTCACAAAGCCATTACTGTGAGCAGCACTGGTGCCCGTAGGACACCATGACTAGGACTGCTGTCAGAGCCTTTCTGTGCTTTGATAGTAAATGTTTACAAATTCACTTCTCAAGCTCCAAGTCACAAAAAACCCCAAACCCTGAAGCTCCCATCCCGTCTATATCTTACCTAGCAGAGAACAGTCCACTGCAACAAGTGTCTCCATAGGTACACATCCAGAAGCCTTGACACAAACCAGCTAATTTTCCCAAGTTACTTTTCCCAACACATGGAAAGTGCTCCTCTACCCTCTCTGCTCTTCTGCCAGACCCACAGTGCCTCCACAGCACAATGCTGCAGCCTGCCCCAGGCACTCCTGAGGCCCCACTGATCTGGAGCCAACCCTCCAACCTGTCCTCACATACAGTGTCCCAGAGTGGGAGAGCAGCCACACCACTGTGCTACAGCTAAAGATGATTCTCCTCAAGCACATACAACCTGAATCCTCCCAAAGCTTGGTCCCCCACAAAGAGATGGCTCTGCCTTGCACTGCCCAGAGAATAAAACTCCATCAGGGGGATCTTGCCCATTAAAACAGTGGATATTGCTTTTAAACAGCAGAACAGAGTTGCTGCCTTACAAACGGGAGGTGGATAAAGCCTAACAGGTAAAGCCATCACTGCTCTCTGCCCTGCCTCTTTGTGCTCATCTATGTGCCCAAGCCCCCTGGAAGTAGCAGGAGCTCCCCCAGGAACACCATTCTTGACTGCTCATAACAGCACATCACTTGGTCCTGGTCCCCTCTGTGTGGTCATCAGCTGGAGCCAACCCCACACTACTGCTGCATCCCATGCTGCCACCCCTCACAGGGGACAGCACCTCCAGGAGCAGCCACAGGGAATTTTCACTGTGGGTATTGGGTGGGAAATGGAGAAAGGGAATGGACAAGCAAGCCTCCTTTCCCTTCTCACCATCAAGTCTCCCACTGAACACCTGATCCTAACACATTTTCCAGGACAATACTTGGAAAGGATGCAGAGAGCAGATGTACAGGAATAGAGCTCCTCCAGCTCTATTAGTCTCTGAGCAACTAAGGACAGAGTTTCTTGGTCGGCATCACCCCAGTGCAGCCATCTCTCACTCCCCAGTTCATCACTCAGGCTTCTGCCTCCAGGCAGAGCATTATGAGACAAGTAAATGGGAATTTACAGTCTCCTTTCACTGCTGAGCAACAACTATATCTTGCTGCAACAATTTCAGAGCCATCTGAAACCATACACAAGTCACCTGGGCAGCCTTCCAGGCAGCCTGCTCATGCTTTCTTTCTCACCCTCTTAACACAGCTGTATCAGAGGCACCCCACAGGCTGCATGCTGCCCTCAGCATCACTGCTTTGCTTTAACTTAACAACATAGTCAACAGCTACCTGGGACTAGCTGCCCACCTTTGAGGAGCAGATCCTCTTGTTTATTCCTTCTGTGGAAGGCACCACCAATGGGATGCATTAATACACAGATCCACTAGGATCTCAGAAAAACTCTCCAAATTTCAACACTGCCTACTTCAACAGAAAAACAAGCAAACTTTGCTTTTCAGATGAACAAAGAGCATTTCTGGCACATGGATATACTTTGAGAGACACAACACATACACGTGGCATCTTTCTGCTGAATTCTCTTCACCTAAATAAGTATCTACTGTTCCCATCAATTCGGAGACAACACAGCTGTAGAAAAGAGACCAGAGCCCATCCTGTGCAATGCTTTGTGACTGAAAAAAATAAACCCCACAGCTCAATAAACAGGTCTCATGTGACAGTTTAAACACCAAAGAGTGAGAAGATAATGTTTGTGATTCAAAGGGAGAATATAAACCATGGACCCTAGTGAGGGAGGACCAATACAAAACATCATCCTAATTTCACATCCCTTTTCTCCCAGTAACTACACTCACTGCCTTCACAAAAGGCTGAAAGCAGGATTCCTTACTCAATTTTTTTTTGCTTACCAGTTTCTGAATGCTTGTTACATATTTATTAAAGACTTTTTACCACATCTTTACCAAACACTGATTGACTCAAGTTTCTCCCCATTAATGAAACATAACCCTTTCTTTTTTCAGGCTGATTTCAATTTGGGGTTTTATTCTACTCTAGCCCAAACAGAACTGTACTGCCATAACAGCAAACAGGCTGTAAGCCACTGAAATAAAAATGGAAACAAAACTCTGCTGATTTCCAAGTAACCATAGATTTCTATCACCACAGAACAGGGTAAAAATGGGATGAGAGCTGAGCTGATTTTAAAAACCTCAATCCCCCCACCCCCATATTCAGCCCCTTCTGCTAAGAAATTACTTACAGTAAAGCAACAAAGCCCAGAGCGATAGCATCCAAACCTCCAAACCAAACTGGAGCTCTGTTATCCAGCTTTGCACTAGCCCAGAAGAACTGCTTCAGGAGCCTATGCTGTATTCACAACTCCAACCAGGGTCTATCCAGGCTAGTTTAGTGAAGCCCTGGCTGATCCACCTGGAAAGCTGCAAACCATCCACAGCTGATGGGAAATCACAGCCCACACCTTTAGCAATGGAAAACACCAGGGTGAAGTTGCTCCTTAAATGTACCCTTCTGTATTTATACATTCATATGCACACTTTTATATTTATACGCTTATATATAAAGCTCCTGGCCAAGCTGCTTTGGAGCAAGGGAGGGAACCAAGCATGCAGGTGTCTCCTTGTGCTGCAAAGTTCCTCCAGTGTTACTTTATTACATCAGGAAAGAGCTTAGTATTGGATAGCTTTCTGTTTTGATGACAGGGCTAGGGTGGTGTGCATGCACACAAAACCGAACCTCACAGCCAATCTGTGCTCTTCTCCCCTTACAGACTTGCTTCCCAAGGAATGCCTTCCATCAACTCTCCAGCAAGATTTTGTTTCTCAATGGCTGGTAAAACTTGGAAACAACAAACAAGCTTCAGATGGTGCTAATGGTCCATTCTGCTGACCATATTCTCAGTTAAATGCATTCATGTGGTTCATATCTGCAGCGAGATAATTATTCAGCCTATGTGGTAACACAATGCTGACTTTATTTTGTGGCTTGCGAAGAGGTGCCAAAGGCACACAACTGGTTCCAAAAGACTGGATTTGCTTGCTGTAAACATTTCTTAAAATGTCTTAAAAAAAAGAAATGAAGAAAAAAAAATCTCTTCCTTCTGTTCAAGTGAGCTTGTGTTTCTCATTTAAGGGAAAAGAGGGGAAAAAAAGCTACTCACAGCACTGTATTTCTTACATCCCCGGAATCTCAGTACTTATACCTCTCTGAAGGCGAGCAGAACTTCTGATACCTACAAAAGGGGAAAAACTATGTAAGCTGGGGGGAAAAAAGGAGGTGAAAATAGCAGACATCTCTTCCACTCTCTGACTGGCAATGGTGTTCTTTCCGCCAGCACCCAGGAATGCCGGCTGACAGGAACTGCAGCGATTCCCTTTCCCACTGACCACCACTGACAGAAGCAGAATCTGAAAGCGCTGGTCCTCCAGCCCTGTTACAGGAACACAACAAACCTGGGGACCTCCTGGGGAAAAAAGAATCCACATTTCTAAGGCCAAGTAGACAGTGGAGAACACTCACACACTCATGTCCTAAGATACCGCTGCAGTGGTTTGGACTGGAAATACCCACAAAACATCTGCTGCTGCAGACATGCACCAGGACAAGCTCTGTTTGACTACTGGGAACTTGGACAAAATGCCATCCACATTGCCTTTCTCCTTCTTAAAGGGACTCACTGGCTGTGTCCCAGAGCTATATGGCTTTCCTTATTTTTTCCCTAAAGAAACAGGAGGGGAAGGTTTAGCTACAGCAATTGCAACTGCAGAACTGATCCAAAAAATTTCACCTTTCACACCTGAGAAACATCATGCCTGAAGGTCTGTAAAGAGAAAATAAATGGTCATGGGACCTGAGTAAAACACACACAGCAAAACACCCTGCCAGTTCCTCAAGAAAAGAGGCAGAAGCTTATTGATTGCTTTGGCAGCACCAAGAGCACAACCCGGATTTTCATCTCAAGCTGAAGTACCTGAGTTTGAAACTTCAGGCTCTTGTTATCTGACTAGTGGAAGGGCAGATTCCTCCCCTGGAGTCTTTTACTCCTTCCTAGCAGGTATAGTAGGATGTTTTTTGGCTCTTTTCAAAAGAAGATACAACTTGATTTCCTGAAAGAACATCATGGCTAGTAGAGGAGCTGGGAGGCCAGGAGCTGTTACACAACCAAAACCATCTTTTAAGAGCTTAGAATAGAAAAAGCTGCATGTTTATTCATAGATAAAAGGGAAGCTGCTTCTCGCTTTGCTCCATCTCACAGTAAGGCAAAAAACTGCCAGTTTCACTGAATTGCAAAAGAGAAATAAATATATGGGATAGCTGCTGATTTTGTGCTATTTACACCTCCAAAGCTTTTGGACTCAGCTGGCCACTTTCTGCTGCCCTTCCTCCCTGTTTTGGGCTAAATCCTCCATTCTCCCATTGTAGGCTGCAAGCCTGGAGCCAGGTTGTTCCTGTATTTAATGGACTTAGTCCAGTTATACCAAAACCACTACCTGAAATCCTGCTTTCTCAGTGCTGTGTCCAACATGCAAAAGTGACCCTACATCTTGCCAACAATACCAAAACCATCCTCAGGGATAAAACACTTTAAATGAACAACAAAATCACCTGTAGTGCAACACAGCCCCATCTTTCCCCTCTAACCTCTAAGCAGATCTCTAACCTCTGCTTAGAAAGTTAATTAAAGTAAATACGTATGTATGGTGCTTTTGCTTCTTAGGACTATATAAGAAGCCTTACAATTTTTGGTGCTTTTCCTAAAGACTCAGCTGGTGAAGTTTCTGTGATGATCCCTGCTTTCAGAAATGTAAAGCAGAAAGACATCTCCGGGGTTATTAAATCCAGTCCCTTGCTGGTGTACTTGTACTGCACAATCCTCTTCAGAAAGCGTGTAAAAAGTTTCTTCTCCTTGTGGCTATGAGAATATGATTTGGGTTTAACATAACAGCTCAGAAAGAAGTTGGTAATATATGTGTATACATATATATACATACATATTTCACATCTTTTAAACAATTTAATGGTTTTGGGAGATCTTCTGCTTTTGAAAGCCTGGAGTTAGGCAACAGTGAAATTGTATAATCATAGAATGGTTTGGGTTAGAACGGACCTTAAAGTCATCCAGTTCCAACCGCCTGCCACGGGCAGGGACACCAGGTTTCTCAAACCCCTACTCAGCCTGGCTTTGAACACTGCCAGGGATGGAGCATTCACAACTTCCTTGGGCAGCCCATTCCAGTGCCTCATCACCCTTACAGTAAAGAATTCCTTCCTTATATCTAATCTAAACTTCCCCTGTTTAAGTTTAAACCCATCACTCTTTGTCCTGTTGCAACAGTCCCTGATGAAGAATCCTTCTCCAGCATCCTTGTAGGCCCCTTTCATATACTGGAAAACTGCTATGAGGTCTCACCACATTTCATAGAGAAATGCAATTTTATTTTTGCAACAGGTATGTAATTACTAACGAAAGCTCTTGTGCAAGTTTATTTGTCCTGAGCATCCCTGTGTTGGCAGCTCTTGAGCAGTCTTCCATGAGGGCATGCTTACTCCAAGCCAGCTCAATGCGGAGAGGGCAACTCTCCTTGCCATGAAAGCATCATGTCCCTGAAAGGCATCACAATTCTAGGATCAGATGAATTCAGACCAGACCTTCCCACTCCACAGGAGAGCATCCATGCAGGCATCATGTCCTCACTTACACGAGTCATGTCACACAAACACCTGCACACTCACGGACAACAGCCGGGAAGATCCGTATCTGCTGGTCCTTGTACACATACAAAACAGATGATGGCGGTTCATGAATCACCACACCCCACCTGGTTCACAGGAATTGCTTGTGTGTAACAATACACGGCAAAACAAAGTGAAATGAAGACTTTTTTAAACCACTTCACTCAAGTAGGTAACTTGAGAAACACCGGCACACGCACGGGTTCTGCCCCAAGAACACCACAGCAGTCACCACCTGAAAACAGGATTCGTTTGCTTGGTTCGCTGTCAAAACTGCTCACAAAAAAAAAGCCTGCCAAGATACCTTGAGTGAGCTAAAATGTAAATCTCGAGCTGCTGTTAGGACTGAGAGGAGAAATAACGATACTTTTTAGCTGCTTGACAGAAAAGTTCCTTTGAGACTCTCAACCTACAGAAATGATCAATTTTGCAAAAGAACATTTTACAGAGAGAAATGGAGTTGGGAGCCCTGAAAGCGCTTCGCTTTCCCCAGCTGTGCTCAAAACGAAGCAAAACAAACCCCAAACTCCTCCCCACCTCTTCTCCTGAAAGATGCCAACGTGGTGGTTTAAACCCTGTGGTCAGACAAAAGCATCGCTGCTGGGCAGGTCATGCCAACCCTCTGCACCTCCATGAGGCTTTAGTGCTTCCTCCCCATCACTGCCATTGACCTATCCCCATGGCCTGCCTGGCCCAATGCCCAAAATGTGCTGGCTCAGGCAATGGTCAGGGCAAACTTTCTTCATTAAGCTAGTGAGCCTGGGGATGCTGCTTTCCTCTGCTGCTCAGTGGGGCAGGAACAGCAAGGCTGGCAGCCACTCGCCACGTCCCTGCTCCTCCTAGCTTATACCTAGATTTCCCTAAAAGCTACCATGATCAAAATTACCACCTTAGCAATCTGAATTACTTCTAACACTAGAGTAGAAATGCCTTCTATTGAATTAAATATGCACAGCTGTGTCGGAAATGGGGGGTTTGCAGCCCGTAGACTGCAGACTGTTATTACAGCATGATTAGCAGATACAAGTGTTCCTGAAAGTCGTCTGTCTCCACATGCTGAAAAACCCAGTTATCCCAACGGATTCTGAGTGCCCCATCAGCTCCTGGCTGCTGGTCTGGTCCTTGTTAAACATTCACCAAACCTGGCAGACTTAGCACAAGGGAGCAATGTGCTCATGAGCATCCTTCCCTTCAACACCTTTTTTAAAGCTAATAAAATGAATCCATCCCTGCCCCCACCTCTACAACAAATGCGCAAAACACAATCCAGAGATTCCATCAAATACCTAAACAGACAGTGAGAAAGCTACTAAAAAACCCTGAAGTGAAAGCACACAGAACTCATGTAGATGGTGATGCCTGGAGAGGCCCGGGGATATCCCTTACCCCTCTCCATCTCCAGCACTTACCCCTACCCCACTTGGTGCTCAGGGACCCTTCTCCAGCCTTCTGAACGGAGCTGAAACAGGGATGGGTATTACCACCCCACGGTCTGGGAAAACCACTGGGGCCAACCTGGAAAACACAGAGTAGGAGGTTCCTGCCATGGATCACCGTCTCCACCTCAGCAGTGTGACAAGCACTTGCATGAGGTCTTAATCCTGCACCACTTGCAGGTACCTGTAAGCAGAGGCTGTCACAGGGAGTCACTCCAAGGCCACAGCACTCTGCAGTTCCCCAGCCTCTGCTTCCCCCAGGAAAGCATCTACAAGCTACAGGAATGGACCAAACCCCTCTTTGCAATGCCTTCTTAATGTCACCAGCTGCTTTTGGAAGTACTTGGAAGCATAAGTGAAGACCAAGTAACAGCAAAATAAGAGTAAATGAGAGCTGAGGCTGTACAGCCTTTCTGTACATCAGTTTCCATTGTTAAATTTAGTTAATCGGGAACCAGAGCACTGACCAAAATGAAAGAAAATGGGAAAGCATTGCTCAAAGAGGATTATATTTGCTCTTCAACACATCCCCCAGCTCTGGATATCAGCAGAGAAAGGTATACTGCATTCTTTCCTATCTCCTTAACTGTTCTTAGCTTCCTTCAACAAATCAAAGTGCTTTCTTGAGGGGTGAGAAATCTCAGTATCGTATATTATTTTGGCAGCAAGGGCTTTAAAGCAAGGAGAAGAATGCTTGATCATAAAAGAAAATTCAACCAGAGAGAGTGAGCTATGTCCTGTACGGTTCTGGCCAACAGAAAGTTCATCATTATTTTATCTGGCTTTTAGTAGGGTTGAACTATTTCACGTTATTCCTCTTAAACCCTGCATTTCAGACTGCCACTCTCTGCTTATTTACCTACTTGTCCATAGTAGTAAGCACATTGGAAAACAGTTGTTAGACCCTTCTCTGTCAAAACCATGACTGATAACTGTTTTCCAACACAGTGGTGGTTACAGTAGCACTGCTGTAGGACACTTTTGCTGCCCCATGTATGTACAGCAATAACTCTTATTTTCAAACCACCAAGCTGTGGATCTGATCATTAATTATCAGCATCGCAGGATGTCCAGTCTTACAATCATAGAATCATTTACTTGAAAAGGACCCGTAAGATCAAGTCCAACTGTTAATTTAACATTGCCAGGTCCACCATTAAACCACATCTCTAAGCACCAAATCTACTCACCTTTTAAATACCTCCAGGGCTGGTGACTCCATCACTTCCTTGGGAAGCCTGTTCCAATGCCTGACATTGAAGACATTTTTTCTACTATCCAACTTAAACCTCCCCTGGTGCAACTTGAGGCCATTTCCCCTCATCCTATCACTTGTTACTTGTGAAAACAGACTGACCCCCACATCACTACAACCTCCTTGCAGGGAGCTGAAGAGAACAGTAAGGTCTCTCCTGAGCCTCCTTTCTCCAGACTAAGCAACACCAGGTCCCTCAGCCATTCCCCATCACATTTGTGCTCCACATCCTTCACCATCTTCATTGCCCTTCTCTGGCCACACTCCAGCACCTCAATGTCCTTCTTGTAAGAGAGTGGCCCAGAACTGAACACAGGATTCAAGGTGCAGCCTCACCATTGCTGATTACAGGGGGACAATCACTGCCCTGGCCCTTGTGGCCACACTACTGCTGATACAGGACAGGATGCTGTTGGCTTCTTGGCTGCCTGGGCACAAGCTGGCTCATCCTCAGCTGCCCATCAACCAACACCCCCCAGTCCTTTCTTACGGGCAGCCTTCCAGCCACTCCGTCTTCCTCAAGCCCACAGCATTGCAGTCCCTGTATTCAGATCCATCCAGGTGTCATCGTACAAGTTTGCTGAAGAGAAGTACTGTAGGCTGTACCCAGGGGACATAGCCAAGAATCACCCTCTCCTTCTCTCCCCTTCAAATACCCTTACTCACAACAATAGCAGTGCTATAGAGGAAAAGACCAACAGAGAGAGAGACAGAACTGAAGCAAACAATACAAAAACATGCTACCCCACATCAGGCCCCATGGTCTAAATGCATGTGCCAATTTGGAAAGGACAGAGGTCATCATTCCAGACTGCCTATAAGAGGTGTCACCAAGGCTGATAGGGCAAGCGAAGCGAGCAGCAGCCCATCAGCACAACTTCATGTGTGCACAACGCTATTTAACCTGGACTGCAGCCAGAAACATCACTAACTACATTCACTGCTTAGATCCACCGTCACAGTGACACAAGTTAAAGCCTCCCAGTACTGCTCCTAGGTTTCTCCTGGTGTCTCCGGTTTCAGCCTGATTTCCTCACCACATGACCCAGCCCAACAGCAGACACTCTTTTCTTCTCCTCTTAATTCATTCCCTCTTTTGTTTCCCTCAACCCTCCAGCTGAAAATCAAACGACAACTTAAAAGGAAAAACAAAAAAAGACTGATCAAGGCCAGGCAGTGACTACATTTTGCTGTTATAAAAATAAATACAAGAGGAAGGGGTTTCCCTTTTCCGGCTGCTTAGACCATTCCTACTTTTGGCTGTAAGCACCCATGTGTTTGCAAATTCCTGCCAAACACAGCAGCCGTCAGTGAAAAAGTGGTACAAGAAACGAAATGAGCACAGGGTGTAAATATAAAGCAAGAAACCACTTTGCTCCTTTCAAATAACTGTGTTTGTGCTTCATTCGCTTCTGAAGGCCAGCACCGTTCAGTGTTATTGAGTTTCTTATGTCCAGTAAGAGCGTTCATATGCCCGTACCCGGAAGTTAAGTGAGATACACCTGGGTCAGCATCCTCTACATTCATGCCAAGTGACCTATTTTCAGCTGCAAGTCATCAAGGAGGCATGAAGAGACCATAGGAACGGTTGATGGAGTCCCCTACATGTACATTGCCACACAGTCCTGGTGGGTGCTGAGTTTCAGCTCTCTCCTCACTGCAAACTCCTGAAGCAGCCTGTTGGAGAGGAGCCTATCCCAGGTTATGTGCCTGCCTGCTGCACCTGCTGCCCATCCACATAGCCCACAGTGCCCACACTTCAGTCCCACCCATGCTCCAGTAAACACAGCCGAGAGGGAGAAGTTTGCACACAGCAAGCACTGAACAACAGTGTCCAACCCCGAGGACCGGAAAAGCATATGGAAATCCCCACAAAGCAGCCGGTTTGTGGCATTTTCTCCCTATCCTGAGGATAGCCAGCACAGCCTGATCGCTGCAGCTGCTTGTTCTGTTAAGACTCAGTAGATTTAGGCCCATCCTTCCCCTCCAGCTAGACTTTAACAAAGGGATGGAACACAACTTTCTCCTTACAGCCTGCCAGTCTCACAGTCCCACAAATCTGTCCTATCAATTTACTGCCTTCACTGTGATTATGTCTGCATTGAACGCTGATGTGTTACGGTATGCTTCCAGATCCACAGCACTGAACAGCCTGGGATGGGGATGTTTTTGGAAGCCGAAGCAAAACAGATTCAGACACTGCGTATCTGAGTCCTGCAGAACCAAGAGCTATACTGGAATCAAGATTTGGGTCCTGTGTACACTGGAATACATCTATGGCAGCAGATGCTTTTTACAGCTTTCTACCTGATTCAGGATCCAGGGCACAAGTACGTTTCTGAGAGTGAATCCTGCTATTGGGATACACCTTTGCCACTCACTCCAATAAGAGCAGATTTGAAGCAAGAAAGATAAAATGCAATTCACATCCCACTGTGAAGAGCTGTTCAGGAGAAATACACTTTCACCCTTTAAAAATCAGACAAAACCAGATTTCATACAAAATTTATCCTATCCTTCCTCATAACCAGCAACGTGACATTGATTTCTTCCACCTCATGATATATTTAATGAGGGGGAAAAAAGGTTCATGTGCACACCCCTTTCTCCAGTGCTCCTTGTTATTCCTCCAGAACAATTCTTCAAAGCTGCCAAGATCACTGTATGTTACCTCCTTTTTGAAGGATCACATACATTGCATCAAAAAGCATGCAGGAAAAGTTCTAGGGCATGAAACCAATTTTTGTGCACTTTTATCTGGGTCAGCTTTTCCATTGATTCTGCAAATACCACATCGGTTTTATTTTTTTCTTTAAAGCTACGGCTTTATTAGTTTAAAAAGAAGAGAACATAAAAACTTGAGTCAAACATTCATCTGAGCCAAGGATTAGTTTTGTTGGGTGACTCCAAATCAAGAAAGCAGATATATATAGATATAGAATAAAGTACAACTAACAGTGAAAGAGCATCTGGGTTGATTTCTAAAGTCAGTAAATGCCCTCTCCCCATACTGCTTCTGTTTTCAGTAAATACTATTTAACATCTTTGCTGTTAGGTGTACAAACCTTAGACAGCTGACAGCATCTAGGAAAGCTAATGTGTGACAAATGCATTAAAATCACTCAGGCACGTTTTGCCATTAATTCATCCCTCCCTTTCTCTGCCCCTCTGCCAAGTTTTCCTCCATGGTTATGAACTATTTGGCACAGTCTTCAGCTTTGCTTTATGTTGTTTCATCAACCCAATGTGTGTCTTGAGGCGTTCTGAAATAGAAATAATAAATAAGAACTGATCTCTTGTGACAAAGGGCTGGATCCTGTCTTCAGAGATGTCTTGTTGCAGGCAGGATAAAGGTCTCGTATCAACTTCACCTGTACACACAGGTGGGAAATGGAGAAAGGACACTTCTAGAAGCATGCCTACAAACAGGTGACAGTTTGTAGTAAGAGAAACTCAGACAATTTGCTTGCAAGCCAGATGACAGCAGAAAAAAACAAAGTAGTAGGGAATTCTACTTAATTTCTGGGGAGAACAAAGAGCCAATGAACTGGCTCTCCAGTGTGTTTCCAGGAGTCCTTTCACTTCTGAGAGATGCTTTTGCATATTTTGGTGGTGGTGTGATGCTGGCAATAGCAACACATTGCCCAAGAGCCTGATTAGCAAGTGTGCTGGAAGCCGGGCATCCTCTTTGGCAACACCAAACACAGGGGCCCAGCACATGGTGAGCGGGGCTATTTGCACTTCCCATTCAGAACCTGAGAGAAGTCTGACTAAGCTGAGCATTGCTTTCCTGGCTCTGGGATGCCCATCTGGCACACTTGAGATCCAGAGGATCATCAGGAAGATCCCTCAGCCTTTTTATATTCCATTTTCCCAGCCTGCAGAGCTGGGATGGAAAGATGAGTAATCATTTCCACTGCACCCATTGTGTAACACAAACAAAACCCCCAGCCTGACAGACTTCTGATACGCAAACGATTAAAGCCAAACATTTTCTTGCCACAGTTTTACCCAATTAAGCCTTGCTGTCATTAGGGGCACTGTGCCAGTCCTGCACTAGGCTGCTGGATGCTGCCTCCAGCATTGCACATCTGTAACCAAAGAGCTGCAGACAACTGAGCTGTGCTCACTGCAGCCCCCTCACTCAAGGGGATCCTCCTTGCAGCATCCCACCATGCTGTACACCATCCACTGCTGAAGTGTAGTTCTTAATATACAAGAATTGCAAGAATTATTGCTATATTGCACCTCAACTTCTCTCCTCCCCCATGCATTAACCGGATGCTTGAAGCTTTGCAACCTTTCCAAGAAAATGCCTTGAAAAATAAGACAGGGGAGCTCATGTTAAACAGGGAAATGAAAACTCAGTTCTAGCTACCCCGGAAAACTAGGCCAGGCTTCTCTCGACCAAATCTCCAGGTATCTCTGAATGGCACAATTCTTAAAATATGCTCAGGCTGATTAAAGGCTGGCTCGCAGCTCTTGCTACACTTGGAGCATTAGCAGTGAATGTGAAACCAAACAGGCACAATCATTTCTGAAAGAAACCTCCAAATGCAGGGCTGCTCACTGAACCCCTGCCCTGGCTTGCTCTCCCATCCCAAAACACACTGAGACATCACCTTGGGAAAGCCAGAGGCACCAAACTTGGTACCAACAGAGGTGCCAACACCTCTTTCAGCCAGTGCTGAAATTGGCTGCAAACTTCAAATTCCCAAGGTTTCTGTCTGCTGGCTGCCATCCTGCTCCTTCCCAGGGCTGGGATCCAGTGCCAGCCTTGCTAGGAGATGCGGTGCGAGTATCAGAGGGGAAAGTGGAGGGACAACCGGCTGATGGACCTCCCTGCTGGGGAAGGCAACCACAGAGCAGATCTTAACACAAACACATATCCCACCCTAACAGGACTTCCTGGGGGAATGATTCTTTTCCTTGTATGCCACATCCCAGGCCCTTTCCCTTCACTTGCTCCCTTCATGCTTCGCTAGTGGTGAGGAGCCAAGCTCTGCCCCCCCTCCTTGCTCCAGCCAGTGCCCATAAAAAGCAGGTCTGAGTAACCAGCAAGTACTTTCCCCTCCTCTTCTTCACACTGGGGGGAAACAAGGGCTGCTTTCCTTTAGCTGCCTTCCCTACCTTCCTATCAAGTATCACCTCCCCATAATGAATTTAAGATGGGAAGGGTTTTCATCCTCTTTATGGAGGAGGTAAAGCAAGACTGATAGCTTGGATTTATTTTAGTTACCTAATTTTAAACTAAGGCTGCAGCTTTGCAAGTTTGTACATCCAGCTTTGTTGTGCACATCACTCAGCTGAAACCATCATGTCCTAGCAATGCCAAGTGCTGAGTGGTTGTGAACCCCTGGCAGACCCCAGTGGTTGGGCACCAGTGCCCACCAGTGTATCACCCCTGCAGTCACTGGTGGCTGCCATTTCTGCACTGGGATGATGGCTATGGTGCTGCAATGCCCATGGGTACAGGGTGGGCTCCGGCTCCCATTGCCACCAGGTCACCCTGCTAACTCACCCCACACCCTCAAATGTGCATTTTGGCCTGCTTAGTAACACCTAATTTAAATATTGAGGTCACTGTGCATGGTTTTGTGCCTGTGCTCTTGCATGTGGGCTTCAATGAACAGGTTCTGGTCAGCATCGCATGACAGCTCGTAATATGTGAGGCACTTCATCCTCTTCAGTGGAACTATAAGGCAAGTGAGTAATGCTTGAATAGGCTGAACCTGAATGGACTCTCTTGAGCTGAATTCAGAAATTACTACAGGCAAATATAGTCAGAGATCACTGGAGAAAGTGAGTGGTAAAGCCCACATTTATACAGAATCATAGAAGAGTTTGCCTCAGAAGGGGCCTTTAGAGGTCATCTAGTTCAATTCCCCACATACGTACAATCTCTCAGTGAGGAGAACAGTGATTTTGAAGTATTTTGTACAGAGCAAGTTAAATAAACACCTTTAAATAAAGCTGAGCAACCCTCCAAATACAGGCAGGGTCGTTTGTCTCTCTTTACCCTGTCCTTTGTGTATTGTCAAAGTAGTTTGTGAAACTGGTCGTAAATCTACCACTCCATTTCTTTTCTTCACAACACTTTAGGACAACTTCTGAATAACTGGGAAGCAGCACAGCAGCATCAACCAGAACATTCTCTGCTGTCCAAAGGCAAACTGCATGACTTGGATTTCATTTATATTCATATGCTTGCATTTTCCATATTGAATATGTGGTCTAAGCAAAAATCTCAGCCAGAGCCTCCACTGCCTTCATCCAAACTCAGCCATGAGCCTACTGAAACAATCAGGATCCCACTCAGGCCCCAAAATCCCTTTTATTTAGAGCACTTTGCCCTACAAGGAGCTCTGTAATGCCCCGTTCAGACACGCACAGTGATCAGGCATTTTATTCTTGATGGAAGCTGTATTAAAATGTTTTTCTACTGTTCTCAGCGGGGTTTCACATTTTGCATGTGTGACACTGCAGACATTGTCTGCAAGAAGCTATAAATCTTGACTGCATAAAACTACCCTAAAACTAGAGCATCCACAGACCAAATTTGACCCCTAGAATCAAGATGCTCAAATCATCTCTACTGCAAAATAAAGGCAGCATTTGGTCCTGGAAGCTTAAGGTTGCTCCTCAGTTCACAGCAGAGCCTAACTGGAAATCTGTCAAGTTTCTAGTCAGCACCTCAAATAGCCTTGTCAAGTTGTACAATCAGCAAGAAGCAGCCAAGGCAGAGTTTTATTGTCAGGGCATGTAAACAAATAGCAGGCAGCGCTGCTCATCTATCTCAGGTTGGTGCATATAATTTTAATTAAATCATTTATGTAAATACAGATGCAAATTAGGTTCAGTATAGCATCTGGCTATCAGATGCTACACTATACTCTCAGAGTCCTGAGGCTACTGGCAAATTATCAGCATGAACTTTCATGATGTAAAAGCACCAAATCCAGTGTTGGTCCAAACGCTGTATATTTTATTTGGTTCAAACTGGCAGTAAAACACCATATTGGTCCATACATAAGAAGTTAAATAGCTTTCTATTTGTAAAAGAGCTCTTAGGAGGTAAACCAATATCATTAGAATCCATCCTTTAGACAGCCCATGTCTAGCAAGAAAAAAAACCCTTTCTGCATTTTTGCAACACCTATCAAAGGAACTCAAAGCGCCTCTGGAATGTTAATTAATCCATACTCTTCCCAAGGGAGATCTATTTTAAAGATGGTTATATGGAGACTGCATTCATCTCTCATTTGCCAAAGGCTCACAGGAGGGAAAGCGCAGAGATGAAACCTGGACCTAGGAGCCTTGATTCCCTGCTCCTCCATGTTCTTATCACAAGATGTCCCTCCCCAAAAATCACAAGAACTCGCTCACACCAGAGGTGCGAACCTCTTTGGCCTAGATATCCCTGCCTCAAAGTAGTGTTAACTTCAGAGCCTTTTTAAAACTGCAAAGGCAACTACATGACAAGAAAATTAAGGGAAAACAAAACATGGGGGGAGAAAAAAAAAACTAAAACCAACTTTTGAAAATTGAAGGAATCTCTGGATCATGCTGGAAGGGTATCTCTGGAAAATGTAAAGGGATGACCAAAATAATGTTCACAGCAATATCAGCATCAACTTCTGCTGACTATTCCTTCCCTTAAGGTGCACTTCCACCTTTACAGACTTACAAGTAGAGATCAATTTGCCTTCTTTCAGAACTCTCCATTAAGACCAACTTTTGGAAAGAGCCAGTAGCTCCTAAGGCTTAAGAGCACACTTAACTTGATCAACACCAATGATGCTTAAGCACATGCATAACATTTTCCCTGCAATACCCTTGAAAATTTCCCAGGATATGGATTTCCCACCGGCACTGAATGAAGTGAAATCACATTTCCAATTTATTCAGAATAGATACAGAATTGCCTGGGAACAATTGCTATTACCATTGACAAAGAATAGGAGGAGGAAGCACAGTAAGGTTTGGAGTCACGGAGGTGCATTCACAGCGTGACAAAATGTGACACATACGTGACATATCATTACTGTGACAACATTGTTTGGAAGACGTGTCACCACTATTTTGTAAGCATATGGTCATATACTGGCCCCTTCCTGGGCTCAAAATTAAAAACAAACCAGAGGGACAGGAGCTAAAGGCATCAAGCCACAGACTGGCCTGTTTGCATTCCTTTGCCCTTATATCAGTTATAATGGCTGCACATTCATTTAAATGCTTTGCTTATTGACTTATTTATTTTATTTGCCTTTAGCATTTTGCTTCCAAAACCAATCCCCAACAGACAGGTTAAAAAGAGCATGTGCTGGTTTCTAATGCTGGCTTGCCGGTGTAAATTCCTACAGTAATGGCGAGGTCTCGGCTGCTGAGTGAGTGTGAAGACGAGGAATGGGGAATGGAGATGTAATTAAGGACACTGCACTGAGGTCCCACCTCCTGTGATCTATTGGAATGGGCTAAACATAAGAGTTTATCCCCTGGGAAGCTGGGCATCCCTGCTCTCCATAGCTATGAAGAGAACTGGAATGTATATACAGCAAACTTGCTGGAGATCAGTAACATTTCAGGGTCAGCTCCTCTATAGCGTGTTTGCATCTTGACTGGACCCTGCTCTAGCAAAATCATCTCCCCCTTGCAGGCAGAAAAAAATGCCAAGTTTCACTGGGGTGGGAAGCCTGTTACAAAAGGTGAGACACCATTCTTATTTTGGGAGAAAAACAAGTTGAAATCACAGCCTCGCCATGTATTTGTTTCAAGTCAGAACCCACACTCCTCATGGAGGCCAAGGTGGCCATCTCAATGCTTTCTTGCTTATAATTGCATCTCAACAGATTTTATCTGATCATAGCCTTAATTGGGCAATTCCAATAGAATGAATGATTGCACTGGTTTAGCAAAGGCAGTAACTTTAAACATACAAGCAAACAGATAAGTAAGAGGCTTGCAGGTCTGATGTAGCTGTTGTCATCTGTGGCACTCAGTTGGCACATCTTTAGGGACCCATTCAGAAACTGGTGTATTCTACACGGCACTGAGAAGCCAAGCTATTCAGGCAGCAACACATAACCCAGGGACACGGGTACACCAGAGGAAAAGGAGAAGCAAGAGGGTATGGTGCCAGCCAGGCTATGGAAAAGGAGGTTTTAATTCTCTGCCTGATCCTGCATAAACCATTTTTATTCTTCAGTGCTTCTACACCTAATTCTTGTAACAAAACTTTTCAATACAATACTTCTATTTACTATTTATTTTTTGTATTTCTATTTACTAATATTACAACTATTAGGATGCAAAAGATCCAAGCAGTTATCGGGTGCTTGCATTTTAAGAGAGATGGGATAAAATAAGCACCAACAAACTGCTCTCTTCTCTGCTTCTCCACAGAGGCTGGGGATGACCTTCTGTTTTTCTCAAGCAAAGAAATGTGTAACGAAAAGGCTGGGGAGGAAGAGAGGAGCAGTTATTTCACCAAAGGACCTGTAGTAGCAGTGTAACAACGTAAGCTCTTGAAGGGAAACAAGGATTAAAACGAACTGTGGAACGACAGGGTAGATGGTAAAAACCCAACAGAGTTGTACGTCTTTTCTGACTCAGGGGGTGAATCTGGGCTAGGAGGAGGGAAGGGGGTTGCTCTGCCCAAGAGGTAAACTTGTGCCTTGTTTCCTCTGTCTGCATATTTTTCCACTTTTTATTTTTGGATCTTGCAACATTATCCAGCATGAGATGGCACAGAGCTAGAATTGCAGCTGCCGTGCCCCGCTCCGGAGCACGTCGGGAACATCAAAACCACCCTGCAAAGGAATGATGAGAGAGGACCTGCAACATTAAAACGTGCCTTTCACCTCTGCTTTATTTGAGGAGGATCTGAAAACACCCTGTTAAAAATTCACAGGAATTATGACCCCAGAAGCACTCCGGCAGCAGAGGAACACCCGTGTAACCTTGATGAAATGCTACACAACAGATAGGGTTATAGCAGCAAAGCTCTGGGCTACAAGAACCCAGCAGGCTGGAGAAAGGGTGGATTCCCCAGCGTATGTACACCGTGCCTCCGTGCCTTAGGGCTGTGCCAGCACGGCTGTGTGGCTCAGGAATCACACCTCTTCACACTTCCTGGCCAGTACAGCTTTGCTGGCAGAACTCTGTAGTGTAGGCATGGCTTAACCCCAAGCTATTTTCAGGAGAAGGCGCGATGCGAGCTAACTTCCCAGCATACATGGCAACCCACGTAACACAAAATCCAGCCTTTGTGCCTTTCCACACAGAGCTGCGCGGTCCACTGGAGGTGGAGACCATCAGATGCTGTCAAGCAAGTTACGATGCTGATGCCCTGAAAGAAATGGTTTTATAAGAAGCCCAACAGGGCAGTTTTCACTGATCTGCAAACTCTAGATGAGTGCTGTTTTGGTCCCCATCACATCATGTTAGTGTGGATGGACCCAACTATGCAAGCATGGCAGTTGCAAGGCAAATCTGCACTCCTTAAGCCGAAGTAAGCACAATACAAATAAACAGCATCAATGGCAAAAATGAGAAAATAACACATCCCAAAGAACAATTAAATTCTTCTGAAAAGTCCAAGGTTAGCAAGTCTTGCAGGGCAGCTTCATCCCAGACTCATCCGAGCGCAATTTTATTTGGCTGGTTGTCCTGTTCCCCCCATTTCTACCCATAACTATAAGGCTGGTTTTGCCCTTTCTTCTTCTTAATTTTAGGCTTAGATCACATTTTCCTGAGTCAGAATTTACCCTGAACCAAAGTGGCTGCTGGCTGGAGTACCCACCAATGTATGCACGCGAGAATTTAAGCTACACTTCCAAACCTGGGTACCTCCCCCCTGAGAACACAAGATGCAGCTTGGTTTCAACCAAGAATGCTGGAGACCCACAAGTCCCAGTGAAGTACTGATACCTCACTGATCACTTAGATGCCAAGACATCATTGTAAAGGCTAGATTTTAGAAACCACTATTCATAAATGTGAGCAATCATTTTTGTCTTGACAAGACATGAGTACACTGTCAGGAAAGGAAAACAAATAATGAATTGCAGTATCCTCTAAAGCACGGTCCTGTCCTCAGACCAAACGTGTTGAAATCAGGAATCTGCCCAAGACTGCGAACAGACATGCTTTTTCCTTGGAAACGTAGCCCACAGCTGAGCAGAATACAGAAGACACATCTGGAACTTCTCACTGCCAGCAGCTCTTTCAGGTCACGTTATGACACCAAGGAACCAAAATCACATGTTTCTATATAGAACCCCTCCCTCTTCCAGTTATTTTGTGGAATACAGTGACCTTACTAAAAAGGTTATTTATCACTGTATTTTCTCATGTCATTGACACTTGATCATTGATGCCTTTAGCAGAGATAGACACAGCCCCCAATATTCTGAATTACACTGGTCTGCCCTCTGCTCAGGAACAGACATTTTCCAACATTCCTCACCTGTGATTCAACCCCAAACTGAGAGAGGAGAAACAGGGTCTGTTTGGGCAGAGTCCTACTAACTGACAAGGAAGAAGCGAGGAAAGGGCTCCTAAAACTTACATGGAGCTTCATGGGATGAGGGGGCAGATCTTCCATAAGGAAGAGAGCAGCTCTGCAGATGGAGGGGTACCAGCATCACTGGTAACTAATAATGACGATGTGCTCTGCAGCCTCCACTGCAGCTGTCTCTTCAAGAGCCAAGGGACAGGGACTCAACTCCTGCCATCTACCCATTTCCTGGGTAGATGGGTATTGAAGCTATTGAATTGCTTCCACAACAAGGGTTGCTCAAGATCTGGATGCTATTCTTGCAGCAGCAGAGTCCCAGAAGTCTTCCCTAGAGACCTGCTAGTTTTGAGGGCAAAACCAGATGGCATTCAGCACACTGCCGGGATGTTCCTGGAGATCACTGTGCTAATGCAGTCCCACCAGGCCCTGCTGCAATCATACATGGCGCAATATGACCATGTTCTACCACTAAGCTGTGGCTACTACCGAGCTACCTGAGCAGGTTCTTCCTTCCCCTTGTTCTAGCAGCATGAAATGAAGCTGTTAAGATAAACCCTTAAACGCTGTTTCGGTGAAGGCCAGAACAAATTCTATCCTGGACCCACCATAACTTTGCTCTGTCAACTGAAAGGAATGGCTCCAGGAGAGAAACCAAGCATCCCTTGTGATTTGATTCAATGTGGGATACAATATTCACACTCTGTAAGAAATAATGAGAAAGTTGTACCAGCAAATGCTTCTGATATGGATCTACTTTGCTGCCTGGCTCCACTCCGGTGCTACCTGCAAACCCAGAAGCCAAAGCAGCATTAAAGGGTGGTCACTCCTGACACACCCTGCATCTTCCAAACACACAGGAGCCTTGTTACTCTAAAAGCTGGCTGCATATGGAAAAGACATTTAACTCTGTACAGACTGGTCCTCACTCCTGGGGTCATACCTTTCTCTTTAAAGCATGTAGCCCTACTTTACAGAGAAAAACCTCCCACATGTATTTACCCTGTTTTTTGCTCTGCAGATGGTTGTGGGAAAGAAATATAGATTTTAATCTGCCTGGTGCACCACCAGCTGAGCTGCAGTTGGGATTTAGTGGACAGGATCTGTATTGCTGTAGATGAAAGTGATGGGAAGAATGCAATTTTCTCTCCAAAATCTGGATGGAGAGGAAAAATAGCTTCCCTGCTGCTTCTTGGTACTGGAGGGAACTAAAACAACTGGCACCTTCCCAGGGAAAGTGCTCCTCAGTGCTCCTCTCTGCAATCATGCAGGAGCTCTGTTTGGGATGGGACAGGAATGACTTGTATCAGTGTCTTCAGATGAGGCTTGGTGAGTGTTCCCCTCTTTCACATTAACCAGACTAATCAAAAGTAACATTACAGTTTTGGGCAAAACGACTTCCATCCTCTGCAGGCTTCCCATCGCTCAGCTCCAGGCAAACTGTTCAACTTTTGTGCTTCAGTTTCCCCACCTATTAAACAAGAGTAATAAAACCTCCCCTGGAGGTATCATTTACACCTTGGTGCTTGTAGAGCACAATGCAAAGGAAAACACTACAGGAACTATGAATCATCAGCAAAGCAGCCACGGCTCTGCTAAGAAGACAGAAGACCAGACACTAGAATAGTTATTCTAGTTATGAATCTGATGTGTTACAGAGGGTTGCTTGCAGTAACAGCTTATCAAGGGACCAAGTGAGCCACTGATGCTTCACCAAACCACCAGCCTGCTCAACCCCTACAGCCAGACATGCAGCACAAGCTCAGAAAGCCAAAAAAAAAGAGAGAATCTGTCATCTTCTTCATATTCATGAGCTCTTTAATAATGCTCAACAAAACTTGGAGGCATGTTCTCTGCTGTTGCTCCTGCCCTTTGCACAGTGAGCAAGTCATAAATATTTCAGTGGAAGAAGTCCAGAAAATTTGCAAGATTGGTCCTAGCCTTTTACAGCATTAATGAGCAGGCCATTAATAGTTAATGAAGCAGCTGCTGGTGATCTCAGAGGTAAAGACAAGATGAGAACAGCAGTGTTCACCCATTCACTGCAATGTGATAATGTGAAGGAATGGCTTGATCCTTTTATCAAATCCTCCCCATCATGGCAAGACCCAGGAGCTGATCACAGAACCTCCAGCAGAACTGGCCCCAAACCCCCAACCCTGCTGCTGTCACCCAGGAGGGACAGAGACTGTTGCACAGGGTTTGCACCAACTGTCCCGATGCTATGGGCACATCTGTGAGAATGCAGAGGCCTCAGCACTGCATCTTAAATACAACTGCAACATCCCAAACACCCAGGTAGGAGCACACAATGCATGTAGTCATTTATGGCAATAAAAAGAGTGGGGTTGTTGGGCCTTTTAAAGGTCTCATCTGTTTGTTCAAAGCTGCACCCTGAAAGCCAAATTCACAACACAATTAGGCAGCCAACATCAAAGAACAGCTCCTGTGATTTCAGCTTCACATTCAGCGAAAACTGCAGTGAAAAGGTGTTTTTGCTATACTTACTCTATCATACCTCTGAATTGACATCACTTTGCCTGTATGTGTGCAGCCAGGAATGCACATCACCTCTTTGTACCTTCACTTGCTGGGACCTTTACTCAGGAAGGGCACCAAGAGGCTGCTGCCTGCCAGTCAGGCTGCTGGGAGCAACTTCAGTGCTACAGCCCAGGCAGGGGCAAAACGAAAGGGGGTGACAAGAAGAACTGGGTAAAAGTTTAGTCACTGCCAAACTCCATTTCCTTCTTTTTATCCCTGCCAGCATCACTGATTGTTAAGGGATTTGTGACATTGGTTTCCGTCTGCTTCCACGTTCATGTGGGTCTATCAAACCCAGCACTACAGTACTTTTTATTTGCTGGCTAAATGGTTGTCATTTGACAGAGGTGAAAATCTTGAAGGCAGTAACTTCCTACTAGTCTCATGAAAACAGACAGGGTGTGTAGGAGAGATCCCCATCACCAGGCTACAAAGTGGAGAGGGGTTAGTCTCACCCCTCTTCAAGTGTATGCAGGAATTCAATCTCACTAGTCAAACACACTGGAAAGTGTTTTGCATCAGCTCCACTGGCCTCAGGAATAATCAGTCTCCTGGACTTCAGGTCACATCACATTTGGCTTGTCACATGTGAAGCTGCTTCTGCTCAACAACTGATAATGGTCTGCACAAAAAGCAAGGATTGGTAGCAAAGAGACTCCCTGAAGACCTCCAGGTGAATAGTGACAGCACAGACCCATCTTCTTCAACAGCAAGCCCATGAACTGAGTGGGGTTGTATCTTGCTTTTATGCAAGTGTCCTTAGCACAGAGTGCAGAAGTTTGCACGTCAGCTGCTAGGGCTATAATGCTCAGAGCTGGCAGTCAAGAGTTTTGCTTTCTTCAGGAAGAAGAAAAGGAAGCGAAAAGTTTAATTTCAGAGTTGCAGTCTTAATTCCACCTTTCAAAACAGAGATGTTAAATAGAGCCAAGAGTCAAAGGCAACTGAGCTCCGGGCCCTTTGTTAAATAATTAACTATGACTTGCCTAATCCAATTGCAGGCAGTCACTGAAGAGACAAAAACTTCCCTACCAACACCCAACACTCACCTAAACAGTGGGCTTCCAGCAAGCATGTCCTCAAATGATGTGTTCTGATTTTTAAGAGAAGTGGTCCTTGGCTTTGCTTGCCTTCAAACAAGACTGCCTGCCTGTTTTCAATGCAGATCAAAGGTGACCTTAACAAATCCTCTCTGTATTAAGACACTGTATCAGTTACCTATGTTAAACTTCAAGTAATTATTTTATTCTATCATTTTATTAAAAAATATAACTTGCCCAACATGCCTTAGAAAAAAAACCCCACAACAACTACTTGGACTTAATAAAGCACATAATTAGGAATGAATGTATAGTGCTTCCTTTTAAAACCCGTAGCACGTCACATTCCTTCATGCTTTAAGTGGGGAACATCTTAAAGTTGTTGTAAGTCTTGATTTAAAGACTTTATTACTATTACTATTGAACTATTTAAATCACATTAAAGATGTAACTTCACATATGAAGAACCCTGCCAAACCCAGATGTGCACTGGGCTGTTCCTAACCCTCATACCATTTATTTTACATAATTTAAGAATGGATATTTCAAAACCAAAGACAAGTGAAAAAAAAAGGTTAATGATTAAAAGACCCCTACTCGTCTTCAAATGTGTCTTAATCAGATTCCTATTAGCTGCCTACTTCATTTAAAAAAGAAGGAAAAAAATAGTAATTCTTGATATTTTTCCTCCTCTTTTCTCTACATTGTGAAAGTTTCAGTACTAATTGTGTGTTAAACTTGCTGCTTCCCAATTCCCGAGTACTTATTTTTCACTGCTTTTTAAACACATCAAAGGGACAAGTGCCACTCATGTGCTAGCCAAAAACTAATCAAGCGGCAACCCCAACCAAGCCAAGTGGCCACAGTGAAAGGTGAAGAGTGTTTCAAGATGAGTATCTAGGCTGTAAAAGACCAAGAATACAGGGTGGCAACTCCACTGCAGGCCAGAGATCATGAATTTGAGCAGAAGGCTCTCCTGGCTGGTCTGTGCCAGAGGTTCAGTGCAGGAACTCTTCTGTAAGATGCACAAACCAAACCCAAAGCGACAGTCACCTTGTGACGCTTGGTAGCGAGATTCAATCAGGGCAAGAGTGAGAAGGAACAAATAAACCCTCCATCTACAGAGACATGAACAAAATGGAACCAGGTTAACAATTAAAGTACAATAACAAAAGCACTTTGATAAAAACACAAGTCATTTTGAGCAATCCTGTGAGAGCTTCACCTACCAAGTCACTGCTTGTGCCAGGGAGAGTCAAACAGGAAAGGATGTACCGAGTCCAAGGCAGCTAACTGAAAAATGTGGTCAAATTCTAACCTTGGCTGCAGAAATCAATACAGAAAGGAGGCTCTGGGAGGAGTTCAGCTTTCCTGCACAAACACACCAAATGCAGCAAACTACACCTCACATTGTTGCATATAAGACATCTAAAAGAAAAGGTGAAAGCATGGCAGAGAAGGGGTGATAATCCCCATCCTGCTACCTTCTGTAAGTATAGCATCCTGCAAACAGCCACAGATTCTCTGCTATACAGTACTGCATATTGCATACATCACTACCAATTTCTGGATGCAGCAATGCTAATGTAAAATACCCAATATCCTCCTTGCGAAGTACCTGACACACTTTTCAGGGGGTTATTCACATGTAACAGCACATTTCAAAGCAGGTCCCTCATTCCATCAAGCACAAAGCTCTTTCCTTGTGGATGGAAAGGAGCCTTCCCTTCCCTGCAAGCACCCTGCTGCTGCAGGCTCCCTGCTGGAATGCGGACTGAGCCCTCTGAAGTGATGGCATGGTGGGAACAGGCAGGTGAGGGAAGAGTGAAAGCAAGAGGGTACTGCAAAGAAGTTAAAAATGTAAACCATGCTCTCAACAATGTACTTCCTCCTAAACTGGTGCTCACCACGAAGCAAGGGCAGAGCAAACAGAAAGGAGTTCAGAATACAGGAGATTAACTTTAAATCTACCAGCTTGGTGCTCTGATCTGCTGATGGAGAAGAGATGGGTCTGAAGCTATCAATGTATGAGATCTTTCTGCCATAAATAATACCTTACATCGCTCCTCTTCTGGCTCAGACACACACTGAATATTTGCATGCTCTCCTGGACCACCACACAGAGGGTAAACATGTAAAAATAAGGTAAAACATGAAATAAGGTACTTATAGATAAGGCTAAGATCCAGGATAACACGACAAGCAAACAGTATTTAAGGCACTTCAAGTATATTTAGGCCTGAAAGCAAAATACTTTAGAGAGCTAACTTTTCTTTCCCCCTGTATCTGATTAACTGCAGATTTTGAAACTTGTGTTTGCCTTCAACAGCATTTTTCAAGCCACCTCATCCCCTCAAAGGCAGGCAGATGAGATGCCAGCAGAATTGCAGTGGAGGGGCGTCCTGTAAAAACTGTTTTAGCAACAGCAAAGCTGAGGATGCTCTAAGTCTAAAGAAAGAGAAGCTGCCAAGTTAACAGAAATTAAGAAAACAGTTCACTCCAAACATATCCTTCTTCCTCATCACTCCAATTGCTTCAAAACTTATTCCTTCCTTAAAGATGCTGGAGAATCCCAGGCAGATGGAGGAAGGTTAAGGCTTCCTAAGGAAGCGGGTTTCTCTGAATTTACTCATCACCATTTGTACCTGGAAACTTCCTACCCATTGGGCAAAATCCTGCAGGTCCTCAGTGGCCACCAGCCCCTACACACAGCATCCTGGCATGGCTGCGCTGGGGACTCTGCTGCGTTCACCATCTCTCATGTGCAGCATACCAACAAACCTTCCCTAGTTCAAACAGCCCACATGAGACTTTGTCAGCATCTTATCACTGCTGGCTTCTCAAAGAAAATTAAACCTGACCCTCAAAATGGTAACACATCTTCCTGGCAAGATGCCTGTACCTGAACACAGGCTAGGGAGATCTGTTTCACAGGCTAAGACAAAGGTAAAAGGGTTTTTTGCTCTCAAAAATACCTGGCTCCTGAGTCTTAAGTGATGAGAAACAGATCCCAAAAATGTGCAACTGCGAGGTCATGACTCCTCCTGGTATCAAGCATGACATGACGGCAATGAAAGGCAGCACCATAACTGTGACAGGCTGCAAGAGATGTCATGGGGATGCCAGACAGTGACAAGTAAATAAACGAGTGATAAAGAACTCTGTAATCACCTTTTGCTGAAGAAAAGAAGGGTGTTGGTGCAGTGATCCCAAGGGTGGGAGTAGCGATAGCCACATGGATATCCAGCCAGGCAGCTAAGCACTCTCCTCAGGAGGGAGGCAAACATTCAAACAACTTCCTTGCCTTTCAATCATATGGAAATAAATAGGTGTGATCCAACACGGCTCTTCTCAGAAGACTGGGAAGGAAAGTCTAGTTGGAAAAATGCAGAAAAGCCTCAGGTTCAGAACTGCAATCCTCTGGGATAACCCCATCTTCCACAATTTTCACGGAAAATGTACCGAAGCCCAGGAAGATGACGAGCACCGAAACCTGTAACAGCAGTGTGCTCCCAGCATATCATTTAAATAAATCAGTTTCTGGAGAGACAAAAGACAAGGAAAAACTCCCTGTGGTGCCTGCCAGTTCGTGCTGAAGAGGATGCTGAAAAAAAAAACAACCCCACAACAAAACATATTTGCTTTAGAGGTGGGAGGCAGGAAGAGAGGCGGGGAAGGCATCTCCTCAAAAACACTTCAGGCCAGAACCATCAGGACTTTCCTTTATTTCTTGCGAGAGTGAATCAGCAGCGCTCTGCCAGCAAAGCTCAGCGATGCTGGCACTGTCTGCTTTGTACCGGCTTCCCCCGGCCTGAGAGGATCCAGAACCTCCCCACATCGCTTCCTGGGGCCTCTGTCCCAGTGCTCTGTGAAATCCAACAGAACTTACTACCTCCAGCTCTTTACTCTTGGATTTTCTTCTTGCAGATAAGATTTTTGACAAGAACAAGCATTTTCCCATTTCTGCTATCCGAGTGAGTGCAACATGAAGTAACTGAAACTAATAGGCACAAAATTAGGTTGGGATATATATAAGAAGTCCAAAGCTTGAAGAGTGAGAAAAAGGAACACGTACACCAGAGGCAAGGGAAGGAGCATGGAATTCTTGAGAAACACTGGCATGTTATTAAACCCACCCGAGGGTGCCTTTAAGGAGCAGCTCAGAACCTGCTTCTTTCGGTCGCTATTTAAAAAACCATCAACCACAGAAACACAAACAATGAGATTCTGTTTAAAATGGAAACATAATTTTCCCCATACAGCTTTGCTCATAGGACTTCCTCCTTCACTCATCTGACTGGACATTAGGTTAAATAACCCTGAACTTGAGGCTGCCTTAGTTATGATCACTGACTGCAAACAAGTCAGAGAATCTCTTTGGGTTGGTGTTTAGAGCTTGCTTTGTTCGTTTCAAGCTCCAACCAGTGAAATACTGCAGTTTTAACACTTACTAGAATACTGTGGGAACAACAGACAATTTAAGACAAAAGAGAAGCCAAAACTGACAGGTAATTTGAGGTTGCGAGTTAAACAAAAATATTCAGTATTTAAGAGGAGAAATAATGGCAGGACAGGAAAAATGGGGGGAGGGGGGTAGGAAAACTTAAGATTTCAGGCCCATAATGGGGTACAGAAACCAGTGAGAGAAGCTCCTGTCCCACTCCTCCCACTGCTCCCATGAAGTTAATCATCCCCTCTCCTGGTGCAAACTGGGACCACACCGTAAATCACATCACCAAAATACCTCAAGTTAAAAAACAGTACTAATACAGATCTATGTATCACTTGAGAAAGAAGGGACTGAAGCAGAGGGATGGTTCTCACCGAGATTGTTTCCATGAAAACTCATAGCTAAGGGGACAGGGAGTGTAGTACCACAAGGGAAATAACTTTGGTTTTCAGCTTTGACACATTTTTCCAGGAGAGGAGATGAATTTTAGGCTCTGGAGGAGTCTCTCAAGTGGGAGATCTGGGAAATCAGATAACACTGGTCTGGAGGGAACTCTGTGATGTGCACAGAGCCACCTGTGTTTGGTCCAGGATGCACCCGCTTCTGTGCTCCAGAGCCCCAGTGGCTGCTCCTGCAGGGAGGACTGGGCTTAACCTGGGCTTAACTCAAGCAGTAAAAAGGGTTTCTCAGAAGAAGTGTTGATGTGCAGACATCAAGAGCTGAGCAAACACATGACAGCAGACATCTCTGCATGGGAATGTCTCAGGTCTGTACCACTAACGCTTACCATGCGGTTCTATCAGCCCAGGGCAGGATATGTCACTGATGCAGCTGTGCTGGCAAAACCCATGAGCAGAAGGGCTGTTATATCAGCAGAAGCACATATTTTGCTATGTCACTTATCAAACTCATCAGGCAGGGTTGGGATGATAAAACTACAACCAGCAAATTCACCCAAGGAGCAAATTTGGTGTGCTTGTGGGATGCTGACCTCACCAAAGCACTTGTGTACTCCTAGGATCTGGGTATCCCGTGCAATGAGATAGCAAGTAGTCTGAAATATATCCATGCTCTCTTTTTTCCAAAGCCTGTAGTAACGGGATGAGGGGCAATGGTTTTAAATGGAAAGAGGGATTGGACATAAGAAATTTTTTACAATGAGGGTGGTGAGACACTACAACAGGTTGCCCAGTGAGGCTGTGGATGCTCCATCACTGGCAGTATTCAAGGTCAGGCTGGACAGGGCTCTGAGCAAAAGATGTTCCTGCCCGTTGCAGAGGATGTTGGATGAAATGATCTTTAAAGGTCCTTTTCAACCTAAACCTTCTATGGTTCTATGATCCTACAGATGCTGCTGCTGCCCTTTAAGCCAGACCCCTGAGGGGTGGGCAGCCAGCAAACTGCATGGCTGTGAGATGAAGGGCAGCACAAGACAGAGAAGACCCACCCCACTTCAGAGCTTGTGAATGGTGTGGATGATAGCTGAGCCCAAGGGTGAGCCCTGATCACAGATGTGTTTAACCTGTAGTCTATGGCTGGGTGGGGGATATGCAATTTGCTCCCAAAATGTGTGCAAAAGTTAATTTGAGAGGCAAGCAAGTGATGAGCAGGATTTGCTTTCCTAGACCAGGTAGGTCCCTGCTGGAAATCTGACCAGGGGCCACAACCTGAAGAGGCCATAAACAGTAGATATAGCTGAGGAAGTTTGCTGCCAGAGTGACACTTAGTTCTTTGCATGTGCCCTGCTTTCACCACCCAGCACACCGGTGTGCACACTGCACACTGGGCTGATCCACAAAAGGCTGTCAAAACTCATTGAAACCCCTGTTGTTCATGTCCCCCCTCACTTCCAATGTCTGATTTCTAACCACGCAGGTGTTACAGATCTCTTTCTTCTCCATTTGCTTCCCAACCCTTCATCCCTTCTCCATCAGCCCTCCACATCCAAATGCTGCCCTCCACCAAGCACCAACATGAACCTTCCCATGGCCAGCCCTGCCTGGGGCATCACTTGCTGCAGGCAGTCTGGACACATTTATCTCATCCACGAACTCAAGGGCACGTTGCACCACAACCCATGTCCTCAGCTACCAGAATAACCCCAGCCCCAGGAGGACTCCTTTAAAGTCCCCTCCTGGTTATCAATGCCAAAACCTCCTTTGCTTGCCTGCATCATTCTCCCTCTGCCCACTAACAAAACCCACCCATCTGAGGCTTCTTCACTGCTAAATTCACAAAGCCACTTCACACATCTCCCTCAGTGTGACCGGATCTCCTGGTTTCACCAGCAGACTCACCACGCTGGCCATTTTAGGTAAACTCAGCTTAAGGAAAATCCAGTTTTCACTTCAGAAGCACATTTTGCCTCTTGGTTCAAAGGAAAGCTTGCCAAGGGCATTGTCTTATATCCAAACCCACAGCGTTTCTTGAAACAACCCCAAGTGCATCTTTATAAAAACAAAACACTCAAATAACCCTTCTGACTTGCAAAGGTGGTGTGGGGGAGGGAGGGGTGGGTCGGTGGTTTCTGAACGGCCTCCAGATGGGAAGGCTGGAATTGAGCTCTTGTCCCTTCATCTTCCAAGGGCCTGACTCATTTCATTCCCATATTGCTACACGTTTGCAAACCAAACTCTCAAACACTGCTCTGCTTGAAAAGTGTTTGCAACATTATGGAAATCAACTGCTTTTCCAGCTTTATTCAGAAATCAATGCAAAGTTACCGTGTCCTGGGACTGAACCACATCATGACACCCAGTAAACTTCAGACCCACCTATTTCTGAGGGCTTGATAAAACAAACTAACACCACAAATACTAGCTCCAGCTGAAGTGACACAGGTAAACACACCTTGACAAAGGGGTAGCAATTACTTTAATGGCTTTAAGTTAAAGCCTTCATAGATTATTCAAATGCCAACTTTTGTTTATTACTTACTTTCAACAGGACCAGATACCATCACGCAGATGTGCACATTGCAAACTTCAGTCTGCAATAACTTTCAGGGAAAGCAACACACTTGCTGGATTACCCTTGTACTTGAAGTCAAAGCTATGATTTACACTTTCTCCACCTAAAAAGCACAGGCAGCTTTATGTCAACCAGACAGCCATGGTAACATCTCAGGCAGGTAAGATCTCAGTGTCTCAAGTGACGCTGTCCATTTCTAAACAAATTATGATCAAAATGATATTTAGATTTATTTTCAGTGGATGTTTTCACTCCTTAAGTGGCCACACTTGAAAATTAGACATGGGTCAAAACATCCCAATCAGAGAGACTCCAAATAATATTGCTGAGGATCATCTGAGTTAGAGCAAAGCTAAAAGGAATAACACCCAAAGATGTCGCACATGCAAATACAGCAATGTCATGCCTGGCATTAAAATCTTCGTCTTGTATGAGGATGAGCAAAACCTGCTGTGCTCTCACTCCAGCCTGCAGCAGTTTGAAACTGGTTTGAAAATGTGAGAAGCAGTAACTTTGCTATATCGAATGTCAGCTTTCTTTTTTCAACTTTTAATAAAAACTCAATAAAACTCCCCCTCTCTAACAAAAAAGAACCAAATGTGATGCTGCCAACTTAGGCTGTCTCATACAATGGACTATTGGGTTTACAGACACTGTTCAGAAATTACTGATTGTAACTAGGGTAAAAGACAAAGAAAGTGGTACTTTGAGAGACAGTGGTTGGAAGGAGCACACACCTTTTAAACACCGACAGCAAATATGTCCTGTGGGATGAAACATTGACAGGAGAATTTTTGGAGTGGCCAGGCAAGACAAATGTTGTTTCACAAAGGTGAGTAATCAGGCAGGCTTTGGGCTGATAACTGAGCTATACACATCTATAAGTGCTTTCCAGCACCAAGTTCATCATAGGTACGAGAAGAGAGGATGAACACGGGAGAGCTTTCTGCCATTCATTCTGCAGAAGCCTGGAAGGGGATGAACACGGACCAGACGACAAGTTTAAAAGTCCTGTTGCTTTTTAGCATTTATATTCTCCCTGTTGGCCAGTACCTTGTATTCTCTGACCCGGAGATTAATTTGCAATTCTGTGTTTCAAAGAGCTGCAGGGTTCATACAAGAGACTGAAGCCACATCTACATGAGAAAGGCTTCAGCAGGACAGGGATACATTACACAGGCAAAGCACTTCAGTCACAGATACCTCTTAAACAGCAAAATTACTCCTCTGCCGGTCTAGTGAAACCACGGCAGCACACAGCAGTGCTACTCATGCCATTTCCCATACGGCTGCATGCAAGAGGTTTCTGCTGGAGACATCAGATCCTGCGGGTCACATCTGTGCCTTCACAACCATCCCGGCCCCAGCCAGGAGGGACAAACCCTGCTATAAGTTTAAAACCAAAACCAAACAACAAAAGACAACTGACCAACTACATGTGGATTATTTGTAGGTGAGCTGGATGGTGAAGCAGAGAGCAGTAAGGATTTACCATTATTTGCTGTAAAAGAATTGCATTGAGACATTTGACATTTTAGTTTTCAGCCCCAATTTTGAAAGGTTTTCTTTTTGTTGGGATGACTGCCATTGCTGCACTAAAGGATGTGCTAAAATCCGTTCCTGAACTTGGATCGTGACACCTGTGGGACAAAAGAAGATCTAATAGGAAAGAGCAGCTTTGCCTAGCTGACAGCGGTTCACTGCACCCCTGGCATTGCTGAGAAATCCCCGTGGTGCCAGAGCTGCTGGCTCACAAGGAAACCCTTGGTTCACTCACCACCCTTGTCTGCTGCTCCCCTCGCTGCTGCCTCAGGACCTGCTGGCAGGAGGTGCTGACCCCCATCACCAACTCACCTTCCCACACACCAAGTCATTCTCTTCCCTCCCATTTCTACTTCTTTGGATGCTTTTTCCCTTTCTGCTCTCCACCAACCCCAAACTTTTGCCGAGTTTCTCCCTGCCCAGCAGGGCCCTCACAAGCTCCCATGGTTTAGAAGGAGCACCTGCCCCGAGAGGATGGGCATCACCATTAGATCTGTCACCGGAGAGGTGCCTGAGCAGCCCAAGGGGCGAGGAAATCAGGGTCATGTCCTCTTCCAAGGCTGCCTCTCCCTCGGGAGGAATTCCCATGCGCAAAGTGAACTAAAGGGCTCTGGGAGAAGCCGGGTAGAAGGATATCCCGAAGTCAGGCAGTCCCATCTCCAAGTTTTATTCCTAGCAAAGGGGGGAGAAAAATCTGTGTCTTTTATTATCTCCCTCATCCCAGAGGGACAGAAGGAAGGGAAAGAAGGAGACGGTTGCGTGATGCCTTCGGAAAACAGCTAAAACAAAAGGAAAGTCACCCCTCCTCACCAGTAAAAGTGGATGCAGCGCTCCACGGGCCGAGCTTCCCCAGCCTCCCCATCCCGGAGAAATAAAACGCCACAGGAAGGCGCTGGGGGGGTGACGGGGGGAGGCGGAGCGGGGAGCCCGGCTCTGCCCCGCCGCGGTCCCGGCGCGGTGCCACCCGCCCGCAGCTCCCTGCAACCCCCGCCAGCAGCCCCCGAGCCCGGCCACGGCGTCACGGGGGAACCGGTAGCGGGGAGGATCGGGGGGGGGGGGGGGGGTAGAGAGAGGAAAGGGGGCGGAGAGGAAAAACATAATCACAAATTAAAGCAGGAGGAACCGCTGCCAAGTGCGGCCGCTGAGCCACGCGTGGCGGCGGGGCCCCTCCCGCGCCTGCGGCACCCCCGGGCGGCCGCGTCCGTGTGTGTCCCCCCCCGGGAACCGGCGGCTCCGGTTTTAGAGCCCGCACTGACAAAATCGCCCGGCTCGCCTCTACGTAACGCCCTGTCGAAAGCGGACGCCATATTTTGTGTTGCTGATGTCGACACAGACAAACGTAGACATGTTTCACCCCCCCTCCCCTTCCTCCTCCTGCTGCCTCCCCCCCTTCACCCAAACTTGCGATCGGGAGCGGCGGGGAGCGGGGAGGAGGGCGGGGGGGGTGAGGAGGCGGCATGCCGAAAAGGTTAAACATAGAGCGATAAACCATGAAGAGCCCACCGAACAACCCTCCCGGCTCCCACCCCCCGCGGCCCCCCCGCTTCCCCCTCTCCCGGCCGCCGCCGGAGTCCCGAGAACCGGACAGTTTGTGCGGGTGGAAAAGTTGGGTGCGAGCGGCCGGGGCCGGAGCGCCCGTGTGCGGGGCGGGGGCCGGCGGGGGGAGCGGGAGGTTAAAGGACGGGGGGGGGAGAGGGGAGAAACCAGCCTGGGAAGTTTTCCTACCTGCGCCCAGGGCGGCGGCACCGCCAGTCCCGTGCGGAGCGGCACCGGGGCTCCGCGCGCCGCTCCGCGCCCCTCCGCGCGCCGCCGCGCCAGCCCGCGGGACCCCGCGCCCCCGCCGCGCCGCGCGCAACGCGGTGGGGGGGGGGGGGGGGGGAACACGCGCGCACCGCCACGCGCGCGGCGCACGGGGAAAGAAGGAGAGAAATTTTTTTAAAAAAGGGGAGAAAAGGGAAAAATAAAAAAAGGGAAAAAAAAGGAAAAATAATAAAAAAAGAGCCCTCGATCGGTGGGGATCTACGCCAAAACCCACATGATCTCTGACGTCAGCGTGCGTATTTGCATACGATACCACCGCCGGCGCGGCCGCCGGGGTCCCTCGGCGCGGCGGAAAGTTGCGAGCGGGGCTGTGCCCCCCCCCACACCCTGTCCCCTCCCGGCTCTGGCCGCTCCTCCTCCGGCTCCGCGCCGCGGGTTTACACGCACCCCTTGAACACCCCCCCGCCCCCCGACCTGCACCCTCCGTGCCCGTCCCGGCCGATGTCATCACCGGTCCCCGTAGCACCCCCGTCCGGGTTGCACGATCCTCCGGGCGGAGCCGGGGGTCGTGGGGGGAGCGGGGGTGCGGAGGGGCGAGGTACGGCTCCTCGGTATAGGGGCTGGGGGTAGAACTCTCTGTCCGGGATGGCGTGGGACGGACCCCTCCTAGTGGGGATGGGAGAGGCTGGACCCTCGTCGTAGGACGTGGGGAGTAGGACCCCCATGTTAGCGTCCCGTTATCGGGACTGCGGGGGGCTGGACCCCGGCTGGATCCCCGCTATCGGGACTGCAGGATTAGAGCCCAGTTAGAAAGACGGCAGGGTCTGGACCCCCGCTGTCGGGACGGCGGTGAGATGATGAAGGGCTGGAGGACGCTGTGCCGCCTCCCTGGGGCTGCCACCCCTCCGAAGCGGGGCAGGTTACCTGGGGAGGTAGGAGGCATTTCTTCATCTCGGCTTGTGATAGAGGTTTTCCAAGCCTCCCGGTTTTGGTGGGCTTCAGGCGATGGGTGGTTTATTGCTTTGCAGAAGGTGGTGTGTATTTCTGAGGGATGCTGCTGCTGCTGCAATCTCTGCTCTGCTGCATCGCAGGAATCCTTTCCCCCATTTAAAACTGTCGCTGAACTCTTGCACCTCTTTGCCTGTCTGCCAAAAAGATGTAGACATATAGGACCCAGGATATTTTCTCTTTGCTTCAATGAATTAATTAAAATAAATAATTTACCGATTGTATCTTGCTTCTAGATAGCAGATCTTCCAACAAGTCCAGGCTAATAGGATTTGTGAGTAGCATAATCTCACCGTAACTTCAGGGGTGTGCTATCTGCCACGCGGTGTCTTTGATTAGGGCGCATTAAATCAATCTCTTAATTGTAGAGTTAAAGCTCCAAAGGCTTTGAACCTCCACTTGCTCTCGCTTTGCCCCGGATCACCAGTGTGCCGTCAAAGCCGGGCTACAGACCTCAACCCACCTGGGTAACTTCTATGGGCAACGTTTTGTTTCCCTTCCCCGAGTAGGGCTGGGGACTGGCTGGTAGGAGAGTGTCAGCAGAGGAGCTCCAAGTTACTGCAACTGAATAATCGCGGAAGAACGTAAATATGTCAAAGCAGTGTCAAGAGATTTCTGTGCAGGGATACCCTTATCTGAGTAGGCGTGTTTTTGACTGCCTGACTGAGTACAGTTTCTGCAAGTATTTGATAACAGAATAGATTCTTTCCTAGCTGCCACCAGCTCCGAGATTTCCACTCACTTTTCCTCTTAGCTGTTAGGAAGGGACAAGCATGGGCATCCCCTCCACGCTTGCGGGGCACACAGAAGATGACATTAGAGTTTGCTGATGCTCATGGAATTCAGGGTTTTTTAATGGAAATTCGTTTTCTGTTATAAATATTACAGAATATATTTTGTTGAACTCTTCAGTAGCTGTTCAGCCCTGGCAATAGTTCTGAATTTTGAATACCTGGGAGAGAAAGAAAGAAAGAAACCAAACCAACCCAAACCTATTTTAGGGGGCAGAGATATTTCCCCAGGACACTCTTTTTTTCCTTACCGTCTCAAATTCCGTTTCTATGATTTAGAAAGAAAGGAAAGCCGGAGTGTTTTAATAAGGCTACTATGCTTATGAGTATCAAATACTTTTGAAAGGGCAGATCAATGGAAAGCAGGTGAAAAATCATTTCTTGTGCTTGGTCTAATTGACACTTACTTTAAGGCCTCTTTAACTTCTTTTGCTTTGCCAAATGCAAAAGGCTCTTTGATTGATTGGGTGATACGGCAGCTAATGCTGCCTTTCAAGTGCAAAACAGGGCCGTCAGCGGGAGCCGGGTCCGGGTCTCAGACTTAAAGCCCTGGTTGTAACAAAGACAGTCCTAACCTCAGGTCCAAGTGTTCCCTGCAACAAACAAGGGCACCAGTGGGGCTCACCTGCCTTCCCCCATATCCTGGATGATGTCACACAAACTATGAGCTGAAAGTTAATTGAATATGGGGCATAAAACACTGTATTTAAAGTGAGGAGGTTGTGGGTTTATAATTGCACCAGTTACTATTGCCATCCTAAATGAACAAACTCAGGGCATTTCTCTAAGCAGCGTATATTCAATGTTACTGCTGGCCAGGCTGCTCAGGCAGAGGAGATAAGCCTAAGGATACCTGCTTGTCTGTAACTGCATTTTCCCACATCGAAGTGCAAAACATGGCACACAGGAATCTGTTCTGTGAATGTTCTTTGACCTGGTCATCAGATTCCTTGAGCAGTGGGACCAGGAGGCTGCGTGGCATCTCCACCCAGGTGCTGTCTTTTAGGATGCTTGTGGTTAACCAGTTAGCTCCAATTCTGTTACATTTAATTGAAGTGAAAGGATCAAAAAGTTTACTGAGGGGTGAGAGAACTGTGTTATGATAAGTCTTTATAGTTACAAAAGCCTTGATTCCTTAGGAATTTTCCCCCCTGAAAAACAGAAGTACCAGTGATAAATGCAAGGTGAATAGTCTTGCTGAGTCTCGGTATGTAACTCATTTATAGAAACCTAACATTAAAATGATGCAGGGTAACACAACAAAATGGAAACTGCTTTTACAGAAGGAGATGCAAAAAGGAAATTTGCAAATTTAGATTTCTTTTGCATAAGGCCTCTCTTTTTCATTAAGAACACAAACGGAAGGCAGGCTGATTACAAAGCACAGTGAACGTGCATGCACGATTCCCCAGGAAAGTGAGGGCAGAGCACTTGCTTGCTTTAAATCTAGTGCCCTCTCAATTTCCTCGACACACTTTCTCTAGATTTAAAGTGACATCTGTTCCATAAAGCCCTTCGAGGAAGTTGCAAGCTTGCCTGTGAAATAATACCTTGGTGAGAGATAATGAACTGTGTACTGATATATGTTATGGATGTATGTGTGTCTATATATTTTATGGTGAGGAGGTGAGTGTCTGACATATGTACTGTCACATATGTCTCAGTCTTCTTCAGCTTAATGGTTTCTTTCTGACTGTTTAATCCTGTGAAATTGCAGGCTGAGTCAGCATTACAGATCTAATTCCCTCTCTTGGAGTTGCAGTTCTGAATGTCGATCTGAAAAGACTGAGTTAAATATCCTCAAAGGGAATGTGCATCCTTTAAGAGCCAAAACAGAGATACATAAATAGAAGAACTGGAGAGTCATTTTCTGTTGAGTGTGTGGCTATATGTTGCTCATGTTTTTCCTAGCCTAACACCGTGGGATCAAGTGGAGTTTTGCCTACACGATGCAACAGCAAATGGGTGGGCTGTGAGCTTCAGGACGTGTTTACTTCTGCTGGGCGAGGTGAACCAGCCCAAGGCTGTCAGGCCAAGCTGCTGCCTTAGAGCTGGTTTTGGGAAAAACCAAGACCAGCCTCTATTGCTAATTTTTACAGCTTGTTTCTAACTCCTCTTTCACCCTGTTCTTCCCACCCTGCACAGGTATGGTGATTCCCCAGCTCTCATTTGGTGCTGTTAGTGACAGCTCAGGTAGCGTTAGGCCTTTGATACAGGCATCAGTAAAAATTAAGGTGAAAAACTAAATAAAAAGAAGTCAGCACATGAACACTGCTACATTTTTTTCCCTCTTCTGTGGAGATCTTGATCTCTTAGCTGAGGTCAGGAAGCAGTGCTTGGCTGGTGGTCAGCATGGGTTGTGGCAGAGAAACAAAGCTCTTTAGATGTGTGTGTTTGCCATTCACTTTCCAAACTGTGTGTTTTGGTTTTTTTTCACCCCCCCAAAAAAACAACTTCCCAGATCAAGCTTTCTCCTTTGCTAAAGATCTTTGTTGACCCCACTAGTGTTCTCAATCACTGGGGTTTGCAAATGCGAGCTCAGGTAGTAAGGACTGATCAGATGTGCTGTCTGCAAAATGAGATGTTAGTATAAATGCACAGAAGAGCAAAGCAAATCAAAGTCTGATCCAATTATAAGGGCTGATCTTATGATTTGTAGTGCCCTTAAGCTGGGAGAAGCTGTCAGAAGGCAGGATGCCTCTCCTTCAGGATGCAGGGCTGATGGGGGAGATTAGTTGCTAAGCCTGAAAGGAGTGAATACCCTGAGCGCAACTTCCCTAAACATTTGCACTCATTGCCTGAGCTTAAGATGGGTCCTGGCAAGAGGCATGCAGGCATCTGTCTTTTTCTGTTTCAAAAACTCCAGGAGAGCTGATCACTTATCACGGGAACCATCTGGCTTATTCTTAGAGAGATCAACAGTTAGTCACTGAACAAATGAGGAACATGCTGCATTGAAGTCTGCTCTCCCCATTAAATATGAGGACTCAGCCCAAGGTCCCTGAAACACCACGTGCATTGACTGCTGCAGGCAGAGGGAATGAGATCTAATTCTGCCTTGAGGTTGCTGAGCTGCTGTGAAGTGGAAGAGAGCTGCTGCAGTGAGCTGGGGGATGCTGGTGTCTCTGCAACAGCCATGGTGACCATGGGGATGGGGACCTGGGGCTTTTCTTCCTCAAGGTCACTGCCAGGGATGGAAAAGCCTGAGGAGGGAGCAGGGCTGCACCATGGCTATCTGGAAAGCTTGACACCATAGGCTTTGCTTCTGTTTGCTGTTGATCTCAGTTCCCAAGTTCAGGAGCAATAGGTGTGACTGGGCTATTCTGCAAGAGAGATGCTGAGGATGCAGGGCAAGGCCACTGTGGAGGGTCAGTGCTGAGAATTAGGAAGCCAAGGGGTTTCACTCTCACCTTTGAGGGGTAACACTTCACCATGTTCCTGACAGGATGCAATTGCAAGAACACCGTTGTGACTCTGGGCTCCTCACGTGCTGTATTTAGAGGAGCCATAGAAGTACTTAAGCCAGCTCCTTACTAAAAACTTCTGAAGCCAGGCCACTGCACCTCCCCTTCCACTGGGCAGTTTGTGTCTTAATAAAGCCTGCAGCACACTCCGCCTGCCCTCTGCTATTCCTAACAGGTCCTTGTGAAGGATGGCTGGCCCAGTACCGTGCTTTGAAATGCACTGGTGTGCAGGGGGCTTCCATTGCCTACCACTGCACCAGGCCTCCTGCAGCCAGGAAGGCTCCAGACTTTTATGGATCCATCATCGATCCCAAGAGCTGGGTGAACTCGGAGCAGCAGCTTGTCTGTCCTCCCCTGTGGACAGCCTGCAGATCCCACGTGAATCTGTAACCTTTGTTCAGAGTGGCTGTTTGGGGATTTTTCTTTTCTTTTTAATGTCTTTTTCTATTGCTCTTGCTAATTACTAAAGCAATTTTTAAAATTTAAATGAGGGCTTCCTCCCTCACAGCCCATCTGCTGTGAAATCACAGCGCACATCCTTTGTGACAGTTCAAGCATCACCATGGCAACGTGCTGTGATGTGATCAACCCTGAGTTATGACCTCACTGCAGGACCAGGCAGGCCAGGCTGCTTTGGCAGGAGAAATGAAAAGCAGCTTCTGTGTTAACAAAAGTGGGATCTCTGCTACAAGCTGATGGGATTTGTCCTGGAGCAGACAAGCTAAAGTCCTCCCTGGAGCTTTTTACAGGACTTCAGTGCTAGGGCTGGGGGCATCCATGGAGAAATCAAGTATTTTAATCCTTAAAGAAAATTGCTTTCATTAAGAAGTCTTTCCTACCAGTTTATGGTACTTCTTCAATAGAAATCCTTGGCATTTTTAAGACTTTTTTCCTTCCCTCCCCTGAGTATCTGTATATTGAAAGTGCTGGAGACCAAACTCTCTTTTTCCTGTTTGGAGGAAGGTACTGTATGGCCGGTGGCAATGCATACCGCAGCTATGTTCTCCGGTGACTTAGTCCCTTAGTCCGGACCCCATCCAGAAGATAACAGGGCTGTGGCTGAGTGGCTTGTTCTTGGGAAGCATTCATCTCACACCTCCCTGCTGAGCCTGGTATGAAGGGTGACAACTGTCGCAAGTCTTTGTGGACAACTGGAGGGGATTAGTGACCAAAGAGCACCCAGCAGGTGTCATAGCCAGTGTTATCCATTTCCAATTAACCAAAGACTTGGTTCAAAGCCTCTGGTTCAAAGTAAGGGATTTTTTCTTTCCTTTTTTTTTTTTTTGTGATTCCTGTGGATTTTGGATGAGATTTTAACCATCAAACCAAGCCTGCTCTTCCAGGAAGCTCTTCACACATGTAACTAATTCACTGAGACAGCTTGTATATTTATCTGTACTTTAGTATGTATTTCAGAATGTCTTTATCTGTCCCTTACTTTAGAATATAGCATCTTTAGCCTGGGGATGCAAACGGAACTGATGGGCATATTTGGCAACTCTAAGCGGACTGGTGGTACAATTTGCCACCTCTCTGGGGAGAGTTAACAGGCAGCCTAGTTTGACTGTGTTATTTGCTGCTGAACAGAAATGGTACTCTTTACGAGGACTTAATACGTGCCTATTAAATGATATAACAAAGCTGAGAGGTGTTTTGGGAAGGGGAGGTGAGAATCTGGGAAAAATGATGCAGTTCCTCAAGTGGCACACTGTGCAGAGGACAAGTGTTAGACCTTCATAGAATTAGACTTTCAGGTATTGAGGCTGTGGAAACTTTTATATGATGGTAGGGTATAAGGGACCACAGTGGGTCTGCTCTGCCCAGGTCTGTATGGTGATAGATGAGCACACAGCCTTTAGCTGCTATAGATTCCTCCATCCCTTATGGTGGAGCTGGTGCATAAGGCTTACAGGCCTCACACATCTCTTCCTCCCCTGTCCCTTTTTGAACATACATAATCAGAATAGCCCCAGCATTACTAATCAGGCCACTTCATTTTGCCCTGAGGACTCTCTGCTTTACCTGTCAAGTAAGAAAGCTGGCAAATGGTGGCTGCAGCTTTGTATTTAAGGCATTTTAGAGAGACAACCTTGAAGACCTCCATGATTTTTTAGGCTCACAAGAAAAAGGTGATGTGCATGCAGGGAAGAAATCAAATTAGTTACTTTCTCCCTCAGAGATTGGCTTTAAAAATACTCTGTGGCTTAGTCTTTTTATGCCATTTTACAGCCTCCAGCAAGTTTTTACAGCTGAGCTACTTTCCAACCCCACAAAATGCAGTGCAGCCCCCAAACTATTGAAGTGCAAACGGCTTGACCGTAATCTAGGGAGATTCAAGAGAAACAGGCCAAATGTTACATTAAACACTTATGGCAACATAATTTAACAGCAGGAGGATAGAAACATGTTTATCCTGGGCAGGTTTAATGTGAGAAGATGAAAATCTCTTTTCTGAAGGTGAATGCAATCAATTTACTGGTCTCTGCTGTCCAATACTTCTGTAGCTCCATCCATACCATGGTGTCATGGTGCTTAGAAGATTAACTTCATAAGCTTTACAGCATGCTCATATTATCAGCCCCTATGGTTATTCTGATTTACTGGTGGGAAAGGGGGGCTTGGGGAAACTGGAGATCAAGTTCTTCAGTGGCTTTGGCTATGGCCAAGCATTCATAAAAATCAGTGCCAGCGCTGGGACTGTTGTGATGTTTGCTGACTTGACACAAGGAACCCATGTTCAGTTTCCCTGAGTCTAAACCCATTGGTTCAGCTATGCCACCCATCGTTCACCCATCTCTGGCTCCAGCAGAAAGGCTCAGGTTGGGTCACTACATGTCATGGTAAATGTTTGTAAGACTCAGAAGACTTCAGATCTCAGCAGTGGCAGTAGGAATTCTCCTGCTTTCATAGAAACAAACTGGAGTCTTTATCCAACCAGGGCTCAGCCAAGAGTCCCTATCATCTTCTTAGTAAGAGGTCTGCCCTTAGGTCCTCAGTGCACAGATTTCCCCTGCATGCTGGGGTAGCTCCAGGATTTTGTTTTGCTGCTAGGCCATGCTAGTAATAACTCCTGTAAGTTTGGGAAAGCTGAATTTGCAAGGCTAGCTGTAGGAGAACATGCTAAATTACAGGTTAGGTTATGTGTATTTACTGCAACTAAAGGGAAATGGGTTTTTTCTGATCTTGACAATCACAGAAATGGAGCTCTCTCAGTGCAAAATATTTTGTCACAGTAGCCACCTTAAATGTCACCCTGTTTCAGTGACAAATTTATGGTGACATTTTTCAACAGAGATGGTTAAACTCAGCTCATGTGCTGCCTGTAAAATACTGATTTCCCTGCACTCTGCGAGTGTCTGGGGGAAAAAATGATACTGTATGTAAAATTTGATTTATAAAAAACATGTGTCTGTTTTTTCAACCTCTGGGTATGTTTACATTACAAGACACAAATTAAATTTAACATCATGCTGCCAATAACTGTGTTTCATCCAGGGCTGAGCAGACAGGAGGGGAGCTAGAAGTTGCAATAGGCAGGTGGCAATAGAGGGAGAAGCTTGGAAAAGGCAGGGAGGGAACACACCAACTGAGAAAGGCGTATATATCTATAAAGATATGGGCATGCATTTTGCTGGCTGTGAACTAGAAATGCCCATCTGGTTTCAGAACCATTCCTTTAGGTATTAAAGAATATGAAGATTAGGGATCCCTCTTCCCCAACCTATTGAATGTATTTGCAACAGTTTGTAGATTTTATTAATGATTTCCTTAATGCTACAGCATTCATGCTTCAGAGAAGTGCTGGGATCTACTGTCTGGAGGAGATGTGGGAAAAGCATTGCTCCCTGTCCAGGTCCTACTCACTGCTTTTGCTGATGTCTTAACACGTTAATGAAATACATTTAAAAATAAATGGTATGCTAAGGATGGTGTGATGGATACTGAATCTGATGGATAGTGATACAAATGAAGATTAATATTAGTCATATGTGGATGATTTAATGAAGGATATAATGCCACCTGCTGTGTGGTGAAAACAAATTACTGTCTCTTTAGTTGATTTTGACTAGTTCTGGAAAGGAAATGAATTTGGACTAAACTAATTTCCCTTTAATGTCGTATATGTGTAGTTAAAGATTAATGTGTTGCAACTAAGCATAAGTACTGTGTAAAATCACGTACAGGAAAGGCCTACAGTGTTAACCCACCAATTCCTGGAGGGTACAGCACCCAGCATCTTCTAATTGAGCTCAGCAGCAGTTTTATTTTCTTCTTTGGGGACCTAGAAGACATCCTCATACACTTCCCTGCTTTGCTACAGGTACAAAAGAAATCCCCTTGGGGGCAATAATGTCCTTTTATTATAGAGCAGTTCCAGATGGAGACATATATTTATCTGCTTAGTGTGGGCAGCATACTGGATGGGCTCGGATTCAGGGCCATGCTGCATTGGTACATGTCTTTGGTGGTTGTTGCATCAGTGTCTCTCAAGCCAGGCATGACATAAGAATCCAAAGAGGGACTGATGGTGCTTGGAGCAGGTGTCTCTGCTGGGTACAGACCACAAGCGGCATCAATAGAAGGCGTTAAAACCCATCAGAAAGCAATGGCTTGGACCTTTGCCACTGTGGGCTTTTCTGAGCAGCCTTCCAGTACCTAAAGGGGCCTACAAGAAAGCTGGAGAGGGACTTTTTACAAGGGCATGTAGCAATAGGACAAGGGGGAATGGCTTTAAACTGGAAGGGTTTAAATTTAGATTAGACATTAGGAAGGAATTCTTTACTGTGAGGGTGATGAGACACTGGAGCAGGTTGCCAAGAGAGGTTGTGGATGGCCAAGCCAAGGCCAAGTTGGATGGAGCTCAGAGCAACCTGGTCTGGTGGAAGGTGTCCCTGCCCATGGCATGGGGTTTGGAACCAGATGATCTTTATGATCCCTTCCAATACAAACCATTCTGTGATTCTATGGTATGACTTGGTGTAACTTGTGACTAATCAGTTATTTTGGAGCTCAGAACATCCAGTCCAGCCAAGCTCCTGCACTGGAGCATGCTTTGTCTTGCCGTATCTAAAGGCTGAATAGCCTACCTGCTGGACAGCATATTATATAGGGCAGACTGGCAAATGGTGGTAACAAAATAACTTTTCCCCAACAAAGTTAATTGAATGAGATTTAATGTTGCTAAGAGATTTGGCCTGCATCCCTCAAACTTGAGGAGATTAGGCTGCCGAGCAGGAGGCACTGCAGCGGGGCTGGCGTCGTGCCAGTAAACAAGGCTTTATCAGGATGATATGTTAATATTTGTGTGTACTGTAAAGTTAAAAAAATAGAAAAAAGGGGGCAGGGTGGTGACTGCCTCATCTGCTGCTCTGGCAGAGCTATTCCCATTGAAGCCGATGGTAAAACACTCATGCTTCAGCAGTAGAGACAAGTGATTGCGAAACAGCTTGATCGCAATGGAAAACAGATGCCTAATGCAGCCAGTCCACCTTCATCTGTGGTCCCAGCAGATCGTACATGGAGAAACAGTTGACTTACGAGAAGGCCCAGAGTCCCAGCTGAAAACAGAGCTGAGTTCTGCAAGGGGCTTCTTCAGGATGCAGTAATACTGACTCAGCATGTTGAGGAGTGGATGCAAGCTCTCTCTACCCAGCCATGCTTTGGGTCACCATCACTTGAAACCTTTGTGATCAAGTTAGTGTAAGACTGCACTTTAGGTAACAAACCATGACGAAAAACTCAGGCTACAGAAAAAATCCTGCAGTGAACTAGCTGGTAAGAAATGCAGGCAGTGGTGAGACTCTTGGTTTCCTTCATCTGGCACAATATGGACAGAGAAAATGCTGAGAGTGCAGCAGTGGATCTTGCAGGCTGAGAAGGTGGTCCTGAATTTCACCTAAATTTTGGACAGTTGAAACGTTTAAGCTCATCCAGGATTTCTGTGAATTAATTGCTGGAGAAAGTTGAAAGATGATGAAGCAGATGCTGAAGAGAAGAAACAACAGGATGGTTAGGAGGGAATGTCCTGTTGGTTTAGCTAGTGGTGTGTGCCAGGGTTAGAAGAAATCTTTTCTGAGCATGGATGTGTGTGAGAGGTTTAGGGTCCCTAGCAGTGCTCTTTCCCAGTCCTGATTGCTTACCACTACTAGGTTCTCAGCTTGGAGGTTTGGGGAACCAGAGCATCATGATCCTCATTGATACTGTGCTGATTAAAGTTTTTCCGTAAATCATGTCTAGGTTGCTTTTAAGTCTTCTTGCCTGCTGTTTCTTTGCCTACCTTCATAAGCACTTCACCTGGAATACTGGTCCTAGTGGAGCAAAACTGCAAATGTCTCATGGACTCCAGTGGGACAGGAACTAATTCTCAGATAAAATGACTGTGCACTGGCTATACTCTGAACTTACACACCCAGAAATCACATAACAACACCACTGAGGTAATGTGAAATTTTGTGTAAAGCACGTGACTACAATTTGTAGGCTGATGCACCTTATCTTTAGATCAGTAAAGGGATGGATAAGGCTGGGGAGCCTTATGTAGCTTCAGCCCAGAGAGAGGTTCAAGTCCAGCTTGATTAAATGTTGTCATCTCCACAATGTAGTTTGGATGTGTCTGCCTGGATTTAGTAGACAAGTTTTACACCTACAAGATGTTTCCTCTTTGCCAAAGCATCCCCCAGCACTGGGGTGAAGTACAAACATGACATTTGTACCATTTCTATAGCTGGGCTACAAGCCCACCAGTTGCTATTAACATTCCCTGAAATACCCAGACTCCAGGAGAGGGGGATGAAGAATGCATCAAGCATTTATTGGCTTTGCTGCTGATAAGTGGGTGAAGATAAATATTTGTGCAACGGTATGTCCCACTATCTGGCTCTGGGAATAAAGTGATGATTCAGTCCAAGTGCTTTATCACAGCTACATATCAAAGAACAACTATACAGAAAGCTTATCTCAGGACTGTTTTGGCTTTTGTAGATCTGAATAATTCTGTGATTCTGGTTAGTTTTGTATTCCTTTAATGAGGCTTTTCCATCTGAATAGTCAGTTGTTCACACAAAGAAAAATCCTCCCACTTCTTACTGTCTTTTATCGTTCTGGGCTCCATGTGTCAATTCATTTTTGTATTCCAGAAATCATATCTCTGGTTATATTTCTGGGGATTCAGATTGAGTTAGGACCTGCCTTCTTGAGTGCTGGGGAAAGGTACAGGTTTGCAGTGAGCAACTCAACCCAAGTGTGTAACCCAACAACAGAAACTAGGAAGACTATAGCTAACCTCAAATTCATCCTGGTGGAAACGCTAGTGAATGAACCATATCACTGAAGAGAAAGCTGGGTTTACCTCCAAACTCCGCATCTCCCGTTTCCTTAGGACTTCAAATGAGCTAGTCTTAGCAACTTTAAGTGACGCAAGGTGACCTTCACTCCTTTTCTCCTGTAGATTTTCTCCATTCGGGTGTCTTTCCGCATTCAGCTGGCAGCACCCACCAGAGAGGGTGGAAAATAACAACAGCAGTCACTGCGAGAGCAAAATGAAAGTGAGCAATCTTTTTTGTCATGTCCAGAGGGGAAAAGATGAAAAGACTATAAGCATAGGAACTTGTGTGTGCTGAGTTTAATCTTAACATTCCTTCTAAGACCTGATGTTGTAGTTAAAGGAATCTCTAAATTGGTGAAAACAGGCTGTATATTAAAGGTATTGTTTCTCGTTTAAAAACCACTAGTGGAAAGTGGTTTTGTTGATATTTTCCTCTCTCTCTGGGCTGCAAGAATTAATTCGTCTCTTTGAGCATAATGGTGGTAGCTGAGACCATCACAAGAGCTGGAAGCTCTTCATTACTCCCCTGTGTACTCGTCTGGGAAGAGGCTCACTGGCCCCATGGGGAGCTTGGTCCATCATTAACAGCCTCCTTCCGCTGGGGCTTCAGGAGCTAGGGGAACATGGGAGAACAGAGCAGCCAAAAATCCTTCTCCTTTGTCTGGTTTTAATGTCACTTACGAAGGAACTATCGGAAGTTCTTAGTTTCACATTTTGATCTCATTTCCCATTCGGCAGCTTGGTACAGATGTGGATTTTCCAAGCCATCTGATCCGTTTGGATAATAAAAGCCCGTTAGGTCTTTTGGGGAAAAGCTGATATACAGTTGCCAACATTTTTGTAGATGTTTTCCAAGCACATTTTTCCAATTGAACCCCAGAGGGTAGGCAGGCTGGGAGCTGCTGGAGGGCTGTGTGCTCATTTTCATCCATTTTTAATGTGCTTAAAAAAGAAAGAAAGAAAACAATGCCCTTTCCTAGTGACCAACTTCTCTAAAATGATACAGTTTTGGGGGGTTTGTGCTGAAGACTTTCTTTTGTAATAAAGTCTTGGTTTATATCTTTTAATCTAGTTTTGTGTTTTTCTGCCAAAACACTGAAGAAGTAGCAATCCCTTCCCCATCCACGTAATGGTGAGAGATCCTCACATGCTCTGAATAAGGAAAAGCATATTAAAATCCTATATTATGTTTTTCAGAAAGCACTTAGAGCTGTTGGTTCCCTTTGAAATCTGATGATGGTGATAAACTTGTAGCACCTCTAGAAATAATGTCATGGATGCTAATCCGTAAGCTCCCAACATCTCTCCTGCATTTTGTGGGCTACTCCCGAGCTGGTAGTATTGCATCCACCACCTTGATGAGCCATCCTGGAGCATTCATCTTGTGGGACTTAAAGTGTCAAAAGGCTCTGAATAAGTGTGTTGACTCTGGACTCCCTACTGTTGGGATGCACTTGGAACTGATGGTGGGAGACCCAGCTGATACCTGTGGGGAATGCCCAGGACATGCTCTGCAGTGCACTGTGTGCCACTTTGCAGACCTGTGGTGTGATGGGCAATTGGCTGATATACCCTAGTTGTCTATGCTGCATGCCCTCTTCTCACTCCCTTCTGCTGAATACCTCTACTCTTTCTATGAGAAATATCCTCTCCTACTGAAATGGATCCTTTTCCTTTCAAGTTTCTTCTCTTCCTCTGTTTTCTGTAGTTCTAAAAAATAAAACAGAGGAATGTGAATTACTCCCTCATCTTCTCTCCCTCCTTTCTTGTAATATACCTTCTCCTGCTGAAAGTACAAGTGCAGTCTGCTGCCAGGTCTTTGTAATTGCTGTTCATGAGCTGGAGAACTTACATGCAAGGCTTTGCATGTGGATGTAGAAACCAGTGCGACAAAGTGAACGCAGGATTCAGGAATACAGATTTATCGAAACTAAGATTGAAGACACCATTGTTTTATAAAGCTTTGTGCAGTGAGACCCATCAGAGGGCTCTCATTGACCTCAGAAGGTGAATGCAAGCCTCATCTTAGTAGAGCAAATGGCATAAAACCAGGCTTCTGTTCTCCAAATCTGCTTTGTTTTGATGTTTTTTGAGAGTTGGAGACTCTCATTTCTGTTACAGAGAAAGGAATATTTATTGTTTAGAAATGCTAAGATAATCAGAATATTTTTTTCTGTTAGAAATTGAAGCCAACAAAGAAGCTTTAAACAGCAGGCGAGAAGACTGACACAGGTGACCCACACATGATTTACAGAAAAGCCTTAATCAGCACAATATCAATGAGGATCGTAATGCTCTGGCTCTTTCTTTTTCCCTGAACTGTTCAGTTAATGGCTGGGCTAATTGGTGGCTGTCAAGCTTATGCTGAATCTACTGGAGGTTTTTGAGATACTGCTCTGTCTGCTTGAAGGCAAGCGGTGTGGTTTGGGTCTGGGGAAAGTGTCAGTTAGAAAGCAATTTCCACACATTCACAGCTTACTCAGAGCATTATAATTTCGCCTGATGCTTTCCATGCTGCTTTCTGTTTCAAAGCTGATCTATTTATTTCTGTTATCTGATTCATTGTAAACTCCCGGAAAACAGACTGTCTCCTTTACTGAATGCGCACAGAGTGCCTGCCGTGATCTGGCTTTCCTTTTTGCTGGGACTACAGGTGCTGCTGCGCTTAATGTGAGGATGGAAAATTTGAATAACCTCCTTGTAGCTGCTCTGAGTGATGAATGTGTGTGAGGAAATCTCCTAGGACTTTTCCTATAATAAAACACTGCTTTTTACTTTAACAGTTCCAAAATAGCTGATCTTTGACTTGGACTTTTCAGTGCATGTTTCCCAGCATGTATGTTCACTAAGCAGTCCTGCTGCTGAGGGTGAAATTCTGGCTTCTGTGAGCTGTACACAGTCCCAGTAAACAGTGGCCAACTCAGCTGTCTTTTGCTGCTTGAATTTCAGGGCCGAACCTTACATCTTCTTTGTTTATACCTCTTTAGCTTTCAGATCATACTATAGCTTGAGCACATCCCTCTAGGAGGCATTTAAAAACACCTGGCTTTGAAGATGCTTCTCAAAGACAAGTATTTTTAATTGGTCAAGATAAAATTACTTATTAAAGGACAATACTCTTTTTACAGGTATGTCACAGTCATGGTGGTGTAGGGGTAATGCTGGTGAAGATAATGGCTTTTTAGCTTCCTTTGCAGCTTAACTGTGAAGATGAAGTGTTGGGACAGGACTTTGGAGAACTAGGCTCTGAAAATAACCTTATCTTACATGTTTGTGGCAAATCACTCTTAGTTTCTTGCTACCTGAACATCTTCTCTCTATACTGGGGATTGCAGACAAGAAGCGTGCCATCCTGGGCTGCCACTGCTGCTTCTGAAACTGCTGTGCTACCAGGCCCTGGAGCCAGGGATTACATAGGTCCTACCTGTCTGTAGGAGTGAGGGGCTGTGAACTTCTATCAGTTTCTAAGGCAGAGCTTGACAGCTGGTGGATAGAGCTATGTGGTATGTCTGGCGAGGGCACTCGATGGATGTCTCTACTAGCTCTTTGCTTAGGTTGCAACTTGTCTTACCTGCACAGTGAAGCAGCTGATTTAAGCAGGTTTTGATGCTTCACTAAAACAGTGCAGCCTCATGGTGAAATATATTGAGTGATTCTTGCAATTATTATCCTCTCAGAGCTTCTTTCTCAAAGTATTCAACAAGGGCAGGAGAGCATAGTAGAACAATTGCCTGAAAGGAAGATTGAGAGAGGAGGTGGCTGATCTCTTTTCCCAATTAACAAGCTATAAGACAAGAGGTAATGGCTTCAAGCTGGACCAGGGGAGGTTTAGATTGGATATTAGGAATAATTTCATCACTGAAAGGGTGGTCAGGCATTGAAACAGGCTGCCCAGGGCAGTGGTGGAAGTGTTGGCCATCCCTGGGAGTGGTCAAAAACCATGTAGATAAGGCCCTCAGTGACGTGGTTTAGTGGTGGCCTCCTGGGATAAAAGTTGGACTTCATCTTAAAGGTCTTTCCAACCCAGCTCATTTTATGATCCTATGAAATACAGGGACATTTGAGAGCTGTGGTTGTCCATACAGTTTGTTCTTGGCACCCATTTAATGTTCCTAAACTCTGCCTAGATCTCTCTGCAAGACCGTTGTAAGGTATCCAGTTAATCTGCAGAACTACATAATTTTCAGCCATTTCCCATTGAAAGGCTGAGAAAAGATGAGATGAGAAAGCCCCTTTCCTTCAAGTCCCACAGGTCAGACCAAATTTCCAGCCTCTCTAGGTCCCTCCGAACATCATCCCACCCTCCAGTGTATCTGACTGCCTGGTCTGGTGCCCACAGCCTTTGGAGTTTGCACTCAGTTCAGTCACACAGGCCATTAGGGGAGACAAGAAGCACCACTGGTCCTAGGGCTGGTCTGAGGAACACCGCCAGTTCCTGGCTTCCAGCTGGACTTTGCACTGCTGGTAACACCTCCTTCAGCCTGGTGGCACAGCCAGTTTTCCACCCAGCTTATTGTCCTCTTACCCAGCCCGTATTGCACCAATCTGATGATAAGGACACTATGGGAGACTGCGCCAAAAGCTGTGCAAAAGTCGAAGGGTACAACATCCATTTTCCTCTCTTTGTCCAGAGTGCCTGCCACCTCACTGCAGAAACCAGGTTTTTCCTAGCTCAGGCATGGTTTAACTTAGGCACAGCATCAGCCAGCTTTGCACTGCATTCTCTCCACCCTCCGGGCTGTGATGTTAGTGGGGATCAAATTCGTTCAGTCTCCCTGCCTCCCCTGGAGCTGACATACCTTCAACATACACTCATGCTGCTGTAAAAGCAATCGAGTGTAGTACTGAGCAATCGAGTCCCAGATATTCCCTCCAATTATCCAAATCACTTTGTAGTCTGGGAGAAAGTGCAGATGATGGCATTCAAGATGGAATAATTATGTAGGATAATCTTGCAGTATTTACGTGAAGCATTATTACACCAGACCTCCAAATGTTAGCAAAATCACCCCAAGTAAACAGCATGCAGGGTTTGCATGTCCATCTCCCACTCTCATAATGCTCACTCATGTTTATGTGCAGACTTATTATAGGTTTTTATTATTTATCTTTCTCATTAATAGCTTGCTTGAGTTTTATGGTATATCTTTTTGGCACAAAATCGATTGTGATCAATTGTGAATCAATTTTTGGCACAAAAACAATTACATTTCCGGATGGAAGATGCTGTTTACATCGTGTTGCTCTGTAAATCTTGGACAAAGAGATCTATGTGGGAGCAACAGGCATGCTGCTGGGCCAAAGACACCAGAGAGTTATTTGCAGGATGTTTGTGGCCAAGAGGACAGAGTTAGCTGCCAGAGTTACAGTGTCTTCCCTCAACTGCATGCAACAGCACGACCAGAGCTACAGAAGGGACAGGAACTTGGAGCAGTGTTTACCATGAGGCACTGCAAATTGGGAAATGCATGAGCAATGTGGGATTTAGCTGGAGAAGAGCAGGAGCATTATGGGCAGTGATGGCAGCCCTGCCTGCCCTTGCAGAGGTGGGACCTGCCTCAGTGCAGAGCTCTTCCCACACTTGTGAGGCCTGGTATGGGCACACTTTGTGCAATGTTAGGCAACATGCCACATGAATCACTTTTCAGAGGCTGGAAAAATGTAGCAACATATGGAGCTGAGTTTGGGGAAAGAATTGAAAACAAACCTTATAACTTGAATGGTTTCCTCCCATGGCAGCTGTTCACATGTGCTCTTGATGCTCAATATGGGCCTCTCTGCTCGCTGGGGAGATACCTGGAAGTCGTCAGTGAAGCACTTGCTCTCCAGAAGTCTTTCATCACCTCTGTTTGCAGCTATTTGGGATAAGGAGTAAAAGCTGCACTAACCTGAGGATAACACAGTATCTGCTTCCCTGCACAAGCTTCGTGAACTTCTTGGACAACATCTCCACAGCCTCTGAGCGAGATTACACACAAACCCAGCAGCTATTAAATAATCTGCATTGAGGGTGTTCAGCACAACTTGATGAAAAGCCTTATAACCAGGATGGAACCAGTTTCTAGTGGATGCAGCATAGCCACATCCATGTCTGATTAAAGCACCGTAACTCCAGTGCAGCCCAAGCTGGCATCACAGGTCCCGCAAGGAGATTAAACTCTTTCACTAACAGTCATGAAACCTTGCAAGCTGAGTAGAACCCATGCTCTAGTTAAGATATCATGCGGGTAAAGCTCAGGAGGAATGGGTTATATCTGCTGCTACAGAGTTCACATGTGACACTGGCTAGCTAGTCTCTATGGACCTCAGCTCTCTAGCTATAAGAGGACAGAGAAGTAGTACTCTCTGCCTTAGCTGTTTGCACTTTGACTTTTACAATAGGCTTATTACCATACGCAAAGATATCCAAGTCTTACCCCGGGGACAGAAGCTGCAAGAAAGTTAAGCCATCTTAGAATAAAGCAACTTCAGTAGAGAAAGGTAAACACAAGAATTAGAATAGAATAAACTCACCTGAAAGCAGAAACTCAACAGAGTTTGATGGACTTAACCCACGACATTGCCAGTGTTAATGTTATATCTCTTTAGGGCTGCCAAGCAGTTCCCATTGGGGCACGTCTTTCAGTCAAGCTTTGGATATGCGTATCTGGCTTTGTTGTCTCTAGCCTGGAGCCCTGGCACTCACAGAGGCAATCCTAGTGCTGTAGGAAAACCATGGCTAAATATTTCTTTTCTTGTCTGGTTTTTGCATCTCTCAAGGCATTGGTATTGCATTGGGCACTGAATCCTATCTAATAGATGGGGCTGCTGGTTGGTTTATCACCCTTTCTTATGGGCTAGTTTGAAGTGTGGGTGTCCTCAGGGGCAAGTCACTAATTTTGCCATCACAGACTCAGTGTTGTCGGGATGTCCTTTCCTTTATCATTTCTCATCAGACTGAGAGGCAGTTTCTGGGACTGCCACAGGGTAAAGGGCTGGGAAAAGGAGACGGGTAGATGGGTCTCCATCTCAGCACCGGATGGGCAGTACAAGGGGCAGAGGTGTCTCCCAGGCTGTGCTGTTGTCTGGGGGCCCTCTTGTGGAGGAGCTGTCTTGCACATCTGGGGATGCTAGGATTAGCTCGCTGGCTTCTCTTGAGCATCAGAGTGGCTTTTACTGAGAGGCAGAGATTTTTGCTCAGGTTGCTCCCCAGAAAGCAGTGGGGCAGCTCCAGTTTTCCTGGGTCAGGACAGATAGGTGTGGTGTTCATCCCATAAAGACACTGTGTCTACACTGAGCTGTCCCCTATATAATCGGCTGAATGCTACTCAACGTGTTGTACGATGAATTCCCCAGACAGACTTCTAGAGAGATGAGCTGAAGAGCAGTTCAAGAACACATTATCTCTAATTCCTATAAAAGGAGTTGAAGGTGATAAGCAGATGTCAACAACTGTATTGAAAACACGTGCCATGGGTGAACTGAAACCCACCATTGTGCCTGAGAGCTGAGCAACTTTCACTCGTGGTCCTTCATGTGAGGGGCCCTGCTGCAAATTGATTTTGTTGGCTACTGCTATAACCGTGAGTATTCTTACTCATTAGGGGCCCTGCTCCAGCAAAACTTGAGTGTTTGTTTAATTCCTAAATGGGAGTGGGGTAATTATGTACTAAAAATTACTTTGAAAATGCTCTGATGGAGCAAGGGGTGCACAAGAATTAGCTGTGAGGTTGGTTGCAGTAGATATAAGCCAAAGTGGAATCTGGCCAGGGATTCTCTCACTCACTTCCTTATCCCAGAGCACTTCACTGAGCTTAATGGGCAAAATATGGCCAAGACTGTTCTTTCCATAGTCTAAGATTTCAACTTAAAATATCTGTACTCCAAGTACTTTTTCCTCTGATGCCGATAGGCTGTGCCTTCTGCCATCTGGGACATGTACAGACCTGGTAACTCTGATTATGGCTGCTACTTATTTTCCTCTGTTTGTTAATATAAATCTCTGAGTTTTTTTTCTTCTTTTCCCCAGTCACTTTCTGTGCCTGAAATGTATATTTGTGTAGGAAGATGTTTCACCGTGTCCTTTTGGGATAGGGCAGAGCTGGCCCTTCTGGTGTCCAGCTCAAACAGTTGGAATGACTCCCACCACTTTTTGCAAGGATGGCTCATCCATCCATGCAGCAGCAGCTGAAATGCCATGAATTACAGCCTGATGTACTAAAGATTCCTGAAACTGAAGCCATTTTACCGTAATACCAGTGCTGCAAGTGGTGGTAATTCATTCTCAACAGCTTATGTAGCAGCTGCTGGAACTTCACGTTAGGACTATGGTTTGCTACCAGGAGAGGTGGTTTTGCTTCTTTCCCACCTATCCACTGCAGCTGCCTGTTTTGTACTGCATGTGCTGTAGCTGCAGAAAGGGAAAAGCTTACTGGCTCACCAGAACTGCAGGAACTGTTTTACTAATGCATGAACAAACATCCCATATACAACAAGGGGAACATGTCTGATAACCAGTGGGGTCTGGTTTAATGCTTGTGAAATTGGCTTTCACAGATCTGCCTCTTCTCACAGGCCTGCATTGGCTTCAGGTGTCAGTGCTCTGCTGGTGTAAAATGAACAGTTATTGCACCAGAGGCCTTCAATCTACAAGCGCAAATGTGACATAAATGGGTCTAATGTGCATGTGGCTTGTAATGGGTGATAGCTTAAGAGCCGCACTTTGAAAATATGGTCCTCTGTGTCCCATTTTCTTTACTTGGCTTTTGTTTACTTTCTCATACATGTGGGGGAGATTACGAACAGAGCACTCACTGCTCTTGTGCAATTGTGCACTGCTGATGCTTGCTCATTCTACACTAAAAAGAAAGCGAGGGGTTCCACAGAGCTCCACTGCGGATTAGCTGATATGCTGCAGGAACAAGATTCATGTTTCTTTCTTCAATGCTGCAAGCTGGTTTGGGTGATTTTTATTGTCACCTGAAGCTGGAAATCCATTCACCTACAAAATAACAGGGGCAGACTGTTAACGGTTTTGAACGGTGCTCTGCATACACTGTGTGCCTCTCTACTGACTTTTGAGCATCAGTTAAGGGAGCACTGAGTGAGAAGGGCCAGATACCTAAAGTGTAAGGTTTTCTGAACACTGCAAACTGCCTTTACTTGCTGCCCTGAGTCTTGCAGCAGGCACATGAGAGCACTGTGCTTTAATATACATCTGGAGACTTTTCACATGAGGAAGGGGAAAGAGTGAAATGTATTTCTGTAAGCACTTTGCGGGTGTGAATGAGGCAAGAACAGTATTTAATTGTTCTTGTCCTCATGTCATGTACTTAAAGTTACTTTTCCTTTTCAAAGACATAATTTCAAGCTGTCACTGGGTACACTTTCCTAGGAAGGCAAATTTGCTGAAAAGACTGAAACTACATGATGCCTTCTCACTGATGTCAGAACAGCTGTTTCTCCTGTCGACAGTCCTTCCCCTGCCTTTTCTTCCTGGAAAAAGAACCAAACACAAACATTACAAGCTCGTATTACTTGCAGCCAATGAGAGGAACAGCTTAAGAAGGTTGTATTGGTTTTATTTTTGTGCATGCTAGTGGATGGAAGCTGTTGATCCGAAGAGAGTTATGACCATCTTTCACAATACAGAAGGAAACCTGCACCTATCCGGGGAGGATTTTCTTTTGTAGGTACTACAGCCCCTGCTCCTGTCATTATGGCCCCAGTCAAACATTAAACTGGGCAGAGTATCGGGATGAAAGAATAGTCTGGCTGTTCAATCATTGAAGCAAAAGGTAACAGTCAAGTTGATGGTTTGAAGCTCTGGAGGTCTCCAGTGCTACCTCCTTCTCAAAACAGGCCTGTTTTAGTCCAGGTCAGCTGTGCCTTTGCCTGAGTCTTGAAAACCTCCAAGGACAGAGGTGCTACAACCTCAACAGCATTGTCCCATGCTGCCTACTGTGCATCACAGTCCAACCTGATCGTCACAAGCTTGTCACCCTTGTAACTACCCATCAATTAGCTACTGACCTGTGCTAGATTATCCTTTAGACTCCTTTTAATCAAACTGAGCTAGCCCTTTTTCCTCAGCATCTCCTTCTACATCTTGTTCTTTAAGCTCTATGACTGTTCAACTGCAAGGCCACAAACCATACCCTGCAATCCAGTACTCAATAGAGGGGGGAAATGTCTTCCCTCGATTTGGACCCTTGCTGCTTCAAATATAACTAATAATGCAGCTTGTTCTTTTTCCTTGTGACAATACACTGCTGGCTCATAGTCAGATGGTGTCCAGTGTAACTCTTGGGTCCTTTTCAGCAGTGCCCAATTGATGATAGAATCAATCAATTTATATTCTTAGCAAAACATGGTTGTGCATGTGCTGCCATGACTGGGATCTGGACTAGATCCAGTCCTCTAGGAAGAACTAAATTAATTCCCTTTTTTCTATCAGAACATGGATAAAAGCAGTGAGTTTCTATGTACTGAGAAATCTTTTGGTATTCCCATACACTAGTAAAATCCATGGACTATAATCTGATATGAAATCTGGAAGCAAAAGCATTATCTCTGAAAATCCCTGAATTTTCAGGGAATTGTGTTTGATTCAATTTGGTGGTAACTATGTATCTTCCTGGTTTAGAAGTTTTTAAAGAATCTCCACATTTTTTGTTGTTCTGTTCAGTAAAATTAGTGTTATTCATTACATTTAAACAATTATTTACTTGCTATTCTGCTTGGTAATCATCTCTTGTCCCTTAGGAGTACATAAACAGACACATTCGTAGTGCATAAAGACCCATGTCAAACTTACATAAGTAAGTAAAAGAAGTGTAGTGGAGCTGCTTTTGTGAAACTCTTAATGACTGAAGGACTGTTCTCCCACTCACAAAAACATCAAACATGGGTCTTGCAACAAGTGCTAGGTACTTCTGTGGAATACTTCCACTTCCTGGAATACAGAATTTGTTCAAGTGTTTGAAATTATTTACATACAGATTTACATTCAGCATTGAAATGCCCATTTTGATGAGCTGGTGATGAGATGTCATTATTTGTTCTACTGTCAACCTTCCATTCAATAATTAGCCACCCCACTCATAACATTTTTCTTGATCCTATCAAACTTGTATTCACTTTGATTGGATATATTCATTGGCAGAGGCTGTGAGGAGGCACAGAACTCTATTTATGTTCATCCCTTAATCTATTTCTACAGTTTAAAGGATCTAATAATTCCAACTTTCTTTCACTCATGATTGTAACTTAATTTAGTAGATTCTCATGCTGTATTTTGTGAAAAATTTGACTTTCACTGCTGGAATGAGCTTCTGTATTTCTTACAGGTAAGAAACATTCTGCTAAATGTAAGGTATTCACACCTTTTTATGATTAAGAAATATTAAAGCTTAAATGAGCCACTGAAAAATTAGTATTTTTTTGTTCTCTACAGGAAGAATAAAATCCTCCAGGAAAAACCCTGTAATATGAGGAAGTGCCGTCCTTGGAGTGTTTCTCACCTTATCAGTTGAAGATGTTGACAACATTCATATCTGCATCCAAGCTCATTGTCTATAGCCCCTTCATACTCAACAAATAGCAACAGACATGTCCATCATGCGATTCATGTCACCACAAAGAGCCAGTCTGAAGTAGATGGCAGAGAGATATCATTTGTCCACACATGTGCATTGAGTGCCATTGAGATGCTGTGCATTTGACATACCTGCATGGGCTGGCAGATGTGGTGTAAGACCTAAAGGAGACCTGTTCCCTTCTGGAACTGTAGCTGGAGACAGTAATCTCAGGTAGCACTAGGTGTGTGTGTGTTAGGTAACCAAACATGACAGACTGCATAAAAATGGTTCAGGGTGTTCTGGGCTATCAGTCTGGGGGATCATGCTTAATCTCTGACATTGCTCAAGGAGGAGCTGAGCATCTCATTGGTGCAGTGCTGTCATCCAGCCCTGTGTAGATCTCCTGGATCACCTGGAACATATCAAACAGCATGAGACAGTTGTATTTGTTCAACAAAATCAAATCCTGGAGCTGACTGCAGTGTGAGTTTATCCTCCTAGTGCACATGTGGACAGCTATGTTTCTGCCTGTGAATCTGGAGCTGAATTCCACCCTAAAAGTTAGGTACCTCTAGTTTCCAATCTTTGTCACAGGTGGTTAGTGTTCAGGGACAGGTATGAATGAGATCCTTTCATTGATCTTGCTTCAGAAAGTGTCTGTTTGCCTAGTACAGCTCAGTGCAGTGTAGTGTAGTGTTGCTGACATATCCTTTCCACAGGAGAGATGCCTGCAGTCATTCTTGGGTGGTGACTCATAAAAAGACTCTGAATTACCACAGTTGAGACTATTTGTCTGTTTAACGTGAAGATTTGGAATTAAACACCTTAAAATAAGAACAGAAATCCTCCCTTAGGATCTGCTGGAGGCTCTTACGCACAAAGGTATGCATGAGTTGTTAGCTTTATTGCTGGTAGTGGTCCCACTCAAAACAGAGGGACTATACGTAGAACCTCTTGAGCAGGAAGGTAGGAGAGAGGACCCCCAAAGGTCCCTTCCAACCTCAGCTATCCGCCATAGGATTCTGGGATCTTATGATTATACAGAACTGGACTCTGCTCAGCTGCAATGGGGTCAGGAAAGCTGGTGTTTAAAATCAGGTACCTGTATGAACCTTTTCTGAATCAGGATTTATCCAAGCCCAAGTGGAACGTAAGACTTCCATGAACTGGTATAGCAAAGCTGTGCCTGGCTTCCATTTGGGTGCTAAGATCTTGCTGATTTCACTGAGATTTCTGTATCTGCAGAGCAGTTAGTACTGAAAATGCTTCTTTGGATCTGAATCTGAGATGAGAAAAGATGACAGCTGGAGCCTACCTAGCTTCCACTAATACTCTTTTTATCCATCACTACTAAATTGGTTTCTACATTAAAGCTATTTTAATTTTTGTTCTCTTTCTGAGATTTTAGAAGTTTATCACTAAATCTTGCTCTTTTGGGATAATCCATTCTTTAAAAATGAGGTTTAACACTGAGGTTTAATGCAGTTCAATCCGTATCTGACTACTGTGTGATATTTTTAAAGGTTTCTTCTGAAGTACATGGGACTTGCTGTGCTAAAAATCCACAGGATAGTGAGCTAGGTGGATCTCTAGTCTGATGCAGGACAGCAGCCCTAGGACAGTTTTTGACCAGCCTACTGAGCTTCCTTGTATATCATAATTATAGCTTAATATAAAAATGTGGCTTATATGTGGGTCTGTAGTCTGACTGTCACTTTGGTAGTCGAAGGGCAGACCAAAAAGATAAATATCACCTGCATTTGATTCACAGTAGTTTGCATGGGATCTAACACTGGTATGTACAACCCCCTGAAGTAAAGTATGGGTTATAAGAGAGACATCATGGTGACTCCGACAAAACACATCCAGGAGATGGAAGTAACAGAAGTTAGTAAATGAACTCTTACTTTTCAGACAAACCTTCTAAATTAACAGCTACTGGCATTGATACACCAATAAATGACTTTTAAATGAAAAGTAGTGGAGTATAAAGCTAATGCAATCAGTATATTTACGCAGTTTCACCTAAAAAGATTTTTATGTTCACTTTTATAACATTAAAAATAAAGCCTCATACAACAGCCATGTTAAAGAGAGTCATGGCACACTGCAGCTGATGAGGGATGCTGCAAAACCTGCCGTGCCAATTGGTTTGGATGGAACACTCATGTGAGAACAGTGAAACAGTCTGCCCGGGGAGCTTGTGGAGCTTCCTTCTTTGGGGAATTTTCACAAATAGGTCACAGAAAGATGAGCTGGGAGGCTTCTTAGGCAGGATTGCTTCTCCTTCATTGTTTTGTCTCCTGGGTTCCCAATGCCTCTCTGGGAGAGTGAATCTGTGCAGTTTGCAAAAGGGCTTTTGAACGGTGATATTTATTTGAATTGGGGTATCCTGTGGTGGTGGAGCCCCCAGACTGATAACCCATTGAACATAATTAGTTTCTATTGCAACCTTAATATTTAATGAATAACAAATTATTTAAACATTAAATTTTCTTTAATTTTACTGCCATTGGACTTAAGTTTTACAGTATAACAGAATCGTGGAATTCTTTGGATTGGAAAGGACCTTAGGATCATTTGGTTTCAACCCCCCTGCCAGGGACATCTCACATGTGCAGCTTGGGCTTGAACACTGCTAGGGATGCAGCATTCACAGCTTCCTTGGGCAACCCATTCCAGTGCCTCATCACCCTCACAATAAAGAACTTCTTCCTTATATCTAATCTGCCCTTCTCCTGTTTAAGTTTGAATGCATTGCCCCTTGTCCTGTTGCTACAGTCTCTGATGATTCCCTCTCCAACATCCTTATAAGCCCCCTTCAGACACAGGAAACTGCTATGAGGTCTCCACGCAGCTTCTCTTCTCCAGGCTGAACAGCCCCAATTTTCTCTGCCTGTCAGCATGACAATAGCTTGCTGCAGCATGCTGTTTTCTTAATTGTTTTCAACAGCTGCTTGTACTAACACTTCAGTGGACTCCTCTGATGCTCCCTTCTTACACCACTGTCTCGTCCACGTTACACTTCTGTAATCATACCCCTGCTTTGATGACACTTTTATTTTGGCTTTTAAAATTAGGATATGAGCATGCAATATCTCAGGGAGCTGTGAATAAGAGTACAAACATGAGCAAACCTGCTGATTTCAGTGGGACTGTTTGACACCAAGCACCCTGGGAGCAGGCAGGAATCATGCTGAGCCTGAAAATGCTTTGACCTCATGGTCTGAGCTTTGCCTATGGATTTTTCTGCCTCTGAAGACACACTGACTGCATGGGGACCTGTCTGAATGTGGGGATCTCCAGGCACGTGCTGGCTGACAACAGTGGGCTCTTGTGAAGAGAAACTGAGGGAGGAATGCAGTCCTTTTCTCGGAGAGGGTGCTTACTTTTAAGCAATATACAAAATCCATTTTCTCTGAACTTTGAAAGCTTGGGCAACAAGAGGCAGTGGCTTTTGTTTATGAGCCACATGCCCTTTCCCTCGCGCTTCTGCTTTCTCTTTTATCTTGTCATGCTGGTGATGTTTTTTCAAGTTGTATCCTTTGCATTTGTGTTCCCTTTGATCTTGCTGTTTGTCTGCTTAAAATATGCACGTTCACACAAGAAGAGCAAGTAAAACCCTTTTGTCTTTTGTACCTGCTTCTCTTCTGGGTGATGGCAGATGCCCTGTTTAGGCTGGAGGTGGCTATTGTTTCAGTGATCCATTCCCACAGAAGAGCCTTTTTCCTTACAACTCCTAGAAAATCAGGTAATTGCTTTCACAAACCTTTTAACCTAACACATAATAGTGAGGTTCAAAGAATCAATATTGGCTCTTATATTGAAATATAAAACAATATAAAAATTTACTAAGTTCTTTTGTAAATTCTTTACTGGATTTCAGCTACTATGGAAGTTAATATACCTATTCCAGGGTATAAATTCTAAAGCTTATTTAAGTAGTATAGTAAAACATAATAATGGTGAGAGTACCTTGGGGTTTGCAACAGAAACCCTCCAACACATTCAGTTTAAGAAGTGGTCACAGGCTTCAGATTTATTGTAGGTGTTTATAGCTCTTTGTGAATTTCTGTGGAGAGAAGAATGGTTATTACTGCTTTGCTGACACTACAAAATGTAAAACTTCCTCAGGGTTTTGAAGAAGTTCCACTTTAGTTTTTAAATCACTCCTAAGTTGTTCTGGATGAAGCACTGAATATTTTGTTTAATTTCGTTATTCCTTGGGACTCCCAATTTGCTCTGATTGACATTGCTGGAATTTCCAGAGATGAAATTACAGAGTAGAGAGAAGTATGTAGAGTGCTAAAGGGATGATGGATTTTGCTCTGACTCATTTAAACAATTTTCTTTGCCCTGAAATCTTAGAGTGAATAAAAATGGTGATATAGCTAATTCTCCTTAGGAACTGAAATCAGTGAGTTGTCCTGATTTATGCCTATGAAAGAGCTCTTTTGAGCACTTGCAAAGAGCAAGAGGAAAGTCCTGCTATTCAGGATCAGTTCAAAAGCACACTGCAGTAGTGAGGGAATTTGTCATCCTATAGCTCCAGAGACCACCTGGAAGTTTTCCCAAGTACATGAATTTTAATTTACTAAAATTCTGGGACAGGGAAAATATTCTTGAAATTATCCAAGGGGAAAACCATTGTCCCTCCAGTCTAATCAGAGAAATCACTGCCTGCAGAAGGATCCAGCAGTCTGTGACAGTAATAAGCTTTCGACTGTGTCAGGACTGGTTCTTCCTGTGTTACTATTGATCATTTGACAGTCATTGTCACTTTCAATCAGGGCAGCCTGCCTCACTTGGTCACCTTTAACCCCAGCCTCAGTTCCATAGGTTTGCCTGTTTATCTAGGAAACATGGTGAGCAACAAGCAGTCCTTATACATGCTGTATAGGAGTGACTGCAATGGAAGCCATTATGGTTTTCCTCTTGTATATTGGAGGGTTAAATTTTCACTATTATCTTGTTGATTACCTGTATTTTATTATAAGTCTACAATAATTTCTTTCATTGGTTTAGCTTTTTACTTCTGTGCTTTTCAGACCTTTCCCAGTTGCATGCTGTGTATATTGGATGTTGATTCTTGTTCCTTCTTTCTTTGACACCAATTTTCCCAGTACAGTGAGAAACTGGAAGAGAACTATGTTTGATATAGCAGTTTTCTGCTGCTTGGGAATCCATCTGCTGCTGGAAAAGATTAATGAAGGCAAAACAAACTTCCCCTGTGTATAGCACTACCTGTGAGCTGTGGATGTGGACACTTAGATCAGCTCATTTGGGAATGGCAACATGCAATCTATCATTAAATGGTCTTTATTCTGGAGTCTAAGGAAGGTGAAGGTCTCTCCCCAGGGATCCCAGTAGGCTGTGTTGTGGCATGGAGGTAGGACAGCAGGTCCTGGCTTAGTGCTAGTCTGGCTGGTCCAGATCCCTGCATCAATAACTGCTGCAATATGAGCTGATGGGATGGGGTCTTGGGGTTCTGTCTCTGTGGGATTCATACCCCAGCTCCATTCCGCCCACCAGGGAGCTAAATGATGTCAGATGATTTGTGTGAGCTAAAAAGCGAATATCAGCTTACTGCATGGCCAGTGGTTAAGTTTTCACATGTCCCTGCAGGGAAAGAGATATTAAGTAGATGAAAGGGGACTTTTATAGGATGGCTGTGCATCTATCTACATTACTTCTTTCTGGTTTCTTTGGCAAACTGCTTTCTCCCCAGTGCTGGTTCTACTTCTCCACTTGTAATTTATACTCCACTCAATGAATATTGGTGTTTCAGAATGAATGCTACCTGTTTGTTCCTCGTTTTTATACCAAAATGCTTGGAGGCTTGGGGAATGTCCCAGTGTGCTTGTGAAGCTCTGGAGGAGGAAAAGTCCAGCGCTAAGAAGACAGATGTGCCAGCGAGCCCCAGGAGCCCTCGCCGGGATAGGAGCTGCTCCATCTACTGGAACTACCAAGGGAGAACTACTGCAACCCCTTAAAGAAGGAGCTGGCAAACTTCAGTATTTCTGTGTTCATCACATGACAAGGGATCCTGTTTGATCAGTTTTTCAATTGCTGTAGTGGAGTGCAGAGACATAATCCTTCCTCTGGATAAGGAGGATCCCCACTAGGATAAAAAGCTCCATTCTCCCGGACAAAGTATCCACCAGTGGCCTTTCCTCTTCAAGCCACTCTGCCAAGGTTGGAAGCCTACATGCCTGGTTAGTATGAGTCTGCAGAAAGGTCATTTTATTTGGGCTGCCATTTAGTTTTGTTTGCCCCAGACTTGGCCCTGTAACAACTGCTGCCTGTGGCAACGCATCATTGATCTTACTCATACGCGCAATTAGACTTTATTATTGCAAGTGTTACCTTGTGAGTTGTCCATTGGTAGTGTCACACATGACAAGGATTTTGAAAGACAGCAACAGCCCAGCTGGAATGACACAAGAGCTGCATTCACAGCAGCACAGCTGACATAGCAACAGTGACACAGCCAAAATTAAATCAACACTCCAGGAATACTTGGCAGCACAAGCCCAGAATGGAAGAACCCAACAGGCCTGGTGACATCACAGGTACTTTTTCCTTGTCCTAAACCACTCAAGAATAATGCGGGATTCTTATTTCATGGAATGTGACGTTCTTCAAAGTGTTCTCCCATGATTCATTTGTTTTGGGTGTGGTAACAGCCCTCTTAGTTCCCTGTGTACTTACACACTCATTAATCTTTTCCCAGTGGAGAATTTCTGTCTTCCTTGTAATTATTTGGAGATGGAAACAAAAAGATTCCGCATATGTCATCTAGCAGGACAACCCCTTACTGACTGAGTAAAGGGAAGAATGAGACTGCAGAGTGTTGGCACTGTGTGATCTGAAGCCTATCAGTGTCAGTGAATTCACTGACTTAGTTGTGCAATGAATCTAACCTTCTATACTACCTGGTTTTAGAGGTGGTGTATCTAGCAATTATACTTTCAGGATCCTGGTAAAAGTGACTTTTGGAAGTGTGTCCTTCTGAGACAACTCAGAGTTTCATCACGTATAAGGAGAGCTGGGCCAGTATCTCCTGATCCAAGGACAACCCAGCCACTCTGCTTTGTAAGATTCTTTAGGGTTCTGGTTCAAAACTTCATTCAAGGTCACCAATACCATCTGCAAAAGTGGCTATCCCCTTCTGCCACTGTTGGATGTGATCAGTCTTTTGGTGCCTAACTGTGAAAGCTGGGTGTTACTTTCTGACATGTTGGTTTGGGGGTCTTCTGATGGAGCAAGGCACTGGGAAAGACCCATCATTCAGATCCACATGCTCCAGTGTGGGACTTAGCCCGATCACAGTGACCATAATACTGTTTTCATGTGGATGAAGCTTTGAGCAATTTTGATATGGTTTTGATTATTTGAAAAGCCTTTCCTAGCATTTTTAAGCACAGTTGATGGCAAATAGTATGGGTGGAGATGAGATCTTCTGTTTCAAGGAAACTCTGATTTTCCATTCCCAACTGGAAAGGAAAAACTACGCTTTCCAAGTAAGTGAAATTCCAGGAAGGCAGATAAATGAGACAAAGTGTTTGGTCTTAATTTCAAACTTTTGTAACTTTTCTAATTCTATTTCAGTTTGAAAGTCCATGTCAGGAGAAATAAAATCAGAATTGCTATTCCAAAAAGACAAAATAAGATACATAAACTTCACAATGTGTTGTTCAATTTCTTTCTAGGGCAAATACTATCAAAATGAATGGGTTTTTTTTGCATTAATTATGACAAAACCGCTTCTTTTTTTGGCATCCAAAATAATGTGATGAAATCTTGTCAACCACCTGATACTGTAAGTGTACCCTTGGGCTGAACATAAAGGCATATCTGGAATGAGCTTGTCAAATGCACCTGGAGAGTCTAATCTTGATGTCAAACCAAGCAAACAGTAGCAGAGTTACATCAGACCAGGATATTCTGGAAAAACTCCACTGTTTCAAGGAGGGTTCAGCTACCATTAAGGCTGGATCCTCCTTTTCAGTTTTTGCTTTCAGAAATTGTTATCCTCCAGTTCTCCTCTGTAACTTCCCAAACCCAACTTATATGGCTGCAGTGGGGTAAGGATTCTCTATCATATTGATTTACATTAAAGAATGGAGATAGAAAAGTTAACAAGAAAATGAATAATTCAGTTTCTAGTAGAGTATGCCGTGATATATGATGGTCTTTTTGTATAACTTCTTACATGGACTTTAGTACCAGGTACCTCAAACTGCCTGTCAGAAGCCAGTATGAGCATGGGAGACAGGAAAATGGGGATTTAAGTTACCCTGATGAACATGGTCAGAACTCTGTCAGATACAGTGTTCTGGGTAGGCTGAAATTGTGAGATGGAAGCATCCTTTCACTTGACTACTTCTTGACTACTTGACTACTTCTTGTTGTGAAATAGAGTGAATCTCCTTTGCTTCAAGCATTAACATCGCCTTAGGAATATACAAAATCCAAGACTATAGGTCCTTAAATCCCTTGAGTTTCTTATTTTGGTGCCAGACTTTTCCCAATATTCTTCATGTTTGTGCATGTGTGTGTGATGGTGAATTACACGTAAAATGACAGCAGCAGCAACCCAGATGTTAGCTTTGGTGATCAATTTGGGAAATGATTATTTATTTGAGAGCACCTGAAAATAAATGAGGGTCGTGAAAGGAAATTGTATGGAAAAGGAGATTACAGTGCAACGAAGGATTTGACACTTCAGTGAGGAGAAAGTGTGGGGAAGAAAATGGGTTATGGAAATTGGAATATGTGGTTACTGAAGCTAGTGTGGGTGGCTAGAAATAATTTTGCATGTGAAGTGTATGTATATCCTTTTTCTGAAAAGCATGTGAAAGAAGGGAATTTTTATTTTAAGGATAAAGGCTTCTCTTAGAAATGTTGTTTGGGATCTGTAGATGAATAAGGACTCAGAACTGTTATTTACTGAGGAACAGAGTTTTGGGAATAGCCAAGTAAAATTCACTCCTCATGATTGCTCATCCTGATGACTCCACAGCTTTTGTGTCTTGCACTGACATTTTCCCTTTCTTTATTGGACAAAAATGTGAGCAGCTAAAGCCAGTTGGAATATTCCTTTGGAAATACTGCTTGAAAAGAAATCACTTCATTGTCAAAATAAAAACTGATGTGGAAAATGCCTGGTTTTGCTGAAACAAACAAGCAATCAAAACAATGTAAAAGCAAAATAATGATTTCTGTTTGTTTCATAATAATTGAAGGCCCAAACATATTTTCCTGTCTGTGAATTAGGTTGAAGGCCAAAGATTTCCCTTTTTTCAGAGGATGAAACCTGAATCTTTTTGTGAAAAATGAGGTGATATTTCACTTTGTAAGAGTGCAAACATTTGGCTGTCCCAATAATGCAAATTCTTATGCATCCCCTACAGAAATGGGTGGACATGGTCATGCAAGCAGACAGATAACCTAGCAACAACTGTGAGTGCAGAGTTTGCCTGACACTAATAACTGCTAATCAGACAAATTCCTTTACTAAAGATTTGTTTTCGATGCCACAAGGACCATAAAACATGGTGCAAAAATGCTTAACTGTGTCTTTTACATTTTGGACACGTTGAGATGGCTTTTAAATTTCAGTGGATTTGAGGAGAGCTGTGCATGCAGAGCCCTCAGATATGCAGTGCAGGTCTGCCTATGCCAGATAATATTAATCATATGTGAGGAAATTGAGATTCTTTGCCCATTTAGAGATCATCCATCATTTTCAGAATTAAGCATCCCAGCTCTTCTCACATGGAAGTTAAAGGAGAAGGAGAGTCAGCATAATAGTATGTGATTTCAAGGTAATGAAAGGTGCTGGGACTCATTACTTAATTACAAGAGGTCTATCTGCCTGCCTCACAGGGAAAGGTCTTTGGCATCCAAAGCACTGAGACAGATTGCTCAGCCCAGGGAGCACAATGCCATTCCTCCTCCGTCATTCATGAAGAGCTCAAGTGCCTTGTGGTTAACGGACCAGAGACGTGGGACTGGCAGTTTACTAATGTAAGAGCAGGGCTGCGTGAGGATGGGGATGGTGCCTGCAGATTTGAGTCAGTCTGGGGAGCGGGTTGGCTGTGCAAGCCCCATGCAGATCTGGAGCTGATGAGCCCTGATATCACTGATATGGGTCTCTCTGCACTTGCTTAAGTGCATCCAGTGGATGAGGTAGGACCAGACACAGGCACCCCTGCACCATGTAAACTAGGAAGGTAGAGCCTGGGGGGGGCTGAGGTGCAGGGACAGAGGAGTTGCCTTGGTTTGAGGAGGTGCACCTAACTTGTCAGGTGCCAGGTGAGTCTCTGCTCAGGCTGAGGGATATGTCCAAGGTGAGATCAACCCCACACACCTGAGGCAGCACCTGTGACTGTCTGCCTTAGAAAATTAAATATCTAATTTTTACAGCTATATATAGGTTGATTGTTTCTCAGCACACACAGAACTGCAGGGCTGCAGCTTTTGTTTCAGATTTTTACACCTCACTTAGAATCATAGAACCATAGCATAGTTAGGGTTGGAAAGGACCTTAAGATCGTCAAGTTCCAACCCCCTGCCATGGGCAGGGACACCTCACACTAAATCATGTCACCTAATGCTCTGTCCAACCTGGCCTTGAACACTGCCAGGGATGAAACATTCATAACTTCCTTGGGCAGCCCATTCCAGTGCCTCACCACCCTTACAGTAACGAACTTCCTCCTTATATCCAATCTAAACTTCCCCTGTTTAAGTTTCAACCCATTACCCCTTGTCCTATCACTACAGTCCCTAATGAATAGTCCCTCCCCAGCATCCCTGTAGGCCCCCTTCAGATACTGGAATGCTGCTATGAGGTCTCCATGCAGCCTTCTCTTCTCCAGGCTGAACAGCCCCAACTTTCTCAGCCTGTCTTCATACGGGAGGTGCTCCAGTCCCCTGATCATCCTCGTGGCCTCCTCCAGACTTGTTCCAACAGTTCCATGTCCTTTTTATGTTGAGGGCACCACAACTGCACACAATACTCCAAGTGAGGTTTGGTGAGAGCAGAGTAGAGGGGCAGGATCACCTCCTTTGACCTGCTAATTGACTTGATTAATTATATCAACTTGAGTAATTATATCTCTTTGTAATGACTGATTAAGCAGAACAGCCATTTGAGGCATCTGGTCAGACAGTTGCAGATGGTGTAGCTCTTAGCCTTGTCCCCACTGTCACTGTCCTGTGTGTGATGGTGCAAAGGACAGCTTTCCCCTTAGGAGCTTTCCAGCACTTTGTGGCTGTCGTTCACCTTAGCTGCTCTGGGACTAGGCTAACGCCCAATAAATGTTGGTAGCACACAGTAGAATGGCTATTACTTACTAAATGTTGTTGTGAGGACAGGTACAGGAGATCTGCATGCTGCCTCCAAAAAACTGTGTGCTATGTATTGCACTTTGGGAAAGGGCAATGCTGAGATAAGACCAAGTCAAAAGCTTTCTCATCACTGTTATTCACAGTGAAGAGCTTTTTGTTATGTCTTGATGCATGTTTTGCTGACACAATTTTAACAGATGGGATCAAACTCCATTTGCCTGAGTTTGACAAATGCACATCAGTGTCACAGGTAATGGGGTGTAAATCTCTGGACTGTGATGGTCTCTGTGTTACAGAGCTGGGACTAGTGACCCATTTGCTAGCTTTTGAATCTCTATCATGACTAGCTGACTGTTAGGGAAAAAGATCCTGAATTCAGGAAGAGCAGCATGCTACACTTCATCATATCTAGACATGAAGAATCTTAGTGTTTAAATCTCCCAATAACTGTAAAAGGCAGCATTGCTCCCCATTTGGGCCACAAATGAGGTATGTGAACAAATAAAATAATAATGATCAGTAGTTATCAAGTAAAGAGGATCAGGGCCACTGTCATTCAAGAGCTGTATGATTTGTGACAGTTACACCCTAAGCACCTTCTCATCTGGAGGTTCGCAGCTCACATCAGGGTGAGTCTTCCTAGCCCATTGCAATATGTAGAACAACCACTTTCTGGAAGGACCAGAAATGCGCATCCACACCAGGGCCAGATAAGGTCTCTCTGCAGGAGCTTGGGAAATGCAGAAGCATTTTGCAAGATCTGAAGGACTTGTCTGGTCATGGCTACCTAAATTAGACAGTGCAACCAGCTGTTAAACAACTGGTCCTACAGCTGATTGCTTTAGAAAAACCCACCTCCAGCAAAGGATGCTCTTTTCTCTCCTCCAGATGTCCAGAGACGGCTCCAATGCTCTCCCCATTCTCAAGAATTTTCTGAGCACTGCCTGCTTTCCTCTAACAGCACACCCCTATCCTGAAGCTGAATGGGGACAGGGCCCCTTACAGAATGTCTATACAAGAGATGGGGGTGAGCTATGAGGCTGGATGGATGACTGGAGCTGCTTGCTTTAACCATCAGATGTGCTTTAACCAGGGATGTGCTTTAACCATCAGATGGCACCAATTCAAAACAGAAGCTGGGGTGTTAGAGGTCCCCAGATCTTAGCCCTTTCCCCCTTGTGCATATGAAAATGAAATGATGGTGAGTCCAAACAACACTTCAGTGATGAGCACCAGTGAGGAAGGTTTTACACAAAATTGTCTATACAGAACCACACAGTGATGACATGCTTTGCTCGGTGAGTATTTTTATATGAGCACTTTTTCTTTGATGAACACTTTTGATGAGTATTTTTGCCTCTATAGAATCATAGGATCATTTAGGTTGGAAAAGACCCTTAAGATCATCAAGTCCAATCATTAACTTGGTACTGTTAAGTCCACCACTAAACTATATCCCTGAGTGCCACATCTGCACATCTTTCAAATACCTCCTGGAACTGTGACTCCACCATTTCCCTGGGCAGCCTGTTCCAATGCTTGACAACCTTTTCAGGTACTTTTAGAGAGCAATAAGGTCTCCCCTTAGCCTCCTTATCCCTGTGCTCAACAACTCCAGTTCCCTCAGCCACTCCTCATAAGACTTTGCTCTAGACCCTAGTATTTCAATTTTGCAGGCATAGACAAGTTAACTAGACCCTAGTATCTCAATTTTGTAGGCATAGACAAGTGAAACTACTTCCATGGACAATGCAGCAATATCAGGGACAGATAAGAAGTCCTTACACTGGGCTTAATCCTTCAAATCACAAACCCTCCTTTTTTAATCCAAATAAGAACACATTCTACAAGCAAGTGGTCACAAACCTCATCTCTGGGTTGGAAACAAGCTGTGCCTATTCATTGTGAGCTACAGTTTTATTATTGACTTGGGACTGGCATTCAACATGACCACATAGCGAGACTGGGTGCCAGGTCATCTTCTGGTTTGCTTTTGCTGACAGGTATTCTAACTTCACTCTGCTTAGCTCAGACCCAGTTTGTGGCAGCATGCAGTCCTGTAGTCCTGTATTCCTGTCAAGGTATTATATTATCACTGCAACAAACAGCTTTTTGCTGGCACTTAGCAGTGGAGCACATGCCAGAGATTCATGTGAATCATAAGGAAATGGTTCCCACTACTGAGTACATTAAGTTAAAGGAGAAAGCTATTTCCATAGTAACCACATATGGTAGGTCAGATGGTGACTTTCCAGATTTACCACCAGTGGTTTTGATCCTGAATTATTTATACAGTGAATTTAGCTTCTCCGGTCTTCTTGGCATGTTGCCTGTGAATCTCCATGTTAACATGTGGGAGAAAAGAGAAGTTTTCTATGTAGTGCCAAAAAGCCTTAGACTTTATGTTTTTATTCATAGATAAAAGATATTGCCATTCTCATGGCAAGTATCAATGCAAATAATAGTGGAAATACTTGGGCTCACTAATCTACTTTTTACTGGCGACTCTGCAGTATACACTAATTTGAACATGTTATAGGTGGAGCTGGTAGCAATTGCTATGCCTGTATTGCCAAACATTTTTCCACTATAAGACCTGCTTTTCTCACTTCAGACTTCTCAAAGCTTAAAATGTGTTGGCTGAAGTTCATCAGTTCTCCTGTTTCCTTGGATTTTTGAGGAGGATTTCAGCCAATTGCAGGTTCGTGTCAAAGTTTTCTTTAAATTGGTTTGCTGAGAAGGTTGACTACTTTTAGTATTGGGGGCAAACACCTAAAATTGGACAATAAAGTCATCTTACCATCATGATTTGCCTTTATTTGGTCCCAGGAATTATAGCCAAATATAATTCTGTGAAATTATAAATTTTTTTTCTATAGAAAATGAAAGTATAATTTTTCCAGTTCTCTGAGCTCATTAAGGCTCTGTGGAGTCCAATCTTTCAGCTTTTACTAATAGCAGACCTGGAAGAGTGAGGAACGTGACATTTTATAACCTTGTGGATGCCCCTTGTAGATTCTGGTGCAAAATAGTCCTGAAACCCCTCTGTTTTTGGTGGTTATTTCTGAAAACCACTGTCAGAGGTCCTATCAAATGTCCTGTCAGATATCACCTCTAGGTCATAAGGACTCAGTGCACAGCTCCAGCATGGCAGTCAGTTCCTTTGTCAAGGAGGTGTTTGCTGGGGCCACTCTCAGCAGGACTGGCTTCTCTCTTGTACAGAAAGGAGACTGAAGAAGTCAAGAGTCTGGTGTATTAAATGCATGGGAAGCAGGTGCTCATCTGCTTAGCAATGTCAGATGTGCCTTTTCTAGTCCCCCAAACAGAAGGAAAGGGGTTAATTGGGTTCATGCTGGCATTTTTTATTCCATGGCAGAAATCCTCTCTTTCAAGGTCATGTCATCAGTTCACTTCACTGCTTCAGCATGACCTGGGTAGGGAGGTGATGGGACAGCAGTTTCTGGTCGGTGGCTTTGGTCACAGAGAGAGATGTAACATTTTTCTCTTTATGCCTGGAGCAAATTCTTGTGACAAAGCAAAATCCTGGAGTTATTCTGTTTCACTGTGACACTCAACTGGTATTTGAACAGCTTAAAACCAGAAAGAAGCTCCTAGGGCCTTTTGCTTTCCCATCGATGGCCCAATACTTCCTCCACAACCCTACAAAGGCAGTCCTAACACTGTCAAGCACAATATGTAGCAGCTTGTAATGTTGTACACAGTAATGTTAGCTTACTTCTTTTGACTTATAGCTTGGTTGGGTTTTAACCCTTGGAGCTGCAGCTTTTCACTGGGAATTCCTGTTCAAGGTGGAATATTTTCTTCAAGGTTTGGCAGAGATTGTTCAGTTGTACCTGAGATGAGAGAACTGTCCCTTCCTCAGCCCTTGCCTAAGAGAGGAAACACTCATGCAGCCAACTACTGAGGACAGTCAGCATCTTGCCCTGGAGAAAGGCTGGTTGCTCTCTGGGCCAGGCTGTCCGTGTGCTGGGCTGACCGCTGTGGAAGCCTGCCTGTGTCTGGTCATAAAAATCGTGGTTTGGCAGTAGACAAATCAGTGAGTTTTCCGTTTATTTCAGTGGGAGCAAACCCAGGCCTGTAATTCCCGACAACATCATGTAGTCATAAAATACAGAAGAATGAAGAAATAAAGAACACAAAAATAAACACACAAACCACCCTTGTGTCAAGCAAGTTTGCCAGCATTTTTTTTAACAAGTGATTATGACCATTTTGCCCCTCTGCCTGCAATGCATGAAACATCGACTTCCTCCCAACCCCAAATCTTATTATTTCATTTCTAAACAGCAGTGTAACTTGATTTGAAGCATGCAAGAATTGTTCTCTGGAGCTGCTGAATTGCTGAGGGGAAAGTGTCACTGAATTCTTTCATGTGTTAGTTTCTTTCTTCAGCAATGGTTAGACAAAGGGTGATTCAGGAAGGTTCAGACTGGGTTGCCACAATCCTAATGAAGGTACCTAAGTTTAGGAGGGATGAATGCAGACTGACAGTTGTCCTTCAGATTCTGGCTCTGTTCCACAGTCTCAGATGTTTGATTGGTCTATTTTGCTTATTTCTCATATAGTTACTGCTCCTTTTCAAAATCATCTTCATGAAAGCAGAAGCCCAGATGAGTTATTCAATGGGTGAGAGATGCAAACCAGAATAACTTGGATTGAGAGAAACCTCTTGACTTCAGCTGGCCCAACCTCCTGCGCAAAGAAGATTTGACTTTCAAATATCAGAGCACATTGCTCTGGACCTTGTCCAGCCAAGTCCTTGATATCCAGTGCTGAAGATTCCCAACCCTCTCTGGGTACTTTCTCTGCTGCTGAAGTCTGCTCATAGTAAAACACTTTTTTTCCTTGTGTCTGTCACGAATTTCCCTTGTTTTGGCCGGTGTCTGCTGCCTTAAGCTTCTTCACTGTCCATCTGAGCAGAGCTGGACTTCACCTTCTTTGTGTCCTCCCCTTAGATAGTTGTAGGCAGAGGTAAGGTCTTTGCTGAGCCGTTTCTTCTCCAGGCTCAACATTCAGCTTTTCCTCCTTTGTCATGTGCTTTAGCCCCCAACCACCTTGGTAGCCCTCTGTGGAACTTAATCTGTTCTGTCAATGTCTGCATTGAGTTTGGAAGCCCAAAGTTGTCCACAGTTTTCCATCTGTGGCTACACCAGTGCTGAAAAGAGGGGAAAGATCTCTCCTGTGACTTGCTGGCTTCCGTCTTGCTACAGCTCAGTATGAAGCTGGGAAGGATGCATTGCTGACTCAGGTTCACTTAGTGTCCAACAGGACACCAGGTTCTTTTCTGCAAAACTGCTCCCAGGCCAAGTGACTCCCAGTCTGTACAGCTGCATGGGGCTGCTCCATCACCACACACCCGAATGAATGGAAAAGGTGTATACTGCTATGTAGACAACCAGGAGGCTGTGAGGAGTGAAGTCCTTCAGAGCATGGGAGTGGGGGGATAATATTTGGCCTGATATAATCACAATAGCTTAATTTATATCAAGCTGTGGTGTGACCTGGTGCTAAATGGGGAAACAAAGATGCAGAAACACCAGTTTCAAATTGAGCAGGCCTATAACAAAGCAAATCTCATTGAAGTTTTGCAGAGGTCTTCGGGCTTCTTCCTTTTTCCACTAGAGGGACCCAAATGCAAATAAAAGCTTTAATTTGTCAGCTGGGGAAAAGCGTCTGTGGGGTCTGGTATATTAGCATTGAATGAAAGACAGTATTTTCTCCTTCTAGTATTTGCATTAAGAACCTGATTCACCCTTCTTTGAGTTTGAGGTGGAAATCCTCAGATACTTCAGGTTAAGTCCTTGGATCCCTATTTCAGAATTGATCTGCAAAGCTTAAATAAGTCAAATATTAATAGCTAAGATAGCTGTAAGCCAAAGACAAACCTTTACCATTAGTCAGAGTTTGTCCTTTTGTGGGCAGTGCATATATCATTTTCTATGTCCAGTTTGCCAGTGACCTCTGTGATGTGGCTCCCTGACACTGCTCTTTTCTGCCAGATGACGGCAGAGCATGGTTTCTGTTTCAGCTGACTGAGGGGAGGGAAAAAAGAAATCACTGCTCTTCACTGAGTGTTTGAAAACTATTAGAAACAAAAGGGATGGGGATCTGGATATTCTACCCTGGCCTTTGGAAAGAAAAGCAAAGGGAAAAAATGCTGAGGGGAGAAAGATGGTAGCTGATATTTTGGGGGGTATCATAGTGGAAAAAGCATACGATTAAGCCTTCCTACTCCCACCCAAACTTATCCATAACAAGATTCACTTACAAAAGCTGCTCTAACTTCAAAACACTGCTGATTAGCTCCAAGTCAGCTGAATTAATGGCTTGCCGGGAAAACCAAATCTGAACAAGGTACTGGGGAAGGATGAGATAAAGTCTTTATTAAAATGCTGAGCTTCCCCCTTTTCCCCTCACTTGGAAAAAGAAATGGCTAAGCACATGATCTGGCTTAACCTTACACACCCACTGGCTCTACCAAAAAACAACCTTGATGTCTTCTAACTACAGAAGTGTTTAAGAAAGGAACAGAGATTTACCATTGCTTGGGCTGCAAAGCCAGTTTGACTGCAGAAAGCTGTGACTGTCTTGGTCCAGCAGGATTGCTCAAGGGTTTTCCTTAGAACAGGATCTTGCTTGGAAATGACTTAGTTCCACTGGAGGATGCTGGGGCAAAACCCATTTGGAATGTCTAGGCTTAATGACCAGGCACCTTGCACACAGGATGACCCATTGCTTTCTCATTCTTCTGTCGCTGGCAGGTTTCTTCCTGTGCTCCACCATCAAGAGCTTCACAGCCTAGCCATTCACTTCTCTTCTGATCACTTCTTATCAAGATTAAAAAGGGAAGGTGTCAAAGTCTGCTAGAAGTAGGTCTTCTGGGGTGCCTTCTTCCTGTCTGCCATGCTATTGAAAACAAAGCTCCTTTCTGTTCATCTTGGCAGGGCAGAGAAGATAACTCAGATGGGAACTACATTGAAGAGGAGGGTGCTGGCCCTGTGATCAACAGTACAGAGTCTAGAAAAGGGAAGAGGTAAGGGGCAAAAGCACATGTACCTTATGGTCAGGCATGGGTCTACCATGCCCATTTTCACCTGCCATGTTGTCCTCACTCATGGACAAACTCAGACATAAGAGTGCTGGAGCCCTCTGAAGGAAGGGCAGTGCCTTCACGCAGCCCCTGCTCTTCTGTGCTGAGACCCAGACCCCATCCCTGCATCAGGGAAGGACTAACATGGGGGCTGATTTAGTAAAATTTGGACCTAGAGGCAGAGTCCACCAGCAAAACAGGAATTTGGGATTTACACAGTTTTCCTAAATTCCTGGAGCAACAAAAGTTCTGGTATTTTTATGCTGGTAGGATTGCTATGGTTTTGCCAATAGAGAAATGCTGTAAAAATAGCACCAAATGTTGGTGTGATTAAGCTGGCAAAAATGCCAACTAGTGATCTGGCCTCGGTACCCAGACCCACTGCTCCTTCTTTTGTTTTCCTGCAGAGCTTTGTATTTCTTTCCTGCCTTATCGTTACCTGTCCCACACACTTCTCATAATCTGCTGCTGACAGCTTTCTATTAGGCATAATTTCCTGACCATCTTGTGTATAACTGGGACATGCTGTAAATTTAGAGATTTATGTGGAGTCGTATGAGCTGTGCTCTTGAGACACTTGAAAGAAAAACATTGAAATGAACAATCTTGGCAGGAAAAGTACAGTCAGAGAGCTGTAAGACCAATCCAGAAGAGGTAGTTGAAGCTAGTCAGTGTGAGCTGGTTAAGATGAAACAGGCCCTCAGCTTTATCACTGCTTGGGACTGAGCCATCAGTGACTGTAAGTGCTGTGATGTGATCTTGGGTGAACGCTTGACAAGAAACCCCCCTGATTTGCAACATATTCCTGCATAAAGATCACCAGTATCTGGAAGCCAGGTGGGCTCAGAGAATCCTGAGCAGCCAGGCTCAAAACTGCAAAGTTGAAACACCTTTCAGTGACAATAGTGAACTCTCATTTCGAGGCATCCCTGCCTTAACAATGGCTCTTGTCTCTTCATACGTCATTTTTTATTTCTGAAAGTATGCTGGTTTGCAGAAGAAGCTGAACTCAGCAGTCATGGATGTACAGGCAGACTGATTGCTCACCAGTAAAACCAAGCAAGTCATTAGTGGTTCTGGGTTTGGGCTTATAATCCTAACGACCCCCAACCCCCAGATCTGCAGAGCTGCTTGGTGCTGAGGTCAGTCTGGTACAGTCTGGTAGTGGCACAGCCCTAGCTAGTGTGCTATGCCTGGTCTTACAGCAAAACACTTCCTTTGCAGCTGAACTCTATCAGCTGGTAGGTCCCTGATGCCAGCTTTGCTAACCCATGCAGAGAGAGGGTAGAGGGGCTGATGATACTGGTGACTGTCTATAGAGTCTCCTTAGATACTGTGCAAAGGAGAGCAGTGTCCAAAAGAGAAGAGGAAAAAAACTCTGCTTTTAAAGAGGAAAAAAATGTTAAAAAGAGGGTCTTCTCAAGAGCCATGGCCATGCAGAAGCCTTCATTACACACAGTCAGCCTGACATCTATGTCTTTGCGGGTGGATTAGGGAAAGAGTCTGCGCCTAATTCATTGATCAGCCCTCACTGCTCCTTGCTAAAGTAGAGCTGACAGACATGCAAGAAAGACAATCTGAATAACTCAATTGGTGTGACATACAGGTCTGTTCTTATACATGGAAAATGTAGTTAGAGGCTGACAGAGGTACTGAAAGTACACGGTGAAAGCTGAGGTTGTGTGATGTAGTATAATTCAACAAGACAGGGCTCTCTCTGACATTGCTGGTGCCTGCCCTTCACATAATATCTGAGATTCTGTATCTCTAGCCTTCTGCAGCATCTCAGAAGCAGAGTTGAAAATATTTATTGCTAATCTACTCGAAGGTTTCTGCTGAAAGCAGAATGTATTGAGTTGTTTAAAGAATTGGAAAGCTTGAGGTGAGTTATTCCTACTTAGGTCCATGTGATGAGTTAAATCTTTGGAGCATTTTTCATGCCTGTGGTGATACAGTCATGCTGCTGTTTCATTTGTGGACTGCAGTGGGAAGTTTTCTAAGATTCGTAGGGTAATTTACCTTTGTCCCAAAACTCTACATAATGTATCTTTAAAGATTTAATGCCAACTTCAACATACCTGTGACTGGTTTGATATTATGGAGAATTTTTTGCCATGGACAGGAGTTTGGCTGTTTTCTTAAGAGAGATCTAAACTGCATCAGACATCTTTTTACATCAGGGAAGATTCAAAACCATCAGACCTTGGTAAGAACAGCAGTTTAAGACATTCTCAGGACAAAGACTTCAACATTAAAGTAGCCAGTTAGTAATACAAGCTCCATTGTCAAGTGGTTTTCTTTCAGAAAATGTATATCCTATGGTAATCCTCATAATTTTCACAGTGGATGGTCTCCCATGGAGGACGGCAAGACCACTTCCTGGGGGAGGTAGACAAACCCAGAACAGGCAAGCAAGCAGGAATCAATAAATTAAGATTTTTTGATGTTCATCAAAGTGGAACATTTTCTATTTATAATGTTGTCTGTTGATTGCCAAGTACTGAAGTTGGTTTTATTTAATGTGGTTACTTGTATTCTCTCCTTTTCAAGGGTCATCTAATGAAAAGAAATCTTGAATTTCTCTTTTGTTGAAAACAATTTTGAACTCTCTCTTGATCTCACTCAGAATAGAGTGAGCCAATATTAATTCCATGTGATAAATAAGTACAAGAAGAGAACCATGAAAATGGTTTGCTTTGGGGTTCTGACAGAAGATAGTAAATGGTGACTGATGTGCTGAGGTCTGGACCATTGTATATGATGCCATTATATTCCTTTTATTCCTTACCTGAAAGCACAGTAGTATTCGTGTGCTTGAGATCCTTTATATCTACTGCTGTAAGTAGACAAGGAAAAAATTATTGTAGCTTCTCATAACTGAATGCCAGGAGAGATATCAGAAATTTTCATTTTGTTGCTGCTTTAGATTACAGAACAAAATTAGTTGCATATGTAATAAGGCTACTGATGCCATGAGAAAATGATTTGTGACTCATGAGAAAACTTCTTAGCCAAAAATATACAAAGATAATTGGGAAATGATTTTTTTTTTCCCTATGTGGCAAGACATGTCAGCCATGTATTTCTCACCACATAATTGGCAGGAAAAGAAAGCAATTTTATAGTCTTGTATTGTGCTACAATATGTTGGTTATTGTAAACCTTTGCAATCACCCAATTACAAGGTACCAAAGAGAAATGAGATTCAACAATAGTTCAGGATTCTACTCAGCTTATAAGTACCTCCAAAGCTCTCAAAGTATCCCACTTTTCACATCCACACATCTATTGCCTTTCTTCTTTGACAGTGGGCAGATTAAAAGAAGTGGGTCCAACCAAAATATGTTAGGTTTAACTCTGTGTGCTTAGAGCAACTCCTCATCACACATCCACTGCCTATTTGTCCAGAAATGTCCATAGATGGAACTGTAGTCATTAAATCACTTTAAAAGTACTAATCTTCCAACCTAGACACTGGCAGATGTGTTTCTTTCATTTCAATAGAGAAAGAACAGTCTAATCCACCCCTTTGCAACAGCTGACCTCTTAAATCTAGCAGAAGTACCAGCTCAGTGCTAATGTTACCAGTCTTTGGTTGATGTGGGAGGCATTCTCTTTCCACCAACCTAGGAAATATGTTTGGGTTGTAAAGTTTTTCCTGGCATTGCAATGCTTTCCTGCATGCAATGATGGCATGCTCTTTCATCAGGAGGCTAGTCTGATGATTAGCACCACAGAAATGTGAATAACAAGAAAATAAGATCTGTATGATGCATGTATCACAGTGAAAGTTCAGAACTTAATAAGGTTTTCATAGTTTAAATTTACAATAAAACTAGTCAGTTTGACAGTTGCAGCCAGCTGCAGTGACTTGTAGGCTTGAGTAGGCTTGAAGTCCTCATGGTCATCTGTTGCGAAATTCAAACCATATTTTCTCTTATTAGGATAGATATACATAGTTATTTAAACTCACAGTAATAACGCTATAGTTCTGACAAAGGGGAACTAATCCATCTTAGGATAGGGATAGTTAGCAGAAAAAAAATATGCCCCATCAACTATTATTTTCTTCACAGAACCCTTGCTACATACAGTGTGTAGGGTGAAAAACATTAACTGAGATGGGGCGGGACAAAGGCTGTTGTCTGTAAGGTCCCAGCCTCATTAGCTACAGATTTTGGGAAGTGTGGAAAGAGCAAATACAGGGATTTCAGAAAGAGAAAGTGGGGCCTAATATTTAATGTAGTCAAATACCACCCTGGAGAGCTGGATTCTTGCCTAGCCTCTGAGCTCCTATGTGACACTGAACTGAGCTTTCCGCAGGGGGGAAGTGGCCCTGCTGTTGGTGTAAGAGCTGGATGGATGTTCGCCAGAAGATGAGATCCTGGGGACTGGGTCTTCCTGCTGCTTGAGAAAACTGGAAACTCCACTTCCCTGATCCCAGGGTGATGGGATACAGAAGGGGAAAAGGGAGCTCTGTGGCACATTCTGGTGTTAACCCACGATGTCACGGAAACAAGCCTGCTTAGGTCAGTGCCATGGATCCAGAAAGCATTCATGTTGCTGACCCGCCATCAGGTAAGGACTGAAACATCAGAGTCGGTGTTTAGATAGGGCTAACATTTCCTGATGCTCAAATTTTGGCACATTCTTGCTTGGAGTAGTGATTTCTACCTTGCTTTTTGGAGTGTCTGATTCTCTCCAATCTTTGGCTCCCAACTTTGTTGATCCGTCATCCAGCTGGTGACAGCTTCCTAATCCTTAGGTGTTGTGATACACTGAGTCACCAAGAGCTGTTCCACCTCTGGGCCAAAGAAAATGTTTGGCTTCTACCTCTGCTCATGCCAGGGGTCTCCCGCCACCACCCCTGCCTCTAAGCTGGCGCCACACTGGAATCCCCTTAACCTGAATCCCCATTTCTCTTCTTTTGTTGGAATATTTCAACATAGCATGTAGCAAGACTGACACAGAGCATCTTAGCCTATGAACATGTGTGGGTAAGGAGGCGAGTTGAGGTGCTGGAAAACGGAGGAACTGCATCATGGTGCAATAGATCTGGGAATTGAGGCCAGATTTCCAGATTTTCTCTTGCTTGCCCTTGGAAAGACAATCTTTCCTTTAAAAAAATGGTCCATGGTCTGTGCCCATGCAGCACCTTGCAGTGGATTCAGAAGTGATGGCACTTCACCCCCTCATAGCACGACATTGCACACTTGAAGGCTGATCATCAGATATATCCAAAAAGCCCTCTTTGCTCTGAATTCTGCTTCATTTTTCTGAGTAAGCGGAAAGTGAACTCCTCAGATTGAATATTAATTAAGCCAAATAAATGTGAACCAGAAGGGAAACAAAAAAAAAAGTGCTAGTGAGCATCATCCACCAGTCTGTGGTTGGATAATATGTTTGGAGAGCATTGCTTCCTGAAAAGAGCTAATGAAAGACACCAAGACACCATTCGTGACTGTGGCTCTTATGTTGAGAAGTCAGCAAGCCCTCACTATGATTTATTCAGGAAAATCCATGGGAATGGTGAAGAGGGGGAAAAGGAAAGAACAGCTTAAACTTCTGGTGCCAGAGCTCCAGGAGTTCTCTGGCTGCCACTTGTATAATTCTGTGGATATCACATAATGTTTCTTCCCCCTCAGCTCAGCATCATGGACCTTGCGCCTACTCATTTTACCTTGTTCCTACTTCTGCTTTATCTTCACACCATTTCTCTTCTGACCTCCACCCACCTCTGTAAGGGAGCAGGTCTCCTTAAACAGAATGTCCATGTATTGTTGTCTTTTGATTAACACCTTTTCCTGTGACCCTGCCTGTCCAGCTGAGCTCAGCTGTCAGTTCCTTGTGGCTTCCAGAGGACATTCCTTCTCCACGAGCCAATATACTCCATGAAAACTGGTTCAGTTTACCTTAAATTAGGCACCCACTGTGTGGTGAACTGAATTGCTAAATCAAGCATATTGTCAGGAGCTCTCTCCATGGGCCCACAGTTTTGAGAGGCACCTGATATTTGAGGGAATTGCTCCTGGTCTCCATTTGCCTGTCCGCTGTTGGTCCTAGATCACATCTGCTAGCAGTTTGCTGGCATCTCACATGCTCCATGGCAACTCCCTTGTCACAAGATCTCCATGTGTAGGCAGCTGAATTGCGGTCTAGATACTGGTTGTTCCTACAGGAGTGCTGTAGGATGCTGGTCTCCAGCTCTGCCACAGCTCTTCCCTGCCCAGCCATGGGTGCCACAGAGCCCATTCCCATACCTGTGGTTCTGCTCAGACACTCCAGAGCTTTGCCTGACCCTGGTTTGCCTCACTGGTCCTGATCCTGGTCCTGACCCTGACCCCAATCTATGTCTTAACACCCCAACATGACCTTGGCCTCATGGAGGTGCCTTATGCCTGAGGCTGTGGGCTGATCCCAACTTTTCCCCGTAACTGACTCTGCATCCCCAGCTGGAGAGTTTGCTAATGAATTATTGCATGCTTTTTGCTTGGTTGGTTTAAACCAGTGTTGTGGTCCATGTGGTGATGAAAATAAGCTGTAATATAAATGGCCACACTAGAAACGTTGGCCTCAAGACAAGAGTCACAGATTTAATCACAAATCACATTTAATGGGGCTGCATAGAAGCCAAATGGAGATAAACTGAGCAACTTCTGAAAAAAGGCAAGCCATTTCAAATAGAGCAGTTGATTTATTATAACTCATTTTCTGTGTACATCATTGAACAGGTTTTGTGTTTATGAATTCTGTTTCAAATATTTTTCTAATACTGGGAAACAGGCCTAACCCAATCCTTATATTCCAACATTCCCACAATTTTAGCAGTATGACAAATGTACACCTAATTTCTAGTTTTCTAAATAACCACATCTTTCCAAAGGAGGGAGGCAGTATCCTAGATCCATACAGCCCTTAATCTTCAAGTGTGCTAAATTTCGAGCCAGCTCTGAAAGCGACTACTTCACAGCAGAAGTCCTTTTTCTTCTTTCTTTTCTTTTTTTGTGTGTATGAATACAGTCCAATGAGGTGTAATGAATCTAACACTTTGCTGCAAGGAAAACAGACACTGCCAGGTGCAGGCTGAATTCCTTCTCCAGCTCAAAAGCTCTGGTCCTCCACTGCTCTGCAGAAGGGCAATGTTCAGTTTCTTAACATATGAGATATTCTTAAGGTGTTTAAATGGATCTGTGACACACAGTCCTAAAAGAGACTCAGGCTGTTCTGGAATGGTGCCTGAGGGTCATGTGGAGTCTCCTAGGGTATTTCTAAGGGCACCAAACTGAGCCCTAGGTCATTATTAACTTGGTGGATGTGCTATCCCTGGGAAACATTCAAAGCCAGGGTGGATGTGGTTCTGGGCAACTTGATCTAGTTCAAGATATCCCTGCTCATCACAGGGGGTTGGAATAGATGACCTTTGAAGGTCCCTTCCAACCCAATCTATTCTATGATTTTATATGATGCTATGATACTATGATTCTATCTAGTGCACATGTAGTGACATGGGGACATTTATCTTCCAGTTTGAAGCTGAATGTCCCCATTTGTGCTAAATGAAGTGAGTTAGAAGGGCATAGGCTGGGCCAACTTGGTATGATGCTGCACAGAAAATGTCCAAGGAAACAGCCCAGCAGTGGAGGGGAGGCTGTGGGACAGCCACACTCAGCACAAGAGGTTTGACAGGACTGTAACTCATTGTCATCTGGTATGAGACATGATTTGAACATGGGCTGTTGTAACTACTTAGAGAAATTGCAATGTGACTGCAGGCCAAGCAGAAAAAACAAGTGATGTTCAGATGAAATTGATAAGCCATTGAATTGTCTTTTCCTGCATCGTGAATGGATGGAGCTTAAGAAATAATTTTTTAATGGGAAACATACCCATGCATTGCAAACAGTTCTGAAAACTGTCAGGCTGGAGGCCAAGCAAAATAAGTTTTAGGATTTTCTCGGCTCCATAACTGTGTTATTACATTGTATGATAGAAATTGGGCTGTGGCATTAATTCTGCTCTCAGACATTAAAAAGAAGAGGAAGTATGTCTTTAATTGACAGCTGACATTTCATTCATAGTGTATTAGCAGAATTAGCTTTTTGTCTACTGAACTCTCTTCTATATTTCTGATAAAACGATTTAACTATGGCACTAAGAAACTCTTTTATTTGTGAATCACTAATTTGTATCAAGCAGAAAAGAGGAAAAGTCCTGGGAGACAGAGAAGAACTGAGATATTTTTAAACTGGGGGGATAAATCTATTGGTCTATATTTTATCTGAAAATCCATTTTGAAAAAAACCTATGACCCTTGCAAGCAATATTTGGACCCCCCTGAATGCCCCATAAGGGCGAATGACATTCTATGCTCTCCTTGCCACTGGATTCACCTATTTGCATCCTGTTTTCAGGATCACAAGTTTGGGATGTGGTGGGATGGGAAGCTAAACCTGTTCAGGACTTCCCTGAAATCAGTGTCTGAAGGTTACTGCTGGATTGGTGCTTAAGTCTCATGAGCAAGAAATACTTTCTCCTGTGCACTTAATATAGTTTACACATTTATCATTATTACTGTCTTCATCTAGACACAAAATCCTATGTTTGCAGTTTTGTTTTGTCCAATGAGGGAAACAACCCCAAACAAATCTTTAAGGAATCCTCTTTTTCATGCTATTTAAGAAATTAAGCTGGGGTCTGTGACAGATGTCGTGTAGATCATCCTCCTTTAGGAATATACAGAATTTTGGCAAAGATCTTGTGAACATTCCACACCATTTCAGTGGTAGTAGGAGGGTCAAAGCACCTTGAGCAAGCATGGGTAAGTTTCACCTCCCAGGAGCAAAAGTTGTGGGAAAACATGAATTTTCCCTCACTCCATCGCCCATTGATGCCCCAGCCTTCTAAAGGCTGTCCAGATAAGTCCTTCTACCATGGGCAATGGACGGATATTCTCTCTCACAGTCAGTGCAGCGGTGTTGATGAGTTTGGTGGGAAACACATGTTCACTCCTGAAAGATATTGGCAACATGCTGAGGTTATTGTATTATTTTATGAATGCTGCAAATTGCTCTGAAGACAGAAACCCCAATTGTCTCTTCTGCCCTTGGAGATAAATTAACCTGGAACGTCAAAACAAAATCATTGGAGCCTCTAATCCTGTCACCAGCCTGATTCCCTATGTTAATTATAAAAACTGTTGTTGATTGTTTCTGTTTCTCACTTTTCCTCATTGTGATAAATTGTCCATTAAAAGATAAAAAAGCCCACCCAAATGCATTATGCTGATTTCCTCTTCCAGCACACTGGCTAAGGATAGTAGAGAAAGGTAATGACAAGTTGTATAGCATCTGTTCTTGTTTATAGAGCGCTCAATTGTAGCTGAATAGCTTGCCAGAAAACGTGAACTATAATCCATGGAACTGAACAATCCTAGTAAAAACACCCCATCATCTTTGTTGTTACTACTCATACAAATATACTGTGGAAATGAACCAGAGCTTAAGGTTTGTTTACCATTTGGTGTCCCTATTCTTTTCCTTTAGCAGAGGTAGAGACAAATAATTTAACAAGGGCTGGAAAGCAGCATTTACAAGGCAAGCATCTGAACATGGTGTGCAGATGAGCAAAGAACAATCCTTGCTTCTGATGGGTCATTAGCAGATTAAAACATCTTAGCTCTGACCCTGTCTATGCGGTGTGAGTGTTTTTGAGGCAGTGCAGGGCTGTGTTCTTCATCAGTCCTGGACAATGAAGATGTCCCCAGGCATATTGCAAGGAACATCAGTTCAGACCCCAATTCAAGAAGCGTGTCATGTCTCACTGCATTTTGCTTTGTTGTGTAACCCCTGTTTAATTTAGTGAAGTGATGTTCCATGGTGCTCAGGACTGAAAATGGAAAGAAATCTTTGAATTACAGGAGCTTCGTATGAGGTCTCAAAATACAGATTTCATTAACTAAAAGCAATTTTTCTGCTTCTCAATCAAATTGGGAAACCAAGAGTTTCTAGTGACATCCCTGGGATTTGCTGAGCATTGCCATTTAGGTGTGCTGAAGTGAGTTAGGAGTTTCTTTCCAGACAACCTTTTCTGACAGAAATGCTGACGACAGCTCTTCCCAGTGAAACATCACCACAGAAGGACAAGCCAAATTCCTGCAGTACTTCCCATGTCTTATCCTGAACTACTTTTTGCCTTATTTTGTGTTTGTGGTTAAACAGCTTCCAGGCTTTACCAAAGAATAACCGCCACTTAATGCAGGGCTATGTGATATATGTTTAAGTGCTTGGGGGGTCTTTTTTACTATAAAGTACATTGAAATGCAAGATACCATATCTGGTTATAGAATAGCAGTGAGTGTATTAATTGTTCCCCAAGATGATAAGCAATTGCTGTTATTTTAAAATCAGAATACAAATTTATCTACCCCTTAAGTTTTGAAGACAAAGCTGAGTGAAAATCTTCGCAACACTACATAATATTAATTCTTATAAATAATAATTATATATCGCTACCATATTTATTTTGATTAAATGCATGCTGAAATTGAACCAGTGAGGTTCTGACTTGAAAAAGGGGAAAGTATTTTCACATGAGGACAGTCAAACATGGGAGCAATTTGCCCAGAAATGTGCCATCTCCATCCCTGGTGGGTTTTTAAAGACCAGATCGGATAAAGCACTGAGCAACCTGGTCTAGTGTTATGAGTGTCCTTCCTTTGAGAGAGGAAGGTCCTTTCCAACCCAAACCATTCTATGATTCTGTGATTCTATTATTTATATATCCATGGCTTACAGCCAGGAGGCTTTAAGCTGGCTCACCATCTTTGAGAGGAGATGCTGCCAGACCTACTGCCCATTTGGAGATCTCGAGACAAGGTAAATGCCAAAAGACCATGTCTACATGTTTGCATGGTCCTTGCTGCCTTGGCCTTGTGTGTCCCCATGCAGAAGCAGACAGTCTGTGTGTGTTATGAGAGCTGAGGAGCATGGCTTCCTGCTCACAGCCCTGCCATCACCAATTTCCCTCTGATGTGCTTATACTGCTTTCAGAGTCAGGAGTGTTTCCACTGGCTCACATGGTCCTGGCCCCAGAGTATCTGTACTGTGGTGGAAATACAAACATGGTAAGGGAGTGTTGCTGCAGGGGACACTTTACTATTTGTGTGTGTGTGATTTAGGGGGTGAACCGATGTCCAGTGTCCCAGTAAAACTGGTTCAGCAGTTGCTCAGCTTGTGAGTGCTTCTCCTAAGTAAGTGCCTCCTGACAATAAATACCAAATTGATTTATTTTTGGTTTTAATTGTCTCTGCAGAATAAGTTTAGGCTTAAAAATATATTGCTATGTGAGACTATGCCTTTTTTCCTAAGCTACAATGCTTTGAATTCACTACTGATCTTTGACACAAGTAACACAATACTTAGATTTCATTCTAGATTCTGGTCATTTACCTTGACCGACTTCAGAACAAGTTCCTGCTAAAAAGGAAGGTCACCAAATCAAAAACATGTCTGTGTACCTTAAAGTGTCTCAAGCACATTGTTGACTGCCAGGTTGGCTAGGAGAACAGAACTGGTCCTTGCAGTTAACTGCATAGTTTCTTCCTCACTGATGCTTTTCCAGAAGGGGTGTTAGCACAAAGGAACATGAGTTGTTGAAATGCATAAGCAGTGAGCACCAGATGCAATGGGGTTGCTTGACTTTTCTCTCCCCCATTGTGCCCTGATGAGTTTGGAGTGGGGTCCGGTAATTTAATTTGTGATATCTTGAAGACTACTGCAACAGCTCAAAAGCTGTGGACAGAGGCAAATAACATTTTGTAATATATTTATTGAAGGGTAATGCAAACCAGAGAAACCTATAAAGAAGGGAGGAAATCATATTCCCTGTCTGGGAGGTACTGAACTGAATTTTAAACCAGAGAACCAGACATGGCTGAGACTGAGAAAGGAAGGGGGAGAGTTCACCCGACTTTCCCCGTAAGAAATAAATTACTGGTGAGACCACACAATATTCTTCCAGTTTTCTGTCCTTCTGATCTCCCCTTACAAGTAGACATGTTCACATTGTGATGATCTTCCCCATTTTTGGAAGTATTGCCCTTGATAAACGTTTACATAAGTTTCTTTCATTTTTCTCCCCAGAGGGTGAGTTGTTCTTGCAACTGAAATCCCTGCCAGAAAGTCCTACCCTCTGATTGCTTCTAGTATGTGGAGAGTAATAGGACACTGAGACAGTCAAGCTGTTTTTACTGTGTTAGGCAGCAGTTTCCCTTCATATACCACCATTGCTGCTGAATAGCATAGAATGAGAAAAAGTTCAGTCTCTGTAATGAAGTCAATAGCTCCTCATCTGAAGAATAAGGAATTTCAGCCAAGAGATCAGAATAGCTTGCTTTCTCTTCATTTCTCATTTTAGTTTCTACTTTGTGTTCCTCAACACGTACATTACCCCCTTTGTTTTGCAGTCACTGGGGGATAAATTAGTCCAAGATCCTGCTTACTGCTACTTCAGCACTTATACCATTTCTGATCAGCCTATACTTAACACGTAACCTATACCCCTTCTGAATTTGTCATAAAGATTTCCATGGGAATTGTGTTCTCCAGACCAGATTCTGCTTTATTATTTCAGTGTAAAAACTACAGCACTTCCACTGAAATCCTACCATTTTTTATCTCCATCCACATCTATGAAATTTGTGATTCCCTGGAAGAATTCTGGATTTACACTAAGGTAACTAATAAGTTGAATATGGCCGTAAACAAATTTGTTGTGAAGATTTACTGCACCAAATAACCGCTGTGGTTATAAATCTAAATTTCAGGCAAAATGAATTTATATTCTGATGCTGGTGTTTGAAGGCACAAGGTTTGGAAGCTGGTTTCAAATAGATCTCAGGATTACTGTTAGGTACTTTTTTCTTATTACGCTTTGTAATAGGCAGACTAAAGTTCTGCCTTCTGAATTTTGCATCATAAATATAATTGCATAGAAACTTTACCTTTGAATAAAGTGTGGCTTTCTTGGAGTAAGAAGAAGCAGAGATTACAGGTAACTACAGATGATGACATTCAGAGTTTCTAGCACCATCATTCCTCAAAAGATCAAATTATCCGGATCAAATGTTCAAAACTCCTTGAGGTGTCCAACAAAATTTTCCTCCAGAGGAACTGCATCTTCTGCCCATTAGTTTTATAAAACTGTTCCCCATTCATTTTTCATACAAATGCACTCAGCTGAAGTTGGATCCAGTCAGACTAATTCGGTCAGGCACATTTTAAGGTAACACCTATATTTTGAAAGGGTGTAATTTTCTCAACAGTCTGGGGACAGGCTTGGACAACTGAATAAGTTTTCTAAGTCTGATTTTTGTTTGTGGTAGAGTCAGGTATGTTAGTTCATAATAATTTTACATTTTCTTTAATTGCTAGTCTCTATTAGTCTCTTTTAGTACCACGGCTGCTCTGAGGTATCCTCATCCTTCGCATGTAATTTTGGGAAAGTGAGTTCCTGGAGTCATGGTTGCTGGTTGTGTTTTCAGAAGACATCACATACCGTTTCTAGTGGGCTGATGGTGTGCTGACAGCCCTCTTTGGTTCCAGCCCTGTGTGAGCAGCATGGTTTCCAAGTCCCTTTAACTTATTCTGAAGGGATTGTCCCCAGCTTTTGACTCTGGCCCTGCCATCATGATGTGTTTGCTCTGTTTCTTACTGTAAGGTACATCTGTGACTTTGGGAGCAAGGCTTTGCTATATAAAGCTTGATCCTCCAAGGCACAGACACTGCCCTAGATGAAGTACATGCCTTAACGTAAGTTATGTACAACAATTTTTGTCCCATCCATCCCACATGAATAAGATGTAAATATGTATTTAAGCATCTTCCTGACCTAGCCCAGAATGCTCAGACTTTTACAGTCTGAACCCATTTCCTATCATTTGTGAATCCCTGTGGTCATAGTTTGTACAGCTTAAGCTGTGATGGTCCTCAGCCTCTGGCATGAGTCACTCAGAGGAGAGGTAAATGAGGATGCTGTGGGTTTTGGAAACTCAGATCCCTGGAAGAACAGTTATACTTCATTCCTCTGCCTGTACCACACAGATCAGCATGGTGTTGAAACCACACATGGGTTTTGCACGGGCTGCTGAAGAGCCAGAAAAATACAGTGATGTGGTGCTCTGTGTCCTGGTGCTCTGGGAATTAATAACAGTGTCCTGCTGTCATCCCCACACCTGCCCAGCAGCAGGGCCAGGCGGTATTATCTCCTTGCTCCACAGTATGTGAGATGCAGCACTTGGCTTATCATTGGAACTCATGGTAATGAAGGAGAATTCTCCTCACTGATGAGAAAAGGTCTGGATGATCCCAGGACTGACATGTGACAAATGAAACTTCTTTCCATTTATTTATCAGCTATTTATAGTAGGATGGCCAGACAATGACCTAAGAATACTTCTTTTCAAGTCCAAAGAGAGTCTGCAAGTACAGCTCTGAAAGAGACTGAAAAGGTTTGGGCACCCCCAACTGTCCTGTATTTACCAGCACTTTACTCCTTCCACTTTCTCTAGGGAATATTCCCATTTGAAGCAAGTTGGCTGGAACTCAAAATTCATAATGCTCCCTGCCCCTTACAGCTTCTGTTCTTCAGCTACAGACAAAGTATTTTGTTCACACCAAATCCAGGCCATGTAATCCTGGGACCTAAATCTCAGTTTTCTGTTCCATTTCTCTCTACTGTTGGAGGTTCCTGTGCTGAATTGAGGAGTTAGATTACTCTGCTATGTAGGCTCAAATCACCATTTCACAGGCTATGGATGGATGGGTATTTAAACTGCTTTGCCCGAAAAGGGTCTTGGGAAATATCTGTATATCCCAGGACAAGATGGGTAATGATATAAATGAAGGCAGTATGAACCATAACTGAATGCAAATTGTATTTGAAAACTGACTGTCAAGGAGGCGTCCTAGGGAAATATAAAATAAGTTCAAAGTTTACCATTGGTCATTAGCAAAAATTATTTGAAAGCACAATCTAAGCACAGTCCCAAAAGTGGTTAAAGTACTTTTTAGGGTTTCCTTCTGTGGCATGGTTTGGAGGTGACCTGCATTAAGCTTGTTTTGAAAGTCTGGCACAATAGGAGTTCAGTTCCTGAGAATATATTTTAAACCCCTAAATTTGTGTTTCTTGGTGAAAAAGGTGGCAGAATAGAGTCAGATTTACAGCAGAGTTGTGTGTTGATGTAAACTCCTGAGGACAAAACTATATTTCTAAATCCATTTCTGCAGAAACAACTTCTTAAAGATCCACTGTTGTTATGAAAGTGTGATTGCCCTGTATGTGGTTAAAAAAGGTTAAAAAATGTACAATAATCATGGAGAGCAGCAGACAAGAAAGGAATAGTTGTATGTTTGCTTGTGCATGAAAATGCTCTTTTCCAAAAACCTTGCAACTAATCTTTTTAGCCATGGCAGGAATAGGCAGAACTGTAGCCTTGAATCAATACCTGTGGGAGATGATGACTAACAGACTCAACGAAGTTTTCTGTTTGTAGGGGAACGCTTAAACTTTTGGAGTTGGTACCAGCTGTTCCTTTGAACAATGCTGTACTTATGATTCAGAGCAGGGCGGTTGCGTTGTAAGCAAGCAAAACTGATTATTTCCCTTCGTATGCTTACTAAAAAAATATTTTTAAAAATGGAAAGAAACTTTAGGTGGGCCCGAAAGATAGAGGAGCCTCTAAAATACTCGTGAATCAGTTTTCCTGGGATAACTGCATCCACATGTGAATTTATTGAAAACACATGTGACTTTGATAAAAGATTACATTTAAAGAAGGGGCTAGAACTGGGCTATAGACAACAGGGTACTGTGTTTCATCAAACACTGAGCTACACATTTTCGAATGTTTCATGTTAAGAGAAAATGTTTAGATGATTTTAAACAGCGCACTACTCCATTTCAATTGGCCTGCTTATCGCAGACCTCTTATGAGTGTTTCTGTTACAGAATAATCCACCAAGGCCATTCATCTGGTTGCTTGCTTGGGGGAAGAAAATCGAGTTACAATATGTTTACTCTAAGGAATGGTATTATGTATTTGCAAGGTTTAGACCTGGGTGAGCCATCTGGGGAGAAGAAACAGCAAACACAAAACTTGCCTGAGATTCATCATCATCATTAGCTTGCCCTGCATTTTCAGTATATGAACTGATAATAACTAGCATGTGCTACAGTTCATATTAACAAAATCTCTAAGAGAAGCTGATAGTTATGCATTTAAAAACAGCTGAGATATTTTCAAGGTAATTAATAGAAAATAGAGAACATGATCCAGTTTTGGGAAAAAAAGATGTTTTATATAACCAAAACTCAGGTCATGGAAACGGTACTGTAAATTGTATATTAGGGTTTAAGTTGCACTGTGGTTTTAAAACAAACAAAAATAGTCTTGGGGCTGGGTTCAGCTTTCTCTGTGTACACAGAGTGCTTTGAGTATATTATATATAGCTAGATTCCACATGTATTGAATCCTCTGTGATTTCAAAGTCTCTCTCCTGCCATTCTGACTTTTATAATGAAGCTTGAAGTCAAAGCCTACACAAGACCTTTGGTCTATTATTGGTCCAGACAGGTTGGGCTCTGTAAGTAATAGCTACAGAAATAAAGCTTGAAATACATCACTGCCTTTGACTTCTGCAACCCAGTTATGAAGTGTTTCTTCCTGGAGGCAGTGGTGTTAAGTAGTCTGCAATAAGGCCTGAAGTCCTGACTTGAGTAATGCTGTTTGCTACTGTACCTTAGTGACAGTGATACGTGTGGACATTTTACTCCAGAAGTGCAAGATTATTTTAGACTCATAAGCAACAGCCAATGCCAGTCAAAATTAATAGGTAATCTCATTATTTTTGTACTGTGTTTGGCAGTTTATTCTATCTTCAGGAACTAATTCCCATAATTATAAAATGATTTTCTGCTGTTTAGAAAGGCTGCAGCTCATAATGCCACCGTTTCCATAGTAGGAGATAAATTGTTTCAATAGACCTGGCTGTCTAGTCACATGAATGTTAAGGAATGTAACAGATTTGAGATTTCTTCCCTTCTGTGCAATTTGGCTTTTAGGCTCTGAAGTTATGAAGGAGAATAGATGATGATATTGTATCATTACTCAATCTAAAAATAATAGTTGCCTAAATTAGATGAAATACAATGAACAACATTGCAATGCACTGGTAGCTGGTTTGTGAAGGTTTGATTTCCAGTAAGACACATGACACAAACTGGAAGATTTGCAGCAAGAAGAAGGTAACCTTCAAATCCTGAATTTCAGTTTTCCTCTGAGCTGGAAGAAGGGAACCATCCACATATGTGGTACTTGATGGATTACTCCCCTCTGTTTATTATATCAGTTTTGTTTTCAAAAAGTGTGGTTTATGATTATTTGGTTTGGATAGTAAAGTAATCCCTGACTCTTGAAAGCCTCCAAAGTGTTTACCGTTAGCAAACATGATGCTCATTAGAGGTCCTTCTTCAAATGCAGAGTGGATGTTGTTGTTTTCCTTTGTTAAATGAAGACACTGCCTTCAGGGCCCCAGTTTCTTTCACAGTCTGCTTCCTTAGGTTCAGTGGAGGAGTTAATTTTCATAACTAACTAAATAATGTACTTTTAATAGACATTTACAAAAGGCATATAAACCAATAGAAGTATAATAGACTTTGTCATCCAATCTTCTTTAAAGCATGGAAACAAAGGGAAGTACTTGCTTGTCCTTTATGTTATCACTGAGTGTATTCACGTAACTACTAGCTCTGACTTTCTTCCACTGGCTGTTGAGTATCAGGTCTTGTCATATCTTTTTATGCCTGAAGATCTTTCAATTGTCTGTGGTGCTGTCCTACTGGTATATTCTGACTGTGAGTTTCCTATTAGCATCATTCAGTGTCGGATATGTTTTCGCTTTGTAAATAGCTGCACAGTGTCCTGCATGGTCTTAGCTACACTGTATTGGCCAACATGCAAGGGTATCTGTGTTTAACAAGGACAGAACTAACAACAAAAATAAAAAGACCATTATTTTCACTCTTTAGTGGGGCCCTGAGGAGCCCCAAGTCTACTCTTCAGTGGCCGACAAGCCTGATGTGCCTGCCCACAGCTCATGCTATGAAAAACTTCTTCATTGGGCTTGAAGGGGCGGAATGTTTTGGCATTGCCTACTTTCTCCCCACCAGCACATGCTGCTACTATTATTTCTAAGTTTCAACCAGCCTCCTAGTGTCTGTTGCTAGGGGATGTTAAAGATCCTGCACATAATGTGGTCTACAGACGCTGAATTGAATTTTTCAGCTTCTGATTTCAGGAAAAATCACTGCCTTATATTCTGGCTATTTTGGCTTGTCTATACTAGTAACTAAACTAAACAAGACGGGGGCATAGGGTGAGAGCTGTCCTACAATAGCCTGTATTGTGTAATATTGGCATGCTTGTTGGCATGGTTTTGGCCCATGCCAGCTGTATTCTCCCAGACAGAGCCCTGGCATGGTTCAGGAACAGGTCAGGAACTGTTTCTAATAAGAAAATCAGATTAATAATTTTTTTTATTTTTTTATTTTTTTAGGGAAGAATAGTGTAGCCATACGGATGCAAACTGTGTTGTGCCACTGCATGCAATGCCAGAGAACAATCCTTGTCCATTGTTTTAACTAGATAGTTGTAGCTTTTTATGCCTAAGAAGCAGACAGTTGCAGTTTGTGGAGCCAGGGACTGTTTTTACTTCTTTAATCACAGTGTAATGTTGTACTAACTGAAACTAGACAGAGCAGCATGTTTTTCATGAAGCAAACCTGGAGCAAGTTCTATTGCCAAGAGATTCCCACATGTGATGAGCAGCGCGGTGTAACTGAACTTGTACTTGAAACAGAACTACATCAATAATAGCATATGATCTATGTTTTATCAACAGATCAACATAAACAGTAGTGTGCTGCTTACTTAACTTGTGATGGCTAAGATTAAACTATCACTGTATCATAATACCCTTTTACACTGGTCTCCTGAAGGTGTAAATTGAATAGGAGAATTACTCTGATTGGCAGCAATCCAGTATTTGACAGGTAAGTGTAAAAACGTGCAGCATAATAAAGATGCTGGCTAGGTCTATAATTTCCATTACATCTACATACATGGTAATATTAATCTCATGTAAATTTGGTCACCTAAATGGTAGATGCTCAGTCACACTTTCTAGTCTGGCAAGCACCTCTACAGGCTGATTCACACCATACTCAGAGAAGTGTTGGGGACAGGAGGAACAGATTGCGTTCTGCTGAGTCCAGCTTTCTGTGATGATAGAACCTCTTTGGGTTGATGTTATCCAGACATCATTTATCATGCAACTCTTTGCTTTTTTACTCTGTGCTTTATATGTTGTTTTCCAACAATTTTCTCTTAAATTTCTAACTGTCATAAGACCAGATATTTATTTTCCATCTTTGTTTCTACTGATCTTGCATGGCTTTCACTTATTCTCTCACAGCTCAATAATTTGTTTCAGTAAAGCTGAGTCAAGGGCACACCAAAATGATTAGTAAAAATGTATTTTGGGTTACACATCTTTAAATTTCTTCAAACCTTCATGAGGTTTCATGAAGCTCATTTCCACAGCCCATCGAGGTCCCTCCAGATGACAGCATGACCCTCTGGTGTATCAGCCACACCTCCTGGTTTTGTGTCATCAGCAAATTTGCTAGGCTGTACCCTGCCCCATCATCCAGATCATTAATGAAGATTCTGAACAGAACTGGACCCAGTATTTGGTCACTCCAGCTTACCATGGTGAATCTAAATTTATCAAGAGTGACCTCACGTGGACATCTGCCACGTCCCTCAGCACTCATGGGTGCATACCATCAAGGTCCATGGTGTTATGCATGTCCAGTTTGCTTAAGTATCACCTGATCCATGCCCTTCACTCAGAAATACTATCTGTCCCTCCCTCACAGAGCTGCTTATTGCTCTTTCCCTTCCCCATCATTTCTAGTTTAAAGGTGTCCTTATGAACTCATCCCTCCTGTTAGTGAAAATAGCTTTGCCCTGCTTGGGGAGGTAGACCCCATCTCTCCCAAGCAGATGCTGATATGCAAACAGGGTCCTGTGGTCATAGAATCCAAAGGTCTATGCCAACACCAGTTCTGCAGCCAGTTACTGACTTGTCCTATTAATGTCCTTCTTCTTGCACCCTTGACCCTCACCAGCAGGATTGAGGAAAACACTGTCTGGGTCCCTGTACCCTTCATTACTGTCCATGGAGCTCTGTAGTCACTTTTGTTACTGTTCAGGTTTCTCCAGGCAGTACCGTATGTGCCCACACGCAATAACAGCAGGAGCTAGCAGTCAGTCATATTTGAAAAATCATGGCAGTCAGATGAAGTTCCTGACAACTGGAAAAGGGAAATGTAACCCCCATTTTCAAGAAGGGGAAAATGGATGACCTGGGAAATTACAGACCAGTCAGCGTGCCCTCAGCAAGTTTGTCGATGACACCAAGGTGTGAGGTTCTGTTGATAGGCTGGAGGGAAGGAATGCCATTCAGAGGGACCTTGACACACTTGTGAGGTGGGCTGATGCCAACCTCATGAAGTTTAACCATGACAAGTGCAAGGTCCTACACCTGGGTTGAAGCAATCCCAGGCACAGCTACAGGTTGGGCAAAAAGGAAATTCATGGTAGTCCTGCGGAGGACTTGGGGGTGTTGGTCGATGAGAAAATGAACATGAGCCAACAGTGTACACTCACAGCCCAGAAAGCCAACCGTATCCTGGGCTGCATCAAGAGGAGCGTGACCAGCAGGTCAAAGGAGGTGATCCTGCCCCTCTACTCTGCTCTCGTGAGACCTCACCTGGAGTATTATGTGCAGTTCTGGTGTCCTCAATATAAAAAGGACATGAAACTATTGGAACAAGTCCAGAGGAGGCCACGAGGATGATCAGGGGACTGGAGCACCTCCCATATGAAGACAGGCTGAGAAAGTTGGGGCTGTTCAGCCTGGAGAAGAGAAGGCTGCGTGGAGACCTCATAGCAGCCTTCCAGTATCTGAAGGGGCCTACAGGGATGCTGGGGAGGGACTATTCATTAGGGACTGTAGTGATAGGACAAGGGGTAATGGGTTGAAACTTAAACAGCAGAGGTTTAGATTGGATATAAGGAAGAAATTCTTTACTGTGAGGGTGGTGAGGTACTGGAATGGGTTGCCCAGGGAGGTAGTGAATGCTCCATCCCTGGCAGTGTTCAAGACCAGGCTGGATGAAGCCTTGGGTGGCATGGTTTGGTGTGAGGTGTCCCTGCCCATGGCAGGGGGTTGGAACTGGATGATCTTGAGGTCCTTTCCAATCCTAACTATTCTATGATTCTATGATTAACAATCATCATTACATAGTGGGTGTTGTTCTTTGAAGTGGGTATTAAAGACAGTATTTTCATTCAGCATAAAGTGTGTTTTTTGAAGAAAGCATAAGCTTCCAGGGGAGAAGATCGGGTGATAGGAACCTTCCAGCACATGGAAATACAGAAACTGAAATCTTCGAGTTGAAACAGAAACATCTAAACCAATGATAGAAACAAACAACAGAAACATCTAAACCAATGATAGAAACAAAATACATCAAAGAAAGAAAATGAGCCCTGTGAGGCAGAGTAAAAGAACAAACATCTAATATAATCCCATTTTTTTTCCGTAGCTAGGAGGCAGGAGAGTGAACAAGAAAAGGCCGTAAGACAATTTGGTAAACTGCTATGGCAATTGCTATAGCAAGCTCATAATGAAACTCTGCAAAGTGAAACAAGAGAGGGTCCCAGTCTTACTTGGCATTCTCTTTGCTGATTGCCTGCATTTGTTATTCATTTCAGAAAGCTCTTTGAATAGAAATTAAGACACCCCCCACCCTACAACAAGCAAAACAAACCCTGCTGTTTATTCCAGCTAATATATAGAAAGCCAGAGGAAGATGTAGGAACACTATGAATGCCAAGTTAGACATTAAACTTGTAGTTTAGTTGGCTTTAGCATTTTAGAAGATGACATTAAAATGTCATATTACTTTAATTTAGGGCTGGGAGCCTATATTTACAAGAAGGCCTTAAATAGAGCATTCATTTTAGGTTTGTTTAAGTCTCTTGCTCTCTATTTTTTGAAGGAAACAAGACAAAGCACTGGCTATAAGTTTCCATTGAATATGTCTGTTCTGTTACTTTTTGTATTGCTAATACTGATTCCAAATATTGCTTCTTTCCATTGCCATTTTGAATAGGAAAAGAAAGCAAAGATTTAATTCCTCAAAAGGCAACTGCTTTAATTTCATCTTTCTTGCCATAGTAAAAAGGTTAAAATGAAAGACTGATGACAGTTCTCAGGTTTATAGTCTCTTTCAGAAGCCCTGGGAGAGATGGCCTCATTTTGCTTTGCTTATTCAGGTGAGTAAACTCTTGCCATGAGCTGTTGACAAGACCCACCAGTGGTCAGCAAAGAGTTAAGACAGTGTGAGAAGTGGTATGGCTGGGGTCCTTCCCCGACACAGTGAAATCCACCCGCTTAATGCCAGACTTTTGCTTTAACGTTAGCTTTACTTTAAAATCATTATCTAAAGGGTGGGAATCAACCTCTTCAGCTTGTAAAGCAGAAAGTTTGGTTGGAAACAAAATCCAAGCCACTTTGGTAGGCCCGATTCAGTTACTCTGATTCATCAAGTGAAAACAAGCCATTTGCCATCTGGTAATTACCTTGGGGACTGAGGTGTAAATCCCTGTTCCTTAATCTTCTGCTCTTTAAGAAAACATTTTCTCCTAGGTGGTCCAGATGGTGAGAGGCCTTCAGACAATGCATAGAGGTGACCAGTGATGGGCTGCTCCAACGCAGCAGGAGGTCCCCAGGATGCACACAGTGAGGGAGGGAGAACTCTCCTTTGCAAATGGTTTGTCAGACAACTGACAAGCGCCATGTACATGTGTGTGAGAAAGAGCTTTGCAAGATTACACAGCAACCCTATGTGAAGCAACTGAGTCCCTAGGCTTGTGGGGACAGTTGGCAAGGATGGGACCAGGTACAGGCAGAACCAAATGGTTTTTCTTTCTCTGTGTCTCTATGTATGTATCTAAACTACTGTTGAAATGCCTCTCTCCAGGGGTACTGATTAAATGACAACCGTATCCATCCTTACCCACTCGGTTCAAAGAGAATTGCCCTGTTTTCTTTAGAAATCTAAGCTGCAGGGAAGAGAACTCGACCAGGCATCTGAGCTGGCCATCACAAGAAAGAAGAAACAACATTATTTTAGAGACTGATTAGCTATGGTATCTGTAGCACTTCTCTCCAAGAAAGAGACTCCTCCTTCTCCTCTTGTGACTTTAGAAATGGTCAGAGGCTAAATTAGGCCACTGAAGAAGGAGGCTGCTGTTTCTCAGACTGTGACCTGGGTTATTCACATAGTCCTTGGCAGATGTCAAATAGCTCAGTATAGGTTTTTAAGTCTCCTTTTAATTGCAGCTCACTGGGTTTGGGGTGCAGGGCTTTACCAAGGGAGTACCACCTGCTCCATCATTGCTCTGACTATCAGGCAGTATTACTTCCTTAGCTCTGAAAAGGAAGAGGCAACGCAGCTGGAGCATGGACCATTTTTTTCCTATGCTCGTGTCTCTTGTACACTCATGGCTTTAATTTCCCCCTTCCCTGTTTTCTGACCTAGAAACAGTCACTATGCAGCACTGGCATGAACTAGCAACTGAGCTAACAGGGAGGCAGATAAAAGTATTTTGGAGAGCTGCTGCTGTCAGATGGGGAATTAAAGCTCCTTTACTTCACCAGGGTGTGTATCAGACACTGCAGATGACCCAGCCCTCAGATAATCCATCCTCTTCTACAGGAACTACAGCTGAAAAATGTCATCATATAACCTGCACCCACAGATAACCTTTGGATAACCTCCATGCCTCCAGAGCTGCTGCACAAAATCACAGATGAGAGCAATGAGGCATCTCAGGGCCAGGGGAGCCCAATAGGAGCAACAAGCAGGACCTTGAAAGAGAGAAAAGAGAAGGAAGGCAGGAATGAAGAGTAAGTTTCCTCTCCCACTAGCCCTCAAATGGGTATAAGCCACATGATGCAGAAGAGCAAGTTTTCTTAGAGGCATTAGACTACAGGGTGCAAAGGACTTAGCTAAAAAATGTTGCCTGAAAGAAGAGTTAAGACCCAGGCATACCTGGGCAGCTTTAAGATCTCAAGAGGAAAAAGACAGAGGGCTGATAGTTATGCCCCAAACTCATTGCCCTTTCTGTTCTTCTCCACCATAAGCCCAGGTGCTCAGAATGAAAACCAACCAAGTAGGACACCATTTTATCCCCTTGCAGAGATCTTGGCAGGGGCAAATTCTACCCTGAGTAGTCTGTGCCCTTCTGGCGATGTCACAGTGAGGTTACACAGATGGTATCCTTTTGGATATTTGGATATTTTGCTTCAGCCAGTTTCGAAGTATGCTTTTCCTGCTCAAATGTCATTTTTCTTGTGTGTTGCTCACAGAAGTGTCATATCAGAGCTATTCACGAAACCTAGCCAAATCTCATTGTAAAAGTGCCACAATTTGATTCCAGTGAGCAAGTCCATGGGCTTGAATAGGGCAATCCCCATCCATCATCCTGGGAAAACCATCGATGAACACAGTTAAAAAAAATAAATAAAAATCAGCTAGCCTGAGCATTCAAGCTGAATTAGAAGTTGTTCTTTGGTTTTGAAAAGAAATTAACAAATTATAGTAGTATCAACCCTCTTTGCTCCTGCCAGAAGTGTAGTATGGAAAGTTTTAAAGGCAATTCTATCCTGCATGAGTTGATGTTGAACTTGAAATGATCTAAAACCAAAGCTATTTTATGAGATGTAGGCACTAGGAGGCAAATTTAAAGCTGCGTTTCCAACTTAAAAGTTTACAATTTCCTGACTTTCCCCATTCCCCATTATTTTCCCCCATCCTGTGTGATATACCTTGAAGGAGCAGAATGTTTCTAATCTGCATGGATTAAGCTCGATTGTACCTCCACTAACATCAGTAAATGACCATACTTTAAAAAACCAAAAGAACTCAATTACTTAAACTTAATTTTAATTTCTAAATAATTTTCTTTTAAAGAAAATTTCTTGGCTATAAGTATAATGCTAAGGAATGAGTTATAGCAATTAAAATCACTTAGGACCACAGCTGTACTTCTGATTAAACATTGACTACTGAGTCTGAAGTCTGAGGCTGAATTAAGTCCCTAAGTAATGATCTTACTGTTGACTGAGATGTGCAATTGACTGAATTTTGACTGGTGATTATGAAAACAAATTATTTTTTCTGTTTTCATGGCTGTCTCCACATCCTTTTAGGATTTTTTTTAACAGATATATGGAGTATGGCAAATGAAAAAAATTTTGCTATTGCTGGAATGAAAACAATATTCCACAATGAAGGGCTAAAAAAGGCTCATTAGAAAATGCTGAAAGAAACTGTTATAATTATAGAGAAATGTTTACAACTGTTTTTGCCAAAAGCTGGTATCTTGAATTTAGCTGCAAAACTCTGTGTTGCAATACTGGGGAAGTGTATTAGATGCCTCTGAATTTTGCCACAAATCCACTCTTGACATGACTGCCTATTCCAATAGCACATGCCAAAATGGACTTCTGTTGTGGAATACCAGCCACTAATTTGGTCTCTTCTCCAGTTTCCCCAATAGGATGATGTTATTTCACCATTCAAGACTGTAAAGCTCTGGTACACTGTAAGATCGTTGCTCTACTCAATTCTACCTACTTCCCATGTGGCATTTACAGGTACAATTTCCTCATCCTTGTACAGTTTCTTACAGAGTTCATACATGTGAGTCTCCCTGGCCTCAACATCCAGATGTGAAAATTATTAGCAAAGTCAATGTAATTTCATGAAGAATTCAAAATCTCAAGCACAAAAACCTGTCCATTGATATTTCACAGAACCCCCAAACCAGTTTTCAGCAGCCAGCTACGAACACAGTGTTCGTGGATCATAGACTTTTCTTCCCATGCAGTGTTATTTGTTGCTGCAAAGAAGCATCTTAGTTGCCTGCACCTTTGGAAGTATGTGAAGGCCCACATGCACTTAGGAATGCTAAAGCTGCATTACAGACAGTAATGCAATGCCGATCACTTGTTTTATGAACAGTCTCATTTTTTCTACAGAACTTTTGCAAATCATTTATCTCTCTTGAAAGGATCACACAGTCTGAACTGAAAGGAGGGAGCATGATATTAACCTGAAGGCTTGTTAAACTGCACTGTGGTTATAAATTTTGTGGAATTCCTTTGTATTTACTGGAACTGCCAAAACAGATTTAATCCTTTAAGGCTTCACGATGTGCATTTCTTGGCTTGTGTGCTGTGGCATTTTCATACTGGAAAGTGATGTGTATTTTCCATATACACTGTGGGCTTCTTAGAAGAATGGATAAAATCTACTTATACTGAGGATAATGTAAAGACTGAGCAGCCAGGAAAGAGAATAGGAATTCAATGGGATGATTGACTCATGTCTCAGACATTGGGATATAGGCTGTGTGTGCTGAGAGTTCACAACTATGTGTGTCTGAGGCTTTGCCTGAGCACAGAAGACTTTCCCTACAGCCATGTAGCTACAGCAAACCCACAGAATCAATGTGGGGATGGCTGTACTCCTGTGAGCGTGCTTATGCCCATGCAGCTTATTACAGGGTCTATAAACATCTATACATAAGTACAGTGCTAACAAATGCAAAGGGACCTTCAAGAGCTCAGAGGTGAAACAAGACTCATGCAGAAATTAAAACGTAGAAGGAAAAAGAAACTGAAGTAAAAGAAAGCTACAGGTTATTAAATTGGTACTATTTGTGGATTAAGAACTACAGGATTGACTATGTATTAAAAGTCTCTTACTCTGCAAGAAAACGAATGATTTGCAGTGCCTTTATTTTTATTTTCTCAGCATGGTGAGGGACAAGACTGGTTGAAACATTCACATCTTCCCTTCTTATTTGCATTTTTAAGGGGAGAATGTTTTTACTTAAATAAAAATAGGCACAAATGTGTAACTATTTCTGTTGATTCCACTAGGAAGATGGTCCTGGTTCCTGCTGGAGTCAGTGAGAGTTTGGCCATTGACTCTATACAGCATAGATGCAGGATAAACACTGCATTTGCATTGCAAGTTCAGGTTGTTACAATTACAAGTGAGTTTAAATGCTTGTGTTTCACTCTGCATTGCAAGTTTCCAAAAGTCTCATATTGTCTGAATCTGTGATTTTGGTTTGGGCCCACCTCCAGGGCAGGGAGAGGCTGATTAGCTGTAGAATCCATCTGAGATCTTGGTCAGCGATATTTTTACATTTTGTGGTTCAACCGATGTGTGCTGTAGTATGAAAGCAATGCTTTTCACTCATTAATCAGATTGCAGAAAATGGGAAGCACATGATAACTAAACAAACCAAAGCATAGAGATGAAGACAGGGGTTATGGTAACTTAGCCAGTGTGAAAACCTTTATTGGACCAAGGAACACAATCAGGAAAAAAATGATTCCTGATGAAAAATTTCATTGGCTTTTTGCTCTGTTGATATTGGTTGTTTTTTTTTTCCCTCAGAGGTATTTATAAGGTTTTAGTCTAATAAAAAGAATAAAATATTAGCTATTACTCCTTCAGTAAGAATAGCTAAGAAAGGAATAGTTGGTTTCTAAAATCTCTGGAAACAAACATGCACATATTAATAGAATTCTTACAACAATGTTGATATGTTGTTCTATTGAAGATGACTATTATTTGCTCTTTAGGGCTTTCACAACTGAGGTAGAATATATTATGTTAAAAGACTCAAAACCTAAGAAACTTCACCTCTACTTACCAACCATAGCTTGAGTTTAAAGTTTTGGGATTTCACTGGCAGTGAAAGGATTTAAAATAATGTGGCAAAGGTATCTCCCACTACCCTAGGATGACAGAAGCAGATGCTGCACTAGAGAAAATAAGTCTCTGACTGCTCCTTTAAGTGATTTTTTCCTCCCTGCTTCTCACAGCCAGTGTTTAAGGGATGTTTTTAGCGGGCATAGGTAGCTCCAGGAAGTTTGAAGGGTTTCTTTTGAGAAGAAAAGTAGTGCTTTCAGGCCCCACACTCCTCATTGAAAGGAATACCACATTTTGCCCATGCACCAGGTAAAAAGTGCTTTCTTCAGGTTTGTTTTAAACCTGGTGCTTGTTGACTTCCTCAGGCACCCTGAAGCAATGGCTTTAGGAGAAATAAGCAGCATTTACTTCCTTTTGGATATCATCAATCCTTATTTATAGTCTTGTCTACTGTCAGCCAAGCTCTAGCTCAGGCTCCAGCACCTCTGCCATGCCTGGGCAGAGACAATCTCAGTACATCTGCCAGGGGATGGGGCTGTGGTAGGCTTAGTCCTGTCTGTGCCTGAGTGAGGCAGATCATGTGGAAAGAATAACAAGGTGTGTGTGTGGCTTTCCTTTGGGAGGTCATTGTCATTTCTCTAGTAGATATGGAAGAGCCAAGTTTAGGAAAATGGGTTTAAACTAGCACATTGAGTATGAACATTCTGTCAGGTTTTGTTTTGGAATGACAGTAAATACTGCATCTTTTTTTAATGGTAGATATTGCCTTTCTTTGATTCCTGTTTTATTACCGTGTGCTCTTGTCTTGGTTGTGAATAGTAACACAAAAACACCCCCAGCCCCTCCATCTACAAACAAAAAAAAGGAAGGTGTCACTATCTGTGAGGTTCCCAAAGGTCAAGACAAAACAACTTCCACTGACTTAGTGGGGGGAGAGTCTGGGTAGGAACCAGACGGATATACTGAATCAGCTGAGAAATGATGGAGGACAAAGAAAGCCTTAAATGAAAGGAGGAACTGTGAGCATATGTGTGTGTGCACTTGTATCTGTAAAGCAAAACTCCAAGTTCCAGAGTGATTGATTTATTTATTTCCAAGCACCTCTCATTTGGAGAGCTTCCTGAGCTGTTCATCTCATCTTCACCCTGCTTATAAAATGAAGAATGATATATAAGGCTGCAAGATGAGGAAATAAATTTCTTTGCAGAACAAAGCTTAGCCAGGATGGCTCACCACAAGACATGCTCTGGCCACAATCATAAGGACTGTAGTCACCAGGAATATGAACAAATCATTAGGAGATAGCATGAACCTTGAAATGCAAGGATGGAGTGGTACACAACATTTGGTTAATAGGCAGTCGAAGTATAATAACATTGACTTTCCTAGGGAGAAAGAAGTCTTAAATTCTGTGTGCTCTGTTACTGATGAATCAACGTTCAACGTGAATTTAAGGCCTCAGTCTTCAGGGTTGACTATATTAACCCACATGTATCTCTGTGCACAGTTAAAAAGTTAGAGGTTACTCTTTGTTGTATTGTGGCAATGGGGTACTGTTGTCATGACTTCTGTGAGAAAAATACGTGAATCTTAGAATTTGATTTACTGACCCAGACATCTGGGTAGAGTGAGCAGTCATCAGATTTAATCAGTGCATGTATGTTTTTAAACTGTAGGTGACACATAGATTGCTATACTTGTTTTTTACCACGATTGCATGCCAGGGTAGTTTTGCCTTGCAAATTTAAAGCTATCCTTGTATTTCAGAATAGTCGAGCACTTAAAACACTTTATAAAGCTGTTCCATGAAATCCTGCCAAATATCAAACCTGGCACCCCAATTTTTAACTTTCAAAGGAAACAGCATTCAAGTATTTGGGTTGTTTTTTATATTTATGCAAAAAAAATACAGTAATATATCCTATGAATTTTGAGTCTGAAATCTGATTATTCCATGAGGTAGACTAATGCAGTGATATGTTTATGTGAAAATTCAGCAGTCATTCTTTCACAGGGGTGCTTACTGTATTTTTTCAGTGATTTCCTTCCAAAATAATTTTCGGCAATTGCAAATATCTGGCCTGAAGCTGTCTCTGTGTAACAGTTGTATTTTGCAGTACTACAGACTGGCTCCAGGGAAACCGCTGTGGTCTCTCTGTTCCCAGGGTTTTAAAACTCTATTGATATGATAGACCATAATGAGTCAGAATGAGGATTATGGTCTATCAGTAAATAGCATGGTATTATGCAAGTACCATAATATAGTTACTATGATTTTTTTATGACATATTCCTGGAAGACTCATTCATTTGTGTAATAATAACTCACTACAGCATAACTTATGTGTAAAATGAGCAGAATTATGCTTTGGGAATGCAAATAGGAATTGCATCAGTGCAGGTTGGAGGTGCAGAACAGTGGAAAGCAGAGGCTGCATAGTTCTTGATGGGAAACAATAGCCTACACATTTTATTCTGAGTTTATCTTTTTGTGTTCTTAACAGCACAATTCTGTAGGACTCCTGAAATTCAGGTTATGTATAAATATGAGCTTCCAGAATACAGAGTAGAATGCAAGCCAAAATGAATTGCCATAGTTCCTTTTCCTCTCAACTTCCCTTTGCCCTAGGGAAAAAGGCCACTAAACCAAATTCAATCTTATCTTATTCATAATTCTATTCCTTCTCTTTGGCTTTTATACTTGCACTGAATATAGTAAAGAACTTATCTAATTTCAGGTGACTTTCTCCAAATGTGAACAAATTTCCTATTTGAGAAGTCAGAAGCAAAAAAGTGACAGAAGGTGTTGGAGGTTTAGGATTTCACCACAATGGAGGGAAGGTTAATAGGACTTAGAACAAGCAGAAGCTCTTGGGTATTACTTTTCATTTGTAATGTTCATGTATATCACAATATACTTTTGAGGGTGATCTCATGGCTCATTGACACTAGCAGGAAGAGACTTCTGATTTTAGTTTGTAAGGGTACTTTCCTCCATGAGATGGGAAGAGTCTGTTGATGCGTCAGTGAAGTATGTTTTACAGAGAGGGTATATAGCTGTAGTAAAGAGGTAAGGAAAAAGGAAGCTTTGATTATTCTTTTCTCTATTTAAAGAAAGAATGAACAGGAACACTGGCTTGTGTATTTCTTTTTTTAAAACAGGAATGAGAATTCAAACCAGAAAATCATAATTGTGGATGAAATAAAGACTGGCTGGAACCATAATCAGAATGCAAGTCAGAAGATAATGCCATGAAACCACAGAGCAGACATTTGAGTGTACACAATGTTTCTTGGTGGCTGCAGTCACTACCAAGAAACGAGAAGAGAACCTTTCTTGCATTCTTAACCTCACTGGTCCTTACTTCCTTCTAAGGTCAGAAAGAAGCAGTGTTTGCAGAGTCTTGATTCCAAGTTTCCATATACAGAAAGAATATATAATTATTTCCAACCTGCATAAATTATTGTATAGAAAGAAACCAATCTAGGAAAAAGCGTATGATGTGCAAATGAGAGCTCAGCATTTATCCATGTCTTGTCTGCAGCCCTCTGCCCAGCACTGCGTAAAAATATGGCTGTTGCTGCCCTCATCAGAGATCTGTATAGAAAAGAGGTCAACCTCACATTGCAGCTCTTAGCATGCTCTTAATGACTGGAAAGCTAAACTCAGTTACAGTTCAGCCAGAGAGAACAGTATTCTGCATGATTTATGTGACATTGTGTGTGGTAAATGAGTGTGTTAATGTATTTTTTAACTCCATATTTATTGCCTGGCCAGACTTCTCTTGTTCTGACCATGTGCTCTTCTCTGACAGATCAGGAAAGTCATAATAAGCAACTGTTCCTTTTCTACAAACACTCTTGCATTTGGAGCCTTGCAAGATCAGTCTTCCCTGTTTCTCTTCCCATCGAACAATGTAATGGAGGAGACACAGAGACCATAAGGAATTGTGACTTATTTTAAAGATGCTGGAACATAGTGTGCAATGTCCATCCTCTTTGATAGAAAACTCTTTTGCTTTCAATATTTCTACAGCTGAAAATGGACATGAAACAAAACCTATTGCTGTGGTATGCCAAGTTGTTTCTCTGTGGAGAAACAGCTTAACAGCTGCTGCAGCTAATCAGGATGCAGAGAAGTGCAAAAGGAAATCAGGATGGCTGAGCCTTCAGACATGCATCCACAGTCAATGGAGTCAACAGAAAAGGACAAGGACCTGAAGAGTGACAATCTTTCACTAACCGATCACACACTGAATGATATTTCATATAGAAAAGGCTGGCCTTTGGATTATACATTGTAGATGTAGGCTTGATCTCCTATGATAGAATTCAGCACTAAATCTCCTGCTGAAATTATCCTGAAATATTTGGGTGTAATTAAATAGCATTTAACTTGAAATATGAGCTGTTGTGCAGTGGCATCTTACTGCCATAGTGACAGCATAGGCTGAAAAATAGATGCAGTATGCTAACTCAGTGCAATCTAACAGACTTATTAAACACTATCAATAAATACACATCCACTATTCTATGTGCATGGAAAATCTTTTCCTGTGTAGGTGTTATCTTCTTCTCAAAGGAGAAAACTCAGTGCCATCTCATTTACCATTTGATGCTGCCCATGTAATGTGTCTTTGTGAGATAGAGGTAGTACTTTACTGTCTGTAGTCAGCATGTTTAAAATATATAGTGGAGACACAAGTAATAAACGCATTATCAAAGGCTATCACAGTAACACTATTTGGACTTTCACAGAATCACAGAATCCCAAAGGTTGGAAGGGACCTCGAAAGATCATCTAGTCCAACCCCCCTGCAAGAGCAGGGTAACCTAGAGTACATCACACAGGAACTTGTCCAGGCGGGCCTTGAATATCTCCAATGTAGGAGACTCCACAACCTCCCTGGGCAACCTGTTCCAGTGCTCTGTCACTCTTACAGTAAAGAAGTTCTTCCTGATGTTAACATGGAACCTCCTATTCAACACCAAAGAAGGACCTTCTGGGCAGGTTTCTACTCAACGTGAAAGTACATAGACTTTGGTGTGTATTTGTGTGATTCCTCTTGTCATAGGAGACTTAAGGGCAGGAGTCAATTGCCTCTTCATAGGGTTTTAGCATACCTGAGATGTCCAGGGTACCCTTGGTGTATGAATGGTACTCTGAATAGATACAGATCTGTTCATCAGCCCTCTATGGATGTTTCAGACACCACAGGGCAAGTCAAATGGCACCACACTTGCTTAGGCAACTGAATCACCAGCTGACTCAGCTCTGTCATCATGGCATCATTCAGCAATAGGGCCAGTAGCTGTCTCCTTCTTGATAAGGTAAACTAGTATCTAAATTGACCAGAGGTGTCACTCAGTTGTTTTAGGCATTAAGTATTGTTTGAGATGCCCTCAGACATTCTGCCTTTGTCTGGCCTCCATATGTTGCTCTGACTGGGTATAGATCTCTTACAAGCTTTGTGTTGACACTCCAAGCACACAAAGGCCCAGATATAAGCATCTTTGATGGCAGTAAAACTGAATGTTTGGGCAACTGAATTGATCACTGGATCTCCAGTGACTACAATAGGATTTCTGGCTCACAGGTAGGTATGTGTATGCAGATATCTGGTGTTTTACTCCTGAACTGCAGCCTTCCCAGAGGGTCAGATTTTGAGCCTCATTCTCCCATGTTAAGCTGAGCACATTAACACCTGGGAATCTGGTCCTGACAGGTCTGTGAAAGATGACAAAGCAAAGCAGGTATATTCATATCAGACAGCTGTGTAGATATGTGAAACTTTTAAAGGGTCTGCATCAACACTGGAGATTCAGCAGGGCTCCACATATCAAGGTGTTTACAAAACATGGATTGAAATTTTAGACATCCTAGTGTGTGGTGTGTGCATGCTGCTGCCTTTCCCTACCAGGGCATATACAAACTTTTGAAGACAGAGGTTTTGCCTGCATGGAATTGTTTAGCTAGGCTTAATTAACCATGAATAAACAATAACTTAAGAAACACTATACTTTCTAGAGCAATGGTCATTCTAGTCTAGTATTTCATCACCAGCAGTGACAGAGAAGATTGTTTACTGGGACACTGTGTAAGTCTAGTCCTTTTAATATCCTTGCTAGTTTTTACAGAATCACTTTACAGACCTGTTTTCTATAAATTTATCTAATCCTTTTCTGAACCTGAGTTTACTTGTTTTGCTCTATACTGAAAGCCATTTATCAACACACTGTAGTCAGCTGACACCTGAACAGTCATGTGTGTTGATAAGCTAGTATTTAACATTTATATTTCAGGCATATCTTCTGACCCAAGAAGTTCTCGGACTTAGGTGCTAGACACTGTAAAAAGTTGGACTGTCCATAATACATCTTTTGTACAAGGATTTGTTGTTCTTTTTCTTTTTGTTCCAGGAAAAAAATAGCATTTAAAAGGAATGTTATCTTTGTGATTTGGCCTAATTTTTTTTCCCATTGATAAAAGGAAAAAAAACATGAATGCTCTTATTTAAAAAATATTTGAGTGGAACATTTGTTAATGTTGTGAAATACTGGTAACTTTGAGTCACCATGTACTGAGTTGAGATATTCTACAGTCGCAATGAGTATCAAGTCTGTCCTTCTGTTCTAATTTTTGTCTGTGCCCATTTTTCATGTTGACTTTGACAGGATCAGGATGTAGACTTAGAAATGCAACATTTGTCTTGCAGTGATAAAGTTTATGCCTTTAATGTTACCTTTCAAGGACAAGAGAAGTCTGACAAATTGCCTTGGTAGTCTCAGGGTTTACTCGCTATAGTGCTTGTTGGTTATGAGTGTTCCCCATTTATTTCACACAGCTACTGAAGTTCCAGTTCGTTAAAGCAATTTAGTCATACACATTTCAACAGGACCAGACACCTGCTAAGAGTTATCCATGTTCTTCTGAATCAGTCTTTGGCTGGAAAGCTGTCAGGGGCCATCTATGTTAACTATGGAAAAGACAAATAGGGATCAGTTAGATCCCTATTCGTACTGAATTATTTTGGTATGTATGTACTACACTATACAAAGTAATGCATCCTAACTCAGGCTGTCTGCTTCCATGGTATTTGTTCATGAAAGCATGTTCTGATAAGCAGACTCCTCTGTACCCTCATGTTTTTAAAGTTACTCCTACCTGGTACATGTTTTGAGTTTTCCTTTCTTGTTCTATGAGGTCAAGGCTGGCAGAATATCACAAATTTCAGCCAATATCCATGGTAAGTTTTGGGAACAAATTGATGTGCTCTTCCTTTTTCTCGTTTTAGCTTAATAAAATCTTCCCTTGTGCAAATTCTCACTAATGACAAGTTGACATTTTCCAGATGATGCAGGCATAAGAACTAAGGACCTGTTTCTTCTTTTTAAGACAAAAAAAAACCAACCCAACAAGTAAAGAAAGCTGGGAATTTTGCCATCAGGAGGTGGACCCACAGAGAGATGAAATGGGCAGGAGGCAGAGAAATGCAACCATGCTGCCAGAGAGGCAACTGAAGGGGCAAGCCTAAGGAAGAAGAGCTCATCCTCTAGTCAAAACCCAGAGGTGGTGAGCATGGTTTTATAAAGTCTTCACCCAGCAGAACTGGTAACTAGGTCAATGCCTTTGAAGAAAATGTTGATGTTCAGCAAAACGCTGCAGTGTTGCAATGTGATTGTCTCAGTGAATCTGCCTTCTGCCTTCACATGTTGATGGGGATCTGCACACAGTGCTTATGGGATGATAAATAACTCACGAACGAAGCTGATGTATTGGTCTTAACTTGAACAGGAACAGGGACCTTCTCTCTTTCCTTTTTTCCCTTTTTTTTCTTCGGAGGGTAAAGGATGTGGCTTTATCTTGGGCACTCCTTAACTTCTGTCAGTTAGTGTCACAGCTGGAATGTTATTTAAATCCAATTTCTTTTATCTAGAAGTATTTATGTGAGCAGATAAAGCATTAAGCCTTTATCCTAAAGTGCCCTGCTCCACTTTAGTGCTCCAGATAACATTGACTTATGCTGGAGCTGACACTTTGCGGACAGGAAACCAATTCTCTCCCCCATTCTCCACTTGATCTTTTGTGGTGGATAATGGGGATGTGTGTGTGATGCTACTGACAGACCTCAGGATGTAGTCCATTAAAAGGTTAAAGGAAATCTCCTCTTCAAACTGTAGGAATCTGCTTTTTTTTTCCTGCTGGAGTTTTATTTATTTGAGGCTGGGAGAAGAGTAGGACAATTCAAATCTGTATTTACTGCCTTTCTTTGACTTGAAACCTAAGTTTAAAAGCCAGAAGGTCTCCTCTCACTCTTCTTACCACTCACAAAGAGCTTACTCAAGCAGGCCTGTTAATGTAGCTGAGAGAAAGTACTGTCCAGCATGAGTGAAAGTGTCAAGAACTGTCTTGAAGAGAAATACATGAGATTTATGGATTTGAAATTAAAAAAACATGAGCTGAAATGCCGTGAAGTGCTTTCCAGGACTGATTGTAGAACCCTTTTCAGGAGGAAGCAGAAGAGTTGGGAATGAAGGACTGTTAAGCCTGGAAAAGGGGAGTGAGGGGAAAGGCATTTTTAGTTTTGCTTTTGTTTCTCACTATTCTATTATATTTTTTTTTTCATTGGTAATGAATTATTTTTGCCCAGATTGAGTCTGTTTATCCTGTGACAGTAATTTGTAAGTGATTTCCCTGTCCTTATCTCAACCCATGAGATTTTTAGTCTTAAAATCTCCTGCTGCCCTGCTGAAGAAGGGGAGTAAAAGAGTGGCTGGGTGGGCACCTGGCAGCCAGTCCAAGTTAAACCACCACAGTCACTCCTGCACATCCTGGGGTTAGTGCTAGCAACATCTATAGGAAGTTCTGGAAAGTGAAATGACACTTGTTGGGTGGGAGATGGGAAAGATCAGGTTGGATTAAAGCATCACATGGAAAAGGTCTTCTGGACACAGAGACTCTTGTGGTTACACCTGAGTTTTGTGAGTGCTCCTGATGTTAGTGGAAGAAGGATATGTAACATGTGGTGGAACCTCTGGTAGAAACACAAAGAGGAAAATGTGTAGGGCAAATGAGTCACAAGTTTAAGAATGAACGTATAGAAAATGTGCAAGATCTAGATCAGGAATTGGTGTGATCTAGAGCAGACTCCATGAGTCTTCTTTTGAGGAAATGTATTACATGGGAAAAAGGGAGTGAAGGTTTGCTGAGTCAGAGGGGTAATAAAATTGAAAGGAAGTTGTGACATACCCTGGGAAAACTGTGCTGCAATGCAGAAAGTCTGTAAATATGACACAGTGATCCCAAACAGCAGCAGGTAGGAATTAAGCTGTGGGTTCTAAATACTTCATATGTTAAGGACAAAGGCAGCATGGGTTCAAACTTAAACAGGGGGAGTTCAGGTTAGATATAAGGAGGAAGTTCTTTACTGTAAGGGTGGTGAGGCACTGAAATGGGTTGTCTGGGGAGGTTGTGAATGCTCCATCCCTGGCAGTGTTCAAGGCCAGGTTGGACAGAGCCTTGGGTGGCATGGTTTGGTGTGAGGTGTCCCTGCCCATGGCAGGGGGGTTGGAACTGGATGATCTTGAGGTCATTTCCAACTGCAGCTGTTCTGTGGTTCTATGGTTCCATGTGCTGTTTTTCTGATGGACACATCACTTTAGAGGGAGAGTGTCCTGGACCTCAGAGCTGGTAACGATGTCTCCGGAGAAGGTCCTCTCTGGCATGGCTGAGGCAAAGTCTCTCTCACAGCTGCTCTGAAGAGTGCATTTACATGTGTGCCACTTTATTCACTTACAGTATCACCCCTCATGGATTAGGAGCAGAGGGGGAGAAGATCGAAGTGTTGAAACTTGCTTCCTCAGGAAGGATTTCTGCAGGTATGACTGCTAATGCATCCTCCCACCTGAAGGGAAAATCAGTGACTCTACAAGAGCCTGATGCCATCTGTAATGGTTTGATGTGGATGTGACTATACCTTGTTTCACTGCCTCAGGGAAACACCTTTGCTTTGGACACAACAGCTCTCTGAAGTCATGCAACAGTCATAATAAGGGTAACTTCTTTCCTGTCTAATACTGCCTTTTTTTCTTCTCTTCTGTATCATAAAAGAGTAAAATTCAGCAGTTAAGAGTAGTTAAGAGCAGTTAAAGAATAAAGTATCAGCAGTTTAACAAAGTGTAACACAAGGCTCTGGGCAGTGAAAGTAGCTTATTAAACTACTGTAATTGACAGCTGGATGCTTTGAGGTAAATCTGACAATGAGCAGAAATATTTGTGACAGTGAACACTGGATCTGGATGGTTCATTTCCTGGCACTCCAAAGGAGTCTCCTGGTCCTCTTCCAAACTGCTCTCACTGCAATCTATTTGGATAAAAGGAAGCCAACAAAATAGATGAAGCAAAACTGTGTATAAGAATGGTGGTCTAATTGCTTAATTTTTGTACTTCATTTGTTAATCTTCCTTTTCTCTGGAGTATTCTTCTGCAGCCTCTTTATTTCTTTTCCTTTCCTGTACAAGCTCTTGTTCTTCTTGTAGCTCATGTGCTTGTGGACACTACGGGCTCTCTAGAAATCCATGTATGTTGCTTTGGATACTTTGGGAGCTTCATCTTCCACTGTAGGAGTGACCAACTGCCTCTTAGGAGTGTCCTAGGAGTGAGTGTTGTCCTGCCATGAACTGACTCAAGAGTCAAGATGCTGATGGGGGGTGTAGCTCTGCTCCCCTCTCGCTCTAGTGTGAGCTCCCACTGCTTCCAGGGCAGACAGCTCCCTCTGGGGCCCCAGACAACCATCTTTATGGTTGATCAGCCAGCTGGCTGCACTCCCGTCGCTGGAGCAGTGCTAGGGAGGGACCATGGTAGAGAACAGGCAGGAGCTGCAGCCAGGCTGTGAAAGAAGAACCACTCTGCCAGAGCCAGCTCAATGTAGTATTCAGCTCAGCTCTGTGCATCCTTGTTTCCCTGCATGTGTCTATACATGCATGTGTAGGATTTTTTTGCTTTTTAATTATAGTTAGTAATCAAAAAGAAACAATTAAAAATGTTATTGTATGAAGTCACAAGCTGACTTACCTTCCTTAGACGTCTGAGTGATGCGCTTAAATTGCCTTTTCAAGCCAGTGGAAAGAAATATTTCTGGTGTCTGATGAATCTGATCTACCACTTGGAAGAGATACAAGGAAACAACTTTTAATGCGGGTAATGAACCTCTGGAACATGCTGCTGTTGCAGGGCACGTAGTGTCTGTGAGCACAAAAAAGGCTTAGATGTGTTAATGGACAAAATGGATGCTATATGGAATAGACAGTGTTGGATCTCCCACCATGCCTAATCCAGTGACCATGGACACTGGTAAGGTACAAGGGCAGTGGCCTGCAGAAAGTGGCCAGGGCTTTTCCTAGCATCATCCTGTATTACTGCTGCTGCAAAGAAAGCATTGGACACAGAAGGACATTTTTTGTGTTCTGATACTCTCTATGGCCCCAGACACTGCTGCTCCATTTTCACCCATCTCTGGACACTGCTTCCTCTTCTCCTCACCCTCCCAGGTCCAACTGCACTGTACGTGTCACCCTAAAGATTTACAGACTGGGACATGAGGATGGAAAGATGAGAAAGGATGGATAGACCACACTAAAACACAGATATTTCCTTTTTTTTTGTCTTTTATTCCTAGGATACTTTCTGAGGATACTCTGCTTGGAGAAATATCTAGATGTTGTTTTAGTTAGTTACAAAGGAACAATTTTTTGTTGAACCGGTAACTGGGAAAGTTCTTCCTACCTAACAGCCTTGAATATTGTCCTCAGCCTTGAGTATCTCAGCCTTGAATATTTCTTCCAAATAGTTAATAAGCACAGCTCTTACTACTAAGGCTGTGTAAAGAGCAAAGAGCCACTTAAGGGATACTCTTGTTTCATGGCCAAAACTGGAATAACTACAGCCAAACTGAAGAGGTCTGTTTGGTTGGAGTGGAAACAAATCTGAAATAACCAGACCAAAAAAACTGTACATGCCAGCCACAGCTCAAAGGTGCTGCAGTGTAGCTGAGTAACACTTGTTGCTGCTGAAGAGCAAATTCTGCAGAAAAGGGCAGGTTAAAGGGGTGGTATTTAACTCACCTACCTTGAAACATCTGCATGTTGGAGGAAGCCACCTGAGCTAGTTGCTTAGATTACTTTTTAAGTCAGTAGGAGAAATAGGTGCTTCTGGGTTGTGAATTGCCTAAGGTACTTCACACTTCTCTGCTGGCTTGAGACTTAGTGGGATGCAGATGTCTTAAAGGTGCCTATGTTTTGGCCAGAGAAATCCCTACCCCAGGTACTGAAGCCAACAGTGTGGGTTAAATATAGTGAAGAATTTCTGTCAAAGGTGGGGAGAGTCAAGAGGAAATGGTCATGGAAAATGGCACCAAGATTCCTATCAGTGTTTTGAACTTGCCATTTTTAGGCAGCATTTCAGTTTCAAAGTAAACATATATAGCAAAAGGTGAATAAAAAGAGTGAAATAAATAACTTTGCTGGAAAACAATGCTCTTGTTTGGACTGAGTAATACTTTTTGCGTTTTGGTCCAAAGCTCGCTTTTCTAATAACAACAAAATAATATTTAGGCTGAGGTGCTTGTGTGGACTTAATCACACAACCAAAAGGAAAAAATCCATCCCAACCTATTACTTGCTTCTAGATGTTAATTTTCCTACTGCAATGGGAAATAGTTGAGGTTACAAGGGGAACTTTTCCTTTTTTTCTGCTTTTACTTCTCCTGTTAAACACTGCCATGCTGGGAACCAAAGATCACCTACAAACCCTATCTGCACACAATGTACTTGATTCCTCCCTTTCACCCTACTTTACGTGCAGATGTTGTCTGTACATGTGCATGACTCAAAGTGACAATGGTGAAGCTCTGGAAGGATTTTAAGAGAGCTGAGATCAGCTGCTGACAGCAACTTTTCCCTGTTTTCTGATTCTGCCTATGCATGGAAACAGACATGTGGTGCAACCAAAGTCCTTGGCATATTTTGGATCCTACTGACTTTCAACACAAAAAGCAATTTTTTGTGGCATATTAAAATAAAAATATAGCCACTTGCCAAAAATCAGTTTTGCTGATGTCTCATGAAATTAAACAGAAGAATCTTTCTTCTAGATTTTTTAGAATAAACACATTATACCCTGGGGAGAAGATGAGGTTTATGGTGATTTTTTGGCAGCTAAATATTTTTATGTGCAGCTTAGAAAAAATTTTCTTGACAAGCTCTTTATTAAAATCAATATATATCTTGACACAATTTTTTACTGTGTTCTCTAGAAAATAACTTTTTTCATAAATTCCACTTTTTGGAAAGGAAAAGATAAAAGTATTTTCCATTTTTTAGTTATTGCCAAACCCAGAAATGCATTGATTTAGCAATGCTGCTTTGGTGCCTTATCAGATTTTGTAGCTGAAATGTGTAGTTTTTGCTTTCTTTGCGAACTGAGTTCCCCTGCTGGGCTCTCTCTTTCCTCACCATTCCCTACAAGGTCAGAGTCCCATAAGGCTTTTCCTCCCTGAATCTGAAGAGAGGAGGAAGAGGGTCACTGTTAGTCATAGTGGCTGTTGTGCATGTAGGAATATGTGATATTAAAGTAAATTCGTAGGATGAGGAGCCCCAACTTCATCAAAGTTGCTTTTGTGAACAAAATATTTAATTCTTCACTGAAGTATGCAATTTTTTAATTATTAGCTCAGAAGTATGAATCTTTCCCTTTTATTCCCAGCTCAGTTTTCAGGTCATCATTCATAATAAGGGATTGTCTTATACTTCTAATAATGGGGCAAGCAGCACAGCCCTTTTCTGTGGCTGAAGAGAAACCTGTGGAAAAGATTATTCCTATCACACTTCAGCAGTGATTCTTTCTGCAATACTAAAATGGTGAATTGCCTTCATTTCTCTGTGAAGTAATGCAGAATAGCAACAGTTCTGAAATCCCCACAGGTCTCATGAGGTTTATACTGAAGTCTGGCGAGAGTCTATCAGGGCATCAGTCACTGCTACCAGTCAAAAGCATGAATACTTCGTAGGTAACAGGCCAGGGCCAACCCACTGCCATTTGTGATGGCCAGATGGACTTCAGTTTAACACAGAAAAGCCCAGAGTGCATTTTAGTGCCTAATCTTAACTCCTCAGAAGCATCAGATGTTTTGGATTTACATGGATTAAATTTTATGATGTGACTCAACTCGCTTTGTAAATCCAAGTCTCTTCATGAATTAGTTAAAAATATGAATTTACCTGTTCTTAATTTATGCCTCATGCTGCAAACTTTTGCTGTTCCATCAGGAAGTCTTTGGGAGGAAGGAGTAGTTTCCTTCAAGCTAATCTGACTCTTAATTCCAGGTGGAGGGTATCAAGGTTCAGCTTCTTGATACTGTTTCAGTTGCTCTAAAGTTAACAAATGACCTTAGCAAAGAGAACTATTCCTTCCCTGGAAAACTAGTAGTATTTGTGGATAACCCAGAGAGGTTTGCCAAGCACTTCTACTTTTTATATTTGTCAAATTAAGGAAATTAAGGTGTGCTATTTCTACATGACTGAAGTCTAGAGACCATTCAATATATTATGTACATGCTCGCCTGTTTCTCTCTAGTCTGATGATTCTTATAGATGCTTTTGTCTGTATTATTCGTTATCTACAGTTGTCTTTTTGGTGTTTTATTGCAGTTTGACAGACTAAACAGCTGTTTAAGTACAAGTATATGTTTTTCTTGGTCTTTGTTCAGAGTTGCTTTAGCTCTTGTGAAACACTGATTTCCAGCTGGGAGGCAAAGCAGTTTGAAATGTCTGCAGCAGACAGCTAAGGATACAGTTTAATTAGCCAACTTTGATCTTTTCTATGGTGGCTGATGATTTACTACAGCTTGAAGCATGGTGAGGCAATTATATTCATGGTCATTATGACAGCATCCTTTGAGCCAGAGTTACCGTAGAAGTAAGATAAATTATAACGGGATTTTGTGGGGCCCAGAAGCCAAGATAAAGTAATGTTATATTCAGAAGAGAGCAATAAAGGAGAAATTCATAATCAAAATATTAAGTGAAACTGTGTTCCAGCTGAGGTTAATAGCAAAACTCTTTGTAACTTTAGAGAGGAATTTATTTGTAGGGTATGCCAGACATACAGTAATTTGGGCAGTTTTCTGGAAGATCTTAACTATGTCCTCCTGCTTAGGCTGATGCCATTGTCAGCCCAAGATATGGTAGCAGTGCTATTCTCCATTCTCTTCAGCATTATATTTGTCCTTATTCTAGAAGCACAGAAGCAGACTACAGTAAGATACACTGATAGCTTTATTGTTTTTCTTTCTTTGCCTTTTGTTTTTTTGTTTAAAACACTTCTCAAGTTATCATCCTCAGGTCCTCTGCTGCTACTCTGCCATGATGGGAGACATCTTTTAGGGGAATCCATGCATCACAATGCAGTATGTCAGTGTTGTGTTTGTAAATATTATGACTTTGGTAACAGTTGTTGATGTATGCCAAGAGAGACAATAAAACTGGCCACAGGCAGAGCACAGCTTCTGCCTGCTTATTGCCTATGAGAACCTGCTCATCCTCTCTTTCTGTCTCTTTCCTTGGGCTTTCCCTGCCACGGTGCTATGTAGTTATCTTCACTGTTTCTAAATAAAACACCTGGTTTGTACAACAGCTCTTCAGGGTTTCTCAGCAAGAGAAATAACACAGGCGGGTGTTTGCATGTTGTGTTAATGCAACCTTGTTTGTTCTGCTTCTCAAGGAACCTGTAAAAGCCAAAGGGGAGATTTTGAGGGGTCAAACCTCAGTGCAGTATCTGGTTTGAAACAATAGCCAAGGCAAACATCCAGGAAAAGTTGTAAGAAGAGAAAAAATGTGCATCAAATTGCCCCCAGCATAATCTCCTAGCCTGCGGTAGCCTGTAAAGGTAGAGATTTGCTGCTAATAGCACTTATAGACTTTTATTTCATGAATAAACCCCTTTTTTCCAGCCCTGTTTTAACCTCATGTAAGCCATTTTTACTATACCTTCTCACTGCTCAGACCCAATGCTGAGCCATGCTCGGGAGGGCACCTTCCTGCCAGTTGATGTTCTACCCCACCTGCCAGGGACCAACTCTTTGCATGGTCTGGAGCATTTCTTTGCCATGAATACCAGAAGTTCTTGAAAAGAGGAGACTTATACCTGAAGCTGAAAATACTGAAATGAATGGGCTAGATAAGCCCATAAAGAGGACAATTGCAGTGTTTTTTCTCTAGATTTTTATATATTCCTACTATTTGTACAAGTAGTTAAATATTACAGCACAGTAGGGAAGAAGGAAGATGGAACATGGGATGCTGAAAGTGAGAATTGGCCAGTGGGCTGCTCTGCTGCTTACAAGAAGGTGAGAACTCACCTTTACCACCCAAGGGAGACAAAAGTATGTGATTTAGTGCAGCTCCTGGCTTTGGTTTTTGTTTCATCCAACCTTTCTACAAGTTTCTCCATTAAAGCAGGCTGCTGGTGACTGCCAGACATCACCTTGGTGACTGTGATTGGCCTGCTGTGCTGGTCTGGTCACTGCCTCAGTACTGATGCACTAACACAAACTTCAGTGTCTTGCAGCTTTTGCTGCAGTTGGACCCAGCTCTTTCTGTCCCCATGTCCATGAGCTCTGCCAGCAGCTCTCAGCAGGAGTGTTGGTTATGGGAGGGCTGGTCTCCTCCCTCCCTGCTGCTGCTAATGGGCTGTCGGCTCCCCAGGGTGAGCCATTGCCTCTGACTTCGGAAGAGGTCTGGCCTCACCAAACACAGTTTTCCCAGGAGCTGCTGCATTTTGTAGTTTCTTATCAGCATGTGACTCTGTCCTCTCTTAGTCACTGATAACAGACGGTTTTGAGATGTTTAAGGCCAAGGATTAAATGGCCATAAGGAATTAAATGCAGGAGGCTTACTGCTACGGCAGTAGTGCAGCAGGTTTTGCTCTCCCACTGTTTGTCGTGGAACAGCTATATTGCAAATTCTTTGGCTTCACCCATTCATACCACTTCATTCAGAACAAGTAAAAATCCAAAGCTTCTGTCTTTGACTGCGTCTGATCAAACGCCTGAGAGGAACCCTTTAACATTTCAGACCACATGAACAGTCATGGGTTAAAACCTCCCTAGGTAGACGGGAGCTGCTAGAGCAGCCCCAGTCAGTGACCCTTGGATAATGAGGTCACAAGGAGATTTCAGAGCCATATGTTTGCCCCTGCCCAGGTGCTTTGAGGATGTGTAGACATGTGTCAAGGATATGTCAAAGCTCACGGACACTTCCACAAAGCTCAAGCCTTCCCAGAGAAACCCACTTACCACGCACTTCTTTTCCATGTGTTGGAGCTGGGTTCAGTGTGGCAGCTTTGATGACGCTTGTGGAAGTGTTTTAATTTATAAATGGATCCTTCCTGATCAGTTTTAAATGTGCTACATTCTTTCTGTGGATCTTATAATTTAAAAGGTATAGTTTTAATACTACTACTACTACTATCATCATCATCCTTACCATCATTATAGAATTACAGAATCATAGAATAGTTAGGGTTGGAAAAGGTCATAACCATTATTGTGCTTTTATTGCGGCTCCTGGTAACTTCAGATGTTTGTAGTCAACATCTTATTTTCCTATCAGCTGTTGATACAGATGAGTTGCTAGCTTTCTCAGTACGGAACTACACTGCACTGAATTGTGTGGTTGCCCTTTTGTCTTCTTTGGGTGTTACTTTTGTCAGTCTTTAAAATGTCAGGGTCTGTCTGTGCACAAGGGTGGTATTCCTATCTTGAGGGTGGTAAATATGTGCAAAATGAATTCTGTGATGTGGACAGGGGGTCTCAGTGCATTCTGCAAAGAAGCTGGCTGCAAATCTCAGATTCACAGAAATGTCTCCATCACCTACGGCTTTATTTTTAAACACAGAGAATTCCTGTAAGAGACAGGGTTTCCAAATGTACCTTACAATCAACTTCTACTGCTTAGAACAGAGTGCTTCAGGTATTAGAAAGGACTCAAGCCCCTAACTGCTCCTCACAGGAGTGGGAGGGGTGATTCATGCATCGCTCTATACTTAATACCTCCTGTCAGCTCTGTACACTGCTAAGTGTGCAGGCCTTTGAAGGCGTCCTCTGATGTGCCTAGATATACCCCAGCCCTAGAGGAGCTGCCTAAGTGCTCAGTATTCCTTTGGGGTATCACTCTGGGGATTGTGCTTTGACAGTGTGATGTTGCCCAGGAAGGAGGGTGGTGGCACGTACCTACTTGCATAATCTGGGCCCAGCAACCCTTGCAGAACTGGTGTATAACTAGTTTTGAAGACCTTCCCCTTTACAAACAGCAAACCAGAGAAAGATTTAGAAGGATGAGGCTTCAGGCTTACACTGATAGTGAGAATTTTGCCAGACTTGCCTGCAGGTGCAATATGGACTGTTGTGATTTCCATAAACACCCTCCACTCCTGCCTCGCTCCAATGACAGCTCTAATTTTTCATGCTGTTCTCCTTGGAGACAGGGTGGTCCTCAGTATCCTCCACACGCTATTTGAAACCCAAAGATCTTCCTCCTACTTTTCTGTCTCTTTTGCAATTGGTAAACTTTGCAAAAGTCTTGCAGATAGATCAGTACCTTACAAACCTGCTGCCAAATATTAATCGAAGACTGAAACTCCTCAAGCAGGCCCCAGTGAATGTGGTCTTGCAATATAATGATAATAATTATTCTTCAAATCAGACTTTGCACTCTGCAGTTTTGCTCATTGCTTTGCCTCTGTTGGCTAAGTGCCTGAAATAAGAAAGGCAGAAATTGTCTGCAAGGCAGTGCTATAGCTTATTTTAATAACCATAACTTATGGCTTTATTTCTTTTTTCTTTATATTTCTCAAAGAAAATCTCTGAAGAACCCACTGGTTTTGACCATATTTTACAGATCTAGTCGACTGCAGAAGAATAAATAAAAAACATTCATAAGAAGGTGTCGTGGGAATGGGTAACACTTACATGCCTGCAAGGTGACAAAATCTGGCTACTGTGTATACATGAAAGGAGCAGGAAAAGTGAGCCTGGAGACCTGTCCAAAAGCAGTAACTGGAATGGGACCAGGTGGTTTTCCTTGCTGCTTGGGTAGCTCTGCAAGGGGAAGAAAATTCCTTCTGGCCCCTGCTTGGTGATTTGGGTTACTTTGGGCCTTTCATGCACCAAACACTGCTGGAGGGGAGCATGGTTGTAAACCCAGGAGGGATGGGAAGAGGGGTACTCTGTAAGATGCTTCCATTCAGGTATATCTGGCTTTAGGAGGTGAGTGTACCAGCCCACTAAGGCAGTGCAGCTAGTAGTTTATTTTATGGGGTTTAGCACTCAAATAGAAGAACTTCTACCTACTACTTTGCAGGCACCCAAAAGCAGTAGGCTCTCTTCACAGATGATTACTGTTAGGGCTGAAGAATAAGCAGCCTTTTGGGTATCTGAAAACCTGCTCACACCAGGCTCACCTTACAGAAAATTTCCTAAATTACATCAATCTTTGTAGGTCCAGCAGTTACCTTTATGTCAGATCCTTGCATCTTCTTCTTCCACACACTATTTGGGAATCAGGTACTGGCTGTCTGAGCATCCCAGAGAATTTTTGAGAACTTAGGTTATTTTACTTTTTAAAGTTTCCAAAGAAGAAAATGTGGTGTAATTACACTGTCTGTCTCTGTAATTCCTGATGCCAGGAGCTGAATTAATCCATATTTACCTGGATCAAAGGAGAGTTCAGTTGTAGTCTTTTCTGCTTGGCAGCACCTGGGTGGCAAAGTGGCAGGTATGGCCTGAGGGCCTCCAGAGCACCCTCAGCAAATGCTGCTTCTGCTGGAAGAGTTGTTACAGAAGAAAAGGATACGGCACTGACATTTAAGGTAGAAATGCAGGCAGCACACTCCTTAGCACATCAGTGAATATGAGTAGATGAAATTAAGTATCTTAAGGCTTTTTTTTACCAAAAACAGATGTAGAAATAAGAGAAAGGGTATGACGATGGAAAGATAAAATATGGAGCTCAACTATCTCTTCTCTCTTTATTTTCTTCTTTTTTCTTTGTGTTATATTCCAGCTCCTCTTCTGTGACATATTCTCTGCTGATATAGGACAAATATCTTCCTGCATCTGGTACAGAGCTTCTGATTTTTCCAATAAGATATTATAAAAATCAACATCATCTAATGACTTGTGCAGCCTGGGCTATTTCAGACAATGAACACTTGGCAGTGTAGCAGAGGTGTTGGGGCCATAACTATTAGTGAATGAATTCCAGCCATGTTTTGGAAGTGTTCCTGCTTTCAATTGGCATTCACTCTCCTGTCTGATTCTCTGCTCGAGCTCTGTTGCATATAAGCAAGGCATCAAACCGTTACTGATTTTTAAAGCTGGTTCCCTTTGGCACCAGTTGCACTTCAGCTGACTCCTGCAAACAAAATGTTTTTCAAAGCTTAGTGGAAGTTTGGAACGAGTCTCCCATTCCCCACTGCCTGCCCTTTGGAAGTAAAAGCACTGCTGTATTTCCCCCTACCTGACCATGAACAGGCTTCATCTTTTCTGGAGCTGACAGGTGTTTCCTACATGTGATTCCACATGTGGGTTGCCTTTCAAATTGTTTTCCCCTGTTATTGGATAGTCTCCCAGTTCTGAAATAATCAGAAAGACTTGAATTGTCAGACTGATTTATTTATTTGTTAGGATATTTTTATTTGGGCTAATAAATAGATATGAAAAAATGCTGAGTGGCTCCTAGCAGCTGTGTTTTGGGTTGATGGTTTTGAGTGCTCACTTCTTAAGAGGCTGTTTTATCTACATGCATAGATCTGAAGGCAAAGGTCTGTGCTGAGTGTCTGTATTAAAAATCCTGGGCATAATGTTATTTTATTTCACACAGTCTAATAGATGGGCATATTCCAGATGGGGGGTTTAATGCCAGTGTCATGAGTCTGATGCTAAGCTCATGATAAAACCTTGGCCTTATAATTGCTTCATTCCAGCTCTATTCCTACAAGGAAACCAGGAAATTTTTGTTGCTTTAGAGCTCCAGCTTTCTGTTAATTTTCCCATATCTTCTTTTATTTACTGTATATTTTCCTGTAACTATTATCATAACAGCTTTTCATCAGGGTGAAAACAACTCAATACGACTGCAGTACAAACTACAAACCTGTTTTACCCTGCTCAGCAGACAGCCCATGAGCTGCCACATGGACAGAGCTAATGGCAGTTTTGGGGTAGCTAGAAAGTGTTGTGCCATGGTGCAAATGGGATGCATGTCATAAAGCTTTTTAAATCATGTCAAAATTGCTTAATAATATTTATCTAGAGAATATTTGATAGAAGAAATCTAGAGAATTGATCCAGAAAGACTGAGTTTGTAAGATGCCACAACATTCTCCTTTGCTGTGAGCTTTCAATGGAAGGCTTCCAAAATCTACAGTTCAACCAGTAACATGTGATTGCCTCCTGCTGAAGGTAGAAACTACTGATTCTGGGACCAGCTTTTCTTCCTAATTTCAAATAAATCAGACAGTGTTGCAGGCCAAATGGTCAAGGGCTGGGGAGCTATTTTAATGAGTATTTCGAGCATGGTGCTGAGCCAACCAATACAGGGATTCCCAAGGACTGGTGTGTTAGATGGAAATGTGCACATTCTGAAGGAGAGGTGACTGCATATATGTGTCATCTTTGAAAGAGGTAGGCTGCTTGGAGAGACGGGGGGCTTTCCATCCTTCGGAGATATTAAGAAATTGACTGGTGACGGCTCTGAATCCAAATATGAAGTTAGCCCTGTTTTGGGTAGGAGTTTGTACTAAATGATCTCCAGGTGTCCCTTACAACCTGTTAACCTCCTTTTTTCATTTTTTTTTTCTTTCCTTTATTTTTGTTTGTTTGTTTTAATTGTGTGTGTGTAATTTCCTAGATTGTCTAGGTTGCAGCCCTGTCACTTTGGTCAGTAGTGAAGTGGCACCACAAAGCTACCAATAGAAAATATCAACAAATATTTCTCCATAATGGGTCCTAGAAAAGAAGATGTTGAAATGGGAAGGGGAAGACTGTGAAAGTTTTTGTAACTCAAAAGTTTGGAGGAGGAGAAAAGGTAACTGCAGGGAACAGACTTCTGGAGTTATGTCATAAGGTTAATTCTCTCATCTTTTCCCTATCACATCTCCCCTTTAGTCACCTTGATACACAGCACCCATGATGTAAGCTAACCAAGGTCTTAGGAGAATGTATGAGCTCAGTGTTTTTCCTATCATATTTTCTCTGGCATTGGTAACAGAGGGGCATTCCTACAGCTACTGTCTCCACTGGACCTCCATGAGGCAAATGAAACAGCTTAGTTCTTCAGGTCACTAGGGTTATTCATTGCACAAACAAATAACAGCTTTATGAGTTTTTCCAAGGCAGAAAAGAGCAACTGGCTCTATTTGCATGGAAATGTTGACAATTACATTTGTGAGAAAGTCAGAGAGACTATTGAGAGCTATTTATTCCTGGTTACTTTTTTCCTTGAGATTCATAGGTTATAAGGTTGGAAGGGACATTAATGTTAATCTAGAACAATGTCCTGTGTAACACGTCACATTCCCTGAATTAGTTTCTGTTTGTAGATTTCTTCTGGGAAAGGCAAATGGTGATGGAAATGCTTCCAGAAAAAAGAAAGCAGTAAACTCTGGGTTTAGTTATTTGGTAGCCACTTGCCTTTCTGGTGAAAAATCTGTCTTTATTTTCTAACTTGTCTAGTAGACTTTGAGCTATTAGAACTTTGTTCAACATCTGCAGAGGTTTCCATCATCTGCTTTTGTTCCCCATAGAAGTAGTTATTAACCCAATTAAACAATCACTTTGACGAACCAAGCAGTTGAAGCTCGTGCATGAACCTTCTGTCCCTTCAGAGTTGCACCTCGTCAAGGTAGATGTCAGTCTGTCACTGGATATACGGTTATATGATGCAAGTCTCCTGTGTCACTCAGATGATATTAATTCTGTACCAAAAACTTCTTTTACCAATCTCCTTTTTTATTTTGTTTTTCAAACTTGCATGCTCAATACATGGCTTTTTAAGCTATTGTAATTGATTTCTTAAGATGCTTGTAACCAGCAGAGCTTACAGAAATGGGAACATACTGTGGCTGCTTTTGTTTCTGTTGGTATTGGCATTTAGAGCAGTTGCAGCATCTATAGAGGGGTAAGAGAGCTAACAGGGGTGAACCTCTGCATTAGTGTCATAGCTGCCTATAAAGATGTAAGTAAGTCCTGCTAAATTCCTTAAACATCCAGGCCTTGACCAAGCTCTACTCAGATCTCATGACCACCATGTAAAATGGCCATTGATCTTTCTGAGGCACCTGGAAGTCCACAGTCTTTGGGAATCACTGTTTGAGCTCATAGAGCTCATGCAAAGCAAAGCAAATGCAAAGGAACAAGGAGCCACGTGTGCTTTCTTACTCAGGTCTGTGTTAGGACATGAAAAGTGTCTGGAGATTATTTTTTTCAATGGCTTTCCAGATCCGCTTTTTGTGTTGCTTCCCAGTGGTAGGAATAATAAATTTATAACTATTTTCATTCTTTTCAGAGGAATCAATGTAGCCATACTTTATACCTTCCATGCAGTTACTTTAAATTTGCCTCCTGGTCTTGCTTAAATTTGCTTTTAGGCTTGAAGGATATGAAGGACGGTTGCCTTTGCTCTACAGAGAGACACAAGGAAGAGGGAATTAAAAATAGGCAGACTGAGAAGTTATTACTTCTTGACCAGAGAAACATCTCCTTTGGGATGTGAGGGGTTAGGGCTTGCATGTAGTTGGTGTAGGGGTTCACTCCTGCCTGAGCAAATCTGTGCAAGAGGTAAGAGAGGTCCCAGCAGCAGAGAGCACAGTTCCTGGAGGCACAGGCAGCTTCCAGAGAAATGGGCACACTTCAAAATGGTGCTTCTAACTTCTAGATTAGCTGTGTGGGTATGGAAAATATTAAAGTATGGATAAGGAGTCTTTCCTACAAGGAAAAATGTAGGAGCTAATGGAAAGTAAAGTATAGCTGCTTGAAAAACCCCTCAAAGTTCTTTTTACTGGTGTCTCCCTTTCCTGTGCATTTTTACTATGTGTTTCTCAGTAAACATAAGACATGATTAAAAAACCCTGGCCAGATGGTGAAATCAGTATTGTGAAGAGGTATCAAGTGAAGAGAAATGAAAGAAGGAGGGGAGTTCTTCTTCTTTGTTAATTTATCCAGGGAATAAGACTGAGGCTATTGCTGTCTTTTTAAGAAGATGATATAATTCTCAAAAGTTGCGGCTATAGGGGAATTGAAAGATTAAACCAATATTCCCAATACTGTTATCAAAAGTGCTTTGGTAACCTTTGAATCAGGTTGCTTTGTTGAGAGTTTTGTAAAACTATGGTGGCAGGTCATGTGCTGCAAAAGGGTTTCTTGCTTTTAGAAGAATAGTTGGTATATTATAGAGATTGTATTTCTTGCATCATTTTCGGCTTGTGTTCTGTAGTGATAAGATTTTTATTGTTTACCAAGAGAAATAACCATGTTTTATGTTTGCTTTGTTACAGAATTGGAAGACTGTCTTATTATTTCTCTGGATGATGTAATGGAATAGGAAAATGATGACAAAGCCCGGCATATGGTTGTTAAAAATAAAGTTTGAGTGTTCTGATGGGATTCTGTTCATGTACATACGAATGCAGTACAGAAGTGTGTTGAGCATTATAGAAATGTTAAATATTATTAAGTTTCATAGACTATAGCACCACATGAAAGACTTTAAGTAAAGGAAGCGAAGTAACAGCAGAGATGATACAGAAAATATAGACAACATAACAAAAAGTGTCAGAGGAAGGATGTACCAGGGCAAATACTAAGTTGGAGGGAAAGCAAATGAACAAACCCTGCCTTTGAAGGAGTCTTTGGAGGTTCAAAAACCTTTAGAGTTTTAAAATGTCAATTATGATTAACAGGAATCTCTTATTATCCTTACCCCAGAAAAGTAATTGGTAATTTTTCAATGGGAATTTGTTAGGTAAAATGGGTGTTGCTGTCAATTCTGATCTCTTGGATATTGGATGATCAGTAGCCAAGACCTTTTTCTAGTATATGCTTCTTTTGGCTGTTTATGATCACAAAGCAGATTTCCAGGTTCAATTATACTGTTTTATATAACTTAGTCTTCCTTTTTCTTAGCAAAGGTATGTATAGGATCACAGAGGAGAGGACGGTCCTGCAATTTATACTAACACAAGGAAGAGGGAGAGCTATGGCATTGAGAAAAAGTTAATGACTTTGTTAGCAGATCCATAGCAGTGTGTGCACCTGGAGTCAATCTGTGACATGTGAATGCAAGTTGAAAAAGGATCTTGTGGGGACAATCAAAAACCAACCAACCAACCAATCAACCCGCTGAAGGAAAAGGGAACAAATAACGTGCTAAGGCTGCACTGGAGGGGAACTAAGATGCCATACCTGGGTGGGTGAGCACTTTAGATGGCTCAGTTACGGGGCCGTTCTGCTACTGAGATGCACTCACTGATTTTTTCCAAATGAAAGAGTCTACCTGAGTATCAGGGACATGTTCTCCCTTTACCAATGAACCAGGCATAATTGTCATGACTGTAAAACCTGTTTAGATTAGGGAACACTGTCATTTCCATTTATCTTCCTGAGAAGGATACAGAAGCAGAAGGAAGGTTGTAATTTGAGCAAGGTTATACAATTGATAAAGCAATTGGCTTCAAAGAGATGACATTAACGCTGAAGAGAGTGGAATGCTATTCCTGGCTAGGTATTAAAGAAAACAAAGTGTTCAACAAAATTAAAAAAAAAAAGAACGGGTATAATAATATTTAATTATTTCTTCTCTCAATAATTTAGTCAAATAACTTCTTGGGATAGTGATGCTGTGTTGGAACTCAATTGTGAGAGAAGGGTATCAGAGATAGCAACAGGTATGGGTAGATACCATAACAGTGCTAAGCAGATGGAGACTACTGGGGATTTTGTTAAGCATTATAAAATACCCTAAGGTGTCTGGTGTAGGCTGGAGGACAAGTGGTACTGATGACAGCAGGGCCCACGTACTCCAGGGTGTGAGCAGCCACAAATTTCTCTGCTGAAGTGACAGAATTCTGTGTTCCAAGCACAAGGAAAATCTTGCAGAGAAGCTCTCCAGGTTCAGTAGGATAAATAACTGCCTTAAGAAGGAGATTAGAAGAGAGTTATTTCAAAGAGTGGAAAAAGGGCCATCAGCAGCCACAGAGGTCAAAATGGGGTGGAATGAAGTGCTAATTGCTAAATGCCAAATGAGACAGACTTAGCAAAGGATTTTAAAACAAAAAACAGAAAATTCTTGAGTTGTATAGGGTGAGAAACGAGTCTGTTCTGCAGTGAGAATTTTATGAGGGTTAAGAATAATAAAATGTAACACCAAAATTAAATATTTAGATTCATTTTTCAATAGCAACCATGGTACTGGATCTGAGGTAAAGTCATAACAACCAGTGGGAAAGAAAATAAGTTTCACACTTCATTATAATTTCCAAGTAAATGGTGGTTGAAAATGAATTGTGAACCTTCTCCAAAGTGAAATCCTGTGGCTTATCAACTTTTTATAAGACCACCACTCTTATTATTTACTTAGCCATCCTTCTAGATCCAACTGAAATACTTTTCTGGAACAGAGAGGTTCTTGGCTAATGACCATCTTTCCTTTCTCCTTTACTGTCCCCCTTGTGAAAGTGGGACATACTGCCCATGGCAGGGGGGTTGGAACTAGATGATCTTGAGGTCCTTTCCAATCCTAATTATTTTATGATTCTATGTGAGGGAAGTCCTCAAGGGAAACATCAGAGTTTTTTGTGATAAGGAGTTCTATTACTCCATTGACAAGCAGGTTGCTTGTATAACTTTTGGTATTTTTTCTAAACCAATGGAATATTTAGGCTTTGATTATAGTTTTACATTGGGAAAAAAAATGAGATACTAACACATTCCAATATACTCTAATAAACTGAGAATGGGAAAAAATGCAGTAGGAGTTTAGCAAAGATGCGTAGTGGGGGTGTAACTGGATAGGCTTCTATCTAAAAAAGAAGAAATGTATTGTGTCCTGGACTCCAGATTTCTTACTGAGCCCAGTCACACTGCAAGAAGAACAGGGGGCTTCCAGGCTGGATGAGCTCCCGTTCAGGCAAGACCAGATGGAACATGCACAGAAAGAGCAGGGTCTAGGCAGCAACATTGTGTAGTGTGATTGTATTAATGACCACAGGATAGAAAACAAGTGTGTGCTAATGACATCTTTAATTTCTTGAAGCTGAGAGGTATAGAAGCATAGAATCATAGAATAGTTAGAGTTGGAAACGACCTTAAGATCATCCAGTTCCAACCCCCCTGCCATGGGCAGGGACACCTCACACCAAACCATGCCACCAAAGGCTCTGTCCAACCTGGCCATGAACACTGACAGGGATGGAGCATTCACAACCTCCCTGGGCAACCCATTCCAGTGCCTCACCATCCTCACAGTAAAGAACTTCTTCCTTATATCCATATTTCCCCTGTTTAAGTTTCAACCCATTACCCCTTGTCCTGTCACTATAGTCCCTAATGAATAGTCCCTCCCCAGCATCCCTGTAGGCCCCTTTCAAATACTGGAAGGCTGCTATGAGGTCTCCACGCAGCCTTCTCTTCTCCAGGCTGAACAGCCCCAACTTTCTCAGCCTGTCTTCATATAGGAGGTGCTCCAGTCCCCTGATCATCCTCATGGCCCTCCTCTGGACTTGTTCTAACAGTTCCATGTCCTTTTCATGTTGAGGACATCAGAACTGCACACAATGCTCCAAGTGAGGTCTCACAAGAGCAGAGTAGAGGGGCAGGATCACCTCCTTTGACCTGCTGGTCACATTCCTTTTGATGCAGCCCAGGATACGGTTGGCTTTCCAGGCTTCAAGTGCACACTGAAGCTGGCTCATGTTCATTTTCTCATCGACCAACACCCCCAAGTCCTTCTCTGAAGGGCTGTTCTGAATCTCTTCTCTGCCCAACCTGGGAGTGTGTTTAGGTGCAGGGTGTACATGCCCAGGTGTAGGACCTTGTGTTTGAAAGAGCTCATTCAGAGATGAGCTCTAGCAGAGGACTGCTACAAATAATTAAGAAAATGGTAATCTTATGAAAAAAGGCTAAAAGAAATTGTCCTACTTTGTTTGTAACATTGACAGCTTGGGAGACAACAACCATGAATATGTAAAAAAGAGGGTGAAAAAAGGGCACTCTATTGTACGTAAATGGGGGTCAAGTGAAAATGATGGATACCTTTTTCCTGGGCATGAATTCCTAACCCCAAGAGGTATTAAAATCTGGAAAATAATTGAAAAATAAAAAATGTAATGACTTTCAAGATGAGGTTGGAATTTTCTGAAATGATACTACAACTTCAATAGCGAAGGATTAGCTTAAGGACTATTTGTCCATTGAAAATCCAAACACAAGAAAAGATGAGAGCATCTTTGACACACTTGCTATTTTTTTCTATCTCTGAAAGCTGCCAAATCAATCAAAATGATAATGAATTCAATTAATTTCTGTTTTTTCCCATAAGTTTGAGGTATTTCTGAAGCCAATGTCAACAGTTACACATAATTTAGTTGAAAAGTGTGTATTTAATAACTGAAACTGTGTGACGCAAGGAAAGAATGATGGATAATATTTCCTTTTTCCAAAAATAAAAGTCACAATATGGTGCAATGCTGCTGGTCATCATTACCAGCAATAAATCTCTACTCATGTTTAATTACGCATTGACATCTTGTCATCTTGTACAAACCTTGCCAACATAGGATTAATCTTCATTTTGTTTCTGCCTCTTACAGAGCTCCCTCACCATGAGCATATGTGAGTGCTACATACACATTGCAGTGTTTTTTACTAGCTTCTCCTCCTCCTGAAAAAAGAATGTGAAAGGGAGTATCAATTTTATAATTGTATTATTAATTTGATAGATTTTTATGTTTTGTTGTTTTTCCAATGTATGTTTTTCTTTTGTATACAAGAGAGGCAATGTCCGGGAATCTTGTGCTTGGAGTATACAGCCTGGTGAGGGATATGGTGGTCTTCTGTGTTTGTGGTGCTTGTTTCACAATTTGGACAACCCATGAAGCATTTACATCTCCTGAGCTGTACCAAGGGCTACTGTAGATCATAGAGGTTTTTTCAAGAGTTTCTGGGAGAGGTTCATTAATATCCTTTTAAATGACATAACCCTTATGGACCCGGGTTATAGCTATCCCGCACAAGAGAGGGAGGAACATAATGCTGTGAACAATTTTCCTCTTACCTTTTTTTTCACAGCCAGGGTGGAATTCATCTCACATTAGGAGAGAGAGCCACCTTTTAGTCCTCTGAAGCTGCGTGAGACATCGAAAGTGCAATTGATTTTGTCAATAATGTCTTTGCAGTCAGTGACAGGCAGCCTACATAACTCTTATTTTTATCCTAGTGAAACCACAGAAGAGAACACAGTGAACATCTTTGGGGGAGAGTTAGGAAGAAAAAGTGGGAGCACAAAAGAAATGGTACAAAGTGAGGACAGAAAGAACACCAGCTTCTAGATCCTAAATGCTCGGGAGATAGCATGTTTGAAGAGGGGGGAAGAAGACAGCCCTTAGGAAGACCAATTTCCAGAGATAATGTTGGCCAACAACACATGATCTAAAACCCACAAATTGTCAAAAGAAGAGGCAGGTACAGTATGACTTTCCTTGAGGGAAAAGAGACTTTGACTTAAACAGACTGCAGAGCCAGGATGGCTGAACAGAAGAGGGAATGGGGGAAATTGAGGGCAGCAGCAGGAAAGGTTACACAATTCCCGTAGATGTGGGAGAAAATGCATAGTAGAAAGCATATGACAAGGGGAAAGGAACAGCAAACACAAGAGAATAGTCCCAGAAGGAGATAAAGCATTAATGGAAATAGTAAGCATATGTATTTCTATAAGCTGCATGAAAACAGAATTTGCATGTGTGTTTATTATCACTGGAAATAGAAAGGAACAAAAATGGATAAAAAATGAATGAAAAAAGGCTGAGGTTCTGAACCAAGATTATAAAGAGAATATCCAGGTATAATGCATCATTTTGAAATGCACATTTCTCTGAATTTCTTCATTTTTCAGTTTAAAGTTCACCTGTTAGTGGGCATGCATTGATATTTGCAGTTTGACAGTCTGACTAGCTGTGTTTTGTCAATCCAGAAGGGAGGAATCCCTGTTAAACTTTGTGGAGAAGGAAAAACTATGCACAAATCACATCACACGAATGAAAAAGAAGGGGAAAAGTTTCTTTTTCTCTGGCTTTAAAGGAACCTAGACATTATGAACACAAAATTTGCGGTAAGCATAGTTGGAAAGGGAAGAACAAATACAGGCAGGGAATTCTGCACTTATTAAGGCTGTGAAAAGTGTTTGGAAGATGTGATATGATATATTCCTACAGGTAATAGGCAGATTAGCAAAAATATTGGAAAATAATTGGAAAATACAAATTATGGTAAATGTTGTTTAAATATGTAGCAAATCTGTGGAGCAACATTTCTGTTGCCTGAAGAACTTCTGCTTCAGGAGACTTGTTGATACTTTCTTTGTTCTTTTTTTTTTTTTCATCCAGAAGCATAAGTACATGCATATTTTTAAGCCAGATAAGGTTGAGATTCAGTACCCAGTTTTGTCCCATCAGGTAAATTATTCAATCCTAGCTAGTCTATTTGAATGATAAATTAGAATAGTAGAGAATAGAACTTTGTCCAAAAGACCAAAATTCTTTGAAATTGAGGAAAAAATAATAACATATTGCTCCCTCATTTGTTTGCAGATTGGTTTTTGTTGTTTGCAGTTCAGCTTTCTTTGTTTTATCTCAGTCGTATAAGCTTTCTTCCTGATCTTTTTGTCTTAATAATTTACTAGGGCTTTCTTCAGAAACTCCTGTTGGAATAGGAGTTTCCACACAAAATTATTTAAAATAGAAACATTTAATTCTTTTCCTTTTCGTTGCAAATTAAACTTTGCTTACTTTATCTCCCAGATGAACTTGAGACATTTTTCTATGTCAGGAAAGATTATTTTACCTCTGGCCCATTTTTAAAAGAAAATTGTAATAGAAAAGCTAAGAGTAGCATGAACAAAGGACATCTGGGTGTGCTGGCACCTTACAGAGCCCCCAGCAGAGAGGTGCTCCCCGCACAGCCTGTGTTAATGGCATCCAGATTAGCAGTTCATCAAGACCCCATCACATCCACCTGCAGTTTCATGATGTGCTTGGAAAATCCAGCTTGTAGAAAGGAGATCACTGCTATGCAATTCAGGATTGTTATGTTTAACAATTATTTCTTTTGCTTTCTAGACCTGATGAGATAGTTTTGGGAGCAGTTCCAAAACCAAGGCTTTGTTGGGGTTCTGCATTGCACAATGTGGTTTTGTTACCTTATAAAAATTTAAGAAACTGACAATAACAGCCCCAAATCACGCTGCACACACTATGGTTTTCAGAGCTCCCTCTGGGAAGAACTTTGTATGGTTTTGCTGTGGCAACCAGATAATAATGAGCAGCCCACATAGTGAGTGTTTCTGCAAACTGTTGACACAGCTCACAACAAAATATATGCTTGCTTGTGAAAGATGCTGCACCCAGCAGCATAGGGCCAGAAAAAATTAAAGCAATATTGGGCTATTGCTATTAAAGCAATAATTTACAGTCCTCCCTGTAAAATACCAATGTGGGGAAGGTATTATTGATGAATACACAGTAAAAACTTGCCTTTTAAAGAAAATTTAACTTTTAAGAAGCTGTGTTTCAACATTGAACTCTCAGGATAATTAATAAGCCTTAAAAATAGTTGGAAGGAAAATTTAAGTGAGATTCAGGCAGGTGATTTTTTATGCTTGCAGGCTAAAATGAGACCTGGTTGATAATCAGCTATACCCAGAAATATGAGTGTTGGACTTGGAGGTGTTGGTTGATGAGAAACTGGACATGAGCCAGTTTCAGTGTGCACTCACAGCCCAGAAAGCCAACCGTACCCTGGGCTGCATCAAAAGCAGCGTGACCAGTAGGTCAAAGGAGGTGATCCTGCCCCTCTACTCTGCTCTCATGAGACCTCACTTGGAGTATTGTGTGCAGTTCTGGTGTCCTCAACATAAAGAGGACATGGAGCTGTTGGAACAAGTCCAGAGGAGGCCACAAGGATGATCAGGGGACTGGAGCACCTCCTGTATGAAGACAGGCTGAGAAAGTTGGGGCTGTTCAGCCTGGAGAAGAGAAGGCTGCATGGAGACCTCATAGCAGCCTTCCAGTATCTGAAGGGGGCCTACAGGGATGCTGGGGAGGGACTCTTCATTAGGGACTGTAGTGACAGGACAAGGGGTAACGGGTTAAAACTTAAACAGGGGAAGTTTGGATATAAAGAGGAAGTTCTTGTGAGGGTGGTAAGGCACTGGAATGGGTTGCCCAGGGAGGTTGTGAATGCTCCATCCCTGGCAGTGTTCAAGGCCAGGTTGGAAAGAGTCTTGAGTGACACAGTTTGGTGTGAGGTGTCCCTGCCCGTGGCAGGGGGGTTGGAACGTGATGATCTTAAGGTCCTTTCCAACCCTAACTATTCTATGATTCTATGAGTGTTGCTGCAGGTTCCCCTTCACTTGGAATGAGTGAGCTCACTTGGGACTGGCAAGAGCCAGGTGTCCATCAGAGGCAAACACAAGGCAATTGTATAAAGAATTTGGCCAACACTACTGAAAAAAAAGGGTGAACAAGCAACCCTGGAGCATCTTCTGTATTCCCTGCAGTAGGTTTAATCCATTCCATTGATTACAGCATTTCCAGGCAGCAGTGTATGTCTGATATCAGTATAACCTTTATCTCACCACAGGTGGTGGTCTCAAGTGCCTCTTGTGTGAGATAACCAATGACTGGGAAAGCAGCTGGTAGGAGGTCATGCACTAAAATATGGGTCATACAGGTTGAAAGCTTGCTGCAAATAGCCCAGACACAGCAGCAACTGCATGTAGTATTCTGAATGTTATGCATTTCTGATTGTCACTTAAAGGGATATCATGCTGCTTCTCTCTCTGGTGGAGCTCATCATGTTTTCTGCGCAATTTATGCCACTTCCCTGTCAATCTCCAATGCAGATAAAAACAAAAAGAATAAATGATTGAGATTAGACTTGTTTTGGAGATCTAGTTTGGCTGTGATGATGTGGTATGTAAACTTCTTTTGGTGCTGAATAATTTCTTCGACAGTCCTACAGATGTTTGTCCTGACACGAGAAACGATCAGGTGTGACTGAGCCACCACTTGGGCAGAGCTGAGGCACACTGGCAACAGCTGGGAAAGGCTATTTCCTGCACAGTGTTATCAAACTTGGCACTGGATGACTGATGCCAAATCATTTTAATTGGAAAGGAAAAAAGTAATTTTTCATACCAGTATCAAAGAGTAAACTCTCTGCTCTTCATTTTGTGCTGAATGCATCAATAAAACCATTATCAGCTTTTGGTTGTCCTCATGGTGCCTTCTTCTTCAGCAAACAGAGGGCAATGTCCAAACACAAGTCAATGGTGTGAGGAAAAAGGAGAAATGATTTGAGTGTAAGAGGCTATGATTTTTTTCAGGAGCACTTCAATCCCTGGAAAGGTTGAAAGAAAACTGTATCTCTACTACAGGACTGCAGAAAGGTTTAAGGGAATTAGAAAATAGTTTTTAAAAGTAAGTCTTTCTACAGAAGGTTTAACAAGCCTGTGATATTTCTATTATTTTATTCTTATCACATAGTGAAATACTTTTCCATTAGGGTGGAAATAAGATCTTCTTGTTGCCGTTTTTGTCCTACCTCTCATCTGGGCTGTCAGTTCAAACAGCAGGGCAAAATAAAAGCATAGTGCTGCCTCTGGGAGGGCCCTTATCAGAGATATCTGAGGGATTATGAACCAAGTGAACTGATTTACAGAACAAATCAAATAATTTCTCTCATGAAAATGTCTGTAAAAATCATTAAGGTCCCTTTTACACAGTGGAAGACCAGGAAGGACTGTCAGAATTGTACATTCTGCCATTTTTGGCGTCTCTTTTTAACACTAATTCCAGTTTAAGTTAGCAGAACTTTTCTTTGCACAGCTGATCTCAAAGGTCAACAATGCCTACCCTGCTAGCAGCTCTGTGTTGCCATAAATCATGTGGTTATTACACCTCAGGGATGTTAAAAGCTGTGTCCATGAAGACACATTAATATACGAAAAAAGTCCACAGTTTAAGCAGTCTATGTGACAGATGGATTCTGTCTCTATAGGTGTCAAGTAACTACTCCATCACCTAATAGTTTATTATAACAATAATCACTATGAAGATTTCCCAAAAAAAAGCTTTAATTTTTCACTTCTGAAGCCACATTGAAGGAATTGAGTCTGATTTTAGTATTCATGTCTTCTCATGAACTGTTCTCTGCATCTTTGTGCTCAGAGATGGGCATGAATGAAAATGAAATTAATGAGTGCTTACTGAAAAACAGACTGTAGTAATATAACATAGGTGGTGGGGGTGGTAAATTAAAACACTCTCAGTGACTTCTGGTGGCCTGAGAAACGTGTGTGGGATAAAGCCCTGAACACACTTCAGTTGTACATAGGTTATCTGAGGAGAAACCATGCAGAGAATGTTTTCTTATTTTTAATATTTCATAGCCATGAGCTTCTACTGCTGTATACAGATGTGCTCACTGCAATGCTGACCAATAAAGACAGCCTGGTCTGAGCTGCACCTGCAGGTCACAAGATAATGTGGTGCATTTGCTGGCTCAGGTATTACTTTACAATGGGGTAAAGCCTGTGGATTTTGTGAGTGCCAAGCACAGGGTGAAGGATGCTTGGACAGCCACAGGATTGGGCTCAGAGATGTCTTGAGGCAATGCAGGATGGTCCACTGCACCTCCAGAGCTGCTGTACTTGGGAGCTCTGGTTCATGTGAATTCAGGGGAGGCTCAGCCACTGATTGAAGGAGGGTGAGGGTTCCTCCCTCCTGAAGTGCCTTGCAGGGTCCACAAGTCCCATGGGAAGTGGAGGGTTAGCAACCAGACTCTTGTACGAGTTGTTCAGGGCTTTTCTTTGGCAATTCTTTTATAATGCGTGGATATTAATGTAAACTTTTTAACATCCATGGTCTGTCAAGGCCACCTTACTGCCATAACATGGGGTCAGTGTTCCTTTCTACTGCAGAGGAAGACAAATACCCTGAATGTGATATTTCTTCTTTGGCAATCAAGGGTTTAGTGGTCTTCTATGAATAACTACCTTTTGGAATTTGCTTTTTGAATGCTTGCTTGTGTGAGTAGAAAAAGGTACAGACTCATCCTGCTGACTCATTTGTCCTCACCTAGACGGTGGTTGTGGGAGAGATCCACTTGTACTGTCGGCTGTGTTTCAGCTCATGGGGGTTCACATGCTGTCAGTTCACACTGGAACCAGATTTGTGCCAGTCATTTAAATTTTTAAATACTTGGCTTCAGTGGGAGCACATTTTGACAATTTCTTTGAGAAGAGATTATGGGGATATTTTTCTTTCTTTCCCTTTGCTTCCCTTGTGTATCAATTGATTCATAAGTTGTCATCAAAACCCCCACCTCACCTGCTCACAGAGAGCTCACTTCCTGAGAATTTAAAGGCCACTAAAGAATAGTTATGCACTGTTATTTTATGTTCATGTTTACTGCAGTACAGGCTGAAATACATGGCTTTTCCCACAGAAGGTTAATATCCCATTGTAAAAGTGCAGTTGAGTGAACAGAGCTATTGGTTAAAAATGAGGGGCAAAGATTTCAACAACAAAATCAGAGAATTTCTTAACTGAAGGGAGAGGCTGCCAGATCCCCCTGGAAGCCAGCTGGAAGCCAGTTCTGCTCTGTAATGGAGTGGCAGGTCTCTGATGGGGTCCCAGTGCCTCCGGCCTACAGCCTCCTCCCAGAGGTTTGACTTCTGTGAGACTACGTATGGTGGGTTTTGCTTGATGACTTCTAGCCATACAGAGCTATTGCTGTGTAGTTTGTGGGGCCAGGAGGATTGGCTCTTCTTAGTCTCTCTGTTGCCAACTCCCTCCACTATGTAAAATATATGAAGTTTCCTGGCTTCAGTAAAATCTTCCAAGGAGATCTCAGTGGATACATCTTAATTTAGTGGCAAAACCATCAATTTACACCATGCTTTATCTCTCAAATTCTTTAATACTGGGATTATGGGAACTAATAATTTTGATTAAAATGCATCATATTACTGAAAACCCTCTTTTGCTCTGCTTGGAAGAATAGCTTAAACCACGACAAGAGACTAAGGCTCTTCCCTTACTGAGGCTAAGGGAAAACAGGATCTTCCTATTTCCAGTTTAAAAAATGGACTGTTAGATGGATCAAAAATGGTGTGGACCACTATTCCTAAAGGGTGTTAATCAATGCCTCACATTCTATCTGGTAAATAAAAAGTGAATTATTTCAGGGACTGACACAAGTGGCTTGGAGATTCATCCTGACCCTGGCACTGGTCAGATGTTCAGCTTTGCAAGAGGAGTGAATGCATTTTTGGAAAGTACAGCGATAGCACTAGATTAGAGGGAAGGATTAATGTGGGAAATTGAGAAGATCAGATTCAAAGTGAATGTGAAGGATTTTGAGGATTGGATTGACAGAAACCTCATGATTCTCGTCAGAGCGGTGTCAGGCTCAGCACATGGAGCAGGATAGTCCCCTGCACCAGCTGACCTGACTGGCTGAAAAGTCACTGTGAGAAAGGACTCGGGGCTGTGATGGATACTAGGATCAGTGTATTAGCCAAAAAAATGCACTTATACAGGAGAAAAGGTAAACTGCCCACTGGGGTCCATCAGAGGTAAAAACCAGAGGACCAAGTGGAATGTATGTTCCCCTTTGTTCAGCACTGAACACCTAGCTGTGTGCTCCCCAGCTCAAGGGAGGTAGGTGAACAAAAGAGGCTCTAAAGCATGGTTCCCAAGGTGGTCAGAGGCCCTGTGGAGAGGCTGGGACCCATGAGAGCTGAGCATGTTTGCTGTGGTGAAAAGGTGGCTTCAGGGTGATCAACTAGCAGCCCACAGCTGCTCAACAGGGAATTAAGGTGATGACAGAGCCAAACCACTCTCTGATACAGCAGAAGGAATAATGGTGAGCAATGCCAAAACTGCCCTTGGGGAAGTTCAAACTGGGGATAAGCAAAACCTTCTTCATCAGGACAGCAGTGCAGCAGTGGAGCAGGGACCCAGGGAGCCATCGTTGTTGGAGATTTTGAAGCTATAGTACAACTGACATAACATTAACAGTTACTGTGTTTTGACAGGAAGGATGCATTAGGAACCTACTTAGGACCTGGGATTTGATCTTGCACTTACAAAAGCTGAAGGGTTAGAAGCTTTTACAGTATCACCGTTCAGCCCAACTGGACTTATTGCTGTTGCTTTGGCTTTTGTGTAAAATCTACAATTATTTTATTGTGCTTGGGCAGAATGATATGCATGCTTTAAACTCTGCAGATCCTGGCAACAGAGTGTCAGATTTGGGAACTGAGGTATACTGCAGAGTTAATGATTTTTGAAGGAGGGAGAAGAGGCAGGGTAAGTTGGGAGAGGTAATGAGGGGAAGGAGTGAGCTGTGTTGAGGGGAAGGGGTAAGAATTATATAGAGGAGGCATAGATATAAAGAGGTGGGATGTACATGGGGCATAAAGAAAACCATTACTCTGAACCAATCCTGTGGGAAAAATGGGTTTAAGATGTGTTAAAGGCTTTGCAACCTCAAAGTAATACTTGTGGCCAATCTGGAAGAAAGACTTTTGTTCCTTTGCATATCAGCTTTTAGTAATTATAGATGTTTCTCTAAATTTGCTGGAGCTATTCATATGTAATGGCATGTTGCAGAGTTTCACAGGGATCTTGTGAAATACACTGTAGTATCATATTATGCCTATTGCAAGTCAGAGTTCAATGCTGGCTTGAGGAGCTTAACCTAGAAATTAGTTAGTGGTTATTGGACACAAGGCTTGGTGAGGTTTCTGGGAGTGCTGTGGCACACCTCTGGAGGAGCAGATATACTGTGTGAGCTTTGGATGGGAAGAGACAAAAGGGTTGAGACTGGGAAAGGCAATGGCACAGCACCGTGACCATCAGTGGGGCTGTGCTGCTCCGCGCGGGCTGAGAACTTGGCGCAGGCTGCGGTGGTGGCTATTGTGCTCTATGAATGGCTGCTTCATGCTAACCAGTCTGCAGTGGCTATTTTTAATCCCAAATTTTAACATGCGGGTTTTAGAACAGCGTTTGTCTCGAATGTGAAAGAAGCCACAGAGCAAGGGACTAAAGGGCTGTTTTGAAAAAGCTCTGGAAGGGAAGCCACACAGACTGGAAAGCTGCCCCACTAAAACCCAGCTTCAAATTAAAAAAAGAGGGACATCTCCCAAAGAAAAGGGAATAATCCTTTTGACGGCTGCCAGCCAAAGTCATGGATTCAAGGCTGGGTCAGATGCTTGGGTTGATCCTAATTATGTATACCGATGTTACATTTTAATTATAATCTTGTTAACCCAAGATTGCCTTGACCTAGATTAATAAGGAATATAGTGAGAAGTTAATTATAAGTTAAGGATAACTAACCAACTCTGTGCTCTTTCAGAGCTGAAGGAGGAAGCTGTAACCTGTGCAACAACTTGTGTGTAAGAGAAATTCTTCAGTAGCTGTGTAAATGACTGTGGTCCTGACAAAACCACATGTTGGAAGTGGAACCCTTACCTTGTCCTGTTGGCCAAGAAGCTCTTCTGAAGCAGGCTGCAGGCACCCTGGCCTCATTATAGTTTGTTAAATATTAATGAATCCTTCAAACCCTTGCAGAAGTCTTTGTGAAATTCCAGCCCTGCTTGGGAATACCTGGGTTGCAGCAAGATGAGACTGAATGGAGAAATATGTTGTTAACATCCAGTACTGCTCAATTATGAATGTATCAGCTTTGCTCAAAACTGATGGGCATGAGCTTCAAATTTTTCTCAGATGCTTTTTCCTTTTAAAATTCAACAGCTAAATAAGCAGTGGTCACAAAAAGAGATTTTAATATTTTTCTCAAATGTATAAGTGGGCAGAAAAATTATTGTCGTGAATACAAGAAGCTTGACTGAGGCATATCTGGCACATATGTGTTAGTCAGGGGCATCTCAGACTGCTGCAGAACTTTCCTATTTACAGTAAAAGAGGCCTTGGCCCCAAGTGCTTACTAACAGCCTTAACAAAGAGTGTAAATAGCAGTTACTTGGATAACTCGGTCAGACCTGACTGTGCTTGTAGCTTTTAATGTTCCTTTTTAATTAATCCTGTGTATTTTTTTTTGTATGTGACATCCCAAAAGAAGGTAAAAATATGCTATGCTTAATATTGTGTAAACATTACTGATTAGAAGAGCTTTTCCCCCTTGCCTCCAGGCCTGGGGTTAATCCTTACCTCCCACAGGTTTGGATCTGATTTTTTTTCCTACAATTCCTTAGTGATAGTCCAGTATTTTGATGCCCAGACTCAAGATACGACAGCATCTTACAGTAAGAGGAAAAGAAGGAATTAATAATTTTTTCCCCCTATTTTTCTGAAGAGCACCATGGCAAATGAGACTGCTTCAAAGAGAGGTGGAGAATAGTGCTAAAAAAAGAAACATCTATCCTCTTTGATAAATGGAAAGGTCTCTTGAAGAAAAGCTGAAGTAAAGAAGGCATGATTGAAAGCATGTGGAAACCACAGAGCAATGCCACAGAGCAACTTCCATTGCCTTCACTGGGTTTTGATTTAGGCTCATGGAGTGTCCATTACATTTTTATTACCCTTTCTGGACACATAAAATGTTACTTTTATTGTTTAAGAAAAAGAAATCATGAATGACTTCAGCATTCATTGGAGTGAGTCATTGACTTGAGACAAGTGTAGTGTGACTCAGGGGCTCAAAGCAAATCCCAACAGCCCTATCCTCCGCTCCACTTTATGAAGCTCCCCTGAACAGCTGCCCTGCCAGCCGTGGTTTGCAAGCATGGGCCTGCAGCGCAAACAGAATTGCTCATTGTTGTGTGTTCATGCCTGGGCATGATGGGTAAGAGACAACACAACACATTCCTGAAAATCATTTCTCCTGGTGACATAGAAAACCTTTTTTCTGGTGATCTCTATAACCATGAATGTGTCTCATAGTAAACGTGGAGGACCCCAGGAGAGAAATTCTATCCTGGCATAGAAGTTGCTACCAGATGAGGCTGCAAACATAGGCTTTTTCCTTGAACTGGATTTCCTGGAGTCAGACAATCATACCTAGAAATCAGAGTCTGTGTATATGGATCTTGCCACTTCCATTGCCAACTAGTAGATTGATAGTAGGCAACTACAGATCCTCACTACATTGTCTATTGGCTCCTACTGCATGGCCATACGCCTTGATGGTGCATTTGCTGGGCACAGTGGGTACTTGTATGGCTGACCTGAAAGGGTCATGCTGAGTTGTCCTTTTCCTCTGAAGGTGAGAAGAGGATCAGGGACCAAACCTCCCAAATGCCTACTTTCCCATGCCAGTGCACATGTCTGATGCCCTGTGCTCCAAGGATGAGGGCAACAGTACCAGTAGAGCTGAGAGCTGTGGAGTCTCTGCCCACCACAGGAAGCTGTTGACTGTGCTTTGCTTTCCACGGAAGGCACAGTCAGATCTGTAATTTACTGTGGTTTTACAAGGTTTAGTACATTTTGCTCCCTCCCCTGATAAAGGAATGCCACTACTTGTGGCCAAGTAGAATTGCTGCTGTTACCAAGTCCTTTCTGTGGGAGGGTTTTCTCAGGGCTTTCTCACAAAGCTCTGCATCTGTATAGCTCTGTGTCCTGGGAATAAGTACTGATTTAGTGGAGCTCAGCCATATTTTTCTTAAAGCCTATTCATTTTACTTTTGGTCAATAACCCTAGATAGTCTTAGGAAGGGGTTAATGGTTTGTTATTGAGGACAACTATGGCATGTGGAGAAATCACGAGGTTATTTGTTAGAAATAAGCAACCCCTTGAAAGGTATTAATTTCCTCTGAAAAGGATAGAGAGGTGAAGGAAAGTCGCTGTGTTGTGTGCACAGTTAATACTGGACATAGTGCGTTAGCATTGTAGTTCACTGTCCCCTTCACTGCTGCCTGTGAAGACTGGCTATAAATTTTTCGTGGTAGCCGTTTGTTGTGTGTCCATTCTGTGCCCTGTTGAATGAAGTGTCTCTCAATTAAAAGTCTTATACTCCTGCTCTTATGCAAATAAATAGTAACAAGATAAATAGTTGTTCATGAGATAATTATGGCCTGTAGCCAAAGCACAAAACTGCACTCTAGACATACAAGTTGATATTTGTCATGGTACAAGTACATCACAAGATGGTGTACACCACAGACTAAACATTGCTCTGGGGGCTGTTGACCCCTCTTCTGATCAGCAGCCCCTGTTGTGGTTTCTGTGCTGTATGATGATGACATCTTGGATCCATCCCCATCATGATTACACCCACTTCTGCATGTATGCAGGAGATGGTTAGGCTGGAGTACCATAAACCAGGGACTTGTGGCAGCTCCAGGCTTTGATCCAATCTAAAGAACCTCACTGACAGCCCAGCTTTGCTTTTTCCCTAGGTGGGTTGGTGGAGCTGTTGCATTGTGATTTATTGTCATGGGAGAGACCTGCAGTGTCAGAAGATGGTATCAGCTCCTGATGGATACTCACACGTTAGGTCCCCAGAATAAGTGCCTCTTATCTATCATTCTTACACAAATATGTGTTTACACTGACGTTTATGGTTGCAGTCTTGAAGTGCTGCCAGACCACTGAGCTTATTCTTGGGATGATGAACATATGGTTCCAAAGCTTCGTTGTTGCAACACTGGAAGTCAATCAGTCTTCTTTATCTGGTTTGTTTGTTGGGCTGGGAGCATTAAGGTAGTATTTTTAATTTCTGAACTGAGAAATGCCTTTCCTTTTGCTCCTTTGCTCTACTTTTTAGTGCTATTCCAATATTTTTAGAGCTTTTCTAAAGAATTAACTGAGTTATGGTCGAGGGTTTGTTTTAACTGTAGCCTCCATATTTTAGAGTTTTAGATACTTACGATATTTACAAGCGTCTCTGAATCTGGTGCATGTGTTCAGTTGGCTATGCATGGTGCTATGCTAACTCATTGACATACTTTGAATGTACAGGTCCAGCCTTCTGTTGTGCTTCTTTTCAAAACCTCTGTCATTTCCATCCCACGTCTGTTCACCATCTGGGGCCACTGTTTATAGGGCAGAGGAGCCAGAGCATGGTGGAAGGCGGCATGGCTTAACATGTGGATAGAGTTGTGAAATAATGAGCACCCGGATTATGCAAACACAGACAAAGGCCCTTTAATAGTCCCCGTCATACTTCATTTGGACACATTGAACTGGGGTTTGTCCTGATCCTGGCTCTGAATGAACAACTGAGGGGCTTGCAGGTAGCTTTGCCTTGAGTCCTCTGCAAGGGGCACCCTGTAATTGCTCAGCCCAAAAAGCAGGATTTTGCATGGTGTGATCAAAGCAGTCTCCTAATCATGCCATTCCCCAAGCTTTGGCTGAAAACAACAAACCTATTCAACCTGTGAGGAGTGAATGCGTGAGAGATTTTCACCTGCTTATGAAGGCCTGGTAAAAGCACTTGATTGCATGTGTTACAGTTCAAAGCTGGCTTAAAGTTTTGTCCTTTGTTTGGAGTGTAGAGGTGCCTCATCCTGCCTTTTGATGGCTTTCCCATAATTTCACTAAGACATATGAGGTTGGTTGCCCTGCTTTCATCTGTGCTAAATATAAATGGAAAAACAAACTGAACACAGCAAGGTAAATAAAGAACAGGAAGTGTAAGACAGACCTCTTGAGACTCAGTATTCCCACATGTTTTATGTTATAAACCAGCAGGCTAGCACCAGCCTGCCACACAGGTGGAAATGTGTGTTTGTAGGCCACTGAACACTGAATATTTACCCTGTATCAAATGACAGGAAGGGCTGAGGGAAATAGCATTGTGCTGAACCACTGTGAAAGGCTGTGAGATTTCCAATATTCCCCAAATTTCTCTAGGGTGGGCTAGTGCTTACATAGTAGCTTACAGTGTGAAAACACTGAGGCAGTGGCTCACACTACTAAGAGAGAGATGTTCTTTATATTGTTGGTAAATAGAGGTGCTGCTGAAATCTCATGAGCTTTTATTACTAGGTAAGAAATTCGGGGTTACACTGTGGAGCAATTATTAAAATTAACACGATTTTATGATGAATAGCTCTCTCCTCCATCTGCAAGGTCAAGCATTATCTGACATTAGACCAGCTGATGCAACTGGACAAAGCAAAGCAGGGTACACTTCATTTTATGGACAGGACAATCCAAAGCATGTCAGTAGCTGGTTGTTAATTTTTTAAGGGCTTTCTCCTAAAGGTTGTCACAGCTCCATAAAATTGGTTACCTGAGAGACAGATGAGATTGTCGTTGGAGCTGGCAGCAATGGAAAGTTGTCAAAGACTGAATAAAGATGCAGGTGTTGAAAAGACAAAAGGGAAGAAGCAGTAGGGGGTAATTCACCATATCACTGGAAGTTTCAGTCATTTCCCAGAGTCTGACCTTCTGTCAGTGAGATGTGAAGGCCTTCAGCATTTGGCAGGTTTGGGTCTTTAGTGAAGGTTTCTGTGTTTTTGCACAGGCAAGATATGATGAGGGTCTGATGTTGGAATATTTTTATAAGCATGCCTTTTCTAGGAGGTCTGGAAGGGTGACAGTCTGCCAGGGTAGAGGTAACAGTGTTCCTGTTTTCCTAAAAGAGCTAGGATGTACAGGTTTTATCAGATGTCCCTGGCTGTTCTTATCAGCTCTTAGGAATCAGTGGAGGACATCTAGTTTTCACAAGGTAACATCCCTGAATAAAATACTCAGGCTTTGTCGAACACAGAATCTTACATGACACTTGCAAGTTTACTCAGGCTTGCTAATAGCAGTGAGGGGCTGTGAATAAAGTCTTTGCCTTGATTGCAAGAGTAAGGCTTTGGTTGGTTGTTTCATGGCAGTGGGAGGTGTTCACTCAACCTCTGTGGCCTTTATATCTGTGTGTGTGCTTGGAGACCCTCCTGCTTCTATTAAATTTATAATCAACTAGGAAAGATAAAAGAAAGAATGATTCTCTCCCCAGGATAGATGGGGAATGGATACATAAGGTGATATTCACCTCACCTTTTTTTGTAGTTACAACAAAAGGGGTTTCCTACCATGACCTAGCTGTATGGGTCCTCCCTGGAGGCCATGCTGAGAAGAGGCAGGTCCATTTTGTACATCACCAAGAGCATCACCATTTCAGCACTGAGCCTACAAGGGAGACATGTGACTCTCTTACATGAGATGAGACAAATGCCACCCTCAGCAGCTTGCCCAGCTTAACACAGCTGTAGGAAATTAGCGAGCTGAGTTGAGTGACTTGAAGAATCTCCAGCATCCATGCTCTGTTATGCTAGTCATCCTTCCTGTACACAACTTGCAGTAGGAATCATAAATAAGAGGTTCCTGTGAACCTTGGCACGTTCTGCTGCAGATATGAAGAAGGTAAAGCACACAACACTACATGGATAAACAATTGTTATATATTTCTAGTTTATACTGCAAGTAGTTAAAAATTTATCACATTGGAGATCTTGGTGTCAGCATAACATTTCTTCAGATCCAGTAACTGAAATAGTACATAGGAACAATACAATTGTACACTGCCCTTTTTTATCTGCCTCATTCCCCACATCTGTGGTAGGAAGATGAAGGGAGTTTTCTAGGAAATGTCCATGAGGATTTGCTCTTTTGTTTTTCATTGCTCATCTTTCTCTGAAGTGCATTTTTTCCCCTTTTTTTCGGGAGCTGTGTGTGTTACAGACCATTCACATTACATTAACTGTAGATTACTATGGTTGTAGTTGGATGAAGTATTATTAGGGAGATGATTACATGCTGCGGGTAGCTGTCAGTGCTCCTGATAATACATTGCTGAGGAGTTCACACAGAGCACAAAGCTGTATCATGGGCTTGCTTCCACAAACGGATTATCCATACAGAGCATCTATTGCCTTGGACTCAAAGTGACTGGAAAAGAGATGGAATTTTTCCAGTTTTCTATGAAATCCAGGGAAAGGCCTGAATATTTTGAATGGTTGTTCTCTCCTCTTCATGCCTTTGAGATTTGGGTACTGTTTGGCTTTCTTTTAAGGGAAAATTTCAGCAGTTTACTGCAAGGTTGCTTGCTTTGGCACCTATGTCAAGGGCCTGAACTTGAGCAAAGAAGGCAAGCATGTTCTTTGTATTCTAGTGTCTGAGATTTCAGATCTGCACGCAGGAAGCAGGCAGCCCTTGGGCTGGAGAATGACTTTGCACCCAGATATGACCGGCACAGAAGCAGGAACCTGATGGGGATGTTACCAAGGGTGACGGTTCCCCAGCTGCCCCCACGTCTGGCTGCATTGATGCTCATGCTGGGTATGTGCAAGGGCACCGTACCAGAAGGTGGCACTCCAGACCCTCTTACAGGTCGAGTCGCCTCAGCACACCCCAAAGTTGCGGTTGTGTTGGTACAGACACATCTGTGCTAGCTGGGGGCTGAAAGCCCTTTAGCTGCAGACACAAGCAGCTCTGCCCGGGCTTATTCTCTTATGCTGGGAAACACAAGCACATTCCAGACCCCGGGGTACATATGTGTGCCTCTTCTAAACTGGGGTTTGAGCTCTGTGTTGGGACTATTCTTTCTGCTTGCTTGCATGCTCCCTAGAAGAACTTTGGCTTGTGCCTACTGGTGTTGTCCAAGTGTCCTGCTTTTGTCTGGGATAGACCTTATTTTCTTTCTAGCATCTCATAGGGCTGCATTTTGCATTTAAGGTGACAATAAATGTTGATACCATACTTACGTTTCAGTTCTTGCTGAGCAAGATGTACTGGAAAATGTGGGATGTTGGCATGATGTAAATGGCATAGAATAAAACGTGGACACAATGCTCCTGCCAGACACTCTCCGTAACAGGCCTTGGGGATGCCTTGTTTTTGTAAGGGGGAGAGTTTCCCATTGTAGAAGCAAGATGTTCTGTCCTGCTTGCTTGTCCTCCGAGCCAGTGAACCAGCCTTGCTCTTTTTTAATTCAGTGTTACAAGAAGGAACTGCTAAAAGTGCTGATCTTGCTTGCGTGCTGGGAAGAGTGGCTCTGGTAGGTTGGTCTTGCTCTAATAGGCAGAGAAACATAGACATTTTGAAAGCAATTACAAAGCAAGATGCAGACTCAAAAGAATTAGTGGGCTATTAAAGATTTGAACTTAATAACAAGCTTGACTACTTCTCTACCAAAACACTCTTTGCCTCTCTGCTTTTCCCATCCTCATGCCTAATTAGTGCTGCCACCTTTACACTCAAGGGCAATGGCCCCTGTCTTTCCCTCCCATGCCCTTCCTGGCAGTGTATTCTGAGCTAGCACTGGCATCTTAGCATTTGATCATCCTGCAATCTGTAGGTATGTGGAAGGTCTGGCCAGTTGATGTAAACTGTCCCTCAACTGTCTATCTGGTGAATCAGTGCAAGGATCTCCACTGCCATGCAGAGAGCTTTGTTGTCTGGGGCTACACAGGGGCCCTGAGTTTCCTAACCTGTGCAGTTATTTACCAGGTCATCGGACCTGCTTCATGAAAGATGATTTTTATAGCTAAAGTTCAGCAGTTCCTGGTTATGCATGCTCCTTGGGAACCTGAAGGAATTGTACCTATTCAGCACTTTGTTGTCACTGAATTTTTCAATTGCTCTGATGCACTCAAGGTACACATAGACCTGATATAAATATTTCCATAATTTCCTGTTAGGGGTATGATGCAGATACTTCATTGTCAAAAAGTCTTTAACAACAGCCCTCATAATGGATTAAGTTATAATTTAACCCCCACCATCCCCCCTTCCAAAGATGAGTGACTGAACATGGCTTGCTGGAATGTGATTAAATGAGGTATCTCTGATAAACCTATACATGTTTCCCTGGAAAGCAATTTCCACTTTGTTATATTACAGTAGCCGGTGCCTCATGAAGTAAAGGAAAACATTTGTCCAGCAGGACATCATAAATTTCATGACAGACTTTAAATTTTCCTGGATGAAATGTTTAAAGTGGAGCAGACTGATCTTCTAAAAACACACCGGCCTTTCCTGAGTGCACAAGAAGCTGCTTCGTCTCCTCCATTCAGAGGTTTGAAATCCCCTCTGCAGGGGAAACGTGGTGGTAGACGGAAGCAATATAGGTGCTGGCTGGGTTTCAAACCCAGGGAAAACCAACACCATCTGAAAGCCAGTATTATAAATAATTAGTTGGGATCATTTCTGATAAGTTGATTGTGCCCCATAAAAGAGGGATTGTGGAACCCACCATATCCCCCGCAAATTGGACATAATCCAGTTTTTACAGTGGAGCAAGATTAAGTTAAATCGCTTTTCCAAATAACCATCATTTGTTTGATTTGCTTTCATGAGGGCTTCTGGTTATGTCAGTAGTTGTCAGATGCAGACTGACGCTTGTGATGTTTTGTGCCTTTCAACTTGAGAAAGTTGTATAAACTTTGCTGCCCTCCAGTTAGAAAGAGCAATGGTCTTTTGAGAAATGAATGAAATCCTTTAGCTCTCAGCCCTGAAATGTGATGCTTGGGTCAACCTTCAGTGTTGCAGGAAGTCTGTGTGGTGATGTTTTACGCTGTAAACCTACCTTCTTCATATTAAAGGCTTGAGAGTGGTACTTAAAAGAATGACTGAGAGCCTTTATGTGCAGCTGCATTCTGAATTGCTGAAGGAATCTTTTTCAAAAGACACTTAGGTTCATAAATGTACATCTTTTAGTGGTATTGGGAAGCCTGAAAGTTGATTTTTGGTGCTAAAAAGTGGGAAGTACAATCTAAATGTACTAATCAAATTTTAGTCTTGACATGCATTTCAGTGGATGAGTGTACTCTCTGCATAAATTACTATGGTCCAGAGATTTTTCCTATTAAGGGTGAATATTATGGCATGCCACAAGGTACATGTTGCCAGGAAGAATAAGAGAAAAGAAAGCAAAATAAAGTCTCATTTGAAATGAGAAATTGATACCTCAACAACAACAGCAAAATACAGCCCCGCATCATAATAAAACAGAACTCAGAATAAACAAGCACAATCTTCCAAATAAGAAACCTTTTGCTTCAGAGAAATGTATTTTGTAGTAAATTAATGAAAGCTGGGAGATTTTGAAAGAAATTAAATGAAGGAGCATTTTCTAATGGAAAATAATTTTGATTATTTTTTTTCCAGCAGCTGATAGCTGATCCAGGCCTCTGATCCCACCTGGGTCTTCTTGGCTCTACTGAAATCCAGCTAATCCCTTGTGATGTTAACAATGTACAGGGCATACACCACAAAACTTCTGTTTAACCAGAGAGCCCAGAATATGACCAGTCTTGCTCAAGCTTAAGCAAAAAACCAGAGGTTTAGATTGGATATAAGAAGAAATTCTTTACTGTTGGGGTGGTGAGGTACTGGAATGGATTGCCCAGGAAGGTTGTGAATGCTCCATCCCTGACAGTGTTCAAGTCCGGGTTGGATGAAGCCTTGGGTGATATGGTTTAGTGTGAGGTGTCCCTGCCCATGGCAGGGGGGTTGGAACTAGATGATCTTAAGGTCATTTCCAACCCTAACTATTCTATGATTCTATGGTTCTAAAAAGAAAGAATAAGTCTTTCCTTGTAGTCACCCATCAGAATTTTCTTTTTAATAAAAAATAGTAAGAAAAAAACTAAAGAAATGTTTCTTGCAAAGAAGAACTGAAGATTTCAAAGAGCAAATTTGAGGCTCTTGAGATGTGGGAGTCCCAAGTAAAGTCTTACTCCAGATGCTGTCTGGGGACTGTACATGGATGACTGCAACACATTCGTTTTGCCTTTATTATTCTTGCACTGTAACCTGACTTTGGTTCAGGAAAAGGAAATCCATGGCCTTAATTGAAGCCAATCAGTGAAAGGTCATGGGGTAATACTTAACAGACAGGGATGGGGGAAAGGAAAAACACAGAAAAGGTAAGGTCTCCACTTTCTTCAAAGACTCAGTTGGATCCCGGAGACAGAGCACACCTGGAAGGAGAATGTGCTTGCACCCCAAATATACACATCAACCGGGAGTCATAAAATTAAATGCAGTTTGTTTAGATTATTTTCTTCCCGTTTCTCCAGTGACCTGTGCAGCAGTAACCTCGGCGTGGGGAGGCATGGGTGCCTAGTGCAGGCGTTCAGGTGTTTATTACCATGACGTGACTGTATGGATAAGAGCCTCAGTGTTTCTGTTAAGGACCAGATGTGGGGTTCTGTGATTTCAGATAACCCAAAGGTTAGATTTAAATGAAATACTGACAGACACTATGCCAGAGTGTCGATAGCGACTTCTGGAGTTTATTTTGGGTTTTTTGTTTTGTATTTTTGTTCCCACCAAGATCCACTAGTATCAGAACTTTGTCTTCATTGAAGGAGAGCATAATTAGCTTTCTAATTTGTTCCAGGGATTCAGTAGCCCAAAAGTCGGAAAGCATTTTGTGACGCATAAGCTGTATTTCCTTGTATTTTTGCAGTCTCTTGCTCATTCCCTCAGCTACAGTGGACATAGAAAAGAAATTTTTTTACTGTTTATTTTTTTAGAGCTGGTCTATGTCTAAGATGGTCGTGGTCATGATCTCTTTTAGTCTGAAATGGACATGGTAACGGTCTGGTCTAAGATGGCCATGGTCTCAGTTTGAGTAGTCCAGCATGAACTTTATCAAGTTCAAAATATGTTTGAGTACACCCAAGTCAGTTAGGTGCTTGCTTAGGTTAGCAAGTATACACATATATATCCACAGGCTGAAGTACTTTAGCTGGATTCTTCATCATCTACTGGGTTTATTCTGCTGGTCTGTTTACTGTAAGTTTAGCATTTCTAAAACTCACATCCTTTTACGCTGTGAAGTGTGCTTCCGAAACATCTGGTCTATGTATGCCTAATGGAGGTGTTGGAAATGCCCAGGCTAAGAGAAGAGTGAAACATCCTAACCAGCCTTTGTCCAGAGATGACAGATACACACTTTTCTTCAGGACTTCACTTACACAGGACTGCATAGAGCAGTGTAGGTATGTTTTATGACAGACAAATCATGAAAGCCATTTTTTGGAACATGTTTTCTTGTCATAAATATTTGTGATTCAAATCATAAGACCGTAGCTGTTGTGCTCATGGTGTGAAAAAGAAAAATCCCTTACAACTGATCTGGAGGTCAAGCCTTTGTCCATGGACACCCAGTCAGTGTTTGGAGAAGAATTGCTGCCTTTGTGCAGACAGATACATTTGCAGAGAAAATCCAGGACAATGATGTATCCTCAAAAAAGAAGTCCTGCTTAAGTCTGTGTAAAGAAGCATCTGTTTTAAACACTGAGAGATACTGAGTATCTTTAGAAAGCTATTTTTAAATGGTTGTGAGGGATAAACAAAAGGAAATGTGCCATACCAAGAATAACTATCTTTGTTCTAAGTCTGAGGCTACAACACCAATAGGGAAAGTCCTTGTCTTTTCCCCACAGCTGACAAAGATTTTCATATTCAGCATTTTACTCCCTGTAATGCAGATTCTGTGGCCTCTGTAGCAAAACTGCACAGCAGGATTAAGAGTACATTGTGTGGGTAGAGCCAGATCATCCAAAAGAAAAAAGACTGAGGGAATATTCCTTGGTTTAGACACCTACTGACAATGATTTTGCTTTTCTAAAATATATGTGACACCAAAACCCAGCTTCCAGAGCTGGGCTGCTGAGATGCTCCTTGATTTTCACAGATTTTTAGATTATAGCAAAATTACAGTTATTTCCAGGCACAGAAACGTACACCTGTAATTTTTATCGCTCCTATTACTGCTGTTCTTGATACCATTGCCCTATTTCTTCTGTGCTAACAGTAAGTTTTGTCTAATTATAGGATAGTTTATCCTATATGTGGCAGCTCACTGAACTGATTTTGCATGAGATCTCATCCTGTGTCTGGTGTCTGGTGTCAGTATCAGCTGTTCTAATCACAAATATATCTTTGAGAATGCATCTCTAAATGTTAGTTCCTGATTTCTGAAATTAAGGTAACAGCTATTGTGCTTCTCCTAGCTGACACTGTGAAAAAAGCTTGGGACAAGGTTGCATCTGCCCTTGTTTGGTATAATGGTAAACTGAAGCCGGACATATTTAGGATAAAAAACAATGCTTTGATCTACATTACATGCTGCTGTTCCCGAGTCTGGGGAATAGCTTGAAAGTTATCCCTATGGCCTTTTGTTGCAAGATTTCTACAAATATTATCATTGCTGCCATAGATGGTAAAAAGTTAAGATGGTTGATAAGTTCTTTTTCAAATATGAAAAAGAAGACACATTCTTTTTCAAAGCCAGGTATCACTGGATAAAACAGACTGGAAAAAGCTTAGTGAAAACCCTACACAACTGGAAATACTCATCTGCAAAATACCTGTGTTCTAATAGGAGCAAAACCAAAATGCTGCTCTCAGACTGTGAAGAGTAACTGTCACTTAGGTGTCCCTTAGAAGTCGTGCAGTGCCTGTAGGGGTTCATAACACTTTACTGAAGAAGTGTATAGAAAGTGGAAAAACTCAAAATAGCTGGAATGCAAAGTAATGACAACAGTAGCCTCCAGGGATATGTTAAGTACTGAGAGTGCTTACCACAGAAAATTTGTATGGACATTTGCTTTACTTGCATTGGCCAGGCCTTATGGTTGTCATTTTCAGTATTTATTAGAGCAATACCACATGCTGATTGCTTACATTCTTTGAATGAATTCCCACCCAATGTAGTGAGATGGAGCTCTGAGTCTTTTCAACAGTTATCATCGTTTCACTCACTGCCAGCATGATTATGTGATACTGAATTTTAATGATGAATTGTGTAGCTGTAAGTGCCCCATATACCTACAGGATGATTCCCAAGAGGAACAGCAGAATAAGTGGTTGTTTAGAGTAGACTCTGCTCATTCAGTTCAGAGCATGAGCTGGAAATCACAAAACAATGTTTCATCAAACCTGCCCAGCCCAGAGTAAGTAGTGGTCTTTGTGAGCTGCAAGTGGGTAGTGGGAGGAAGTAATCATTGCCTCAATTTACAGGTGAGATATGGAAGACCGAATTAGTCTCCACTGCTCTGAAGGCAGCAGAAACTGTAGTCTTCATCAGCAGACATATTGTTTTGATGGATCCAAAGTCCAAAGTACTTCTGCGTCCTGTAGCTGCTGTTATTACTTTATATGTCCCTCATAAGTGGTCATTTTTGGACAGTCCAAAGTGGCAGGTTCCTAATATAATTATCTTGAGTGCATCTTCATTTTGGTGTACAGATCAACAGTGGTTTGAGGACAGTTCTTTCCCTTGAACTCATCAGCTTAGATATCTCCAATAGCCCTCTAGGCCTGCATGGCCTGCTTTTGACCACCTAATTTGAAATGTCTGTTGTAGTGCCCCAACTAGCAACCCAAGTCAATTTATAAGTCAAGGGACAGTGACAGTAGCCTTCAGTGATTCATACTGCATAACTTTTTGAGCTATTTCCTACAACTACAGGAGAGTAGGCATAAGTACAACAGTTGTGTGCCTAATGTTCATTACTGGAAATACAACCTCAATGACACATGAACAAGTGGCCTCAAAAGGCTTTCCCTTCTGTTACTGTATTGTGTCATCTCTTTTGTAGTCTACTGTGTCTGCATGACAAATAGGCATCTACCCACGATATGAATGGTCGCTACTGAGTTTTCACGTTCTCACAAAGTTTGTCACATGTATTTGAAGTTTGTAATTGCTTTTTATTTCAAAACTGGTTTTCTCCCAAAATCCGAATTTCCCCGTATTCTTTCACTTCCAGCAAACTTCACTAGGGACACTGTCAGAGATTTTGCTCTTTGTTTGGAAATACACCCTTTTTGGGTCAGGCCAGAGTAACCAGCTTTTGGGTTTAAACCCTGGGAGGTAACTGAGCCCCACACACTCACTCACCAGTGGGATGAGGGACAGAATCAAAGGGTAAAAGTGAGAAAACTCATGGGCTGAGGCAGACAGTTCAATTGGTAGAGAAAAAGCTGTACATGTAAGAGAAGCAAAATAAGGAATTCATTCACTGCTTCCCATTAAGAGGCAGATGTTTGGCCATTCTCAGGAAATCAGGTCTTCATCATGTGTAACTGTTATGTCAGAAGACAAAAACCATCCCTCTAAACATCCAATCTTCCTTCCTCTTATCCCAGCTTTTATTGCTGAATACAACATCACATGGCATAGGATATCCCTTTGGTCAGTGGGGGTCAGCTGTCCTGGATCTTTGCTCTCCCAGTTTGTGTTGTGTACGCCCAGCCCACTGGTGATGGCGTGGGGTGAGAAGCAGAAAAGGCCTTGGTGCTGTGTAAATGCTGTTCAGCAATAACTAAAACATCAGTGTGCCATCAGTTCTGGTTTTAGCGCAAATCCAAAACACAACACCATATGAACTACTATGAAGAAAATTTATTCTGGCCTCTACCAGTACACCAGTAAAGCAGAGCATGCTGCTTGAGTGCCAAGTTGGCTTGTGATGTGCTAGTAGTACTGGAAAAGGTTGTGAGGCTTTATTGTCCCAGCATGTCACAAAAACTAATGCGCTAATGATGTGTACATCATTTACATTTATTACATTGTAATAAAGTAAGAGCAGGGCTCCTCTGAGCCAACAAAACTGTGTGCACCAAAGCACCTTGGGTCAACAGCAGTGCTGTACGTTGATGTGCAGGGCAGGCAAGTTCTTGGAACTGGTCTGCAAAATTAGAGATGACAGAAGTCCTTGGAAAAGGTGAGCATTTCTCTTGAGGGACTGTGTGGGAGATGGGTTATGTATATACACCTTACCAGAATTTGAAGCAAAGCACCTCTTTAGACTACATATTCCATTGAGGAGAACCATTGCAGCGTATTGGCAAGTTTCTTGTCTAATATCCTCCTGAATACTTAAAGAAATTTTTCTAACTGGTCTGGGGAGGATATTTAACAGTTTTACACAAATTATTGTATGACATTTTTCCTCAGCCTAAAGTTTTGTTGGCTTAGGTTTTACCCTGTTGTGTCTTGCTATGTCACTTGAATGGCCTTGAGCAACATTTTTTTCTTCCTCTAAGCTTCAGCTGTGGTAATGCTTCACATTATTATTAAGATAACTATGCACATGTAATTTATGGGCACACACACAGAAGAGAACACTGTACAAAGGCCTACCAGTTTCAGAATGGAGCCACGAGTCTTTGTTTCTGGATGATGACTTCATCAGCTTTGGATCAGGCCCATGGGGAGCCACAGTTAAAATAATCACTTAAATAACCAGAGTTAATGTATAATTCCTTCAAATCCCAACAGTTTTTAGAAGCCAGCTTACTACTGTCTTGGCTGCTTAATTCATTGTTGGTTCTTTTCTCTCCATTTGGAGATGATCTGGTTTTCTGAAGATCTCATTTGAAAAAGGCTCAGTGCAATTAATCAGTGCTGATGGGATGGTTTTCTGAAGTGCTTGTTACGTTTCAGTCATGTTGAGCTCCTTTCTGTAACGCCATGTAAATGCATTCCAGATTTAGCACTCTGTCTTCTTTTCAGGATCAGCTACACTTCACAGCTGAGGCCAGATGAGGTAAGTTCATGTAGCACCATTGGGACAAATGCTGTCATTAAGGCCTAGACCAGATGGGGACTGAGCTTCTAGTTTTTTTCTCCTAGACAGGTCTTCTGCAGGGTCTGTGTGAAGAGGAAGGCTCCTCTCCTTTTGGCACTCTATTGGCACTGGAGAATAATAATATTGTAATAATTTGAATCTAAAAGCACATGGGCCCTCACCTCTGCCATGTGCCAGGCACCACACAGAAAGAGAATAAAATGGGGAATGTATCAAAGAATTCAAATTCTAAGGCAATTAGCAGATTCAGATAAAGAAATGGAGGTAGCAGGTGGAAATTCAGAGACAGAGCTGGTCATCCTGACCTGCAATGCCCTTTGCCACATCACCCTATCTGGCTGTTGTCAAGATACTTTGTGGGAAGTTACCATTCTTCTCTTAGTGTGGAAAACTCCAGGCACTTTTTACTTTACATCTGTAGTCCTTCTGGATGAAAATGCAAACTCCTGACCCAAGATATCTAGCGTGGCTGTGTAGTCATCACTGTTTGAATGAGCAAATCAAGAGTTTCATGACATAAATTTTCCTCAAAGGGAGGAGACCATGGCTAGTACAACATCTGGCAATGCTGACATAATCTACTGTTTAATTCACATCATCTGTTGCCAGCCAGAGACATCCAGAGATGCAGCGTTGTAAAATGTAATTGTTGTAAATTGTGTGCAGAAAATTTCATTCTGAAGGTTTTGGGAAAGTCACTTTTCCCACTGTGCACACGTGACACATCATCCCTCTGGCTCAAACTGACTGTCAATGTCATATGATTTGATTGAACATCATATATCATATCATACCATGTCATATCAATCATACTCCCTGATAGGCATCTGAAATGTGGCTTGAAACCTTTTTACACCCACTGAGATAAATGAAAGAAGGTAAAGGTGTTTCCTCTGATTTTAGCTGTGTGAAACAGTCATGGAATGCAGAAGCCTTTCTGTGAGTTGTTGTCTTGCTTCCACTGGCCTGCTGGTTTGCATTCATGTGATGCTAAGAGTTTGATCTTCCACTATTATTTAGGGAGTGGGGCAGAACTCCTGCCTTGGGGAGGGACTGACATGACACATGATGATGTGTTTCTGGAGTTTGCATTGTCTTCATTATGAAAACTTGGGGTTTAAGATCATACAGACTTAAGAAAGATTTGAAAAATGAGATCTCATAAGCGGCATGATAGTAATGAGAAGAGCCTCAATGAGGCAAACTGCAAGAAACATGATGCCAAACATGGAATGGTCTGTAAATAGAGGTAGGGAGGTAGTGAATCCTAACCTTGCAATCAACATCATGCCCAACACTGAACACTGGTTGTCTTTAATGAGAATTATTTAATTTTTAATGAAGATTAGCTCATAAATGCCCAGTATTACACCATCTTTCTTTGAAACTGAGACCCTTGAATCCCTTGTCAGTTCTTCATTCCTTTTACTGATCAGTTTTGTCATGAATCTTGTTTTTCCAGGAAAGAGTAGATAAAGGGTATTTGGACTGAGGGTGTCTAGCTTATTTTACTTGAAAATCTCCAGGGCTTAGTGTAATAAAAGGTTGCGGGGGTTACAGAGTTTCAGCCACAGAAAGAGCAGCTTTTACATTGGAGTCTGCTTTTCAAATCCTGCCATACCAGTCCTCTCAAATAACTGATGGCCTTGCAATTGTCACTTCTAAAGAGAGCAGATAGAGTACATCTGAAGAGAGGAAGAGAAGTATTACCTAGGCTGGAGATCAAAGTACACATCCACTGGGACCAAATCCAGTTAATGCTGTTTACTTTAATAACCTCCAAGGAAGGGTACCTATCCATTTCAGTCTCACTATCATTTATGAAAGCCACCAAGGAGGAAATTACACATTCGTAAAGTCAGCTGCAGGAATTCATCAAGTGCCTATTCAAATAATGGCTTACTGATTACTGAAGCTTTCATTTCTAAACCAGAAAAAAAAAATCTGCTCTTTGAGGGCCACATGGAGGCGTATGAGATATAGAAGAGCACTCCTGGGTTCAGCACTGATTTAATAGGCTATTTAAACAGGCAAAATCTACTTCCTCCTCCTTGTCAGCTTCTCAGTGCACCTCTGACTGCAGCATCTGACTGTCCTAGCTGTTGCTAGTGAAATGCTGTGTGCTGTACATGTGGTGTGTGACATACATGCAATTTGGTGGGCAGCGTAGGAGCTCTTCAGGGCACAAAGGATGCCAATGCAGCATCTGAAGCTGACTGCTGCTTCTGTAAACAAGTTATTAATCCTAAATACATTTCCAGAACAAACTTAGAGACAACTGCTCTGTGAGTTTAGTGTGGTTTTATGGTGTGTTCTGTGAGGAGCAAGTGATCTAATCATTCAGCTCCATTTTGGATTCAGGCTATGAGTGAAATTAAGCCTTGGCTACACCTCTGCTATAAAAGACAATAAGTCAGGTACATCACAGTATGACTCATAAACATATGACTAAACTCCTTTTTTGACATGAGGGGGTCAAAGCTGCCTGTTGGGATGACTGTGGCCAGAACCATTATTTGGAGTTGATGGTAAAGGTGGTCATGAGATAGCATTCAAACCTGTGTCCTGTCTTGGGTAAGTTTACCAGTGTAGATGTAGGCAGAAGGCTGGGTTTCATGCACTAGTGTTGAAGGAATTTGACTGTGCTGACTTTATCTTCCCCTCTCCTTACCTATCCTTTGTTTTTTCCTGTCTCTTTGAACCAACACAGACATAGCAAAAGCTGGTGTTGACAATTAGGGCTCTCTGGTGATGGCATCTGTCCACTTCTGAGAGCACACCCATGTCCTGCACTGAGAGGAGATCATGCTACAAACATGACAACTTGGAGCAGACACTTCCCAATTGAAGATACAGTGAAGAGACCTCATGAGGCCAGTGGGAGATAGCCAGAGAGTTGAACCACCTTGTGCTCAGGTAGTATGGAGGAGCCCAGGCCTGGCAGAAACTGAGGTCCTGTTTGGGGTACCAGCTTCTCAGTCACAATGGCAGTAGTAGCTGGCTGCTATATGTCCTTGGAACATCTAGCGTAAGCTGTCAGATACTTCACTACAATGGTGGCTATCTTTCACATAATCCTCTTTTCCTTGGCACTGTTGAGGCACAGAAGAAGGGAGAGTTCTGAAACAGGGTAGATTATAAAGAGATTTCTCAGGAAGTGCTCGAAGTCCATGCTGAGGGTAGAACTCAGGTCACAAGTTGTCCATCGGAGCCAAAGGAATCTTGTTAGGGACTTGATCACCGGAACAACTGAAATAAAATATTTGGTTAAATGAGACCATTTGATATTTTCTCTTTTCCTTTCCTAGTCATAAGTAAGTATATAAAAATGCTTCCAGCAGTAATCTTCTCCAGTTTGTTGTGTTAAACGCATACAGCTGTGTGCAGAAGAGAAATAGAGTAAAAAGCATTATATAGGGAGACAAAGAGTGAAATTACACACAAAGCATATGTGGGAATAAACAAAAACATGGATTCTTACATGGTTTAGCTTTATTTTGTGGTCACAGTTGGAACATGTGCACAAGAACAGTCACTTTTTTATCAGTATTCTCACACGCTAACAAAATGTTGGCATGCAGGAGATTTGGTCAGGAAGACCTGTTGCTTTTGCCACTGTAATTGTTAACATGCTTGTTATAATGGAGATTAGAGAATCTAATAATACTGAAAGTTCCATGGATTATGGGAAGTGAAATATTTTCTGTTTTCACTCCTCCCTATCAGGATGGAATCTCTAAGTATCCCATTTTAAAATCTTTAAGTGTATTAATTTTCTTATTCCAAAGCTGAGGATTCTCAGATTTTATAAACAAAAATGCTTATTGTCAGGTCATGGGTCAATAGTGGAACATATCTCACACCAAGTGTAACTGCCTGTTGCTTTAGGAGGTAGTAACAGACAACAAAAATCAGTCCTTTTGCAGAAATTCAGTGTCAGGGACTCCTGAATTGTAAAAAGCAGCAAACAGCAAGGTCCTTGTGGAAAGCAGAAAAGGCTTGAGGCTGGGCCTTAGGAGACATGTATTTTATTCTTGGTTCTTGAGCAAATTGTTCCAACTCTTGGCTTAATTTTCCTTTCTCACTCCCTTTTCTACCTGTTTATTCATGGAAGCATCTTTGTTGTGTGTTTGCACATGTCTGGAGGTTTGCTGGTGTTTGCTATTGTGCTGCTTACTGAATCTATTTCCATAGCTATTGCTGTAGTCACCCATCTGAAGTATCTGGGAAAGAAGGTTTGTCCAAGTGCTTGTTAGCTGCTATCTGACACTTTATTGTTCCATTGCTTTTTATTCAGTGTCTGCTAACTGTAAGTCTATTTGGTACAGCATTTTTGTTCCGTGACACTGGCTTCAGATTTTGACATTTGGGGTTAGTATCCAGTCATGAATTAAAATTTGCCTTTGGTATTTCAGCTGGAAGAGTTTTTTACTTTCTTTCAGTGTCAGGAATGCAGAATAACAGTTATCAGGGTGGAGCCAAGAGTACATAACCTAAAAAACAATGTTTTCACTTACTTTTCTTGCACATGAATTCCCAGTTTTCAAACATCACTGAGTTTTTAGCTGATTATGTGATTGTGAAGGGATTCAAGGAGACAGGCATGACACTGAAGTCTGCCACTCAGTTTATTGATAGAGCTTAATATGAAGCTCATGTTATTCAGCACATGCTTTATGTCCAGTCTGTGGGAAATTGAGACTCCTCTTGCATTCATCTTTTTGGCACCACTTGTACCAGATAAAGAATAATCCAGCCACATGAAGCTTCCAAATTCCCTTGATGACTGGACCACAAGAATCAATGAACATACTGGAGATGAGAAGAATAGATTTTCCTGGGAACCAGCTAAGACGATAAAGAACAATGCTACCAAAAATATTGCTTAGTCCTTTGAAAATAGATATCTTTGGCCATTATTTTTGTCACACTAAGTCCTAGATTGCTATTTTATCTGTATTCTTGCTTTTTGTGCTTCTATTGATCCCCACACCTCCATTAGAGAGCACCCATCAGCTTCTGCATGGAGAACTTGAGGAGCTGTTTAGCTCAAACATTGTCTTGTTCACCATATTCCACACTATTTTTCTCTTCTCCTTCCAGACACTGGCTTCTCCTCTTTATTCCTTTACTCCTTCCAACACCTGGAAAATTTCTTACCTTTCTTCCACCTCCTCAGGCTCCTGCCAGTCCACTGCCATGGTCTTGTAGCCTTTTCTGCTTGCAGAAGCACTACTCATGGCAGCAGGAGCTAGCAGGGCATGGTGATGCTTAAAATGACACCTTTCTTTGGAAGTGAGATCCCTTTCCTAGTTTTGTTGATGCATTGCTGCTGCAACACACATTTTGGACAAAAGTGACAGTGTTAAAGCGATGGCACCAAGCTGCTGATGCCTGCTCAGAACCTGGGAAAGGAAGTATGTAGGGCAGAAAACTTCTGGTTGGCAATGGGCTGAATGTGGGTGAACTAAAAACTGGTCAGCAAAGCTAGAGTGCATTTAAATGCAATCCCAAGCATGAAACTAGCGTGTATAGTATCTTAAGTATTTTCTCTTCCTTATATGTCTAACCAGGAACAGTGATTTATTTATTTAAGTGGTACTTAAGAAGTCTACTTAGGAAAGGGTATAGAGTGAAGATTCATCCACTGGCACGGATTCTTCTGATGCTACCACTAATCACAGTGCTGCTTGCGGTGAGTAGAATCTCCTTATTTCCCACGGATTAGTATCTGTCTCAGCTCTGTAGTGCTCTGTGGTATGTGGCAGGATAGTTTATGTGTGTGGGATGATGGCAGTGCTGGCTGCTCATTAACTTCCCTCATTTTCTTTGATCATAAAGGATAATGCAATACCCTGAAGTCCTCTAAGGCTGATTCAGCAGCACTTACATTGATTCAGCACCAGTTCTTCACTTCCTCAACATGTTCACAGGCAGTGCAGTTTTGTGTCACTGGGACATAAATACCTTAGTTGTATTATGATCAATGAGTTAATGCACTGGGACATGTTTATCTTTCTAACTTTGTGTTTTAATGTGCTTACTCATCTGTCACAAGCATAATTTCCAGAAAACTTGCTTTAAATGTACACTTAAAGAACAATGTGTCTGAATGACTTGCACAGGAGCTCTGCATACTTTAAAAACATGTTCAAATCTCTTACCTGCAGCCTAAAAAAAATCTGAAAAGGTTCATAAAACATTGCATAGAACTCCAAGTTTTGGAAAATCTTACTAATAGTGCACTTTGAAGCAGCATCTCGTATTGCCATTGGGCTGACTCAATGGGACCTATTTTAAGTTCTTAATTAAAGAAATTTCCGGGAGAAGATTGAGAAGGGAAGGTTGGAAAGATCACTGGAGAAGGTGACAGAGGGGGGGCTCACTTGGCCCAATCTTAGCAAATGTCCTGGATAACAGTGCTTGTTTAGCCTGGGAGTTTACACAGTGTGTGCATAGATCAAGTACACAAATCTGGGAGGGTGGTTGCCCAAATATGCTAACACTAAAGAAGATGAATGTCAACTGGATTAAACAGTAGCTGGGCAATTACAAAGACTTTTTTTAAACAAAGAAGGCTTCAGCTTGAAAAGAAATCAAGAACAAACATTTGTGATGTGGGAGACACCCTGGAGAGGAAGCTGCTGCAGCAGCAGTTGTACCCGGATTTGACACAACCATGGGTCACCCTGGGGCCTAACTGCTCTGCTTTGTTCTTTATTTGGTACTTAGGCAGAAGATGTGCTCCCTAACATCTTTAACAGCAGAAGCTGACAGATGAGTCATGTAGTTTACACCAAATCGTTCTGTAGGCAAAACTCCCAGTTGGATTCCTCTGGGGATGTGAGGTGGGAATGATCCCTTTTCCATCAGTAAACCTCAATTAGGTTAGTTGTAGGGTGGGATGAGCAGCCCTTTGAAAGTGTCAAAATCTCCCTGCTGAGAGAGACCTCTCTTTTTTAAAACTAAGGACAATGGTAGTACAAAGCCTCAGGTTCCCCTCTTCCCTCTCTCCCCACTACAATCTGCTGTCTTTCCATTTAAGGGTTTACTGAGTGCATCCAGATAGCTGCAGACCCACTGGCTTTGCTCTTAGAAAGATTCTTATAAATGGCTTCTCTGGGTGGCGTCTTTAGAAATACCTCCCTGTGTTATACAAAGAGACATGATTGAAGATGGAACTTCACAGCTTGTTCTCCTTTCTCTTTCTTATCTGTTCTATAGCACATGTGACAGCTTCATTTAGCAGAAAGTATAAGGGGTTTATGTATGCTGAGCAAATTTCACTTTTAGTATATTATGCATTTAAATGAACTGTGGAAATATTATTATTCAATATCTGTATTTTTGCATCTGTGTCCAACACAATGGTACTTAGTAGTAGAAAGTAATTATACACATGATTTTCGGGAATAGAAAAATATGTATGATATAGTGTATTTTTGTGTGTGTGCAGGGAAGTAAAATGGAAGAGTAAACTCCAGAAACCTTAAATCATAGAGTATAGGGAGACCATATGGAACTGATTGCTGACATATTACACAATAAAACAACAGTAAAAAAACCAAACCCAAACCCACAAGTGATGTTTTTTGGACAAATTATTTTGCTATAAAATGATTGTTTCAAGAAACCATGTTTGAAGAAAACCAGCTTATACTAGGAATTTACTCTGACTCTTGCTCCCACCATAGATTTGTAGCTAGGTGATCTTGTTTAGAAGTGGATTCTTTTTCCAGCTGAAGAACCAGTGCTGTTTTTGTGCAGCAAGTTCCCCAGCAAAGAAGAAAGATAAAATGCCACATTAATACACCCATAAATCCTTTCCCAACTCTTGTGTAGCTGCTCTACAGTGCTTTGGTTTCTGAGCATTAATATAAACTATCTTTAACCTCACTATGTGTCCTAAACACAGATGTGCATGTGTATTGTTTGTTTATATCTGTTGTTTCAAAAATAGACTTGATATATTTAATTTAGCAAACAACAGAAAATTTCAGCCTCCCAGGAATAATTCTTCCACCAAGAAAATCAGGATTGGGTCTATATGATTCACTTAGGGCTGGATGCAACCTGGAGAAGGTGTGAGGAACACTGGCACACCTCCATTGCACAGAAGAGGATGGCAAGGACTAAAGCCATTGAGTCCCCCCTTAATGTCACATCACATGGGGCTACCATATAATGGAGTTCTTGGATATAATTTCTGTGATGAAGAGAATGAGACACTCAACAAAAACAACCTAAGAAGGAGCAAGAAGGGAGGAAAGGAGGGGTAAACAAGGGTTATACCTTCCTCATTTGATCCATATACTTTATTCTTGGAGATGATACCAGATGTATCAGAATTACTGCTGCTGTATAGCCAGCAGTGTTCATTTAGTATAATGCTTTTGCTGATATGCAGGTAGTGTAACAAAGATCAGGTCCAGTTAAGGAGTGTGGTCAAAAGGGCAAGTGGTCACACAGGCAAGGAACTTCTACTAGCTAAACTCCTATCTGTGAGAGAAATGTGCAGAAAGAAATAGCAACCTAGGAGAGCCAGACCATCTCTTTCACATAGCTTCTTCTCCGTGTTCTGGCAAAGCTTCAGGAGTGAAAACAATGAATATATCTGCTGTATATCAGAATAGTATAGCTGTGATAGCAAGACGTGGGAAGCCAGAGAATCCTGATCAACTATATGCTGAGCTGTGTCAGAGGGGCTATATGATGTGTCACTCTGAACCTCTTTTATGTGGGATAAAAGGCAGTTAGGTAGATGTGCCAGTTCTTGCTTTGACCCTAATATTATTGTAGCAGCACTCTCATTATCAGTGGGTTTTATTGGATGCAACTTATTAGGCAGCATAGCTTATGGTTATAGGTAACAGCACTGACTTGTAGTGTCTCTGTGGTAGTGGATGTTTGTTGTCTTGTTTAGGATACCCCTGCTGGGTAAAAACAACAGTCAGGATTCTGTGGTTATGTGTTTTAAAGTGACACCTAGAAAAACAATTAGATATCTACACATATCCTACAAGTATACTTGTCTCAATGACAGATGTTATTCCAAGTATTTGAATGACAACATAACCTCTATTTCAGTGTTAATTCAAGAGATGTTTCTGTTTTATGCAATTAAGATGTGCTCTGCACAGGAGTGTTCCTAAAATTTTAGTACCTGCGTCAAGGAGAACCTATAAAATTTTAATTCCGGTTTCAGGGCTTTTGAAAGATGATAGTGCTACCACCCAAGAGTTTGGTGTGAATATACCTCTATAATTTTCTTGTCTGAGGCTTAAAAGACATAGATGCTAGGATGCTGAAAACTTCAGCTGTTATTGAAACATACTGCTAAATATAACAGACAGCCCTTTTCATGCATATCTCTCTTTCACTAAAGCCACCTCACAACTGGTGCTCACACATGGCTTTAGACAAAATCTACAGGGAGAAGTGAACTGCTATTCCATGAAAACTTGGCTAGATGACAAAGATAACACACTTACTGCCCTAGAGGTCCTTGTCAGACTGAGCCTTTGCCACCACAGTCTACAAGCATTTTCCTCACATTTGTTATTTGATAGGGAAATCACTGCAATGCCTCCAGTAACACATATCAACCTTCTGTCAAAGGCAGCTCAAGACAACAATCAAAGGATCTCCTACGATGACTGGAGCTGACTGGCTAGTGTCTGGACATATCAACTTTTGCTTAGTTTTGGCTTGGAAGCAATTTATCAGTGAGCCTGGTTATATGCAAGCTTCTTCAATGTCTGTATTGTCTGAATATTCTTGCTTGCAGATATTAACACTGCAAGCTGGTCTGTCAGCTAGTTTGACTGTTCTTCCTGGTGCAGTATACAATCTGGCAGATTATTCTATTTCTGATCCACAAGGGGTTTGTCAAAGAGTTATTTTTGTGCAGCTAGGAAGAACTGAAGGAACTTCAGGGATTCATTAAAAATATCAATATCCGGACCTTGGAAATTAAGGACAAGATTTGCTGTATTTTGAATTAATAAATCAAAATGGTTATAGTTCCTCAGGCAGGAAATCCCTTACTGCACAAAGCAGTGATGGGTAGGAGGGGTAGAAACCTCTCCAGTCATTTTCAGACCCTAGGTGCAGAGAGGCTGTGGAACCTATACACGATTTCCACGCAATCAGGGTACTCGTGGCGTTCTGTGGCTCATACACTGGATGAAAGCAGGGCATAGTCTTGAAGCTCACCATGTACAGATGGAAAGAACAGTTGATATTCAACATTTAATAACAAACCCAGATCCCATCAAAAAGCAAATTTGTGCCTCCCTTAACTACCACAATGTTTCTAGCACTTTGTGGCTATGGAGTCTTTAAAATAATGCTTAAACCATTGTAAATAGCCAGGCCACTTCCAGAGGGTACTCCGATTCTTAAGAGACATAATTGATCCCGTCTGTTTTATGCTCAGATGTAAGAGTCTCCCTTGAATCTTTCCTAGTGCTGACTGGAAAAAAAAATTCTATTTTCCCTTTTAACTGCAGAAAATTTTAACTTTTCACATACCCAAAAGAGGAAGAACCCAAATGAGAGCTTTTGTTCTCAAAAAAGGTAACTGTTTTATTACAGAAAACCTAAAATTCTCCATGGGAGATAGATATTTTCAATGGAAAATGTTCATATAACTCAGTTTTCTGCGGAAGTGTTGACTTTCTGCACACTCTTGACCAGCTGTAATCCTTCAGTCTGTCTTTCCTGCCTCTGCACTGGAACAATGCTTCCTATGGTATATTTACTATTTTGTGTGCCCAAAGAGATTAGAGGATTTACAAAGCTAGCAATAAGCATCTTAAATTGGTTCTTAACAGATTTACCATTAGATCCTTTGGGAACCAGGTCCACACATTTACCCATTGTGGTGTACAATATGGCAGCAAAACACAGCAACAAAAACCTGCACCTTGGAAACCCTTAGCTACATTTTAATCACTCTTGGGCTCTGTCATTAGAGTGTTTTTCTGCAATGGAAATCTCTGCCTAACTACATATTAATCATGCTCCATCTTTCAGGCCCCTGAACGGCAAAGAATATTTTGAACATTTGTGTTAAACCTGCATAAAATCAAGGTCACTGTGTAGCAGATAGGACCCAGGAATCAGGTCATGTATTTGAGATGTCACAGGGCTCCTGGCAGGTGTTCGTGGTGGCATATAGAAAGAAGCTATCATCACCTAAGAGGTCTCTTTTTCTGGAAAGTAACAGCACCACGGCAAGAGACTGACTCAAAATCTCACTTTTTGCTCTGTTCTGGGTTAATAAAACAGACACACACAGTCAGAGAACTGTTCTGAAAGAAAAAGGCTCAGTGAAAGGGCAGGGGATAGAGGGGATACATATGCAGTGGCACATGATAGGAAAGTATTCAAAGCAAAGACTGAGAGAGTGTCTCAAGTATGAAAGGCTCAGGGCAGCTCGGGGCTAATACATAATAGTATTCTCACTTGTAATCTAGTAAGAATGTCTGGTTTAGCTTCCTCTCAGAACTTAATTTTTACTTTCACAAACCAAAGTTTCATGGTGGAACTGGGTGCCAAAAATGCCAGTGAAGCCAATTCTTTCTTTTTCCTATGACACTACACAGCTTTGTTTCTATGCATGTCATTATGTATTTAAACCCACTGCATTCTTTACATGCTGCTAGTTGGCAAATCCATGTTTAGAACACAGTGGGGTTTAGAGTAATTTCTTCAGACATGTAACTAATGTTAGCTTTTAAAATGCCAACATGCATTCCTGAAGAGAACAAGTCTTATGAGAAGTAGCTGAGGTAACTGTTCAGTCTAGAGAAAAAGAGGCTGAGTGGAGATTCTCTACAATGACTCAAAGGATGTTGTAGTGAGGTGGAGGTCGGTCTCCTCTCCCAAGCTAACAAACAATAGGACAAAAAGAAGTGGACTCAAGTTGTGCTTAGAATGGATATTAGAAAAAATTTCTTCACCAAAAAGTTTGTCGAGCATTGGAAAAAGCTGCCCAGGAAAGTGGTTGAGTTACAGTCCCTGGAAGTATTTAAAAGATGTGTAGATGTAGAGCTTAGGGACATTGTTTAGTAGTAGACTTGGGATTGACAGGTTAATGGTTAGACTTGATGATCTTAAGGATCTTTTCCAACCTGAATGATTCTATGATTCTAAATAAGAATGTCATTGAAAAGGGACATGTCTGGGTAAGGTCTGGTTTGTTGTATCTGGGACTCTTTTTTTGTTGCTAAAATCTGAATTTAAAAGCCTGACTTCAAGTTTTCGTTTCTAAAAGTTTGGCCTGTGCAGTCCTATAATGCCTTTTTGTATATTTTTGTTACTGTCTTTAGGGATCTACTTGTTTCATTCATCTACAATGTTCATTTAAAAATACAAGTGATGAGTAAGTCAAAAGTGATTCAAGTGATGTGACTTTCAGCATTAGGAATGAATGAAAGGCTGAATCAGGCGGCCTTAAACAGTCACCGGAATTAATTTGTTCAACAATATTTATTCTGCTATGTATGAAAGAGAAGAGGAGAGACTGAAGTCCTTCCTGGTCTCTGGGCCTGACCCAAAAACTTTGTCAGGTATTCATGACTTCACGGTCTGGAATTGCAGTGAGAACCCTTTTACAGGGAACTATCAAGTTTTGTTCTAGCTTCCTTTTCTCTCTCACTGAATTAGTAGTTTATCATACAGTGCAAAGTGGAACCACTTGAGGAACTGAGAATAAACATATCATGTGGGAGCCATCCTGGGACGCAAGAGCACAGATGCTTTTAGGCAGCGCAAAGAAGTTAGCTCTCATTATTCCTATTTTGTCTTTTGTCACTGATCAATACGAGTACTGGTACCCACAGGGTGCTGAGACTGTAACCCATCTCTTTTTATAGCTAATCTTGGATGTTTGATATACTAAGCATACTGTGAGCAAACCTACTGCACAGAGTGCTGGATACACAACTGTGAAGGGAATGACTAGTCTGTAGATGTAAAAATAATTCAGGCTTAAGAGGCAAGCCAAGATGCTTAGTGCTGCCAACACAGAGGTGCTTTCAATGTTGGAAACCTCAATGCCTAGAAACTGAAGATGTATCTAGGAAGAGTGGGCTGCTGAATGAGGTTTTTTGTTTTGTCTGACAGAACTAAACATTTAATCTCTTGTCAAGGCCAATGGAGGGAAACAGATGCTTGTAGTCTAAATACAGGTGCTGCTCTCCAGAAGTGTATTTTCTTCCCATGGGCTACAGAAGGAATCTGAGTGATGGGTCAGATGTAAGACCCACATTAACAATAATTACACCAGCTGACGGACCCTGAGCTTTCTTTGCCCTACAAGCCTGAAAGCAAGCTTCTGGACACCACTGTGAGGGATCCCATACAATTTGTCCTTTCTATGTTGATTGATTTATTTCTTGTCTTCTTCAATTTCTCCTCTTTTTTTTGGCCATGGAAGCTGTTTCTTTGCTGGAAGGAAATCTCATGCTCATGCACTCATGGTAGCAGGTTCTCTAGAAATACCCACAAAGGAGCAGATGAAGCATTTTTGCCAGCATTCTAGAAAAACACCAACACAAAAGACAGCCACAAGCAACCTCAATATTAATTTTTATAGGTCACTGTTTTTGTGAATTCTTGAGGTTTTTAGCCTGTTTTACTCTCGTTTACAATGAAGTGTTGTAGTCTCTGAGGAACACAGCCAGTTGCCTTAATCCAAAAAGATTAATCCATGGAAAGTTTAGCAACAGTTCCTCCTGTTTGGTGAAAACTGGCTGGCAGCAAAATACTTGTTAGGGATCACCTCCAGAAACTGCCAAAGTAAGAAAATGTAGTGACATAAAAATACTTCAGAGTGAAACTGAAACCACCCAAAGCTCACTTAACCACTGCTGTCCAGCTTGTCCAGTTGTAACCACTGCTGCTACTGATTCAGGCTATGCAAATGTTGGTTTGGAAGCTGGTCTTGTTAATCCCAGCTACACCCCCAGTTTTTAGTAGAAAACACTGAGCTCACAGAGTCAGGGGATTGGATGCCTAAGCCAATCTGAAGCTCCTCGAAGCTCCAAGTCACTCTTGAGTCACAGAAACCACACAGAACAAGCCATTTCCAGTTCCTTTAACCTTCAATTCACTAATGAATATTAATACTACAAGAGCTAGACTCTGGCTATTTCCCTGACCTGTGTGAAGATCCTGGCAAATTACAGGGACTCAGGGCAAGTTTCATGATTTTCAGCTGAAACATGAGCCTATATCAGGAGCCCACATGAATATTTGAAGCCTATTTGTCCAGACAACGTGTTTTTTTAACCTGCTTATTGGGCCATTCCTTGCTTAGTGAAACTGAGTACAGCTTTTTAAAATGGTGCTGATTTATGTCCCGAAGGAATCTGGTTCGACACATCTCACTTGTTCAATGGACTAGGCAGGTGGGTGAATGGCACTTTATAAGGCTGTTGAAAGCTCAGTTAAAAGCACATGGTGTGTTTAGGCATCAGATCTCACCAGCTGAGCCGGCTTTGCCTGGGGCAGTAGTTGGAAGGGAGACATACAGGAAGCCTTACGTGCTTCAAGACATGATACGGCTGTGAAGCAGTAATTGACACAAGGTGCATTCAGCACTGCCCGCAAGGTGCTGCTCGGAGTAATTTGGAATTAAAAGGCGTGATCAAAGTAGTCACAGTTCAAGTTAACTAAAAAGGAAATAACTATTAGGAACCTCTCTGACAATGAAGCAGTTATGTTCTTACACAGGAGCTGGATGGAGAAACAATGATCAAGAAAGAATTGCACTATAGTACTTACATAGCTTGTCATTTGAGCTCCAGTGTCTCAGTGAATATCACATAAAGTCAGCTCCATATTTTCAGTGGGAGTTCAGCTTCAGCTTGTCCAAGGCTTTAATTTCCTTTTATTTTGGCAAAATAAATTGATGAGGTTCTGCTCTGCTGCATAGGGCTGGGCTGCAAAATGGAGGGAGTAATTTAGAAGGCCTGCATTGATACACTTGGCTTCAGCAATATTTATGTGAAAAAAAAAGTTGCAAAAGAGGCTACAGTAATTAAGTGCCTTCTAATGAACTTGAGTTGTACATGGTGCCAGTGGTCCTTATACTGTTTTCATAACCTCAGCATTAGCATTTCATGGAGGATGAAATACAGGATTCTTTGACTAGCTGCTTGGGCAACACTTAAAAATCAGTGTAGGAACACTTGTTCTCATAAGAAAAACTGAAATAATGGTACTATATGGATAAATATTCTAATATGGAAAGAATAACAAGAAAAAAACAGAATGGCATAGGTTAACATTGTGAAGCACCAGCTTAACCTGGTAAATGCAAAGAAAAAAATTTAAAAGTGAAGTACTTTAAAAAAAAAAGGGGCAAAAAGACTTCCCTTACAAAGAAAAGCTATCAAAGAAATGAGTCATCTAGGGACCAGAAAGGAGTTTGGGAAACAGATGTTCTTACATTTAGGACAGATGTTTTATGATAACAGTGCTTTGATAGCAGTTGCAACAAGAACCGACTCTAATTGAAAAATGTTGTGGTATTTCACAAGAAGAAAGAAGAGAAAAAAAGAGACCAACTTTCAAATGGCCTTAGGAAGACAGATTTTCACACTACTGTATTACAGTTATTATGGGTCCAAAACAGCACAGAGCAGTAAGTCTTGCTCAGTGGAAATATAGCTTAAGTACTTGTGAACTGGGATAATGACTCAGGCTCTCAGAAAAGCCTTTCAAAGCGTTAGGTGAGAGGTGAAAAACTAGACTGAGATTAAATAGGATAGTGATAATAATCATTGACTGTTGCCAAAAGATTAAATGATAGGTGGCTGTTATATATTAAAATAACTGTCATGGGAATGAGGATAAAGAAAGTGTTGCTCTGAGTAAGGTAAGCAGCATCACTTCTGTCCCAGCCCTTTGAAATCAGTGGGAAGAGTGTAGGCTTTGAATCTGGCCCAGCTGCTTAAGAGTTTGGGTGGATGTTTGTGAATTCGATAGAATACAGAGAAATGTCATCATCTTCGATTAGTTTTTGTTTGTTCTTGCTACCTGTTTACATGGCAGATTTAACGTTCATTAAAATCAAAGTGGGTGTAGAAAGTGTGGTTCTCATCTCTCCTTTTAGCTCCTAGAAAGCTAATTCAACAAAAAGGGAGAGACCTTTAAGCACCCCCAGTTTAATCAGGAAAGCATATACAGCCATTGGAGAAAATTGACATTTTAACACTTGTCCCCCAAATGACTTCTCATCACAAAGCTCTGAGCTTTTTGGCAGGATGAACCCTAACTCACCTACAAAGCCAAACAGGAGATTGGTTTCTTCTCAGACAGTGTAACTTGGAGAACAGCTTTTATTAAGACAGAAGGACAAATAGGTTTCCAGATTCTGTTACTAGGTCAACATCTCTACTGTCTTCAAACAGACACAGAGATTTCATAGTTTGGGTGCAAAAGAAAGTGAAGATTTTAAAGTCATTTTATACAAAATTCGGATCCATGTTTTCATATGATAAAATATCTCATCAATTTAATTTCAGACTACTATATTAGAACTAGCTGAATAAAGACAGTTTGCTTTATTTTTCTGGAAGCAAAAACAATAGCCATGAAAAGAGCGGTGCAGATGACTTGCAAAGCTTCCTTTCCAGATGCTTGTTTTTACAGTGTTCATTCTTGTAACCAGAGACCCTGTAAATACAGTCCAGGGGCACTTTGAATTTCAGTGGCAAGACTCAATTAGAAATTATCTTTTACCTTCTTTGAGGTCAGGAGAGTTATTTCTTTTGTACTTCTGTCAATTACCAGGCAAAATGCGACTTCCAGTTCCATGCAGTTAATTTTCCTCAGGATAACAGAGTCCTTAGTAACATATTTTGGCAGTAGCCACCAGCACCCCACTCGAAATGGGCAATCTCCTAGTACTATTCTCCATCAAATCCTGGCATGTCAAAGTGAGAGTTGATGTGGACTGAGCCTCAGTCATAGGGCATAGTTGTGTAGTTGTCCACTAGTTATCCTACACAGTTGGTATCAAGGTTTGAAGAATCCCTCATTTCTCATGTGACTTTTCCTATTGCATATTTTAGTTTTGTCCTCCATGACTTTGACCTTTTTCCAACCTGTAGGCTAGGAGATGTTTGTCACTGAAAGCTTCCTTCAGGTCTGGGTAGGTGTGAGCACAGAAGAACTGAATGGGGAGACATCAGCTTTGCTCCCCAAACACAATGATCAAGACCAACAGACTCAAAATAACCAAAGGTTTTAAGGCAGGTATTGCAATTTTCTGCTAGAATAGTCCAGCAGCAGATCCCATTTCCTCTGGGGTTATCATAGTCTTTCTAATGATCTTTAGAGAGTCTTTAAGCATTTATCTTGTTTGACTTTGACAATTGCATCTGTTTTCCAGGAAGCAGCCCTCCAAATTTACATCTAACACAAGGCACAATATGGCACGTTAATTTTACAATATGCCTTTCATCAGATGACCTATAAAAATACTGAGAAAAAAACAATATATTATTCCACAAGATATGAAGACACTTCCTATTAAATGAAATACCCTTTCCCATTGAAGCATTAGATTAAATGTACATATTAGAAGAGCTTTATCCCCCTTGGCTGTTACAATGTGATGGCTCATTAAACTGAGTAGAGGAACAGGAGGCTATTGTAGAAAATTAGACAATTATTAAAACCTCAAGTTTGAAGACATAATCTTTTTCCATAGAAAATCCATATCCTCTGTAAACAATTCAAAGACTATTTATTTATTTATTTATTTATGTAGCTTTTCCTAATCATTTGTAGGAGCTCTCTGGAAGTTTTTTGGAAGTGGCAGATGTTATACAATTCCTGTTAGATTTTTGTATGCTCTTAGACCAAAATGTAGTGAGACTGGAAGAAGAAAACTATTAATTCAAACATCCCGGCACATGTCTCCAAGTGAATTACTCCCCCTAACCTACCACGATTTTCTGTTGCTAGAATAGAAATCTTTGTGGAAAATGAAGGCAAATTCAGGCATTTCTGTCACAAACATATGTCCTATTTGATTCATATTAGTTATAAAATGTACAAATTACAGAACAGTAACTGAAAACAAAAGAAAGGCTTGAAGTATTCTATGTTTTGCAACATGTCCAGGTCGTCAGAACATGGCTTTCATTAGTCTAACAATCAAAACCATATTTTTGTACTCTGGAAACTGCCTTTTTCATTTTACTTCTTATTAAAGAAAGAAAGAAAAAGGGAAAAGCCTTTCCTGTTTTCTGGGCTGAGAAACAGTTTGCTCAAGAGAAGAGCCCCATAAGCAAAGAAGCAAAGATGTGGAGATGTATGCTAGTCTTCAAAGCAAGTGCAAGTCCCATTGATACTGATGAGAATCCACAGTCATCTCTTGGTTCATCCAGAAATAAGCAAAAAACTTAGCATAAGTAAGAAAGAGTTTTCATGCCCCTGGGCTGTGAACTCACATGGGCTCTGAACTGAGTGCATGTGAGCAAGAGGCGTGAAGTCCTGCACCACTGCAGTCACTGGCAAAATTCCCAGTGAATTAACTGAGTGGGCATTTTCCTCAAGGGTCTGGTACACAGCCCATTAAGTAGAAAAACTCGCCAAAGGAAAGACTACATTTCTATGTATTTGTCTCTCTGACCTTTTTTCTTTGGCTTTCCCAGCAGTAGGGTTACTCTCATGTTAATAAGAACTACAAATGGACTTTGTAGGACAGGGACTTTAGTAAGGTTGCCAGCATGGGTGCCAGGTACTGCTAAAGTTACTGATGACTTGTGAGAAGGCACAGGCTTGGATATTGAAATACACCAGTCCATTTGCAAGCTACTATCCAGCCATTGTTGAAGATCATTATTTTGCCTCTCACGATTCACAGCTGGATTTGAAAAATAACATGATTTACTGCACTTTGGTTTACCCTGTTATTGCTAAGCACTGCTAATGACCCCATAATTTAAACATAATATTCATTTTTTTTTTTATTGGAAGAATTCTTTTGACTGTGAAAACATTTCCCTCAGCACAAGAGTGATGAAAAATTAAATTTTCATCTAGTGAGTCAGAAAAAAAGCTGGGAAAGTTTGTGTGTTTAATTGAGGAAGAAGAGTATTTATAAAAAAATAAACTAAGTTTTCCTCTGCCTATCAGGAGGAATGGGAGCAGGTTTTTAAGTAATAAATCCAAGGTATGTGTCCACCAAGGGGACTGCATAACAAGGTGATGTAATAAACAATTTTTGACAGAGGTCAAAAGGTTACCAGCAGTTTGTGTGACTTAAGAATTTGGATAACAGGATTTAATTTTTACAGGATAAACTGGATATTGGCTGAGAAGAGGTAAGCATGTGCACGGGATTGTAAGGAGATGGAAAATCAATAAGATCAGAATAGTGGTTACTTTGGAAAAGAAGTAGGGACCCTATGGTGTAGAAAGAAAAGCTGTGGAGGTGCAACAGACCATGAAGTTAAGATTGAGGGTGTTCCAAACCAGTAGGTTGTAGAGGGAAGAAGTAAATCTAAGGTTATGTCAATGACTGAATTAAAAATAAATATTATATTAGTCCTATGACCAGTGGCAGAAAGCTTGTATCATATTATTTTGGTTGAAAAACCTTTGGAAGCTAGCAGGTATGACAGCTGCCCCTAATTTAGGATAAATATAAGAAACAAGTACACTCTTTAGGGAATTAAATAGCTGCAAAGATGGAAAACATTGTCCAAAACTCAGGTATATGCAAGGCAGGAAAATCAGTAATCCCAGTTGGCTGGCTGAAGGTTTTTCACTCTGGATTGAATTTAAACATACAGGACTTCTATGGATTGATGAAGATTTGAGTAGACAAACCACAAATACAATGATGCTAGCAAAAAATTATTTGAAAGCTAAGGGCATAGCAAAGTTGAGCACTGCCAAAAGAAGCAGCCTGGCAAAAAAATTCTGTCTGAGAAATGCTTGGATCCAGGAATAAAGAATGAATAAAGAAACATAGAATCACAGAATCACAGAATGGTTTGGGTTGGAAAGCACCTTAATGATCATATAGTTCCAATGCCCCCGCAGGGACACCTTCCACTAGACCATGCTGGCCAAGGCTCTGTCCAGCCTGGCCTTGAACACTGCCAAGGATGTGGCATCCTTTTTTCTGGGCAACCTGTTCCAATGCTCCACCACCCTCACAGTAAAGAACTTCTTATATCTTTTTCACAGATAGCTGGCCTTCCAAAAGAGGTGCTGGACCCCACAGTTCATCTCCTCTTATGTCAGAAACCACCTTAAGAGTCCCACATATTGCCTAGTGCTGGAGATCCTCTGTGAACTGTGGGCACTGCTGGGTTGCTTTGTTCTTTCTGTATCATCTCAGTTCTCCATCTAGTGCCCTCTCAGCCCATTTTAAACACTCAGCTCTCACATCACTTCCCTGTTTTTCATCCTCTGTCACCTGCCATTGGTTCTTTTTCTCTGTATTCTTTTTCTCGTAGGTCGATCCCAGATTGACAGTTTGCTAGGATTTGACTAGTGCCTACTTCTTAAGAAGACTTACATCTCCTGGCTCATAGGGAAGCACTTCTTGCTTGGGCAGATGTCTTCTGACATATAGAGATAACCTTATTAAACTTACTGCCTTTGTTCTTTTGATTTGTAACTTACGACATGTTATTTGTATTTTTCCTGATGCATTCAGGACAATATTTGTGTTATTTCCCCTGAAAATTTCCCGCTGGAAGGTCCCAGTTCTTGACATGCCATCGTGTTCCTTCTTGAGTAGAAGGAATTGACTCCTTTAAAATTGCACTAGGGTGTGACAAAACAGACAAGACCCAGTATGTTTTAGGAAACTGTACTGGTCTGTAAAATGAACAGGGGAAGTGTCTTCCCCTAAATTAGGAAAGAAATATGACCTAAAGAACACACTGTTTTCTTAGACCCTGAACAACCTTGCCCCTCCGGGTGATTAGGTCAATGAACTTTTACAAATCAAGCTTATTCAAAATCCTGAGTTAGTTTGTGAAACTGGATATTTACAAACACTCGAGTGCACTCTGGGGGGTATTAGCCACACAGTTGCTTTTATTTCCCCTGGTCAAAGAATTATGGTTCTATAATGAACAGATTAAATGCCTGGACAGCCTTTAGTTTAAGAGTGGTTGTATCTTGGCATGTTTCAAAATCAGGAGTCACCAGGTACAGGGTGGCCACAGAAAGCTATACTTCTCTATGCATCTTACAAAAGACATTGAAATTTGCTGCTGGAAGTGTTAAGTCATGACTGTGAATTTAACAGGAATCCTAAGTTTTAAGAATACTCAGATACCCATGATTTCAGTTCAGACTCCAGACGTTAATATTTTCACCAGGGCTGAGGGTGCAGTGCCAGTTAACACAAAGTGATATTGCTTTCCTGCTCATGTTAAGCTATGCTGATATAAATTCATTAAGAATTAAGTATATTAAGAAATAGAGTTTGTGATTTTCTTGAGCAACTTTAAAACTACTATAAACATGCTGGACACAAGTAATCATGGGAATGCTGTTAACCTAATGCTTGAGATCTTGGTGAGTACTTCTGAAAAATAGTGTTAGATAAAGGACCAGAAAGCTAGCAATTAAAATGGTGCTACAGAAAAGCCCATGAACAACGGGATACAGTCAAAGCTGGAAGCATGTGCCTGCAACTGAAGAAATAGGAAGAGAATCACATTTAAATCTTTAAGTTTATAATCATAAAGTCTTTGTGTAATTGCACCATGTCAAGACTAAATGCTCACTGTCTGTCCAAGACAACAGCAAAAGTCCAGGTTGTAAGATAAACACAAAGCACTAGTGTTAAGAGAGCCAACAAAACCTTTCACACTTTGGGGCTCCTCAGCAGAAGACCACCCACAAAACCTATAAGTGCAGTCAATCCAAAAGTTGCTCCAGTGCTTCTTCTGTTGGCTCCTACTTCTGAAATAATTGAAATTTGGAAGAGATACATATGATCAGCATCTCTAAATGTGTTATTTCGGACAGCAGCATCTTGTGAGGATTCAGTTTCCTGGTCCTTTTCAGTGGTCCTTGTTGAAGTCTTCTTCCACTGATGAAATTCTTTACTGTTAGGGTGGTGAGGTACTGGAATGGGTTGCCCAGGGAGGTTGTGAATGCTCCATCCCCGGCAGTGTTCAAGACCAGGTTGGATGAAGCCTTGGGTGGCATGGTTTAGTGTGAGGTGTCCCTGCCCATGGCAGGGGGGTTGGAACTAGATGATCTTGAGGTCCTTTCCAATCCTAACTATTCTATGATTCTATGAGTATTTTTTTTCCTATCATCTTAACTCCTTGAGTGTGGCATTTCAAATTTGATAAAGTCAAACTTGTGGCTTTACCATGGTTATTTTGTAACCAGCAACAGCAATCTTTTCCAGCTGGTAAAAAATGTGTTGTGTATTGCCTAAGGCTGAGAGAATGGCATCCTCTCACACTATATCCTTTTTCTTTCATCCACAGTAAATCCATTTTCGCCTTCCCAAGAGGATTTCTTCCTGGCTTTCAGTGTGGGAGGATGTGGTATTCTCTCTGCCTTCCTTCAATATTTAGTATTGCTGATATATGCCATTTTTATTTCTGTTGAATATTATATTTAACATTATTTAGTAAAACCTACTTAAAGAACCTAGCTATTTGTAGATTCTACACAGAGTTTCTCCAAAACTTTCACCTGGAATAAATTAACCACAAGAGGAAAATGGTTTGCAATATAAAAGTAGCAACAGGCATTTTGTCATCATTGCTAACAAAGAGAAATCTGTCTCAACAGCCACTGGAATTTGAAATATGGGTTGTCCCAGCTTCCTCTCCACACTAAATCCTATAAAAACTCTTGCACTTCAAATGTAACATCACCAGTAGAATATGTCAGGAGTGCTGCTTTAAAATATCTTTTTTACTCATTCATTAGGACTAGACCTGGCTGAAGAAAACATCTGTAGCCCTTCTTGAACTAGGAAACTATTAAAACTTCATCTAAATAAGGGAGAATGAAATGCAAACAACTGTAAATAGAGGTGAACACGAAATTCTTTTTCCAGCTATTAAAAGTGCATCTACCTCTTCTAACATTAGATTCTGCCAAAATAAAATTAATAAAAGTGCTCAAATTTGGGACTGGCAGTAAAATGCTGCTAATCTTAGGCCACTGGCTCTAAATGGGCCTGGCTGAAAGAGACAGGAGCTGCTTAGGAAAGTACAACTCCTTTTGCTTCCTCCTTTATCATCACTGACTTTTTTGAATGAAGTCATCACATTGCATAGCATTTCTGCATCTGTTCCTTCATATGTAGTGTTTTCCCAACATGATCCTCAGGCACAGTGCACTAACTGCTACAGTTGGTGGCATCTGTACACACATTTTCTGAATAATAATAATTTGAACAAGATTGACAGCTTTGTAAGCAAATAGGGAAAAAAAAGAAGCAGATTTCATGTGTAGGACTCAAAAATTAAAATAAAATGCAATTTAAATATTTGTTTGTTTTTTTGTTACAGTCCCACGAGGTTTTTCCTGTGTGATGCATAAACGGATCTGCTAAATTCAACTGTCTTTTATGTACAGAATACTGAAGCATCCTGGAAGTTAACTTTGGAGCCATTCTGTGGCACCACCACAATCTTCAGGCAGTGATTACTCTATAGCAATAGTTTCCCCCTTCTTCTAGAAGATGCCTGTTAAAGCTCAGGATCAAGAAGTGATTGACAGTATTCCATTAAGAAACAGTGAGGAACATGAGTTTCATTTCATCTTATATTAGTGGAAATCAGCACACCTTTAGGGTATAACAGATATGGCTTTATATTTTTATGCATTTCATATGTTCAGAGTCATGAATCTGTCCATTTTCAAAACTTTGAGAACACATACAGCTCCAGCAGTGAAGGTACATGCATTTGCATCCATGTGCCAGACAGACTTGTTCTCTTAATTTTGGGTGTTAAATATCCAAATCATCTCACATGTATGTGAAAATCAAGGTCTCATTTATCTGTGTCTCTCTGTGGCTTGCTGCACAGCCTGCACTCACAATGCAGAATATTTCCTCAGATCCTTTCATGATGTGAATAGCTTTGGCTATTATAAAGGCAGCTGTCTCTTTACTGCTCCCCTGGTCTGAGGCCACAGTCAGAGCTGACTTCATATTCGAGGGTTCTACTCAGCCTGAAATATCACTTAGTTATATGATTTGTGTAGTATTTCATGTAGTTTCAAGTGAATGATGCGGACAAAGACAAATCTCAAGTCCTATGATCAATCATGGCATCTCTTACCCTTAACCAAATACATTTGGACTGACAATCTGGAGCACTTATGAGCAGAGCAGAGATGTTCACGGCAGCTTTTCTGCCTGAACCAGAGAAACCGCAGCCATTGTATTTATGCAAGGGCAGCAAGAATACAAATGCAACAAGGAGAGAAATTTGCATCTTAGTATTTTTTAATTGGAGTGCTTTCATGACATTTGCTTAAAAGTGGCCCATAGTGAGCTGTGGCTGTAGCAAGCTGGATGGAGCTGCTTTTGGCTTCTGGGGAGCAAAGCTGAGAGTCAGCCGAGCTGGCAGGCTGTGCAGATAGCAGTGCCAGTCATCCCCCTCCCTCTCCTCAAGATGTTCAGATTCAAAGCTATCTTGTTACAAGGGAGGTTTTTCACCTTGGGACTGAGCTACCAGTGGAGCAGCAGTTCCTGGTTCCCATATATAGCAAACATACATAACAAACTGGAGACCCACCTAGTGTTTCAGAATCCCCATAGCTCTAGATGGGTAGAAAACCAACAAGTAGTCCCTGCTGACTGACAAAAGAATTGTGGATGATCCTGCTGCTTGGTGATGAAGAACTGAAGAAATTGACTAAAACACTTCTGAAATTGCATGTGGCCTGAGTTCTAAAATGGTATTTGCTTGCTAAGACCTTAGAATAAATAATCCCATGGTTTTTGTTCTTTTTTATTGAGTGAGATTTTCCCCACAATGTTAGCATGATTTAATTTTATTTTGCTTGGCAGTAAGTAGATGGTCTTTAATATGTTAATGTTATTAATAATACTTGGAACACAGCTGAAACTCTCATGGCCCTTGGTGAATGAAAGTCTGAAATATTTCCCTGGAACAGCAGGAATTAGCTTGGCACAGAGGTGCTGTGTGGAATCTGGGAACATAATCCTGATCACTGATTCCCATAATTTACATATAGATTACAAATTGGATTATGTGTTCATGCAAAAGGAAAGAAGCAGGAATGTCCTTTATATCCCTGTCTGCCCAGTGGTCACTGCATGGTGGGTAATGATTTACTGCTTATTTGGGACTGTAGGTAAATTAGTATGCTTCATCTGGCATGAAATGGGACAAGGGGGAAGTAGGTGAGAAGCAGGTACAACACCTTGTGAAAACAGCATATGACACTATATTCTTGCTTTGACCTTGAAACCAAGGCCCTCCCAATTCCTTGAGAACATACCTCTGTCATGCACTAATAACTGCTTAAATCTTTCTAAGTAGGCCAGGAGGGCACATGGGTACAGGGACAAGTTACCGCATGCCATCTGATCCACAACTCTGTGTACGTGTGTCTTGGTCATGGTGACTGTGAGATCCTGTAGCTCACTGTGGAAATAAGAAGATGTGGGTCACTTTGCATCTTTGGGGTTTCAAAGGCAGCATCCAGGTCACTGAGGCAAGTAACTTCGTGAGCAGAACTGGGAGCAAAACACTGATGTTGCTGCTGGTAGTCGGAGTTAAATGCAATGTGTTGGTTTTTTTTTTTTTTGTAAGACAACTTTTTAATGAAACCCATAATCATACTTGGGAAATTTCACCAAATAAACTCATTCTAAAGAGGAGTTAAAATGATATTTTATCTCTGTGGTGAACTGCCCATTCACTGCATTAAAGTCTTCTGAGATTTAATGCTATCAAAAACTGAGATAAAGCTACAAGTCCATCTATGTCTGTACTTCATACAACCTTGTGGCAATAATTGTCTATCTGTTCCATGACTTGTTTAAAATCAGACAGTTGCTTCAATCTACTCTCAAATGTACAAGTGTCTACACTGAGCAAATAAATAGCAATGTAATTACAACTGACACATTTTGCATTGCTGTCGTCACAGCATTTCCTCTCTAGGGCTTTCGTGCAGCAGTTTTTGAGCCAGACAAACACCTGATCACACCCTCTGCAAATAGGTCAACACATGCACAGAATGGCTGTGTGTGGATGTGGTTGAGGAATCAAATTTAGCCTTTGGATTTACCCAGTGATTTACAATAGCTTAATTTTTCTAGGAATCATAATTGGTTAATGTGTGTATAATTTAAAAGGAAGACTAGAGACAGTCACGCCACAAGGTGGTTTCAAGATACATACTGTACATACCTAGAGTCTAAATAAAATAGTATGGTTTTTAATAGAAATATAAAAAGATGTGTCTATTTTAAAGACCTTTCATAGGAACTAGGGGATGCATCAGTCTTTTTCTTATAAGCACCTTTATTTACTATTGCACCTGCAAAACAACATCTTTAATCAGAACGCTATCTATGTGAGGTCCTCAGATAGTGAGCCCTATAAACTTGACAAATGGCTGCAGTGAAGTGGCATTTTAACAGATGTTTGACACATTTTCCTTATATCTTGTCACCTGAGAAGGAAAAAGAATATCATAAACCTTTTGAGTTCATCACAAGTAAGCACAAAGCTACAAATATCTTTAGGTGTTTCCAATGTGGCTATTAGAGCCCTGTGTGTTTAGGGCTACAGTCAGAGCAGACCCAGTCAGCTGAGCTGACAGGGTTCAGACTGTGATTCACATCCACCAAATATTGTGATTTAATTTAGGATAAGATGGATTGCAGCAAGAGCTCCATGGACTTCACTGGCTAGCTCTGCCAGTGAACAGCATCCTACTCTGACAGCAAAAGGAGAGTAGGATGACTTGCAAATAAGCAGGTGCCTAGATATATTCAGAAGAATTCCATCACTACAGTATCACTAGTAGTCTCGGTCATCAGGTCATCCTTTCTTGAATTATTGTTAGACACCAGTATCACTGCTCTACATTATTCATTGTGAAAACACAGAAATAAGGTTCCTAAGGATTTAGAGAATTTAATACCTGCTTAACACTATTTAGACCCATTGAAGTTTAAGGCTTTTTGGTCTCGAGGCATAAAGTTTGCTGGAAAGTTAAAGTGATTCACTGTGCATTACTCTGATCACCAGTGAAACCTGACTGAGCAAGGATTACAGTTTCTTATTTTAGAAAGCTGCTTTTGAGATTTCATCCAAGGTTTCTCTGTGTGGTCTATTTATTCATAAAACGTAAAGGGAGTATGTGGGAAAACATCTTAAAGTGGAAAAAGGGTAGTTTAAAAGTACAAGTGTGTGACAGTGTCTGAATATATATCTTTTCCCTTATGGTCAGTATTTTCTTGTCCATCTCAGATGCTGATCTCTCAAAGAACCCTCTGTGCTTGTGTCACTGGAGTGTGTAGGGTTCAGGACATTCATCTGGCTTTGTTCCAGCAAGACCCTGCCTTGATGAAAACTACAAAATCAGTGCTTTTTCTTTTTAATTCTTACTTCATAGATAGGGACCATTCCTCATATAAATGAAAAATGGTATAACTGAATAGACCTGAAGACAATGAAGAAAAAGCAAGGTTAAACAAAAAGATTATATCATTCATTTACTTAAAGAAAATACAAAGTTGTGGACTTGTCTTGATCAATGAGATTTTTATAAAATGCAGCTGATGCCTCAGTATTTTGTAAGTCTTAGAATCATAGAATAGTTAGGGTTGGAAAGGACCTTAAGATCATCTAGTTCCAATCCCCTGCCATGGGCAGGGACACCTCACACTAATCCATGCCACCCAAGGCTCTGTCCAACCTTGCCTTGAACACTGCCAAAGATGGAGCATTCACAACTTCCCTGGGCAACCCATTCCAGTGCCTCACCACCCTCACAGTAAAGAACTTCTTCCTTATATCCAATCTAAACCTCTGCTGTTTAAGTTTCAACCCGTTACCCCTTGTCCTGTCACTACAGTCCCGAAGGAATAGTCCCTCCCCAGCATCCCTGTAGGCCCCCTTTCAGATACTGGAAGGCTGCTATGAGGTCTCCACGCAGCCTTCTCTTCTCCAGGCTGAACAGCCCAACTTTCTCAGCCTGTCTTCATATGGGAGGTGCTCCAGTCCCCTGATCATCCTCGTGGCCTCCTCTGGACTTGTTCCAACAGTTCCATGTCCTTTTTATGTTGAGGACACCAGAACTGCACACAATACTCCAAGTGAGGTCTCACAAGAGCACACTAGAGGGGCAGGATCACTTCCTTTGACCTGCTGGTCACACTCCTTTTGATGCAGCCCAGGATATGGTTGGCTTTCTGGGCTGCAAGCGCACACTGAAGCTGGCTCATGTTCATTTTCTCATTGACCAACACCCCCAAGTCCTTCTCCGCAGGACTGCACTGAATTTCCTTATTGCCCAACTTGTAGCTGTGCCTGGGATTGCTCCCACCCAGATGCAGGACCTTGCACTTGTCATGGTTAAACTTCATGAGGTTGGCATCAGCCCACCTCACAAGTGTGTCAAGGTCCCTCTGGATGGCATGCTTCTCATTACATTCCTTAGACCCCAGTTAAAAAGCCATCTAGAGTTTTCATACTCATTTCACACAAATACTTCTTATTAATACTTTTTTTTATGAGAACTTTTTATTTGAAATTAAAAGTGCAGTGTATTGGCATGGGTCACCTTTCTAACCACTTCATTAAAATGACAGTAAATTTCTGTGATGGGATATAATTACTGTTCAAAGAAGGACTTTATTGGCCATATTGGTGTTACAGTCCGGAAGAATCAAGTATATAAATCATCAACAATCAAACACCTGTAAGACAAAACCCCCAAGTGCACAGTGGTCTTCATTAGTAACACCCATGCCTTATACAGATGTAATGTGATATTGCCACACTTCCCCATTATTAGAGAAGAAAATAATACTATCGTTCACTGGAAACAATGCAAAAATACTACCTTTGTTCTGTTAATTCCTGTCTGTAAAATTGTTACAATGAGTATAATAACGTGACCAGCTTTTGCTGATGTGGCTGCAATGTTTAATGTAAAGCTAGCAGTGATATGTTAATGTGTATTGTCATTCTTGCTCACCATATCTGGTGATTCTGACATTGTCTGGAAAACCAGGCAGAGGTAATTTGTTTTCCAGTCCTGCCAAAAATTATGTATATGCAGTACAGAGCCTGAATGTCACCATCATTTCTCCATGGGCTTGTCTTGGGCCTGACCCAATGTGTGTTGAGACTTGTTTTCTAAAAACCATTTTGATGAGATCTAAATGAAGCTTTTTGATTATGGAAAAATTGTGCAACATATTAAAGTCTTATAGAACTAATTTTGAAACTCAGATGGTATTGAAAACACAGAAATGGGTTTCTATCCTGGAACCTACATAAAAGAACCCAGAAAATTCTTTCCTATATTAGGATAAAGAAATAGTTAGGCAAGGATTAGGAAAATCCTCATTTCATATCATAGACCCACAATGAAGTTTTTATGGAATAACAATTGAAAGGCTTGCTTGATCAAAACATTTTAAACATACTCTTACATTTTAAGTATACCTAAATTAATGTTTTTACTGACATCTGTGGAGTATGTCTTCAATTTCAGTAGAAGGAAGAAAGAGAAATATATGTCTTTGGGCTAGATATAGCAACTATTTCATTTCTTGTGGCTGGTGGCCACTGATTGTCTTAATACCACCACTAAACAATGATACTATGTGTAATTGTGTGTAACCTGTCAAAAGTGGACGAAAAGTTTTACTAGTCCTCTACAAAGAGACAGAAGCTCCACAGATGATGTGCCAGATGGGTTTCTTTGAAGACACATATGGCAAGTGTATTTCTATCCTAGGGATGTTCTTTCTCCATTGCAAGACTGACATTATTTATAGGATGGGATGCTAAAAACCATTCTGAAAATGATAATGTGTAAAAGGGCAAACCCCAAGCTCCAGGCCTTCTCCCACATTCAGATCACATGAAGTGCCATGGAACAATCGGGAAACTGCATGTCATTAGCTGTATATTATTGCCTGTGTGTGACTTCATATAAAAAGACCTGGATAGACGGTCCATAAACTCACTAAGCTGCAGTTTTTGTCACTAGGTGGCAGAAAAAGATGAGTTATCTTGTATGATTAAACTAGGATTTTTTTGTTTAATTTTAACATATGAACAGGATGAGCTAAGTCTCTATATTGCAGCTGATCAGAAACAATGTAAAACCCACTTAGTAAACACTAACTTGCTGTTGCCATAATTAAGGAACACAGTCTAACATCCTGTCAGTAGCATAGGATTGCAGTGCCCCCCCCAAACTTGCTTCCCAGCTATGAGCATTAGAGCTAAAACAAATCAATGTAGATTCTGTAATGTAAAAAACTGCAGAGAATAGAGGAAGCAGTGGGAAAGCCCATTGCTTGTATCTACTTTGCTGGGTAATATTGACATTGAGTAACTGAAAGACCAGTGATTCCTTCCTTGCACACCCAGCAAGCTCAATGGGAACATGGAACATGGAGGATAGGGGCTCTATCCAAGCACCCTCAATTCAAGGGGAAGATTCCCATCAACTTCTCCAGGGCTGGGATTAGTGCTAGTACGGAGCAGTCCTTTGAACAATAAGCATTCAGCATTGAGTAGTCAGCACAGGGTGCTGAGGGTTTGCAGAGCACTAAACAAATAAATGACACACATTCCATTTCTCATTTGTCCCATGGGTTACACACACGTGCCATACTTGGAAAAGATCAGAGCTTTTCCCTGGGAGGCCAGCCACACAGATTGAGAAAGTCACACTAGATAATCTCTGCTTATCTTTTCCATCAAAAGAGCTCAGCTGTAAAATCTTCACACATGCGATGGATGCAAGAGTATTCTGGGAATAGTCTTTATTCCATGCCCATCACTGGATATCTCCTGAATGCTTGCTGCTTCAAATCACCCGGCCACGGTCAGTTCCCATTAGACTGCACAATATGGTAAAGCTTGTCCTGACTGGCAGGCACACAAAACAGCATGGGGATTTGTAATGTTATGTGCCTGCTTCAGTAGTAATAAAAGATGCATTTTCCACATATTCCTAGGAGACCCATATAGCACCAAGGGTTCATGGAAACACTGATTCCATGGACTGGTCTGTCCTTTCTGGCTTCGGTTACAAGTGCCAACCAGATTATTTTGTTAGTTTAGCTTCTAACAGACTTCCATGCATGCCCAAAGTTCCTGGTGGGACGGCTAGATTTGGTGGATGGACAGTTGTGTGGGTCAGGGAGCTGCAGAGAAAAAGGAGAGACATGCTATGAAACTTGAGGTGCAATCAAAATATAGAAAGTTTGCAGTGCACTGTCTGACCAATGGCTGACCCTGATTAGGTTCACGACCAGGTGAAGAATCTAATACACCTGGCTACTTTTTTCATTTTGTATTGAAAAAATGAACCTTATTAAATCTCTTAATAAATGAGGACCTTTTCAATGTCAGTCAGTATATGCTAGGAGTGTTTTTTTCTTTTACAATAGTACTTGTGACATTTGGGGTCAGGATAGTACAAACCACAAAATTTGCTTATAATCTTTGACTAAGATAAGGGCGAAATGAGTACTTCAGTGAAAGTGATGAGTCTCAGCCTATGGAGCGCTATAGAATATTGCTGTTTGCTGTGGCAAGCAGTCCCAATGCACGAACATGTCCAATGTTTTTAGTGGACTGTTTTGGAGAGGACTTTAAACAAATACTGAGTACATTCTTCTGAAAGAAAGCACCAGAAAGTTATAATTCATTAGGGTAATGGGTTCAAACTTAAACAGGGGAAGTTTAAATTGGATATAAGGAAGAAATTCTTTACTGTTAGGGTGGTGAGGTGCTGGAATGGGTTGCCCAGGGAAGTTGTGAATGCTCCATCTTTGGCAGTGTTCAAGGCCAGGTTGGACAGAACCTTGGGTGATATGGTTTAGTGTGAGGTGTCCCTGCCCATGGCAAGGGGGTTGGAACTGGATGATCTTAGGGTCCTTTCTAACCCTAACTATTCTATATAATGAAGGGAAGAAAAATCAATTTCATAACTAGAATTTAACATTTGGGGGCTACAGTTAGTGTAAATTGGTTTTTTTGAGTTTCATATTAAACCACTGTAGCTTAATGCTTTTCACTACATTTTTGCCATGTGGTTTAACAGACGAAATAGTCAAGCAAATGAAATATAATAGCACACAATTGTCAGGGCTTAGATGTGGGAAGGACACAACAAAAACTCACAGCTGGTAGTGAAGACTGTTGCTACTGGGAATCACAGTTCCATAGGCAGGGAGGCTGTAGGATGTTTGAACTTATATTATAACCTCTTCCTGGAAAGAGACAGCTGTTTCAGAGATTATGAGTCCTGTGATGCTTAAACCAAGCAGGTATGAGTACAGAGAATAATCAAGGTTTTGCTATTGCTTGCACCTGTTGTGTGCAAAGCAGTGAACCAAAGCAGTTCAAAATGACTGTGTTCATCTCATACACTTCTCTGTAGGGATGTTTTAGAAGCGTGTTCAGGAAAACTAGTCTGACTCAGACAGTGCAATATGTTGCCCGTAAATTGGTACTGATGTATTTCTACAAACACAAAGAAAGATTTGATAGAGATGGTTTTTGCCAGCTGTGGGGGAGAAAAAAATCATTCATTTAGCAGGGATGGCTACTTTTGAAATGAAGGAGGATTCACCTGGAAAATCTGGATGCTGACATGATACTGTGAAGCAAATACAAGTTGAAAGAAAAACTTGTAGTGCATTTGTAGTGCACCACTGCCTGTTGTGTCCATACACAAGCTCCTTTGCTTTCCCTCAATGTGGATTAATTTTGGAAATGACAGTCACAAACCTCGCAATCATCTTCTTCTAATTTTAGGAATACCTCTCAAGAGTTCACCTTTCCTAAGCAGAATGGGACATACTTTACAAAGCACAGGTTTAGGGAAAACCTGTAGTCCTCTTCAAACCAGAGCCTCGTGTGCTTGTATAATTCTGCCATTCTCGTAAGCAGAGAGCAGTCACAGCACATGTTAGCTGGCAGCCTTTGTGCTGCTTGACGATGCCAGGCACCATCCCTAAAGCAAAGTATAGCTTGGAGAGGTGACACTGCTTAAGTGGTTACAGCAATGAACTTCATGCTCATGAAATTTGCCATTGTGGAAAATGAGCAATGCATCATTGAAGTCCAATTTAGTGACTCTTGGTAACTACACGGTCTGCCAGGCAGTGATCTGGAACCAGGAATACCTGACTCACTGATAAAGACAATTTTTTCTATTTTATTTTGCCCTGATCTACCATTTCAGTGAGGCAGAGCTATATAACCGAGGAAGATTTAATGCCTGCTTTCGTACTTGCAAAAGGTCTGTTAAGGCAGATTCATAACGAAAAGGGCTAGTCAAAATTCTTGTTTTGTATCTTGATTACAGCGTTGATCTCCTGGTCTGTTCTTCTGGGGTGTTTGAAGCTAAAGCTTTATCCTCTGAAACTGCAGGAGAACATAGCTTTGCTGCTCCCACTTAACACAGATGTTAACAATTAGTTTATACTTATTGGCATTAATTGCTAGAGTGGTTGCAAGGACAGGGTATATTATATGCTTCATGGGACAGTTTAAAGATTTTGCAAACTTTTTAGTCATATTCAAGCTACTCTGTTGAAAGGCCTGGAAGCCCTGGTGGAAAGAACCGTTTCCTTTGCCAGTTCTCAGAAGCATGTTACAGGGCAATGCACACTTTGCTCTCCAGCTAGTTAAAGAAAGGATGACTTTTACTCAGAATAATACATTTGATAGAAATGATGTGATTTTACTCTTTCCTGTTAGAGAGGCAGTATTCTGCTTCTCTGTGGGCTGTCTATTATTCTTCTGATAGTCAAAAACTGGTAGTTCAAAGTGATTTTTGTCTAAATTATTTATTGTTTTATAAAGCAGGAGGAAATTTCACCACTAACTGCTCCAGAGGGTGTAGAAACAATATGAAGATTGTCACCACAGTCATTTAGACAAATTGCTTTTGTTTCAAAACAAACTCCAATGACCGAGACAAAATAACCCAGAGTCAGACTAAAAGAATATGTTCTGCAGGTATTTCATGGCAGGACTCAGCTCATGTCAGGCTTCATAAGCTAAGTAGGGTTGAACCTAGCTTGTGTCTGAAGTGAGACCTTGCAAGAAACATACATATAACCAAAAGGGCATTGCTATTGATTTAGTAAATTATATTTTTCACACTAAATCCTTGTGGCTCCCCAGCTCAGGCCTGGAAGTTGTGAGGGGGACATCTGCTCCATGATGAAGTCACAGGGTTCTTCTGGATGTTTAAAGCTCTGCAGTCCCTTTCTTACATTCCCGTGTTTGGCCCCACACTATCATAGGCAGCTGCAGCCTCCTCCCACTGACTCCCTCTTCTCTCCTCATGACTTTTACTTTGAAGTTCTTATGCACCTTTCACTGGATACAGTCTCTGTTCCCTAGGAGTCAGCTTTTGTGTCCAGCAAACCCAAGGTATACATGAGCGAGCAGATTCAGATCTTTTTATTATCAGATACAGATATGCTCTGCTGTTTCATATTTTTTGCCCCTGGTTGTTTCCAAATACTCACATAAGCTGATCCTTGCTCAGATCAGCTCATTACAAAAATGTAGCCATGAGCAGGCTATGTGTGGCTATCACACTGCCTGATGCTGCACATGGTTTCTTTACCCTCTCCCAACTGTCTGTGTTCATTGTCAGGTTTTAGGCTAAATTTGTTAACACTTTTGGGTAGATCTATCTTTTAGTTCTTTATTTTTGTTGGCAATAGGGCAGGAAGCATCCCCATCCTTGAATTAGCTGTTGGCAGGAATTCACAAACTGAATGAACTGAATCCAAACTCACAAGAATTAAAATGGCCAATAGGATATAAACGGTCCATGCATCAATTTAGCTTGGGGCTGAAAAGAAGTTCTAAAAGTCTGCGAAGAGAGACTTTGGAAGGCCTTCCAGCCTAAGAAATGAGGAAAAAACAGGAAAGTGTATATTTTAATGAAGGTAAAAAAAAATCTTTATAAATTCTAATTACAATAAACATGTCTAACCTCAGGAGTCTCTACCAGATATATGCTCCCGCTCCTTGATTTGTACCCGTCTTAAAGATCTAAACCCCCAGTATAATCACATCCCTTAGTTTTTTTCTCTTGCTTGCGGACAGTGGCTGTGTCTAAAGGCAGACCCGAACTCCTGCACTGGAGCTCTGGGTGCTAAGGGCTCTGGTGTGATAGTTGTATAGTGGGAGCTACATGCGAGGTAATAAGCTTTGCTGAGAGGCAGGATATATTATCCAGGGCACAGGTTCTGCATGAAGTTAGATATAAAGCTTCTAGACTGGTCTTGGTTTACATCTGACCAACTTCGGTCATAGGCAGAGTAGCTCATATCTGTATTCACCCATTCCTATATCCGCACTGGTAATAAACACACAGCATCCCTTTCCACCGTGCTTCCAACAGAGCTTTTGCTTTTATGAATAATAGTATACATCAGGTCCAATCTCTATTTTCCATCAGTTCATGCTACAGAGCTTGGAAACCAACCAGATCCTGCTCTATTGTCTAGCAGAGGCCTCTTGTATAAAAGGGCTGCATTACTAGAGGGACCCACTGCAGGACCGTGTTTTCTGGCTAATGGAAACCATCAAAGCAAAAATGCTCATAAGCTTATTTCTGTTGAAAAGAACAAATTGCTCTTAATGTTTTTCAGCTTTTGATCAACTTATGAGGCATTTTTTCAAATTAACCCTGTATGGTAGGGATTCAGTGTGCAGGACTCTTGCTCTATGGTGTGTTGTCTGAACGCAGCAGGCACGGGATAGGCAGGAGTCACAGGTGGATAGCATTGAGACTTTCCAGATGTTTTTGAATATATTGCCTCCTGAAAAAAAGAAACAACATAAATTCACAGCTTAGCACAGGTAATTAGAATGGCACCTACATATATAGGATACTTTATGAACACTTAACGTAGCAGAGCAGCAGAGAAGAATACAGGGCAGAGTTATTTCTAGTCTTTTGATGGCTCTGGAAAAGACCTGGCTGGATGGCTGCATGCAAAAGTTGTGGTCAATGGCTCAATGTCCAGCTGGAGACCAGTAACGAGTGGTGTCCCTCAGGGATCGGTGTTGGGACCGGTCTTGTTCAACATCTTTGTTGGTGACATGGACAGTGGGATTGAGTGCACCCTCAGCAAGTCTGCTGATGACACCAAGCTGTGTGGTTCTGTTGATATGCTGGAGGGAAGGAATGCCATCCAGAGGGACCTTGACACACTTGTGAGGTTGGCTGATGCCAACCTCATGAAGTTTAACCATGACAAGTGCAAGGTCCTGCATCTGGGTGGGAGCAATCCCAGGCACAGCTACAGGTTGGGCAGAGAAGAGATTCAGAGCAGCCCTGCAGAGAAGGACTTGAGGGTGTTGGTCAATGAGAAAATGAGCATGAGCCAGCTTCAGTGTGCACTCACAGCCCAGAAAGCCAACTGTATCCTGGGCTACATCAAGAGGAGCGTGACCAGCAGGTCAAAGGAGGTGATCCTGCCCCTCTACTTTGCTCTCGTGAGACCTCACTTGGAGTATTGTGTGCAGTTCTGGTGTCCTCAACATAAAAGGGACATGGGATTGTTAGAACAAGTCCACAGGAGGCCACGAGGATGATCAAGGGTCTGGAGCACCTCCTGTATGAAGAAAGGCTAAGAAAGTTGGGGCTGTTCAGCCTGGAGAAGAGAAGGCTGCATGGAGACCTCATAGCAGCCTTCCAGTATCTGAAGGGGGCCTACAGGGATGCTGGGGAGGGACTATTCATTAGGGACTGTAGTGACAGGACAACGGGTAACGGGTTGAAACTTCAACAGGGGAAGTTTAAACTGGATATAAGGAAAAAGTTCTTTACTGTGAGGGTGGTGAGGCACTGGAATGGGTTGCCCAGGGAGGTGGTGAATGCTCCATCCCTGGCAGTGATCAAGGACAGGTTGAACATAGCACTAGGTGACATGGTTTAATGTGAGGTGTCCCTGGGCATGGCGGGGGGGGGGGTTGGAACTTGATGATCTTAAGGTCCTTTCCAACCTTAACTATTCTATGATTCTGATTAAACCTTCTTAATGATTTTGTTTAATTAAGACACTTCTTTCTCCTTGCAGGTAAAGAAAATTTCATCTAAGTGCAAAATGTAATGATTAATGTCTTCTTTATGTAGAAGAAAAAGTTTACTAAACCAATAAAGTCTATACCACAGAGGCATTATAATGTGACATACATATCACAATCAAAAGTGTTTGCTCCCAGTCTACTTTGACTAGTAAGGAAATACATAATTCTCATTATCTTGTGAAATAAGAGTGTAGTCTGTGTTTGAAATAAAAAGAAAAATGTGTTTACTTGGAATGAATGCAGCACAGGGAAAGCATTTACTCTGTGACTTAATAATCACCACAGTCTGCCTTTGCTGCACAGCATCTGTTACTCCTAGACGTGCTGTTCTGAAGACACTGATTTTCCTACAGAACGCCTGCTGAAAATTAATCCTGTTTCTTCCCTGAATTCACCCATTTGCCAAATTGCTAGTGGTCAGTTGGCGATTATTCTAGTCATACATGTGTCTTATGTACCTTGGCTAATATGGAAATCACAGATGTGTAAGGACCAAGTCAGGAAGAACTCCTCCATGTTAGCAGTCGGGAGTGTTTTCATGCCTGTTAATACCCTCCCTGTTGAAGTCCTGGGGGGTATGTCCTATTTGCCTCTGCAGTAATTGCTGCACTGCTAATAGGAGACAATAATGTGTCATAGTTATAATAGATCACATATGGTGGACTTCTTCATTTATACTGAGCCATTTTTGGAATTTTGTGTAGAGAAATGTGAGAAACCACGAGTGGACAAACCCATTGGATTTAGGAGACATAACTAGTTACATTTGTACTTCCTCTGTAACTGTCTTAATTCATTTAAATAAGGCCTCAGAGGGATCTCATTTAGGGTGTATGATTAGCCTTAGTATTTTCAATACTATGTCAGCATCGTATTATAGTTTTTCCTAGCTGTGTAATATTTTGGTTCAGAAATACCTAGAATTCTGGCCTCAGACAGTGCTTTGGACTAGTTTGTATTCATGACTAATTTATAAAGATCTCATTATTTCTGTGCATTTATCTAGAAAAGAGATATTCTGCATTATTATGTACGCAATCCATGATGAAATAGCCACAAGCATGTTAAGGCATATTAGAGCATTTACTAGGAAGGATTATGTTGCACAGTTTTAGGGAAAGACTAAGGACTCAGATGGTCTCTCTGGAATTACAAAGATTCAGAACAGTCAATAAAGAGAAAAATTAATTTCTTCTTATGAAGCAGAGCCATATGAACATCACATTTTCCAAGAAACAGGGCTTGTAACTGAGGAAGCTAAAATGTTCAAATTGCATTGGATGGAATAGGAATTTATGCCATGTTATTCCAGGAAATTAAGAGTGTGTTTTATTTTTTAAGGGGAAAACAAAGAATTAGCCATCAGACTTCAAACACGAACGTGTCAGCCTGGTAGTCTTTAAAATCAGTGTTTATGGATTAGACTTAGTCATCCTTTACATTTTTTTCCATATGATGTCTAAGCTAATACACTACTTGAGTGTCAACAACAACAGGATAGGAAGAGATTTTGATTAGACAAAGAACTGGATATTATCCAGCTCTGAAGAGATATGATCAGTAAGATATCTAATGAATGAAGCTCATGAAGCCTTCAAATGGTAATGAAAATTTAAGTTTACAGCTGCATAAATGCTGTGAGATCCAACCAGCTCTGCTGCAGAGTTGTGATATCTTTGTCTTTTGGTCTGAACACGGATGTATAACACATTAAAATCAGTGGTCACGTCCATGTAAATTTTCACTTGATTATCAGTCTGTACTATTCTTGGGTTCTGCAGATTTTTGCTTGCAACATTCACCTCCTCCTTTGTGGCCCAGTGTCTCATGTGGGATGTCCTTAAAAGAAACAGAAGTTGTGCGCTTGTCCAGATCTTTAAAACATACAACTTAGACATCCAGCAGTGCCATACTTTACACCTTTTTTCATGGGGCAAAGTGTCACTGGTGCACAGAGCCATTTACAGGCAATGAATGTGTTGAACGTTTAACAGTGGAGAGGGTGCTAAACTGGTAGGTATCCCTCTTGTAAATGCCTTTTCCTCTTTGCTCTTTAAGAAAGAAACAGCTTTTCTATATGTGGCCTATGATTTTCTGTTCCAGGAATCAGTAGAAATTAATTTTCCCTCAGCAGACATCAACTCTGAGAATCTTCAGAGATGCAGCCAGCTAAGAGCCAGTGGAGACTCCCTGATTTCTGACTGATTGAATCATCCACACTTCACTCAATCATATCTTACTGACTAACCCTAGAGTGTCGTGAAAACAAGATACTAATTTCAAAGCTAGCTGTGGATCAATATGATTTTCTTATTGCTGAATGAGAAATTAACTCGAAGTGCAATTAATATCCAGTCATTGTCCTGGGGTAAGATGTAGTTTGGTCTTCACAGAGGGTTATTGTTACTCAAAGACAAACCTCGATTCCCATGTGAATCTGTTAGCTGCTGCTGAAGCCTGTTTAGATCAAGTTTAGGGCTGACATGGCATGTCACTTCATGTTTCAGCTCTGTCCTGGAAAGCAATTAATGTTTCAGCTCTGTCCTGGAAAGCAATTAATATCAATATTCCCATCAAAACCTTGTATGTGCACTGCTGAGCTGGACCAGACAGGAGTAGACGGAGGTCCCAGAGTTAATACATCATTTCCCCCAATTCCTGGCTCAATAAACACAGTGAGTCAATCTGGAAACAAGAGAATGCATGTGGACAAGGGCAGCACAGCAAATATTGAAGATCACGACAGATAAAGTGGACTTTCTTCTTTTACTGCTTGTAACAAGGGGTTATGGAAGAAAACAGGTAGAATTTGAAAAAACAACCAAATAATCAAAAGATGGTTGTCTTTCCTAAGAGCCTCTGTACCAGAGGTTCTCCTAACTGTCCTACTAGAGCAGTTAGGAGCAGAAGGATAGCGCAGTGTGGGCAGATATGCAGTAATTTCTCCTCTTATATGTTCCCTTCAGAAGACAATACCTATGTAAAATACAGCCTTTCTGTTCATCCATTTGTCTGCCTATTGATCAGGAAAGGAAAAGATCAAGGATTTCAGAAAATTTTTGTAAATACTTTATTGAACTTTCTCTGACACTGTGATATTGATACATGGAAGTATTTCACAGCCAGACAAATCTCTGCTTACTCTTCTTTGCTTATACCTAATATTTTAAATGTACTTTTTATTTTATCTCCCAATGTCCATAAACCACTCCTTTTCCCATCTCGTTTTCCCATTGCTTGTCCCTATCCTTCTTAGCCTCCACTTGAACTGACAATACCCCTCCTGTTATTCTTACCCCTTAAACTTCATTTTCACTAGGAGGAAAGAAGATATTTTTGAATCAAGATAGAGGACTTACTTATACTAAGATGAGGTAAAATCTTAGGTAAGAAAGTTTAATTCTGATAGATGTTGGCAGATCTGATTAAGGAGTAGGGTAGCCCCAGGGTTTACTTTGACCCACTAACCTCTGTGAAAGCTATCAACTACTTTGTCTTCATTAGAGCTAAGCACTATGGTAGCTAATTCAACTTGAAAATATATCTTTTTTCCTAGGGAAGATACAACCTCAACATATCTGACTTACTGTTGATTTATAACTCATTTGCCATCAAAGACTAGGCTGCCTGCCTGCCTACAGGGGATCACACTTATTGTGCTTAGTGAGGATTAGGAAAAAAAGGATTAAATATAAACTGTGTGCACATTTCAAGTAACTTATATTTTCTGTGTTATTAATAGATTGAAGCAAGTATTTGGATCTGAGCATAGCTGAGATCTTGGATTTTGTTTCAGTCACTTTTGTGTCTCCATTTCTTCTGTTTGCATCTCAGTGGTAGATATACAGCACATGCAGAGAAAATTTTGCATTAATTACAGATTTTGGCAAAAAAGAGCGAGGAAATCATGATCAATGCAGTACCGAATTTATGTTTTTAATCACTGGACCATAAACAATTTAAAACCTCAAGCAATCCGTCTTCCTTATAGAATGTTTTGGGGTTTTTTAATGTTTAATGTTCTGGGAAGCCAGCATTTGCTATGCTGAAAGACAAGACAGATATTTAACACACTAGCAAGCAATGGATTTATTTATGTAAGTTTTAAAGTCAAACAGTAAAGAAGCCTTTGACCAGTTCCCAGGGCAGAAGAGGCAGAACTTGGTATACACTCTTCTCCAAATACAGTAGCTAAAGAAGTCTTCAGGGAATAAAAACCAGTAAAATTCTTTTGTATCATTCAAATCTCGGGTTAGCCCAAATTTGGTACTTTAAGAGGTATTGAGGTCACTGACAGTCTGCTGTCCCTTTTCCAGGGATGAGCATCATATCCTGCCAGAAGCAAGGTAAACATGTAGCACTTCTTCTGTGATTTATCAAATCCTGGTTTTCACCTCTGATTTTATGTGGAAAATATACAGAAACCTTGTTTAGTAATACTAATAACAGGTGAAGCTGGTATAAGTCAGAGCTTCACAGAGCCAGTGTCAGATCTTACTTGCTGTTTGACTGTTCAGGAAACCCATTTTATTGTTTTACCATTCAGCAGCCCATCCAATACAGTGTATTATTCTAATGTGTTATTTAATTGTCTAGTTTCTCTGCTTCCCTGCACTGGCATTTTATGACTCAACTACAGGTCAGTTGTTAGAGTCCCTAGTAGGACATTCCTTTGTGTTTATCCATTCTGGGGAAAAAATGCTGTTCTCCAGGACTAGAAGGAAGCAGAGCTAATTCTGCAGCCTTTCAGCTTCTTCATTCTTTTCAAGTACAGAGGTTGCATAAGTGGAACTGTTAAAAGAATTCCTTGCTCCCAAAAGAAGTGTGAGATTGGGAACATAAGCCAACGGTGGCTGTTTGTTTGTCAGAGATATGTCTGCTCGTATATCTGCAGACCACTGGGGACTTCTCTTCTTGCACCATGTGTTGGAGCAAGCTGCTTTCCCACAGACGCAGATCTTTTCCCCACTGGTTACAAATGGCAAAGTGAGTACTGAAGTAGTAGCGCTCAGCATGCTGACTGCAAATGGTTCTCCTGTAACTGGACATTTGCAGGTGTAGGTTTCTTTATAAAAAACCTTTGGATCATCTCTACACATAGTGTTATTTGAAATGACTCCATTGAAGTGGGAAGGAACTTTGATAGGCTGTCTTGTACAGATGATTTACCATTGTAGTTCGTGTTGTCTTGGCAAATGGGAGCATAAATTATATTTATGTTGACTGTGAAAGGTCAGACAGCCTTGCTGTCAATGGGCCTAAATTTCTTCTTCAGAAGGTACACTCCTATGGCTATTTGTTCAGGGAGCTGGGAAGAGAGAAAAAAGGAAAACAGGTGATTTAGTCAATTCTCCTCCTCTGAGGTAGGAGTAACTCTATCAGCATAGGTCCTGACAGATATTTACCAAACTCAGAGCAAGTCTGTTGAGCACAGAACAGTGGCATGCAGTGCTTTGGGATGTATTGTGGTTTTTTATTTGTTATTGAGTCATAAAGGTAGATAGGAATTGTTTTCAAACTCTTAATTTCATGTCGTAAGAAATTCCTACCCTGAATTGATAAATATAAGAAGCACAAGTGTAAACTGTAGTGACAGCAAATTTAAAATGGTCTGTGCTAGTCTTTGCATGAAAAGTGTGACTCCACTGAGTGAAGCAATGATCTGGAGTATTTGCCTTTTCTTGTAGACCAGCAAGCCAGAATAGTGACTAACGTGCTGAATTTTGTATGTGTAGGCTTGGAGCATGTTCCAGCCTTATGACAGTTGGCCATCAGTCACTAATTAACTTGGCAAAGGCCCAAAGGAAGGGCAAAATTTGTCTCCTTATCTCCAGAGGTTCTGTCTTTGCTGGTGCTACGGCTCTGAACAAGAAGATTCCTTCTCCCCGTTGCAGCAATAAACCTTGATACTTCTGCCTCTAATGACCTGCACGGTTCTTGTCTGATGCTGGAGCTTGTATAGTCTAACAATCACTAGAGAACAGTGCTAAAGAGACCTGACAATTATTTCCAGCTTGTGGAGTGACTTTGTAACATCTTTCACCACTGTGTGTGTCAACTGAAGGGAAGCTGACTTCTGTTACAAAATTATTTTATCTACTGTAAAGTATGGATAAAAGTCAGTGTTATTACATAAAGTCTCACTTAAATTAAGTAGGATTTCCACTAATTGAATCATTTTAAAATAACAATTTTCAAATTGTGCCTGAAAAATATCCTGAATTTCTTTCTCACTGTTTAGAAAAAGGTGAAACCTTCCCATTCCCTAGCACAGGAAAACAAACAAAACTTCCAGGGTGATTGATTGGAAAAACTCAATTAGCTGTCATGGATATAATTACTACATAAACATAGTATTGGAGTAGAGACCAAGTGAGCTGGAGACCCCTTCATGAGGCCCCAGTAAACTGGGGTAGCCTCCAAAGCCTACTCAGTGAGTGATAAATGGTAAAGTGCCAACATAGAGGTGTCTCTTTCTGTGAGGTCTGCAGGCCCCGTAACACAGTGTGGACTCCTTAAGAAGGGGTTTAATTCACTGCTTGCAAAACCCCAAAGGGCAAAGCCGGAAAAGTTTGGAGTCATTGTGGCAGTTGGCTCTTTTTGTTTCCCTGAGAAAATCCCTCTTTGCCTTTCGGATGTCTGCTCTCAAAGCAGATTTTGTTTCCTCAGAGTATTAGAAAGCACAAGTTAGGCTTCTAAGAACAAATACTACTTTTGAAGGGAGTTAGTTGCTTTTATAATGTTAACATACTAAGTCAAAAAGCAGCTTCCTTCTTTCCTCCTTTCATTCTTTCCTTCTTCCCTTCCTTTCTACCTTCCTTCCATATAACAGAGAGGTAACATCCTTGCTGTATCAGTAAACATTAAAAATAAAGCACAGCTGCTCTCTGACCATAGCTGTTTTAAAGGCTACATGAAGCCACAGTTGATTAGATTTTGTTTATTTTTTCAGTTCAGACTCTCTAAATGCAGGTTAACCTTGAATTTCCATATGTGTAATGTGGTCAAAAATGCCACGTGTTTTCATCTTTTATTATGCAGCTGTGTAGTGGGCACAAATCTGGTGTTAGAAATCTTGGTCACTGAGGCAGTTGTTAACTGGTGAGAAATGACACTGTTTAGCTACCTGACAATCAACTGGTCTAAACACTAATTTGCTCACCAGCTAAAAGGTCATTGTCCTTCATGATTTAAAAGCTAGAAAGACTCACATCTTCAAACTGATCTCAAGTTCAAATCTTATCCACTTTGTTAGGGTGCAGCTGGAGACACAGGAAGTGGGAAGCTCTCCCAGGAGCCACAGCTAAAGCAAAGCCAGGTTAAATTAAGATATTCTACATGTCTCTTCATGGATGGTGCCTCACCTCTTCCAGTGCATACTTTGCAACTTGATTTTTAATATGTTCTGGATATACTAAGCAATAGTCTGGCTCTCGTGATACCAGTCCACTCTCAGGATGGTCCCTTCATCACTTATCTGGCTAAAATAAAATCAGCCATATTTTTTGATAATGCACTGATTTATAACCAAATACCTTGGCCCAAGGTGCTGACTCCTGTCTCCTTCCCCTCCTGCAGATGCTTTTTTTGCACTTCAGGATCCCCCCTAAATTTCCACCTCAGATGCCACATTTGGCAGCTGGACAATCACTGTGGATGTAAGTAGAGAAAGTATCATGATAGTTGTGAGGTATTAACACAGGGAATTCACATCACCTCGCAAATGCTGAGGGCAGGAGGGAATTAACACAGCCTTTTCAGCTTTTATAAAGAACAAACAGCTCAAATGTCCAAAAACCTGTCTGTGCTTCTACAGCTGTGTTAACTGGACTGGTAACATATATTGCGTTTCCTTGCAAACCCTGAGAACACAACAGCTGTTTGAGTGATGGGGCAAAGAGTATTTGTTTTTGTCGCTCATTTAATTTATTTGCACTGTGGTCACTAGTTAAAGTAAACTGAAACAAGAAGGGCAGGAGGGAGAGTTCCTCTTACTCTTTTTTTTTAAACTCCAGTTTGTGTCAACATTTTTAACTCATTACTCTTTTTTAGTGTGAAGAGTTTAAGGCCAGACCTTGAAGACCTGATTCTTCTTCTGTTGAAACTGGTGTAACTAATGACTTCGGGTGAGGCACTAATAATGCACATTAGAGAATGTTTTATGAGAATGGAATGGACCAATGTTGGAAGAGAATAAGGCCAGTGTTTTCAAATGTGTCTAGTCATTTTAGATGTCTCCACTTTTCACATTCAACTCAAAACACTTAAAAGTGGACAGAATTTCAGTGGGCAGCAGTGTTATGTGCTGCTGTCTCCATTTCAGAAGTCTGTACTTAAGAATTAGTGATGAAAAATTGTACAGGTTCCTGTGAAGAGTTCAAGAATTACATGAGGATTGGGAAGCATGTTACAAACAAGACTTAAGAATCCATCCTTCTCGATGATGGATTGAAGAGAATGCCTTTAAATGGCAACCTGAAGAATAGAAATTTGGTTCAAGAGGACTCTACACTTGGGAATCAAGTCAAACCCACTGGAAAAACTCACTGAGGTGAGGTCTCCTTGATCTTTTATAGAAGAACCAGAACTATCTTCTGTTTGGCTATGTGATATATAGTAGTACATTCATATATACAGGACTTGAAGGAAATAAATTGCAAAAGTTACTTAGGAGGTGAGACATGCACATAGCTGATTACTGCAGTGAGAATTACAGCAGTGAGCATTGCAAGTTCCTAGCCTTCTTATCCCATTGTAACTGGTTCATCTCTTTCTATCTTTTTATGCTTAGAAACTAAAGAATTGTGTCTTTTAAGTTATAGTTATAATTATCAATGCAAAACTAAGAGTAGTACTCTAGTATCTAGGTTATAGTTTATTATTTACATAGGTAAAAGTCTTTGAGTGCTGCGTTGTTGAAGTGACAATGCCGAGTGGAAAACCACATAAAAGCAGTAGGAGTGGTCTGTGACTTGGAGGAAAAAATGCAATTAGCAAATTTCCAGGCTGGATTTCCCCAGTGGGATTGCCAGTGTTGCAAACAAACATTTATCCAAATCCAACTAAAACACCTTGGCAGTTGCAGAGGGTAAACAAAATTTTTATCACCCTTAGAGGAATGGATGTCATTTAAGTAACTATTAGCAATTTTTTTATGGACTGTCATGGGACAGCAGGAAGTGAACAGAACTAAGTTAATTTTGCACGAATGATCAGAATAAAGAACATCGTGTGACCTTAAAAACACAGCAGGGAGGCTCCATTAGATTTCTCAGATTTGGCTAATAACAAAAACTACACATTTTTGGCTAGTAGGTGTCCTTGACCTTAGTCATCTTTAATTTGTAAACATCCTTTCTACAGCTGTGTGAGCTTTGAAGTATCCAACTTCTCATCACTATCCAAGAGTTGACTTCAGAGCTTTCTTCGGTTCTTCTTTGGACTCCTCCAGGAACCTGACAGTGCCAGTCAAATTCTGTATTCTTGATTTGACATCCTCATGATTGGACTCGTGTTGCAAAAAGAAGGAATAATTATTCAGGAATTTCATATTGTTAGAGAGCATAGAGGAGATAAGACACATTTACTGCAGTGTGTAATGTGAAAATGGTTTCAAAACCAGAAATCCTTCTGTATTTAGAGATCCCTATGCCACTTTGACCCATGATTTTCTTTATCACAGTTTGTGAGGGATAATTCATGACTGTTCCCTTTTTCTTGTCCTTTAAACCAGAGAGTGCAGCACTTATGTCTTCTGAATTCTCTTGCATACTCTGAACCACTTTTATTCTCAGATTCAGTTCTGAATTAAGAGTGAGAGGGTATTACAGTTTGTTGCAGTTTAAACCCAGCCACACAGCTCATTCACTCACTCCCACCCTTCCTTCCCCAACTCCCGGAGAGTTGAGGAGGAGAATCCAAAGAATGTAGCCCCCACAGGTTGAGATAAGAACAGTTTAATAACTAAGGTATAATACAAATCACTACTGCTACTACCAATAATAATAATAATGATAAAGCAAATAACAAGTGAAGAGAATACAACACAACACCTCACCAGCCACCGACCCATAACTCACCCCACCCTGCCCGACCGAGCCCCGACCGATACCTCCTCCAGTCCCCCAGAGTACTAGGCATTCTGGGTAACTCTCACTTGCATCCTGGGCATGACATGCTATGGTATGGAATACCTCTTTGGCTAGACTGGGTCAGGTGTCCTGTCTCTGCTTCCTCCTGGCTTGCCCTCCTCCCTGGCAGAGCATGAGACTCAGAAAGTCCTTGGTCAGACTAAATATTTGAGCAGTAGCTAAAAACATTGCTGTTATCAGTGCTGTTCCCACCCCAAAAGTCAAAACACAGCACTGCACCAGATACTAAGAAGGAGAAAAAATGACTGCTACTGCTGAACCCAGGACACAATTGTGCCTGATGAGGAAGGTATGTTCCGTCAGCTAACAACTAGTTTGTTGGGAGAAAATGACATTAATAACTTCTTGACATAACTTCTTTGAGTCTGGGAGCAAAGAACACGTAATTTTTCTTCTGTAATACAGATATCACATTGGGAGTGATACATATCCAAGATGGGAAGATGGTATACCCATTTTTTTCTGTGTCACCCTTTGTTTTTTAATACTTTCTTTAGAATTAAGGATATAGAAAAAAAAAATGGGAACTTCACCATTGACCTGTATAGCACCAGTGTATTCTCCCCATTAGGTGAAATGTATTTTGAGGCACATATTTTCTATGCAACATTGTTTGGGCTGTTCAAGACTGGATCATCACAAGTGGAGGCAAAGACAAAGAGGTAAAAATGGGTCTATCAAGGCCATGGACTTCTAACAAGTATAGATTAATTTTCTTACTATGTACACATTGTAGAAGGTCACAAAGTGGCTACTGAAGCAAAAAATAAGCTTCTAGTTTATAAAATTGTTGCATTCTTGACTAGCATTGTGAGCAATAAAACTGATTCTGCCAACTGCTCTAAAGCTTGTAGGTCTTCTCTTTCCACCGCAAACTATTTGTTGGCTTTGAATAACTGTTGATTGTAAAATGTGTGTGGCCCTCCAATCTCACATTGATTTGCCAGTCTACGGTGAGGGAAATGGCTTATGGCCGCAGACACTGAAACCTGAAGTGATTAGTGTCATGGGTTCAGCAGTAGCTCATGCTCTGCCAGTGAGGAGGGAGAGATAGGGCGCCTGGTCTGGGCTAGTCGGGGAGGTATTCCATACAATTAGTATTGCTTTTATTGCCTGTCTCAGGATGCTGTTGTCCCACTGTTCTGAAGGCCCTTGAACTCTTGACTGTCTTCAAAAAGCATAAGCTAAGTGGAAATAATTATTACATAGGAAAGAATAAGTTTGCATCTTTGCCATGTGCTAATTTCCTTTCTCATTTTTTAACCTGTCTTGGTGACATAGTATAATCCCCATCATTTGTTTTGGCAGAGCTCTGATGCATAGCAACCAATCAGCAAAAAAAATTAGCTTGGACTGTCTAAGTATGACAGATTAAACAATATCTATAATATATCAATTTCTGTTTGGTCATGGAGGAAGGGATTTGGCCTGGCTCTGAAGAATACACTGATAAAATCATAGGTGATTACTGGATCACCCGTTGGAACTGCCACTAACAAATTCATCTATTGCCAGTGCTGCATCCTAACCCCATTTATCACATTGACAGAAGTTTGCTCTTCATCCCACTCTACCTGCCCAGTTGCAGATCTAGAGGTCTGGGCTGTGATTTGGAAATTCCTGTCTGTGCTGATCCTCTCTCTCTATAATGCTTCATGGTCTCTGGTCCCGGGACCAGTTGACATTTGTTGGGTTGCACAGCTCTGACTTGAAATCCAGTGTTGCTCTGTTGGAAAATAAATCTATTAGGAGATTTTATACTGTGAGTTCTTGGGAAGGAAATTTTAGAGTAAGATTTGAGAAACCAGTTTTTGAAATCAATAAACCAACCTTATTTTTTCCCTGGCTGTGTTATTTCAGATTCTTGGATTCTAACTCAACGCACAAGAAATCAAAGTTGTGCACACCCACTTATACCTCAAATCAGTTTAATCTGCAAAATACCCACAGACATATATTTCTGTGCAGCAAGTCAAATGTGAATCTAAATGATATAATGCATTTTTCATTATGAAGCTCATAAGGAGATCTAAAAGAAAAACTCTCTTGTGGGTCTGTCTGTTATGTAGATATGAAGTTGTAGTGGTCTGTTAAACATTTGAGATCAAAAACGTTTAAATGTAATAATTCTCTTGCATTTGTCTGTCCAAATTTTGAATAATTTTTTAATGCATTTCAGATGTAATGTCAGAAAATACCGAGAAGGATAATAACATGAAAGACAAAGATTTTTACAAGATAACAGTAAAAGAAAGGAAAGCTGTTGGCTGATTCACTCAGTTCATGAAATTCCGTGGGAAAACAAGTCTGTAAGTACAAAGACCATGCATCTCTAAGTCTATATTCCAGACAATGAGTGTTTGTATTTTAGTATATCTGACAGAAACCATGAGATCATCCCTTCTGGGCAAAGCAGTGTTTGTAACCTCTTCACACAGGCTGTCCCCGGTGGTTCCGTTTCCCACATTGTTTCATTTACACAAAATAGATTATACCAAGTTCATCCTCTTTTTCTTCTGGGATCAGATGGTGCTTTCCCCTCTGAGATACCCAGTTCAGTGAAAAAACAATTAGCAAATGAGACACTAATTCTTTTCAAAGCTTTTCATAAGCCTTGCCTATAGTCAATGATAATTAAGGTGATTCTCCACTATGTCTTTGATCAAACTGAGTATTTTGCTTCGTGATGTTCATCATTCAGGTGGGCTGAATTTGGTTCTCACTCTCCACTTGAGAAGCACTACTGAAGTTTTGTCTATACTGCAGCCCATCTGCCCCTGGCTCTGCATGGCTGGAAATTTGTACTCAGGTGAAGTCATGCTGATATCAAGGCTTTTCCCAGTGGGTACAACTTGGTGTGTGTTTCATCCTGACGGATTTAATCCATCTAAAAGTTATTGACTCTGTGTTTCCTGCTACACTCAGTGGAGACTGAAAGGCTCCTTTAGAGAATAATTCATGCTGTCACAAGCCAAGTGCTTGAAATAAGCTTGATGCATCTCACTGATTGTATTTATCTACACCCACTTGCTGTGAAGGACATTCGGGGGATTGGCTTTGTCTGCACATCTACGTTTAAATGACTGAAGTTAACCCAGAAGGACGTCTGAGGTTCTAAAGACTAGCCTACAGGCTTGCGACACATAGCCACCATGGCTTGCTTAGTCCATAGTTTAACAGCAAGCACAATATGTTTCATACATAGCTATATGTTTCTTAAGATGCATTAAATACTTCTGCCTCTTTTAGCCACCTTCCATTCGGTGGTCCTGTTTTGACTGATTGCCCTCATATAAGTTGAATACAAGCTGCTAGAAGTGCTCTGAGTGCCTGTCCCACAGAATCCATTGTCTGTCCTGTATGTTCCTTGTGCTTTCTCCTTTTTACGTCAGCCCAGATGAGGCTAGGCAGTGGAAGCACAGTACAGCTTCTCCTTTGATGGTAGTACATGAAACCTGCACGTGCAGTCCAACTTGCATCATGTCTGTTCATAGGCACCATATTGCTTTATTTCGTGAGCTCTAATGTGCAGAAATATGGCATATAAATACAAAGAGTGCTCAGCTTCTAGTCAAATCCTTAGACGGTGCATCATGGCTGATTAGTGTAAACCTTGTATTTACATCATCCTGACAACATGTTCTTACTTACTCTTCTGGAATGAAAAGATAGATCCAGCCTTCACATATGGGGTACATATGCTATAAAAAAGGGCAATTTTGCTGAATCGGCTTCGTTGAGCAAATTACTAAGGCATGACGTTGATTATCTAAATGGGAACGCTAGCCTGAAAATTAATAATGTAACTTTACAGGCTCATTTGCTGCCCAGGTGAATTTCACTAGAGGGGCTTCAAGCAGTGAAAGTGCACGTGCATGTGGTATATAAAATGCACCTGTTGAAATAATGTTTCTTCTCCTAGATGTTATATTACAGGGGCATGGACTAATTCCTCTTTTAAAAATCCTACCCCAATTTAACTGCCTCCCCCTCTACCCCCCTGCTCTCCTGTTGATCTTAATAAAATCTCTTCATTGAGGGAACTGGTTATTAGGAGAACAAATAAACTGCCCATAGTCAGGAGTACATATACAGCACTTTTCATCCATACAGCTTGAAGCAATGTGCAGGAGGAGGGCATGTATCCCGTTTTCCACATGGTGAAATGCAGAGACTCAAGAAGAAAGCTATCACAGAAGGCTTAAAATACAGTTCTGGGTAGTTCCAAGCATTGCTTTTATGTAGTAGGTGTAATGTATGGTCACAAATGCAATCATGTAAACAGAATCGCCCTAATGTGTGATATGTACAGCTTGTACTGGGAGGAGTAAGAGAAACAGGAAAGAGTGAATGGGTTTTGGTGAAGTTTTGATTTGTGAGTTCAGTGAGGCAATCCATTCCTTCCTCCTTCTATTCTTCATTATGACTCTCACACAAGGCTGGTAAGAACAAATGGATTGCTGTCAGCAGCTGTAGAAATGAAAGGACAGTGGAATAAACTATTTTTCTACTTGGTCTTCAAAAATAATTAACGATAAAATTTTGTTGCAGCGTGCACTCAGATCAGTCTTTGTTGGAAATTGCAATGTATCACGTACGGTTTGAATGTCAGATGTTGTCCATTGTGTTAACATTTTCATTGGTTTCTCCTCAGGGCTGATACTTCACATTTTGAAAAGTTGCAGGATCACCTCTGCATGCAGGAAAGGCCCCATCTTATTGCCTTTCCCAGGCTGGTAAAACAGCAGGTACGAGTTAGTGGATCTGGCTGTGAGGAGGGCAGGTGGAGAGCAATGGGAAGTCTCTGCTTGCTCTTTCACCATGATTTGCTTCAGTTGCCAAGCTCTGTTAAATAAGCAGCCTATGCACCAAGCAGGATTTTCACTTGTACAAGGAGGCTTTTCTTTGAACCTTTCCAGGTGGGAATGTTTTCTAGCACAAGGCTCTTATTTAATGCTCACACTGCCCAAAGGCCACAGTCAGCACCTCTGTGCAAACTTCAGAAGACATAATCCTTGTCTTAAACACCTCATGGTCTGAGCACGCAGCAGTGCCCGATGTGGAGTGGAATGAGCCTAGCGGATACCACCAAGATGACAGGTGCCTGTCTTGCTAGGTCCAGTCATTTCCTTTATTAATTCAGTGAATTTATGTATTTACTTTGGGTCTCTGTTGTGTAGCAGGGAAAGGACAGGAGGCTGGAAGCATGAAGCATGACATGGAACAGGAGAGCACTGCCAGTGGAAGACAGAAAATGAGGACCAAGCCTCATAGAGCAGAAAACATTCTGCCAAGAAAAGAAAGACTCTGTTAGTTTTCTAGTTCCCACCACTTGTTTTCAGAGGCAGAGACATCCACGGGAGTAGAAAACAAAGGTAGTGGATGCTTTTCTTCAGTATTGTTTTGAGTTCCTACCTGTGATAACTCTTCTGCTTTCTCCTTCTTGGCAGTCTGAAATCTAAGGTCTTTTGGGAAGGCTGTAAAGAACTAAGAGGGAGCCAAGAACAGTACAGGAATCAGAGACCTTATGTCCCTGAGCTAGTGGGGTTGTTACATTTCCAGCCTCTGGGAGAAGTAAAGAGCTTTACATTTACCAATTAAAGCACATTATAACCCACTGCTTTCTTATCTCTTCAGTAATTATTTCTTCTTCCTGTAGCATGACATCTCTCTTGCATATCTTCCATGAGGAATGCCATGTAGAGGGCACAAGACTGTGCCCAAACACAAGATAAAGGGAGCTGAGACTGCCTCAGAGACCAAGGTGATCCTGGGTGCCACTGCTTGGCCCTCAGTCCTCTGCTGAAGAGATAACATGCATGTAGAGATTGTGTTATAGAGATACTCTGGAGCTGTCTTGAGCACCAGTTTATGGAGCCGGTTAGGGGACAGTCACAGACACCTGAATGTAGGGCAGAATGCTAGCCTAGCCCAGCATTATTTCATCAGCTTTACACTGAAACCTGTGAGACCTGTTTAAGGTGTCCCACAGAAGTATTTCCAGATGATATTCATACCTTAAGGGTGGTCTTTGACTGCCTCTGTACCTCCACTGCACAGCTATGAAGTAACCAGCAAAGCACAGCTTGGGATTGTCTGACCCAGACCATAGTAAGCAGCTAAAGTAAGTGGAATTCGAGCCTGGGAAACCCATTCATCTCTTGGTTTTTCCTTTTTTCCCCTTTCTTTTCTCTCTCGCCAGGTAGGGATTTTATTAGAGGCAAGTAAGAAGTGAGGTAAAAGAGTGAGGGCAGTCTAGTGGCTCATATAGGGATCTCCTTCATTACTGTATTGCTGAAATATGTTACTGAAGTGGCTGGCTCCAGGGGGTATATAAGGATAAGGAACTTAGCTGGAAGTCTGCTTCCTTACCAATTCCTAGAAATTAACAGAGTTTAGGCAATAATCAAGTACATTCAGTACCATATGTCAGAGTATATCGTAACACACAGAAAAAGGGGCATTGTTTTGCTTCACGCTGCAGTTGCACTTCAGTAAAACACCTCTCTTTGCTTGCTCACATCACATGAGAGAAAGAGCAAAACACTGTGTCAGCCCACAGCCAAAAGTTACTGGCATTGATTTCAGTGTTCTTTCACGTGGGGAGGCTGTGGTGACCTATTGGCGAAAGCACCCTGGCAAACCTTGAAGATGTGAATTCAGCCTTGGACTCAGATACCATTTTCCTCTCCCTTTTTCTCCTGTGTCTGACCTAAGTATAGAGGAGACCTGGACACTGAGTGGTAAAGGTGGTGGCTGCCTGGGTAATGCCTGTGACCTTCTCCTCTGCATTGCTGGTTTCCTGATAGGCTGTCAGGGCTCTGTTAGACCTTTCGCTCTCATGTTGTGCAGCACAGTTTTTTAGTGCTGTGTGGTCTCCTGCAGTCAGCACTGTCTTTGACTTCTCTGATATTTCTTAAGCTACCAGAGAAGTCATTTTGTCAAAAAACTCCAAGCACTCAGTGGAAAAGGAGCTATAGTTAAGCTCTTTGTTGCTAACAGTTCTGGATGTTGGGATCATACCTTGGTTATGCCATAGAGGGACAGTGTTGACTGATTTTATTTGGGTTATATACTCTTAATTATTACAAGCGTATGACTGCAGGATCTTTATGGAACTGGTTTATGGTTCATCACAGACAGACTGAATTCACTGTGGCCAGGAAGAAGAGGCTGAAGTTAGTGACTGTCAGAAGACAACATTTGGATGGTTGTTGTGGGTTGACCCATGCTACACACCAGATGCCCACCAAGTCGTTCTACCACTGTCCTCTTCAACTGGACAGAGGAGAGAAAACATCATTAAGGCTCATGGATGAAGATAAGAACAGGGAGAGATCATTTACAAGTTACTGTCATGGACAAAACAGACTCAGGGAAATAAGTTTAATTTATTACCAATCAAATCAGAGTAGGATAATGAGGCATAAAACCAATTCTTAAAACAAAACAACTTCCCCCATCCATCTCTTCCTCCGAGACTTAAGTTTACTCTCAATTTTCCTACCTCCTCTGTTCCAGTGGCACAGGGGGATGGGGAATGGCGGTTGTGATCAGTTCATCACACATTTCTGCCGCACCTTTTTCATTAGGGGAGGACTCCTCACACTTCTCCTGCTCCAGTGTGAGGTCCCTCCCACAGAAGTCAGTCCTCCATGGACTTCTCCAACGTGAGTACTCCCCACAGGCTGCAGTTCTTCACAGGCTGCTCCAGCGTGGGTCTTTTCCATGGGGTGCATGCTTCAGGAATAGGTTGTTCCAGCATGGGTGCCCTGTGGAATTACAGCTTCTGCCACAAACCTGCTCCAGTGTGGGCTCCTCAACCCATGGGACCACAGGTCATGCCAGGAGCCTGCTCCAATGCAGGCTGCCCACAGGGTCACAACCTCCTTCGGGCACCCCCCTCCTCCAGTGTGGGGTCCTCCATGGGCTGCAGTTGGGTATCTGCTCCACCATGGCCTTCCACGGCTGCAGGGCACAGCTGCCTCACCATGGGCTGCACCGTGGACTGCAGGGGAATCTCTGCTCTGGCACATGGAGCACCTCCTGCCCCTCCTTCTGCACTGACCTTGGTGTCTGCAGGGCTGTTGTTCTCACATATTCTCACTCCTTTCCAGCTGCAATTGTTCCTGACTTCATTTAACATATAAAGTTTTTAGAGTAAATAAAGATTTTATTTCAAGGGTGGTCTGTGTCCTCAGTGGAAACATCACCTCCATAAATTCCACTAAGTAATTCATCTCCAGAACACAATGCCTCATCCTCACACCAAGCTGCTTGTGCTCAGACTCCTCAGGTCATTTGCTTTCTTCAGGGCACCATCCCTGCTGCTTTGCACTTGACTCTGGGTCTCCTGAGGGCTCCACATGGTGACCTCTAAGAGAAAATTAGGATTTTGCTTTTTCCTTCATTTATTTTGCCCCTCCCCATGTGAAGTTTCCATGGCAACAAGAGCTGAAATAAGGGATGTAAACAAGCGGCTGAGCTGTATGCCCCGAGATGTGATATGAAAGTGCACAGCCAGCTAAAGAGCACTGCAGAACTTTATAAGGCACAGGGGAACTAATCTCCTGCAGCCTCATCCATCACAAGGGTCCTTATTTTCAGCTGTCTCCAGATCTGCAGGTTGTGTGTTCTTTACCAGATGTTTCACTGCAAAAAAGAACCAGGGAGTAAACCAGCATTTCAGCAGTTTGTATGGTGATTTGGGGTACAAAAAAGAACCGAGGAGCTATTACTTGAAGAGCAATGTAGGGTGATATAGGTACATCTGTCCTTTGCACCAGGCAATTATTTATACATCCTGCAGGCAAGGCTGCATCGAGCTGCCACATTCACTGTGCAGCAGTGACTGGTCACCTCTCTGAAAGTGATATGTCAGTGGCAGGATCTCTTAGCTAAGCCTTGCTGCTGTGGCTGCCGATTTCTGTGCTTAGTGTTAGCTCTGGGTATATATTTTCACTGGCGTTTTGTCAGATGAATGGTACCCAACTTAACTATTTGTTCAGGCTCAATATAAAGAACAAAAATCAGATAAACCAGGCCACAGCAAGCTGTATCCTAGCCCATTATTTTGTCTTGGATGATGCCAAGTGGATGCAGCTAGGAAACTATACAAAATATGGCAAAAATTGAGAAATATTTTCTTAAATGTCCTCGGAGTCTTCAGCAACTTTCAGCTTGTCCTGCCAAGCCAGAGGCACCAATACTATATTTAACCGCCTTTGACAGATTGCTTTTCTATGAATCTCTCCAGACGCCTTGTAAAGATGTGTGATTTTCTGGCACCCATGGCATCCATGGCAAGGATCTCTGCAGATTAAATGCTACTGAAGTAAGGACAAATGTACTTCATTTGGTCTGAACCTGCTTCCAGAAAATTTCATATCCTGTGTCTTGTCTGTATTCATCAGGCTCAATCTGCATTCATCCTTTCCCTGATTTTGTAGGGTCCCAACAAATCCCCTTCTGTTTTGAATACTGTCACCCCTCATAGGTACTGCTTGTAGAGAAGCTGTCCTTGCAGCTTGAATACTTTTTATTATCTTTTGTTATCCTTTCTGAACTTCTTCCAGTCTATTATGTCTTTCTGGGGTTGGGATGTCAAGAGACCACACAACTTTCAGGACACAAATGCATAGACACACACAATGGCAGTGATGGATTCTGCTTTCCTGTTTCCCAATAATTCTTAAAACTTCTTTTTCTTAGTGACAGACCATGGCACTGAGATAGATAATATTTTCATGGAACTACCCAGTTATAAGAAAGCTGCTGTCTCCTGTCCAAAACTGAGAGGTTTCTGCCATCAGCAATAAATAGTTTAAAATGACCATTGCAACATATTATTTTGACACAGAAAATGTGAGACAATTCTCTAGTAAATTCTCATTTCTTGTACAGCAGAACCAGATGACTCAGGTAGAAAAGAAAATGACCAACACTGATCAGCCATCAGCATAAAACTACAAATTGCTGGAGTGTAGACACCTTGCAACTGAGGTTAATCAAGCAGCAATTAATCAAAACAGATTTCCCTAATCATATTTCTTTCATCTTTTCTGAGGAGTATAAACTTCTGAAATGATTTGACTTGAAAAGGGGGTGGTCTCTGGTTTTAAGATACCGACTTCTGACACAGGGCTTTCCAACAAAGGCTTTTTAGTTTAAACAGATGTACAGAAAGTACTGAAAAATCAACTCACAGGTACTGGTTATAGAAGTAGGCAAAACACCAGCGTGGATCCTTTGAGTGTCTCCACAACTGGTTGTCAGAAATCTTGAACCCAAACCTCCCATTTCTGCTTCTCCTGCTTTTCACACTCTTACCATGGCAGGCCAGATGAGGATGCTTGATGAGGATGCTGTATTTCCCAGTATTTTGAAGAAACTTTGATTTTCTCAGTGATGGGAATGCTCTGCACATCTGTTGACAAGAAACTCATCATCAAGGGTGACTGTGCTGCTCTATTTGTGTCTTGGATGAAGACAGAAATCCTTTAGGCGAGTAACCATGATCCAGTGGTGTTTATTTGTGCTCAGAGGGGCAGAGGTGCCAGAGGTAGATTTAACTCAGTGAACTGAAGACCGTGTATAAGCCTGTGCTGGTGTAAGATTCACTGGCAGCTGCACAAGCCAATTCAGGGTGTTTGCCAGGAGGAAGTTTGCCAGAATTTCTTGTTTAATGGTAGTGCTATGAGCTGCCCTTGAGCTTCAAGTCTGCCATGGGGACACCCTTGCAGATGGGCACCTCAGGGGTACACACATCAACCCCAACACACTCAGCAGAGTTCCTGTTTTGCCCATGCTCTCTGCCAGCTGGTGACAGAGCAGGAAGCTGAGTAGTCACATTAACAGGATGCTCAACCTAAAGAATTAAAGCCCTGCTGAGAAATAAGGTATAATAACTCAGAGCCAGCATTAAGATAATGTGGCTATAGGGCTGCTGGGCTGCAGCTGGCTTGCATCCGTCTGGCTCGCAGCACGCACAAGGCAGCACGCAGCTGCTGCCATTCTTTGCACATTGCTTATATAAAAGTGTCTCCAAAAAGCTCAAAATTAGCTAAGGCTCATTGTAAGATCTCTAATCACAGCTACTTATGGTCTGGATTTGAAAGTGCTCTGCTAGATTTAGCTCTGGATCTCTGGGCACTAAATACTCCACTTGTTCAGATGTTTTCAACCTTTCCTAAGGATACAGGGTCCTATTATATTTACCCATGGGACAAAGTTCTGCTGAGGAGTTATAAGCCAGGTCTACATGTAGGTTAAGTCTATGGGTATCTGCTTTACACCATCAGTTTCTGTGATAGGAGCTTTGCTCTGTTCATTGGTAGATGCTATCACCACTGCAGGAACAGGTAAACAGGCAGGAGAGAATAATTGGCATGGTGAATCAGTCTGACAAAAGATGAATTTATCTTGGATAACCCTGACTTTGCTGTTATCTTTCAGGCTTACTATTGAAAGTAAAAACGAATAAGGTTGCTAAATGGACCATTTGAATGTATATGAAAAGTCTACTTTGGTAAGATATAATATCATTAATATTACTACTGACACCAAATGCTGTGTGGGCAGAGGAATAGGTAGGAAATGTGGGTAATTGAGGAGCATCTGCATGTCTGATACAGCCACAGCAACCTGCTCTGTGGCTCCTCAGTGTTTTTTAAACAGAGTTTTCTGTGCAGTTTGGAAGGTTTCTGGGTGTTAAATTTACCAACTTCTATTTTATATATAAGTTAATGCAATTTGTAAGACATTGTGGTTTCCTGGGTGTTTTGCAAAATTAACTGGTAGGTTTTAATACCAAAGAGCTTTTTAAAAAAGCTTTTTAAAAAAGCTCTTTAGTTCGAGATCTCCAGTTCTGGTGGTTTTCTACAGAAAGTCTGTGTGGAGGGCCCCAAAAGTCTGGCAGCATCCAGAATTATCAGCTATATTTTAAATATCACCTTATGAAGTTTTGGCTGTTGTTGCATGGCAAGTCAATGGCCAAGCCAGGAGCTGACCTCTGGTGTAAACAACAAATTGCCTTTCTATACAGGACACGTACTGTAAAGAGCAATTGCATTTTATTTCCCTATTTGGAAGCTGGTTTATTGGGGGAAAAGGGACTCAGAGGGCTGTAGTATCTGTTTCTTCTGCCCCTCTCTTCCCTTAACCACTCAGCCCCAAGTGCTTTATTCCCATTGTCACGATGTGATCGCATTGGTCATCATCTCTCTGCTGTTGGGAGCAAGGTCACATCCCATCAGTCCAGGGACAGACTTGTTGTTGCTTTGTGCATCTGAGGGACCTTTGCCGCAAGCCAGATGCTCAGACTGGAGCCAAGTTTTAGCGTGTATGTGTGTGTCTAGCTTAATTTCTCCAGCTTGTGCAAACCTTTGGTGAGGCAGAGTTGAGAAGGGCAGCACCAGGGGACAGTGATGGTGACATGCTCTCAAATGCCATCAAGATGTGTCATACCTTGTTGGGGATCAGCTAATGTCCAACCAGCAGCAGTCAGACTGCTTCTCCCCAAGTGAATGCTTACGGCTGAGAGGGATCATGTATGAGCACGTTTGTAATTAATTCAGTACTGTTATGTGACAAAACACAATAGCTTTGTATGGGGCTTTAATATAAATCTCTTGCACTAGCAGAGCCTAGTAATTGAATCAATATACAAGTGAGGCTGGAGAAGCACGATAAAAAAGTTTGGTTCCAGGTTAAATGTGAAACAGATGTTCTCTGACCCTCTCCTCCTCCCGCCCTGCTACCTCCCCCTTTGTCCCTGCCAACTGCTGGCATGAAGTGCTCCTAGTTTAAAATAAGAAAAAAAGGAAAAATAGAAAGCAACTGCATGATTCTTTGGCAGAGTTAACTACAAGTCCTTGGTAGTTGAGAGCAAGGCATCCCATTTGTCAGGGAATATAGCAGTGACTCTGAAAGGGTCAGAAGGGGGTGGGTATCACTGGGTCTGAGGTGATGAAAGAAGTGGGCAGAGATCCCAGCAGTGGTTCCTTTCATCCAGAGTTTGCAGAAAGGGTTTGGAGAACCAGTGATGCTGTGCCCATCACCATAGCAGACACACAGAAGCCAGGCTCTACAGTTTCTGCAGATGAAATTGCCCTCCCTGCCTGTGTCCAGGTGTCTAAGTAGGAAACCTGCACATCACAATTTGGTTATAGAAGAAGGACAACACTGAACCAAGAGCTATTTACTGGGTTTCTGTAAAGTTCTAGGAACTTTACAGAAACAGGAGGAGCCAGTGTTGGTGGAGTGGGTGGTTGGATGGCTTCCTATTCCCTGTTTCTGTGATAATCAGTCTTGGTAACGTGCTACAATCCCTGCTGGATACTCCTCAGGATGCTTTACTTGGCTGTCATCAGAGCAGGCTCATTTGCTCTTAAATTTTTCCTTGTCTGAGTAGCTCTCAGTGATCTTTGTTTTTCTTGGTTCCTTCTGTATTCTATGATCAATCTGTGCCACCATTGCCATGGAGGTGAAATGTCAAAGCCCTACCAGCCCTGGTATACAAGGATTAGGGCTGACACACAACCTCCTTGATTCCCTCTGGCACTTCTTTTTCATGTCAGGGCAAATCATCCATCTATGGTAGTGAATGTATGTGAATACGTACTTCTTTTGGATGAGATTCAACTGCCAGCTCCTCTTTAGCCTTCTTAAACTTGCTTTACCCAGCTTAGACCTATGGTTCATGGCCTGTACTAATATACAAAAAATCAGACTATCCTTAGTTCACATCCAGGGTAGATTTGCTTTGCTCCTTCAAGCAAGTTATTTTCCTTGCCACAAACTCTTGCTCATGTACAGTGATACCACTCCACGACAGTGCGATATTAACTCTGGATATTATAGCTGTGTCCTGGGTTCAGCAGTAGCAGTCATTTTTCTCCTTCTTGGTAGCTGGTGCAGTGCTGTGTTTTGATTTTTGGGCTGGGAATGGTTGCTGATAGCAAGTATATTTCGAGCTACTGCTCAAATGTTTGGTTTGTCCAAGGCCTTTTCTGAGCTCATGCTCTGTCAGGGAGGAGGAGAGGCCGGGAGGTGGGAGAAACAGGACACCTGACCCAGGCTAGCCAAAGAGGTGTTCCATACCATAGCACGTCATGCCCAGGATATAACTGGGAGTTACCCGGAAGGGTTGGAGCTCTGGGGGGATGGAGGAGGTATTGGTCGGTGCTCGGTAGGGCAGGGTGGGGTGAGTTATGGGTCAGTGGCTGGTGAGGTGTTGTATTCTCTTCACTTGTTATTTCCTTTATCATTATCATTATTATTATTATTGGTAGTAGCAGTAGTGATTTGTGTTATACCCTAGCTATTAAACTGTTCTTATCTCAATCCGTGGGGGCCACATTCTTTGGATTCTCCTTCCTATCTCTCTGGGAGTTGGGGGAGCAAGGGGGGGGAGTGAGTGCATGAGCTGTGCGGCTTGGTTTTAAAGCACGACAAGCTGTAATTAAAATGAAATGCCAGTATTTAGGAATTTGATGGAGGAAGGCAGTAAAAGCAAAGAGTCAGCATAACTGCAGTGGATTTTGAGTATAGTAATTTGAATGGAATGGAATGATCACCCAAATCTTTACTTGGAAGGTGAATCATTCTCATTTCAAGTTACAGAGGGAGGAAAAGGCCTAACACAGTTTCTTGAAATAAGCGACATGTTTCATCACTTTTTCTTGGAAGATCTGTGTACAGAAGCATGAATGGCTCATAGCAGTGTTACACTGATTGCAGTCAAACTCCTTTAAAAGTAGATGAAATAGCAATGGTCCTTTCCAGCCCTGACCATTCTATGACTCTGTGATTCCATGACCTTGGAAGAACCCCCTGTATCATCAAAGAGCATCACTCTTTTTCTTATTTTGCTTGTTTGAATGCAGTTTCAGACCATTCTGTCTTCCTTAGGAAGCTTTATCCAATGCTTTCCTCATTGTGTTCATAGACAGTATGTAATCATTTAATATTCTGCCACCACTGATGTTTTCCTTAAACAAGTTTCCTTTTTTTATTATTTATTCTCTGTGACATTTTTTATAGGGAACTGTTACATCTTTTCTAAAGCTGTATTTGATAAAGATAAGAAGGAAAAGCTTTTCACATGCTTCAGTACTTTAATGTGAACTTATCTTCCCTGAAAACAGATATATTTATCTGAGCAGAGAACTCCATTTAAGGTCTCTCCAATGCTATATATGATGTAGCAATCCTGCTCAGTACCGCAGGGTCAGACCCCTGCTGTGTGTGCTTGCCTGAGGAGCCACTGGCACGAGGCTACCATCTGCGGGCTTATGACTGAACGTCTCTGAATCAGAATCCCGCCTAGATGTTTGAGATTGACCCAGGAAATGACAGTCTTACTCAGAATGTGTGGGTTAAAGCCCTTCCTGAATCTTCATCAACAAAGACAGGCCTTCCTCATAGGAGAAAGAAAACTATCTTCAAACCCGGGCTGATGGAGCTTGTCTAGCCTTGTATGGTCTTCCATCTAAGAAAAGGACACTTACAAAACCTATGACCTGTGGACTTTGCTATCACTGTCCTAGCTCGTTAGGCCATGGCAGTTAAACCTCAGGTGTAAAGGGTGGGGACAGTTCTGTGCATGCTGCCCTCACCTAACAAATCCACTGCGCAGGCTGGCAGGGCTTGCTCTCACCTGTTGGTATGGACAGGTGAGGGTCAAATCAGTAGGTGACAAGGTGCATGGGAAGCTGCAGATCCAACCTTGCATGCGGGCAGACCAGAGCATGGATAGCTCAGGATTACTCAGGAGATGACAGCCCTGGTTGAACACTTCCTGATTGCCTAAGCACCCTTTTCAACCAGATTTGCATATCCCACATGCCCTTGGTCATCGTGCTTGAAGTAAGCGTGGTTAAAGCTCTTCCCAAATCTTCACTTGCGAAGCCAAGCCATCAGTGATTGTCTGAACCTGATGGTAATGCATTGTCTCTTGTAATCTGATGCACTTTTCTTCCATTCCAACTATTGTATTCTATAAAAGCCATGTTATTCTAACAGTTCACAGTTTTCTTAGGATTTACCAGAACACCAGAATCTCTTTCATTTTCACTCATAATCCCTCCAGATTATATCAGTGTCAGATAGTAGACTACATACATGACCTTGCATCAATGTCTATGTGTTATCTAATTTCTCTGAGTCTAGACAAACTCTGTATTTGAGGATCGTTTACCAGCTTTGTGTCTATGGCAAATTCTGTTAGCATCCTCCCAGTTTTTCCACTTATGGAGCTGATTTAATATGTTGAAAGCTGTTCCTTCAAGAATACCACTAACCACATACCTTTCCAGAACAACCTATATTTTATTAGTCATCCTTATCTTGAAAATCTTTTATTAATCTCCTTATTTGTATTAAAATTCTTGACATGGCAATGTATACATCAGTCTTCTGAAATTAATGATATCTGTGCTTTCTTCACCTAGAAAATCAAACATTTTACTGAAGAAAAATATCACATTTGGTTTTTATATTCAGTCTTTCATATTTTATCTTTTTAGTCATTTAGCTACCTTTTCTTCATGTTTTTTCTTCCTATGAATGTAATATACTGTTGAAGTCAGAGTAGCAAACCTATAGTTGCTTTGGTCATATTCCTTCTGTTTTTTTGAACACTGGTGAAAGGTTTCCTACTTCTCACTCATATTTCAGTGTCCTTGATTTGATGAATCTTAAATATCCTGTAATTTGTGTGATAAATTGCTAATGTTTCTCTATGGAGACTACTTGCCTTCTCCACACTCAACAGGGGGTTTTATCAAGTTGTTTGCAGTTAAAGTCTGTCCTTGATACCATGCTTTTCTTTACCATCCATGTGTTCAAATCAGTCATTCTGACTTCGTCATCATACTCTATATCATCAATCATGTTGCAAATTGAGGCAAGATTTTGTTTAATTTCCCAGGGCTGTTAGGATTATCTTCTGTCTCAATCTCTAGCCACTCTCCTACACTGTTTCTTGGTTTTCTTCCCTTATTTTTAATTCTGTTTTCATTTGTGTGGATAGTGAAGCTTTCATTATTGATTTTAGTATCTCTGGAAGCTCTGTTTTGGCTTGTGTTTTGACAATAGGTATTGCGCTTTGTGGAGCTTTGTCTGTCATTCTGTACATAAAAGAAGTGTGAATCAGATAAGAAGTGATCTGAAGTCATAAACCACAGTTTCTAAAAACCAAGAACATGAGAAAATCCAGCTCGAAGGATGTCAGAAACAAGCTAGAAAAACAAAACATGTCTCAAATCAGAGTTTAAAATCAACCCGCGAAAATCACAGGTTTACTAAGACACTAAATAAACAGATTTTCAGGATGCTGGGCATAATGAAATACATCTGTAATTCACCCAGCAAGCTCAAAAAGCAACTAAAACACTCTGCAGAAAGAAGAGGGGAAGTCTACCACATTCACATTTCAAAATATCATCACAGTTGCAATACCTGTGAACAGAGTGCTTTGCTGTATGATCAGTGAGGCCTGATTTTACATCCCTAAATACATCCCTAAATAACTTAATTTGTTCCTTGGGAATATTTTGGTAAACTTTAGATGTTTCATTCAAAATCTCCATTTCTCTCTCTTACCTGTTTTTCTAAGGGAGAGCAGAATCTGACTGTCAATTCTTCTTCACTGAGGTGGTCCTGATTTAGAGAGAAATTTTATTTGGAGTAACCTGTCTTGAATTGTTTCTGATGATCTTCTCTATATCATAAAGCACTTACTGACCACACTGATACCCTTCTCTGTGAAAAATTTCACGGGGCTTGGCTCATGCTGTTAGTGAATAAACAGCCTCCAGAAAGATGCATTAATGTAATGTTAGGACACTGTGAGTTTTGGAAAAATGTGAAAATAAGTATATCATGACAGCATGAGCAGCACCAGACCTTCAGTTAGTACAGCCTGATGACAAGTTCCAACTCTGCCTGAATAAGAAGTGCAGGGAGAGCTGTTTGAACAATTCCTCAAGTGCCTTCTATTGAGAAAGGACACAGTTGTTTGTAAAAATATCACAAAATCAGAAAGCTGCAGTCTTTCTGGTATCCTGGAGAAAACTTCAGCATTGTCTTTCCAATAACCGAATGGACAATGCTATAAACAATTAGCTATCAAAAAGTCATCCTACAATATTCTTGGTTGCCATCATAAGGTCTCAAGAGACATGTAATTTTATAAGGAGCTGGAAATAAGGAACTAGAATATCATGTTCCTTCTGAACCTTCATTGAGTTCAGCATATTCCAATGCCATGAAACTAGAAGGAGTTTTGTTTCCATTATCTACTTTCCAGCTGTCTTCGAAACATCTGCATGGTCCATTGAGGGCTTGTTCATCTATATAAATGATAGATAAACATATATCTAATGCATACAAAACCTGTTGAAAACACCACTGATGTATGTGACATTTGTAATACTCTGGATGAGTTTCAGACAAAATCTGTTAAATAGAAACCCAGTTCCTGCTCCTCAGATGAGGAGGTCTCATGAGGTTTGATACAATATCCACATGACTGCTTTAGCACAGAGTACCCCATGGGTTTTCCTTAGAGATGATTTTTTTAGACTGAGCCATGCTGCCCTAATATTTTCTGCATGCCACCTGGGCTCTACAGGACTGAAGACAATGGCACCTCTCCAAAACATTCAAGGTCCCATCAGAAACAGTCCAATGATGTGGAGGACTCTGTGTCCAGCCATCTTCCAGGTTTTGCCTGGCACCAGGCAGGTTGTCAGTAGTTGTGGAAGCAGAAATCTTTGCCCCACATCAAGATTAACCTGTTCTTCCCAAGAAGCCAGTGTCTTGGTTTTGTGTGTGATATTTTTAGGTTGACATTCTTTAACAGCTTCTGCCCCATTCTCTGGCTGAGGATGGTCGGTAGGCTTGGGATGGTCAGCAAATACTTTGGTGTCACACATGTGGGTTCCAAGCATTACTCAAAGATTTCATGTTTCCAGGCTGATAGGGGAAGACGCTGCAGAAACTGCCCCAGATTGCAAATTAAATGGAAGAAATTTCCCCCAGTGCAGTTTCTAGAGGACTCTTATTTCTCATTTACCACTGGAGGAAACCACACTACTGAGTTTGCCTGAGCTTTCAGCACAACCTGATTGCTTGCCTTAACTTTCAACCTGACTAGCAAATGAGCCTGATATGATTCACACGGTGCTTTTCTAAGCATCTGTTTTAAATCACTTATCGGAGTCTGAGACCCAGTCCGCAGTTGGCAAGGTGGCAGCCAGAATCACATCTTACTAATTAATTGGCTCAGAGCACATGGGTGGAAGTGAAATCATTCACATGCGGCATTTTTCAGAGCTTTTATGTCTGTGTGTTTTCCAGACTTGAGCTAAATGGACCTACAGGAAAAGCAAATGCAGCAAACTAACACTCACTCAGCACAGCCCCACACAGCATTCCACAGCGGTACTGATCTGGAAGGAGAATCTTGGCTGGGACACTTGGTTGTCCTGAGCTAGTGGAAAAGCAGATCATTGCCAAGAGATGTGGAAAACTCTTTTTATCACCACCAAGCAGGCAGAATGGGAGCAATTGAGAGATTTTTTGTAGCTGAGAGATTTCCCATGAAAAGCTGGTGTTCTTGCTTAGGACTGTTGACATTGCCACCAAACTGGGATAAGGAAATCCCCTTGGTGTCAGTCTCAGAACTTAGGAACCACAGGAATCTCAGTCTCAGGACCTCTGGTTTTCTTTCACTCAATCTGCAGCCACTGCACTCATAACTCTTAGAGGAAAGTTCTGAACTTTTTCCTGTGACATTTCTGATCGTTATGATCTGTAGAATTCAAACTAGACAGCAACTAAGATGCCTTCCTTTATACACCTGTACTGTGATAACTTCCACCAGATAACAACAGGCATTTTCAAAATCTTATTCTATGTACATGGATCTCAGTAAAAATGATAAATATATTTATTTCCAATGGCATGAAACAGCAAGTGGGAAAAATATTTAAATTAATAGTGTTTGTATAATATTGAAACCTCTGCTCCTCTTTCAGGAAATGAGAGCACCTGTATAAACATTCAATCTGGAGAAGTTAAAGGTCGCTTTACCACTACGTAGTCCATGGCCTCTGAAGGTTAAAATATCCTTTTACAAACAAAATATCCTTGCCTTGAAGAGGTTGGGCAGGTATTCCCTTGGCTGCTGTTGCAACCTTTGGCCTCACTCCTACAAACACTTACACACATGCTTAATTTTAAGCATGTGAGTATCTCTAGTGTACAGCTCAGAGGGGTGTGATGAGGTTCCACTTACTACTGTTGCTGGGTGCTCTAATGTTGATGTTGAACACATGATGCTTGCCAGTTCTCTGGTTATTGGGGTTGCTGTAGACCCAAAACAAGACACCACAATCCACATACTGTTACCCAAAGAAATACCCCAGTTCTGAGATAGAGCTTCAAAGAAATAGACTCTTTCATCAATCAGTTCTCATAGGAGTTTTTTCCTGACATGCCTTCTCAGGGTGTCAGGTCTTTAAATGAAACTCAGATTACTGTAGTTACAAAATAACATTTTCATACTGCATTTTCTCATTTTATATTTGTTATTTTTATGGTCTTTCTTTCTATGTTACTCTTGAGGTGTTGGGTTTATCTTCTAGTTGCACAGAAGCAGCTTTGCAACAGCTCAGAGTGATATTCTTCAAATACCAGAATGATTTAGGAGTCCAGTTTCCAATTTGCTTGGGTGTTAATGCATCTAAGTTGAACCTTTAAACCTTATTTGAAGTCAGATGCTTTGAGAATATCTTTGGATCTGATCTACCTTTCAACAGTTGTGTTCTCCTTTCAAGTAATGTTTTGTAACCCTTCTAGTTACATTTGAAATACTTTATATGCTCTCACTTGCACTTTCTATAATTTTTGTTTCCGCTTACATTGCAATAATACCACCACGGTGATTTACCAGATTGCTGAGTGCCTGGGATTCAAAGTGTTTGTGATGCCTATGCTAAAGTTCATGTCAATGCACTCAACAGGAGCTGATCTTTCCAAAGACAGGCAAGGGACCTCAGCAATAAAGATTGTCTCTGGGCGCAGAGCAGCACATCGTGTAAACCAAACTGTGTGGCTGAATATAAGCCAGAAAAAATGTGATCATTTCAGTTGAGAGATAAAACTCACAGATGAGGTCATTCCCCCAGTATTTGTAAGACCCCACTCTGATGCTTGAGAAATCACATCATCCCCATATCGTCTGTTTTTCAAAAGGGCATACCAGCCCCCTGGAGTGGGTTGCAGGTGGGTGCTGACGCGGGTGCTGTCTGCAGTAGAGTCATACACCATCAAAAGATTTCTGCTTTGACCATCTTTATATCATTTATCAGAACAAAATAAACTTCTCTGGTAAAATGCCTGTGTATTTCTCATTTCTTGGCACCCAGGTGTAGTGAACTTTTTAATGCTGGCAGATTGTTTTAGTGCTGGCTAGGTCCAAGCGCCTCCATAAAGCAGTTGCTGATGTAGGTGGCTTCTCAGTGTTGGATGCTGCAGATGGCAGGCTTAAATGCCTAAGAAGGTGGTGCTAGGTGGGAAGGAGATGAATAGCAGCTGCTCTTAGCTCTGCTGGTAAGCTGCCTCTGGCTATTGCTTCCCCCTCCCCTTCCTCTGTCATTAACATCTGCATAATTTCTAAAGGACTGTTATTTTTGCAGTATAAGATATGCTGATGGTGTGAACTCTGCTTGTCCTGGGGCTCTTTTCATCTGTTTCTGAACGTTCAGGAATGATCTTACTATCTCTTTTGTGGTGCCTCTGTTACCTTACATTCATTGCCAGAAAAAAAAAAAAAACAACAAAACAAAAGAATCTACTTTGTCTGAATGCAAACATCTGCCCATTCAGTGTCTCACTGAGACATTCATCTTACTGGTGCAGTGAGCAGCATGCTGGTTCCTTCTTTGATGTTTGGAAGGGATAAAATCAATCTTGCTGCCCTCTGGAGCGTAGTTATATTATTTACATGGAGATTCCCTTCATCAGGTGGAACAGGATGTATGTGTACCCCAAAGAAGTCTTCAGTTCCAGCATCAGCTAAATTTTTTAGTTTGTAAGAATTTGGGAGTGAAGGTTTCCTGCAACGCTATGATTTACATCTCAGAATAAAAGAGACACCAGATTTAAATTCCACATGCATATCTCAGATTGGAAGCCACTGGATCTCCTGATCACAATGTGGAAATAAAGAACTGTGATTTCCAGTCATCTCTATACATATTTCTTACATATTTTTGAGGTTCAGGTATCAGCTTACAAGATACACACCCTTGAAGACAACTCGCCTGGATGTGGCCATTCAAAAAAGATACCCATGTATCTAGTTCAAGTCTCTAACCCCCCAAGTTGTTTAGGTTTGCTCATGTTTTAACTCTCTTATGGAAATTCTTACTTTCTTTTAGATAGGCAGAATTAAAGAATGGCAAATAAATTGATTGTTTAATAAGGCTGTGAGAAAAAATAATAGTTGCTATGTAAGGAAATATTGGGGAGGGAGGGGGGTGGGATGGGGAAGAGAGAAAGCGCATTTTTTAACCTTGCCTTTTAATTCAGTTGACAAAAGATACCTGAACCTGACAAGATACCTGAACTTCTGAATCTTGAAAACCCTTGGTCAGCCTAAGCAGTTCAGAATTAATGTCTGTTGGTGTTTCTCATCTTCTGCAGAATTTGTGTATCTTTCCAAGACCTTGCTTACAGAATTAAAAACCACACAAACAAAACAGACATTGTGGAACCATTGAGCACCTCTTTTCAACAGTGGAGAGACAGCAAAGGACAAAAATAAGGAAAAGATTGTACTTGCAACTTTCTGATATTAACATTTATCTCAGTAGTGACAAGATCTTCACTATCTCAGGAATGACAGATCTTCACTTCCTTTAGTAAATTCTGCTCAGGTGCCAAACACGAAGGACCAGAGGAGCTGCTCTGTGCATATACGTGTTGTCCCTGTAGGAGCAAAAAGGCACCAATTAGTTGGGGAGCAGGTATTTCTTGATATATAAGGCTAGTTGGAAAATCAGTAAGCCAAACCCACTGTTAAGGATGTGTTTGTGCCCAGCTTGTTGGCCAAAGACGTGCCTGACTGGTACAGTCTCAGGATGCTTAAAGTGCATAAGTATGCATAATTGTTGGTATCTGATCCTTCTGTTTTTTCCAGACCATGGGATTGATAATAATAAGGCAGCTCAAGCTGTTAAGTATTATGAAAACCTGCTGCTTTTTGGATTCATAATACTATCTCCCTGTCACTTGGTGGACAAGACCAAAGGGAGTCATTATTGTCATGTAGTAATTGAGAGGGAAAACCTGCTCTTCATTAAAGTGGTATGGAATGAATTTTGTGGGCAATGATATATTTGTGTTGGTAGCTTCAGCAGCTTCTCTGCCTTGTAATAACAGTGGTGTCTGAAATAGCTCTTCTCACCATAAAGCTCTAGTGTTAACCCACACCAGCATCTGATTCTCTAGAACACCTTTCCAGGTATGCTGAGTCCTACTCATGAATAGCTTGGCTGGGTGCTATTTTCCCATGAAGGTGAGGCTGAAGTTTATTCCATGTTACATGTGTGAAAGTACGATCTCTGAGATAGAAATGCTGGTTGGGAAGGGATACTGCACCTTGTTGTCTTGGGCTTTCTGCCTTTGCCGGGGGGTTATTCTCCAGGAATGCTAAGCAGAACTTTGAGCCTTTCTAAAGCTACTCACTCCAGGAGCTCCACACTCACTGCTATCTTGGAAAATACAGAAAACAGCCTTTCACTTGGTGCTTTTGAGCCTTGCACATCTGACATTGTAAATAAAGTACCTGATGTTAACTACTGTGTAAGACCACTGTGATCTGGAAACCCAAATAACGCCAGACACACTAGCACATGCAGCTGGCCAAATGCCACATCTATGCAGATATTGAGCTCCTACTCACCCATGGCTTTCCCAGAAAAGCAGGCACATATATCCATGGCCCATAAAGCTCACTTTGAGAAGCTGTGTAATAGCAAATCTGGGCTTGCACATAACACAGCTCAAAGGTTGCAAAGAAGGTGGAAGCTGGATTTAAAAGAAAAACGTTTGAGTTATCCAATGAAGCATTTGTCATATCCCAGATGGCTGGAGCCATGAATTTGGCTCAGTAGCATATTGGAACATATTTAGCAAAGGACAATGACAGATTAACAATAATAATGAAACTAATAAAAAGCATGTGCCCTATGAAGGAGTGAGAACTGATTAAGTCAGATAATTTTACAGTCTGAAAAAAAATAAAATTGTTAACATAGTCTTAATATAAGAAAAGAATAATATTTCCATTTTAGAGCATTCCATATGGGGGTAGCTGGAAAAATATTTCCTCATTCCCAGAAAAACATATTCTTCTTGGGCGCACTTCCAAAGTGGCTCCATTCAAGGGAGGGAGATAAACCAATTCACACCACAGTTACAGTGCTGAACAGGCAGTCAGAAGTTAGCAGCAGATAAATCACTGTTGATAAGTATCAGTTTGTGCTCTCAACTGCTGGCTGCAGGTGGTTTTCTTAATTCCCCTTCCATTTACATCAGGGAAAGCAGATTTGGCCCTTTTACCTCCAGTGGGACTGCAAGTTACTGGGAGTGAAGGACACGCAGGACTTCCCAGTAGGTCTTCCCTCCTCCATCACAGCAGAACCTTTGCCTGCATTGTTTTGTCCAGGAATCATAAACCCCTCACTAGCCTTGCTGGCAACACTTGCAGGGTGAACTGTTTGGCTCTAGGGTTTGTCAGAGCTGTTCTGAAACGTTGCAAAATGTGGCACATTGAAAAATGTTCTCCTAAATATGCAATTACAGTGATGACAGCTTCCTAGAGTTTGCAGTGTTACATATTTTACAATGTTACGGTGTCTTTGTGCTGTGTACCAGTCTTTTATGTGCAGCTAAACAAACTGTGATGGAAGAGGATTAAGTATTCATCTGAGAATAGGTCATTATAAGTACATCCATATTTATGATCAAGATGTATAGGACTGCATTGTTTCTGGCTGCATAGCTATTATTCTTCTGTAATTGCAAAAATACAGCCTGCCAGTTTTGCTTTTCAGTTACAACTTAAATGGAGCAGCTAATTTGATTTACCTTTTAACAGCTCAGAACTCCGGAGCTGCTTTAAATGCTTTCGGTTACACACTTTTCTGCTTGAAGCATTTTTTTCATGACAGTGACTTTTTATGTGTAGATTGCTGACAAAATCTGAGTTTTGAATAGATTTTCAAATACTGAATTGTATGGAGTGTGATGTCCAGGAGCTGCCCTTTAAAATCTCTTGATTGGATGCATAAGTAAGTGTACAATATAAATCAAAAGCATCTCTTGTCTGTAACCTGATAATCTGTATATTATTCAATATACTAGATATATATTATATAATATACTTAAGCCAAGAAGAACAAAGGCAAATGTTGCTTTAGCTCCTAAATTCATAATGTATTTATATTTTCTCCAGGTGCATAACCACAGACTATGTTATTTCTGAGTCTCAGAGAGATCTAACAAGCCAAGCATGAAGAATTCTATCAGCTAATTGTGACACTAGGAGTATGCACCCTCATGTAATTCATAATCTACAGGTTCGTGTTTTATGAGAATTCAAATTGATTCAACTTTCTGCTGTGTCAGAAATAAATCTGAAGGGAACTGATAAGTATAATCTAAAAGACTTATCTTCATGCTTAACCCTCTCATTCACACTAAATGGTTACATATTATGAAGTTATATGTCTCTTAGAAGACATATAACCTACTACCATTCATCCAGAGAGCTACAGAAGCTGGATCACATATAATGTATCTGCTGCTTATTTCTTGTGCCATTTTGCATAAAAGTGGAGAAATTGCATTCATCCATATGTATCAGCACATATAGGCTATTAATACATGCATGTATTTATCTCTATAGTCATTGCACTTAAATACTATTCCAAATACTATCCATGTAAAATAGCTGGTATTTTTGTTAATATTAACTAAAGGTCAGCTTTGTGACACACTGAGATGTGGAACATGTTGTGCCTTTTAAAATGCATGACTGTGGCTAATTGCTGTATCTGCCTGTGGTGTCAAATCTACAGAAGTGACAAAACCACAACTATTAAGAAAATTATTGGAAACTTCATCATTTAATAGATGGAATAATCAGTTTCTAGTTAGAAATCGTGACTGTTCCTGTCAGATAGAAACATCCCAGTGTTTCATTTGGGAGTACAGAAAAATAGAGCAGAGGTTATTCCTCTGTAGGCTGTTTTGTGGCTGTTAATCTTTCAGGGGGACATTAAATCTTCGAAAGCATCTAGTGGGCATAATATAATTAAAAGTAAATGGCAACCAGCCCCCCAGGCATATGATCTTCAAGCATGTGCTTGAAGAATAATTTCTTTGGGCCACTGAACTTGTGTGACGATCACTGATACTTGGAGTCAATCAGCAGTATCCTAGAAGGCATGGGAGATGACTGGATTAGAACGGTGTCAAAGAAATGGCCACTGTCTGCACTCTTTATGAAATCCTTCACGATACACATGCAAGACTAAGGTTTGAATATCCTATTCTGTTTAGGAGCAACTGTACTGCTGGAAGTTTTATAAACCATGAATAAAATCCAGAAGATGATGGAAACAACATGCCAAGTCACAGCTGTCCCACATTTCCTCTGAGATGGAGATTCCCAGGAGAGGGACTTCTGCAACAATGTGAGTTTATGCAATAGAAATTTCCATAGAGAGAGAAAATCTATGAGTTCTCTGCCAAGTTTGAGCAGTTAATGTCCAGAAGCTCCCACAGGGTGTGCAATAAATAACCTTAAGTAAGAGACCCTTTAGGCTGGAGCCAAAGGAATTCCTCATATTGGAGAAAAATTTCATGGAAAGCCCCCTCAGTGATGAACTGGGAAGACTAATCTTTAGTGGAGAACTGTGACCAAACTGCACTGAGATGGTAAAATCCTTCCCTTTTATTCAAGTTCAAACAAGTTCCCAGCTGGAGCCCATCAAACTGGAAAGTTCAGGAGAAGGTGGGTGTTTTCTTTCCTGAAATTTCTGAGGACTTTTTTTCCGAAGAACTCATTTACTGCCTTTTGTAAGATTATAAAGATTGAAACAAAAATTCATAATAGAAAAATAATGGGACAAGGATAAACTGCAAAATAGTAATCTCAAGGTAAGCTACATGTGCTGGTTTCCTTTTTAATAGGCTTCCAGACTGCTGTTGGGGAGAGTTTTGAATTTGCTTATTCTGCCAGTGTGATCACTCACATACATTTCAAAACAGATTTACACATGTACTTGAAAGAGACACTTCTTGAAACAAGAATAAACAAGAATTTCCTCTGCGGTATTGCATGTATGTGCACACAACATACAGTTTCTGGGAAATGTGTAGAATAAATGGGGCCTATGTGTTTGGAAGATGCTTATCTGCCACTTATTATGTGATACTGTCTATTTGAGTGCTTGTCTTCATGTACTTATGGAGAAGTCACATCACTGACAGCCCTGGGTTCAGCTGTAACATTTTTCTCCTTCTTAGGAGATAAAAGGAAGTGTTTTGTTTATCTGCATGGCATGACACAAGGTAGTCAAGAGGATGGGATACCTTGTTGTATCACGGTAATATAAAGGAAAACCTTGGAAAATACTGATATAATGCACTAAACACTAAACCCAAAATGGATGAGCAGTCTGGAAGCTTCTATAATGCCTGTCAGTGTCAGCTGCAGTGGAGTCAGCTGCAGTGTCAGCCAGCAGTGTCAGCTACACTGGAGTGTGTGTAATCTTGTAAAGGGGATGTGTGTCTCTGTGTGTGCAAACAGATAAAGGTGTATGTGAACATCTGTCTGCAACTAGGGACTATCTATTGGGTACCAGGAATGAGATTTGGTAGCTTCAGTGTAGGCAATTAGTCTAATCTGAAATTACCTGGGATATCTTGACATCCAGATGTAATTGATAGATGTGACAGAGAACCCACTGGACACTCAACATCATTTTAGCCAGCAGGTAGATGTCAGGTAGGAAACTTGTGGCCTATAAAACAGCATGTTTATTTAGCTGAATTCTTCATAATGTGAACGTAAAAAAGGCCCAGGTCTAATCCAGACACTGCTGAGGTAAACCTGCTAAAATCAGTGACACTTCTCTAGGCGGTACAGGTGCAGATTTTTGTCTTCTGTCTTCCACTTTATGACATTACACTCTCTGTTCCTGTGCTCAACATTTGATAGAGCATATACATCAACTTGCATGTAAATATTGTTTCTGCTAAAATCCCCCTGGAGGACTGAATGGAAAGCTGAAGGCTTGTCTGCAATTGATTTCACTGGAAGAGAAAAGGAAAGCTAGAACTAGGAAAGCTTCCTTGGGACACAAGTTTTCACTATTTGGCAACAATAAAAAACCCAAGTAAAGACAGACAAGAGTTTAGATCAGAATGTTTCCAAATAACTATTCAATGTCAAACATGCACATTATTGCTAAATGACCATGTCCAGGAACAGTGTGTGTGTCGGGAGGGGTGTTTGGGACTTACTGTTTTGTTTCAAAATCATTATGCCATGGAAACCTATCAGGCAGAGGGAAGTATTTTTGTTGCTACTGAATATGAAGAACCAATGTGTTGTCTCAGACCTGGCAGCTGCAAACTTTGCTCTAATAATTCCTCCTTCCTGCAGTATGTGAAGGTGAGGATCTCCCTGTGTGACTTATCTACTCACCAAGTATGACATTACAGATTTTAATTAAGAGCTTGTGATCTGAGATTTACAGTACAGCAACCTTAATGTTAGGTTTTCAGGTAACCAAGGGGTGTTTAGCTAAGGAAATAAGATTACAGTGAAGGTGAGCATTAAGCTGTAGCTTTAGTGACAGCTATGTAGCTCTATGTTCTTCAGCAATATGCAGAATTTCTTCTATTCACATGGCTACTGCTACTGCAATGCAATACAAGTTGCAAAAGCAAATAAAGCTTTAAAGGTGCTTTAAAGTCTGAACAATTGTCCAGGAGAATTGAATTGTAATTCCATTTTTCCAGCAAGAGGTTGCCACCCTCTATGTTTGCAGAGTAGTTTCAGGAACCACAGAGTCTGTCACTCCCAAACCTTCAGTATTTTGGAGTTCAAACTTCTGCTAACAAATTTCATAAGCTTGTATTGGTGGTGCCAGTGCAGTGGGCCATTGTGAGAGCACTGACTGTTCCCTCCAGGTGAATTGGTTTGTTGCCACCATTAGTTTGTTGTCATTGATGCAAAATGTGGAACTGGGGGTTGAGGAAAGGATACTGAGTGTGGTCTGCTGGTACTGTTTGTATATTTTAGTCCTTACAACTGTGATGAGAAACCCTGGAAACAGTACAGCGTGTCAGCAGAGAGCAGGAGTCACTGTAAGTGCTGCAGACAACCCGACATTTCCTCCCCAGCTGTTCAAGCCACCCGGGTGTTTCTACAAAGCACAGTAAGATTTATTGGCAGGCTGTGGTCGCATCACCAGAGAAAATCCATAACTTTTCAGCTCTGAAAAAATCCCCTGTGCAAGTTTTAGAGAATCTTAATTCTCAGAGCTTCTTTTCCTGGAGTGTCAGAGGAATATACCAGAAGATTTATCACTTTTCAGACAACAGATAAAAGGGGATTCCAGCAACCATTTAAACATCATCTGTCTAAGCCCAGGAGTAGTAGAAGTGCCTTGACTAAAAAAGATTAGTCATGATCATTCGCTTAACTCCAACCCTTCCCAAGAGGATGACTTGTTTTCAAAATTCCCAAGCATTAACTTTGATGGATTTTTAAGAGAAATTTGTTTTTCTATATTGAGATATCTTTAAATTTGACCCTCTTTTCTTTTAAAGTTAGCTGTAACAGGACCTGGTGCTGAGAGATGCCAGGAAGTGAGCACTTGCTCCCTAGCTTTCTGTGTGAGAACTGGAAAACAACTCTGTCTACCTGAGTTGTAGAGTTTAGGATATGGTAAATGGTAAACAGGACACCAAAGAGTAGAGATTTTGCTTTCATCTCTGAATGAAACATGCTTAAAATTAATATTCAAAGACTGCACTTAAGGCCTGCAGTCATTAAGAGATTGCAGAGCTCGGTGCCACCTGATCTTGATATTGTGTGAATATCAATTACTGTAGCAGTCAAACAGCAGTTTAGAAGTCCAGCTTTTGACATGTACTTCTGAAAAACCTTGGTTTGTGTTAAGTATAACTGAAAGGAATGCAACTTTAGAAGACAGAAGTCCTTTCACATGAGACTATTGTTTTCCACATGCAAATAATGTGTACACAGACTGATGCTTAGATCAATAGTTACTCAATCATCAATGACTTTTCAATTTTCTTGTTTTTTCTTTTCTATTTTTTTTTCTTCCTCAGAGCATCAGTAAATTTCATTCCAACATGTATTAACCTAAGAATTGTGTATAAGACACTGAAGGTAATTTTTTTCACTCTTTTTGGCTCTAGTCATCTCTTAGCTGAAGAGATATCCGAATTCCAGGCCCACGCATCTATGAAGATACAGACAAATTACTTCAGTCCAGAGAAAGGGAGCAAGGATGAAAACAGTCTTGGAAAACATGACCTTTGAAGAAAGGTTTAAATGATAGGGTTTGTTTAGTCTAAAAGAGCAGAGACTACAGCTGACATGATAACAGCTCTCTGATATGTATGCAGTTATTATGAAGAGGCTGGGGATAAATAGTTCTGTGAACATCTGGGAGCTGGACAAGAAACAACTGATCTTTCATTGAAGAAGTTTCAGGTGAGATTTTAGGACTATATTTTTTATAAGCACACTTAAGCATTGCAACATGCTACTGAAGGAGCCAGTGAAAGCTCGTTCTCATGCAGATTTCATAACATCTGTCAGGGATGGTCTTGGCAGAAGGGAGGCTTGGCATCCAAATGAGGGGATTTTCTAATAGCCTTTGAAGTCTCATTCTGATTTGCTTTCCTGTGCCTGTAAATTCTCTTACTGCATGTCTCTTGTTTGCAGGACTATAGTAAATATGATGGTTTTAAAGTGAGTGGTTTGAAGGTGTGCCTTTGGATAGCTTCAGTCTTGATGTGCTCAGCTCCTGCTGCATTTCCTCACCAGACAAGGTGACCTGACAGCAGCTTCCTAGTGCCTCAACAAGCTCTGGAGCATGCATTGAAGTCCCCTGGGCCACCAAAGCCCTTAGGACTAGGTACCAATGGGTCTTTCAATGCAGTCTGAAGCAGTCTTTTAAAGCCATTCCCTGCTTTCTTTTGTGCTTCCTATAGCCTAGTCTAACAGAATGAAGGTGGCTGTCGTGAAATTCCCACATGCAAGAAACAGAGCTACTGCAGGTCTTGCTGTACCAGAAGGCATCCAACTCCCATAGGAGTGTGTGATTTCAGGTGGGTGGGGTTGGAGGTGATTTGAATGCATAACGCCAAAGATTTGTGTTTTTATTTCCTCCATTTGCTTTGAATGGCTCTGTGATTTGCTAACAGCGAATAATGCAGACTTCCTGCTATCTAGATTGTTGTAACATGGCAATAATGGGGGAATACCAGTACTTACATTGTTTTGACACTATTTACAGTGTCTTCTCAGATTCTCTGGGGCTCGGAAAACATCATTGACAAACAAATGCTGCAGGTTTGGTTTCACTTGAACCCTCTGCAGAATTTGAACTGAAGTCATCAGAAAAACATATGTTTTTCATGAAAAATATGCTGCTCATTACATTTTCTTTTTAAGAAGAAAAATGACCCTTTCTGGAACTTTTTTAACATTTCTGCGACTTTTAAAGTTTTGCTATTAAAAAAACCACAAGTTCTCATCTATCCCAATTTTCTCAGTTTGTTGTTTTGTGAATATTACTTTACCATTCCGTCCTCCAGCTTCCATTTTCCCTCATTTTTTCATAGGTTTTTTAGGCCTTTTAGTGCCCTGGGAACTGTTGGTGTGGGAGCACATGTACACATATGTGGTGCTTATAAGGATGACACTCCACCTGGTCCTTTAACTGTTGGGTGTTTTTCTTGCCTTTGAAACTCTTACATCTTATTTCTCTTATTATTCCTGGTGCCAAACTGGATCCCATCTTTTTCTGGTTTTGTTCTGTGAGAGGGCGACTGGCCAACAAAAGTGTATCTTTTGCTCAGGTAGATTTTATTTTCTTTGAAAACATCTCATTCTGGTTCTTTCTCTTGTTATTCAGCAGTTGTGTTCAGGTTTATCTCCATTAAATCTGCAGTTACCTTGAAGGACACATGACAGTTGCACCTTACAGTTGCTCTGTAGCTATATGAGACTGGATTCAGAAACACAGCTCATTTGTTGACAACGGACCTGAGTCTCCTGTGTTACCCTGACTTTCATGTGTTACCAGTCATTGCTCTTTGAAACACCACTGGCAGGTACCTGGGACATGGTGTAGGAATATAAAACAGCATTTGTTTTGTTGTTTGTAGGGTTTTTTTTGTCTGTGTTTTGAATTTGCAATCAGTTTTTTTTTTTACTATGGTTTCTGCTTTCTAATTGCTTTATTGTTAACCTTGTTGTGTGCTCAAATTCCCATTTGGCACTAGTGGGTTTAATTTTGCTGTGTTTTCTGTGGCCTCTTGCTATTACAAAATAAGGTTACAAAACTTGGTCTCAGTTTCCTGGCCATAGTTAATACCTGCATGCTGCCAGCAAATCACTTTTCTGAACCAGAGCTTTAATCCACTGTAGCAATATTGCTTCTTGACATACAGAGAAGATATGCCAAGTCTAATCTTTTCTCACAATATCCATTTGAGATTTCAGAAGACTGTCAAATCTTTGCTTTTACTGCAAAACCTCTTTGTTAGTGCATGACATGTATGTAGTTTGTTTTAAGATGAGTATTCAAGACTATAGCGTAGGCACATCCCTCTACTTTATGATGTCAGATCTTAATTTTGGTGAGATTATTGCTAAACCACCTTGAAATTAAATTCTGCCTTGTACATACATCCTGTACACATGGTAAAATATAATGTAGCAGGGTAGGTTCCCTTGTAAGATGGCCTTTGAATTGTTACAATCTGGATAGCCTTGTCCTGGGAAGAGCCTTACAGGTTGCCTTAATGCATCTACGCAACAGCAGGTCTCTGAGGAAGAAATCTCTCTTGCTTTCCTGGCTGGAGAGTCTGCATAAAAATCATTTGCTTGCAGATGCTTGTGGTTGGCTTTTATTCAGGACTTTATGAAACTTGTGCCATTCACCCAAAGTGGAGGGAATCCCTCCATTCTAAATATTACAACAGGTATCCTTATCTCAGCATCTTTCTGTGCGTATCTCCTTTCTCTGTTGATGCTATACTAGTAGATGCTGTAGGCTGACTTTACACAGCCGCTGATCCTACACTCCTCCTGACTGAACACGTTCACCCAAGTTGTTCTGTAAGGCAGTGGTGTTTTATGACAAATGCTTTTATTTTGATCAGTCTTACTTTTTGAAATGTCTATTTTTTGATCTTTTTTTACCATATTTCTTCACTTTAACTGCCTCAAGGAACCTGCACTTCTGGTAATTGTGCACAAAGTCCATATTGTTGCCTGCTCCTGTTGGTTATGGGATTTGTCACACATTTTCTCATCCAGGTATGTCCCAATTACTTGCGTCTTTCAGAATTTCCTAGACATTGAGTCCTGGTGACTTCAGTTCTGGTGGACTCAGTTCCTCAGCCTTTAGGCTGTCATTCACTTGCTGGTACCTGGTCAGGGTTTGTCACAGGTGGATACCATGATCTCCAGTTACTATATCATTAATGTCTTGATTGGTACACACCAGGCCAACTGAGAAGTCAAGCTGACCCCCTTAGTCTGTGCAATGTTTTCACATTCTTTCACCCTTCTTCTGGCAGAGCCCTTAATGGTATCTGGATTCTCAGCAGGTATCACTCTATCTTTCAGTCTGGATTGCTCATCTGGAGTCTCTGCATGGCTCTTTACTGATTGCTGTCAACATTATGTCTCTTGGTTTATTTTGGTTTACCTACCCTTGCATGTTGTAAGTATCTTTTTCTAGGGTTAGATCTGTTTAATTCCTCAGTCTCTCCAATGAAATGGGTTAGGTGTCCTGTCTCCTAAAGTGATTGGTTTATACCTAAATTTTACAGCCTTTTTAGTTTCTTTCCCATTTTAAGCACAAATGAATCTTTCATTTCATTCTGTTCCACCTCAGGACTTAAGTTGCAACAATGAACTTCACGTACTGAAGTGTTGAAACCTTAATGGGCTTTGTTCCCATATGCACACAGATTCTGTGAACTATCTCCAAACTCTTCTTTCCTCCAACACTTACTCCTTTCCCCAGTTTCCATGCAGGGAGCTAACCTGTACTGTTCACTCTCTGCCAGCGACTTCTCTAGTGGATGTTAACAAACAGTTTTCTAAGGAAGGCTGTGCATATATTTTATGGAAAGTGAGTTCTTTAGACACCTTTTGTGTCAGGAATATAGGGGTTTTCTGTGGGAAGCAAAGAGTCATTGATATTAAGGTCTAAATTATCACTTTATCTGGGCATAGCAATGTCGAGCTTCTCTCTGGTAAGTTAATCTTTCCTTTTGAATTCATTTCAGGATAGACCCACACTCTTGTCCCTCAGAAGATGGCCCTGTGCCATTTAATTCCTCTTTCTGTTGATCTCCCTTTCAAATCTCAGTCATGGGAATGAATTTTGTTTTTAAAAAAAGGGAATATTCCCCAGCAAATGCTCAAGGGGATCACTTGTGCTTGAGTTTGTCTCATCTGTAACTCAAGCCTGGAAATTACTGTGACTTCAAATGTCACTTGAGATTATGCTTAAATTTGAGTGAAAATGTAAGTGCCTTCCCAGAAAATCACTTCACTTTTATATGAGGCAGGTGTCTACTGTGTGGAAGAGTCATAGGTTTAAGAATAATATTGAGGGACTCCTATATGTCCCTGAAGGAACTTGCATGCAGCAGGTCCCAGAGCCCAAGGAAGGAGCCCTTGTAGTCAGAGGGACTCTGAGTAAGTGCAGGGGTTTCCCACAGAAAAAACTTTGTGAGGGACTGAGGCCTACATAAACACCAGAAGAAATTCTGCATTTCTGCCTCATCACAGAATGTTCCCAGCAATGGTTTCAGAGAGTGAGCAAATCCAAAGAATGAGACAAAGTATGCACTTGATGCTCCTCTGTTGATCGGAGACATGGGAATGGATGTTATTTTGGAAACTGTGAAGCGTGCTTTCTAACCTAAACTGTTTCCTGATTCTCATGTAGCTCAGAGACAAGAAAGCAGATCTTCCCTGCTTGTTGCGCTCCAGTGGCATTTAAATTACTGAAACTGCACAGGATGGTTTAAATTAGCTCTGAACAATGGAGCCTATTCAGGCTTTTGGTCAATCCACTAAATCCTTTTTAGCTGGCTATAAGAAGCCTATATTTGTAAATTAATTGTTTTTCCTTCAATTTTTATAATGTTAATAACTGAAAGTACTTTATGAATGTACAGGTTACTACAGGTTTAATTTGTTTGCTCCAATTACCAACTTTCCATCAAATATTTTTACTAAAACTGTTTGCCCTTTTATATGTTCATGCTAATTAAATTAAATTTCAGAATCACCATCTACTAAAGCAGAAGATATGCTTTGGTGGAACAAAGTTTGCCATAAAGCTGGACAGAATAGGATTTTCTGGCTGGGCTTCTTGTACTTCTATTGCTCTGCAGGCTACAGTGAGAGTCACTTCCTGTTCTTAGTGATATGAAAGAAAAGAAAAGGGAAGACTTCCTTGAACTGTAGATTCATATCCTTACTCCAAACTGAAGTGTAAGAAAGGTATAACACGTTCTAGAGAAAAATGGGATCCTGTTTTTCAGCATGAGTGTTCTCATACCAATAAAATCACTGCCAAAGTCTCATTGAAGTAAACTGATCAGTGTGAAAGGCATTTAATACATGTAATGTTAAAAATCAAAAGTACACAGAGGAATAAAGGGCACTTACACACAGTAAATAATTCCACATGAACACTGCCAGTTTTTCACTTGACTAATTGCTTTTATATGCAATTATTTCAGTCATTTGGATTGAATTGAAAATTAAATGGCTTCCAAAGGAGTCTTTCCATGATCATTTTGTCTTCTTCCCAAGGATTTGGATAACTGTGCAGTTGCTGTCCTTTGTGCCAAAAATTACTTTATTTCTGCTGTTGTTGATTATATTTGGACATTTCAGAGCATGGAGGATTTTGTATTTGTACTGGGGACAGCTAGGTGGTATTATGGAGCAGGGAGTAGGGGGAGATATCCTCCTTCTAACAACATCTTTTATTAGAGAAACCTATTCTGTCTGTTGTGAGTGCAGGAACAATGAAGTGAGAGCACACATGGCGGTTGCAGTGGATAAAAAGACCTCGAGCAGATTTAGGAGAACCATCTGTATATCAAAGGTAACTTATATCACTTTTCCTTTCACTGAGATAGAAATATATTTTATACCTGTAGAAGGCCCATTGCTCTTTACCATGCTCTCAGCATGGCCTGAAAATCATTACCTATACACTGAGGGGCCCCCAGAAGTCCCTGAGGTTGTTCCAGATTCTGCTTTACTCTTCCTTCTGCTGCCGCTGCTCTGAGAAGTCAATCTTTCAAACTGCACATTTCATTGCTCCAATGACATCCATGGTGGAAGGTTGTTAATGTTTGCCACTGCTGAAATCAGCAGCTGGTTTTAGAAGACCTTGGAGTTATTTGAAGCTGTGGGCTACTCTGGCTTAGCAGCTTCTGCAGCTGATGCTGGCTACTGCTCCAAAGTCTTACTCTGACAGCAAAGCCTTCTGCTGGAGACACGGCTTACACCAGCAAAATTGGTTCTTTGATGTACTTTATCACCTCTATGAATATGTTTGCTATGCTGCTAAAAGGGCATGGTTTTGGGAAGAGGAGAGATAGATTGTCTTTACAGGTGAATGTTTGTTAGCATGATTATCTTCAGTTGAAATGGTGAATGTCTTTGTGCTCCTAAGTGATGGACTTAAGTTGGCAACAGCACAGTGTAACTCTTAGAGAGGTTAGTACCATAGGAGTATTGATTTCAGGATTGGAAATATATATATGTATGTACACATATGTATGTATATACTTGTATATATATTTCTTAATACTAATCTCTGTATGAAACATTTACACATTTTATATATGCATATGTGTTTTAAACAATATGTAGAATCGTAGAATCATAGAACAGAGTCATAGACTAGCTAGGGCTAGAAAGGACCTTAAGATCATCTAGTTCCAACCTCCCTGCCATGGGCAAGGACATCTCACACTGAACCATGTCACTCAAGGCTCTGTCCAACCCAGCCTTGAACACCACTAAGGATGGAGCACTCACAACTTCCTTGGGCAACCCATTCCAGAGCCTCACCACCCTCACAATAAAGAGCTTCTTCCTTATATCCAATCTAAACTTCCCCTGTTTAAGTTTTAACCTGTTACCCTTTTTCCTACCACTACAGTCCCTAACGAAGATTCCCTCCCCAGCATCCTTATGGCCCCCCTTCAGATACTGGGAGGCTGCTGTGAGGTCTGTAAATCAAAGTTTATCTTTGTTGTGACTTCCTTGGGGTCATCCAAAAATACCAACCTACCATGAAAACAGAGGAATGGAATCTAACGATATGCGGTTATATGTGCACATACAGTATCACATTGTGCCCAAATTCTAGAGGTGCTGTTAAATATTCTGGTCATGCTCAACAAGGCACACAAAAATGCAAAGTATTATTTCAAAAGCAAATGTTGTATCTAATCACTTTCCTTGTGATAAAGGATGCGTAGCAAGGACAGATCTTTTAAAACAGTTGATTTTTTTCTTGGTCAGAGCTAGATGCTAAAGAAAGGAGAAATTCAGAAGCTGTTTGGGAAATCTGTAAGTGCTATGGTTGGAGTCTGGCTTGGAGCTTTTGGAACTCTGTTTTTTATTTAGGTTGACTGCCTACACAGTGTCTCCTTCTGGGATTTTGAATAGTTATGAGAAGTACATATTTTCTAATGACCCCTTTATAATTTAAAAAAACATGTCACCTTACATTTTGACATGAGTGGCTTATTGCTCAGCTTGGGAACAAAGGGACTTTTTACCTTAGAGAGAACTGGGTGAGATTTTAAATACTGCTGCATGGATAAGCTACTCTTAATTAGTTTCTGTTTGTTGTTTGGCCTGTCTGGGAACATTAATAGTTGTGTGGAGCTGCAATGTAACTCAGTGAGACTACTAGCTGTCTTATCTTCCCAGCACTGCCAATTCTTTGACACTGACTGACATCCTGAAACAAGGAGCAGAATGGCCAGACAAGAAAGTTGCTTATTGAAACAATGAGTTTCCTGAAATAAACAGAGCAGTTTTGCATCAGCAGGCCTGTTCTCTCTGTGGAACAATGCTGGGCATTTGCATCTGCTAAATGAGGTTAGTGTTTTGCAAAGTCTTCTGGAAGTCTGCGTGTCACTATGGGCACCAGCAGATAAAGCCAATGTGATAAGGACTGAGGTCATGGAGAAGATAAAGGAAAGAAAGTGAGCTCTGAACCAGATATTTAAACTCCTGTGATAGTTAATTAAGATGCTGTAGTTGCTCCTACATTAATTTCCCTTTCCCTGGCACTGACATTTATCTCAAAACAACTTTTATCTGGCGTTTTTACTCATTTTTTCATACCAACAGAGTAGCTACAGTAATACCCTGAAGCTACTCTCACTGTCCTCAGAGTGGAGCCAAACATCTTCAGTATTCAAAATGAAAGCCAAAGGCAAGGCAACATAAAAGAAAAAACTGGGAGTACCTGGTTGGGTTTACTTCCAAAGACAGTCCCCAAATTGAATTTATTTTGTGCAATACAGCATAGCAGAGACTAGATACATTTTTTTTAGCTTTGCTTCATGATTGTTTCTCGCCAGCTTCTGAGAGACTACCTTGAGTTACTTTGAAGAAAAAATTAATTCTATTCTATTCTATTTTATTCATTTTTCAAATAACAACGGAATTTAGTCTCCTTTTTTGTCTATTGTCTTTACTGTTGATGGCCACAGAATGTTGGTACATGTGCATGTGAACAAATATGCATGTCTTTTTCTTTTACAGGTTGGTTGCATATATTTCTGGCTAATGGTGCTTGAGCAGAGTCCTTTTGTGGCACAAGCTCCCTGTTCATGCCCTGCTCCCTTGCCCTGAGAATGAGAGCACAGGCTTGCACATTCTGATGTAAACTGCTGCTCTACTCAGCAGTCACACGAGCCAAGGCATTCTCCCTCCATACATTTAGAAGAAAAAGGAGGAAAAAGCCCCATGAGATATCACCTCAAAACTTAGAAGGGATTGTTTGCATGTTTGTCTTCTGAACACTTCTAACAGGACATGAGCAAAGCCATCACATGATGGATTTGGTATTTTGGCTCTGTGTTGTCTTCTCCAATGGCCAAGCATTTGCTGTATTTTGACATCATATCCACTGCCAAAATGTTCCCAGTTTGCCCTGTCCTCTACTGTCCTAAAGTGGAGAAGATGGTTTCAGGTAACTCCCCTCAGCCCTAAAGATACACACTGCCAAAAAACAGCCTGTTGTGATTGTTGGGAAGTGAAAGACCATACAGTCTGACAATGGTCTGGTACTCCTAGCCTACATCTATTTGTACTAAATACTATGTACTACCTGCCATTTGTCTACAAAATTCTGCACACACAGGTTATAAAGAGGGTTTAATGAGCTTGGTGAATCTTGTACAAATACCTTTGTTCCTTTTTGTTTTCTTTTTTGTTAGTGCAACAGCTGGATGTGATAGGCTTAGAAAGTGCAACAGTGTCAGGAATTAATTTGCTGTTTTCAAGAGACAATTGGCCTTAATTACCTGATCCAAAGAAACGAAGTTAATGTGGTACAACAAGGAAATGCCATGCTTCATTAGCAAAAGATGTTTTCAGTTAGACCAATGTTGTGGTGGCACAGTTGTGGTGTGCTTATATGAGTAAGCTGTATTCTGGAAGGAAAACTTGGTTAAGAAAAAAAGTTCTCAATCCCAAAATCCTTGCTGGAATAAGTTACGTTATTCTCATATAAACTGTTCCTAAGGGCAAGTATCTGTGCCTGAAAGGTGGTGCTCATGTAACCAGACTGAGTTCAGGTAGTAGTGAGCAACTTTAAGCCCTGATTCTGTATTTCATAATTATCAAGCAGACCATTAGCAAATCTTTAGCTACACATGTAAAACTTGTTGAAGTGATTGCAGCATAAAACACAGAACTTTGTTGCAGGCTGGGTAAGTATTGTTCAAAGCATACTTAAAGTTTTTTTCATAGATTTTTGGGAAAATTTATACATTTATACTGGCTATTAATATTTTTATATACGTTATATAATTTGGACATGACCTCTGTATATTTTTATATAAGTAAATGTGTTTGTCTGTCTTAAAGCACAAGTATTGCAATGTTTGTTGCAGTTCAAACTACCTGAACCTGGACGTGTAGAAGACAGAGATTCATGTGCAGCTTCTGTGTTTGTCCTGGATCTTACATTCTTTTCTTGCATGAGCTGTATAAAAAGCAGCCATGTGCCCTGCTTTCAGCTGGGACAGGGTTAACTTTCTTCCTCCTAGATGTCATAGTGCTGTGTTTTGGATTCAGATTGAGAATAATGCTGGTAACACACTGATGTTTTAGTTGTTGCTGAGCAGTGCTTATACCAAGTCAAGGACTCTTCTGCTTCTCATAGTGCCCTGCCAGTGAGGAGGCTGGGGGCACAAGAGGCTGAGAGACAACACAGCTGGGACAGCTGACCCCAGCTGTCCACAGGGATATTCCATACCATATGGCATCGTGCTGAACAATAAAACTGGTTAGAGTTGGCCAGGGTGTGGTGGCCCGCTGCTTGGGGACTGCATGATCATCTTTCAGTGGGTGGTGAGGAATTGCATTGTGCGTCACTTGTTTTGTGTATTCTTTTATCATTATCATTATTTTCCCTTCTGTTTCTGCCCTATCATGGCCAAGGAGTAATGGGTTAAAACTTAAACAGGGGAAGTTTAGATTGGATATAAGGAGGAAGTTCTTTACTGTAAGGTGGTGAGGCACTGGAATGGGTTGCCCAGGGAGGTTATGAATGCTCCATCTCTGGCAGTGTTCAAGGCCAGGTTGGACAGAGCCTTGAGTGGCATGGCTTAGTGTGAGGTGTCCCTACCCATGGCAGGGGGGTTGGAACTGTGTGATCTTAATGTCCTTTCCAACCCTAACTATTCTATAATTCTATGATCGTAGTGGCTTTATATCAATGCGCAAGTTTTATCTTTTTTTCCAGTTCATTCCCCCATGCAGCTGGGTGTGTGTATGCGTGTGTAGTGAGTGGAACAGCCATGTGGCATTTAGCTGCCTGCTAGGTTAAATCACAACAGCATGATTCCTCATTTTCCAGTCTGGTGTTTAAAAAAGAAGGATTTATCATAGTAAAGTATAAATATACTTCTCTGGGTTTGTAGCCTGTACACAGAAACTGGTGTAATATTAGAACCTCAGAATTTGCCTTCCCTATAAGTACCTGCTCTGTTCAACTGACCCATCTCATCAGAGTAATGTTTACTGTTTACCTCATTACTTACCTAATTCAATAAGGTCAAGTAGAAACCTAAGAAAGTAATAGATTAAAATGTCTTTTCCCATGAAAGCAATGAAATCTTTCATATTCATTTCAGTAGAGCCAAGATTTTACTCTGTATATGTCTTAAGACTCTGCAAGGTCTATAAAACGATGCTCTCCAACACAGTGGTGATATCAACAGGACTCCAAGGATCAGTGGAGATGGAGAGTCTAGTTTTATGCAAACGCTATTTTAGCTTCTATAATGCTAGTGACAGAGCTCTTTCATAACCTCAATAACTTGGTCATCTCTTTATTCTCCACTCCCCTTTTGCTTATTTTGTGAATATTTATAATAGATGTGGGCAGTTACAAAAATATATATTTTGGACTATAACAAAGCTGTTTTCAGTTAGTGAAACAGGAAAAAACTTACTTCTGAAAAAGGCCCTGTAGTGTCACATTTATTTATTCTCTGGGTAAAGCAGGGCTCCATCACTCTCTTTTTTCTGGTGGTTGCTGGGTATTTTTAGTATCCATTCAGTTGGCTACATGCTGAGAATACACATATTAATTTCAGACCAAAGTGAATTTATTCAGCTTATTTATAAATCTGTCAGGATCAAAAGCTATGGAAAAAGAATGGTGCTACAGTATTGCATAGATTTAGGCAACACAGAATTTGTAGGGTTGCAATAAAATGGAGTTATGCCATGTCCTCATATTTTCTTTTTCCCTTTGAGCTTTACTGAAAGTAGATTTCTAAAGAAGTGGAGCACTTTATGTTTTCTCCTTTGACACAGTGTCCTTGCCACAATCTCCAGCTTAGGTGTAACCCTATCTGCTTTGTAGGCTCCTCAAGGGCCACAGAGAAGTCAGGATTTTGACTGCCACCTCTTCCCTGTGGGTTCCTACTTTTCTTCCTCTAGACCTGTTTCTTCGGCTATTTCCTTTGACCAACTGCAATTGCTACAGAATGTTTATATTAATCTGAACGGCTGCAGTTCTCCAGGATTAAATGGGGCTAACCTATTCATCTTAAGGGTGGGAACCATTGGCTCATAGCAAAAGCATTCGGATCAAAAGAACAGGGGACAAGCACAGTTGGCTGCCCAGGTACATACCCAGCTCTGTTCAAACAAACTATCATGGACAACCAACTATTTGCCAGCTCTTGGATCCATGGCATTTCTCATTTCTTACTTCTCTCAGTCCTTGGACTCTTTCATCATTGTGTCTTACTGAGGTGTATTAAATGAGCCTCAGTTCCCTCTGCTGGACAGCTAAACTTTCGAAGATTTGCTTCTTGATTTTCTTTTGTATTGGGTATCTGCAATGATTCGTTGTACTGATAAGTGAGGAGGGTGTCACACACACTGCCCAATTGGCCAACTGTATGGTCTTAAGCCAACTCATAAAGATTCAGAGAGGGTTTGTAGCATATAGAAGGAGTCCCTGAGTTCCGTGGCAACCTTTGTAATTCTCATCTCACATAAGAGAAAATTAGAATGTATTTACTGCGAAATTCTGACTGAGGATGGAATTATGCCACCTGCCAGGGGATTAGATGCAATAATTGTCTGGGCAGGGCCTATCTTGGTACACTTGAACTGCACATAGTACATGAGGTCCTTGATTTCTAAGTATTAATGTAATACCAGTCAATTAATAATGGCTCAAAGTATGTTTTCTTAGGATCTGTGTAGTCCATGGTCTTGTTCTTAACAGATTTCCACTTGGTGTATTTATTTTTCTGTACTGCTAACAGCACTAATTAGTCAGTAGCTCGTTTCTGATGTATTTTTGCTCAGTTTTGCCACTGTGCCCAGCCCAGCCCCAGCCCACAGATAATGGCTATGTCTGCATAGACCTGCCTTTCTTTGTGTGACTGTGTGCTTTGCATTCACAGAGAATCAAACATAGCATAGCTGTAGCCAAAGAACACTTGTTTTGTTGTGTTCAGGTGATCTGGGCAGAGGGTTATGGCTACCTGAGTCAGAGCAATCCTTTACAATTTCAGAGATCAGCAGGATGTTAGGTAATTCTTCTATGGGTGAGGGGTTGACTGTAGGAAAAGCAGTTCCCTTTGCTTTGGGAAAGTATTGAACAACAGGCACAAATGAGTTAAGAGTTTCCATGATCTTTGTTCCATGCTCTCAGCCTTGGTGAAGGTTTTGCCTTTATGGGACAGTGTTATCTCATGTCACCACTCGGTTCCGGCCTGAGCTGGCCCCTGGTGACACAGTGGAGGAGGCAGCGTGACAGCTCACCAGTGACCCACTATCTCCATATCGCCTAGCACTCTGTCTCTAGCTTTGTTTATGCCAGCTTAGAGATACCAGCTGTATGTTTCCATTCATTACTGCCCCCATTCATTTTTGCAACACTGCTGAGCACTTCAGTTTCTATCGTGCAACCTCTTGAGAGGACAGAAGTTTTTTTTCCCTGGATGTGTTTTGCTGCATTTTGACAAAGGACTTACAAAATGTAATATATAGGACATATCGGACATGTAAAAGTAACACATCTTGGCAATACCGATATGCCTTTATACCCACATATGCGTAGTTAAAAAAGAAGTGTTAATATGGGGAAAGGTTTTCAGTGTAAATGTCAAATCTGTTGCTTAGTTTTCACTTATTTCAATATGACCCACGGTTTCTCTGAATGCTCTGACCTTCTGTAGTGCAGGGTTTCTGGGCAGAGGTTGAATCTCCAGTTCTGCCCTGACTTAGCTGCAGGTTAACCATGCAGTTTAACACAGATGATGCTTAACACACTTAAGTGACTAGCACACTCGTTTTTTTGTCAAAGCTTTTTTAGACCCCGTTAACCACATGGGTACTCAGATGGGTTTAGGGTTAGAGTTAGACTTCCTTTTGAGCTGGAGAACCTGAAGGTCCCTAAACTGGGGACTGTTTAATATAGGACTTGCTTTCTCTAATCATCACATTCCCTATCATTAAGACGGAGACAGCATTTATTTGTAATTATGTTAGGACTGTAGTTGGAATAAACTGATTATAAAGGCTTAATTATTTCTGTGAAGCCCTTGAGAGGTGCTGGACAGCACATGTTACCAAAGAGCTATTTGTGTGCCAAGATCTGGGATTGTTATGTTGAAATTAGGAAATCGGTGTTTCTGCTGTTTTCTGATGACCTCGGGGATCTGCTTCAGAGCTGGGAGTATGAGAAAGCCAGCTGCAATCCTCACCAGCCTGAGCTGCTGCAGTGCTGATGCACTACTCAGCAGTTTTAGAGCAATGGGTCTCTGAGTTGCCAGAAGCCCTTTTCCAAAGTGACTTATGACTGAATGTGTTAGGTATATACCTCCGTTCATCTTTTGTTCCTCATTTTGGGATGTTAAAAAAGATGCTGTCAAGCATGGTAAAGCATCTGCAGGTTCTCTAGAGATAGTCTTCAAACTGAGACAACCTTCAGTGATCCAACAGCTCATTTGTTTCTGCTTTGTATGTGTGTGAAGAACACCTCAGCAGCCGTAGGAGCAGTCATCTTCCATTAAAAATATTCTTCCTATGTCACCATTGCAGTTCAGTCCTGAGATCCAGTCAGGATGAACAGGAATTTCCCCAAAATGGGAACTGCTGAATGGGAATCTCGGAGTGATCATGTGATCTGGAAACCAGATTTCATCCCCTTTGTGACATCATTAACTTTCCCACGAAATTTTCAGTTTTGTAATATTAGAGAGATCGTGCATTACTTATTCAGTCCTGTTCAGATTTTATTGATGTGAGTGGCAGTGGGCTCTTCTTTCATGAAGCATGGATAATTGAATATTTCAGATACAGCAAATCTGACAAATGAAGATTTTGTGGAGTGTTTATCTGAATTTCATTAGTTTGCTGTGAGGTGTTTTGATTTCATGAAGTATATCTTAGATACCTCTTTATTCATGAATGCACAAATCTGTACGTATCAGATGCCTGGCACATTGAATAGTTCTTTAATGACAAGGTTATAAAGACATGAATAAACACAATTTTTAAACATGTTTGTTTTTCCTTCCGCAGTTGCCTAATGACAGTGTTTACATTGGGTTAGATGGTTCTGAGCATACAGTCTGTGTAAGGTAATACCAACAAAACACTCCTGTGAGCAGACAGCTAGAGAACTGGTAAGTTAGTAAACCCCATCTTTTAAACGTACCAGAGTTTGCTGGTTGTTTGTTGGATAGGTGAACAATGAGATACATAAACTGCTTGAGAACTGTAAGTTCAGATATCAGACTGGACTCAGATCTAAGAATTTCGAGTCTGTTGATCTAGCCTTTGAATCTGTTTTTGCTTTACTGCTGCTGGGAAGCAGATGTAGAGGGCATGTTTACACTATCAGATAACTTCTCTGCCTAGTTTACACCTGGTCCCCTGACTAAATGTTAGTTCATTCCCGACCTTCCTTTTCCGTTCAGTCAAACGTAGCTTTGCTTCTAGAGAGAGTGTCTCCTGGTCCCCATTTTCAATAGACTCTGAAGGTCACACCTGGACTCCACTTGCACTGTGCAAACTTCCAGCACAGGTTTTATACTCTTGTCTACTCCTCTGAGCTCCTATTATGGTATCCTTACCTTACTGCAACATGCTATCTTAGATGATTTCTTCTCCAACTGCATTGTGACCTGGTGTCCAAACCAGATGTGCAGTCACATGTTGTGCAATGCTGATATAGTCAGTATAAGCTTGATATGCAGAGATGGGGATGGGGTGTATATAGGAGTAAACACACAGCCACTGTTACTTGTCTCCAAGGGGATTATCAGGTGTTGTTTCAACCTTATTCAGACTCACATCACAGCAATGCTGTCACAAACATCATTCATTTTGGAAAATACGGCAGAAAAGATCACCTTTTGAAGGGTGAACAGTGGGGATCGACTGGGTTGAGCACTGGCAATAAATTTCAAAGTCCTGGGGTGGCTTTAGGTAGTTTTGGTGTGGATTTTACAAATTGCTGGGTTCATAAACATCACATAGGACCATTTCTATTTAGTCATAATGTACAGATGTTCTCCTACATATGTGCTCATGCTGGCTTCAGCCAGGGTGGGAGCACTGCTTCAGACAGGCACACACTTTCACTCATAAGTGCCTTCTGTTTGTACTGCAGCATGAACAGATGATGCCTCAAACGAACTCAAGGGCTCTTTGAGTTGTACAAGGGACAACCAATGGCACGAAACCACAATGCCCCTTTCCAGACAAACTCTCTGTTATAAGAGTGCGATTTTAGAAGACACTTAATATTTGCTGTAGCTCTTGATTAGAAAAAGGAGGAGGAAAAGGAAACCTATAAGTTGCAATTAAAACCTATTTTATGTTTCACCAGTGAACATACTTTTTTTATATCTGGGTACATTACAGTAAATGTTCAGCTTCTAAAAGGACAAATTTATTACTTTCACCTTTGGGAGCTAGAAGTGGAATCCTTCCTGCCGCTGTGCCTCAACTCATTGTATCAGCTAAGAGTATACAATCAGGTAAGTCTCTAAAGACTACATGAATAAAGTGCCAGCTCTGAAAGAATACAGCTGAAATTTGTGTTGACTTGGGCAATCATTCAAGAAATCAGTCCTGCTATGTTTATATCTGCTCCCTTCCTATTAGGCCTTGAAAGTAATGTGTGAGGACTGGCACAGAAAATACCAAAGAGCCATGGCTTAACAAACAAACCACACAATCCTTTGTAAGATTTGAAAGACTCATTTTAACTTGCAGTGTAATTCCAACTTGAAACATTGTGCCATAGCTGTAATGTCATCATATGCATTGATGTTTACTTAGGCAAAAAAAAAAGTGGAAGAACTGAGGAAGAAAATATGATTTAAGCCAGGCCAAATGGAAATTCTTTCAAGTACTGTACTCAGTGGTTTAATTCACCTATAAGAAACAAGAAAGTGAGAAGTGTTTAAGTGTAACCTATGTAAATAACTAGTTAGAATTAAGTGGTGGGGGGAGCTGTTACTCAAGCTCTGGAGAAAAAGTCAAACAGATACAGTGCCTTGTGCTTGTCTCTGCCCTCTCACTCTTTACAGGCTTTTCTCACTGCTTTGTGTGAGCACCCTCAGCTCTAACACTGGCCCTCCCATCAGTGATGCTGTGCAGTGATGTGCCTAGAATGCTGGCAGCAAAGCGAGACTCAGTGGAATGATAGCATTGGTGCTGCCTGGATGAGCAGTACTCAGGATCAGCCCTGGTCCTGCTTGGTTTTCCTGGAAATGTACTCCTTTTCTCCATGTGATGTGGCAGAGGGGTGAAGAAATGGGCTATATGAACAACACATCACCACTCGTAGCAGACTGCAACTCAGCTGCAAAAGAGGTTCTGAATTATTGAAGATTACAAATTTCTTAATTGTTCAGCTGCCAGATTTTTGCTGCTCCTATTTTAATTTATTCAAAGATATGGAATTTGTGATTTAATTATCCTGAGCATGGAATAGTCAATCATGTATTGCTGCTATTAATTTCTTCATTGATTGCTTTATCATACACACAAAATGAAATGCAGACCTATACTGAGGGCAAAATTATGTATGTGCTCATATGTATGTATATATGTAGCTAGACATAGCTATGCATACACCTATATCTGTGTACTCATGAACACAAAAAGGGAGACAGAGCTGGAACAAGAAAGAGAAATAAATAAACTACCATAAAACTTTCCTGGTTTAATGCTGCACTTCTGACATTTTCCCTTGTTTCATGACTTGAGACTGTGATAGAACTTGGGTTGTGTCTTTTGGCAGCATTATTCCTAACCAAGGCCAGGCTGAAGAAATACAGTAAAAGATTATTCTGGGTAACAGGAAGCAATAATTCACACCAATGTGAAGCTAAAGAAACTTCAGCCAGACTTGCTTCTGCAAAATCTTACTGGCTTTTTTTTTTCCCTGACAATCACATAGGTTTGGCTAGCAGGCCAAAAGTCAAGTAAAATTCCTAGTGCTACACTTCTGAAAGCAAAAAGGAAGCATGACCTTCATGTAAATGACCTGTAGGTAGAAAGAGAAATGAAGAGCTGTCCCATGGATCCAGTTGTGCCAACACAATTGGTATTTCAAGGAAATGTTGGTTCTACACAATGATTTTTTCCAGGGGATTTCTTTAATATTTTTCTATAGCAATTCACATGAAAACTCTCCTCAACATATTAAGCACAAGAAGAAACCTGCATTATTAAGACACTGAAATAAAAAATAAATAAGGAAAGGGTGGAATTTAGGTTACTGTATTCAGTTAATTAAGAGGGCAATTCCTAATTCTTCTTTTCACTTTTGGAAGTGTTTCATGTACCAAAGACACTCAGGTCTGGGGAGCGCAAGAGACTTGAGAATTTGTCCAAGTTGATGTCTGAAGCAACATGTGAAGAAACAAAGTCAGCACAGTTCATTAAAGTATTTGGAAATTGAAAGTCTTTTTTGAGCACTCAGGGTTCAAAGTAGGCAGGGAATGCAGGAACAATGATTTTCTCTCTCTTTTCTGTTTCTTCTTTCTGGTGTGTGGGAAAGCCATAGTACAAAATGCTGTTATGGCCCAGGAATGGTGATCTAGCCCTTCTTGAGCCTGAGGAGGCTGAAGATTGAGGTGACTTCTTGGGCAACTGCCATGCCTGCTGGTCTGTTTGTTCCAAGCAGCAAGATGGAAATTTCTCTCTCAGCTGCAGATTGATGTGTGCCTTATGAAGGTAGACCTGAGTTTTGTAATTGTCCTTTCAGCAAGGAAAATACCTGGAAACAAATGATTTCTCCTCAAATTTAATAAAATATTTCAAATAACCTAAACTTCTTTTTACTTTTTATTTTCTCACTAAGTGCTCCATTCTTTCAAAATTAATTTTGGATTATTCCAGAATTCATTTAAACTGATGAGCAAATCAAAATATTACATATCTATATCTAGGGGGTTTTACAGCACAAAACCTTTCAGATGCTTTCTTCTTTCATAGAATCTCTCCGTCCCTGGTAGGAAAATAGTAGATGGCCAAAAAAGAGGATGGGAATCCTCATGGAGTAAGAAATGAGAGGCTTTTCAGCTTATGCAGACAGAACACTGAGGAGATCTGGTAGGGGCTGTGCTTATATGCCTCTTTTGAATAGAGCCAAGCTCTCTGGAAACATGCAGAGAGAATATCAATAATGATAAATATGGGAAAGTGGAAAGATAAGGGTGTGGGCTAAATCTTCAGCCTGACCTTTATGAGGTAAGGATGTCAAGTGCTGCTCTTTTGACACTAGACAGAGCTGCATGGTGACATCATTTGGGTTCCCATGAAAACAGTACAAAACCAACTCTCTTCTTTACTCAAGTGTTAGCCTTGTTACCTTTCCCCTTCCTATATGAATGTGTGTCTCACAGCTTGAACAAGTCTTCCCCTTCTATGTACAACCCTCAGTGCTTTAATGTCTTCAAGTGTTTTGGCCGGCACACCAGGCTGCTATCTCCTCGTCCTCAGTTACAAGCTTCTGTACACACAGACTCTTCATGATACACAACTATGTTTGAGATAAGCATGCTTGAAAAGCATGTCCCCTCCTCTCAGTGCACTGCTGTGTGAGAGGAGATGGGCCCCTTGTAGACTTTGGATTTTCCTTCCTAATTCCTCCGGTCTGCAGAGGGGAAGGGAGATGGACTGCTATGGAGATATTCTCGTCTGCCAAAAATGATCCGACAGAGTGTATGTTATCTTCTTGTAACCACAGAAACAGACAAAAATTACTTGGTTGGATAGAGCCAGTCTGTTTTGAGTTTCTGGAAAGGCAAAGGGCTCCCTTTCATCCTTGGTCTGGAATTGACAGTCCTGTGACTGGCATCAGTCAAAATTACGTTTACTGCATGGAAAATTTTTACCGTGATACTGGATCCTAAAGAGCACTTAGCTTCAAGAATGTTTGCTGCTCTTGACTTCTGAATTTCCTTTATTTCACTTGTTTGTTACAAACCCCCATATATAGCTCTCCTAGGTAATGTATCTGCCTTATTAAAATCACAACCTGTCTATGACATCATTGTAGCATACATCTGGATAGACCATTACGAATAAACAGCATGTGAAATAAGTTATAAACATTGTGCAAGTTACACTAGTATCTTCCAAATGTATTCACTTGTAAGTGTACTCACGTGTAAGCATTCAGACAACAAATCCGTCTGAACTTTAAAACCGACAGCATAAGTTCTAACAACTGAAAACTTACACTCAGACAACAAAATATGCCTTACGGTGTACTTACAACTCTGTTCTGGAGTTCTCACCTTAGGATTATGCTACAAAAAAAATGTACAGAGAACTCATTGTCCATCACAATGGGGTTCTGTCCTGTGGTGGAAGGACACAGATTCCATAAAATCACTCTGGAAGCCCCAGGCTTGGTTCAAGCAGACACAAGGTTCAAGAAAATTCACTTTTTTTCCCCCCTCAATAGTTTCAGAGCTACAGCTGAGACACTCAGCTGTATACTGGTCAAAGTGAAGCAATCTTCAGTTGCTGTGATTCACAAAAGAAAGCCCAGGACTTCTTACAGGCTCTACTTTGGCCAAGAATCTCCAGAGGGCTGAAAGCTGTAGCTATATTCCTCCTGCTGTGATAGGTCCCTACACAACTTCAAGTTCTATGTCTTCTGCTTTGGTAATGTGTGGAAAAGACAGAGTGAGATTGTGTATGTAAGCCTCTGTGCTGGTGCCACCATCAATCATTTTTAACTTTGCAACTCACAACTACAGTGAATAATGTCTAGAACTGGGTCTACACTAACTTGGATGCCCAAGGTGAAGGGCAGCACACTCTGTTTTGTCAATCTGAATACACCAATCAAAACCCCTCAGTATCATGTAATACAAAGTAATTATTTTCTGGAAGAAGCATCAATGGAAAATAACTGTCATAACCTACAACTACTATATATTTTTAAACACATAGTATATAATAGATATATATTTTTATATATGTGTATGTATATAAACACACATGTACATACATATTTGTAAAAATGGATATGTGCATATATGTATGTATGTCTAAACACATTTATATATTATGTATGTGCATATATGTGTATGTGTCTGTGTGTATGTATAGGTTTACCACATATCAAGGAAATTACTGCAGACTACTTCTTGGCTACATCTGTTTCCCCTTCAGTCTTCTCAGCCGGTATGCTTTACCTCAGTGTTTCAAACTTGTGGCACATCAGAAGTCTTCCTTACTGTTCACTCAGTCAAAACTCATAACATAATTGCTATCAGACCCTGTCTGCTTGCAAGGAATCACTTGGAAACTGTACTCGTGGATGTGAGTTCAGAAAGTGAGCTCTAATGAGCCCTTTCCTCCTCAATTAACTCACCATGGAAAGAAGTCTGGTGCTGGCTGCTTTGCCAGTGTTTCTGCAGTCAGGGATGAGGATGAAGGCTGGAAGATGCACGTAGTGTTAGCACAGCTGCAGTGCTTGGGATATCTGTAGAAGGTTATCTTCCCTCTGCAGATAAGCATATTCCTTTTTTCAAATAATCTCTCTCCCTTTGATAGGGGTAATGAGTGCCTCTAACTTCTACTGCTTATTTTGGGTGTCCTGCTTCCAACAGAAGGAGAAAAAAACTAAAAGAAAAGACTCAAAGAACATTATTTGGCAAGAATCACTGCTGTTATTAAGTGAGTGTGGTTGATTTAACACTAATGGGTTTTGGAGTCTAGACAAATGTCAGAAGAAAATAAATAATGACCCCTTCTGAAACGCAACAAATATCTTTATGTTGTTGAATTCTATCTATTCTCACCAATACAAAAAAATGCGAGAAACAGAGAATTACAGGGTCATAAAATTATTTGGGTTGGAAGGGATCATGATGATCAGCTAGCTCCAATCCCCCTGCCACGGGCAGGGACACCTTCCACAAGACGAGGTTGCTCCAAGACCCATCCAATCTGGCCTCGAACACTTCCAGGGATGGGGCGCCCACTTCTCTGGGCAACATGTGCCAGTGTCTCACCACCCTCACAGTATAGAACTTCTTCATATCTAATCTAAATCTACCTTCTTAATTTTAACTAAAGTTAGAAGAATACTGGCTGAGGTACAGTGACAAATAACATCACATAACATCAAATGAAGCAGGAATTTATATTAATTGGCTTTTCATGCTTGGACGACTTCTGAAATCATTGAAAATTGTGACTCATTAAAAGGTAAGGGCCATGTGCCCCTTGCTTACTTGACTTTAACAGTCAGATTGGAAATCTTTCTTCTTTCCATATTAAATTTTATTGGCAGTATTAAAGCTAATAACACTTAATGCAGGTTTTGTCCCTCAAACCAAGGATCACTTTCAAATCCAATTTGACTGTGTAGAGTGCAGTATTGTAGAATTGGATGAGGATAGAGTTGAAGCTGACTAAACATTGTTAAATCATAAATGTTTACCAAGGAAAAAGCCTGGTGGCTCTGAACAGGGCATGTGGAATAACTAAAAAGTCAACTACAAAGAACTATTGTAGATGAACACCAGAAATTCAGTTTGACTCTGTTCAGAACACATCCATACAGTGTTCTAATACTCTTAGATAAAGAAATTATTCTCCTGAGTCAACATGAGCAACATTTTACTGGATGATGAAATAACAGATGAAATTTCGTGTAATATAAAGTGATGCACAAAGGAAAAACAATCTTGTATTTATATATCCAGTGATGAACTGGATGAGTTTTACATACTCAGAACAATAGTCAAAATCAAATCTAGTGTGGTTTTATTAGCATTAAGGAGCAAACCCCACATCATTATGCCTCTGTAGAAATTGATGATGTGTCCTCATCTTGAATACACTATAATTTCTCATTCCTTCACCCTCTATTGTTTCACTATATATAAAAAAGATAGCAACAGGACTGAAAAAGAAGTACAAAAAGGGCATAAAAAATGATGAAAGATATGAATATTCTGCTCTAGAAGGAACAAACAGGCTAACATTCCTGAGCCTGGAAACTCCTCAGCAGAGTCTATAAAATCAGGAAACATGAAAAGCTGTATGAAATGATCTCATGTAACACAACCAGTAAAGGGTCTTGAATGAAAATTGTAGAATCTTGGTTCAAAATGAAAAAAAAACCTGGGTATTTTTCCAAATAATTTGATGCTAAGGTTGTTCTGCAGAACTTTGTAATTAGGAAAAGATGATATGAGTTCAAAAGGTGACTGAATAAACTCATGGCAGAAAAATCCACAGAAATCTGTTTGATTCACAGATGCATCTTTTGCTCTGAAAGTTCATGAACCATAAATCATTGAAGTCTGGTAAATGTTCTAGGGAAATATCATTATATTCTTGTGCTGTCCTTACAGTCTGCTAGGCATTCACTACTGGCAGCTGATGGAGACGCATACTGGGGCTTCATGTCTTAAAGCAGCTTAGCTGCTCAAATGCCCCTATGATTTATCAAGACCTGAAGGTGATAGTAGAGATGAGAAGCCAGGAGTATCTGTTAACAGCTATGCTAGCAGCTGGCCTTCATCCATGTGTCATTAAGCACCTGTCTCACTGCAGTGTAAGTCACCACCTGGAAGTGCTTATCTCTTCACTGATTTTGACTCAGTCTTGACAATTAGCTTAGACTGGGTGCCTCTAGTTGGTAGCAAACATCCCAGGCCTCCTGAGAAGGAGGTGAAGTCACCAGGGTCTAAGAGCTCTGTATTGAGCAGTGTTGAGACAACTTTGTGCTGTTGCCTCAGAGGTTATAATAAAATTTGTTTAGAGATAGTAATATTGATTGGAAGATGTGTGAATAGCCATATCAGTCAGGTGAAGAGAATCAGCATCAGATCTCCAGCATTGCTCTTTTCCTTCTTGTGTAAACAAATTTACCTAAATCTTCCAGACAACATTCTGTTCACAGCATACTCCTTCACCCCTGTACAGCTTTCCTTGCAGTTGTCTTGTTTAAGCCTTCCATAACTCTTCACCCATCTGTTTACCTGGCTTAGTACACTTTGTTACCTCCTCTTCTTTCCACAGTGTGATATTGACAGACAAGACCTGCCTAGTCCTGTGGGAGAAATGTTTTATCTGCCCTGAGAGCTTCTCTTGTGAATTCCTATTCCCATTGAGAAAGATCGCTCAGGACCTTCATGGTCAAGTGAAGTCTGTATCACCTCTTTGAGATCAGGCTGGCCCCAGCCTAAGATTTGGGAACACGTCTCCCACATCTCAGGCAAATAAAGGAAATTAAGCTGAAATCTGCCTTCTGTTGGGAGCAGCTCTTTTCCTAACCATTAAGTTACTGATCATCCTACTGAGGTAAATGGATCTTTCTGTCATGATCTGGTCAGAGATATCATTAAAACTGACACATCTTCATGAAACATTAGGTGTACCACTGTGACATCTGCATGTGTGATCTTTGTTTAACTCAGATTGTGCCACATCCTACTCATGGAAAAGACAGACATCTGTGCTTCTCCAGCTCTTTCCCTCCTTCAGCTTGCTCTTTTAGGTCTACATATTACCATTAGGTCTTCAGAAAGTGATTTTAACAAGGTTTTATCATAAGACACTTATTTTAGTTGTCTGTTTGTTCTCTGTGGTAACCAGACTAAAGCATGGTTTAATCACATTGTGAAGGAATTTATCCTGTAGTACGTATATGACTTTATTCTTTCCTTTTCTACTTCCATCTCATTTCTATATGTGATCTTTCATTGTATTATAGATGAGCTTAAATTTTAAACTCTTTGAAGCAGGGACTGCTTACTATATTTCCCTCGTTTCAGACACAAATGAACAGTTCTGTTAACCAATAAATAAAACTTTTAAAGTGTAAGTGGAAGTAAATTGCTCCCTTCGGATGAGAAAGAGGAATATTACCCTTCAAAGGCAAAGCTTGTATAGATCACATTCATTGTATGAGTAAAAAAGAAGGCTCCAATGTACAGAGCAGTCTTTTTAGCCACATGAGAAAGTACTACCTCTATTACACATATCAGCTCAACAGAAGCAGTTCACTTCACATGTAAGTGGCTTTTTTAAACCATGAATTCCTTGTTCCTGTGTTGTTGCAGTCTTTTTTTCAGCATGTCTGCTTTTCTGCTGGCTAACAGCAGTTAATGGAGCTGTAAATTGTTATCAGCTTGATATTACTGCAGAGCCAGCTTACACAAATACCTGATAAGCGCTGTAACACATTTCAGTGGATGAAAATTCATTGTACAGCATTGTTTCCTTTTACTTTAATGTGTTCCAGACCACTTGGACAGCTCACTTAATGAATCCCATTTTGCATAGGACAGCGACGTTTGAAAGGCTGCCAGCCTGAGAGGTTGATGCACGCATATTGATGATCCAGGTGAGATCCTTTCACAGCTGACAGGACCTTTCTGGCTGTCTTATAATGGAGTGAAAACACACTGGAGGAACAATGGCTATGACAGAAACAAGGTTTTGAGAGTCCTATGTTTTGTCAGGATCTTGTGTACTGCATGGTGAACAACAGCATTACAGACAGTGTTCCTGTGGCAGCTGCAGAGGCTGCTGATCTGCTATTTGGACTGTTATCTGCATGTCTTACCCTGCATCAACATAGTAACATAGTGTCAGCTATCTTTTATGTGTTGAAGTATCATATTATATGTATAGAGTTTTCTTTATGTTTCCCAGGTTAAATAGAGGAATGTTAACTCTGTTTTACTGATGGGGAGCTGAGACAGAGGCACCTCAGTTGTGTTCAGCCACATAAAAGTGAGGTTTCAAGGCTTACCTGTTTTTCCAGCCTCTATGTGGAAAGGCACAGCTTTTTCTGGGAACCGCCCACCCCATGATAACATTGACATCTATTCTTGATGGGATTTGTTGCCTTAAGTCTGTCCTTCTCTCCCAGTTGATTACAGCTGAAGCTAGTTGGGATGAATACAGAGACACTAACAGGTCTAAGCACTTTCTGAAGGCATTTAGCCATCAAAAAACTGCAGACGAGGTGCTTAGGGAGGTATTTAAAATGTCTTTTGCAAATGTGGCTCCCAGGAAGTGCTCCACCAAGGTTCAGATGAGCTGTGCACTGTCCTGTTCTGGGACTAGTCCATGAGGCTCATACTCCCTCACCTATAGAAATGGCCTGAGCAACTATGGGAGGCAGCACTGTTCTGTCTGACCCTGTGTCAGCTTCTCCTAACTTCATCATACTGTCTCTAAGGGAAAGGGGTGAGAGATCACTCTTGGACAGGAGGAGACACGTCCACAAGGCTTTTTTTTTCCAAAGGCAGGAAGAAATTTTGGGGTTTAGGTAGACATTGCTGAGTGATACGGAACAATTCTGAATTCTGTGGTAATCTTCAGATGATTTGAGGGTTTCCGAAATAGCCGAAAGTTCTGATAACTTGATGCTTTTGAAAGCAGATGGACATTGCTGTGAAAATGTACTTTGGGAAACCAGCCAGCACTGGCACAGAAAATAAGTCCCGTTTCCAATCCATGTGACTTTAGGATTAATTCTCTTCTGCCAATTCAAATCTTTTTGTAGTTTTAATTGCCTTCTATTACTAAATTCTCGTTCATGCCTAATGTGTATGATGGCTCAAGTGCTAAGCAGTATCAACATTTCACTTCAGATGTGGCTGTTCTCCTGGGGTGAACAATGTGACTCCTGTAAAGCTGTGGGGAAAAAAATGTCGAAGACAAGAAAGCAACCTGGCACATGAATTACATAGGCTTTCCTCCATGACAGGGTGTCTACCTGACTGTTTTGCCTTTGAAACTTTTCCTTCACTGTTGCTAAATTGAGTGTGTAAACAAATATAAATATGCATGAAGGTACTGTTAGAATAATACTATGAGTCTGTTTTCTCTTTTTAGGAACCTTGCAGAGCATCAGAATCTGACACCATTCCTGGATTACAGGCTCATCCAGGAATGAGACTACTGGATGATCATGGACCACCCTTATTTTTTTATTTGTAGAGCACATTGCACTAAAAGA